>NC_044384.1:37760432-39057574 GCF_006542625.1 Nomascus leucogenys | reverse complement strand
TTGTACATGACTGTATGTGCTAGGCTTTTATACAACTGGCAACGTGGCAGATGTGTTAACATCGGCATCACCACAAGCACGTGAGTAACACATTTTGTTACCATATTATGACAGCTACCGTGTCACTAGGTGATAGGAATTCTTCAGCTCCATTATAATCTTACGAGACCACCTTTGTATATGCAGTCTGAGATCGACTGAAAAGTTGCTACGAGGCACATGACTGTCTACATGAAATGATATTCAGTCTTAGGACATGCAACAACATGGGTAAAACCTGAGGACATTGTGCTAAGTGAAATAAGCCAGTGACAGAAGGGCAAATACTGTATGATTCCATGTATAGGACATAACTTGAAGTAGTCCAATTCATACAGACAGTAAGTAGGGTGCCAGTTTCACGTGGCTAGGAGGAGGAGGCAATAAGGAGTTGTCTAATTATTGTGGAGTTTGAGTTTGGGAAGTTTAAAAAGTTTTGGAGATAGAGCGTGGTGATGGTTATGTAACAATATGAATGTACTTAAGGCCAATGAATAGTATACTTAAAGTTTAAATGGTAAATTTTATGGTAAGTGTATTTTACTAACATTAAAAAAATCGAACAAAAAGTAAAAGAAAGGGGATTGCATTGAAGTATAAACACTTTGAAGAGCTGTATTTCAAGAGACTCGGTGAAAACAAAAAGAGAGAGAGATCAAAAGACAGAGTGTACTTTGGCTGCAAGGAGTGCAAATTCTTTACCACAACACAGTGGTTATTAGCCCATGGAGGAGGCCTGGGTGATCACGCTTCAGACATACCAGAGCTCCCTCATTTTGCAAAAACAGGAGTAGGGGAAGAGGAGGTCAGATCTGCAGTTGTCAACCAACCCCTAGGAGACAAACCATAAAATTGGGAAGAGCAGGGGCATTATCGCTGTTTATTTTCATTCAGATATTGAACAAGAACAGGTAAAATAAACTATTTTAAAGCCCTCTGTGTTTCAAAGGGGTTTCCTGGTTACATTATGTAATTCCAGTATTTCTAATATGCATTGAAGCCTATCTGGTATTTTCAGGAATGAAACAGATGATATTTCAGAAATAAAAATTTAACAACCAATTTCTACCCTAATACACAAGCTAAAAATCCACCATTAGAATTTGATGTGTCTGTGAGTGCGTGCGTGCACATTCGCGCAGTATTATCTTCTAAAAGGACAAACTATAATTTCCGATTATTTATAGACAATGACAACTGATAAACATTAAATTGCTGAAAGAGTAAAAAATAATTACTTAAATGTTTTCAAGAAGTCTAGGATATTACATTTAAGAGTTATTTAAATGTTTTCAAAAAGCCTAGGAAATATTAACATTTCTGTTCTTATGCTTTTAGATTGACAGTCCTCAAAACTAAACAGGTTGTATGTAAGAAGACACAGTTCTGAAAATCAGACAGTTTCACTGGCGTAATCCACAGTCCTAGGCAGAGACCAAATGAGAAGTGTAGATTGTGAAGAGTAGGCCAACCAGAGAGAACTCAAAGAGGGACAGGACAGAGGAGAATTTCTGAGCAGGTCTGAGATTTACCATTTATTCTCTAACCTTGCAGGATATACTTACTTCCTTTATGCTTTAGTTTCCTCTTATCTAAAATGAAGGTTTTAATGGTATTTAACTCATAGAGTTCAGAGGAGAATTAACTAGATAATACTAAAGTCAGTAATGCATAGTAAATTCCTACTGTGTGCAAATATAATTATAACATTAGTAGTAGTATTGATAATAATTGTCAATTATATTTTCATATTATCTTTGTTTCAGGAACAATGCTAAATGTTTCATAAATATCACTTTAGTTGATATTCTGAATAATCCTGTGAGGTCTATATTATTTTTACTCCTTTCTTTCCACACTGTACATGGAACGTAAGACACAGAGAAGATGAATAACTGAAGGCCACTATGTGGCAGAGTGAGGATTCCAAAAAAGTGCTCCAGCTTCAGAGCTCATGCTCCTAACACACAGTAAATGTTCAATGAATGAGATTCAATGGTACTTTGTGCATTATCATATCAGCAAGGCATTAATTTAAAGGGGAGATAGCATACAAAACATTTCCATGGGCTAAATATCATCAATTGATTGATTTCTTTTACTACTTTAATTCTTATTTTTTAAATGTTCATTTTATTTTTATTAGTCTTCTCACAAGAAGAACAGCCAGCTTTCTCATACTACTACTAAAATCAGACCTGTTTCACACATAAAAACAGGAGGTAATGGCTTACTTGATATAATATTTTCTCTTAAATACCTACCATACATATTATCCATATAAATTTGGATATTAATATTGGAAAGAATTGAGGAACTGGAAAAAGAAACAATGTAGAGGAAAAGTTATAAGCACAAAAGAATAAGTATTCAGGGGGAATAAGTGAATTTTACTTGCTCCAGAGTCATCTGCATTGTTGAAATAGGTAGGCTTATTTCAATTACCCAATCTAAAAACCAAACAGATCCCTAGTCTGAAGACACCATAGATGGCAAATTATTTCTAACGTGGATAAAGAAGGGCTGTAGCACAGTGTTCGGGTTGGAAAACATCCTTAATATTTCATTCGGTTGGAACTTTGCTTCTCCAGCCCAAAATTCTGTCCCTGCTGTGGGACTGAGGCACAGTTCAAGGAAGGCCTTCAGACTTTACTTGACATCCTAACAACAGGTGGGATAGTCTCAGAAATAAAAATCTCAATGCTGGAAGAGATCTTCACGGTTCACTGTATTTCAAAACACTTACAGTGTGAGACCTAGATCATTTAAAGAACCTGTCCCAATTTACAGAGTCCATGAGCTTGATCAATAGTTGTCCCCATGTGCTCATCCTTCTCTATACATATCCACGTTTATTGGATGTTCTCTTGTTTCCACTTTTACCACTTAACTAGACAGCAGATACTTATCATGGAAAGGAGCCTCCTGCTTAATTTTCTATTTTAGAAGACTTATTAAACTATAATAAACTGAGTTGGCTGCATTTTTGTTTCCTGAAGACGATTACATTTTTAAGTATTCAAACTACATCTACATTATCATTGTCCCTCTGTTCCTTTTCCTGAAATCAAAGTGTTGGCAACTAGAAAGCTGGATGTTGCACTGCCAAGGGGGCAGCTTTTGGGTCAGATGCCTTTATTTTATCCTAATTTAAAGATGTCTCAAATACGGCCACCTCACAAACTGCAGCAATGTCCTCTGGTATCTTCTGTTATGTAAATGCATCCCCACTAATAATACTTTGGGGTCTTCTCTTTATTTTTATTAATTGATTGATTGATTGGTTTTTCTCTCTATGCAGAAGTTTCATGCAAAGGTGGCTGAATCACATTACATCTGTTTTATCTAGCAAATGTTTCTATCAACTTGCAAATGATTATGTTAAAAAAGTGGAATCTATTCATCTATGAAAGCACAAGATAGTTTTAAGACTCTCAGTCGTACAGAGGATAACAAAGGGAAAATAAAGATACTCTGCAAACTCTTAGCAAAACCTATCTATAAGTAAAACTGAAATGATTACAAAGAGTTATGAAACAGAAAAATCACATCATCTTCCTCTGGAAAACATTGCTCTCATTGTCAATTTGCTTTCCATTTTAATGTGTAAATTTGTTCTTGGGATTTCACCTGAAAGACTCAACCATTTGGCATTCTGTGTAAGACGTAAACGTTATTAGAAACATGCAACAACAGTTATTAAAATATATACGGAAACAAAGGCTAAGTTTACTTTTCCACGTTTTTATTTCAGGGCTACCACTAGGGCATTTAAATATGGGTTAAACCAGATTCAAAAAGCTTTCACTAGACAGTTAACACAAATGACTAAAAGCTTAATCAGCACATAGCCTTTAAATATATTCAATAGAGGAATTGAACTGTTCATTGCATTATAATTTATAGGGTTCTTGTTTTTGGTTACATAAGGGAAATGCATTTTTTATGCCTTAAAAGCATTATTTTGTGATGTCAAAAAGACATTACATTATTGCTTAGAAAACGGTGTTTCAATTTGTTGGGAAAGTCTAAAATCACCGGAGAGGAAAAGATAACAAGTAGATTCTTCAAAGTCTTGCCATTTGTGGCTTTTCTTTTTTTCTTCTCAACTTCTTTTCTTTGGTTAGATAATGAACACAGCTTTTCTCAATGGCATCTTCTAATTCTGTCTAAGTGTTTAAATTTTATATTTAGTATATTTGTTGAAAGGCAGTGTAAACAGGATTAAAATAAGTAATTACTATTCCAAACAAGCATAAAGAAATAAAATGGTGGTGAAAATAAAGTTTATGAATTTTTATTTTTTAATTTTTTTTTTTTACATTTGGTAGTAGTATAAAAGTAATTCAATCTCCACTTGGATAATACCTGAGGTGACTGTGATTCAGCTGTTCCATCAAAGATAATTACAGAAAATTAAAGTGCTAAAGAGGCAAAGCTGCTCTTCTTATTTTGAAGTTTTTCAACATGCTAAAGGAGGATGATTTTCAGAAGAGAAGACCCTTTTTTAGTATCTGTTTTATCCTCTTCCTCAAACGACAGCCCAGTTTTCTCCTAAGCAAGTCCCTGTGGCCCGTCTCCTCTGTTTATTCCGATCCTTATTACCCCACACACATTGATTATACTAACACAGACAATAAAAAATTGCTGCTTATTCTGAAAATACTGTGAACTCTTATCAGTCAAAAGGAAAAGGACATGCTCCTTTCACTGGGAGTTTGTTGTAGTGATTGTTTCTGTAGGTCAGTCGAGGAGGGAAAAGCTGGTTTTGAGATAGCATCCGTCATTGTTCAGAGGAGAACTCAAATGGAGATACAGATATCAGTCCGAGAAAGAAGAGACACCCAAGCCATACAGATCCCCTCCCTGTCTCTCTTCTCCAAAGAAAAGGATTTGCATACACAAGTTTCCTTCTAAGCTTTGTCTAAGGCAGCTTTTGACAGATGCTATCTGAAAAAGTGTCTGGAGAGAGAAAACTAGCACATTAATCAGTATTTCAGATGCAGGTTGGGGCAAAGCAGAAATTTCCATTTCTGATGGGAAGATGCCCCTGGGCGTGTCTGTC
Source organism: Nomascus leucogenys (assembly GCF_006542625.1). NCBI lineage: Eukaryota > Metazoa > Chordata > Mammalia > Primates > Hylobatidae > Nomascus > Nomascus leucogenys. Next base: position 39,052,470 of record NC_044384.1, on the reverse strand, counting down.
CCTTTCCACATCCCTAGGACTTCTCTAGAAAGTAATTTGCTCTGTGAGCTCTGGTAAACTATGTCTTTTTCCTATGGTTCCACTTACTCATTCAAAATTAGTTTAATTATAAATATTCTCCATATTGTAGGGCTCTTTTGAGAAACAGAAAAATATATGCGGAATTGTTTTGAAATATTATGAATACACAAATATAAGCAATTATTGTCTTTAGGAAATTTACAGAACTAAACACCAAAGTACTATCCTAAGCAGCCCTACACTTGCAATTGTTTTTCAAACAAGATACTTATAAATAGCATATTTTTCATATATAAAATACTTTTGATAATCTCTCTCAATTCACATTTGGTCAACCTGATGTGTGTAAAAAGAGAGGTAAATGTTCTCTAATTTTTTATTTAAACTATGCAAAAAAAATCTATCTCTTCTTGCCTTTTTCTAACGTCACATCCTGTGTGCATCTACTTTTAGTACGGTAATTATCTTGTTACCAATACAATATACTAGTCTTTAGACCAGACTAGTGTGTTATATATACTAGTATGAAAAACTGTTTTTTAATGTTTTAACTGAAAGAAATATTTTTCTTTTAATTTTTCAAATATCTAATGTAAAACTTCAAAAAGTACGGTAATCTCATTACCAAAAATAGATTTTGTATATTAAAATATGGCATTTTTCTTTAAAGATTCAACCACTGAAGAGACAATATTGCTTAGATGGGGATAACAACTACAAGAGTTTTAAATCAGTTCATATTTTTTATCCCATCTCTTAAACAAACAATTTCCAGACACATCTATCTAAAATCAACAATTTATTTGCCTGATTCTCTGCTCTCCAGAGGCTGGTCTTTTACCTCTGTTGCACTCCAGCATGAATCATTTGGGATATACATGGACCCATTTGATGGATCCGTATATGAAGCATACTCACATCTCACATCTCTCTCAGTCCCTCTGCTCATCACTTCCCCTAACGCAGAACATGACATTTGTCTTTTCTGACATGGCTATCATGGTACCTCATCATTTTAATGAAACAAAATAACAAACATTCACTGGCGCTTTCTCTGTGCAAAAAACTATGCCGGTCGGGCACAGTGGCTCACACCTGTTATTCCAGCATTTTGGGAGGCAGAGGTAGACGGATCACCTGAGGTCAGGAGTTCAAGACCATCCTAGTCAACATGATGAAACCCTGTCCCTACCAAAAATACAAAAATTAGCTGGGCATGGTGATGTGAGCCTGTAATCTCAGCTACTAGGCAGTCTGAAGCAGGAGAATCACTTGAGCCCAGGAGGTGGAGTTGCACTCCAGCCTGGGCAACAAGAGTGAGACTCCGTCTCAAAAAAAACCAAAAAACTATGCCACTATGACAAATAATTTACATATAATGGAACCTTTAATTTTACAGAAAAACTGTATCAAAATATAAAATGCTTACTTATTATAAACCTTATTACTTTTCTTATTCTATTAATAAATGAGCACTAGACATTAAGATGCATTTGTAAATAATCTGAGATATGAACTGAGAAATCATATTCGCTAGGTAAATCATAAACCACTCTTGCCTATAAGAAGAGCCGTTTGTTGGGTGAAGAAGTGACTATCTGTTATTGGGCAAGATTCATCAATTTTTTCAAAGAACCGGTTAACTTAGGGAACTGTCAATCAATGCATTTGTCAATCTTATGAACCTAGCCATAATTTAAGGTACTAGAAATTACATTGATTCCTTGTTACTTGCCCACTTCGCATCAATTAATTTGTGCTGAAAAAAGGTAGAGAGACATTGCTATGGAAATCTATCTAAAACCTCCAGATGAATCATATAATTAGGGAATTAAATGTCATGTTACTTAACAAAACAGTATTTTTGTATAGGTTACAGAGTACATACATATCTTTATATGCCTGAATACACATACCATATGAATACGTGTGTTTTTACATATGTATGTGTGTATATACATATATAAATACATGTGTGTGTTTTATATATGTATACACACATACACACACACATACACACACACACACATACATATATATATATATATATATATATATATATATTTCCTATTACTTGTTTGGATGCCTTAGGGCACATTGTACTAAATGATTAGATTCTATGTACATTAATATTTAAAACATATAAATATAAGGAGTTATCCTCAAAATATAACATAGAATTTGAAATAGCAACAAATAAGTTAAATAAATGAATACCTACAATCTATTCATTCATATCAAAATATGAATTTCTATAAATTTGTATTCTTCCTGTGAGCAAAAATAGGGGAAGTTTTTATGGGACATAACTGTAATTTTAAAAATGTCTAGCTGCCATCATGTTTGGAAAATGAGGATGACCTTTATTCAGGGTGGTGAATGTTCCTCAAAGCATGCAGCCTAGGTGACTCAGTCATGCTGTTGAAATTTGATGGAAAGAATCCCCAGAGGCAAGGTCATTATCTGATAAAAGGTACTTCCTACCTGGGCTGCCCTCTTTATGAGCAGAAGTGGAGGGAAAGTGAAACATAGTCCTTATGAGAAGATCAGCTCTCGATAAACTTTTCTTTGTAAGAAGTGACTTTTCCAAGCTATTTCAAACCACTGGCATGTGGTGCATTTTGAAGATGAATAGTCAGCTGTGCCCCCACAGCTGTGAGTGTCTGGCACACTAGCTCTCCAGCCAGCTAGCAGGAAGACAGATACTGTCATCTGGGGGGAATGGATCACCCACAGATGTTTAGAAGAGGAGGATTGTCTATGTCCTTTGGCAAGCTCATGAACACCAACCTCTTGCATACAGGCACAGAAAGAACTGAAATCAATGCCCAGCCTATCGTCATATTACCCAGCATACTTTTACCACCACATCTTCATTCATTCTTAGGTGAGAAATAAATTGTTTGAGGTGAAATTATTTGGCCCTGGGGCAGATGCTGCAACATGTCTCCATGCAAAGGTAACCCAATGTACCTGGATTTTTTAACATCAAAGTTGCTTAAGAGCAAATTTCTTCTACAGAAAATGAAGACCCAATTTTTTCTTCTAGAAGTCTTCCAAATCTAGAGGTAATGTTGACTTTTGATTAAGTTTTTATTTCCTCTGCATCCTACAAAACCTATTTGACACACACCGTGTGCTTGACCTCTGTCATTCTGCTTGCCAAAGACAACTGTGTCACCTAGAAGAAATGAACTTGTGAATGAAGAGATTCAGTCCTATAGAGATATTGTTGGAAATTCTTGATTCAGTGAAAAAAACCCAGGGAGCATATTTCCATAGTCCACTTTAGTCCATGTAATGATCATGGATAATAACAACACTATAGTAAAATGTCCAATTGCTAGGTTTTGTTTATTTGTTTTTCCTACTGACTCCAGATTTCACTATTTCTTTACATGCCTCAGCTGACCAATGCCTTAGTGGCCATGGACCATTTTCCATTTTGACTAGCAGAAATATGACTTCTAGAAACATGCCTCCCCAATCTCTTCCATGTCAGTGTTCTCTGTTCCTGCAGATTACTTGCTGTTACATTTCAGCATAACTCAAACACAACCACTGTTCCTGCAGATTACTTGCTGTTACATTTCAGCATAACTCAAACACAACCACTCTATCTCCAACACTACATATTCTTATAAGTTTATTGTCTATAGCTACTGAGGTATTTTGGGGGGCCCAATAGAAATTTCCAGAAGAGAATTCTGATTGTCTAAGCCTGTGTAATGGAGTTGCTTTTCCTACATCAGGTGTCCTCCTTCACTCCAATCAGTGGTCAAGTATGGGTACAGTCATATTTACAATACAGCTATAGGAGCCTATTTTATGAGTTGAAATGGGTAATTTACAAAGAAAAAAATGGGAGGATTGGGTAAGAAACCTAAAGATGTCATTGTCAGCCTCTTCCTTCTCAAGCTAGATCAGTAAGCAGAAGATAAGCAGAAAATAATATTGCAAATGCTTATTTCTCTAGATTAATGACAAAAGTGTCAGTATTATTCATGTATCCAGTATATTCATACTTCATTAATTTCAAAATATAGACACTTCTTCCCATAGGGTTTAATTATTCAGAGTTTTCACACTTGTCAAAGTTCAGATAAATGGTATTATATCCTTGTATCCCCACACTTTGTACAATGCCTGTCATATAATGAATGTTTAATGAATGTTTGAATAAAGGAATTAATAAAGTTTTTGAATGAATTTTGCACACATTCTTGAATGTGTTTATAGAGGCATTGAGCCACAATATTCTAGAAAACTGGAATAAATTCTCTTGCAAACAGTTCATTGGAGACTTTATTGCTGTTATTTCATCAAGCAATAACCATGTATTTTTCACTTTGTCTATTCTTAACTTAATCACAATTTACTTTTATTTCATTTCATAGGAAGGTATGTGCTATTCTTTTATTTTTACTTTTTGAATTTGGGATGTTAAAAGAGGCATCATCCACACATCTGGATAAATAGAATTATGAATTTTTACCTGAAATTTTCATTTACATGTTGAATAGGTGGAGATGTAATTTTATTTGTGTTCTGTTATTTTTACTACTATAATAGTATCTAAGGTTTGATCTTGACTTGTTGCCTTCTAATGACAACTGGTAATCTGAGCTTCAGTGGGGGTATTTAATTGAAATTTCAAATGTGTTTGAATGTGCTTTTTCTGTAAATGATTATGACTTGGCTGTGTGTTGTCTGCTACGTATTATACTATCCGAAGTTAAGAACACATCGTTTCCTGTGATATATCAAAATATACTCTAATGCTTTAAGGTGTTCAAGTTTGCCAAAATATTGCAACAAAATTAATGAAATGAAAATGTCTTACCATGAATGGAGCCATTTTTCCAAAACTGAGGCATGTATTGAGTAAAAAACTCTCATCCAAGGATAAAATGATGGCCGAAGGAGTTTGTTTTATCAGCATTGGCTCTTCTTGAATAATTTTAAAGAATAACAGTGAGAAGAATTTTTCTGATTTGAGAAATAAGCAGTGCATTAAACTAGCCTGAGAGTAAATGCCACTCCCATGATGTCACTTCACATACAATTCACGTACTTTCTTATTACCTAGAAGATAAATTCCAAACTATTCAGATTGATGCGACTTTCCTCAATCTGGTCCTATTCTATCATTCCAACTTTGTAAAGAATATTTTACTTAGAGAAGACAGTCTTTTCACTTCCCACATGTGAATCTCATTCCAAATTTAGGACTTTGATCATCACTCCTCATCTTTCTTTTCCTCTCTTGCTCACGATTTAGAACCTAACTAAATTGCTTCATTTCGAGGTTTGCCCTTTCTATCTCTGTCTCTCTTTATGTCTCTGTCTCTGTCTGTTTCTCTTTATATATTTTTTTCTTCTTCTTTTTTTATTATACTCTAAGTTCTGGAATACATGTGCAGAACGTGCAGGTTTTTTACGTAGGTATACATGTGCCATAGTGGCTTGCTGCACCCATCAACCCATCATCTACATTAGGTATTCCTCCTAATGCTATCCCTCCCCTAGCCTCCCACCCCCTGACAGGCCACAGTGTGTGATGTTCCCCTCCCTGTGTCCAAGTGTTCTCATTGTTCAACAACCACTTATGGGTGAGAATATGCACTGTTTGGTTTTCTCTTCCTGTGTTAGTTTGCTGAGAATGATGGTTTCCAGCTTCATCCATGTCCCTGCAAAGGACATGAACTCATCCTTTTTTATAGCTGCATAGTAGTCCATGGTGAATATGTGCCACATTTTCTCTATCCAGTCTGTTATTGATGGGCATTTGGGTTGGCTCCAAGTCTTTGCTATGGTGAACAGTATCACAATAAACATAACGTGTGCATGTGTCTTTATAGTAGAATGATTTATAATCCTTTGTGTACATACCCAGTAATGGGATTGCTGGGTCAGATGGTATTTCTGGTTCTAGATCCTTGAGGAATTGCCACATTGTCTTTCACAATGGTTGAACTTATTTATACTCCTAACAGTGTAAAAGTGTTCCTATTTCTCCACATCCTCTCCAGCATCTGTTTTTTCCTGACTTTTTAATGTTCTCCATTCTAACTGGCATGAGATGGTATCTCATTGTGGTTTTGATTTACATTTCTCTAATGACCAGTGATGATGAGCTTTTTTCATATGTTTGTTGGCTGCATAAATGTCTTCTTTAGAGAAGTGTCTTCTCATATCCTTCACCTACTTTTTGATGGGGTTGTGTTTTTTTGTTTTTGTAAATTTGTTTTAAGTTCCTTGGAGATTCTGGGTATTAGCCCTTTGTCAAACAGATAGATTGCAAAAATTTTCCTCCATTCTGTAGGTTGCCTGTTCACTCTGATGATAGTTTCTTTTGCTGTGCAGAAGCTCTTTAGTTTAATTACATCCCATTTGTTAATTTTGGCTTTTGTTGCCATTGCTTTTGGTGTTTTAGTCATGAAGTCTTTGCCCAGGCCTATGTCCTGAGTGGTATTGCCTAGGTTTTCTTCTAGGGTTTTTATGGTTTTAGGTCTTATGTTTAAGTCTTTAATCCACCTTGAGTTAATTTTTAAATAAGGTATAAGGAAGGGGTTCAGTTTCAGTTTTCTGCATATGGCTAGTTTTCTCAACACCATCTATTAAATAGAAAATCCTTTCCCCATTGCTTCTGAAGGACCTCTTGAAGGAGAACTACAAAGAACTGCTGAAGGAAATAAGAGAGGACACATATAAGTGGAAAAACATTCCGTGCTCATGGATACGAAGATTCAATATCTTTACACGTTTTGAAAAAGTAACTGGGTACCATTATTTCACAGAAACGGTAAAGGAATGACTTGTCCATTCACCAGTGAAACTTTTGTTATGACTGTTATCAAAGCCTTTTTCAGATAAAAACATGAACTTGAACAATGGTGTACTAGAAGAATTAACTTTTTGAAACTGACATAATAATGAAAGGCAAGTTTCCCCTTCCCACGTCTCCCGCCAGCATCAAAAGCTATTTATTATTTATTGTCTACATAGATAAAGGCTTTGAATGATATGTGATCTAAACCAAAATAAGTTTTAAAACAAGTGACCATTTCCCTTAAACTCATAACTTGTGTTTATAAAATCTTTGGCAAATGTAAACTGCTCAGTTATTAATACAGAGAAAAATTATTTAAGGGCTATCAATAAAGTTCTTTTAAAATAGTTTTTCCCATGCTTGAAGTGTTACCTACAAAGACTTTAGCTCAATTGTTTCATTTCTGTGCCTTGCTGAGTTCCCTATTGTTCATTTTCCAGGAATTGCCTCCTTTTTCCATTCACATAGACCAAATTCACCTGTCTTTCCAAGTCATATTTGCTTCACAGATCCTCTATGAACATTTTCATGAATATTGAAATTGTTTCCTGATTTCGGTAGTAATTGTGGGCTGTACAAAGGCTTATTTGGAATTATCATTACAGGATTTTAAAAATGGAGGAGATGTTAAGATTTTCTAGTCTCGTTTGTAATTCCACAATGAAAAAATTGAGAGCCCTCCCAAGCCCCTATTGTTATATGCCTGCTTTGCATAGGCCAATTATTTTAATGTGATACCTCAGCTTTACTTTTAAAAATGATTCCCTATTTACTACATTTATTTCTAAAATACTTTTCTATGAATATTTTTGCTGATCTCTTGTGTATAGAACATATATAAATTGTTCATATATAGGTGCATATATCGATATATATTATATAAGTACGTATGTATATTAACCATTACAAGGATTTTCCCATCAAGTTAGGGTTAGGGTTCCCATGGGGTTACGTAGCAGTGAAAAACCCATATCTCAAGGAACTCCTTATTCCCAGGCCAACTGAAATATATAGTCACCCTAAATCAAGTTATTTTTTCTTCTTTGTAAACAAAATTTTCATGTTGTTAGGGTATTGTACAACCTTTTACATAAGATTACTAATGCTAAACATTAATATTGTTTTCAACTCTCCAACATTCCCTGGTTTCTATATTTCCCTAAATTTTACACCTCTAAATTGGATAACATGGTAGATTTAGGGCAAAAATCCATCTCCTAGATCTGAACTAAGTACAGTAGCCATAAGACACATGCAGCCATTGAGCACTCAAATTATCATTAATCTAAATTGATATGTGCTATAAAAATTCAGCTCAGTTTTAAAGACTTGGTATTATATGAAGGTTATAAAATGTCTTAATATTTCTATACTGATACATGTTAAAATGGTAATAGTTTGGATATATTAGGTTAAATAAATTGTGTTATTAAAATTAATTAACTTTACCAGGCAAAGTTATAGGCATGAAGTACTGGTTAGTGGTTGCCAGAGGTTAGGAATGTGAGACAGGAGAGGTAATGGGAGGTGGTTGTGGTTACAATAGTGTAGCAGGAAGGATGCTTCTGGTGAAGGAACTGTTGTGTATTGACTGTAGTGGTGGACTCATGAACCAGTATGTGATGAAACTGCATAAAACTAATTCACACATACACACACACACACTCACACATAAATGAGTAAAAGTAAAAGTGGGGAAAAAGGAATAAAATTGATGGATTTTATCAATATTAATATCCTGGTTGTGATATTGTACTCTATTTTTATAAGATATTATCTGTGGGGGAAACTGGATATAGGGTACAGGGATCTTAATATATTATTTCTTAAAACTGCATATGAATTTGAGATTATCTCTAAGTCAAATATTTAACTAAAATTTGTACCTGTTTCTTTTTTCATTTTTGATATTACTACTAGAAAACTTAAAATTTCATATGGGCCAGATGTTATATTTCTATGAGATGGTACTACCTTAGAAAAACTAGATTTTTTTACATCCAGAAATAGCCCACATATTTTGTAGAAATAAGACACTCATTTTTATTCTTTACCACTCAACCCAATTTATGAAGAGACATATAATAATTTCCTCCTTATCAATGGATCGCTATACAATGTGAAGGGGAATTTCATAAATATTATATTCAGACGGTATGTGACACTGTTTGTCCCTAGGTGTTATGTCAATCAATCAAGAAATATTTTTTTTGCTTGCTTTTCTCCTAAAACTTCTAGAAAAGAGGTACCCTGAAATCATCCCAGTAGCTTTACACCTAAACTCCTACATAGTCCACCTGATACCCTTTCAATTTCAGAGGCTCACTCCTGCTGAAAAATCTCATCCTGGCCCCACCCAGGAGTCCAAGAGATTTTGCGGGTTCTCTGAGTCAATGTGCAACTCCGGAGATACTGCATTAAACTTTCAATGGGAAAAACAACAGAGTAATACTCTCAGAAGGCTCAAGCCCTGCTTGTAAGATGACTAGGGCTCCATGCTGATTTCTCCAACTTGATGATATTCCTACCTGAGAGATTCCTCTTCATTTTATTCTGAGGGTCCCATCACCATGAGAGGCTGGTTTCTTTGGTGTACAGTCCAATAGGCTTCCTCATTAAATACCCATACGTCTTACTACTATTTCACAATATAATTATTTTTTACTTTTTCTTCTAGTAGGGATTTAGATTCTCTAAATGTTTCTTACCATATATCCATTGAAACTGAACAGGCCTACTTCTGTAGGTAAACTAGTTTATCTCTCCTATCAAAAGAAGTTCTGGGACCTCCTTCATATATTTCTATTTAAATTGAGTGGCCCAGCTCTGTGACTATTTCTCAAGCATTAATCATGTTTTTACATAGTCCTAAATGTTTGAAAATCACCTCTTCTCAGACTTGGCATATTCCCTGAAACATAGCTACGAATCAGCAAATTTATATTATTTTAACAATGCCACAGTAACATTCTAAATGCAAACATCCTGATTCATTATGTTATTTGATTAAGAGACAACATAAATTATTTATTGATGCATTTTCAAGAATATTTTAACCTCTTCTGTTTGTAACCATTGTATGGCAAAACCAAATAATACAAAATAATATAAAACACATCAAAACAAACAACAAAGACAACAGAAAAAAAAAAAACCTTGGCAAGGGAAAGAAAAGGTAGGTTATATTTGCATCGTTTAACGAGAGTCAAGGCTTATTGAGATCCAATTAGTATCAACTCTATAATAAGATGGAAATGATGTAAAGTTTATATTACTTCTGCCAATGTGTATTCAAAATTTCAAGGTATATACAAATTGTCAAGGCTGTCTTAACTTGGCAGCCTTCTGTTTTTTAAATTCTACAGGTGCCCAATAACTGATTAATTCTAGATATTCAACCATCTGGTTGGTAATGACACCCTTGATTAAACAGAGAGATTATTTTTCCCCATGAGCCATTAGAGGAACACACCTGGCCATCCTTGAGTAAAACAATACCCAATGGCATGTGTTGTGCTTGAAGGTAAGATGCCATGGAGGACCACAAAGATAGAGTACATTAACCGGCAGAAGGTGAGTCCCATGAAACCCTATGTAAGAGAAGGGCAAAGATGATATAAGGTGGGGTGAAGGAAATTCACACTTGTTGAGTGTCAGCCAGTGAGCTAGAGATTTTAAATGTTTTATTTTTCATTTAATTATCTCAATAGCACCCTAAGATAGACAATACTATATCCATTCACAGATATATGTGTAAAACACAGAACCCAAAAAACATTTATGTAATTGAAATTTAATTTCTGCCGGACTCTAAATCTTGTGCTTTCTCTACTGTACCACAAGGTCTCCTGGGAAGATTGTTATGAAATTTAGTCTTCATGAAAGACAGAAGATCCCTCTGCACCCTGGCTGTGAAGGAAGTGGTAACAAGGTAATATAAAGGTGACTGGAAGAAGTAATTGCCCAACACATGGGACTGTCTAGTTTAGCAGACAAGAAGTCCCATCAGCAGAAAGAAGCAGAGGCAATGACCTATATCAAATGTGGTAGTGTGTTCTGTCAACTGCCACATTTCCCATCCTGCTAGTTTTACCCATGGATGCTTTTTCCATCTCAACTAGATGGGAAATGGGCAAAAAGATATCAACAGGCTCAGTTCTCTAGACAGCGAACCTATCACCATTCCATTGTGCCAGAGGGTAAAACCTTAGCATCTGTGAATACGTAAGGTCAAAAACTTTATATACTCCTCTGTCATGTGGCCCAGTTATTTTGATTCAGCTATTATCCTCATTTATTGCTCTATTCAAAGGGTAGAGTTTTGACATTGTAGTCATTTTTTATCCTCTAGTTGTATTTTATCATCCCCTGCTCTCTAACCTAAGCCATTGTTTCCACTCATAATAAAACATGTAGCATCCCGTTGATTTGAGTTTGAGCATAATTTACTGGTTGGACCTCACTCTGCATTGGACATTCTCAGACATTAATTCTTAATCTAATCAAGCAGAATTTACAGTTTGCACAGTAGTTAACTACTTTAAAGGGGCTGCTTTACAGTTAGTCTAATTTTTCTATCCATCATCCTGCCTGATTCAACCTCTATCTTTTCCCTTCCCTGTTCATGTGGCTGAGGTCTTAATGCTCTATGTAGTCAAGCCTGAACAGATAAAGCAATGTCAAAATGGTTTGGCTTGAAGTATTGTGTTCAAGACAGACATGAAAGAAGACTGCGAGCAGTTAGCCATAACCTCCCTTCAGTGTGCCCTGACAAGACACAGAAAATAAACTGCCATTAGCAAAGCCACAGGCAGTGTTGTTAAAGTTTTGCCCTTAAGGTTTTAGGTGAATTGATCTTAAACACTTTCAAGTGGGAGTTCTTCGGTAATCTAATAGTTTATTTTTTTTTTCTTCAAATATTTAGGTGAAGACCTCAGCCAAAAGACACTCCATCATCTTTCTCAGTGTAACGAGTCCTTATAGTACAGGTCTCAATGACAGCATTTTGGGGGCAAACACTGTCTCTTGGTGGCATGTAGCATTCCTTATGAATCTCATGGATGCTCCCTGATTTAATTTTGATCCATTCCATTTCTACTTCCTTCTCCTATTTTGGTTCTCATGCTATTCTATTCCAGTTACTCACCACTGCTTCTCTTTATTTCCTGTCTGTAATCTGTTCTCTTTACATACCTTGGCAATTTTGTCTTAATCCTCTTGCTTAATCCAAGTAAAAGTGATGAGGTTGTAATTATCCCAGTTTATCCACCCTATCACATCATCACACAGTTTCTCCTTTTGGGGTGGATGGGCTGAGGCAAAATATGGCAAATAATGATTGGAAGCAAAAGCTCCTCCATGACCTACATTCTTTCCACCCCAGTCTGTGTTTTTCACTGTTGTTGTCTTTGACTACGCTTTTCCCCACTTTGAAATAAAGATAGTTATATACACTTCTCAGTGCTGAATTTCTTCTTTTTTTTACTTACATTCAAGACAGTCTTTCTATCCTGAGCAAACAGATAGTCTTTTTCCCTTGGCTCTGTAAAATGAATGATTCGATCTGAGAGTCCATAATGAATTTTTCTGGGTCTTAATAAGATCATTAAACCAGGGTTTGAGCTCATAACATACCATCCTAATGATATCCATTTAATCAAAATGTCCATTTGTTTTCATTATAGCAAGTTTAGAAAGCAATTCCAAAGTGCTTTCCATGGTGTTAGTGTTTTAGGTTTCTCCTCCTCCTCCTCCTCCTTCTCTTCCTTCCTCTCTTCCTCTTCCACTTGTTCTCCTTCTCCTCCTCTTCCTCCTCCTCCTCCTCCTCCTCCTACTCTTCTTTCTCTTTCTCCTTCTTTTTAATCTGGAGGTCAAGAATGTTTTGCAATGGACAACAAAAAAGTGATCTTATTAGATCACTCACTTTATCTCCATTTCTGTCTCTCAAAATTCTTCTTATTCTTTAATGTTCATCCTAAATTTAACTATTTTTTAAAGCTCGGACAAGGGTTACCTGTAATTTTTCTACACTCCATTCATTTACTCATCAGGAATATGGCTAATAAAGAAAACCCCTGAAAGAAGTGCTAAATATGGAAAGGAAAAGCTGGTACCAGCCACTGCAAAAATGCACAAAATTATAAAGACCAATGACACTATGAAGAAACTCCATCAATGAGCGTGCAAAAAAAACAGATAGCATCATGATGACAGGAACCAACTTACACCTAATAATGCTCACTTTGAATATAAATGAGCTAAATGCTCCAATTACAAGACACAGACTGGCAAATTGGATAAAGAGTCAAGACCCATAGGGGTGCCATATTCAGGAGATGCATCTCACATTCCAAGACACACATAGGCTCAAAATAGAAGGATTGAGGAAAATTTACCAAGCAAATGAGAACAAAAAAAAAAAAAAAAAAAGCAAGGGTTGCACACCTAGTCTCTGACAAAACAGACTTTAAGCTTACAAAGATCAAAAAAGATGAAGAAAGGCATTACATAATGGAAAAGGGATAAATTAAACAAGAAGAGCTACATGATTATCTCAACAGATGCAGAAAAGGTCTTCAATAAAATTCATCATCCCTTCATGTTAAAAACTCTCAATAAATTACATATTGACAGAATATATATCAAAATAATAAGAGCTATTTATGACAAATCCATAGCAAATATCATATTGAATGGGCAAAAGATGGAAGCATTCCCTTTAAAAACCAGTAAGGGACAAGGATACCCTCTCTCACTACTCCTATTCAACATAGTATTGGATGTTCTGGCCAGGGCAATCAGGCAAGAGAAAGAAATAAAGGGTATTCAAATAGGAAGAGAGAAAATCAAATTGTTTCTGTTTTCAGATGACACGATTTTATGTTTAGTAAACCCTGTCATCTCAGCCCAAAAACCCCTTAAGCTGATAAGCAACCTCAGCAAAGTCTCAGGATACAAAATCAATATGCAAAAAATCACAAGCATTCCTTTACACCAAAAATAGGCAAGCAGAGAGCCAAATCATGAGTGAACTCCCTATCACAATTGCTATAAAGGGAATAAAATCCCAAGGAATACAGCTAACAAGGGAAGTGAAGGACCTCTTCAAGGAGAACTACAAATCACTGCTCAAGGAAATAAAAGAGGACACAAACAAATGGAAAAAATTCCATCCTTATGGATAGGAAGAATCAATATCATGAAAATGGCCATACTGCACAAAGTAACTTATAGATTCAATGTTATTCCCATCTAACTATCATTGACATTCTTCACAGAATTAGAAAAGACTACTTTAAATTTCATATGCAATCAAAGAACCCATATAGCCAAGACAATCCTAAGCAAAAAGAACAAAGCTGAAGGTATGCTACCTGACTTCAAACTATACTATAAGGCTACAGTAAGCAAAACAGCATGGTACTGATACCAAAACAGACATATAGACCAATCAAACAGAACAGAGGCCTCTTAAACAACCCTACACCTCTACAATCATCTGATCTTTGACAAACCTGACAAAAATAAGCAATGGGGAAAGGATCCCTTATTTAATAAATGTACTGGGAAAACTGTCTAGCCATATGCAGAAAACTGAAGCTGGATCCCTTCCTTACACCTTATACAAAAATTAACTCAAGATGGATTAAAGACTTAAATGTAAAGTCCAAAATCATAAAAACTCTAGAAGAAAATCTAGGCAATACCATTTAGGACATAGGCATGGGCAAAGACTTCATGACAAAAATGCCAAAAGCAATTGCAACAAAAGCCAAAATTGACAAATGGGATCTAATCAAACTAAAGAGCTTCTGCAGAGCAAAAGAAACTATCATCAGATTGAGCAGGCAACATACAGAATTGGAGAAAATTTTTGCAATCGACCCATGTGACAAGGGTGTAATATCCAGAATTTACTAGGAACTTAAATTTACAAGAAAAGAAAAAATAACCCCATCAAAAAGTAGACAAAGGATATGAACAGACACTTCTCAAAAGAAGACATTTAAATGGCCAACAAACATGAAAAAAAGCTCAACATCACTAATCATTAGAGAAATGCAAATCGAAACCACAATTAGATGCCCTCTCATGCCAGTCAGAATGGTGATTATTAAAAAATCAAGGAACAAGAGATGCTGGTGAGGCTGTGGAGAATTAGGAATGTTTTTACACTGTTGGTGGGAATGAAAATTAGTTCAAACATTGTGGAAGACAGTACGGTGCTTCCTCAATGATCTAGAACCAGAAATAGCATTTGACCCAGCAATTCCATTACTGGGTATATACCCAAAGGAATATACATCATTCTACTATAAAGACACATGCACACATATGTTTATTGCAGCAATAGCAAAGTCATGAATCAGCCCAAATGCCCATCAATGATAGAATGGATAAAGAAAATGTGGTACATATACAAAAAGGAATGAGATCATGTTTTTGCAGGGAAATGGGTGCAGCTGAAAGCCATCATCCTTAGCAAACTAACACAGGAACAGAAAACCAAACACTGCATGTTCCCACACCTAAGTGGGAGTTGAACAATGAGAACACATGGACACAGGGAGGGAAATGACACACACCGGGGCCTGCTGGTGGGTGGGGGGGCAAGGGGAGGGAATTTAGAGGTTGGGTCAATAGGTACAGCAAACCACCATGGCACATATATACCTACGTAAAAAAACCTGCACATTCTGCACATGTATCCCGGAACTTAAAGTAAAATTAAAACAAACAAACAAAAAAGCATGGCCCTATTAATTACCCCCCAGCTACTTAAAGTGTTAAGTATGCCTTACCATAAACATGTACATGTATAGTGGTATTTTTAACATAAACAATGCTTCCAATTAACATAAACAAGGCTTCCAATTATCATTGCTTTCTGGTATTCATGCCTTTGAGTAATTCACTCCCCTTGAGCGTAGACTGGACCTAGAGACTTGCCTAGAACAAAGTATGGTCATAATTAGGGTACAAAAGACTGTGATTTCCATCTTGCTTTCAACAGTCTCTTCCTGGAATTTCTTTCCTGCTTGTTCTGATGAAGCAAGCTGGAGAGTCACATGTGGTGAGGAACTGCGGGCAGCCTCTGAACAATTACCAGCAAGAAACAGTGGTAGGTCCTCAGTCCAATAGTCTGAGAGGAACTGAATTCTGCCTATGACCATGTGAGTGAGCTTGGAAGTGAATCCTTCCCAAGTCAGGCATTTGGGGGAGTCTGAAGCCCTGGCCCAAAGTTTGATTGCAGCCTTGTTATAGACCCTGAAACAGGGGACCCAGTTAATCTGTGTCAAGATTACTGACTCACAGAAATGTTGAGATAATCAATATGTGTCGTAGATGTGCGCTGTTTTAAGCTGCTAATTGTAGGCAATTTGTTATACAATGGTAGATAATATACACAGACACACACATATCACACACACATATATAATTTACTTGGTTAGTATTGTAATTCATCTCAATGCACATTTAATGAGCACATGCTGCATTAAGCATTTGCCTTTCTACTGGTTACCGTAAAGGTAGTAATAAATATTGCCTGCCCTTAAAGAAGAAACATTCCTTTTTAAGAAATAGAAATTTTTATGCATATTACGTACTTATAATACTAGGTAATAAAAAATAAAACTTCAAATTTAATAGAGAAATTTTAAATATATCGTGGTATAAACAGTAAAAAGAAGTGAGAGAACACTGTTATCTGTCAGTAAACAATCATACATGATGCAATATCTATGAGCCAAACATTTAATTTTTACATTAATCTTAATAAATATGTACCATTAACCCTATTTTCCAGGTGAAAAAGCAGCAACTGGTTTAGACAGGATAAAGAACTTTGCCCACTTGGTACACAGTAGAGCTAGGTTTCAAATGCAGGCTATTAGACTCCCGACCACAAACCTTTAACCACTGCAACATTTTAACTCCATCATGTAGAGATGGCATTTATCTGGTCTCCAAATGTGCTTATACACACACACACACACACACACACACACACACACACACTCCAGGAAAATATATACATATTTATATATATATATACACACACACATAAATGTATATATATTTATATATACTATATATAAATTTATATATATTTTTTATATAGTATATATAAATTTATATATACTATATATATTTATACATAGTATATATAAATTTATATATATATATACACACACTATATATAAATACATTTATATACACTATATATAAATACATTTATATATACTATATAAATACATTTATATATAGTATAAATATATATATACATTTATATATAGTATATATGTATATATACATTTACATATATACATTTATATGTGTGAATATATAAATAAATGTCTATATATTTTTTTCATGGAAAATGATAGAAACTGATTTTTTTTTTACAATTAATAAAAGGATGAACAAATTGGAAATGAGCATGGAGAGAAATTAAAGAGCAATTCTCATCTCTTTGTTTATCTGTCCCAGACACTTTTCATCTACCTCTTATGGGATTTTTCTTTGCTGGAAATAGTCTCATTACCCTACATAAAGGTATTATTTTACAATTAAACAATGAAATAAATATTCAACCAAAAATTGAGACGCTTCATTCAAAGTTGGTTTTCTCTAAATAAAAGTTTGTTGTCATGATCCTCAGGTGTTGGTCTACACTTGAGTTACCTGGAGAATTTGTTGAACCAGTCCCTAGGCTGCATCCGGCCTAGGCTTATTCTGTAATTCTGAAGTGAGACCTAGAATCTGGGATTCTGCTTGTTTACTGATTCCCCAGATGATTCTTATGGGCAGCAAAGATTGAGACATTTATTTTTAGCATAAGGAAAATGCTTTAACAGTTCTACACAAGCAGTTGTTTTAGCCCCAAGGCAAATGAAATATGAAAAAATTAAATGAATAGGAAATTAAGTGGGGGAGGATTATAGGCCTTATTATTGTAGCCAAGATTATACGTATATTACGTTAGGTTCGAGTTACAAGTTCTTTTTGATTCTTTCATTGAGATATAAAATATACCAAAGATTAATTTGAGAAAATCAGATTGCAAGATTGAGAGAAAACTGCCCAGTGTTAATTAAGGGTTGGTTATATTTGGTATCACTTGGACTAATTGAAGTACACTGGTCTTTGTTAACTGGGTCAGCCAGGGGTCGAGAGAACAGGTGGTTGAGCAAAATTTCATAAGCACCTGTTTAATATTTGGCTCTGCAATTTCCCCAAAGTTGATCAAAGTGGGGATATGATCATTACCCAAAGATTGTTTAGAGCGATTGAGCCTTGACTGATGAAAAAGGAGCTAATTAGAAACTCACCCTTCGAATCTGGAAGGTGATGAAGTTTAAATAAGATTGGCAAGCAATGGGCTGACCTAATAAAACTGGTGTCTTGCCACTGTTCTTGTCCCTCCTACAATGGAACTTTTCTGTCCACTTCTTTCTAATTAAATTATCCACTTTCTCTAGGAGCTCATACACTTTTGTTTTGTATTCCCATTTTCTCGTTCTTTTTGAATAACTGGATTTAACATTGTCCCACACTTTTTCAATACCCTAATAAATCACATCCATTGGTTACCCTGAAATACACGTAGATTTGTTTCCTTTAATATTCTTAATCAGTTATTTTAAAAAATTGTATATACTTCATATAGCTTTGATTTTAATAGTTGGTTAGCCATACAGTTGCCAAAATCACTTTCTGGGGAGAACTTTCATAGTAGACAATGTAGTTAGTTTATATGACAGAAAACTTGTGTAACTAATACAGGTATTAAAAGGTTTGGATTGGGAATTCAATATATGATGGAGATTAGTCATAAAATATCTATTCTTAATTTCAACAGCTAGATAGGAAAACATTTTTAGAATAAAATATCATAAAAGTACAATATACAGATATCTCTGCACGAGTTTAAATATTAAGTAATGATTGACAGAATATATTGAAAATTTGCTTATTTTCTCACTGGAATTAATATATTTTTTAAACAAGCAGCATACAGTATGTGATTTAAACTAGTAAATTGTAATAAGTTTTATTTTCTAAATAATTAGAACAAATTAGAGATGGTAATGTTATTCTCCTTTAATCAGCTTCTAAATAAGCTTTAAAAATAATCACCATAGTTTGTCAAGAATTGCTAGGCTGTAAGCAAGGAAACCACTGAAAAAAAATAAACAGATGTTTTTAAATATTTTATTAGAAAATTGTACGGGAAACCTTACACATTATGGGAAATTTAAAATAACAGAAACATAAACTACAAGGAAATTTAAAAAAATGCAATTTACCTTATATTTTCTTTTATTGCTCATATAATTGCTTCAACAACTATTTATTGAGGAATAACTCAGTGGGGATATGTAAGAGAATTAAGAGTAATAAAAACCCTGTCCTCATAGCACTTATATTCTGGTGAATTAAAAGTAGCAAATGTCATATAGAGAAAAATGAAACACTCTTTTTTTTTTTCAACTTTTAAACTTCCAGGGCTTATGTGCAGGATGCGCAGTTTTGTTACATAGGTAAATGTGTGTCATGGTGGCTTGCTGCACAGATCAACCCATCTCCTAGTTATTAAGTCCAGCATCCATTAGTTCTCTTTTCTGATGCTCCCCCTTCCCCACATCCCAGACAGGCCCTAGTGTGTGTTGTTCCCCGCCATATTTCCATGTGTTTTCATTGTTCAGCTCCCAAGACAAACATTTGAATGCGGAGTCACCAGCTTTGTCAAGGGAAAAGTGTGGCCAACAAACTAATATGCCAATAAAATGTCTCAAGATAAACTGCCATGGGTCAGATTCATGAAATTCATGAGAAAAGGGCATATTTCTGATAAATAATGAGAATATAGGATACTAATTCAAATCTACTAAAAGAAATCTTGACATGTATGGAAGTATTTATACGGCTTTCCCATGGCCAAAGATGTAAATCCATAATTTATACAAAGAAAATTATGTCTTATTTGCTGTCAAACAATTCTAATGTATTTTCAGTTAGCAAATATTGTGAAGCAGTGCATTATGTGGTCAGGATTGAAATGAAGAGCTGTGAGGAATATATGTGGAATACAGAATGTGATCTCTGGTACACAAATAGTATATACTTACACTTTGCATCAATGTTCAGGCACACGCATGGACCAACACTTTTTTGGTTTGTTTAGAAGCTATTCGAAGGCCATTTGTGCTGAGAAGACAAGCCCCACATATTTTAGAAAAAAAGAGTTGCTTTAAATGTTGATGAAGTGACAAATGGTGATGGAAAAAAAAATTCTTGGC
This sequence comes from Nomascus leucogenys, assembly GCF_006542625.1. Classification (NCBI taxonomy): domain Eukaryota; kingdom Metazoa; phylum Chordata; class Mammalia; order Primates; family Hylobatidae; genus Nomascus; species Nomascus leucogenys. Next base: position 39,032,313 of record NC_044384.1, on the reverse strand, counting down.
TCCACTGATGAGAGCAGAAAAAGGAAACTCCAAGAGCATACCTATGTTAGACCTCTTGCTATTGAGAGAGAGAGAGAGAGAGAAATACTTCTTATCCTACATAAGTAGAGTCTGACTGTTGTAAATCCAGAGATAAAGGACTCTCTCTCTTAAGGAATTTTTTGGATATTGAGTGGCTTACTAGAGGTGATGGGTCTCGAACCAACATAAAAATCTTCATTTTATTTTTCCTTTTTGACCCTCCTATGTAGACACCTAGCATCATAGACTTTTGCATAGTCTTTATTTCATTACTTTTATCTTATATACCTGATCTTTCTACCTAAAGCCCACTCTCACATGTGCACTTACTCGTCGCTTTCCTCTCTTTAATGTATGTATGCTTGCCTGTTTGTATGTATTTTTAATGTGGTGTGACTGATTTTTCAATGGACATAAATGGTATTGCACTTTAGATTTCAATCTAATTTGTTATTTCAACATTCAACACTATGTTTTTAATGTCTTTACTTGATCCTGTATATAACTCTATTTTAGGAATTCTTAAAAATTCTTACTCTGTAGACCCCTTTGGCAGTTTGGACTTCTTTCCAGTATAAAATTGTGTGAAATGCTATGAAACAAAGGCATTTAAAACTTGTAGTGGTTATAACCCAATATATAGGATTTCAAAATAAACCAATTATACTGAAATGCAGTTACTAAAATACTAAACCGGCCAGGCGACGTGGCTCACGCCTGTAATCCCAGCACTTTGGGAGGCTGAGGCAGGTGGATCACAAGGTCAGGAGTTCAAGACCAGCCTGGCCAACATGGTGAAACTCCGTCTCTACTAAAATACAAAAAATTAGCTGGGCATGGTGGGGTGCACCTGTTGTCCCAGCTACTCGGGAGGCTGAAGCAGGGGAATCACTTGAACCCGGGAGGCAGAGGTTGCAGTGAGCCGGGATTGTGCCACTGCACTCCAGCCTGGTGACAGAGACAGACTCTGTCAAAAAAAAAAAAAAAAAAAAAACTAAACCAATAAATGTGTGGCATAGCAGTATATATATTTTAACACATTTAAAAATGCAAGCTACAAGGCCGTTTAATAACCACAATTATTATATTAAAATGATTAGCAGATGTGATGTTTTGGGATGTCTGCAACAAGTTAGATGTGATTTGAAAATAAACATGACTTCTGTTGGTGAAAAAGTCAAGGTATTGTTAACAGAACTATGGTTTGTTGCCTTCATTCATAATTAAATGAAATGCTAAACATCAGTTCAAGATTTGTGAATATGAAGATGCATATAGTATATATATAATGTGTATATTTGTTGTAGTTATATGATTGTTTATGTCCCACCTGTATGGCGGTGGGGAAATTAAGTAAGACAACATAGACAATATATAGTAATGCTTATTGAATGGGTTAATATGTGTAATTATTTTGCAAAATACAAAGTGCCATCTACAAGTAAGAAAATACCACTTCCTCTCCTCAGATTTGGTCTAGTCAAGGTTTGGGTAGATAACCAGCTTAAATTCTACTAGAAAATAGAAAAAAACAAAAGTTCCCATTAAGGCTATCATGCAATCTCTGCATTAAAGCTGTATATTGTTTCTTAAAACATCACTTAAATTTTGCATATGATGTTTACTATTTAACTATTGAGGATCTGAAATCCCAAAGAAAGAAATAAAATTCAGTTAACTGTGCTAAGCACAGGAACACTGAGGCATTTTAGAATTGTAACTGACACTCTGACCATGAGGAAGAGATAGAACACTCAGTTCATGCATTAAAAACCACAACATTTCAACAGTCTAAAAGCATTTACTGTGGGCATACTCTTGTGGATAACAGTGTGTTACTGATTTTTTAGTACAATAAACATATATAGCAGAAAAAAACAAATAGCCCCATTAAAAAGCAGGCAAAGAACATGAACAGACACTTCTCTAAAGAAGACATACAGCGGCCAACAAAAATATGAAAAAATGCTTGACATTGCTACTCATCGGAGAAATGCAAATTAAAGCCACAATGAGATATCATCTCACACCAGTCAGAGTGCCTATCATTAAAAACTCAGAAAATACCCGATGTTGGCAAGGTTGCAGAGAAAAGGGAACACTTATACACTGTTAGTGGGAATGTAAATTAGTTCAACTCCAATGGAAAACAGTATGGGGATTTTCAAAGAACTAAAAATAGAACTACTATTCAATCCAACAATCCTACTACTAGGTATACAGCCAAAGAGAAAGGAATTGTTTCAAAAAGGACACCCGTACCTGCAGTCTTATGTTTATTGCAGCACTATTCACAATAACAAAGTCATGGAATCAACCTAGGTGCCCATCAACAGTGTATGGGATAAAGAAAGTATTATACAGATATATCTATATCATATGTAAAGTATGAATATATATATCTCCATGGAATACTACGCCGCCATAAAAGGAATAAAACCATGTCTTTCACAGCAACATGGATGGAGCTGGAGGCCATTATCTTAAATGAAATAACTCAGAAGCAGAAAACCAAATACTGTATGTTCTCACTCATAAGTGGGAGCTAAAAATGGATACACATAGACATAAAGATAAAAAAAAAATGGACTTTGGAAACTTCACAAGAGGGAAGGTTGGGAGAGGAAACAGGGTTGAAAAACTACCTATTGATTATTATGTTCACTGTTTCAATGATGGGTTCACTAGAAGCCCAAACCTCAGTGTTACACAACATAGCCAGGTAACAAACCTGCATATGTACCCTCTGAACATAAAAGATGATTAAAAAAATTAAAAATAAAAAATAGAATAAAAATAAAAAATATTATGAAAGAAAAAAGACATGCATAGTGCTTTTAATGGTTATTAATTTCAGAACAATACTATCAAAGGTGAGTTATATATTACATTATAAAACCATACCAAAATCCTGTAATACATTTCTATTTCTATTGAGTGCTTCAGAAGACAGTTGTAGAGAGTATTTGATATACTAAAATTAAAATATAATGGTAATGAAACTGGGAAATTTATTTGGTGAAAATGAGACTTGCATTTTATCTATTTGGAAACCCAAGAAGGTCAATAAAGGATGCTGGAACAATTGAATAGTCATATGCATGATAATAATAAAAAAATACATGTCTCATATTACACACAAAAATTAACTTCTGTTTTTCAAAAGCTACTATTAAGAAAATGAAAAGGCCATCCACGGCCTCAGTAAAAATATCTGCAAGACATATATACAATCACTGACTTATATCTATATTAATAATTCTTGAAACTCCATAATAAGAAACCAAGCATCCTAGTTTAAAAAATAAGTAAGATATTTCAGCAGGTATTTCACCAAAGACTGTGTATAAAAAGCAAATACCCACAGGAAAAGACTCTTAACATCATTAGTCATTAGACAAATGCAAAATTAAAATCATAAAGGTTTACTACTACATACCTGTCAGATTGGCAAACATTCTAAAGGCTGAGGTATATCCAGTTTGGTGAGAATGTGAAGAAACTGGGGTTTTCATACATTGCTGGTGAAAATACTTTGGCAGTTTGTTAAAAAGTTCAACATATACCTACCATATGATTCAGCCATTCTATCTCTAGACGTTTAACCAAAAGAAAAAAATTATATGATCATGAATATACTTGTAAAAGAACGTTCACAGAAGCTTTATTTCTAAGAGTTCCCCCAACTGGAAACAACTCAATTGTCTTTCAAGAGGTGAATGAATGAATACATTTTGGTATAGCTGTGTAATACTTACCTGCAATAAAAACAAACTATCGGCCGGGCTCAGTGGCTCATGCCTGTAATCCCAGCACTTTGGGAGGCCGAGGCGGGTGGATCACGAGGTCAGGAGATCGAGACCATCATGGCTAACACGGTGAAACCCCATCTCTACTAAAAAAAAACACAAAAAATTTGCCAGGCGCGGTGGCGGGCACCTGTAGTCCCAGCTACTCGGGAGGCTGAGGCAGGAGAATGGCGTGAACCCGGGAGGCGGAGTGCCACTGCACTCCAGCCTGGGCGACAGAGTGAGAGTCCGTCTCAAAAAAAAAAAAAAAAAAACTATCAATATACACAAACTGGATGTATCTCAAAGTAATTACACTGAATGAAAGAAGCCAGCAAAGAAAAAGAAATACATAATATATTAAGCGATTTCTATAAAACTTTAGAAAATGCCAACTGATCTATGGTGCCAAAAGCACATATGCGGTTGCCTGGTGGTGTGGGTAGAGGAATCACTTTTCTCGGATGACTAATACTACTTTTCTGATTGAGAGCACAAACGCGACAACTTCAGCTCTCTTTGATGTAATTAGTTTGATAAACCTCTTTTCCTTTCTTAGTCATCTTTTCAATCCATGGTTCTTCTATAACAAAGAGGTTAGGAAAACACATTATTTACATGGACAATCTGAGTATTTGTAGATTCCTCTGTCAGTGTCGCAAATGAGAGATGAGTGCAACTTTACCGTTAAGCCCCATGTCTTAAACATTAGTCAAACCAAGCAATTCCACTTGTTTTTGAAAACAGAACTTACATTAACCTGAGTCTGTGTCGATACGAAAAATATAAAAGTAAGAAATAAATTCAGTTACATTATAAAGAAGGTTAAAATATATCCATTCTTATCTAAAAATCAATTAAAATAGCTTTCTCAAAGATGAATGATCCTTTATTTCAACCTGTGAGAGTATTTTAAGCACTTTAAATTCTGTCTATTAATGTGAAATTTTCAAAGCTTGAGAGTGGCCACCCATTTACACGTGAGGAAGCTGAGTGTCAGAGGCAAACTGTCACACATGCTTCTGCCCATGCGGAGTAAGAAACTAAAGCTCATATGTCCCAATTCAGTGGTCTTTCGATGAAAGTATTCTATTTTCCTCATATTAAATATTTGCCTTCTAAAATAAATGCACATTAACCCCACATAAGTTATTCTCTTTTTAAGGACAGGGGACCCTTAAAGGAACTTTAATACCTGGAACAATCGGGCGCAGTGGCTCACACCTGTAGTCCCAGCACTTTGGGAGGCCGAGGCGGGTGGATCACGAGGTCAGGAGATCAAGACCATCCTGGCTAACACGGTGAAACCCCGTCTCTACTAAAAACACAAAAAAATTAGCCAGGCGTGGTGGTGGGTGCCTGTAGTCCCAGCTACTCGGGAGGCTGAGGCAGGAGAATGGCGTGAACCTGGGAGGCTGAGCTTGCAGTGAGCCGAGATCAAGCCATTGCACTACAGCCTGGGTGACAGAGCCAGATTCCATCTCAAAAAACAAACAAACAAACATAAAACAATACCTGGAACCATTATGTCTATGAATACAGACTTTTTTTTTTATTTTAGCTTTTTAAACTTGAGATCACACCACTGCACTCCAGCCTGGGCAACAGAGCGAGACTCTGTCTCAAAAAAAAAAAAAAAAAAAAAAAGCCAAAAAAATTATGTTTCTGAATCAATCACTGGAGAGTAAGTTATTGATGTGACAGCCAATCATCTTCAAATATTTAAGTTGCCCTTACAAACAAGGACATCCTCCTTCATAACCACTGTAAAAGCAGGAAAGCAGGAAATTAATATGGATGTATTACCATTAGCCAATACACAGATGCCCATTCAAGTTTTGCCAGTTGTACCAATAGTTCCCTTTTTGGCAAAAGCCTCTGATGCAGGATCATGAGTTGGTTTAGTTGTAATGTGTCTTTAGTTTCCTTCAATCTAGAAAAGTCCCTCAGTCTTTCCTTGACTTGTCTGACCTTGATATTTTTGAAGATTTGCAAGTCAATTATTTTGTTTAATGTCCTCAATTTGAGTTTTCTTGGTTTTTTTCTTCATGAACATATTCAGGTTATGTATTTTTAGAATGAATTTCACAGAAAAAACACTGTGTTCTTCTAATTGCAATTTATCACTTGGCACATTATCACCATTTGCCTCTGCTCGGAATTTTTAATTTGATTGCTTAATTCAGATGATGTCTTACCAACCTTATCCACAGCAAAGTTACTGGATCATAGAGAAAGAGGGAGAGGGAGGGAATACAGTACCACGCACGATAGAACATTTGTTTCAGCTGTATGAAGATGATCCCTATCAGGTTTCAGACCCTGGCAGGGATTTAAAAAAAAAAAAAAAAAGCAGGCCACCGTGCTGAAAAGGGAGACCAGCAGCTATTGATCAACCTTCAGGGCCTGATTCAAACAACTTTTGATCTTGCCAAGGAACTTTCTAAAGTGCTGATGAACTTTCTTCAATCCCTGAGAAACTAGGTTGCCAGACGAGAAAGGTGTTTCTGGGTCAGAACTGTCAAACCAACGTCTGCACCCTGTTCCATTTTTTATGAGAGGTACCGAAGAAAACTTTCCAATGAAGATAGTGAAACTAATGATTACCTAGAGGGAAAAATGTTTGTCCTAGTCTGGCATTCTTACTACTAACTTAAGCTTGTATCCCTAAGTCACCAAAAAGTCTTGAGCTCCAAGCCCCAGGCTTATTTGCCCAGTTAGATATTCATAGCTCTTCATTTGGAGAGTAAGCCATAGATAGAGTACGATGTGGGAAAAGAGAGTAGTCATGATGATTTCCTCTGCTATACCTTAACCTTGACCCCACTCTCATCCTGGGGCTCAGTGACATCATGCTGCTGACTTTGGTGAGAAAACAAAGATGAAGAAGTGAAGGCAAGGCCAAAGACAAAAAAAAAAAAAGAAAAAGAAAAAATAAAGTCAGGCCTGTAAAATCCCTGTTCCATCTGGTCCCTGGCTGAGTCATCTCTCACCTCAAAGAGGTAGTTTCAGGACAGACTCAGAGACTCCAGAATTGCTGCGGCCAGACATCTGCTCCAGAAGGGCAGACCCATCTAACCCCTTCTGCTCACACTCCACCAGCCAGTTGTCCTGAAACCTGGGTCTAGGTATCAACATGGAAGAAAAATAATTAGCTCACTAAGGGAAATAATTCTTAAGCAGCAATTTTATCTACGCGGGGAAAATCCTGAATATTGCTGTGGATACCAGACCAGCTGCTGTGTCCTCTGCCTTTTTCTTCTTAACCCTGTCCTATCACCCACACTGATTTAGTTCCCCACACTTTCTTTCCCACCCCGTCTTCCCTTGCTTCATTCCTCAATGAGGATGTACTATTTATTTCATGCTTCCAATTTTGAACAGATCCTTGAGTAGCTGGTCGATTTGGCTTCAACCCTCCATAGAAGAAGCCTGGTTGGGTCCACTTGACTCACCCCCGCCCTCTGAGTATTCTCCCTGGATGCTGGATGACTCCTAGATTTCCTCCAGTGAAAAAGCATGAAGAGTAGAAGAAGTAGACAGGTGGGTCTGAGCCTCAAAGGCAGTTCCTAGTGGTGGAAAAAGAGAAGAGAAAGGAATAAAGTAAATTAATTATAAACCAATAACAATGCACCAATGGGCTGGTTTTACTGTGAGACTTTCACCTTCACCATTAATTCAAATAATGTCCTAAACAAGAAGAGACAGAAGATTCTTTAGAGGTCCTCTCTGTGTCACTCTTTTATTTGTGTGTGTTTAAAAAAATCCCAGGAACAGAGATGTCGAAGGTCGAACAAGGAAACCTAGCCAATAGGCTGAGAAGGAGAGCTCCAGTTTCTGAATCCATATTTCTGCAACTGGACAACTCCCTGCCTGAGAGCAAGAGATGAGCAGGGAAAGAGCACTGAGCTCCAGGAGAGGGAAACAGCATGGAAATGGAAGTGAGTGATGGGAAGGTGCCGAAGACAGGTTGGCTGATTCTACAGTTTTGTCAAAAGCCAGCCTGGTCCCCCGAGCTCTTGCTGCTTGAAAGGCCATTTATGTTGTGGAAGCCAGGAGGGAGCCTGCAATCCTGCGTATTGGAGTCAGTGATATTTAGGTGTCTTTGTATTGCTCCATGGCAGAAGCCACATCAAAAAGGCCCCTCTGTGCTACCAATATGATTATTGAGGGGCGACGATGGGGTATCCTGTGGCTTCCTGCACTGCCTCCAGACTCGGGGCTATACCCAGTTCCTCCATGAGTAACATAAGCTGAGAGCATGTAGGGCTTCTCATTAACTTAAGAGCTCTCTCTGCTTGAGCTAAATATGTTACTTTCATGCTGGAATTTCCTTCATCTTCTCTCTTTTATTCCTCATTGCCTCCTCCCCATACACGCCTGTTGGAAAACCCAGGCTAGCAGATTTCAGTTTTACTTTGCCTAAGATGGACAGCAAAACCATAATATTTCTTAAGGCTCACAGGTTTCCAGTTCATCCCTTCAAGATTCCCATTTAGAAATAATCTTACTCAAAATAAAAATAAATGAATGGTTTTCTTCTATATTTCATATGTATTTTTATCAATTAGAATTATTCTCTCAATCATTGTGATTTAAAATACAGAGAATTTCACAGACTTCAGAACATTTATTTATTCTAAAACGTCAGTAAAACACTGAGGATGAGAACAGAAAAAAAAAGCTTAACAAAATGAGCTGTTTCCAAAGGACTCAGATTTGGGCAGAAAAAAGTGAATATTATGCAATACATTCACTGATAAAGGCTTTAACAGGTATGCACCAATATGAAGATACTCAGGTAGGAGAATAGGGTAATAAAGCTTGCTAAAACAAAGAACATTTAGCTGACTTTAGATTTTTCTATTAGGAAAGGAGAGAAGAACCTTTCAGGTATCTAAAGTGCCCCCAGAGTTGAAGGTACTTATGTGTTTGAGTGAACTGAAAAGTAGGATGTTTTGCTGTATTTATAGCATGGAACTGTTGGGCCCAGCAGTTAGTAGGGGATGGTTGGGGATATAGGGTAGTGGGATGATAACGGTGAGACCGGAATGGAATCTTGGAATCATTTTCCCTTTGACCCCTCACTGTATATTACAATGAGTTACTTTTAACCTAGATGTTTTACATGGCAAGTCCTCCCAAAAGGCAGACATAGAAACATAGCTTGGGAAAGGTTTGATTCCATGATGACTTACAAAGAGTGGGCTTAGCTCTTGTGGGAAGCAGTCCTACATTTGAATCTGTCATTACTCTTCATTTCAATGCTGCCATTAATTGTAATACCTTAATTTTAAAAATTTGAAAGTAGTATTTCATCTCCAGTTCATGTGCAATATAAAGACTGTACATCCACTATACTGTGTAATATCAAATAATCTTTAGCTAAAAAAGAAAAAAAAAAGAATAATCTGTTGTCAAGAGAAATTATACACATTTTTACGGTACCAACTCCTTGGCCTGGTATCAAGACCCTCCATGGGCAGTACCTCCCTTTCAAATTATTTACCTTTTTATTACCCTAAACAACTCATTTATTTGATTGTTGATGTAGGGGGAAGGATTCCCATTGACTCCCATTGACCTGCTTTTCAACAATTTGAATTCTTTCTCATCTGCATCTGTTCAATCGTGACTTTCTCCCCATTTTACTGTCTGTGTTTTCACCTCTCCAAACCTACTCATCTTTCAAGGCTGGGCTAATTTTCTACCTTGGGTATGAAGTCAAACTGATTTCAGTTTGTTTAAAAATTAAGTATCTGGCCAGGCACGGTGGCTCATGCCTGTAATCCCAGCACTTTGGGAGGCTGAGGCAGGCGGATCACGAGGTCAGGAGATCGAGACCATCCTGGCTAACATGGTGAAACCGTGTGTCTACTAAAAATACAAAAAAATTAGCCGGGCGTGGTGGCGGGCGCCTGTGGTCCCAGCTACTCAGGAGGCTGAGGCAGGACAGTGGCGTGAACCCAGGAGGTGGAGCTTGCAGTGAGCAGAGATCGCACTACTACACTCCAGCCTGGGCGACAGGGTGAGACTCCATCTCAAAAAAAAAAAAAAGTATCTGATATTCCAAAAATATTCATTTCTATATCACTCATACTGTCTATATTACTCATATTGTCAGTCCATACTATCATTAAAAAAAAAAAAGTGACAGGATGGCAACTTAGAAAAAGAAATATCTCTGGAATGAGAACCAAGCTCCAATTTGAGCTTTGTTCAAACACGTGAGTTCAATTTTCTCATCTGAATATGTGATAACACCTTAAAGCATTATTGTGACAGATGAAATAAAATATGTATAGTGCTTGGCTGAAGTAGCTTCAGTTCTCTTTCGTTCAAAATGTCTTTTAAGTTTAGTGTTGCAATAGTACTGCTATATAGGATAATCAGACACTGCTATGGATTCTAATTTCTCATATATTTTGTATTTCAAATTATGTTAATGTCTTAAGAGTAATAACTATTTATCTTGCTTTATATCTCTACATTATCTAGATCACAATGGGTTCTAACTGAATATCATTTTTTAATCAAAATAGTACATATGAATGCTAAACAGTTATTTGGAATGAAAGCATTATTTCTTCACATACACATAAAATCATGTGATTGATGTGTTCACTGATTGTCTACTAGGAAATGCCAATCAAACTTGTTCTCCTTTCTATCACTGTCCGTTTCTCTTTTACAGCGTAAAGTCAGGTTTGAGCCCAAATTCAACATCCCCATTGCTGAGTCATATTTGAAAATATTACAATGGAGTGGCCAGGTGGCCACATTTAGGTGTGACAGAGAGATTTGGAGAGGTTCTGATCAGAATTCAGTTAAGGTCCTTCAAATTAGTCTGCTAGCACTTGGGAAATCTTCAAAAATCACTTCATATATACTTTTCCCTTAACTCTCTATCTTTCTGAAAACCATCTCACTATTGGGTCAGATTATGCACATTAAGGGATCTGTAAAAGCCATGCTAATTTAAACTGCAAGCACTGAGTATTACAAATGACCTACACCAGTAAAGCCTCTAAGTCTATAAGTATGTGATTCATCAGCTTCCAAAAAATCAGGTCAGGAATTGGTTAGTTTAGAAATTGTCTTGACAGTGTAACCGTAGCCCTTTAGAAAAAAAATGCTCAATAGCATCATATGATTGCAACTAGATTTTAAAGCTCATTGAGTCTTTTTCTCTACCTGCATATAATACCTTGTTTGAGAGAGTTGCTGTTGTCCTTTTATGGATCATCAGCGGCACCCTACCTCCTACCCTTGGCTTATCCTATATCATTCTGCCATCATGTTAGTTTTTTCATCCTTCTTTGGTTAATGCCATCAAAATAAATGCTCATCATTAATTCATGAAGGCAAAGATTTAGTAGGTTGGCCCGGGATACATTCTGAACACCATTCTGACATACAAGGTCATTGGCAGTAGGATCCCAAAGCTTCTTTGCAGTCTCATTCATTCAATATTTAACTGGAAGTTATAGCATTCCTACTAGTTTTTAGGCATTTAGCAAAGAACATACACAAACAAATTTGACGTCGAACTGACCTCAAGTTACTTAGAGTCCAATAGAAGAAACAGAGGAGTATTCAAGTTAGTAAAATATAATATTGGGAAAACAGAAAGAAGATATTAGTAAAAACAGAGTTTTAAAAGATCCCAGAGGAGCAATCTTTGGAGGCCAGGGATATAGGGAGAGCATTTAAGATAAAACGTTAGCCAAACTAAATCTTGAAGGATGAAGAGGGGATAAGAAATAAGTGATTGCTAGACAATTCACTCAAATGGATGAACATGTATGGAGGAAACTACATCAAGCATGTTATCTGTGTTGAAAATTGCAATTAATTCAGAAATATTACAGTGTAAAAATACAATGCCCAGTGAATTAAACAATGGTACTGTGCATCAGATTGAATTCTTCAAAAACAGCAAGAACAATATTTCTGGTCCCACATGGAGTTCCAGAAACTTGCTACTCACCCCTCAAGAGGCAGAGTCTTTTTTCATCCCTTTGAACCTGGGAGGGCTTGTGACTTCTCAAATTAATGGAGTATAAAGGAAGTGATTATAACTGGCTTCTGAGGATAGGTCATAAAAAGAACACAGCTCCCACTTGGCTTTCTCATTTCCCTTGAATCTTTTTCACTGTGTTATGAGATGGCCAAGAAGCAAGTTGAAGAGTCCTGGAGCAGGTGTTCTTACTGACTGACCCAACTCTGTGAGTCTTCCCAACCAACAGCCAACATTGACCAACAAATACACTTTTATCTCACTTCTTTTTTCTTAACCATTGTCTTTATTTGGTAGTAAAAATTCTTCCTGCATCAAGTATCAATAGCAGTCTGTTTTTCACTCAGAATATTCAATAGTCTCTACTTTATGATGTCTTGCCTCTGTGGCACAGTCTTACTTATTTTTGTTTATTTCTTAACATCCTGGAAGTAAATTCCACGAGCACATCATTAGCCTGTTGGCCTTGCCATTGTACCATCACTTTGAGGAAATTGAGCTACCACATGGTGCATCTCTTCTCTATGGGGAGAGCCACTGGGTGAAGATGAACAGAAGCTTCCTACAACAGCCATGTGGGTGAGCCACTTTAGAAGCAGATCCTCCAGCCACATCAAGCTTTTAGATGACTGCAGCCTCAGATGGCATCTTCACAACAACATCATAGAAATACCCAGATGCCCCCATAGATGCCCTCAGATGAATCCAGTCCAGAGCCTTTCAGTTGCCTCAGCTGACCCTGAGTAAAGTAGAGGTGGTCTGACTGTGACTAGCCCTGAGAAATTGTATTTAATGTGGAGCAACATAAACAACTTTCTTGTTTTAAGCCACTAAGTTTTGGGGTGGTTTGTAACCAGGCAGAATAGGCCAAGAAATTGATACATTATAAAGAATTTGGATACCTTAAATAATGATTTTATGGTTTATCAAGAATGGTTTGGAGAATGTTTAAGCAGGGAGGTGATTTGATGAGATTTTCCTTTTAGCACAATAAAGACTGAATTGGAGAAGAATAAGACAAGCGTCAGGAAGACCAGTTAGTGGGATACGGTAATAATTCTGAATAAAATTATAAAATTTTTAAATACTTCGGTAATTTGTGAACGAAAAACATAAAATAAGTGAAAAAGATATTGAGCAAGAAATACCAGAAGGGATATTCATTATATATGTCATAGAAGTTGAGATTAATTGCCAATTTCTAATTTTGATGATAGATTGAATGATAAAGTGATCACCCAAAATCGTGAATACCCACTTGGGAAATATGTTTGGCAAGAAATGTTGTTATTGAAATTAATTTTAGACACGAATTTGAGGTACCCAAGTGGCCCTATCCAGAAGGAACCTGGATATATGATCTATAGTTCAGAGTACACATTTTGGATGAAAATACAGATTTAGAAAACACCAACATAATGGTGGTAATTGAAATCATGGGAGTGGAAGAGATGTCTCCAAGGCATTTCACAGTTGGAGAAGAAAAAAGGGCCACGATGATGAGCTGGGAAACACCAACATTAAGATGAAGACAAAGAAGATACACAAAAGTAACTGAGATGTGGCCAGAGAACAGCCTAAAACAATAGTAAGATTTTGTTATCTCACAATCTGTGGGTTAGAAATTTGGGAGCAGCATGGCTGGATGGCTCTGGATCTTTCTATGATGTTGCTGTGAAGATGTCATCTGAGGCTGCAGTCATCTAAAAGCTTGATAGGGCTGGAGGATCTGCTTCCAAGGTGGCTCACCTATATGGCTGTTGTACGAAGCTTCTGTTCGCCCTCACCCAGTGGCTCTCTCCATAGAAGAGAGACACACCATGTAGTAGCTCAATTTCGTCAAAGTGATGGTACAATGGCAAGGCCAACAAGCTAATGATGCACTCATGGAATTTACTTCTAGCATGCTAAGAAATAAACAAAAATAAGTAAGACTGTGCCACCGAGGCAAGACATCATGAAGTAGAGATTATTGAATATTCTGAGTGAAAAAAAGTGACCGGTATTAATACTTGATGCAGGAAGAATTTTTACTACCAAATAAAGACAATGGTTAAGAAAAAAAGAAGTGAGATAAAAGAAACAGATTTTGACAGTGTTACTGTGTGTCTAGAGAATGCCCTTTTTAGGTTATGTCAGAATAAAAAATAAAAGGTATTTTGGTAAGGGAACTTTTGGTCATATAGTTGCAAAATCTCTCTTCTAAATATGTCTTCATTTTTATTTAAAACAGAAGATTCTTAAACCACATATTTTGTCAAAGTAGTCTTGTACTTTGATTATTAAAGTAGGTGACTGTTAACATTCTTTTAGCTTTGAAAGTCTGATTGTGATATTTGGGCTCAAATCCTGACTGTGTCACTTAACTTGCTTGGAGAATGTAGCAGAAGATTCTTTGACACTTTGGTCTATAATTTTTGATCTATAGGGGAGAAATGATAATAGAGTCCTATCTTAGGAATGCTGTGAGGACTGCAACCAGATTGGTAAAATAATTATCATACTAATAATCAACACTTTTTTAGTCTTTCAGATTCATCTTCTCCAGGTAGTCCATTCTATGCTATTAGGTTGATGATGAAATTAAGCTCAACAAATCAGAATTCCTATTCCAGGATTTAGAGTTTTCCATAGGTCGGCTCAACCCTACTTATACAACCACATCTTCTACAGCCTCAAACTGAATGTTGAGTATCTCGTGAATAAGGGATGATGCTCTTTTGAATCTGAAATGTTGTACATATAACTCGATTCTTAATTATAGGCTGTTGAAAAGTTTAGGACTGAAAAGATTCATGGAAATTATTTTTGTCTCCCTTATTTTACAATTTTTTTTTTTTTTAAAGAAGGCCGGGCGCTGTGGCTCATGCCTATAATCCCAGCACTTTGGGAGGCCAAGGCTGGTGGATCACGAGATCAGGAGTTCGAGACCAGCCTGACCAACATGGTGAAACCCCGTCTCTACTACAAATACAAAAAATTAGCCAGGCATAGTGATGTGTGCCTGTAATCCCAGCTACTCAGGAGGCTGAGGCAGGAGAATCACTTGAACCTAAGAGGCAGAGATTGCAGTAAGCAGAGATCAGGCCACTGAACTCCAGACTGGGTGACAGAGTGCGACTCCATCTCAATAATAAAATAAAATAAAATAAAATAAGAAAAGAGAACAAAAAAACTGATAGATATTGAATTGCCCAAAGGCAGTCGTCCAGAACTTAAATCTTCTAATTCAAAGTACCGTGTTTTTTTGTTAATATCATTATTTTAATCTATATTTCCTGTTAAGATTGTATATAAATACTTTCAAACAAAATAAGACAAATTAAAGTAAATAAAATAAATACACTGACTAGTTCCTACACGAACTTTTGTTTTAGGACCAGCTTATAAAAAGATTATGATAAAGAGCAAAAGTTTTAATCATATGGACCTTGTGTGGAATGGCATCTACTGCTCCACCAATCCCTGAACAAATTATCCTCATAGAATATTTGGCTACCCTTTACTTACACTGCTGTATGAATTTGAGCTATTAGACTGTGATGTTGAGAGGAAAATATTTTGGCTCATGGTAAAGCAGTTTGCTTGAGAAGATAAGGAGATTTCTAGGGCTGGTCTCTGTTCTGAATAACTTGTAACCATGCTATCCTGGCGGCCACATGTTTAGTCTTCCCTATGCATTCTTAGGCTTCCAAAAGAAGATACTATTTCATCTTTGTTCCAAGCTATATACTAAGATTTTCCTTAGTCGGTCTATAAGAATATGTGTCCAATTCACATAAACTTCCCAAGAGGGTAAATAAAGCAGAAAACAGGGGCAAGGAGAAAAACTCAGGGTAATTTTATTCCCAACAAATAATCTTCCAGACACTAATGAAACAAATAAATAAAGCTATTAATATAAGTCCCGCAAAACTCACCCAAAGCTCCCATGCTCTCTCAAATCTTCTCCTGCTTAAAGCTCTCATTTTGACATGGGACATTTACAGGTAAAATTCTATATTGCTTGAGTTTAAAAGAAATTCTCAATCATGTTAATGTTAATGCAGACGGGGATGTTTTGCAAAGCTCACCTTCCCCTGTGGACAGGTAACCTCCATGATGCTAAAAATTTCTAACTGCAATGTTTACATTTCTGTATTATTTTTAAACTTCATAACACACTCCTCTTTTCTTCTTTCTCTGAGGAGCTGCCATTTTGAAAATACAGTATCACCCACAGAAGTTACATTAAACATGATTGAATTATTCTTTGTTGTCATTTTTGTTTAACAGATGAGGATATTAAAGTTTGAAGAGGCTCAGGTAACATGGCCAGACACAGCAGAGCTGGAACTAGAAGCCAGCGCTCCACAGTAAGAACTCCAGCTTTCAAGACAAAGTGGAACTACTCACAGCTTGTCACCATTTAATTTAGCTGACTGATGCCCTTCTTTTCCACTCTGACTCCAGTTGGATCCTATTCCACCTTTTCAATCAATGTTCAATATTAATAACTATATACTAGACACTGGAAATGCTCCAGTAAAATAATGAGCATTACCCCTGCTTTCAAGATTACTAGGGCTTCACTCTGTATGTAACCTCTAGGAAGATTAAAGAGTAAATTCTTTGCTTTCCTGAGACACTCATATTCATGCAGCCACTCCCATTCACCTTGTTCCTTGCCATTTCTCTATCACCAGAAGGCCCACCTATTGCCTCAACTGGCTCAGACACTTACTCAAACTCTCTTTCTGTCACTTATACAATCCTCTTGATGGCAATTGCTGGCAGCATTTTTGCTCAAGATATTTCAGTTTGGAAAAAGTTAAAAGCATGGAAGAGTGCCTTGAGCAACAGTGGCTGCTATTAACTGCGTTGGCAGTTTGTCAAGGTTTAGCCACCTGCCTGGAAGAAGTTTAACTGAACCGCAAATTTCACCCCCTCAGTCACCTATTTACCTCCTTCTTCTGAAACTGAAACACTTATCAACACTGGATTACTTCTGTGTTGTATTCATTATGATCTTCATGAAAGTCAAAGGTGTTTGATTCAAAAAACCAGACATTTTTTAATCTCTAATTTATACTCTTCTGGATACTGCTTTCCAGCATTTCTTCAAACTCAGTATCTTCCTTTGCCAGTACACCTGATGGTTATGTAAGGACACATCCAAGTACAAGCAGATTCATCCTCTTTTCTAATCCTCCTCTGCTTCCCAACAGAGGCAAAATAAATAAAATAAAAACACACGGGTGAAAAATAATTAAACACAATCACAAGATCTATTGAAAAGAAATAACTTTGACTGATGAAGAATCCTCCACTCTTGCCAGGTCTCCTTGTAAAGCTGTAGATACTTAAAGGGAACTATATGAACAAACAAAACAAAACAAAAAGGCAGATGCAGTTTGAAGCCTGGAACTCTTGGGTTTTATTAAGAAGGAGCTGAACAACAGAGCCCAGCATCTGAGACAATTGAAAGGAAACAATTTAGAGTTGGACCATTCAATAACCCTGGAAAATTAATCTGTGCTGTATAGAAACACGCGGCTGCTCTATGCCAATGGCTCTGCACTTAGAGAATAGGTTCATTAGTACAGCTGCAGAAGCTGCACCAGCTCCTCAGTGGGTCATCTACACACTTGTACTCATGGCCATGGTCTCACTGGGACTAATTTCACAGAGATGGGAAAGAGGAACGAGAGAGGGGGAGTCTAAAAAATAAGTTTTGTAGCTCATGCCAAGAATAAAAGCAAGGGAGGGTGACATTTACAATCAGGCCAGAAAAGCAAAGAAAACAATATTTTGCTTTCCTGAGTTTACTTTTAATGGTCATTTTTTTTACCTTGAGAATGTCAATTCTTTGAGTAAAAGAAACACACTGAATATTGTCATTTCATAATTCCCAGTTAAGAAGATTGACATCTTCATTTTCAATATCTAAGAGGGTGGACCATATTTTTCAAGTTCACGCATACTGCATACACACACTACAGGTTCAGAAATTGAAGGAAGCAAGTGAATCCAAGAATAAGACTTCCCTGTTCTGCAGAAGAAATCTAAACTCCATTCACAAGTTATCATCATCAGTCTGTGGTAGGGCCAGAATGGGAAGTCATGTCTGAGAGCTATGCTTATCCAGGGCTGCTTTGACTCTGTTCTGCTGCCTTAGTGAACTCTACTTGACCCAACCCAAATTACACGTGATGAGTGGAGACTGACTACTCTTCCTTCTCAGAAATTGTGGCTGCAGAAATCCCCATTTCCTACCTGCTGCTGCCACATGGAGTTTGTTTCATTTACATGTTCTTTTACACTTCCTTTTTACCTCTACCTGGGAATCCCTTCTCATTCTTACTGTGACTGGTAAACAATTTGAAATATTAACATTATGGAAACAAAATCTTTTTGTGTTTTCTTCATCAACCCCTTTTCTCTTCCCTTTTTACAATGACTTCTCTGATTCCATTGTTAACATGCTCAGGGTGGAAGTTTAGAAGAGCCTACAGGTATTTTTGATAGTTTTTTTTTTCCCAGAAGACAAAATCCTTCAGAATAAGTAGAATGTTTTCAAAGATTAAGTGATATAAGGATATGGTCTGAAAGAAGTAGTAAGAAGAAATGTGCAAAGGAAAATCCACTTGTGCCCCTTCCCATGATAGGAGACTCCCCCAAGCTTTGTTGGAAGTAAGGAGAGAAAATCATGGAGGTCCAAAGCCACAAGGCTCCAGTCCCTGAATCTGGGCAGCACTGCTGGTTAACGTCAAGGCTCCCTAAAGTAGGGTATGTGGGCATTGGGCATGGGATTATCAGACTCAGTCAAAATTCCCAATCCTCAAGCATGAATCTGAGGCTGCATGGAGCTGGGAACCTGAAAAGATTGTGTATTCAGGAATAATGGATGTCTCTGAGGTAGCCTACATGGACAGATGATAGGGTGTCATCACTTTCTCAAAACTTCAACCTGTAAATAAGATCCTGGAATCCTACATCACCTTAGGGAGACTTTAAGAACAATGAAGCTATATTCTCCAAATTCTGGTGAAATGGGGAATTATATTTAAAAATGAAGTTAAGTTATAGACAAATGAGGAAAAGGCATTTCTTGCACACCTGAAGTGATGCTCTGAAAATCTTCCCTCATCTTAACTTCCTAGAATTTACAGCCAATTTGGACTAGCAGGGACTAAATTGAATGTAGGGGATGATTAATACAAAAGGGAGGCTGGAGGGACATAGAAAATTATCTTCATAAGACCTATCTTTGCCTAATGATATTGGGTGTCCTAGTCTCAATGCTCGTCCTCTCAGCAGCAGTCTTCTTTGTCCTCATAAAACCCCCTCAACCCTGTGTAAAAATCTGTCATCACCTGTGAACTTCTGTGATCTTAGGTAGTGCTTTAATTTTCTCATCTGTACACCGAGGATAATAATTGTACTTACTTCTAGGATTACTGTTAAGATTAAATGAGTTAATACATATAAATTATCTAAAATACCAGTTGGCACACAGTATACAATCAATAAATATGAGTTATTGCTGCTTGTTTTTAAATTGTTGTATTATCTCTCAATTTCCTCCTTTCCTGGGTAGGGAGGGCATGAGTGATTTCTGCTTGTTCTCTGAAATGTAAATTATTCTGCATAGATTTAGTCTTTTTCTCTAGGTTCTAAGCTACAAGATGAGAATAAGCAGTTAAGGAAGAAGAGATGGGTATGGAAGTAGGAGAAAGAGCCTTTTCTTACACATCATCTTAGCTTTCATATAAGTTGCTTAAACAAACAAACAAAGCACAAAAAATTCTTAAAGGAAGTATACAATCCCTTCAGAATGGCATAAAAATAAAAGAGAGAGAGAAGCAGTGAGATCAATTCTGGGGGATTTCAAGAAGAAAAACCCAGCATTTCCCTGGGGTACACAGATGAAAAACAACCTAGCAGCCAAGGTTTGGCTGCGCCAAGCCACACTCCCAGGTTTAGTACAGACCAGAAGCCTCAGTTTCTCAAGACACCTCCCCAGGATGCTCCAACACTTCCCCACCTTGCCTCTGTACTTACTTCTACATTTCTACAGCGCCTGCCCTGCTGAAGCTCTGCATGCAAGTGAAAGGCACTCTAATGGCCTGCTTCTAAGATAACTTCCTTCCCATCACAGCAGGTGGACAGCCATTCCTGGAGATGCAAATTTAAATTCTGAATGCATTATCCCATAGAAATATTGCTGCATTTTGTATTTAGTTTCCATAGTGTTATTAGGATATGACTATAGTTCAGCTACATTATGACTTAAATATGCTTTTGTGAGCACTTAGAGGCCCTGAACACCATGTATGAAACACATTTCTACAGAAAAAAAAAAAAAAATGCCTTAACTTCAAAAACAGACTCGTAAATCAAACTTCTCTTCAATATCTGGGAAGAAAACTATTGGTAACAGCAAGTACTGTTTTTATTTAAATTTAACTTATATTAAAAACTCAATGTAAAATACCAAAAGAGAGCTTTTTCTGAAATTTGTTTCTAACACTCCTCCCATACACACATCCTCCAGCGTTTAGACACATGTCCAGTACAGATTTTTTTTTTTTACATAGATGTTCAATCAATATTAGTTGAAAGTGATTCAGGGTTGCCACGACTGACTTTTCTAAGAAACTGCTCTCTGGATCACCAAAGCAAATTTTCTCGTAAACTAATTTGCTTTGATTGAAGTTTGTTTTTTTCCAAAGTTATTCTCCTTATTTCTAAGATCCAATAGCAACAGTGACAAAAACAAACTAACAAACAAACAAAAAAAAACATGTAGCATATTTGCTAGGAACTACTTACTCAAATCAAAGCAAATGGCACAGACAGGAGCAAGCCCTGTTTAATCTGAGCACTGGCTGGTGTAAGAGACCAGTAGGAATTACATCTGGTGATATTTCATTTCCTGCTCTTTTTTAAAAGGGCAAAACCATCATGGAGGTCACATTTGACAAACCAGTTTGTTTTTCCCTTTTCAATGTTTGTCTCTGCAATTGAGACCCAACCTCACCTCATTTCCCCTGCTCAACGCCACCTCCCCTTCTTACCCTTTCCCTCCTCCTCTTTCTTTCTTTTTTCTTTTTTGTTCCCCTCTTTGAAAACTCTAATGACTAGAATAAACCAAAATGTCAACATTTGCAATTCTGGAGCTTCATTTAAGCAATAAAAATAATAATTAAAAGGGTAAAACCTTAGAGAGATTTCTTCATTTTATATGGTTTGCCAGCGATGATACACATTCAAAAAAAAGCCAGTAAAAGAATTAATTAGAAACAGCCAAAGCTCAACAAGCTCTGCAAGTTAATGAAGCAGAGAGGAAAATGTCATCTTTGAGACCCAGAGCCGCATTGGCTTGGATAATATCCACTCCTGCCTTACTCTCCTAACTAAACCTCTTTTAATCTCTCCTCTAGAAATCAATGCTAATGACATGGATTTACCAAGAAATGACAGCAGCATAATACCACGAGAGCTGCTCCTGTTTAATGTAACTTAGTTCTGATGGGAACACTCAGAGTTTCATTCTGACAGCAAGTCGTTGTTTTGCATGTTTCTTGTGGGACTCAAAATAATGGAAAAGCTTCATTTTATTTTATTTTTATACCTTCCATTGTGAGTTTGTTTTTTAGATTGCTCCCACTATTCCTCTGTCTCTCTTTTTAAAGCAGCCTTCTCTTCCCTGGCCAGAAGACTCCCAGCCCCGTCATCTCCACTCACATTCTATAATTCATTCTTATTTTCTTGATCTTTCTTCAGAATGGTTCTCCTATGGCCATAGGTGGCATTATAACATACAGTTTTTTTTTTCCCCCTGTCCACTTATATAAAGGTAATTTATGTGTAGACATCTACTTGTTTCTGTTTCATTGGTCTATTTGGCCATTCAGCCAAAATGTATGGGATGTTTCCAAAATATGTCTAGAATACAAAATCCACCTAAAATCTAAGGAACATCATAATTTTATTATTAACAACATACATGCAATGTTTATACTGCAAAACAGTGCTGTTCTTAAGCACATCACACTACTGCAGACACATCCCACAGGGTCTTACAGCTGGAGAGAATCAGACTCATAAGGAACTGAGTGTGACTGCTTGGCTACTTACTAGATGAGTGACCTTGGGAAGAAGCTTTAATCCTTCTAAGTTTTCTACCCTGTAGAAAGGTGTGAATGATACCTATCATGCATTTCTCAGTGTGTGAGATGTAATGATGAAATGTAAGTCCCTGGTACATATCTGGTCTCCTCATAATGCTGCTTCCTTCTTCCTTTTCTTCTTTGTCTAGTTTATTCTTTTGGAGTTACCAAAGCATATTTCACCTCCCTTTTGCATGAGAGCCCATCAGCTTTTTAAACACAGTCACCATGATCACACAGGCTCCCTTTTTGAGGGATAAATGTCTCATCAGAACTGTCAAAAATTATCGCTCCAGTGACAAAGATATCAAAGCAATCAATTTGTCTAAAAGCTACATTTTCTTTAAATTTGAAGCTCCCAAAATGACAATGATACTTGTATGGATGAATAAGCTAGTGTAAAATACAGCATTTAGCTCTATGGCCTTTCTAATAATATTATCAGGAGCAGATTAGGGTTTTGCGGGGCCTAACTCTTACACAATTTGAAGATTTTTTCTTTTAATAGAAAAATACAAAATTGAATACAAGGCCATGGCTGGGGTCTCGAAGTTCAGCTTCAGTAGTTTCACAGAAAAAGACAACAAAATCCTATCCTCCCCTTCCCCCTGACACACATGCACACACCACATCCTAACATCTCTCCAGGGGCATTTGGCAAACCCTTAAAATTTAGTTTCAGTGGGATTCTGACAGAGAGGAGGGAATAGGCAGGGGTGTTCCTAAATGTACTGAAGTAACGTTTCTGCCATCTAGTGAAATGGGACCTAGAACCCTCTTAACAGGAATTCAGTTTCATTTTAGAAGAAAGTAGAAAGTTACACCTCTAGAAAAACTGAATATATGAATATGTAGCCAGAGATTGATGCCTGCCTAAATAATTGCTGATCTTTATAGATGTTTATATAAATGCAAAGAGGAAACAAATAGGATGGAAAGTTGCTGGAAAGTTTCTGGTGCAATGGTAAGATTAGAAGGCTGTTACTTTAGATAGTAGGCTCATGGAGAGAAAATTTGAGGCTTTTATGAGGCCCCCAAGCCTGGGGCCACAGACCGATAACTGGTCTGTGTCCCATTAGGAACGTGCTGTACAGGAGGAGGTGAGCGGCTGGTAAGTGAGCATTACCAGTTGAATTCCACCTCCTGTCAGAGCAGCAGGGGCATTAGATTCCCACAGCAGCACGAGGTCTATTGTGAACTGCACATGCGAGGGATCTGGGTTGTGTGCTCCTTGTGAGAATCTAATGTCTGATGATCTGAAGTGGAACAGAATCATTTGAAACCATTCCCCACAATCCATGGAAAACTGTCTTCCATGAAACCAGTCCCTAGTGCCAAAAATATTGGGGACTCCAGTTTTAAAGGATGAGAAGTCAGCTATGCCGAGAGGCTAGAAAAGGGAAGGTCCAGCAGAGGGAATCTAAGAACATGGAAGCCTGGAAAGAGTGCAGAGTACTTAAAGAGAAAACTGGGCACCTGTAATCCCAGCTACTCAGGGCTGAGGCAGGAGAATCGCTTGAGCCTGGGAGGCGGAGGTTGCAGTGAGCCGAGATTGTGCCACTGCACTCCTGCCTGGGCGACAAGAGAAAAACTCTGTCAAGGAAGGAAGGAGGGAAGGAAGGAAGGGAGGGAGGGAGGAAGGAAGGAAAAAAAAAAACTGGCAAGTAGTTAAGAAATGAGTTTGGAAATATCTCTCAGTTATTCAACAGAATGTAAGCACTAGAACGAAAAATGTCCTTTGTTATCTGCGCTTGCATTGAATTCTTTTAGAGTTCATACATTGTTTACTTTTCTATCAGAAAACAAATTAGAGAAACAACTGATAATGCATTTTGAAATTATCACACATTTTATTCATAGTGAATGCAGTGAGCACCTAAACCATACAAATGCCAAACTAGATATCTTAATAAATATATGCTAATTTAAATCAATTCATTGAAAATAGTCTTAACACCTTTCAGTGTTTCTCACAAAATTGGGACATATGAATTTTTACTAGGCATCAGTCTTTCTTAGTTTCTCTCTGACTTTCAGTCTTTTGGTAACATCTTCCCTCATAGGACATGCAACCCAAAATTCAGAATTCAAAGGACAGAGCTTCCTTAGGATTTTACATGAGGCTGGGCCCCCTTCAAGTTACCCTGATTATGTTTAACTTCTATTGCCAAATTTGGAACCAAGGGCTTGATTTTTTTCTCTTGCTACATCAAAATGGGAGAGCAGATAAGTTACAATAGTTGGTGCTGGTTTTACTCTGGAACAAAATTTAAAATACTCAGAAAGAAGAAGCATAAATATCACATGGAAGAGATATACTGCTGTCAATCAAAGACTCATGTTTCCCTTTTATGTTATTTGCTTGTTGCCAGCTAGCAGTTAGATTGTATTTCCCAGTCTCCTCATACCTACTGCCTGCATCTGGGAGAGGTTGAGTTGTTTCCACCAACAGACTGTGAGTGTAAGTGGTATAACTTCTGAGGCCAGTCAAGTAAGAAACCAATATGCCTTCTCTGCCTTAATGCATTGGCTGAAAACAGGGCCATTGGATAAGGGAGTCACATTGGATTCTCACTGTGTCACATGTCACATTATTTCTTTATGTAAAGAAATAAAAGTTGGTTGTGTTCAGCCACTGAAATTCTAGGGTTTGGTTGATACAGTATTTTGCATTACCCATCTAATGCATAGGGTCCTCAGATTCTTGATTTATAGCAAACCGAATTAACTATGTACCCTACTGAAGGGATAATTACATTTAAAGGTTTAATTTAAATTTTTTGTTTTCTCTTCTTGAGTGAAAAAGGTGGCAGAAAATCTGCAGATAGCTCAAGGTTTTCCTCCTGAAAGATAGGTATAGAGTTCATGGGAATCATTTTAGAACCTGTTCTTAGAAAACTAAATCATCCCAAATTCACTGGAGTTAGCCTCCCACCGAAGGACAATAGAGCACATGCATAGTACAAGTAGTTTAAGAGAAAATCTGTTTACTCCTGAGAGCATGAAGTGACAGGAAAGGAAAAGAATGGTAATTCTCAGTCAGATGTGGTTGATAGTGGACTTGAAGTGAATGGAGACCTGAGAGTCTGGTTGTACCCTGAGAGGTATGGAAATGGAAATGGAAGCCCATGTAAAGGAAAGATTAAAGCTCTATGATTTTCCTTCCTGCAAAGCCATGGCAATCTGAATGGGATATCAGCAGTGACCCAGCACTAGCTGGCAGACTGTGTGTGATCAATTTTTAACAGCAATACCAAGTCACAGCAAGAAATGTTGGCAGTAGTGCACTGAGGAAACGTCAATTCTTTCCCAATATAAAGGCTAAAGCAGATACAGACTCCTTGTAAGTTTTGGTATTCCCACTGGTGTTGTTATTAATACATGGACAAGAAGGAGACACTGGACTTTCTACCAACAAAGTGGTTTAGGGATCTAGCCTTCAATATATTTATTTTATAAATCAAATGTTGGGAGAATTTTTAAGATGAGATTTATTTGGAGATTTTTCAATATGTAATATTACTAATATTTGTATAGTATCACTTATAAAGGATTTTCACAAGCTTTATTCATTTTGATCTTCTTAACAACTCAATAAAGTAGATATTATCACCTCAGTTTTATTGATAATGAGACCATGGTTCATTGAGATAAAGTAAATTGCACAAGATTATACTAATATTAAGTGGCCAAGACACAATTCAAATCCTAGATCTTATCTACACTGTTATCTTAAACTTTTGCCTCAAAAGCCATGATGCAACCAACTGTAATCCAGATAAACAGTGCATCTAAATGTACCCCTAAGTCTTGTTGCTGCTGCCTTCCAGCCAACTTTGAATTTCTTTCTTCACAATTTCTCCTGATTACTAGCAGAGAGGAGGCTATAGCCAACTGTATTCCCTTTCTGCTACATTTATTCTTTTCCAAAATATGGTTCACTTTTGACTTCACTGATTTAAGAATTTTTAGAATGGTGAAGAGTGCCTTCTCCACACAGTCACACACATCTACACGATGCCCCAGACATACTTGGCTTAATAAGAGTAAGCTCTTTCTTTGAATTCTAGATTGATAAATAATTAACAATTTCATACCCTTGGATAAATTCAAAATACACTAAATACTTATGGACAGTTACTGTTATAATATATTCATATAAAGTACGTGGTTTAAGGGAAATGGTCTAGGAAGTAAAACCCAAAACCACTTTTTTAAAATCACATAGTTTCTTTGCATTCTTGCCTGAAAGATAAATCAAACACTCGCAGGAGCTTTGTGCTGTCCGATCCTGAAAAACCACAATGTTTTGGGTTATTCAAGTTTGCTTCTTCAGTGGTCTAGCCATAGCCCTTTCATTCTGAACCTTTCCTCAAAAGGATAGCCTTCTATTTCCTTTGCAAACTAAATAGCTAAACAGCTTTTATTTTTCCCATATGATGCAAGTTATCACAGCTCTGGGTGAGGAATCCAGGACATAAGCAGAAAAGTTGTATTTATTCCATGCCAAAGCACTAACAGGGATTTTTTTTTCCTTATTGTGGAAAAAAAAAGGAAACAAAAAAAGCTTTTGTTTCTTTTCAGCATCAGACTGTGGTCCCAATGTAGCAATTTCCTCAAATAGTGACCCTTTGGGAAATGATGGTCATAAAACTAATTTACAAAAGCGCGAGATAAATATTAAAATAGGAACACTGAAGGTTTTAGCCTCCTGCAGTTTCGAAGGAACTTGGAGTAAATATTTACCTTGACTTTTCTGCCATGGAATTACTTTGTGAATCTTACCATGAAGAAGATGACTTTTTTCCAGTTATTCTCAATAGCATTTCTCTCAGGGTGATCGCTGCCTTTTCTCTTTCACAGTCTAGTGTTATATTGAAAATGCTGTAAGCGTGCTCACACACTGTGGTGAATTCAAAAGGGTACTTATGCCAAGAAACAAAAGGCATTCTCTTTCCCTATGGCTTCTACCACCCTTACTTGGGGAGTTGATAAATTGGCCTTTTATGGAGATTTTAACGCAAGAAAAATAAAAGCGTGTAGATTTTTGTGATAGAGGTTGGGAAGAAATCTTGGTTTAATAAAATGAATCTTTTCATCTGTGTCTACAGGACAACCTTCCATCAACTGTAAAATAGAAAGTCTAAGTTTGTCAGACTGCTTTGTCTATATGTTGCCAGACACCCAGGTTAATGATTTTTACTTTAACTGAATAGACTGACTGTCATGAAGTTAGGGGCACCAGTGTACTGTCTTTGGATAGTTGAACATTTTGTTTGTATTTTCATCACTTAGCGCTGTGCTCAGAAATGTGTAGAATTGTGGGTCTACATGTATTTGTTTATGTAAAGAGATTTTATCTGCTGTCTGTGTGTGCGTGTGTGTGTGTGTGCATGTACGTCTGTACCTTCCTGTTGGCCTTCACCCTTTCTTCTTGATGCTCTGTGACGCCTCAGGCAGAGTCTCCTACAAAAATGAGCTATTGAGTCAATTTAAAGGAATAGTTGCTTTCTAATCAAACCAAGAACATAACAAGACTGACCTAATATTCAAGCTAGTCAGTTATTACGATGTAATTTATCCAAACATGCAACTCTCCCTTTTTTATGCAGAGAAGGGAAACTTCCTCCTGAAAAAGTTAACCCTTCTTCAGATAACTCTTTCTTTGATTATCCACATGTGTTACTTTTAGTTTTTTATCTACAGGCACCACTACTGTCAGTACTGAAATGACTAATATAATCCAACAGACAAGTTTCTTGACACGGCGCATTTATTTTTTGCATAGTGTTTATTTTACTTATGATTTGAGGCAAAGCAACATAGCATCTATGACCATAGCACCACCAAAACTGCTTTCACAAAGTCATTGTGGTTTCATATTGCAAACATTCAATCATTATTGTCTTCTTTGAAGGATCTGACATTGTTTACAACTCCCTTTTCCTTAAAAGGCTTTGTCTTTTTGGCATCTATCTCCCCAAACTTAAATTTTCCTTCCATTCTTGTGGCTTTAACTTCTGTTTCCTTCATTTTATATTCCTCTGCTTATTGTCTAAATATTATAATGCAGTCCTCCCTCAGTAAGAGGGGAACTGGTTCCATCCAGGATCTCCACTGATAAAATACAAATCTATGGATATTATATAAAATTGTGTGATTTGCGTATAACATAGGCATATACTGGCATACATTTTAAATCCTCTCTAGATTATTTATAATATCTCATGTAATGTAAATGCTACGTAGATATATACTATGTTTTTAAAATTTGTATTTTTCATTGTTAACTTGTTTTTTTTCCTGCAATTTTTTGTTTTTTGTTTTTTGTTTTTTTTTTGAGAAAGAGTCTCCCACTGTCACCAGGGCTGGTGTGCAGTGGCACTATCTCGGCTCACTGCAACCTCCAACTCCCAGGTTCAAGTGATTCTTCTGCCTCAGCCTCCCAAGTAGCACCTGCCACCACACCCGGCTAATTTTTTTTTTTTTTTTTTTTTTGGTATTCTTAGTAGAGATGGGGTTTCACTATGTTGGCCAGGCTGGTCTCGAACTCCTGACCTCACGATCCAATCGCCTTGGCCCCCCAAAGTGCAGGGACTACAGGCATTGAGCCACCACACCCGGCCTTCTGGATATTTTTTATCCCGAGTTGGTTGAATCCACAAATGCAGAACCCACAGATACGAAGAACCAAAACTACTATGAATTTTTTCCTCTCCTCTCACTGTAAATAATTTCCCTGGATAACCTCAGTACAATTCCCATTTAATCAATTATTACTTTTATTTTTATTTTAGTATCTCTTCTGAAATCCAATCATTCTGCTATCATAGAACTTAAAAACTGGGAGGAGCTTGGCAGATTATTTATTCTAGTTACCGTTTTTCTTCATTCTTGCTCCTTTTACAGGCAAATAACTTAAAAGCTTTAGATTATAAATTGCAAGCCTATTAGTCTTGAGTCGAAGTTCAGAACACTTTAGACATTAATCAGGCTGCAAGTTTTACGAGGATGTCTATGACATTAAACCTGCGGTCTATTTGCCTTATTTCTTGACTTCTGAGCAACATTCAGTCAATTGAGTATTGACCCCTTCCTTCTTCTTAAAACACTTTCTTCTTTAAAGTTTCATTGATTACACTCTAATTTTCTTGTGACATCCCTGAACGTTGCTTCTCAGCACCACATAGTCTTCTTCTCCACTTCCCAACCTGGGAGTTGGAATTCTTCATGGCTCTGTCTAGTGTTTTTCTTGTGTCTCTCGTGGCTGCTCTTGGCCTGTTCTTCTTCCTGTACTCTTTGAACTTAGCAACGGAATAACAGTCTATCCACTTACACAAAGCAGATACTTGAAGGTTTTCTTTGACATCTTTATTTTCCCCATCTCTCATATCCAATACATCAGTGGTCCATTTGATTTTAGATCCTGAAAAAATATCAAAACTGATTATCTTCTCTTTATCTTCATCATCACTACCCTGTTTTATGTCACCAAAGTCTATTTCTAAGATGACTGTACTGGGCTAGTTGACATTGGTCCATCTCCACTTTTGGCCTCAGACAATCCATTTCCAATATGGAGGTCAGAATAATCTTTTGAATACCTGCTCCCTTTGCATATACACACATTTGTACACCACATATATTCAAACATCAAACCCTTAAATAGCTACCTATTGCCTTTATGATATAAATGGACATCCTTAACATGTACTACAATTTAATTCAATGTCTACTTCATACATGTCTCTCTAACATTTTCTCAATATTTCAGCCCCTGTATTTTTCTTGTAAATTATAATCACATATGCCCCGTTCTTTATGATTCAAAACTTTTTCCATGTTGTTTTTAGTGCTTGCAACACCTGCCTCCAGCCTTATTCCCATCATCTTTTAGTTCTGTTTTATAGTATAACTATTATTGTGGTTAAAAATTTTGCCCGGAGTCAGGTTGAGATTACACAAATTATAGCTTAACTGTTTCATAACTATGGAACTATGGACAAATTACTATATTTTCTGTTCTTTAATCTCCTCACTTAAAGTACATGGATAATAATACTAACTAGTTATTAGGTTTTTTATGATTATTAGATTAATTCACATAAAGCATTCAGCAGAGTGTCTGATACCTGTAAGTATTCCAAAATAATATAAATTATTTTATTTATCTCCATTATACATTACCATTTTGAGCATCATCTTCATCTTGTTGGTTTGCAAATGACTTTCTTTAAGAAATCTTTGCCCTCAAAACTAAATCAGACTTTACTCTTTAAAAACCTGTTTCATAGTCCACAGTTGATTAAAGTTATGTATCTCCCTAATAAGGAAGCCAAACATCACATCTTAGCACATTTTGAGAACATACCAGACACTCCACAAATATTTTTAAATAAATGAATGGCCTACTATCTGTCTTAGTGTGTTTTCTGTTGTTATGACAGAATGCCTGATTTCTAGAGAAAGGAGGTTTATTTCTTACAATCCTGAAGGCTGGGAAGTCTAAGATGAGGCAGCCACATCTGTCTGGCTTCTGGTGAGGGCCTCATTCTGTATCATAACATGATTAAGAGGTCATGAGTACAGAGGGCAAGAGGGATAAACTGGCTTTCATAACAGAAGCACTATGATGACAACTAACCCATTCCTGTAATAACCCATTAACCCATTAACCCATTATTTCATTAATCTATTAATCTATGAATGGAAAAATCCATTAATGAGGACAGAGCCCTCATGAACCCATCACTTCATAAAGGCCCCACCTCTTAGTACTGTTACATTGGGGATTACATTTCAATATGAATTTTGGAGAGAACAAAAATTTAAGCCATAGCATTATTTCATATGGATGGTGGCATACACTGTAAAGACAATGTATATGTATACATACATATACATATATATATATCTGTAACATTGCAAAGCATTCTGGGACTTATAAGTTAAACTTTTTATTTCATAGCTCATAAAATTACCAAATTAATGGACAAAAGAAATCTGCAATTTTGTGTCAAACCAGAACACCAGAATGAGAGGAAGCATTCTTATGCACTAAATTTTGAAATTAAAAAAGTAATAAACAATGGGAGCATTACTTTTCAGAGTTTAGCAAGCCCATCTAAATTATGTAATTCCAATAAATAATACAGGCTAAATACACAGATTTAGAAAACTTTATGGTATATACATGGACGGTAAAAATCCACATATAGAGAAAACATGAATATTTAGTGTTCTCATGTTCCCATTAAGAACAGTCACACAGTATCACAAATCATGTGGAGATGGTCTGATAGTGTTCTCCAAAACTTTTTCATCACACACCTTTCTAAGTTAAAAAAATTGAAATATATGCCTACAAATATAGGTATATTTACTTAGGTACATATTTACACAAGTCCCATGGTATTATGTTATATGTATTATAAAACAGATACCAAAAAATATAAATTTTAAAAGAGCAAGATATAAAAGGAACTTACAAGTTTTAATGATTTATTTTCATGTCCTATTGGGTTGTCTTGCATATTTCCTGGAATAGGGGTATTCCACTCTGAAGACCCCTAGCCTGGCATAAGAAGCAGTAGTCTAGAATTGAGGCAGCCAAATGCCTAGGCAGATAAAAAGGGTTACCCACAGAATCTCTGACCCACCCCACAGGTGTTTATATCAGACGCTTTTGTGCAGATGCGGGAGCTTGTCCAGGGCTTGTCTGGGCATGCCTACAGTAAACCGGAGCCTGACATGCGCACTGGAGGAAGTGGGTGGAGCCACAGGAATTCACACTAATGCAGAGGAGGAGTCTGCTCTCTTCAGTTCCTGTGTGGTGGCCTGGGATTCATCTGTGAGGTCAAGGGCCTGTTAGCAGGACTCTGTTTCACTTTGCTGAGGTTTTTTCCTTTTTTTCTTTTTCGCCCAATAAAACCCTGCTGTACTCACCCTTCAATGTGCCTTCATGCCTAAATTTTCCTGGTCGTGTGACAAGAACCCAGGTTTTAACTGAACTAAAGAGAAAAGTTCTGCAACAGAATGTGTCCTGGACATCATCTAGACTTACATTATTGTTGTTGTTGTTGTTGTTTTCATTTTCAAGTTATTTCTTAGCAAAATTGTATCCAAAGATGGTAATTTCTCATTTCTTTCTTAGCCATTTTCCCACTTCCTACTTGTCTCTGATGAAAAAAGTCATTTAAACTTGAGAGCTATAGCAAGTTTTATTCAACATCAGGAATTTATTAAAAAGTATCAAGCCTGTACTTACTTCAAATTAAGATACTCCATGTGGTTCATTTCCAGTGATCGGTAATCCCCATATCAAATCACTTTGCTGGGAACATTGATATTTGATAAATACATTTACAGGGAGCAGTTATCTTCAAACTCCAGTCTCATCAAGCATTGTCCCACCACAAAATATGATCAAAGATTAAGGACTCCAGGGACTCATGGGCTCTAAACTCATCAGCTTTGAATCCTGCTATAAATTATCCAAATGAGGCACTTGGCAAGATTCTTAACTGATTGTGCTATTCGGAACACCTCCATTTCAATTAGAGATAACCATGATACATGACAGCAAAGAACAAAACTAATAATTTTCGTCAGGGAAGGTTATAGGACTTCAGGGAATTATAGCAAGTATTTGAAGAAATGCACATTCACGACAGCCTTCTTGTTGGTGTGTCTGCTTCTTGAATGAGAAGCTTTTATTTTAGTTTCCTAGTTCATATCAGATGGGTTAGGAATGTATCCATATAAAAGTCTGGCTGACAGGGAAAATTGGTATGTTAAGGACTAAAAATATCAATGCTAAACCCCCAAATTCTGAATTCCTTAGGAGACCAGATGTGTCTTCAGTTTCAATTCTAAGTCTGGGCAAATGCTATGTAGGCAGATGAGGCAGCATGTACAAGTCAGCAGAAGTTAAAAAACTCCTGAGTCACAAATATCTGCTCCTCCTGGACTAGAAGCGATCTTGAAATCTCCACTTAATGTTACATCATAAAGCCAATTGTAACTGGATATATCTGAGCAGCGTAAAACATCGGCTAACACTGTAGGTTCCTTACCTTTTAAAAGTACCCTGAGGATAAGCTTCCCTGAGTTTTTGAGGTTTCCCAGAACAGAAAACTGATCAGTTTCTTTTTAAAAGCAAACTCTGGGAATTGAGGAACTAGATGTGCTACATATCAATAGAAAGCAATTTGATTCACTGCTCTTGGCATAGATATAAAAGTCAGAAAAACCTGTTTTCTTGTGACTAATTACAAACTTTATGGCTTTGGCCTCATTTTTTTTATCTCTCATTTCAAATAACACACTCCCTAATATTCTCCCCAAATAGAGTCATTCATTTAGTAAACATATGTTGAGTAGCTACTACAGTCGTCCCTCCTTATCTGTGGTTCTGCTTTCTGTGGTGTCAGTTACCTATGGCCAATTGCAGTCTAAAAATATTAAATGGAAAATTCTAGAATTAATTCACAAGTTTTAAACTGTGTGTTTTTCTAAGTAGCGTGATGAAATCTCACCCTGTCCTACTCTGTCTTGCTTGAGATGTGAACTCATTGTCCAGTGTTTCTGCTCTGTGCGCACGCCCTACCCATGAGTCACTTAGTAGTCATCTCCATTATCAGATTTACTGTCACACTATCACAATGCTTGTGTATGTCACCTTTATTTTACTTAACAGTGGCCCCAAAGTGCAACCATAGTTATGCTGGCATATTGTTGTAATGACTCTGTAATATTCTTAGTCATTGTTGATAATCTCTTACTGTGCTTAGTTTATAAATTAAATTTTATCATTGCAAACAAACAAAATAGCTTGTTTCTAAAACTCTACACAATTCTACAAACTATGTATTATACGCTTAATTTTAATGATGAAGCTTAACAATGGTGATATGTTCATAGAAACGTGATTATGCAATTCTGTTCTTGTGGGAACATTATAGATTGTACTCAAACCTAGCTGGTATACTCTACGACACACCTAGGCTGGTATACTACTGCTTCTAGGCTACAAATCTGGACAGAATGTTACTGTACTGAATACTGTAGGAAATTGTAACACAATGATAAGTAATTGTGTATAAAAATTTACCTAAATATACATAAAGTACAGTAAAAATATAGTATTGTGTCTTCAAAATTTTTATTTTATTTTAGATTCAGGGAGTACATGTGCATATTTGATACATGAGTATATTGTGTACTCATGGGGATTGGACTTCTAGTTTTCCTGTTATCCGGATAATCAACCTGGTACCAATAAGTAATTTTTTATCCCTCATCTCCTTTTTACCCTCCCCCTTTTTACAGTCTCCAGTCCCCTAGTATTTCCATCTTGTGTTCATGTGTACACATTGTTTAGGTCCCACTTATAAGGAGAACATGTGGCCTTTGATTTCCCGTTTCTGAGTTATTCTATTTGGGATAATGTCCTCTAACTCATCCATGTTGCCACAAAGGACATGATTGTATTCTTTTTTATAGCTGCATAGTACTCCATGGTGAGAATGAAAAGTTATATATATGACACATATAACATGTGACATACTGTATATGACACATATAACATGTGACATACTGTATATGACACATATAACATGTGACATACTGTATATGACACATATAACATGTGACATACTGTATATGACACATATAACATGTTATATATGTTATATATAACATATAACATGTTATATATGTTATATATAACATATAACATGTTATATATAACATATAACATGTTATATATGTTATATATAACATATAACATGTTATATATGTTATATATAACATATAACATGTTATATATGTTATATATAGCATATAACATGTTATATATGTTATATATAACATATAACATGTATATATAATAAAGAGAATATATAACATATATTATAACATTATATATATATAATAATAATGCATAATACTCCATGGGTGAGAATGAAAAGTTATATATATATATTACATATATAATATATTTAACATATTTATATGTAATATATATATATAACTTTTCATTCTCACCCATGGAGTACTATGCATTATTATTATATATATAATGCATATTATATTATGCACATATCATATGTTATATATATAATATGTACATATATGTTATATGTTATATATATTATCTATAACATATTATAGATAATATATACATATATGGTATATGATATATATTATCTATAACATATTATATATAACATATTATATGTTATATGTTATATATTCTCTTTATTATATATACATATTATACGTTATATATAATATATTACATATTATGTATGTTATGTATAATATATTACATATTATGTATGTTATATATAATATATTGCATATTATGTATGTTATATATAATATATTGCATATTATGTATGTTATATATAATATATTGCATATTATGTATGTTATATATAATATATTGCATATTATGTATGTTATATATAATATATTGCATATTATGTATGTTATATATAATATATTGCATATTATGTATGTTATATATAATATATTACATATTATGTATGTTATATATATTACATATTATGTATGTTATATATATTACATATTATGTATGTTATATATATTACATATTATGTATGTTATATATATTACATATTATGTATGTTATATATATTACATATTATGTATGTGATATATATATAACTTTTCATTCTCAACCAGATTGTACAAAGAATGATGAAAAGATATTTCCTGAAAGATTAATTTCATCAACTTTGAGTGATTGGATAGTAATGGATAGTAATGTGAACTTTATTTTTTAGACAATGAGGATGCAGTTTTTGAGTTGAGAAATCATATTGCTGCAAATGAGGTCTAGAAATATTGATTATCTTGAGTTTTTTTAAAAATATGTAATTAAATGATGGAAGAATATTCAGGACATTTTTATAGTAAAATAATAAAGACAGTTGAAATTAAAACAAAGTTTTAGATGCAAGAGACATCGTACAAATAGAATAAATAGAACTTGATAACTAAGCAAGATAGTTTTCTGTTTGTAAGCATAAATAACTATAACCAGGAATAATGACAAGCAAAGGGACTGATTTGGATAGAAAATTAGGAAGTCAACCATTAGAAGTAAAAAACTAGATAAGATCAAAGTCCTTTAACAAATTAAAGAATTTTACAAATGTGAGTTACTTTTTACCTTTCTCTGCTGTTTACAATCCTATAGCAAACATACTACAAAGGGAAAGATTTTGAATTCATAACAAATGGGTGGACTAGCAAGTATGTTTCATTATTTATTTGTTCATTTTTATTTGTCTAAATTTAAGGGTTGCAAGTGCAATTTTGTCACATGGCTGTATTTGCATAGCAGTGCAGTCTTAAGCAGGTATGTATTAAAGTTATTATATTCTATTTAATAATCACTAAAGAATTTGCAGTTTTACTTCATGTCATGCTCATTGCAATGGTTAAAACTGCCCTACCAAACTGAGTTGCCCATGCTCAGCCTCAGAAGCCCTAGGATTTTTTGTTCATTCAGCCTCCAATCTTCTAGTACTATGCCTTTGTACATAACTGTAAAAATACAAAAGAGAAGAATTAAGCAAAAGACATCTATTCCTCTTTGCCCATCTACATCACCATTGATGTGGAGGGAAATGTAGAGGGAAAGCGAAAAGGGGGGCTAATTAATGGCTTTTAGGATTTTGATACGAGGTCTTTCATGACATTTTACAAAATTTCATAAATAATTTAATTATCAAACACTCAGAAAGCTGCATGGCCCTTTTATTAGATAGATAGACCAAATGACCTAGGAAAAGAGTATGGTGTCTACTGTAAAGTCGATATGGGGAGCCTTAAATCAGTTGGGTTAGAGCACCAAAATATATGTGTATATATTCTGTGGCCCGGATATAAGATAATTTCTTAGCTTTACACAGAAAGTGCTAAAAATATTTTTTGATAGTGAGAGTATAAAGAAAGTATGTGCTTCATAGCTTCACATTAGCTATGGAGAAGTTTTGTCTCCTATCGTGTAGCATAAAGAAATGTATTACACAGTGCAGCACTTCATAAAACACTTACGCAATTGGGCATGTGAGTTTTATAAATATTTAGTGGGCAGAAATCTTGCCTTGTGCTTCTCTTAAACTTGTTATAGTACCACACACAGGGCTGGACATATATTAATAAACATTTCACTAAATGATTGCTAGGGAAAACAATCAGTAGTTAATTACCATTTCCTCCAGATAACTACCACTTCAGTAGTTAGGCATTAAATCTGAGAAGTACTTCTCATATTCACACAGTTTATAGAATGGATAATAATAATATTATTGGCTAAAATTGACTAGATTGTCGTTCACTGTGGCAAGTTTAGACAATGGACTGAAATCACATGTATTACCAGCTTTGAACTGCTAGTGCTGCTAGTACTAGATGATATCTCAAATAAATTCTGGGAAAAGAAAAAAGAGGATACTTCTGCAAATTTGTTCTAGACTCGACCCACTATTAATAATATGTATGTCTTATCTATTTTAAGGAATCATAGAATGCAAAACATGTCATTAATTTATTTACAGTTATTTGAAGAAAAAAGAAACACCAGCACATAACCCAAATCTGTCAATTTTAAGACTTTACTTACTTTCAGACTATCTGTCAATTCAAAATATTTTTCAACCAAAGGTGTTTCATGTTATATTTGTTCAACAACTTTGTCTAAGAGGTTAATGCCAGCACCTTACTAATTAACAACAATTAAACCTGTTTTGATTTTTTCCAAAGCCCAACTTTTGCCCCTTTCTACAAATATTGGTCATGTTTAATTGCCTGAAATCTACTGGGTTTGTAAAACAAATTCAAGTTTTTGTAACTGATGGCTTTCACCTTGGTAGTGACTTTGTGTTAGATATCACAAAGCTAACTAGACTCCAGAGCCTGCACTATTAAACCTTACACTCACAGCACAGAATATGCCAAATGGGCAAAATTAATAAATAAGAGCTTGAGGCTAGTTGGGTTGAAGGAGTGGGGGTTGGGGGAGAGGCATAAGTTAATGGCAAGCTTTCCTGACTCTGGACCACATTCAAACTCTGCTCAGCTCCACTCACTGCCACATGCCACTGTGCTTTCCCGTCCCCAGTTCACAGAACTACTGCAAATGGTATCATTTTGCAACTAATTTACTCGCTTAGTTTTGGCCATTAGTCATTCCCAATATCCTCAATCTGCAGGTAATTTTCCACATTATTAGTTACCCACCTGTCTTATTAAACTGGACTTTCTGAAACCCTGTGTGCCTGTATTTTCTGCACCTTTAGATCAAGCAAATAATTGCCCATACCTGGATGGAAGAATTTAATAGGAAGATTATAGTTGATTCCAAAAGTTAATAACTATAGCATCTGGTTTCCCTTTTTAACATTTAAATGACAATGAGGACGCAGTTTTTGAATAGGAAAATCATACTGCTGCAAATAAACTCAGTGTTCATGGAGAGAGAGAGAATGAGAATGAGTCAGCATACCATAGACTAAAATCTTTATCTTTTGTGGACGGGCTAAATATAAATGGGCAGAAGATAGGTTTGAATCTTTCACTAACGTACTTCAACTTTGACCCCAAGAGAACCATCTTGATCACATTAAGGAAAATAAACTTCCATGATAGGAAACTTAGCTCCTCAGTAAGGACAATGGCCAAGTCCTCTGCTTTTGTGCAGTATCTCTGATATCTTTGGTTGCTCTGAATGAGAGAATACAGCTGCTGTGAGACATTTTCAACTCATTTTTATTCACATCTCCATAAAACCATCTGCACAGGATGTCTTTTTAAATATTGCTGGGTGAAACTTGGGACATTATTTTCTAAGCCAGGTCAGGAAAATCCAGCACAAAAACCCCAAAACTTCCAGCACTGAGGGTCAGGATTGCAATTTGCCAGGAGTCTAAGGAGAGTACCTCATTTGCAATTAAATTGACATTCATTTTTTATCAAAAATAAATGTGTCTGGCCACAATATTTGCTTGGAGTTATAAGTTTGATTTTCAGTTGAAAAAGAGTTCCATGTTTGCCAGTAATGAAAACAGAAAGCCAAAATATTTCCAGAAATCATCATACATATTTTTCTTAAACAACACAGCATCACACTTTGAGACTCCCAGAACTTGATATGAAAGGGGCAAAATGGAGAAAATGACAATTACACAACCTTCATATTAAGGTACTTTAAAGTTTATGTAAACATCAACTTAAATTTTAGAAGTCCTTGATTTTCTATATCTATCTTCTAGTCCATCTTCTCCTACCTCTTCTAAATACAAATGTACCCTCCTTTGTTAATGAGGAATAGTTACCAGGAAAAGAGGTCCACTTCAGAGAAGAACCTAAAATGAAAGTATGTTTTAGGATTACAGAGTTTAAGTGCACACCACTGGTTCTATCCAATGGCTTCCGTATGACATTATTATTATTATTCTCAAATATTGCTTGCTTCGCTGAACTTTTACACATCTTATTATCTATACTGAAGGTTTCTTTTTCCTTATG
This sequence comes from Nomascus leucogenys, assembly GCF_006542625.1. Classification (NCBI taxonomy): domain Eukaryota; kingdom Metazoa; phylum Chordata; class Mammalia; order Primates; family Hylobatidae; genus Nomascus; species Nomascus leucogenys. The sequence continues at coordinate 38,992,768 of NC_044384.1, read as the reverse complement.
CTTTTGCCTTTTTCTCTTTACATGCTTCCATGCCTGCCTAATTGTACTACAAACACACTGTGGGCAGGAGTCTAGACCTAGGATTCATGAACTGTAGCCATCATGCTATATTCTGTTGGCTATATATTTTTATAAATAAAGTTTATTGGAGTTCAGTGATGGCCATGTGTTATGTATCACTTAATGCTGCTTTTGTGCTGCAACAGAGTTGAATAGTATCCTAGAGATTGTATGGGTCACTAACCAACAAACAAAAAGTGTGCTGATCTCTGGTCTAGGCTTCTTGATACTCTTTCAATGACCTTGACGCTCTACTTCTAGGCTTTCAACATGCTCTGAAGATGTTGCCTTTTAAGGGTAGGCAGGCCATAACATACAGCAATTCCCTAAGACGCAGTCATAACCACAGAATGTTAAATATTTTATTTTGCTGAGGAATTACCTCCAATGTTTAGAAAATACGGCGAAGTTTTAAATCCAAGTCTGGTTCAAACTGGGGGAAGTGGTTTCCAACAATGTCGGAAGTGACAATATGAATACGACTTTCTGAGCCACATTCCCTAAGGCAATTATCTGTGATAAAGGGAAAAATGGCAAAATAACATTATCAAGATGCTCACAATCTTAACCTTTGGTCCTTAACCTTTGATCTTGTTCTTGTAACCTCTTGACACTTCGTTAATTTGGTCTTCACACATGAGCATTAAGAAAAAAATTCTTAAATCTTCTCTAACACATCTTATCCTCCCTCTTCCTTTCCCCACCCACGGGATGTCCCTTAAAGCCTGAAGATGTACTTACAAGAAATATTAAAGCATAGTTCAGAGTCACATCTAAAGCCTTAGTTATGAATGTCTAGCAGCATTTTTTGTTTGTTTCTTCAGAGATATTCTAACTCCACTGAAATGGAAAAAGAGAAAGAAACTATGTACCTTATCATTCATATTCTTTTCATCCAAAGAGAGTCTCTAACAATGAATGTGGACATCTGTCCTACAAATGTCACATCACCTGTCTGAAATAAAACACCAGAGGTGAGATAAACTGAGACCTTGTGGCACTATTTGCCACACTCCATGGAAAGCAGCTGCCCTGTTTCTTATGCCAGGGAAGATGTGAGAAATAGAGATGTTGAATTTGGCCTATATTTTTATACAGTGTATTGTTAGCTCCTATTCACTATAACCGATAGATAAAGCATCAAAGTTTGAGAGTTTTCAGCTTCATAGGAGTTCATAGCTCATTCTCCTTTTTGTATTAGATTTCAACACAAGTAAAATTATAACTTAATACACTAACGTGGGATTGTCAGAACACTTGACTATTTAGTGAGCATGGAAATCATTAGTTACAAGACATGGTTTAGATACTGTCACATTGTATGGTTTTGTTAATTGATGGTCATGGACATTTGCCTAGGTGTCTGCTTTCCTTCCTCAACTTCGAACATGGGGAGAACCAAATGTCTGCTTATCTTTCTGAGTGACTACATCCAAGTCCCTCCCTTCTTTAAAATAATGGCACCCTTATTTCTAATTATTTTTCTTAAAGATGTATGTACAAGAAATAATAAACTTTTTCAAACTTTTCTTAAACTAAGAGAACCCATAGCCAAGAGGCCTCTGATATCCTCCTAGCAGCCAAAACTGAGCAACTGTCAGCCAAAATCTGGGAGATAAAAAACAGAGCTTCAAATGAGAAAGCAGTTGTCTGGAGCCACTGGGAATGCATTGGCATGGAACCAGATTAACTAAAATCCACAGGTCTGTTTCCTGCATAAACAGTTGAAGACAGGGCTGGGAGAGGTGTGAAAATAGTTCTTCAGCCACACTCGATAATCTCTGGTTCCCAAGGTGCCCTCCTACATCTGTTTGCATTTTGGCAGCAAGGCATTCCAGGCCCTGATATTCAACAGTATAACAGGCACTTTATACAAGGAAAAAAGTAGTGAAATCTTGATTATTTCTCATTCAAAGTTAATGTAATGTAATTCTTTTGAGTATTTTCCTTTCGTTTCATTTTCAAAGGAATTTAAACATAGTTAGGGAAAGTAAATTTTTACCGATCAACTTCTGTGTGGTGGAAATTTTTAATTTTTTAAAAATGAGAACTTCAAAACGGAAACTCACTTTCAGTGTGAGACTGTGAATTTACATATGCCCTGTCATCTATCGTCTTTTGGGAAAATATTCTAACTTGATGAGAAAATACTTCCCATTTTCTTTTATTTATTTTATTCAGATAAGGGAGAGAGAGACAGAGATAGACAAATGCAATATCCCATGCTAGAATTGCGTGAATGATTATTTAAAGTGAGTAGCTCCCATCCTGGCCAACATGGTGAAATCCTGTCTCTACCAAAAATACAAAAAAATTAGCTGGGCTTGGTAATGCGTGCCTGTAGTCCCAGCTACTCAGGAGGCTGAGGCAGGAGAATCGCTTGAACCCGGGAGGCAGAGGTTGCAGTGAGCCGAGATCACAGCACTGCTCTCCAGCCTGGGTGACAGAGCGAGACTCTGTCTCAAAAAATAAATAAATAAATACATAAAAATAAAGTGAGTAACTCATGGTCTATGTCTTCCAAGACTGTCGCATTATATGGAGTTGCAATCGATAGTTTCCACCAAAATCACTATATGGAGGACAATCAGAAAGGGAGTCACTGTAATAGCATGGTTGAAGGTGATGGAAACAGGAACTAGGGCGTTAGCAGTAAGATTGGAGAGGAGGAAAATAATTCAACAACACATTTTCTTGTTTTCCCACTGTATTAACAATGCATGCCAACACATCATCCTTATTAGTAGAAAATATGTATAAGCTAAATAATAAAGGGTAAAGTTTTAGATTCCACCATCAGGTAACAATTTAGTATGTCCATGTGTATCTATTTCTGTATTTGTTTCTGAAATAGAAACATATATAAGCAAGAATTGACATGAGTTGGAAATTAAGTATCCAGATTGAGGTAGACGCATATCTAAAATGATTTGTTATTACTATCTGAACCTAAGTTTTAAATGGCACAGATAACATCAGTAAGCTTTTCAAGTATTATTTTTTCTCAGTGTTATAGGACCATCTACCTATAATTCATCTAAGGCGAAATAAAAGTAATACTAATGCCAATAATACTGTATATGCGCTTAATATGTACCATGGGCCAGTTACTTGTCAATGATTTTTTGCATTGTTTCATGTAATCCTCACAATAGCCCTATTTCGTAGAGGCTATTATGTTCACTTTACAGATGAAAAAACATTGGCTGGAAGTAATTTACATAAGAATACATAGCAAATAGTAAGGCTTTATTGCTGTGTTATTAACACTACTTGAGTCCAAATTCTGAACCACTGTGCTCTGTGGCCTAGGATAAGTATTATTTATATTGTTTCCTTTTCTCTTCCATCCTTACTTATTTCTTAATATTATTGTGCAGTTTATCCCCAAAGACATTGTAAGTTCCTTTATTTCATTGACCATATTCTATATTTATTTTCTTCCATACTTCCACCGTGCCCGAGAAAATAAGTTCTGAAAGATTGATCTTTTATTGGCAAAAGCTTGAACATAGTTGGGATACCTATAGAGAATCTAAGAATTTCAACCTTGACATTTTAGCTACTGAAATATTGTTATCACTAATTAGCACCTTAGTCCTATCATCATGCAGCACATACTGCAATAGATATCTCTAAATTTTCTGGCAAATTCAATCAATGGAAATCTTCATAATAGTTAATGCAAGGCACAGAAGCTATAGAATTGTGACAAGGGGTTGTTCTCACTGATCATGTTCTGCAGGTAACTTCCTAGACTTTATTTTATATTGGTGCACATAAACAAAACTCATAAAGGACTGAAATGAAGGCATTTCCCTCTTCCCACCTCCTTCTCTGATTCTATTAGTCCTTCTCAGATGTGAGGGCAGTGTCTCCTTGGGCTTCTGTCCAAAAACAGGATCAGAATAACCCTTCATAAGCTTGTGGCAAGAAAGCCAAAGGGATGGGACTGCATGAGGTCAGACACCCCATTCTGCTGCTGATCACTTTGGCAATTTTGCTACCCATGTCTCCAGTGCCACACAATCTTCTGAAGTAATCTTGGTTTATTACCATGTAGTAAGTAGATCTATGGGGAAGTCAAGCAAGTTTCCCAAATTCTTTCAGAAAATACAGATTTATATAGGTATAATCTCACTGCCAGACTCTCATTCTTGGATGCCAGTCCACATAGGTGGGCCCTTTCCTGTGTCTCATTACCCTGAAAATAAAAGTCCTATGGCTAAATCCTCCTACAGGTTGTTCATATTGGTGCCTTGACTACTCCCATCTGAAAACACATCTTGCCATCCAAGAGCCTGTCACCTCCTACCTTGATGGCAGCTGCTTGAGTTGGGAGCACACTATTTAATAGCACGATGCTGATGAATACTGGGAAGAACAGTGACAAGCCTAAGTGCTGTTTTACACCCCATTTAACCAGGGGAGACACATCTGTTTATTTTTGTTTCAGGGGAAGCACAAGGCTTAGTCTTTGTGACAAGGTCACAAGTCCAGCCCTAGGATTCCTTGTGGGGAGATCACCAAACTTCTCCAGACAATCGACAACAGAATGCCAACTGTGAGTTCTTCAAATAGAAATCCAAGGACATGATTTTGTCTGGCTAAGATGGAACAGGCCCAAATAAAAAACAAGCATGAGCAGTCCTCTTTTGTCTGCGGGCTCACAGCCTGTCCTGCTGTTAGCCCTAAAGTTCTCATTTGGAGAAAAGCCATGCTATTACTTCATAGAGTAATAGCATTTCATATATTTGAAATGCAGAGAGGTATACCACTGACTAAAGGGAGAACAGTAATGCATTTTCTTTTTCCATATTTTGTTTAAATATGCATTTCTCAAGAGCCATATCTTTACAAATGGCTTATAATTTCTCACACTCAGAGTTTAGTTATTGAATAAACCTTCATGATGCTACACAGCCCCACTGTATTTGTAGGGAATATGAAGTCAAATAGCCTGATTTGAATTTTGCCTCTACCACCTCCCACCTGTAATATTTGGCAACTTTCTCCATATTTTTGTGCTATAATTTCTTCATCTGTAAAATAGGAAAAACTACTTCTCAGATTAGCATAAGAATTAAATGAGATAGTGTTGGTGATGAACTTAAATTTTATCTTACAATCCCTGAGATATAATAATGAACTTATTATGCTACTTTTGATAGTGATAGGAGGCAGTCAAATGCCTAGGCAGATAGAGGTGGATCCCAGACGAAATCCCACCTCCAAGCCAAAGACAGTTTAAAGCCTGAAAGCCAACCTATAAGTTAAATCCTCTCACCAGATTGAGAAACTGTCTTCCTGTTTGGCACACTTTCCTCTGATTGATCCCCACCCTTCACCTACTTTACATATACCTATCCTTTCCTAGTTAGTTTACTATAGTCATGCCCACCTTTGAGTGGTTGTCTTCACTTTAACCTTTTTTGCATACTCACAAACCAATCAGCACACACTCCCCATTCTGAGTCCATAAAAATCCCTAGACCCAGCCACACTGAGAGAAAAACTACCCTACTGTAGGGGTGGGGGAACCGCAACCCACCCCCACTCACAGCACCCCACGTCCCTCTCCACTGAGAGCTGGTCCACTCGAATTCTTCTCTGCCCATCCTCACCCTTCAACTATCAAAGTATCCTCATTCTTCTTGAACACAGAACAAGAGCTCAGGAACTACCAAACAAGGGTACAAGCTATAATACCGGCTGGGTGCGCCTGCTCCCGGCCCAGCCGTGGGATGAGCCAGTGTGCCAGCTAGACTCAGCCAGGGGGGCCGAGTGGGTGGGGCGCCTCCAGCAGCAAGGCGAGGTGCGTCACCAGCCAGAGGTCCTGGCTGGCAAAGCCGCTGAGCAAATTCCTGTGTCACTTTAATTTCTAATACTGTTAATAAATTAATTTTTATTATTTTTCATTCATGAAAGTACAGTGAGTAAACAAACTTTGCCAATCTAAAGCAGACGCCATTCCTATGACTTGAAATAAGAGAGCCTAGCATAGTGAAAATCATTGTTCCAGGAGAGGAAAACTTTAAATTACAATGAATATTTAGCCACCAAAATTCTGACTTATCTTTATGCAGTGTGAGACAACTTATTATGAATCTAGGAAGGGTAGCAAAACCGCTTTAACTAATCAAAATGCCCTTTAATTCCCTAATTTGAGAATTCCTCCATTAAACTGTTTATTTTTTTTCTTTTGAGTATGGATGTTATGATGTGAACTGGTACTCGCACTAAAAGTATCAGTTTAAGCTTTACCAATTATTTATACTTGTACCTGAATTGCTAATACTATTTTGTTATCAAATTTTGAAAGAGAAGCAAAAAAGTATAGGTCCTTGGTCTTCATATTTCTAGAAGAAATAGGGTCTCAACCAAAGAAATAAAGAGCATATGAATGGAAAATTTTCTTGTTAAAGAAAATTGTGCAGTTCATGACTTTGTAAGAGGCCTTATATTCCCCGAAAATATTTAGCAAATGCCTTTTCCCAGACCCTGAACTGAGTACACCTCCTTCCCAGAATTAAAGCAGGGTTATTGTACTTGCGAGGACTAGTTTTATCTTTCTGCTTCACCACAAGATCAGATGATACAATAATACCACATTCAAATGAAAGAATTCTTTAGGGGTCTTTCGTCCACAGATCTGAGGTGCTTCATAAACATTAATTAATTCTCCTAACACCTCTGTGAGGAGAGAATTCTATTTTTTGTGTTAGTTAGACATGCTAAAGTAATGCCACCAGCACTTAGACAGAATGCAGGCTTCAGAACAAGCCCAATCTTTCTGTATTAAGCAAAAGGTTCCCTTAATTGGGTTCATGTTAAGGAAGGTGAGGAAAGAGACAGAGATGTTAAATGCATTACAGAAAGAAGTCACAGCACGACTCACAAATCCAGGGACTCCAATGACAGAGCTGAGCCTTCGCAGGACGCCCTTGGTCAAATGCACACAACCGAGGGGCAGTGTCATAGAGAAACTATGTACTAAATCAAAAAAGAAAGCAAAGAGAAAGAAGGTACAGTCCAACTTCAGAGCACATTATAAAATAGCTTTTCCATAACCAACAACGAACGGTCCCTCTGCTTTATGATTCCCAATTATTGCTATTGAATATAGCCTGAAAAATTTCCTCTCTTTTTATTTGTTTCCTCAGTAAATAAGGATTTATTTGGGAGTTTCCGCTTCCCCTTTTTCCTTTCATTCCTTTTCTCCCTTACCAAACTCTACATCTGGTTTCTCTATAGTTAAGTCTTAACACTGGTAATGTCTAATCAGTACTTACGACTTTCAAAAGTTTTCCTCAGAATCTTTTATGTACTTTAAGACAATCTGTTTGGGCCGAGATGTTCAGTTTTGCAGAACATACTAATAACCTTGTCTGAGCTGTGGCAGAAGTGTCTAATGTATCTACATAAATTGATGTGTCCTAAATGAACACACAGAAATGTCACGGTTCAGCACTAGACTGATAACCTTCCACGTACCAATTCCTATTTTAGCAACAGGCAAGGGATTAAGGAGAGAAATAACTCTGGTCTAAAAATGATTAAATAGGCCTAGCACAAGATAAAAAATAAGTTTATGCCTTTCTTTTCCAAATTTCAAACAAATACAAAAAATCTTAGGGTTTTACTTTTATTTTTAAAATATATTTATTATTTTCTGTCGAGAAGCAGTATGAGTTTTCAAAAAAGACTAAATTAAGAGTAAAGACCCCTGAATTCCAGCCCACTCTGCCCCTTACTAGCTGTGTCTGAGTTTCTCCATTTGTTAACATATTATATCATATAGTTTTTATAATTTCAACAAAGGAAACATATTTTAAAATATTGAAATAAGAGTAAAGATTCTATGTCATACCATTATGACTAGTGCCAGAATGGGACTGGGCTCAAGTTAAAATAACTTACCTATAAATTCCAGTGGTCTCATATGGATTGATTTATCCCTCTCACCTATCATCTGCGGCTAGGAATAGAGAACTAAAGCGATCTGTAGTAACCATGCTTTTATCAGCCAAATGTGTGCAAGATTGGAGTGAGGCAAGGAACTTGGTAACACCAGTTGAAATCACTTGTTTAGTGACTGAAAGCACATTTTCCAAATATAGGCAATAGAAGGTCTCAACAGACTCAATAAAGGTTGTATATTACATCCATCTCCAATTTCCACAGCCTAACAGAGAACTGATTGAAACAGTAAAACTTTACAGAGTTTTTCATTTATTGAAGTAGAATAACAAAATACTGTCACATGCTTCTGGCCACATTCTCACCAGATCAGTTCCCTGACTCACCTTGTTCTCCTTTCACCCTGTACCCCAACAATCTTGATCAGCCTTTTAAATTTTTCAGGGCTTTCTATTTCTTAGTTTCACAAATTGAGAAAATTATTTCCTCTCTTGACTAAGTATCACTTCTTTAAGCCCACATTTCCAGGACTGGTAGATCCCCTTTCCACCAGCATGAAGGAAAATCTAACCTGCCAAGACACTGGTCTGACAGTATATTGCCTAGATTTAAGTTGTTTGATTTTAAAGCACAATCTTGTGAAATGTTTCACCCATGCTGCACTGCACCAATTCTATAAATTTGTCATTCATGGCCTTTTAATTTTTCCAGCATGACGGGAAATGCATTATTCTCTCAATCCACATTCCATATCTTCTGCGAAAGCATTATCAAGACAGTATGTGTGCATTTACAAGGCAATCTAAATCCAGATTTAATGATGAAAATGTCTTTAAAAATTTGCTGAAGATATTTTTGCCAAAAATTATGCTGAATAGAGTTTGTTAGATAATACACTAACATTCTCTTCTGAAGTAGAAGTGAGAGGTCACATCTTTGTTACATGCTTTACATTTGAGCATTGAAAAATCCATGACATACATTTCCAAAAATTCAGGCTATAGATGAGCCAAGTATGAATTTTAGTCTTTATCCTAAGGGCAACAATTTCTTGAATTTCTTTTAAAACCTAGTAGTTGTTTTTCCACTTTTGAAAAAAATCGGAAGTAAATTCTTCTACTTATTGGTGTTAACCGTAGGTGCTAAATGGTTTCTCTACATGTTTAATTCTCACAAATGCACTGTAAATTATAAGTGATTATTCCAACTATAGAAATTGTATAGAACAAACCTAGAAAGAATTGGTGTCTCTAAAACTACCAGAAATAAGTTGTGATGTCAGAATGAGAATCCAACTTCTTTTGACAGAAAGTCCAAGTTCTTTGTGGATATTTTGTGTGACCATCACACTCTCCAGATGAAATTCAAAAGCGTGTATTCAAGTCCTTAAAAAGCAAAATAAACAAACATTGACTGAATTTTGGTTAAAATTTTGAACTCACTTTTATATGATGTGGGAAGAATGTTTATGTTTATAATATCTAATCTTTCCATTTAAAAACATGATAGGTTTATCTGTTGATTCAAATCTTCTTTTGCTTTTAAAGCATTCAAAGAAAGACTTTTAAGTTTGTTGAATTTTATTTCATGGCTCATAGTATAGTTAATTTTGATATAAGTTTTGTGGGCAACTCAAAAGAATATTTATTCTGAATTTGGTGAGTTACCCTACAAATGACGATTTAATACTTAAAGTTGACGTTGTTTTCTTCTATATTCTTGCTGGTTTAAGGATAGACATTTTTTCAATTAATGAGAGAGAGAGATACATTAATTTTTCTATATGTATTTATATATGTATAAATGTCATATAAATATAGTATATAATGTTACATATATTTGTGTTTTTTCTCTTTTTCTTTTCACTTCTATAAATTTAGTTTCCTGTATATTGCAGCTATGTTGTTTGTGCATACACAACAAACTTTAAGCTTGCTATGTCTTCGTCTTCTTCATGGAGTGACTTTTAATCATGTTGCTCTCTACCTCTGGTAAGTTTATTTGCCCTGAAGTCTGCTTTATCTAATGATAGTGTAGCCACTGCTGCTTTCCTTTGATTACTGTTTGCATGAAACTTTTTTTTTCACTTTTTTATTTTCACTCTGCCTATATCCTCACGTTTGAAGTGAGTTTCCTATATACCACATATAGTCAGGTCTTATCTTTCAATCCATTCTCCCAATCACTGCCTTTTAATTAATGTGTTTAGACCATTAGTACTTAATGTGATTATTTATATTTGAGGGCTTAATGCATTTCATCTAATATTGATTTGTTTTGTCTGGTTTTTTTTTGTTTCTGGTGGGTTTTTTGCATTTTTATAGATAATTGGAACAATTTCTAAAATTTGTAAACTTTTCTGTAGTGTTTTTGAATATACCTTTTTGTATAGCTTCTTAAATGGTTGCTCAAGAAGCTACAATATATATAAATAACTTATCACTGTCTATTATTGTCATAATTTTACTAGTTTAAGTGAAGCATAGAAACTTACCTCTTTTACATTGCTTTACTTTCCTTTAGACAATAATATAATTATCTAAAATATTTCCTCTATATGTGTTTAGATTCGTATAAGACATTGTTATAATTTTCACTTTAACCATCAAACATGATTTTTGAAACTCAAGGAAAGTCTATTTTATTTACATGGATTTTATCTCTCTATATTCTTTCTCCCTTCTCATGTTCTAACACTTCTTCCTTTATGATTTCCTTTCCATCTAAAGAAATTTGTTTAGCCATTATTTGAGAATATACTGCTGTCCTTCATTTCTGAAAGATCTTTTCCCTGGAAATAAGATTCTGAGTTGAGAGCTCTTCCCCTTTCACATCCTCTTACACACACACACATATACACACCCCCCAACACACATACACAAACTGAAAAACAGTGTACTACTTCCTTTGGGACTCTATATTGTCTAATGAGAAATCTGCTATCATCAAATTGTTTTCCTATCTTGTAGGTATGGCTCTGGCTGCTTTCAAATATTTTTCACCTTTAGTTTTCAGAAGTTTAATTATAATTTATCTTGACTTGAATTTATTTGGGTTTATCTTGTTTAGAATTTTCCCAGTTTCTTGAATAAAAAGGTTTATGTGTCTTGCCAAATTTAAAGTTTTCAGTCATTAGTTTTCCTTGTACAGTTTCATCTCACTTTCTCTCATATACTGAACTCTAATAACATATTAATTTTATAGCTTATGTAATAGTTCCACAGTTTCATGTCTGTTTATTGTTTTTTATTCACTCTGTGTAATTTTTATCTTCAGACTGGGTATTTTCTTTTCATCTACTTTCCAGCTCATTATTATTTTCTTTGTAGCCTCTATTCTTCTATCAAGCCCATCCACTGATCTTTTTATTATAAGTATTATTTTTTTCAGCTCTAAAAGTTCATTTGGTTCTTTTCTACGTCTTCTATTTCTTTGCTGAAGCTACTTTCTCACTTGTTTTATGCATATTTATAATTGCTTATTGAAGGATTTTTAACGTGATCACTTTAAAATCTTTTTCTGATATGCAAACATTCTGTCACCTTGGTGTTGCAATCTATTGGCTTTTTCGTTTGTTTGTTGTTTTGTCCTCCAGTCTGAGATCTTCCTGATTCTTTGTATGATGAGTGACTATTTTAATGAAACCTGAAACATTTCTGTCTAATGTCCAGGAACTCTGGGCTTAATGCATTTCATCTAATATTGGTTTGTTTTATCTTTTTTTTTTTCTGGTGGGTTTTTTGCATTTCTATAGACAACTTGAACAATTTCTAAAATTTTTAAATTTTTCTGTAGTGTTTTTGAATGTATCTTTTTGTATAGCTTTTTAAATGGTTGTTCAAGCTGTTACAATATATATAAATAACTTATCACCATCTATTATTTTCGTAATTTTACCAGTTTATTTAAATCTTCAGTTTTAGATGGATGTCTCTGAAATTGCTCTGTTAGAGACATGGGGCACTGTCTCATTGCTGATAGACAGAAGCAGAACTACAGGTTCAACTATCAGCCTCTAATAATTCATTAATAATTTGATTATGGTTGAATTTCTTTTTTTAATTCACACCCAGCACATTGTCAATGTGTACAATTACTCATTAGATTCTCAAGTGCTGACAAACATTTATCTACTGTAGACCTACTGAGCTGATAGAAGATAATATTCTAACTCTACTTCCATGGTTTTCAATAGTCTGAATCAATAAACTAATGAAAAATTGGTATTTGTTATATGTGCTAATATCAGGTTCTTCATATGTATCCATTTCCTCTAACACTCTACTTATGGGACTATTGACTTCCAGTAATGATGTACATTTTTTTCCTCCTTTCCCACACTTTTCATTCTGCTGGTTTTCAAGGAGTTGCGTCTTCTGAATGGATATTAAAAGGTGACAGCAAGAGAAGAGTGGTACAATGGACAGTCAGAACATTGGGACCAGACATAACACCTGATTTTTTTTTATTTGTCGTAAATCTTGCCTTTCTGCTCTAAGGACAATGAGTTTGTGAGTTATGAATTTTCTCCTTATCCTCTTGCTTTTGTACATACTTTATCTCAGGGATGCAGCATTGAAAGCCCCTTAATTATTAATTTTAACATAGGTATCCAATTCTTACTCGTCAATTCTGGTAGCAAATTGTTTGTTATTATATGTGTTTAGCTGCGATACAAAAATTAAAATATTTACATCCCCTCATTGGCTTTCATGTGCATTTTTGGTTTTGAATAATATTTTAGTTGATTTTTAAAGGAAGTTAGGAGCATCTGCACTAGGCACACTGGCCAAGTGCCATTTTCCACCTAAACGAATAACTTCCAATGCTACAAAATACTACAGCATGCTGATATGAAGTGATTTAAATACTATCATATTTAAAAATGATGGGTCTCATATCCAGATCAAGGGCATAAGAAGCATGTGGAATATGCAGAGGAATGGTAGTTGTTCAGAAGAACTTTCTAATAAGATTATTCACATCCTGTTTGTCAAAATGAACCTGAAAGAAAAGTCTGCAAAAATAAGTTTGGACAGAAGGTTTGAATCCTAAGACAATAAAACAGGAGTCAGAAGGTAACCTGAGAACCTCACTTATGTACATGATTAATATTTAAACCAAAATAAAAACCTGGAAATCTAAGATACAGGATAATAAAAAACCACCTAAAGTGAACATTTCCCCATTTAATTAAAATAAAATATATTTGAGAAAACTGATGAAATTATAGCAGCTATATCCTAAGGAAGACAGAGTTTGAGATATCGCATGTAAAAGTAAACAAAATAATTAAAAATATTAGAAAAATGCAACACAAATAAGTTCTTATGTTTTAGTTTGAAATATTAAAAGGAAACATGATAAAATTATATAAATTGATAAATGGTGCTTATATGGTTATATAGTTTGGTTTATCATTGACAAATAATATGGAATAAAAAGTTACAATTTATACATATATGTGTATATATACATATATGTGTATATGTATGTATAAATACATGTATATATACATATATGTGTATATATGTATATATATATGTGTGTATATATATACATATATTCACATACATATATATTCAGTTATTTGATTTGGAATTATCACTGAGAAGATAAAAGTTAATTTATTTATTCATTCTACAAATACTTATGGTGTACCTACTAATAAGATCCTGGGGATAGGGCTAGTGAACGAAACAGAACATTCAATGTCCTTATGGAAATTACAGACAAAATATAAGTGAATAAATAAAAAATAAAATATTAATTTATGATTAAAAGTTGCTTTAAAGAAAAATGAATGAAGAAAAAGAGGTGCAGACAGATGAAGAAACTATTTACATATGATGTAACATAAATCTTTTCTGAGAAGATAATAATTTAACAATGACCTGAATGAAATAATAGCAAGAACAGGAGAGACAGAGAGAGAGAGACAGACAGACAGAGACAGAGAGAGACAGACAGAGACAGAGAGAGAGAGAGACAGACAGACAGACAGAGACAGAGAGAGTGCAAAGTCCCAAAGTTAGGAAAATTCTTGCTTTAGGAAAGGCAAGGACATTATATTATGACTGGAGAGGAATGGCAGAACAGAAAGTGATTAAAAAAGAAAAAATAAAAAAAAACACTAGCAAAGTGCTAGACCATAAAAGTATAGTGAAGATTTTGGATTTCATTCTAATTGTCATGAAAAACCACTAAAGATTATCAACAGGGGAATAGCATTCTTAATATAATTTTTTTAAAAATCACTCTGGATGTAATACAAGAAAAAAAAAAAACTTTTCGAGGAGGGAACTATTACAACAAGGAGTCCATAGTAGGCTGATGCTGAATTCTAAGGAACAGTGATGGTGTCTTAAACTAGGGGAAGTAGAGGTAGAGGTGAATAGGCTTAGAGGGAGTTAAGATACAGCTTTAAGATGGAGATGCAAGCATTTGCTGGTATATTAGAAGTGTCCTTCAAGAAAATTAAAAATTGAGAGTATCTTTCAGATTTCTGGCCTGCACACCCAAGAAAAATTAATTTTAAAAATATTCTAATCAATGATAAACTATAGCATCATGAATAGCTATTAAGTAAAGCCAGTTGCTCTGGTTTAAATGTGTCCCCCACAACTTAGTGTTGAAAACAGAATTGTGGCTCACGGCTGTAATCCTAGCACTTTAGGAGGCTGAGGCAGGTGAATCACGAGGTCAAGAGATCAAGACCATCCTGGACAAGATGGTGAAACCCTGTCTCTACTAGAAATACAAAAAATTAGCTGAGCGTGGTGGCAGGTGCCTGTAATCCCAGCTACTTGGGAGGCTGAGACAGGAGAATCGTTTGAACCCAGGAGATGGAGGTTGCAGTGAGCCGAGATTGCACCATTGCACTCCAGCCTGGGCAAAAACAGCAAAACTCCGTCTCAAAAAAAAAGAAAGAAAGAAAAAGAAAACGGAATTGTCAATGTAACAGTATTAAGAGATGTGACCTTTAAGAGGTGATTGAGTCATGATACGGGTTGGCTGTGTCCCAACCCAAATCTCATCTTGAACTGTAGTTCCCATAAGCCTCACTCACATGACATGGGAGGGACCCTTTGTGACATAATGGAATCATGGGGGTGGTTACCGCCATGCTGTTCTCTTGATACTGAGTGATTTCTCACAAGATCTGATGGTTTTTAAGGGGCTTTTCCCCCACTTCACTCTGCACTTCTCCCTGTTGCTGCCATGTGAAGAAGGATGTGTTTGCTTCCCCTTCTGCCATGATTGTAAGTTTCCTGAGACCTCCCCAGCCTTGCTGAACTGTGAGTCAATTAAACCTCTTTCCTTTATAAATTACCCATCTCTGGCATGTCTTTATTAGCAGCGTGAGAACAGAATAATACAGTAAATTGCTACTGGTAGAATGCGGTGCTGCTGTAAAGATACCCAAAAATGTGGAAGTGACTTTGGAACTGTGTGGCAGGGAGATTGGAACAATCTGAAGGGCTCAGAGGAAGACAGGACAATGAGGGAAAGTTTGTTACTTTCCAGAAACTTGTTGAATGGCTTTGACCAAAATGGTGATAGTGAAATGGACAATAAAGTCCAGGCTGAGGTGGTCTCAGATGGAGATGAAGAACTTGTTGGCAACTGGAGCAAAGCTGACTCTTGTTATGCCTTAGCAAAGAAACTGGTGGCATTTTGTCCCTGTCATAATGATGTGTGGAACTTTGAACTTGAGGGGGGTGGTTTGGAATTGGAACTTATGTTTAAAAGGGAAGCAGAGCATAAAAGTTTGTAAAATATGCAGCCTGACAATGCAATAAAAAATAAAAACCCATTTTCTGGGGCGAAATTCAAGCCCACTGCAAAAATTTCCATAAGTAATGAGGAGCTGAATGTTAATCACCAAGACAATGGGGAAAAGGTCTTCAAGGCATGTCATAGACTTTCATGGCAGACCATCCCATCACAGTCTGGGAGTCCTAGGAGGGAAAAATAGTTTCCTGTGCCAGGTTCGGGGTTCCTGCTCTATGCAGTCTCAGGACATGGTGCCCTGTGTCCCAGGTGCTTCCACTCTAGCCATGACTAAAAAGGCACCAAGGTACAGCTCATTCCATGACTTCAGAGGGTGCAAGCCACAAGCCTTGGCAGCTTACAGGTGGTTTTGTTCCTATAGGTATGCAGAATACAAGAATTGAGGTTTGGGAACCTCCATCTAGATTTCAGAGGATGTATGGAAACATCTGGATGTCCAGGCAGAAGTTTGCTGCAGGGGTGGAATTCTCACAGATAGCCCCTGCTAGGACACTGTGGAAGGGAAATGTGGGGTTGGAGACCCCACAAAGAGTCCCCACTGGGGCATTGCCTAGTGGAGCTATGAGAAGAGGGCCACCATCCTCCAGACCCCAGAATGGTAGATCAACAGACAGCTTGCACAGTGTGCCTGGAAAAGCCACAGACACTCAACATCAGCCTGCAAAAGCAGCTGAGAGGGGGGCTGCACCCTGCAAAGCCACATGGCAGAGCTGCCCAAGGCCATGGAAGCCTACCTCTTGCATCAGAGTGACCTGGATGTGAAACATGGAGTCAAAGTAGATCATTTTGGAACTTTAAAGTTTAATGAGAGCCCTATTGTATTTCAGACTTGCATGGGGCCTGTAGCATCTTTATTTAGGTCAATTTCCCTCTTTTGAAGAGGTATGTTTACCCAGTGCCTGTGATCCCACTATATTTAGGAAGTAACTAATTTGCTTTTTATTTTACAGGATTGTAGGCAGAAGGGACTTGCCTTGTCTCAGATGAGACTTTGGACTTGGACTTTTGAGCTAATGCTGAAATGAGTTAAGACTTTGAGAGACTGTTGCAAGGGCATGATTGTATTTTGAATTGTGAGGACATGAGATTTGGGAGGCACCAGGCATGGAATGATATGGTTTGTCTGTGTCTTCATCCAAATCTCATCTTGAACTATAGTACCCATAATTCCCACATTCAATGTGAGGGACCTAATGGGAGGTAATTGAATCATGGGGGTGGTTACCTCCATGCTGTTTTCATGATAGTGAGTGAGTTCTCATTAGATCCGATGGTTTTATAAGGGGCTTTTCCCTCTTTGCTCTGTACTTCTCCTTGCTGCTGCCATGTGAAGAAGGACATGTTTGCTTCCCCTTTCACCATGACTGTAAGGTTCCTGAGGCCTCCCCAGCCATGCTGAACTATGAGTCAATTAAACCTCTTTCCTTTACAAATTAACCAGTCTTGGGTATGACTTTATTAGTAATGTGAGAACAGACTAATACAAGTCATGAGGGCCTTAATGATTGGATTAATGCCATTATCACAGGAGTGAATTTGTTCTTATGGGAGGGAGTTATTTCTCACAAGAGCAGGTTGTTATTAAAGCAATCTCAGCCTATCTCTTTTGCATGTGCTTGATTGCCCTTCCCCTGCTTACCAAATTAGGAAACAGTACCAAAGCCTTTGCCAGAGGCTGCTACCATACCCTCATACTGCCAAGCCTCCAGAATCACAAGCCAAATAAACTTCTTTGATTTCTAAATTACCCAATCACAAGTATTCTGTTATAGCAACAGAAAATAGGCTAGGACACCAGAGAATACAGAAACCTTAATTCTATCGAGGAAAAACAAACTAACAAACCAAAATAAAGGCCCTGTTTTACAATAACCATCAGTCTCCAATTTATGAAAATATTAAACCTCACCCATCATGATGAATGCTAGATTATGTTAGCTGTATTGGATAGGTGTATTACAACCTATTTAAAAATCTTGTTTTTAAGTAAAATTGACTCATTACCATTTTTATATATGCCGACTCTCATTTTTCACTGAATTCATGTGTATAAAAAGCAGTAATAAAGCATTTTTTATTTGGTGATCTGTCAAGATGTGTTTCACCTCAAAAAGCCATCTCTAATATGTATGGACAGTACAGTTGCATACATTCATATATCGATATGTACATATTTATACACAGTCATACATCTATAAATACTGCACTGCCTGTGGCTTATTTTATGAAAGGACTAAAATATAGTAGTAAGAAGCCTAAGGTTAAGAGTTTGAAACTCTTGTGAGGTTTGTTTAACCTCTTTATATTCATGAACTCTCATCCAAAGACCTCATTTCTATCAGCCTTCAGTAAAACATGTCATTTCTAAAAATTAGTTTACAGTGTGAAAGAATGTATGACCTTGGGCAAGCCTAGTCCATGAGGCTTTTTAAAGAGAACTCCTTGGATTTTATTGATAGAAGGATATTCTTGGTATTAAAAGGTAACATTTTAAAAGTGTATGGCTTTGAATTCAAAGAGTGAAGAAATATAATTTATCAATCCTGGAATTTACCTCTTGTTTTTAATTGTCTTATTTTAACCAAGTGCCACTTAATTGGCTTTCCTTAATTAAGTAGCTTACAGAATACTACAAACTTCTCAGACTGCATCAAATAAGTGCAAACATTTATTATTTATAGTTTTTACAAGTACACTCAACTTGAGCTCTCTTAGATATAAAAAACTTTCCAAAGCAAGCCATTAAGTTTATTTAAAATAATTGATACTAGAAGGATTATGCTTCCTATATCAAATGTTAAGAAAATATTAGTTTTTTATAGGATGGTTGAGCTAAAAATAATTTTATTTTACAATCTAATTTTCCAAAGTACATAATATAAATGCATATATATGGTCCAGTTAGATTTTATAACTTTTTTTCTCTCTAGCTGTGGAAACTGAGGTTCTGTGAGTTTATCTATTTTATTTTATTTTCAATAGCTTTGGGGGTACAAGTGATTTTTGATTAAATGGATGATCTGTATAGTGGTGAAGTCTGGAATGTTAGTGTGCCTGTCACCCAAATAGTGTACATTGTCCCCAACAGATAGCTTTTCATTTCTCACCCTCTCCTATTCTCCCCACATCTGAGTTTCCAGTGTCTATTATATCAGTCTCCATCCTTTGTTTCCCACAGCTAAGATTCCATTTATAAGTGAGAATGTGGGGTATTTGGTTTTCTATTCCTGAGTTACTCCACTTAGGATAATGGCCTCCAGTTCCATCCAAGTTGCTGCAAAAGGCATCATTTTGTTTGTTTGTTTCATTTGTTTTTAAAGGTCTTAGTAGTATTCCAGTGTGTGTGTGTTTGTGTGTGTGTGTGTGTGTATATACCACATTTTCTTTATCCACCTATTGGCTGAGGGGCTCTTAGGTGTATTCCATATCTTTGCAATTGTGAATTGTGCTGTATAAACATATACATGCAGGTGTGTTTTTTAAATAATGACTTATTTTCCTTTGGGTAGATATCCAGTAGTGGGATTGCTGGATTGAATGGTAGATCTACGTTTAGTTCTTTGAGAAATCTCCATATTGTTTACCATAAAGGTTGTATTAATTTACATTCCTACCAGCATTATGAGCATTCCTTTTTAAATATATTTGCACCAATATCTATTGTTTATTTACTTTTTAATAATGGCCATTCTGGCTGGGGTCTGGTAGTATCTCATTGTGGTTTTAATTTGCATTTCCCTGATGATTAATGATGTTGAGGATTTTTTCACATATTTATTGGCCATTTTTATATCTTCATTAGAGAAATTTCTGTTCCTGTAGTTTGCCCGTTCTTTAATGGGATTATTTGTTTTGTTCTTACTGATTTATTTGTGTAAACTTATTTGTGATCATTTTGTTCTTATAGATTCTGGATATTAGTCTTTCATGGAATGCTTAGTTTAAAAATATTTTCTCCCATTCTTCAGGTTGTCTGCTTACTCTGTTGATTATTTCTTTTGCTGTGCAGAAGCTTTTTAGTTTAATTAAGTTCCATCTATTTATCTTTGTTTTCGTTGCATTTGCTTTTGCGTTCTTGGTCATAAGTTATTTGCCTAGGCCAATGTCCAGAAGAGTTTTTCCTAGGTTTCCTTCTAGAATTTTTATAGTTTCAGGTCTTAGATTTAAGTCTTTAAATCATCTTGAGTAAATTTTGTATATGGCGAGAGATAGGAATCCAGTTTCATTCTTCTATATGTGAGGCTCTGTGAGCTTAATTGTCCATCTAAATTAAATTAATAATTCAGTGGCCAAGTAAGTCCAGGTCTTTTGAGTACAATTTAATAATCTTTTTAATATAGTGTTTCAAATAAATAAACAAGCAAACAAACACCAACTTACATTTTATCTGTTAAAAGAAACAACCAAAATTAAACAGATACAGATAAAAGAGTATATACAGATACCTAATGGAGAGGACCAATTGTAATCAGCTTTTGCAGACCTTTAAACAATTATCTTTCCAAAAAGAATATTCATTTCCTTTGAAGTTTTCACATTCCTGACTACATATTTTCCCTAGCATTGTTCTCCTTGCTTGATTAATTCACCTCGTATAGTGTATTTTGATCTTCCATGGATGAAAGGCAGTACTTACCTATTTAGTTAGTTTAACTACTGGATAACTATAAACTGTTATTTGCAGGACCTATTCTATGCTATTAAATATAATTTTACAAGACACAATTCAAAAACTTGATGATGACCTTCAGAGACTTTCATTTTTGTTGAGGTATAAGATGTGGCAAAGAGACAACAGCTAAGGAACGATTAAAAGTATGTGCATGCACAATGATTAGATGGTAATGCAGGTATATTTAACAGAAAAACCTTTCAGAAAAAGGAGTAATTCATGAGAACAAACAGGGTCAGATGTCAGTTAATGAATGAGAACTAACTTTTGAAGTTAGCATGAGTAGGATTTTTACCGACATAAAGAGAGGGAGTAGAGGTTATTAAAAGGGAAAGAGTCAGCATGAGAAAATATCAGAATAAGCATGACGTGTAGGAAATAAAGACAATCTACTTGTGGATTTTAGTTAAGGGTACGTTTTGAAGAGAAAATGGTGAAATGGCTCTGCTGTCTGGGGAACCACCCAAGGTTCTTTTTCTCGTGCCAAGAAAATTAGTAACATGGACGCACATGTGGAATGGATCAAGGAGTAGAAAGTTTAACTGGCAAGAAAGAAAAGAACAGCTCCCCTATACTGGGGGAGGAGGGCTTCAAACAGAATAACCCCACTTGTAGCAGAAAGCAGTCTGTTACATTGAGAGGCTTAAGGAGGTGGTGTCTGATTTACACAGGACCCAGGACACTGGTTTGACCAGGTGTGTCATTCACATAGCCCATGAAAAGACTGAGTCTCCCAAGCTAACCTTTTATTATGCAAATGTGGCTTCTACCTGGCTGTCGCCATGACACCTGCACATGTGGCTTCTACCTGGCCAGTGCCATGACACCCACACACGTGGTGACAAAGAAAAGGGAGCCAGAATTGTCATAGTGGGTACATCTGGCTCTTAGCCACCGGCATTTGGCTTGCGTATCTATGCTTGCAGCTCTGGCTTTTCCAGCTGCTTTCTATTAGAAAATAAATGTTGTGGGGGCTGCTTTTTTATTAAAAGAAAAAATCCTATCGTGGACTCTTTTACCCTTTCTAGCTCCCTAAAATAATTTCTTAATAACTCCTATAATAATGGGACTTTTATACAGGTCTTATATGATCTCAAGAAACCAAAAGCCATCCAAATTTGTTCAGCAAACATTGGAGTTTCCTGAAAGAGTAAAGGATATTCTTTTAGAAACCAAAAGGAAAAACTAATAACAATAAAGTCTCTACCTGGAACTCTGAAAGTAGAAACATCATGTGAAATTGATTACAGTCCCAGTGATGATGATCATGATGTTGATAATGGTATTGATAATGAATGTGACAATGATGATTATGGGGATTATACACATTTACCAAATGTTCTTATATATCAAGCTCTTTATTAAGTAATTTACAAACATTTTATTTACTTAAACCTTAGTAATAGCCTTCTAATAATATATTATTTTTACCATTTTGTACAGAAGAAAACTGAAATTTTTCTAGAAATTTATAAAAATTCCAGTTTTTTAAATTTCTTTGTGAAGATCCAAGTTTCCTTTTGCTATTGTTTTCCTTCACCCTGAGGGTTTTGTTTTGACATTACTTTTGGGTCAGTATGCTCTCACTACATTGCCTTAGTTTTCTTGTACCTAAAAATAGTTAATTTGGCATTCGTCTTTGAAGGTTAGTATTTTGGATATAGAATTTGTGGTTAAGTTTCTATTATTATCATTATTTCAGCACTCTAAATATGTTTCACTGCCTTCTAGTCTTCACAATTTCTGATGAGATATCTACGGTCATTTTAGTTTTTATTTCTTGTAGGTAATGAATGTGCCATTTTCTTCCTAGTTATTTCAAAATTCAGTGTTTATATTTGGTTTTCAGTCATTTGACTATGTTGGCCCTAGGCATGGTTTTCTTTTTTATTTATTCTGTTTGGATTTAACTAAACTTTTAAAATCTAAAAATTTATATCTATTACCTAATCTGGGAAATTTTAAGCAATTATTTTTTCAAATATTTTCTACCTTATTTTCACTTTCCTCTATTTCTGACATGCCAACTTCAATTATATGAGATATTTTTTATATTGTCTCACAGGCCCCTCAGGGCCTATTCATTTCTTTAGCCTTTTTAAAACCTTTTTCTTCAGATTTGATAGGTTTTAATCTAACTTCAAGTTCACTGACAACTTCGTCTCTCATTTTAATTGACATTATTAAGCCCATTCAGAGGATTTTTAATTTTATTTTTTCAGTTATAAGATTTTCATTTTTAACAATATTTTTATTTTTATCTTGAGTTTTTTTGTTTCATTCATTTCATTTTTATCATGATTTCTTCTTGTTTGATAAGTCTAATGTCATCTTATAGTTGCCTTCTGTTGATTGTCTTTGCCCTTGAGAATAAGTGACATTTTCCTGTTCCTCGTGTTTTGGGAAACTGCAGATTATACCCTGGGTATTATGACTATTAGGCTGTGGAGACTCTGGATTCTATTCTACTCCTCCAAAACAGGGTGATTGACTTTTGTAAAGAAATTAACTTAGCTGAATTTGCAATATCTGACTCACTTAAAATGGGCAACTGAAAAAGCAGTTGAATTAATTTATTATCTACAAGTTGCATTGAATTAGCTTTGTCATTTATAACATAGAGATTAACAAGATATATAGACAGAGTTTATACACAGACTTTGGGTCTCTGCTTTTCTGCTTCTTCTCTTTAAGATATTCTCAATATTTACTTTCTGGTAAATGGGTTGACCCTGGTTCTTCAGGCCATTGACAATGGGTTTTCCGAGAGTCTTAGCCACTCCAGGCCACACTGCTCCATGACTAAGATTTGCCCTTCCACTAAAGCTGTAACAATGGAAAACTCACTTCATACTGCTCTTTTCTTCAAAATTTAGGTAAACCAAATCAACCTGGTTTTTCTCATTCTTCAGAGATTTCAGGTAATTTGTTTTGTGTGTGTTGTTCAGAATTTATTGTCATTTGTGGTCTGTTAAGAGCTGAACTGTATTTAACCACATGGAAGCAGAACCATATTTATCTCATATTTGTATCATATCTTACCCATTCCAGAGAAGTAATTATGTTTCCTCAGTGGCAGAAAATAAAATAAAATAAAATTAACTTGCTCAGCAAACATTCTTTCAAATCTATCATTTAGCCTCAGAACTAGAGTTTTAAAAATTAACAAACATAAATTAGCTTTGTTGGTCATTAATGTTTGTGATGTTCTGTGGTGGCCTCTTTCCTACAGCAGTGGATAAGGTCAGTTTTAAAAGATGGAAGTATTAAGAGACAAAATCATGCATGAAAATAATTTATTGTCATTTAAAAAGATACCCATTAAAATGTATCACAACATTTCCACTGTACAATTGGATACGTGATGAGGTTAGAATTCAGTGTTATTTATAGAAATATAATGAATGGAAAAAACTTTATCCAAAAATCAATAGAATGCAAATTGTTTCATGAAAATATGTTGATAAAGGAGAGAGGTTTACAGGTAACTTTAAGCATTTCTTTTAGGTAGTGTAAAAATAATATTCATTATAATGTAAGCTTTTGAGAGAAAATTAAGACTTTGATGAAAAAAATCCAAGATATTTGTTTTTTTTAACAGTGATTTTGACCTGAGTTAGGAACATTCAAGAAGATGTGGCTTATAGGTAATGAAGTAGAATGCTAGCGTGTGAAGACTTTTGCCTTCATGTTAAAACTGATTAAAGTGAAGAAAATGCAATGCTTTTATCCATCATGAGCTTTGAGGGGAAAAAAAAGTTTTAGAGAAAAGTAAACAAGTAAAAACAAAGGATTAAATAGGAAAATGAAGAGTGCTGGCCTAGCATTTAGGACAATTGATATCCTGTGGACTTCTAACTAATTAAGCAGGTTTACTTAAACAGTGGTCTTTGTGTCTCTGAGCTCTCACTTCCTTATCGAAAAATGAGCATTTTGAACCACATACATTAAAAGGGGGGAAAATAAACTAATCAAATTTATGCAGTAGCACTACCTACTCACAATTCTCTTCATGTACTTTAAAATATGGGCCTGGATATTTCTTTGCTTATTTTATCCTAATAACAAGAGCTTTTGTTAAAAAAAAAAATCTTGTTTTTCCCATATTATACAAGAAAATTTTGATACCAAAAATCTAAGTGATTCATTCAAGATCAGCAATCGATAAAGAAATGAGTCTTATAAGGAGTTCTGAATTCTGAACACAATTTCCTGAGTTCCTTCTTCCAACTAGCTTTGCCTGTCCACTTCTATGCAAGGCAAAACCAGCTAGAATGAAATCACAGACATTAAAAAATAACACTGAAAGGAAAGCTCAGATTTTCAAGCAGAGAAAATTTCTCCAGTCTTTAGGGAATTAGAATCACCCCAGCTTAATTTGATCCACAATCTCATGTATTTCTAATTCATTAAAATATTATGGCAGGATTTCACATTGGCACCTTTCCCAAATGCATATATTACCATTTGTCATTAGTTTATCTTTTCTTTCTTAGTCAATTCTTGGTTGAAATGGCTTTTTAAGAAATTCTGAATAGTTTTAAATTAATTTGCAAGCAAACATTTATAATATCTTATATCAAATGGTAAATTAAAAACCAAATATGTTCCATAGAGTTTCTCTTTCGTAAGTTTATTTTGTAACCCTTAATCTGATACAATTTGTGCTTTACATATTCGTTCTCTTCCTTGCTAATAAGGCATTGCTTTCTCTGCTTCTCCTTCCCCATCCTCTGATACTTTGCTGCATTCTGTTAAAATAAATTAGATAGTGCATTCTTAATTTGTCAATTCTCAGGCTTTGAGTTCTTTCAAAATTGTGTTCAAAAATAAATTTATGAAATTTCTCTTTTATCCTAAGAGAAGCTGATTTGCAATTGATTCCACTGAGTGTTCAAAAAGGTTGGCAGACCTTCTTATTGTGAAGCCAGTACACAAGGGATATTTTAAAATAAATGAGATACCAGTTGAAAATTCTCGCATAGACCCACAAGTCTTTTAATAGTACTTTAATTGCTTTTTTACTACTGTAAGCTAATGAATTAATGTATTTAGTATGGTCCATTGTCCTATTTTTTTACATTAAATAATTCTGAACAGGAGAATAGAAATGTTCCTTCTGATGTTCAGGCTTGATAATTGTCCTGACAGCTTTCTTGCTGTCCAAGTTTGAAACGACATTTGTTTCATCAGAAATAGCTTCAGAATTCAGGGATTTTCTCTACTATCTGCCTAGTCACACTGTGCTCAATTGCCTACCCATCCTGACTCATCTTATTTTATTTTCTACCTTTCGGGCTCATTATGTGAATTCCCTTCTGCCCAAACCTTCCTATTGATGACTCTCCTGGACTTGCTTTGTTTCTCTCTTTGGATTTTTGCAGTTGTGCCAGGAATTGAGTGATTCCCTGACATCGGCCTGGTTCAGCAGATGTGCACACACACAGGGCATAGATGTCATATTGAGTTTGATGGTGGGATGGGGGTGGTAATGGGGTTAACAAGTCCAAGTCCAAATGCCTGAAATGAGGCATCAGAACAGAAACCTCTCCCCAGAGAAATAGGGTCAAAGGAAGAGGGGGAAATGAAAGAGAAAAAGAGAGAGAGAGAGAGGAAATGGGAGAAGAGTAAATGGAAAGAGGGATTTATGTTAAGCTTTGTTTTGTTTTGTTTTGTTTTGTTTTGTTTCTATCAGATTGGGAAGTGACCTGGTGAGTCCTAGAGATGATTTGAATAACTGATTCGATAAAATAACAGGCAGATATTTACCTCATGAGTAATCGCAGTTTCACAGTTTGCTTACTAGTTGTGATTTTGTTTTGAGAAGTGGCAAATTCTCAGAATATATTACAGGCACTGCTATTATCTGAAGACAAGTGTGAAGAATTCAATTTCAAATCTAAGTATTTAAATACAATTATCTGAAGTTTTATTATGTCTGAGACTTCATCTCTTTTATTAGTTGGAATGTTTAGAAAGTAATATCTGTATTTCTTTCAACTATTTCTAAGCCATATGAGAATTCCATATTTTAAACACAATTTTCTGAAATGGAAAAAATATCAGATCAGACTAAGCAAATCTAACTGACCTAAAATTATTTAAAGCAGTATATAATGCTAAATCCAACTCAACTATTAACCATAGAACATTAGGACATACATATGGATGTATACTTGTATATATGTATATCTAAGTATATTTATTAGAAGACAGAATTCTTAAATGTAGAGGCCATATATCTACACAATCTAATGCTAAATTTTACTTTTAAATTAGAGAATGCAAGAACTACTTTATTAAAAATAATTTTTATCTACTTGGAGAGCTCAGAAAATTAAAAAAGTTTAACTTGAAAAATATTAAGAAGTAAGCAACTGTGATCTGCTTGCACTCTGATCTGTGATCCAAAATCATCAACGGATGTAGCTTCTTTTTTTTCTCATGACTTTCAAATAGCAAATAAAAATAAATAAATAATAAAGTTACCTTCTATTTCTGAGTTGTCATTTTTTCTTCTATATTTTGACAAATAACATGACAGAAAAAAGATTAAGTTTCTCATTTCACAATGTGACTTCTGTGTTATTTATTGTCAAAATAAAAGTCACTTTGTGAATCAAAGTTTTTAATATTTTCTTTCGTTTTCAATCTCAAAAAATGTTTTGTCGGGAAACGGATTTTAGTAAATACCTTTTATTCACCCTAATGACAGGTAAGTCCTTTTAAATGACTCATTGCTAATTAGTTCAGAACAACATTCCAAAAGAATATTTTATTTTTGGAACCTCGTTTTATTGATTTTCTGCTCCAGTAGCGTGACTAATGCACATCACAGTTAGAGCTCTGCAAAATGTTTGCAGCAAAACCCCAAACCAGGTAATAATCACCTGATATTTACCTGGTTTCTTCACTTTCTTATCAACCAAATCATCAGGCTCAATTCCTGAAAAGGTTCTTGGTTTTTACAAGCGTCCCCAACAATAGTGAGCATTCCTCTGTGTCAAAATCATTTCTCTTGCAAATTCCCAAATTCAATCTTGAAATGAAATGAGATGCTATGGTTTTGGCTGTTCTTTGCTTTTTATTTTTGGTTCAGTGATGCCTGAAAGTCAAAATGAAACTGAAGTACAGGACCTTGGGAATCCAAGTGAGTAATTTAAATGAATCTCAATGAGTCCAGCATGCTGAGTTTTAGCAGCACAGACATTGCCAGAACCACAAAGTCTCCAGAACCTATGCAGGATGACAACTGGCTTTAAAGATCAAAGTGTAGAATAGCACATTGCTTTTTCCATAACAGCCTGCGTCTACAGTATCCTTTCTCTTTGTGAGTCTATTTCAAGGTTCTCATTTTCCAAGATTGCTACTGACCTTGCCACAGAGGAAGAATATACAGTGTTTAAATTCACCAGGAAGATTATCTTCTGATATTTCTTTCTCCATATTTACTTTCATCCAATAAAGAAAACCAGAGGATTTAAAAAAGCATGGCTTTTATTCAATTTACTTATCATAAAAAAGTTTATATCGAAGGAAACAAAAAATAAAATTGTTTATTGAAAACATAATAAATTGGATAAAATAGAATATACCCATTGATTTAGCAGCTATAAAGCTTTAGATTTAGGTGGAAAAAAAATATTGGGAGTGGAAGGTAGGATTGATCAGGGAACTGACTAAAAAACCAATGAAAGCTATGGTTCATTTCCACAAACATCCTACATATATCATACAAGAATATATACTTTTTCAGTGGACAAACAAATTCTAGGTTAAAAAACCTTGTCTTCTAGAGAAACCTTAAGTTTCTGGAATTAAGTGACGTAGTATACCATTACCATTCTGTCAATAATTTTCTGTAAAAGTTCAATATTTCTTAACACTAAATGAGGTTTCTAAAATTAAATATACTTTTATTTTCTGAATGCACACCCTCATTCAGTGTTTTAAAATACTGAAAATGAATCCATAGTGTTTAGAGAAGAAGAGTTTACCACTCAGAATTTTATGTCAAACTGAATTATCTCACATGAGAGCTTTAGAAACAGATACTAAATTCATAAAAATTGAAATAATTATTCTTCATCAATAATTTTGAAATATAGTACTTTTCAAGCCCTAGGCCAGAGGGTCCAACTATTTTCCAGTACTGACAATCTATTTTCTCATTAATTTTTTCACTGTACCCCTACCAAAATAAATACCTGAATGGTCTATTTTTTAAGAAATTAGGTCCAAATAACTTAAGGAGTATTCACGTTTTTAAAACTTAGTAGTTGTCTGAAAAAGCTAATAAACTTACATCAAAAGAAATCGTATTTTCTTTCTTTTTTTTTTTTTTTTGAGATGGAGTCTTGCCCTGTTGCTCAGGCTAGAGTGCAATGGCATGATCTCTGCTCACTGCAACATCCGCCTCCCATGTTCTAGCAGTTCTCCTGCCTCAGCCTCTTGAGTAGCTGGGATTACAGGCACTCGCCACCACATCTGGCTAATTTTTGTATTGTTAGTAGAGATGGGGCTTCATCATGATGGTCAGGCTGGTCTCGAACTCCTGATCTCAGGTGATCCACCTGCCTTGGCCTCCCAAATTGCTGGGATTACAGGTGTGAGCCACCACACCCAGCCGTATTTCATTCTTAAATAGCCACCATTGCTTACCACAGGCATTTTTCCACCTGTAGTACAACCTCCTAATCCTTAGTCAGATTAGATTTATCACTATCCTTATTTTCTGTGGCAAATTGATTGC
The DNA here is from genome assembly GCF_006542625.1 of Nomascus leucogenys. Lineage (NCBI taxonomy): Eukaryota > Metazoa > Chordata > Mammalia > Primates > Hylobatidae > Nomascus > Nomascus leucogenys. The sequence continues at coordinate 38,963,570 of NC_044384.1, read as the reverse complement.
CATGCAACTCTTGTTTTACATCACAGAATCCATGAACAAACACAGTTTTATAAAGATATGTATGTGATCTAATGTTAACTGCCTCAAACTGTGAACTACCTTGAGCTGGCAGATCATGCAGTCTTTAACAGTTGATACTGTGTTTCTCTAAAAAATTTAAGATAATCTGAAGTTTTCCTGTGTGCTAGTTATGGCACACTGACCACTATAGTACACAGTTTTGTAAACAACATTTTATACAAATGAGAGTGGAATAAATATTAGGGAATCAAAATGTAGAAAGTGATGTTACAAACTAATAAAGGATTATCCCTTAAATGATATGAACCTCAAGTTCAGATGTCCCATTAGATTTAGTCTTGTTAAATATATTCTTCAGCTTGTAAGTAAGTTTTTTTGGGGGGGAGGGGAGAAAAATGTTTAAAAATTCTCCTCAACCTATTTTTTTCTTTGTCTATTAGATACCTTAAAATAATATTGGATGACTTTTATAAGGCATATAGAAATTATTTTTTCAGTACTTTATAGATCCAATTTTGCATATACCAATGTGCAGACATGTGCAGACAAAAATCCAGTAGTAAATGCACCAGTGCATTAAAACAATTCATTAGAGATTGAGGAGTGTAGGGAGAAGACAGGGATAGGAAGAGAGATTTATTGAACATTACAAAATTACAGTTAGAAGGAGTAAATTCTACTGTTCTATAGCACTGTAGGATAACTATAGTTTACAATTGTATGTGGTTACAAATAGCTAGAAGGAGGATATTGAACATTCCCAACACAAATAATTGATAAATGTTTGAGATGACGAGTATGCTAATTACCCTGATATGATCACTATACATTATATGTATTGAAACATCGCTATGTACCCCCTGAATATTATGCGGTACATAGTGATGTTTCAATAATTATTTGTCAACTAAGAAATAAAATTAAAAAAAAACTTCTTTGGAAGAGAGTCTTCTTCATTCTGTTCTTTTCATATTATCAACATTTTTATAATCTGCATTTTTTCATATTGAAAGAAAATAAATTTATTTAAAAAGAGAAATGGGGAAATACTAAAATAAAAACATTTTAATTGATTGTTATTAATAACAACATTATCTAGGAACAGTAAAAATTATGAAAGGATAAAAAATAGCTGAAGAGGTAAATCAATTTAGAAACAAAAAAATCAAATGTAAGAAAAGCAATAACATAAATACAAAATCTGATTTTTTCTGATTTTCTTTGTGGGAACAACTTTAAATTTCTGTATTCCATAATTTTTCATATGGCTTAATACTTTTGAAAATAAAAACCGGCATGCAAGAAAGAATGCCTAGTTGTGCAAAATACTATGTAAATGTGAAATGTTATTGCCATTCTTTAGACTGTGATACTTTTTGGAGTACTTTAGGGGCATACCGCCTATCCTCTGTTAGTAAAGTAATAGAAGTGCCCCCTACTCACTGCTCGGGCAAGGATGTTCTCTCCAAATTCCAAGTTTTCATGGCTCAAACCTTGCTCAAATATCTATCTTAAATATCCTTTAGAACAACAAACACCACTTCCCTCTTATTCTGTCTTGTAGTTTTCATTACTATGTTCATTTCTCATTTGAGTGTACTATTAAAATGTTCATAGAATTTTATAAGTAGACAATTCATCAAATTATTTTTAAAATGGTGTTTGTTTGCTTTTAAGATATAAACAGTTAAACTAATGGGAAAGAGGAAATAAGCAAATCTAGAAGTGTTAAATGTTAGGCTTATAGATTTGCACCTAAGTAAAAGAAATTTTGGCATGCAAATAGAAATCGAATTTCTTCTTTTTTGCTCATGTGGGCTTAATTCTTGGTACTGTTTTCCTTTATTTGGTATCATAATATAAGTAATGTTTGCTATGCAATTTGCTTTCATTTTAGCTTGGACTTCTTTTCCCCTGGGTTTCTAATTTCATTTCCATATGTGGATTGTTTTACCACCAATTAGTGCTAGATGACATGAATGAGGGTTTCTTAACAACTGTTCTCAATTCTTTTTGAGACACATGAACACATTAGCTGCCAATTAGTCTGAATTCCACTCTCATCTTCTAACCCCTTATCTAATCTTCCTTACAAGGAACAATGGATAACTTGTGAGGTGAGCAAAATTTTAAAAAGAAATAAAAATAATAATGACAAAAATTACTAAACCACGGAGAAATCATTTTGTTTTCTCTTAATATTTTGTATATATACAGTCATATCTCAAAGATATTGCGGGTTTGGTGCAGACCTACAATAAAGTGAATATAGCAAGAAAACAAGTTAAGGACTTTTTTTGCACACTAAAGTTATGTTTACATTATATTGTAATCTATCAAGTATGCAATAGTATTATGTTTTTAAAAACAATATACATACTGTAAGTTAAAAATGCCTTATTGCTAAAAAAATGCTACTAGTAAGTTGAATCTTCAGTGAGTTGAGATCTTTTTACTGATGGAGGGTAATGCCTTCATGTTGATGGCTGCTAACTGATCAGAGTCATGGTTGCAGAAGGCTGGAGTGGCTGCAGCATTTTCTTAAAATAAGACAACAATGAAATTTGCTACATTGATTGACACTTCCTTTCACTAAACATTTTTCTGTAGCATGCAATTCTGTTAAATAGCATTTTACCCTCAGTAGAACTTCTTTCAGAATTGGAATCAATCCTCTCAAACCTTGCTGCCACTTTATCAACCACGTTTATGTCATATTATAACTCCATTGTTGCTATTTCAACAATGTTCAGAGCATCTTCACCAGCAGCAGATTCTATCTCAAGAAATCACTTTCCTTGCTCATCCATAAAAAGCAACTCCTCATCTCCTCAAGTTTTATCATAAGATTGTAGCAATTCAGTCACAGCTTCAGGCTCCACTTCTTACTTTAGTTCTCTTGCTAGAGAGAGATCTCTTGCTTCTCTTCAAATGTGGTACTCTTCCATCACACTGCAGTTGTTTCCTCAACTGAAGTCTTGAATTCCTTGAAGTTATCATGAGGGTTGAAAACAACTTCTTCCAAACTCCTGTTAATGTTGATATTTTGACATCTTCCCTTGAGCCAGGAATGTTCTTAATGGTATCCAAAATTATAAATCCAATCCATCAGGTTTTCAATTTACTTTGCCCAGATCCATTAGAAGAATTACTATCTATGGCAGCTATAGCCTTATGAAATGTATTTCTTAAATAACAAGACTTGAATGTTGAAATTATGCCTTGATCCATTGAGCTCCAGAATAAATGTGTTAGCAGGCATGAAAACAACATTAATTTATTTGTACAGCTCCATCAGAGCTTTTGAGTTACCAGGTGTACTGTCAATGAGCAGCAATATTCTGAGAGAATTCTATTTTGTGGAATAGTTCTCAATAGTGGGCTTAAAATATTCAGTAAACCATGCTGTAAATAGATGAGCCATCATCCAGGCTTTGTTACTTCATTTGTAGAGAACAGGCAGAGTAGATTTAGCATTAATCGTAAGGGCTCTAGGGTTTTTAGAATGGTAAATGAGTACAGTCTTCAACTTAAAGTCACCAGTTGTATTAACCTGTAATAAGAGAGTCAGCCTGTCCTTTGAAGCTTTGAAGCCAGACATTGACTTTTCTTCCAACTTTTCTTCTGTAGCTTCCTCACCTCTTAGCCTTCATAGAATTGAAGTGATTTAGGCCCTTTCTCTGGATTAGGCTTCTGTTTAAGGAAATGTCGTGGCTGGTTTTATCTTCTATTCAGATCACAGAAGATTTCTCCATATCAGCAATAAGGCTGCTTTTCTGTCTTATCATTCATGTATTTGTTGGAGTAGCACTCTTAATTTCCTTCAAAAAATTTTCCTTTGTTTGACACAAGAAGCCTAGCTTTTGACCTCTTCTCATTAAGTTTAATTGTTTCTAGGCTTTGATCAATTTTCCTTTGTTATGAGATGGGATCTTACTCTTTCACTCAGGCAAAAGTGCAGTGGTGCAAGCATAGCTCACTGCAACCTCGAATTCCTGGCTTTGAGAGATCCTCCTGCTTCAGCTTCCCAAGTAGCTGAGATTACAGGAATGCACCACCATACTCAGGTAATTTTAATTTTTTTTTTTTTTTTTTTTTTTTTTTAGAGATGGGGCCTTGCTGTGTTGCGCAGGCTGATCTCGAACTCTTGGGCTCAATAATCCCCGGCCTCAGCCTGTCAAGTGCTAGGATTACAAATGTAAGCCCCTTCCCCCAGCCTAGCTTTTGATTTAAAGTGAGAGATGTGTTCCCCTTTCTTTCTCTTGCACACTTAGATGCCATTATAGGATTATTAATTGGCCTAATTTCAGTATTGTTGTGTCTCAAAGAACAGGGATATCTGAGGAGAGAAAGTGCAGGGGAGAAACAGTCAGTGGAACAGTCAGAGCACATACAACCTTTATCAAAGTTAATTGTCTTATGTGGGCATGGTTCATGGTGTCCCAAAACAATGACAGTAGTAACATCAGATGTCAGTAATCACACATCACCACAACAAATATAATAAGGAAAAAGTTTGAAACATTACGAGAATTACAAAATGTGACACAGAGACAGGAGGTGAGCACATGATATTGGAAAAAATGTGTTAATAGACTTGCTCAATGAAAGATTGCCACAAACCTTCAATTCTGAAGAAAGCACAATATCTGAGAAGCATGATAAAGCAAAGCACAGTAAAATGAGATATGCCCGTGTATAGCTTACTTGACAATGGATTCTTTATCCTTGTGTAATTATCTTCTAATGATTCCATAGTGATATAATGTTAATAGCAATTAGTTTATTCCCTAGATTAAAAAAATAAAATATTATCACCACGTGTCTTTAAAGTTACAATTTATAATCTTCAGGCATATTTGTCTTTGATTATCTGGAGTATAATACTACTTGCTTTAAATTTGCTTTCACACGTTATTTTATTAGTACCTTAATAGAGTTCACCCTGCTGATATTGTTATTTTTATTCTGCAGGGGAAAATATATTAATAGATTTAGAAAATGTAAATAGTCCCTGAAAAATGTCATGAGTTAAAGCGTGTCCAAGAGTCAGCTGATTCTTAGTCCAACAGCCTGTTCCAGAATAAAATGTCAGTAGGTATTTTTAAAGATAATTATTTGCTTTAAGTCTACTACTCACTTTCTCATTATCAGTTTCAATGTCCACAAGAGTAAGAAACACAGGCATTTCATAAATTTATAGTAAGGCATGACATGTGGAGTGAGTGTTTATTATAAATATTTTGAATTAATGAATACAAGTTCCTAATTCCTGATCCAAATGTTTATTTTGTAACTCCAGTAAACTCTCAGCTAAGAAGTTAACATGTTGCACCCATCAGTTCTTTCCACTATCCATCCCTGTCTGTGAAAACGCTCAAGACCTTCACATGATGGTGTATTAAAATGATCACCAGCCAGGCCTCTTCCCCTTCCACTGTGGCATGGGTCCCTCAGTGTCCCATCTTTTATGACTTGATTCTGGTTCTGACTTAGATCAACTGGTGTCAAATACATATTAGCCAATATCAGTGCAACTGTGCTGATGTCTGATAGCCAATATTTTGTCTGATGCCATCAGTAAGAGTAAAACATCCAGCTGAACTGGGTAGCCTGTTGCCTTCTCCCCATGCACACCACAGGACTGAACACTTTGGATACTAAAGTAGATTCTGAACCACACCACTGAGATTCTAGCTCCTTATTTTGCCTGCTGAAGGAGATCAAAAAGGTCACTCTCTCTCTCTCTAAATCAGTTCCCTTTCCTACCTAGAAATTAAGAATAATAATGACTATATAGTAGTTCTTGGTTATCCATGGTTTCATTTTGCCCAGTTTCAGTCACCCACAGTCAACGGCAATCCAAAAATATTAAATGGAAAATTTCAGAAATAAACAACTAAGTTTTAAATTGTGTACCATTCTGAGTAGCATGATGAAATCTTGTGTCATCTCACTCTAAGGGTGAATCATCCCTTGTTCCAGCATATCCACACTGCCTATACTACCCATGTGTTAATAACTTAGTAGCCATCTGGGTTATTGCATTGACAGAACACAAGGGAGAATATACTACAATAAGATATTTTGTGTGTGAGAGAGAAGAAGAGACTATACTCACAAAATTTATTAAAGTATATTGTTATCATTGTTCTATTTTATTATTTTTGCTAATCTCTTATTGTACCTAATTTATAAATTAAATTTTATCACAGGTATGTGTGTGCAGGAAAAAACATAATATATATAGTGGTTTATATAGGGCTCAGTACTATTCAAGATTTCAGGCATCGACTGGAGGTTTTGGGATGTATCCCCCAGGGATAAGGAGTAAATATTGTACCTATAATCAGAAGGCTAGTCAAAAAATATTAATACTTGTGAAATGTATGTGCGACATGATATACAAACTCAATGTTACTATTTGTTGTTAGAGTTTTTGCCTCCTAGTTCATGAGTGAGAATGGCATATGGTTTTATTTCTGTGGTATGTATGTGTGCGTGTGTGTGTGTGTGTGTGTGTGCTTTAAGTCTTAAGCTGTATGGCATAAACTGGAATTTTTGGGATCTTTTCTATGGCCCGAAATCTTTGAATGAATTAAAATTTATCCTAGAAAATTAGAACTTATTCTAATATTGTCTGGTCTTGGTGGCATTAAGATGCCAAGTATTCAACGAAAATTGTCTGTAGTTTTATTTTTTTAAATCTATTTAGATATTTTGCCTCTTCTTGAAGCAATTTATTTATATTTTATATTTATTTATATTTTATATTTTTATTAAAAATCACCTTAATTTTTAAATTTATAAATATAAATTCACATGTAATCTTTTGTAATTAAATGGCTTCATTATTTGAGGGTCAAATAGAGAAATCCTATTTCTAATCACACATATTACATATATATAATTAACATGTATGTATTTCATTATCAAAGGTCTATTTAAGTTAGTTTTTGGAGAACAAGCTTTATTAATCAAATATGTTTTTTATTTCATTGTCATATTTGTTAATCCTCAATGATGTTGTTAATTTTCTTCTACCTTCTCTTGGTTAATATTGTTATTCTACATATAGTGGCTTATGTTGATGACAGCATAACTTATTTTCAACTTTTTTTACTTAGTAATACAAGTTATAAGCTTACACATTTTCCTTTGATGAAATCTTTAGCTACATCTCTAAATCTTGATATAAAATGCAAGGGTTATTTTGAAGAAAGAAGTGGTTAAGTCACATGGTGATTACTATCTGGTTCATGTCTATCTGTGCAAATTGTTGTCAGAGAATTTAGACTGTCAGCTCTCTACTTTCAAGAAGGTATTGAGGTTTCCAGTTTCACTAAGGATACAAAAGATTTTAAATCTTTCACATGCACACAATTATAGGTGGTCTTGATTTGTTGACTACAAAATAGTTATATCTGATAGATTGAATGTATTAGTTCTGCAATTGAACTTCCATATACCCATATTTAGATTTGGTCTTTTTGGTCTTTTAATTCCCATAAAAGTGCATTAAACTTTTCTTTATGACTGTGGTCCTATCGTTTTTCTTTATATCTAAGATAGTTTGCCACCTATGTTTTACTGACATTTTCTTTGGGCTATATTATTTTGTATACCTTAATAATAATAATAATAATAACTATCATGATTATTATAACCTACACTCATTAATTCCATTCTTAAACTTCTATTGTCTTTACTATAAGAAATTTCCTAGTTTCTTGTTCCCCCATTACAAGTACTTCGTTCAGTTCAACTTAATGCTGGCATTTACTCTCTCAGCTATCCACCCATTTAACTATCACATCACTCAATATTTTTCACGTTCACCCAAAACAATGCCCCAAATGAGGACACTTATCTCCTGTTCTCATGTACTCTACTTCTGGTCAGGTATAATTGTAAATATACAATACACTGCTTCCGTCTTCATCTTTTCTATCCAATCCAAGTTTGATCTTCACCTCCTTCTCAGTTCTTTCAGTTATGTCCTTTTGTCCCCATTCCTCGTATTAAATATTCCAAACCCTCTGTAATCTTCCCACTCTTAAACCCCATTCTTGTCACCTATACTGTTAGCAGATGCCATAACTTCTAAACTAGCTGAGGATATTTATACTATCTAAAATGAACTGTCTTTATTTCTATCTTGTCCACTTAAAGTCTCAGCATATTGGTTACCTTTGTCCCTTTTCATTTCTGCTACTTCTGAGAAAAAAAAAATCTTTGTATTCTTAACTCTTTGCCCATTTCTTCTTCAGTTAAAACCTTCCCCACCTTTTCACTTTTTGACAATCTCTCCAACTCTTCTGGATCTTCACATCAATATGTTCAAGATTTTATGATCCTATTATTTACTTTATACTACTGTTTTGTATTCTGTTGTTTCATTGTACTTTGTATATTTTATCACTCGATTGGAAACTATTTCTGACGTTCTTATCACTAGAATGGCAGTATCAGCTCAATGTTTCTTCTAAGCTTCCCACTTAATCAAATTACCCAAAGTTACCTCTCCTTAAATAGGTACAGGCTCATATCCGTTCTTTCTACCTGGGCCTTACTATTGTCTTTACTCCATTAAAATCTTTCCCAGCTGAAGTTGAAGTTGTTAAGAAGAGTATTAATTAGAAGTAGGAAAACTAGAAATCAAAATATTAAATTCTTAATGCAATGTGTGATCATGTCCAATAAACTTTTTTTCTTGTGAAACAGGAATATCAGTAACCTCAATGTCACATTGTCTTAGAGAAAGATTTTAATAAAATGCTGTAGGAATGTATTATCATTTTCTGACATTATTATTTTCTACTTTTGTGGTTACATGTCCATTTCTTTAAAATATTTTATACATATGTGTGTGTGCATGTGTGTTTGTGTGTGTGTGTGTGTGTATCTCCACTTTCTCAATAAAGCATAGGGAACAATGCCATTGCTTGTGAGTCCTTTGGCAATAATCTCTCTGTCAGGCTTATGTGAATGGCATGTCATTGTGTTAAGTTTTCTTTCCTAATAGACTTCCTTCTCTGCCCTTCATACCAACCCAGATTTCTTCATACATTTATCAAACTATTTTACAATTATCTCTTCACACACCGCAATTGGGAGATTCCTGAAACCAAAACTAAGTACATTCAAATTTATATTCTTAGGAAATAGAGTAGCAAAGTTAAGTGCCAATAAATATCTGTTGAATGAACCTCAGCAAGTCTATAGCCACTATTTTTCAGGTAAGGGAAAAAGACTGGAATGTTGTGAATCCCCAGATGTAAGGATCCTCACTTGAAAAATGTAGCACTTTCCCAGCAACGGGGTGTTACCCCATCATCTCCTTAAGCTCCGTTATCTCCTTGAATTCCATTACCTTCTTTCACCTCACTCTTCCACTGATCATCTGAGCTAAAATAAAGTAGGATTTTTTAAAAAATATACTTTTTTTCAACTTACACCTAAAAAAATGCAACTGCTTCTTTCTCTAAAAAGCAAAACAAAGAAAGAAACTCCTTGCAGCTCAATTTCTCCCATAGAGCTACAGAATGCCCACTGAAATTGTGTATGAATGCATAAAACCCTGCCAGAGGGTATATAGAGTTTTTTCTCTTTATTCCTTTTGTTGCATTTTACAAATTGTTCAAGGCCCTGTGGGCCCAGTGTTTGAAAGAAGAGGGAGGACTTTTGAGTCCTTTCCAAATCCTTATTGTAGGGTAGCGGGATCCTACTAGGAGATTTCTTCTGCAAAATTTTCTTCATATTTGACCGACTAAGGGTGCGCTATCCCTCAGCTCTGGCAATCCAGTTTATAAGGTTGCTTGTGGCAGTTGAGGTTCAAAAACAAAGCTGTGGGTAGAAAAAGATCCGAAAGTTTCAAAGGCAAAAGCAACTGTCTGAAGTTTTCTAACATTTCTGTAGGAAGTAGTGAGGGAGTAATGCTGAGAATATCCTGCAAATTATACAAAGGCGACTTGAAAAGCTCCAGTATGTCAGTTTTCAAAAGTCCTCCTGAGGCCGAGAGACTGTGAAATTCTCATGTATGTTGATTTATGCAGTGATTTGCTTTGACCCCAGGGAAAGCTGCTTTATGGTTTGGACATCTATGCCTACCCACCTTCCCACCTATCTGTGAGAATCGCCAAGCAAAATGTGCAAAGGGAAAATGAATGGAGCAAAAGATAAAGCAATCACAAAAATAATAAATACTCAATTCAAAAGTTAAAATCTATTTTTCTTTGTCCCTGTCTGAAAATTCCATGCACAGTGGGCCATATATTCTACCACAAACTTTATCCAAAGCTGATTTTGTTATACACTTGGATTGTTAAAAAAAAAAAAAATGGATACATTTTCAACAGAGATTGAGAAGGGCATTTTGGTTGAACAACCTCTTCCTATCTTTTGGCCTAGTCAAACTTAATCACTTTTTAAGCCTTGTCTAATTCATTTGCTTTCTGGAACATTTTATGACCACACTAGTTCACAATTTGGCCATCTTCAAAGTCCTTATTTACCAATTATCTGAAACATATTTAGATAATTAATCAAATGATAACTAGTTGACATTAATTGCATTTCATATCATTGTTATTTTACATTTTTGCCTGTGACTTGTGGTGACATTTACATTTTAAGACTTCTTGGGCACAAGATATAACATTGTGTAATAAAAAGTGTGGCCCCATTTTCTCAATTTCTAACTTTTGAGAGCTTTTAAGCCTCACCACTCCCTCTTCTACTTCTACCCAACATTGGGTAAGTTGATAAGAGATCTAGATCCTCTCTCCTTTGGTTCAGATGGGATTCAAATTATGCAACCACCGGCCCCCACAAGGAAATCTTCACTTCCATCCTACCCCCTAATCACGATAAAACTCTGAGCCTATGTTATATTCTTGCTCACTGAAGCCATTTTCATGCCGACTTGGGAGGCCTTCTCTCCTTTTCCCAGGAAGCCTCATTAAGTCAGTAGTAAACTTTTTCATGACCTCTTAGTGTATGTTTGAAGTTATCAATTTTGACATCTGAAACAAATTGTGGGTTAACTCTATTCTCCCTATGTGGAGAGATTCCAATATCTTTCCTAGTACCTCGTCTTCAGACTAATCATACAGAAAGTCCTTAATATTTACTTTTTAAATGCCTGTCTGAATGACTCTCATATTCAATTTTCTTTAGCAAACTGGAACTCAAATTTGGGTAACAGGGTATTAGCCAGTTATTCAGCCAGTTCCTCAGTTACTCAACTAATAAATGAGTAATCAAAATAGTCTTTGGTCTTCTCTTTGAAAAGGATCATATAGTGAATAAGAAAAACTAAGAAAAAAGTAATAAAACTGTGATATTGACTTCAGTATTATACTACTATATATATTCACTATAATACTGACTTCAGTGTCCAAACCTTGGGGATGAGATAGAAAATACATTTGGTGGCTGTGCACGGTGGCTCATGCTTGCAATCCCAGCACTTTAGGAGGCTGAGGCAGGCAGATCACTTGAGGACAGGAGTTCAAGACCAGCCTGGTCAACATGGTGAAACCCTGTCTCTACTAAAAATACAAAAAACAATTACATAGGTGTGGTGGCAGGCACCTGTAATCGCAGCTACTCAGGAGGCTGAGGCAGGAGAATCACTCGAACCCAGGAGGTGGAGGTTGCAGTGAGCTGAGATCATGCCATTGCAATCCAGCCTAGACAACAAGAGTGAAACTCCATCTTAAGAAAAAAAAAAAAAGAAAATATATTTGCCATCTTGATGTGCAATAAAGTTGTGTTGGATCTAAGAGTAAGGAAATATGGGCTGGAGGTTGAGATTCTCACTTGCTGATGCAAAAATGTATGTCTATTAGGAGTCATGCTTTATATATTTTATCATTGAAAAAGGTATTTAATAAGCATTTGCATATTTGCTTTTTTATAATCTCTTTTTAAAAGCAATTTTGAGATGTTTCTATTTTTAAAAAAATAATTGTTGAATCTTCACCCACAAGCCCATGAGACTGGTAAGGCAGCTGAATTCAGCATACATGGCTGCTGAGAACCAGAGAAATCACGAATTGCCCAAGATCAAAAAGCGAACTTTCTGGTCTTTTGATACTTAGGCAATGTTATGGACCAAATGCGTATATCCCCCCAGAATGTATATGTTGAAGCCCTAATCCCCAATTTGATGATATTTGGAAAGGGAGGACTGTGGGAGGTAATTAAGTCATGAGAGTGAGATCCTTATGATAGGAATAATTCCCTTATAACAAGAGGAAGAGACACATGATTTCTCACTGCATTCACCTACATGCACCAAGGGAAGACCATGTGAGCAAATAACATGAAGACGCCTGTCTGCAAATCAGGAAGAGAGTCCTCATCAGACATTGAACCTGTCAGCACCTTGATTTTGGATTTCTCAGCTTCCAGAATTTTGAGAAATATATGTTTGCTCTTTAAACCACCGTTCTGCAATATTTTGTTCTAGAGGCCCCAGCTGACAAAGACAGGCAAGAATCTTCCATTTATGGGACACTGCTTTCTCAGAAGCAATGTTAATATGAAAATTGAGTTGTAAGATATTCATGAGTTGTCTGATATGTAAGTGCTTTGGAAAGGGTAAGTCATATATTTACTTACGTTCTGTTCACATGATATTCATGGAGTCCAGGTCCTGTTGGTGCCTACCCTCAGTGCCTAGCATGAGTCTCAGTAGATTTCTGTTGAAGTGAATGAGGATGATATGTCTTGTGGAAAACAAAACCAAAGCAAAAATTCTAAACTAAAATAACCCTATACGGTGATTCACTGTATTTATTTAAAGATACACTCCTTTTTTTTTTTTTTTTTTTTTTTTTTTGAGACGGAGTCTCGCTCTGTCGCCCAGGCTGGAGTGCAGTGGCGCAATCTCGGCTCACTGCAAGCTCCGCCTCCTGGGTTCACGCCATTCTCCTGCCTCAGCCTCTCCGAGTAGCTGGGACTACAGGCGCCCGCCACCACGCTTGGCTAACTTTTTTGTATTTTTAGTAGAGACGGGGTTTCACCGTGGTCTCGATCTCCTGACCTCGTGATTCGCCCGCCTCAGCCTCCCAAAGTGCTGGGATTACAAGCATGAGCCACCACGCCCGGCCACACTCCTTCTTTTAAAAAAATTATATGTATGTATACATGTGTATGTGTGTTTCTTCAGGAAGCTACAGAATTGAGATAGGGGAGATGAGGAGAGGAAGAAGAATAGAAAGAGAGAGAAAATTTGTAGTGTTTTTGTTTTACCTAACATTTATACAAACTTCTCCTAGTTATCTTTGTGAGAGAGATTCACAGTAGTAACTGATGTAAACCTGAACCAAACATAAAACAAAAATCAAACAACAAAAAACCATGCAGGTAGTTTTTGTCCAGGTCATTTAATAACTTTTCATAAATAGCATTCACAATGAGCAATGGAAGTTTACATCCTACATTTTCTTGGGGTAGGAAATTTATATGATTGGGAAATTTGTTGACAGGGCTATCCAGTCATCTCAGATTAGATCAATCAACTTCAAATGATTGGCAGTGTTTTCTTATAATCGGCTAAACGAAATTCTGGCTAAACATTATTTTTAAATTTGCATCAACTCTTTGGGGGCACAAATAGATATCAACTCCCTCTTGACTCTCAGGCTGGGGTCCAACGACCTTGTCCCCTTTTGCACTGAGCTAATCTGGCCTCTGCTTACTGCCCATGATTGGGAACCATTTTCTCTGCTCAATGCATGCACTGGACTGATTCATGCTTTGGAGCAGTTGGTTAACGATAATGATAATGATTTAGATTCCAGTGGGCAGTAAATAAAAAATAATTAATCATTAAGTAGCTTCATGAATATAGGAGATTGCCTGCTAACCATGTGGGGAAGGAAAGGTGATTGAAGCATGCTGAAAAGTACAAGCAAAGAGAATTACACTGGATAAAGATGAGGCAATAGGTTTTTTAATTCCTGGGACATAAACATTGTGCCAAAAAACTTGAAAATGGATAAATGAGAAATTTGATTCTGTGACAGGAAAATTACATGTATGTAAATATGATAAAGTTAACATACTTCAAAATGGCGCAAAAATTGAAGTATAAGGCCTCTTCTTGGATCAGTGTTTTGACAATAACAAACATAGATGCACCCAGAGACTGCTGAATCTACTAGCTATAATTATTAGATTATGAACTCTTTATTCAGAAATAAAACTATACATTTTTAAAACCATAATTATTCAGAGAAACCATGCATTTTGTTGCCCTGGCAAGAGAAAGGTTATATTTGCAGGGCATACAAGATCAAAGGATATGGCAAGCATGGCTGCTATAAAATGGAAACAATAACTAAATAAACCAATTCCTTGACTCCAGTTTCCACATTTAAAATGTTAAAATATAAAGTTAGAAATATGACATTTTTCTATTTTCTATGCTTGGCTTTCCTTCCTAATGTGGCTCCAATATCCCTTAGGACACAACTGCATTTCCCACACGTGGTGTCTCCAGGGCCTTTCTCGGTGCCCTACATGAGGAAGCTGCTCAGTAAATGTCTGTAGGTGACAATGCTGGCAGATACAACTGTTTAGGATCAGGTTCACTAATATCTTCAGGACTATAAAGATTTTAGTCATCATTTATTTAAAAGATGTGGCAGCTTTAGGGAAAGCTCTTCTACAGCTTAAAGAACCAGCCTCTACTCAGAATGTAACCTCCAGACCCAGTGATATCATTACAGTTTTTCAAAGAAGAGTTTTACAGCTGTCTTTGCTGTTTCAGAATCGAACAGTAAATCCCGAGAGGAACATCTTGTTTTAAGGACCTTCTTCCGGATCTTACTTAGGACCCATCAACTGGGAACATTCAAAGGAATCCGCATACTTTAGCAGTGGTTCAGGTATGAAGGATTAGCAACCAGTTTCAACACAGCCAGTTTCAAAATGCAGTGCTTTTCAGAAACACAGATTACTGGGCCCACCTCCAGAGATCTCGAGCGATCTTTCTTTTTGACAAGTGCCAAGGTAAGTCTGATGCGAGTAATTCATGTTGAAACAAATACGAATGCAGACTCTTTATAAGCCCCTTTGAATCATCTGTGCAATTAAAAAAAAAAATGCTGCTGCCCCACTCCCAAAGACTTTGTTTTAATTGATTTGGGGAGAACCTTCTACCATCTTTGTAAAAGCCCATGAGGTGATTCTAAAGTGCAGCTAAACTTGAGAATAACTTGAATCCTCTTGAATGTGAGGCCCTCTAACAGCCAGAGCAACCTCTCAGGAAAAAATTTCATTAACTAAAACCCATCAGTGTCTATCTCCGTGGAATCAACACCCTTAATCCAGTATGTGCTTAAATAATAAGAGACAACTTCACAGAGAGGTGTTAGGTGTCCCCAGGAGAAACCTGCTTTCGTTGACACAAATTAAGCCCTAGGCAACTACTGTGACTGCTTTTCTTCATGTAACCACAGTTCTACCCTCTTCCGCCACCACTGAATGATCCTAGGCCTGCTAAGCACACCCCTGACCTCCCTGCACTCAGTTGGCTCTGTCCCCAGGGCATTAACATGGCTCAACTCCAGAGGCATCATTGCATTGCATAGCACCAAATGCTTTGCTTGTGGAGTAGACCCTTTCCCCTCCTACCCCAGCCCTCTGAAGCTTTTACTTTGGAATTTGGATGCCTGAGCAAGTCTCTGACAGGGCACTGAACACATTGAGTCTGAGGTCAGAGCCTGAGTCCACCAGTGGTGGGAGGGTTCGCCATGTTCTATGGCCCCGGCTCTTTGACCCTTCCTTTAAGTTGGCTTGGTCTGCCATAAATCAGGTTGCTAATCCTTCGTACCTGAACCACTGCTAAAGTAGCTACTCTTAATCCTTTGACTTCAGCTTTTCTTCCAACCTACTCCTTTCCCATTAGTCAAACTTACTAAAATACCACTATTTATTAAATCTATCGCTTTTTCAAAAATGTTTGGGGCCCCACATGCCTGTATAATATAGCCACGCTTTTGTTGTGTAGCCTAATGTTTAACACTTGTTTCATGGAGTCTTATTCTGCCCTCCAAACCTGAAAGAACAGTGTGTGATTCCAGCAAGCCCTCAATCTCACTGTCCCTCAGACACATGGAGGTCCCTCTTTCCTTGCTCACAAGCTTCCCCTCCTGAAAGCATATTCTCTCCCTTGTGCCTGATAGAATGTTACTCACCTTTCAAGACCCTGTTCACAGTCCACTTGGCCTATAATACCTCTGATCTCATCAGTCCATAGTGGCTTTTTAAATCCTATAATGCTTGTTTTCCTGCCATTGACTGGACTTATAATACTGTGTTCTGTGCTCAGTTCTCTGGAGGTGGCCATATAATCTGCCTGACCTGCTTCTTTGTTTGCTCTTGTGTATACCCAGAAAGTAATTTCTAACTGACTAATTAGTAGACTGATTGATAAAGAAGCTAAATAAAGTTATGGAGAAATTTGTATGTAGTTAAAGCCAAAGGCAAGTGTTGTGGCTTTATGATAATACATTTTCATCTGTCGGTGTTCAAGCCCCGAATGGAGATCCTAACAAGGAAAAACTTTTTTTCTTTTTCTTAAACAAAGAGAGCTGACCTCACTCAATTACCTCTCTCTCTTCTCTCTGTGCCGACACGGGGCCCAATGAGAGGTCTGAGTTCAAACACATGAAAAGTGCTTTGAAATGTCATTTGTTCACAACATCTGAGAAAATGCTGCCTTCTTTGCCCCCTACCAGTGTAATCAACTGTAATTTCAAATCAATATCTTGCCTCACCATGGATTGCTTTGTAAATCTGGTCGTCTTCTTGTTCTTTTTCTGCCTCATTACTTATCTTCGTCACCTACTGATATTAGTTGCTCCAGATACTAATGCAATTTTCCCGGCATGTGAAGTAGATTCAGCTCTTTGATGGTCAGATCTGAGTTTTCCAGCATGTTACAGAAAACATTTATTTTCTGGCTATTTGTTCTAGACTTTCAAGTCCATTAAACTTAGTTAGAAAATGGAAACTCGTCTTCACATTGAGCTGGGGATGGTGCTCCAAATTAAAAGATTTCCACTGATCCCCATGGCATCATTTCAGGGTGAAAGAGTGTTTAAGTCGACCCTTTTAGAACATACTGGGGGTAAGTTGAGAGAAGGATTGTCTTTCACCAAATTGATTTTCTGTTCTTGCATTATTTATTATTGTCTAAATTTATGTGGAAACATTGCCTCTCTTTTCTTAAGTGACTTCTCATTCATTTCTAAATTTTTATTATGGCTGTGCACTAATTTGGCATTTTCTGAATGCTCTTTGTCTTTCCTGGGACAAGCTCTTCCTTTTCCTACCTCTAGACCAGGGTTTGCTTGGTCTTGCCCCCTTCAGGAAGTGCCCTGGATTACTCAGTCCCCCACTCACCTTTCTCTTATCAGAACTTCTATAGCTATTATGAATCTTGTCTGAATTGCTGGGTTTAACATTGTATAACATTGTCTCTTCTCGTTCTCTCCTTGTCTCATACATTATATCTAGTGTTCTCACCTGAACTGTGCTTTGTTTATCTATTCATTAGTCACAGCTCTATTAAACTGGTATCTGGTGACTCTATACATAGTCTTACAATTATTATAATAAATTAGCTTTATTATGCTTTACACGTGCTGCATGTCCCTCAAATAGATGGTAAGATCACAGAAGGCAATAAATAAACAGTTTCTTCTTAATTATCTCCTGAATCCACGAATTTTTATCTCCCTCCACTGCTATAGCCTCATCCAGGCTACATTATCTCTCATCACGAGCATCCCAACAGCCTCCTAGAGGGTCTTCCTAAATCCATCTCCTATATTCCCCACCCTGCCTCTGGAGGAAAATTCAGAAATATAAATTTGATTTTATTCTCTCACTCTGTGGACATGTTCATGGGAAAACATGAATGAACTTTGAAAACCTTATGCTAAGTAAAATAAACCAGACACAAAAGGACAAATACTGAATAATTCCAAATATTGAATCATCCACTTATATGAAGTGCCTAGAACAGGCAACTTCATAGAGACAGAAAGTAGAAAAAAGTGCTATGGGCTGAATGTTTGTGTGCCCCCCCCCACCTCAGTAATTCCCCAAGGTAATAGTATTAGGAATTGGGGTCTTTGGGAGGTAATGGGGAAGGCATCCTCATGAATGACATTAGTGCCTTTATTAAAAAAGGCCTGAGAGAGAAACCCTAGTTCCCTCTGCCATCTAAAGACATAGCAGGAAGGTCTATGAGCCAGAAAGCAGGCCCTTACCAGGCAGCAAATCTACCTTAATCTTCAACTTTCCACTTCAAAAACTGTGAGAATAAATTCTGTTGTTTATAGTCTACCCAGTTTATGGTGTTTTGTTATAGCAGTTCAAACAAACTAAGGCAAGAGGTTACCAGAACTGAGAGAAGGAAGAAATGAAGAGATATTATTTAATGAATACAGAGTTTCTGTTTAAAGTGATGAAAAAGTTCCAGAAATATATAGTGGTTATGGTTATGTATTAATAATATTGTGAATGTGCTTAATACCACTGGTGTACATGTTCAAATAGTTAAGATAATCAATTGCATATTTAATAAATAAATTAAATCAATTGATTATAAGAAAAAAATTGCACACTCAGTGGCCTTCGTATACTGTTCTTACTATGGCCTCAAGCCCTGGCGGGTCTGGTCTCTATTTTTTTTAATTTACATGGGTACATAGTAGGGGTATGTATTTTGCGGGTACATGAGATGTTTTGATGCAGGCCTGCAATGTGAAATAATGACATCATAGAGAATGGCTTATCCATTCCCTTAAGCATTTATACTTTGTGTTTCAAACAATCCAATTATACTTTTAGTTATTTTAAAATGTACACTTAAGTTATTATGGAATATAGCCATGGGATGTATGTATTTTTACAGGTATCCTCAGTCAATACTTCAGTCTGTTCAATTTCTTTTAGTTTCCCAAACATTTTCTGCTCCCTGTCATCACAAAGGCTTCGCCTATGATGCTCTCTGTTTCTGGAACATTGCAAATAGCACTTTCCTGCACACCAGCACCTGCCTCCCAGTAGCCAGCATAAATCCCAGCTTAATTGTTTCTACCTCAAATAAGCCTCTTCTGGGCACCCATTCCAGGTTACACCCCTCTGTGATCCATTCTTTCAGCACCAAGTAATTCTCATTCATAGCCCTGGTCAGAGTTGTAATGATGTTTTTATTGGTGTTATTCTGAGTCTTGGCTGTTTCTTCCCCCAGACTATAAGTGGCAAAGAATGGCAAAGACATCTCTAGTTTTGCATCCAGCTTAGTGCCTGCCATATAGCAGATGGCCAGTAAATATATACTGAATGGGTGAAGCCAAAGATTGTATCTGGTGTTCTCTGTTATCTTCTTTCTGTGAAAGCCCTAGCTTTCATTAGTATGACAGCAAGCAGATCATCTTCATTGGGTTTTACTTTCCAAAATGTAAAATGAGGAGGAGAGAACAATGAATTTCTCCTAAATCTAAAATGTGAAGTGTAGAACTGTTCGAAGCAGAGGCTGCTTCATGGAAATGGAATGGGCTGGTGATGGAAACCAAGAGTCAACAGTACATTTCTTAATCTGGTTTCCTGCCATTTAGACAAAGACTAAGAGAAGGAGGGGCATTCTTGGCAACATGTCTGGAGCCAGAAGTCTGTGCAGAGGACAAAATGCTCTCTATAGTCATAACTGTCGAGTGATAACAATGACTACAGCAATGGCAAACACACACAGTGTATGCTACAGCATTGAAGTCTTTTGATCATCAAAATAATGCTGTCAGATTGTTACCACTAATAAGTGGTAGAATTCTGATTCAAACCCACCAGGCAAGATGTAGAGTCTGAAAGGGAGAAAGTGTGTGTGTGCATGTGTGTGTGTGTGTGGTGTGTGTGTTTTATATCTATCTATATTCATTCAACAATGTTCTAATATATGTGGAAAGAAAACATAAAATTAGGCAAATATGGTTGTCAATTTTCTGTAACTTACCATGTAAAATTCATTGCATTCATAAAAAATTAGTTCTTATCTAACTCAAATATGAATTAATCCATTGTTCGAAAACTAAATATCTTAAAATGTAGTAAGCATCTACCATATGCCTGGTGTAAAAGACAAGGCATATACCTAGTCTTTATCTTCAATGAGCTTGCAAAATGGAGTTGGACAAATTGGATTCTCACACATTAAACAATTAAAAGACACTACAATATATTGTTACATATGACCAAGTGCTACATGTGTGGCACTATGTAGGGAAGGTTTGAGAGTACACCCTTATGGTCTTAATTTTATAACTTCCTATGCACAATCTCATGTTACTTTTGCAAAATTAACACTTTTCTCTATCTTTTTTTAAGTAACACCATGCAAGTATTAACGTCAAAAACTTAATGTTTAAATCCTTAATGAAAAGCAACCAACAAACAAAAAATATTGCCAATATCACACTATATGCAGATAGAAAATGTCACTGCATCTACATTTTTCTATGCCTCTACATTTTGAATTTTGACATTCATTCTTGTAATATCCCAGGATCAGGAAGCAAGTGGCAAGACCTTTTCCACGTTTCTGAAATAAAGTCATCCACAATTAAAATGGTTTACTGGAAACAGATGGACTTCCCGCAGAGACTAACCCAATTATCTTTGGTTTAAGAGCCAGAAAAAGCCATAAGATCATTATCTTACAAGACAAGAATTTTATCGTGATGCCAATCTCATTACATGAGTGAATGGAGGTGTTTAGTGATAGTTCTCCTGCATAAATATTCTTAATAGATTTAGTTTTTCAAACTCTTGGCTGCTCATTATTTTCAAATGAAAGAGCTTGACAGATGAAGGGTGCTGTTCATTACAGAGGCTAGAGACTCTACTACATGCAGTTTTCCCCACAAAGACAAAGGAACCACTCTCAAACAGCAGGAAGACCTTCACTTTTACAAACACTCCTCAAAACTTGTGTTACCTTCATTGCGGGACAAAACCGACAGTGTCCAGATATTTTACAAAAATAAATTGTATACAGAGACACAGTACACTAATAGTTAAATCCCATAACTATTTTAAACTTCAAGTTGCACACAATTTTTCAAAACTAAATTCTTCAAAGTAAATTTAGCGTTTTTGCTTCCATTTTTTTGGGGGGGAAGGGATGAACGGAGTGGTGGTGCCAGTTGTTAAAAAAAAAAAGGTAGTCTCATAAAGAATGCTCTTTATCTTTGTCTTCATTTATTCAATATATGTTTATTTAATAAACATGTAGATTTACACATCTGACAAATCACAAATGAGAGAGGAAATAAAGAGTACGTTTCTTATTGAAGGGAGTGATTAATTAATTTAAATTGTGATAAAATGAATTAGCCAACTATTAAACAGAAACAACTCTGAAGTTAACGCTGATCCTCTAATGGGGAAAAAATGCACTGAACTTTTAGGAACTAGGGCATGAGTTCTTGTAGCATTAGGCTGCTTATTCATTTCTATTGCACTAACATAACTGGTAGAACCTTAGTGTCCACATTTCTAAAAATGGTGCCATGATTCCATATCACATAGAGTTATTTTAAGTAACAATGAATATAATGCCTAAATGTTTTACAAACTCTAAAGCATTACTGTGAATTGTTGATGTTTGGAGTAATAGATAATTCACCTTCTTCTCTCACTCAGGACCAGCTAATTCATTTAATATGGTAGGCAAAGTGCCTAGAGCCCATGATATTTTCAGGGGTCAGGAAAGTATTTTAATATAAATTTATATTAAAATCAGAATAACACTGACTATAGCAACAATAATGAATGTATAATAATGAGTTGAAACTAGATTATTACATTCATCCTTACGCTGATAGTCATAAAATATAATGTATATTGTCGGTTGGTTTGTTGACTTTTTAAATTTTTTGTTTCTTTTGTTTTGTTTAAAGGAAGAAGAGGCCCACAAAGGCAAATGTGTTTTGGGTGCACAAAAGTCACAAGATAACCATTGCCTCAGTCTAAGTGAAAGTAATGTCCATATTTGAAAATCTCAGAATTTTAACCTTTATTTCAGCCTTGGATAAAGGAAGGGTCAGTTATGGGCATTCACATGTGTACCTGAAGTGTGGTCAAACACACACTGACTTGCTCAAAAACCTAGGTGAGAAGAGTTATCTCTGAGATGGCCCAGTGGTTGTTATATTTCAGTAAAAATGGACCAAAAGCATCATTCATTTGTTCGTTCTCTGTTGAGTCATGTAACTTTTCTTGAAACACTGACCTTTCCAGGCCAAGGATTCTCTATTTGTTTTTTATTTGTTTCCTTGTTTGAAGTTCAAAATGAGGACCACGCAGTGAAGAAGAGAGGTGGGTTTGATTGCTTTCTTCTCCCACATGTGTTCCACTGGAGCTTTGAAAATGAGTCTGAGATTTTCTATTATTTATCTGTCTACTCTCTACTTTCTGCTATCTGCTACTTATCTATCAATCTCTCTATCTATCTACCTATAATATATTATTTTCTAATGATTTAATGCAGCATACTATGTAAGAAAGGAAAAGAATATTGTATAATACAATTAATATAATTTTTAAAGATTCATATTCTCACAAAATAAAATTCCAAAAAGTTAACAGATAAATACACATACTTTTTAAGGTTATAGATGAAACGCATAAAGTTCAGTAATTATGGGGAACATGAAACAGGGCACAAGGAATGAAGGGTGAAAATAAAATAGAATATAACAAGATCAGGTCTTGCACCATAAATAAATGAACACAGGATAATAAGTTTCAGTTTCTACACTGGGTCTCAAGAATAATATATAGTTAGTTCAAAATAAGAAGATAGTATTGTGAGTTAGAATGGGCAAGGATTGCTTCAGAGAGAATGTAGAATTTGAATTATGTCTTGAAGGAGAACTACAATATGTAGACATAAAAGGAAGGAGAGGATATGATTTATGAAAGGGAAGACCAGAGAAAAATCTGAGGGGTGGGTCAGTGTAGGGAAGGTTTGGGGGCAGTTAGTAAATGCATTGCCCTTCCAAGTATGAAAATGGAGCCCCAGGTATATTGTGGATAGGGAAAGTAGAATTGGAAAGGGCTTGTCATCATTGTGAAACCATAGCGTTTTTTGAAATAGAGCTTTTGTGGACAGACACATAGATAATGGGGATGTTAAAATGGGCCATGTCTCTTTTCTGAAGAAAAAGAAAAAAAAATCTGCAATCTTTCCTCTCCTCTTGCTGTAACAATTCAGAGAAAGAAAAGAAGTCTATCATTCAACTGATCCCAGGGAAAAAGACAGGCAAGGTCATGTCCCCTCACGCAGAGAGAGACAGGCGTAAAGAGACCTGGCCTGTGATCTGCTCCCCATTAGGGCGGTGTGGCTTCTCTTAATAGGGCCCTGATCATTTTTCAAGTAGCGAATCTGTCCAGCAGAAGGCGGTGAGCTATTGTTATCATTTATTCTGATCCATGGAACCCAGTTGATAAAAAGGTTAGAAATGCCACCTCCAGACATGCACTACATCAGATGTGCTTAAAACTGCAATTCAGACCCAGCTCCAGATAGTTTCTGCCTCTCCTGTCATCTCTTGTGCAGGAATAATAATGCACAATAACAGCAGCCCTCTTTGCTTCTAGATTAATATTAAAGGAATGAACATAATTTGCAACCTATTTATAAGCACACATATCTACCTCTAATAGCAATACCATAGGATATCTATGAAGATCTGGGGCTGATTAACGTGAATAAATACAGGATATTATAAAAGATGAAATAACAGTTTTGAAGGGGAAAGAAGAAATTGATTTTTATTTTAATTTCCTGGATTATGTCTTTTATTCTTATCCTTTCATAATTTTTTTTCTTAAAAACAACACGCACTGACCTCTTCTGTATCACATTCATTAACTATACAGACATGTATTCCATTGTACACAATCAAGATATTTTCTAGATGTTATTTGATATATTCTAACTCATATACATATATTAGCCTTCTCCCCCAAGTTCCCTAAACATAAGTACTTTTTCTGTATGTTACCTTTGTTATAATTCATAGGGAAAGAAATAAGGAAAGATTGAGGCTTACATAATAGATTTCTCTACAATATCACTTATTCATCTCATAGGAATTTATTGCTAATCTACAAAGTTGTGCAGGTCCATTTAGTGTGAAAGTTATGCTAAATTCTGCAATAGCTTGTCATTCCTTGAAGAACATATACTCCAATTGCTGACACAGGACTAACAATGTAGAACAAAGCTATATCAGAGAGCAGGCAATACAATGAATGCTTATGAAATCACACATAACCAGCTGATTAACAAGAAAGCCACCAACGTAATCAAATTGCCCAAATAACTGCCATTTTCTGCTTGGTGTTGTTTCTCCACAAAATGTCAATAAACAAGAAGCTGACAAAAGAAAAGAAATGTAGAAAGAAAAGAGAAAATAGTGTTCTGGCATGAGCACACAGCTGGTCCAACTCAGGCACTTTCTCTAGTTCTGCAGAGATGTGAATTGATTTTACAAGCACTAATCTTCAATCCCAATGGGATCTTCAATCAACTAAGATTCAGTTACCTTAGGCAGACTGCTCTACCAGTGGCCTCACAGTGGAATAAGATTCTTTAGGGATGAAAATACAAAGCAATAGTTGAAATCCAGTTTACGCGAACAAATAACAAAAACCCAGGATAAAACAAAACAAAAAACCCAAACAATAGAAACCAGAAAGTAAAACATTGAAAATAATAAATAGGATAGAAATTATGCTAGAAAAAAGCTACCCACTCACACAAAAAGCTACCCACTCACACCTACAAGGACTGGATACATTATTGTCATCCCTCTCTACCTTAGGAGAATCCCATTTCTCAGGAGCTGGGTCCTGCAAACACACCCATAGGTAATTTTCTGGAACAGTAGCTTGTTTTTCTGGCTTCATGGTTTTGTTGTTGGTGGCTGTCGTGATGGCTTGTTGGTTTATTTCTTTGTTAATTTTGTTGTTCTTATTTTTTGCTTTTTATTTTATATTTGACTGATAGAATTCTTTGTGGCCGGCCTGGGAACATACCCACCTGGACATTTGAGGTTACACCATAGCATGGAAGAGATGTTGGAAAGTGAGGAGCTTTCAGATATCAGTTGATATAGACAATTAAGTTTTATCAGCTTCTACAGAAAGTCAGTTCCTCCCATCTTCGGCCTTACCTCCACCTGTCTCTGCTAGAATAACACAGGATTATTCCCATTGAGTGAAATATAAGATTTGCTCACCTAAATATGTTCAAGTATTCTGAATGCAAACTAGGAACCTATTACAATGAGCTTGTATTGAGTGGGTGGCCATAAAAAGAAAAAAGAAAAAAAATGGTACTTTCCACCAGGGTATGATGAAAAGGTTCTATGTTATTTATCTTTTTGTGGGAGCTTAAAGAGAGATACAAGAAATAGTAGACCCAAAGTCTGGGACTCAGGCAACCAGGAGAGAGACAACACCATTGGCAGAGAAAAAATACATGAAGAAGACATGCTAAGAATATAAACTGGGCCAGGCATGGTGGCTTACACCTGTAATCCCAGCACTTTTGGGGACCAAGGTGGGTCAGAAGATTGATACCATCCTGGCCAACATGGTGAAACCCTGTCTCTACTAAAAATACAAAAATTAGCCAGGTATGGTGGCAGGCTTCTGTAGTCCCAGCTACTCAGGAGGCTGAGGCAGGAGAATCACTTGAACCCGGGAAGCAGAGGTTGCAGTGAGCCGAGATTGCACCAGTGCACTCCATCCTGGTGATAGCGTGAGACTCTGTCCACACCGCTCCCCGCCCCCCAAAAAAGAATATAAACAATTTTTATTTACTTCAATTGATGTTGACATAAAACTGCGATACACAACAATAAAACTGAGAGAGAAACTCCCAGTTTTCTAAGTTTTATAAAGAAAGTTAATTTTGATCAGAAATATGAAAGAAGGCACCTTGAATGTTATATAAAGTTACATGAATGCTTATGTATAATATTATATCTTAGAGTTGAAAGTGAAGAAAGGTTATTAGGATTGAGAGCTACAGTATCTTTCATTATAAACTTTTCCTTCATTGAATCCTTTACTGAATCAAAACTGGGGTAAAAAGTGGTGGAGACAAGACCCAGTCAATAATATGTAAATATAATTTTCACCTTGTGTGTTAGTAATACAGGAGGGAGAATGGAGGAATGCTATGTTAGCCTTATGAAACAAGTGAAGGTTATACTGTTATGTTTCAGATATACTTTAAGATTCACATGACTAGTTGCTTCATTGTAAATGTCTTCCATAGAAAGGGAGACACATGACAAATGACAACACCAAAACTTAAATATTTCTAAGTTAGAGTCTTGGCTCTTTCAATAATGCCCTCTACTTCCTTGGAAAAGTTATGTAGATGGCTGGCCTCCAGTTGTGACAAGGTAACAAGAACAATAATACATACTTAGAAAACTCTCATAAGTGTTTGAAGAACTAATTAGCTAATATTTGCCAAGTACTTTGAGGATGGGAAGTGCTAAATAGTACTGCTATAATGGCATGCTTGTTGAAGGCTAATGAGCTCAAAGGGAAATGGCCCTACCAAATACAAGCTTTCTGGAAAAAGCACAGCATCCTTGCTCTTCTCCAAGTAGGAGGTGAAAATAACATCATCTTATAAAGCACTTGAAGTATGGTAGGCACTCCTATAATTCTAGCAATGATCCACCATCATCATCATCACCCTCACTCTTCAATCAATGTTTTGCTATTGCTGGAATTTAGTTAGAACTAGCTGTTAAATACCAATAAGTATGCTAAAATAAAGTCAACATCTTTTTAAATCATAAACAAGAAATATTTAATAAATTAGCTTGTTATTTTATCTCAAAAACATTTAATGGATTTTTTTTATATACACTAAGAACTCAGAGTCCTGACTAAGGTGGGTAATTGACCTCCGTGTTGGTCTCCGTAGATACAGCCTGTGGCTGTACTTCAGGCTGTATCTACAGGAGACCAACACGGAGGTCAATTACCCCCCTTAGTCAGCATTCTGGGTGCTTACTGTATATATACATATACATACATGTGTGTATATATATATACACACACATATATGTATGTATAAATATATATACATACATATATGTATGTATATATTAATTTGAAATAAAATAACAAGCTGATATATTAAATATTTCTTTATTACATATATATATACTTCTTATTTTCTCTGATTCTCCAACATCCTAAATTTTTCTCTGTCCTTCAGTACCTACCAACTCACTTTTTAAAACATTTTTCTCTCTGATGTTATACTTTCTTCTTTCTGGTTTTTTCTTTTTCTTCTCTTTTTCTTTCTATACTTTAATATATGCGTTGCCAAAAGATCTGCTTCCTCCTCACTTTTTGGTCCTTCTGCCCTGACTCTATAAAAAGTATAATCCAGTCTTATAAATTTAAAAACTACCTCTATGAGAAATACTGCAACACTAAGCTCTCTCTGGAACTATATTTCTACATTTCTAATATTCTGCAAGAACTCTTACCTGGGGTGTTCTACAGATTTTTCCAATTCATTACATTTAAAAGTGAATATATAATTTTACCTGAAAACTCTTTCTTCCTTGGTCATTCTATTTCCAAGTAATGATGCCACACTCCTCCCAGGATCTCAGATGTAAACTCTCTTCTTTGAATATTTTTTAAAATATTTTTTCCTTTTTCTTGTCCACAACATTGACTTTGTTTCCAATTCAATAGTTTCAGCTTCTTCATAAAATACTTCCCATCCAATGTCTGCTTTTCATTTTAACCGCCTGAGTAGGATTCATTACTTCTTTTTTATGTGTATCCTTTCAGTGGTTTCCTGACTGCTGTCTCTACTTCCAATCACTGCTCAGTTATATGTATCGAATGCTTTGCTCCCATATTAATCTTCCTGATTGAGAACTTTAATAGTGTTGTTCCTTCTGCCTCAAAAATGTCATGAGCTTCTTTTACTTTTGTTCTTACTTCACCCTCCATGTACTCTTGGCTCTAGCCCAACTCAACTCTTTTCTGTGTCCTGTAAATTCTCTAGGGCTGTGGCTACTTTGTGCCTTTCCCTCAGTGTTACATTTGCTTAGGATTTTCTATCCTCTTTTCTCTGTTTGTCCAATTTTTGCCATTCTTCAGGGTCTTGCTCAAGGGTCCTTTCACTTGAAAGTCTACCATATCTACTCATCGGAAAATAATGAATCTTTCTTCTAAAAAGCCTGCTAGGTGGTCTGGGCCAGTCTAATATAGCCACTGTAATAAACTCTCATTTTCTGGTTTTTTCCTTTACCTGTTAGTATGAACTGCATGTTAGTTTTCTCAATTGTAGTGGTACAATTTCAAATGTAAGTCTCAGTTCTGGATTTAATTATGAAGTACAGACTTTTAAGCTTGCTTAGATGTAGATAATGAAGTCTACATCTATCTAGCCTAACCAAATAGGGGGTCCTGTTGAGTAAACAATAAAAGCTCAAACCCCAGATAGTAATATACATTTATTTGGTTTTAGGTTTCCTCTTCTGTGCATGTATCTTTCTCAGTGATCTTGCAGAGACTAGGAGTGACAGCAGCATTGGTCATGGTGCAAATATGGAGGGGAAGACACAAGAAAGAATGAGGAAAATAAATCAGTTTATTTGGTTCGAGGCAAGCCTCTTTCTTCCTTGTGGCTTTCGGCAATCATAATATCACCCTAAGGTAATTAATATCCCTAACATTCATCTAGAGGTTTTGTTGTTATTTCAAAACCACCTCAAATAATAAGCATGCTGTATGGTAAAACCTATGGTTGGTATGGATTAAAAGCTCAAAAATAATTGCTAAATAAATAAATAAATTTCTCACTTATTTTACTGTTGCTAGGGCAAAGACAAACAGGACCTGGAGAATCATAGTGATTACCATAAAATTAATCAGTGAGTTATCCAACAGCAGCTACTGTTTTCCATGAGGCCTTCTTATTGAAATAAGTCAGTATAGCTTGACATTTTTTCTAGTGCACTTTTTTCTTAGTTCCTCATTTGTCCCAACCACTAGGGGCTCTTTGTCTTCTTCACTTGTCATGGGTGGCTTTCTACGTCAGGGACTTTGTAAGTTTCCAAGTGGTTTTGTGCATATCCTGATCATTCTTACCATAGACCAATTCATTCTTCCAGGGGACATCAAGATGTATAATTTTGTAAATTATATCACAGTGATTGGCTCTGGAGAAAGGAATTGACATGTACCCTAGTAGACTTTTTATAAAAGCATATGCAAGATGGTATGCAACATCAAATATGTCATGGGACAATTTCTCATAAAATTGAATTATTAGATGTGAGAATGGACAGCAGGTGGTAGGAGTTGAGGCTGCAAATCTTGAAGCAGAGTTAGAACCATATATCTTGATAGTCATGCAAAGTGTACATTTATACAAAAGAATAAAAGAGAAAAGAAAGAAAGCAACTATAGAAAAGGAAAGGGAGAACAAGAGTTAAATATACAAGAAAGAGAGACCTTATTACACATGAAAGAGAAAAATAGCAAGCAATCATTTACAACAGTTTTGTGGGTTTCTGAATAGTTTACTTACTCTAAGTTCTAGATCATGAAGGTGTGTTTAAAATTTGGTTCATTTTTCTCAGGATAACTTGAAAGGGGTCTTTGTTCCCTTGATTGTTTAATTGCAAGCTAGAAAACCTAACCAACAAAGTCCAAGGAATTCTGAGGCACAAGTCAGGTGTGCCACCATAGAAAGCACCTGCTGTGGGTGCTAACATTCCTAACATTTTGCTTTTCAGAGCAGAGAAATTAATTCCTAAGTTTATATACATGTGTGTGAGTATGTGTGTGCATGTAGCCTCTCTATTCTGAAAAATTCATTGGCCTATTAAAGTTTCATAAAATTTCCTGTCTTAGATCCTAAGGCAATAATAGAATTGGGTCAGTGGGTAGGTGGTTACTTCTACCACTATTAGAAAGGCAGCCTACCACACAGGTGGCAAGATGAGTTTTGAAGGCAACTGAATATTTGGAATTTGTTCAATTTATCACAATTACAAAAACACCTGGGCCAAATGATCATAGACTCAACCACAGAATTGGATGGGAAAAACAAATGCTTCTGTCATGGTTTGAAAGATTATGCACTGATATTAAAAATTTTTAGAGACATTATACCAACTCTCTCTCTCTCTCTGTCTTTTTTTTTTTTTGTAACAAATAAGAAAACCTAGGTCTTAAGAAGTAAAATGACTCCCCCAAGGCCACATGGCTAAGTAGTGCCAAGTCAGAAATACAGAACTGAGAATTCTTTCCATTTTCAGCCTGTACTCTTCCCAAAAATCCTTACTTGGAGGAACCAAGTAAGACTGATTGTGGTCACATGGATCCAGGCACTAACGATACTGAGCAATTTCTAATCAAGAAAGATGACTTGAGTAATGGTCACACACATGGGTCTTCCTTTGCACATACTATTAATACTAACTACATTTCTTCATATCCATTCTCTGCATGGTAAATTACTGGTAATCCCAAATCCCAAATATAACACCCTCTCCTCTCTGAAGTCTCCCTAGATTTCTAAGACAGACTCTATTTTTCATCCCTAGTGTTTCCAAGGCCTGCTTTACAACTGTATTACTGTGTTGTGTCACTGTGATTTATACCTGTATCAATTTTTCAAGTGGACTTTTAAATCCTTGAGATTAAAGACCATTCTATTGTATGTATTCATTTCTGCACCTAAACTCTGCCTAGTACAGAGCAATTGCCTACAGCATGTTTGCTAAATGAAAGCATTAAAATAAAAAAGGAGAATAATTAAAATAGATTTTTATCATTATTGTTCTGCCACATTGTTTGCCTTTCACATCCATATACACACTTTATATCCAGCTGATAATTGGATGTTATTGATGGGGAAATACAGGTGAGAAATGCTCAGTTCGGGGGGTATATTTCTCAGAAGTGGACTATGAGAAGTGTTAAGAGAATGGAGTGAGTCATCAAGAGATGTGGATCATGTCTTTAACAGCTTTGACAAGTCTTTTACCCTTTCTCTGTCTCCATTTCCTCAGTTCTCAAGTAGGAATAATACTCTGCCTCAAAGATAATGTAGTGAAGGAGAAATTAGTTATTGTACATGAAGCTATTTTAAAATATATAAAGGGCAATGCTCATTAACTTATTGTGAAGACGATGATGATGGCTCCAGAGATGTTCCAGAAGATTAGGGTGATGAGAATGGTGCTTCAGAAGATTAGGAAAAAAGCCTTAATCTGAACTTCTTAGGCTCTCCTTTTTATTCAACACCAAAGTTTTATCAAATTGTTTTATTAAATGTCATTGCCCAAGAACTTCTGAGTTTCTTTAATAATCAATAATCCAAACTGCCATTTAATATGATTTCCTTCAATCATTTTCTCTTGAGCATGCAGAGGTCACCATTTTCTATAGGAGACACTTGGGTAAGAACACGAGATTTGAACAGAGCTGTGAATTCCCTCATTATTACTTACTAGCTCAGTAACCGTAGGTTTTAAAAACCTCATTAAACTTTAGTCACTTTATCTGCCAAATGGGAATAATAATCAAAGATGCCTTGTAAGGTTCTGTTTACATTAAAATGAAATATTGATGGTTTCACATGATACCTGGCACCAGAGTAAGTAATAAAAAGAGATAAATAAAAAGAAAAAGTTATTATCAGCTATCTAAAATATTATTAGATATCTAAAATATCTTTTGTCATCTGTCATCATGACGGAACTTTTAATCTTAGAATTTTTTTTTGTAACTGAAATACTTGCATAGTGGGGAAAGCACGAAGCCTGAAAACTGACATTCAGATATGAGCTCTGCCTCTTACTAATGTGTAAGCCCAATCATAAGCGAAATCATATCATGTGACATTGTTAGAAAAAGGAACTGTGTATACATGTTACACAATACGTGGAACACAATGAAATGGCGATGTTATGATATTTAATAGGTATACATGTAATACACATCTAGTGAGACATGATTCTATCTCTGGCCTGCACTCTCTCTATATTCTCTCTCTTTCTCTGCAACAACCCATTTTACAGATAAGGGATCTGAAGGACTAAGAGGTTTCATGATTTGCCTGAAGTCTTCCAGCTAGCAAGTAGGGGAGCCACATTCATGCCTAGGTACTTCAACCCCAAAGTCCATGCATGCAGGAAACCCTATGCTATATTTTCTTCTCCATAATTGATAGCTATCCTTTGAGGCTGAATCCCCTGTAATAGATAAATATTCACAGGAAGGCTAGCACCAGCCTAGTTCCTGCTCAGGAAAGCATCCTGGGGAGTCCCTTAGCAGTAAACCTAAGATGCATCTGAAGGGAGAACTACCCAAGTGCTCCACAATTAGGGAGAGATGAAAAGGGAGGTATAAGGACCCAAAAGTGAACTGTGGATCTGTCCTAATTTCCCCTCACTATTTACCACTATTTGCTCCCAGAAACTAGAAGGAAAGTGAGAGCCTCCCAAGTTGAGTAAAATAATTATTCTCAGAGGATTGACCTAAAGAGCCAGTGCCACGCCTGAGGAGCCCGGGAAGCCCTTGGCCTCAGCTGGACAGTGGAGATGAGGCCACGGGGGCCTTGGGACCACACCTTGGCCACGGATCCCTATCTTCTCCATCCTTTCAGACTCTGAAGAGCTATGGTAGCACGAAAAAACACAAAGTTAGGATGGCGAGCACAGACCATTGAAGACAGAGCATTCTCTGTTTCTATTTATACCTTTTAGGCTCCCCCTTTCCTGTAATTGAAATGTGGGTCCTAGAAAAGCCGAGGGCAGGTAAGTGAGCAGTCTACACGAGAGCGGACTCTGCCCGGGATGACCCGGAGCAGTCAGGGTCCAGCCATGGGCCACGGCCCCCTGCAGTCGGGTTCAGCCCTGCGCGGCTGCCGCAGCTTCCCCCACCTCCTGGAAAGCAGCAGCCCGGCGAGAATCAAAGTGACTTCCACAATCGGCCGCCCACGGGATAAGCGCAAGCACTGGTCTCGATGATTAATATGGATTTTCAAAATACCCAGTTCTTGAGGGAAAACACATTATTAGTGGTAGAAGCAGCCGTAGGAATAATAAACTATTTAATTTGAATTTGCTTTAGGTTCGCAATCCGTGCACTAACACCGTGCGTTCTTAGTGATGCCTCTCGCCCAGCTTTTCACTTCTTTAGCTGTGACCTGCTATTCAGTCTATTAAATCTCCTTCCTAAATCCCCAAACTCATTCGAGACCTCCGTCATATTCTCCCTCCCCTTCAAACGTACCTTTTTAAAGCCCTTTTTTTCCTCCATTTGTTCTCTAAACAAAACTGCAGCCATTGCCACACGTCTTTTCCAGATGCTGCTAGCAACAAATTATTCCCCACGGGTTTTAGCTAGGATTTCACCCTGTTCCATTTGGCTCTCAGGACACATTCGTTGAACTCAAAAGCATTTTAACGGCCTTCCTCTCTCTCTTTCTTTCCTAGTGAAAACTCATAGCAGCAAACTCTTTCTCTCCCCAGAGCAACTGACAGGCCCCAGAAATAAAGGAACAGAGGGATTAAAAAATATATATATGTGAAACAAAGCTTTGATACTTGACCCATTTAGTTACTATCTTTAAACACAATTCCATATTTTTATTTCATTTCTGCTATTGTTTCATTTAAAGACCTGTATTTATAGTCAGTTGGTAAATAATGCCAATAGGGCATTACTTGACCTCTCACGGTGACCCTGAAGTTAACCCCTGAATCTATTGTGACCCTGAAGTTAATCTCAACTGAATAGTTTACTTATGTTTGGAAAGTCTCAATAGCTCTTTTTTTAACTTTTCCCATATACTCAGAACTGTAAATAAACAATTCTACAGAAAGTTTTGTTGTTTTTTATGTTCTGTTTTCACTTTGTTTTGTCTTGTTTTTCTACATGTTAAGCACAGAGCAAAAAGATAAAGCCACCACAGGAGAAAACTAGTTACTTGAATATGACAATGGCTGGAAATGGAGTAGGGGCTGCTCACGTTCACCTGTTTCTCGTGGTTTTGTGTAACTCATATGACATAGCATTTATTTTCTGATGAAAGTGATGAACCCCCACCCTCCTGAAAATTTGGCATAGGCATACATTGTCATGTAATTGGGGGGAGGTTTAAAGCATGTAAACCATTTGTAGACATACTGTGAATCCTTGGGCCTTGGCTTAAGGACTCTAACACAGATATGATCCCTGCTGAGTAACAAATTCAGTATCTGAGTCAAACGTGGTCAGACACCTGGCTCTTTCTCTACAGAGTCAGAACATCCAGTCATATATATATACACACAAATAAGGGAAATAATAGTGCGGTTGTAGCTCTAAAAATATTTAAGAAAATTAATTGTAACCTGATCCTTGGAGATTACTGGAAGAGCTATTTTGCTGCCCTCAGTAGGATGCACTACAAAGTCCATAGAAAGAAGGCTAAGAATGAGAAATTGAGTGCTGCCTTTTATATTCTTCTTTCCCTTTTCTTTAATGCAAGTTCGTAGAAAAAAAAAAGAGCCATGACTACTATGGCCACTGTTGGTGAATGTTTCTGTGGAGCCTAGCACAGAGTTCTGTCACAGCAGGCACTCAGTAGGTGTTGATTAACTGACACAAACTAGGAAAGTAAAACGTGTCAATGGCCAAGATCCAACAGGCAAGTTAATTACCTGGAGGGGGTGAGTTAGAGCTTCCCGTGGTGCAACAGAGCAGAAAGTTGCAAAGAGAGTCCATAATTGCTTTAAGGGCTATTATCCCCCACCCTTTACAAAGGGTCACATAGAAGCAAAAATAGGGTAAGAATTAATCCTGGACACTGCCACACTGACTTTTAAGTTTACCTCAACAACATTGTTCTAAGATAAGAGTTTTTATTTTCCTAAAATAATTTGCAACTTGTTACATGTTAATTATTACTTACTGCAATGGCTTTCTGGCACCATGAAGTTATAAAAGGTCAGGCTGGGTCAGTATAAGAACAACAATGACAAAAACGACTTTAAAACACGAAATGTGGTGCAGCCTCACTTATTGGAGCATTCAAAGAGAGCCTGAAAGCTTTGTCAGAGATAACCTAGAAGGCTGTGGTAAGATGTGGAGTTAAGCAGCATGTAAAATCTCCTGAAATCTAAAATTTCCCAATTCTTTAAACCCCAACTAGTCCAACAGAAAATATGAATGACATATGTTCTGATTCACCATTCCTCGTAGTCCTATAGTACAATGAAAATATGTGATCTGTAAAAGGTTCTTCCTAGCCCCCTCTTTCTACTTCATTTACCTCTTAAAAAAAATAGGTCACAATGGCTAACTCCTAAGTAAATGGTCAAGAGGGGAAGAAACAAGAGAGACATTATGAGAAAAAGAAAGGATAACCAAAATATCTGGATTATGTGCTCAAAACTGATTTAATAAATGCATAAATGAATGATCTTACAAACTCTTGGAAACACAAAGTGCTCTGAGAGGGCAGTCATTGGATACCAAGGGATGCAGATAGTATTACTGTATTCAGAATCAGAAGCATATGAAAAAATACTTCTTCAGTCAATTTTTAACTCAAGTAATTACTGAGCACATTATTAAATAACAGGAACTATATTAGGTCCTTAAGATATATAGATAATTAACATAGAGCCCATCACCAAAATATCCACAGAATAATGGGGAAGTAACATATTAAAAAAATCCCTGCAATGTTAAGTTTTTGTCATGGTATCCTAAGTGCTAACAGTGTACATGTTGCATAACACTTGATCAAAAATTTTGTTAAATGAATGAAGTGCTGTAATGGGTAACAAACATGTTTATGTAGAAATGGAAGTATTAAGCCTTTTGAGGTATCCAGGGGTGTTTCTTACAATGGAAGTACTGTTTGAACTGGGTCCTAACAGCAATTTGAATTTGATAAGAACCACAGAGGAAAAAAGAGAAGAAATTCTGAGCAAAGGGACCAACTACATCCAAAGGCATGGAAGTTTGAAAAAACATGCAAATTAAAATGACTGCAAAGATTTCATCAGGACAGGGCCATCAGATGTATTAGAGGCAAGAACATTAGCTGAAGTTAGAGAGAATTCGTGAGGTTATGTAATGAAAACTCTTGAAGAGCATGAAAAGTGGATTTGAAGTTGAAATGCAGTGTTGAACAGTTAGTACATGTTTTGGAGCTGCACTGGTTACAATGAATAGAGATTAAATCTATCTAATGCAGTAAGATGGTAGGCATGACAACTTTTCAGTTTCCTCCAAGCCATGTAGGTTACCCTGAAATTCCAAATCAGCATAAGGATCTCACTTATAACAATATTATGGAAGTGTGCTCACATCCATCATACTGGATTTTGGCTCAGATCTTATTATTGTTATAAAAACAAGGCCAAAGCATGAAAACCTGGTATTTGAAACAGTGCATGGGTTTTGTTACCAAAACACCAGGGGTTCAGTCTTGGTCCAACTGCTCACAACACAGAAAGCCAATCACTGAGATAATGAGTATTTCCAAAGAAGAAGGCTTCATTCAGTTCCTGCAGCAGAGGAGATGGGAGATCAGTCTCAAATTCATCTCAACCCACTAAAATTAGGAATTTATGTAGCAGGGAAGAAATGTAACATATGAGGGAAAACAGAAATTAGAGAGGGGTAAGGAGATAGTCCTGAGGAATAAGGACTCTGGCATCTCATTATCCTGATGTGGTAATCTGGTAAATTTCATTTCCTTGATACTATCTGGGAGGCCTGATCTTTGGTTTCCTGGAAAACAAAAAACAAAAAAACAAACAAACAAACAAACAAAAAACTTGGATAAGACAAATGTAACTTTCTTACGTTTTAAGACTGGGAGGGTCAATTTCTATGTTTATTCAAAAGAAGCTGTAAATATCAGCTCTATGGGACGACTGGGCCGCTTTAAGTCTCTGTGGCCTGCAAAGTACATCGCGAACCTCTTGACACGGCTAGTCACAACCAAACTTTTATGTTTGATTCTCATTTACAGTCTTTATGTATCTCAGGTAGCTCTTTTCTCTAGTGATGGAAAAACAAAGTGTCAATGACAAATAGGTTTCTCAAGTTTAAATCCCTCTCTGAATCCCCTAAATTCTATAAAAATAAGTGGGTTTTTTTTTTTGCTCTTGTCTATATAAAGTTACTTTTATCACAGCTGTTCTATTAAGCAATCTAGAGTCCTTTTACTATAAGCTGAACTACATCAGTGAGAATAGACAGGAAAGTGTGTCCACTACCACCTGGACACTGAGCAGTTAACTCTTAAGTATGAGTAAAACAAGGTGATATACAGAACCCAGATCCAGGCATATGGTGGAGTCATTTTAAAGAAGAAAATCCTGTCTTCTGGGCAAGGTATAGACACCCAGAACTCCCCAGAGCCCCAGGGTTTTTCTTTTGTTAGGAGAAAAGTATGTTTCTGGTTTAATCTCTCTAATTAAATAGCAACTCCTTCCCCAGCTCTGGAGGTGGTTACATCCAAAAGCAATAAAACCCAGGATTCCTTCACTTAAAGCATCCCCCTAGTTATCTGTCTTCTAGGTCACATATCACAGGAGAGACCCTTAGGGCTGAATTTTTAAAAGGCAACGAGGCTTTTTCCTGTGAAGATGACAGGTGTGTTATGTATTACATTGGACAATGACATAAGAATTTCCAGCATGAAAGACTCCTCCTATCCCATCGTACCCTCTTGAAATGATCAAAGATTTAAAGAATATTCATGTCCAATCTCTTAATGGTGCTGAGGCTGAAACACTTGTGAAGATACCCAGGAGATTTTTAACAAAGTGCTGCAAGTAAAGTTCTTACTGTCAAAAAGGGAAAAGAAAAGAAAAATAAAAAACTTGGTAAAGCTTGCATATCTTGGATGGTGTTCTTGAAATGAAGACAAAAGTTCAGGATTGATTGGCTCCCATATTCTTGAGAAACTGAAACTTTTCCTAAGTTCTCAGGCATTACTCCTGGACTTTTATGTCAGGTCTTAGCTTAAACATTGCTTTTCAGAGTATGTGCTGTTTTCCATGCCTAGCACTCAGATATCAGTTTATAAACTTCGTAAGGATAGAAACTTCGTCTGTCTTCTCTGTCAGCATTCAGCCCTGGACATGACATATAATAAGTACTTAACAATTTGGTTTACAAATGAA
This sequence comes from Nomascus leucogenys, assembly GCF_006542625.1. NCBI lineage: Eukaryota > Metazoa > Chordata > Mammalia > Primates > Hylobatidae > Nomascus > Nomascus leucogenys. Next base: position 38,925,255 of record NC_044384.1, on the reverse strand, counting down.
CTATCAAATTCATGGTTTCCACAACAAGACAGGTAAGTTTTCTAGTTAAATATAGCTGGTTATAGCATGGAGGAAGATAGGAGACAAAGCACATTTTTTCTTCAGTAAGGATGCCAACATGACTTTTTCTTCCTTCTGTAACAAGAAAATAAAATTATACTATCAGTAAGGAGGTTGAGGGGCTTTTGAATATAAGCTACTTAGTAAGCAAGATGCCTTCATTTCAAAATGATCATATGATTTTCATAAAGCTTGTCCTTGTGTTCTATTTCACATTTTATTTTTTTTTTAGATTTGCAATAGTTTCTTTTAGCAAAAGGTTTTCTATAATCAAGTGTATTAGAAATATATTCAACTTCAAGATATCCCACTGGGGATCAGACGTGGATCATCACTGAGCAGAACCTGGCTCTACTCCACACATAAAAATTTCAAAGGGTTGGATGGTTTTCATGAAAGCCTGGCTGAATTTTTTCTTTTTCTTGGACCTTAAATGTTCCCAGCTTCTTTGACTAACCATAATTCTGTGATTGGCTTTAATCAAGGTATTTTTTAAAAACACTAGAAAGGAGATACTCTATGTTTGGAATTTCACTTCTATTCCTATATTTTAAGAAGTTTGAGAAATTGCATGTATTGTATTTGCTTAATTGTATGAATAAATCTTCTACTAAAAGCTAGACATTTGTCTGTTCTCATTAACCAATTTATGCCGGAGGTTGCAATTTTTTGAATTTTTGCATGAGTGAAAAATCAGACCTTGATGATGACCTTGAGCAGTAGGATATAAATAATTCCTACATACTGACATGCTTAGCATTCCAATAATGGAATGCCAGGCATAAGTGGGTTAATAACACTATATGGCTACAAAAAGATTCTACTTTTGTTTTGTTTTGTTTTCTTTCGTTTTGAGACTGAATCTTGCTCTGTCGCCCAGGCTGGAGTGCAGTGGCACGATCTTGGCTCACTGCAACCTGCAACCTCTGCCTCCTGGGTTCAAGCAATCCTTCTGCCTCAGCCTCCTGAGTAGTTGGGATAACAGGCATGCACCACCACGCCTGGCTAATTTTTGTATTTTTAGTAGAGATGGGGTTTCGCCATGTTGACCAGGCTAGTCTCGAACTTACTTTACTGTTTTTTTTTTTTTATCAAATCAAGTGGTGCAATTATTAATTGCCAGTATATATTTAGAAAACAAAACTAAGAAACAAACAAACAAAAAACAGATAAATTCTGTGATATTTTATGGCATTCCTCACAGATCAATCTTCTGTACTCTTTGTATCTTTGTGAATAAATTTGATAATCAGAATTGTAAAGCTAGATACAATTTAGAGAAAAGAAGCTGAAGATCTGTAATTTTAGCGATGAGGAAACTGAGGACTGAAGGTGTTTCTTTTCTTTTCTTTCCTTTTTTTTTTTTTTTTGGAGATGGAGTCTCGCTCTGTCACCCAGGCTGGAGTGCAGTGGCGCTATCTTGGCTTACTGCAAGCTCCGCCTCCTGGGTTCACGCCCTTCTCCCGCCTCAGCCTCTGGAGTAGCTGGGACTACAGGCACCTGCCACCACGCCTGGTTAATTTTTTTTTATTTTTATTTTTTTGTATTTTTAGTAGAGATGGGGTTTCACTGTGTTAGCCAGGATGGTCTGGAACTCCTGATCTCGTGATCCGCCCACCTCAGCCTCCCAAAGTGCTGGGATTACAGGCATGAGCCACCGCGCCCGGCTGGACTGAAGGTGTTTTCCAGGTCCCAAAGTTACTTTCCAACTGAGCTTGTACTGGCGCATGGGTAACATCCCACAATGTCTCACAGTTATGAGACTGCAGAAAGCTTCATGAGTCTTTGCCAGATGCCCTTGTTTAAAACATTTACACTTGCACTGAGGCTCATGTCCCCAGTGTAGCCCTAACAGGGACCTGTGTCCTCAGAACTTGGCCTCTTCTTATCCTCCTTCTACACCTTACCTTGCTTCATCTTACTCTGCATTCCTCTCATGCTGGCTTTCCAATATCGTTGGAGAAGCTGAATCACTTGGCTCTCAGACAGTAAACATGCTCTTCTTAGAACCCACCCTCAGTGCAGTCCAGAACTCCCTAACTCTTAATCATCGCTTGAATTTTAGCAACATAATCAACTTCTCAATGAAGTTTTCCTCGATGGTGTTGTTCTGAAACATTTTCACCTTATGGTGTCCAAAAGCACCCTGCAGTAAAATGAGAGCACTACTCAGAATAGAAGCAACCTTCTACGGGGCTCCATCTAACCTGGGCCCATCCAGTCACCCTTGAGGTGAGGGTATCAAATGCTGAACACACCTGTAACCCATTTATATCCCACAGCTCAGAGATGGAAAATATTGCTAGCCATTCACTCTCCTCCAGTAGGTCAAAACCTAATTATCCTGTCTCATGGCCTCATGTGCCTGTTAGCACTTTGTAGAGTCAGGAATTTGCCTTTAGGCTGTTCATCTCATGGAAGCAGGATCATTGTCAATTTCTGTTCCTTCTTATAGCTCTAGAAGCCATACACTCTTAGTATTTGTTGAATAAATTAATTAAAGCTCAAAATACCCAGAGTCCGACAACTAGAACATGAGAGAAGTGGGATATAAACCACGGCTGCCTAGATTTAGAGACTATATTCTTATAACTACACTATGTTTCCTTTGCAACACATTTTGTAAACATTATTAGGGAAAAAACATTAAATATACATTCTCAATATGAATTTTTAAAATCTGGTTATTCTTTAGTTACCCTGGAATTTTGAGTAACTAGAAACTCCCATCTGTGAATATTCTTAGCTATCAATATTTTACTACACTTCTGCAAGTTAGTTTTGCTGCCTCCTGTGTCCCACGCAATGTGCTATGCTATGCAACTACAAAAATATATGTCATGAATAACTCACTGAGACTGAGCTTTTGTCCATCTGTAATTGGACTTAATTAACAGCAGGGATCACAGAGCAACTATGGCTTCTCCCCCTCCTAAAATCTGGAGACTGGGTTTATTGGAACCTACTCCCAGGCTTGTTCTTAGCCCGGTATGAAAAATGTAAAGTTTACTTTTTTTGCCCTTCCTCTTTTGTTTTCTCGACCATTTCTCTGTTGAGGATGTGTCTTCTCTAGGGCCTTGCCTAGCCACACCACTCTCATCCATTCTATAACTACTTTTCTGCTGCCTCCATCCTCTTATGACCATGGGGCAAGGAGTGGGGGGACTTTATGTTAAGTTGTACGTGACTGATTAACATAAAACATACATTCTTCTTAAAGGGCACATGAAAGAAATATGCTTAATACAAAGATGTAAAATGTATCGAAATCCATTTTAGATTTTTCACTCATTCAAAGTGGAGACCAGTTTAGGGATTTATTTTAGGGCTGGGGGCTGCCTCCCAAAGGCCCTTTCAATCAAATTGCACCCAGAGCTGGCCACCAGGGGCCACGTCAGTGCTGTGCATGTCCTAGAGACAATAAAAAAAATCTTGCAGTTCATTTCCTACAGTCTTTCACAGAGTCCAGATCCATTATATTTCTTCTCTGTCTATTGCTTACTGTCAAATTCCCTTTTACCCTTTAATTATGCTCCTTTTGGGCTCTGAGAAGTTAAAAAACATTTCTGAAGAATAACAACAGAAAGGAAGGGGAGAGAAGTATTCCCTTTGAAGAAAACTTTTCCAATCTTTTTTTTTGTCTTCCATAGGAATCCCAGCTGTATGCTTACTGTGTGTCTGTATACACACATTTGAGAGAAGGCAGACAGATGAGGGGATGGCAGAAAAGGATGGTCCCTGGGACCGTTAAGTAACTTTAATAAAAGGCCATTGTGTTTAGGAATGAACATATGTGTGTGAGAGAAAGAAGAATAGAGACAGAAAAATTGTGAGAGGAGAGATGAAAAATATTTTTAAAAACTGAAAGAAAAGAGGGAGAGGGGAAGGGAAAAAAAGAAAAGAGGGAGGGAGGCACAGGAGAGGTAAAGAGGCAGAGAGAGAGGTTAGCACTGTCTCACCTGGGACGACCCTAATGGTAAATTTATAATAAGGAGATGAGGCTGCTGAATGATTTACTGCTAATCCCATAGCAAGAGCAGGAGGAGGCGAAGGAACAAAGGTTTACAGTCCCTTTGGAGATTCGTTTCATCTGCACATCAGTCCACAATTAATGGCCATTTAACTGTTGTTCTCCTGCTGGACACTGGTGGATTGATTCAGTAAATAAAAGTGACAGAGCGATGTCCCACGGAGGCAGGCGGCGGAGTCTCTGCACCTGTTATTTGTGAATCTCGGCTTGCCAGGTCGTTGACCTTTAGAAGCTGGCAAAAATTAATAAGTGAAAGCACAAAGCTGCTTGCTTTTAAAAATGCAACCAGAGGACCCAGGCAGAGTTAGGCTGCCTTTCTTAGGAAGTGGTCAGAAATCTCTGCATAGTTACCAGCTCTCATTCCTCAGACCAGGAGCAACCACAGGAAGTAAGGCTGCTCCTCAAGTGTCTCTTAGCCAGTCTCACCATGTGGCCCAAGATGGCCCAGGGAAGTGGAAGTGTGGAGATCCTTGGGGAGTGGAAAACCGGCAGCTCATGCTGCCAGATTGGGATTCGGCCTGTCCTGTTCTTCCGGAAGCAGTTTGGGGACAGTTGTGAGTAGGTGGTGAGTGGCCCAGCCAAACTGGGCTAGCGCATCTGAGCAGCTGTGCTTGGCATGGCGATCTGGTGAGCAAACAGCTGCAGTGGATAGCTGATCATTTGCAAATAGTTAATGACAGATTTGTCCTTTGTGTTCACTGCCATAGGAGGGGAATAAAATAAAAGAGAGGGAGGGTCAGGCCAGGGGATTTTATAGCTGCTGCTACTATGATTGCTGTTGGTATTGTGGTTGTTTTGAAAGTGATAAGAAGGTCAAATGAAGTTAACAGGCTTTGCTTCTCTCCTGAGCAAAACTGTCTCCCAATGGAATCCGGTTCATGGGTGTGGGCAAATCTCGGTGTTCAATGAACATACGGCTGATATGTCCTAAATCAAGATGCATTAACCTGGTATACAAAAACAAACAGACAAGCAACCATTTTCCTTTTCCTTCCTTCTTTCTTTCTTTCTTTCTTTCTTTCTTCTTTCTTTCTTTCTTTCTTTCTTTCTTTCTTTCTTTCTTCTTTTTCTTTCCTTTTTTTTCTTTTCTTTCTTTCTCATTCTCTCTCTTACCCTGTTTTTTGTAACTTGGCTTTTTGTTATTTATTTCTCAGTAAATTGCAGTCATCTAGCAAACATAATTAGCCTTTGTTAGCCATGTAGATGAGGAAAAGCCTGGATTTGTTTAAATGAGTTACTGAGCATTAAATAGTGCACTCAATTCACCTATGGGTGTTAGCTGAGTGATTATGAAGGACACTTGCCCTATTATGCCCCTAAATAGAATTGCACCGTTAGCAATGCATTCATCTGAGTTAAGGTATTTCAGGTTTAAAGTCTTCCTTTAAATGGCTAATTCCCCTGGGATGTAACTCACTTGTTTTACTGTAGTGCAACTAATCTATCAGCAAGGCCTAGAAACCCTGTCTCCAAAATATGTGCTGAATCTGGCCACTTCCATTTCTGCTGCTATCAAACTAGCCAAGCCATTATTGTGCCTTATCTGCATTTTTGCATCATGCTCCTAACTTGTCTCACTTTTTCTTCATTACCCCTTTGCCATCTATCCTCCACCTGTAACCTAAGAGATCCTTTAAATCAAATTATGTCACTGTTTTAAAATATCCAGCAGTTTTCCAAGTGCTTAGAATAAAATTCAAACTACTTACCATGCCCCGCAGCCTGGAACTTTAACTCTTACCACTCACTCATTCACTCTCACCTACTCAATATTATCTAGCCCCTAGAAAGCATTCTTGCTTTTCCTTTAACGTGAGAAGCTTGTTCTTACCTGAGCAACTTTGGCCTTGTTATTTCTTCTCCTTTGCATTATCGTTCGAAGATCTTCACATGGCTGACTCCTTCTCAATATTCAGGTACTAGCTAAAATGTCATCCAACAGGAAAGACATTCCCTGACCTCCTTGTCTAAAGTAGACCTCTTTCTGCAGTTAATGTTGCAATGCTCTGATTTTCTGGTTATCTCCATCACTGAGAACGATATCCCATATAAAGTGAGGTTCTGCAAGTCTTACTTGAATAAAGAAATTAACAAAATTAGAAAACCTATTAATGTTTAACAAAACTGACAATGCAGGATGGAGGAAAAGAATTAATCCTCCCGATACAAAATATACAGGGGAGAGGAAAATGGAGATATCTAGATGGGATATGGAATGTGCCAAAGGGAGACTGATCATGCACTACAGTACAAGAAGAGAAAACTAGAAGTCCAGGTCCTTCAGGAGAAATGTGTGAGATTTAAGGGTATATAAAAAGTGAGAAGCAGGCAGAAATGGCATGTGAGTGCGTTCCAAGCACTAACTTCTTTTTAACTGCAGCTTTGTTGTTTACAAAAACAATTTAAGGTATACTCAACATGTTGGATCAAAGAATAAACTTTTTAAGTGTTGAATGGCTACTATGTACTTACTAAACTTAGATCGACAATCTCTAGATTATGAAAATTGTAAGATTTTTAAGCTATTTTCTAAGCTTCTTCAGTTCTCAGTTTCCTTAGTTTTCTTTTTGTGTGTGTGTGTATTTTTAGTAGAGACAGGTTTCACCGTGTTAGCCAGGATGGTCTCGATCTCCTGACCTCGTGATCCACCTGCCTTGGCCTCCCAAAGTGCTGGGATTACAGGCATGAGACACCACGCCCGGCTCCTTAGTTTTCTAATGGCATTACCAACCAATAATCTAAATGGGAATGGGCTCATAAAACCCATCTCAAGCCAAGAAGGATGGGAACCTTTCAAGGCCTACAAATAGCTCAACTGCATCGTCTATCCTGAAGTGTCCTCAAAGGTAGTTGAGGGATTCTAGCTTCCTAGTTCAATGATGCTAAAAGGTTTATATAATTCCAGAGGAAATGAGAAATATCTCTGTGAGCTTTGGGGCATTATATCTGGTAATTATCAAAGCTGACTCAAGAATATGTATAAGTGGAAAAGTAAACTTTCAAAATCCAAATTGGTTAAAGACTGAGTGTATAAGAAAACAGAGCAGGCAATTATTAATTGTTGTTATAGATTTTGTGTAATAAATTATTTAAACTTACCATCACCACGGACACACCAGCACACGTCCACATCCATACCTCCACATCCACACACTTAAAATCAAATCTTTAGCATCTTTCCATGGTTCCTGATATGGTTTGGATCTTTTTCCTCTCCAAGTTGCATGTTGGAATGTGATTTTCTTTGTTGGAGGACGGGCCTAGTGACTGGATCATGAAGGGGGGATCCCTCATGAATGGTTTAGCACCATCCTCTTGGTAATGAGTTCACACTCAGTCAGTTCATACAATATCTGGTTGTTTAAAAGAGCTTGAGACTTCCCCATTCTCTCTCTCTTGCTCCTTCTCTTGTCATGTGACACTGGCTCCCATTTGCCTTCTGCCATAATTGTAAGCTTCGTGAGGCCCTTACCAGAAGCAGATGTCTCCACCCTGACTCCTGTACAGTTTGCAGAACTGTGAACAAATTAAACCTCTTTTCTTTATAAATTATCCTGTCTCAGGTATTTCCTTATAGCAATGCAGAAATGGACTGACACAGAAAATTGGTACCAAGGATGGGGGGCGTTGCTTTAAAAATATGAAGATGTGGAGGTGGTTTTGGAACTTTGTTAGCAGGCAGAGGTTGGAAGAGTTTAGAGGACTCAGAAGAAGAAAGGAAGATGAGTGAAAGTTTTAAACTTCTTAGGGACTGGTTAAATGGCTGTGACCAAAATGCTGATAGAGATATGGACAGTGAAGTTCATGCTGATGTGCTCTCAGATGGAAATGACGAATTTATTGGAAATTGGAGTAAAGGCCATGTGTATTACATCCTCAAAAATCTTGGCTGCATTTTGTTCATGCTTAGGGATCTATGGAAGTTTGAATTAAAGAATGATGACCTGGGGTAGCTGACAGAAGAAATTTCTAAGCAGGAAAGCATTCAAGAAGTGGCCTAGCTACTTCTAACAGCCTGTGATCAGATGTTGGAGCAAAGGAACGACTTAAAGTTGGAACTTATATTTAAAAGGGAAGTAAAGCATAAAAATTTGGAAAGCTCACAGGCTACCTTTGTGGCATGCATTTTCAGGAGAGGAATATGAGTGTGCTGCAGAGCAACCAGTTGCTGGAGAGATTAGCATGACTGAAATGGAGTCAAGTGCTCCATCCAAGTGTTCCTTTTCCCCATTCAAGTCAATAGGAAAAAGGCCTAGGAGGCATTTCAGAGATCTTCTAGGCAGTGTCTACCCTCACAGGCCCAGAGGGCTAGGAAGAACAAATGATTTACAGGGCCGTGCCCAGCGTCCCACTACACTGTATAGTCTTAGGACACTGCTACCCACATCCAGGATGCTCTGGCTCCAGCCTTGGCTCAAAGGGCCCCAGGTACAGCTCCAGCTACCACTTTAGAGAGTGCAAGCCACCGTAAGCTTTGGCAGCTCCCCCATGGTGTCAAGTCTGCAAGCACACAGAACACAAGAGTATAGGAGGCTTGGTAGTTTCCACCTAGATTTCAGAGGATGGGAAAGTCTGTGTGCCCAGGCAGAAGCCTGTCACAGAGGAGGAGCCCCCAGAGAGAGACTCTACTAGGGCAGTGCCAAGGGGAAATAAGGGGTTGAAGTCCCCACCAGGTCATTGCCTAGTGTAGCTGTGAGAAAGGGGCTGCTGCTTTCAAGACTCAAGTATGGTAGAACCAACAACAGGTTGTACCCTGAGCCTAGAAAAGCCATAGACATTCAAGTTCTACACATGAGATAAGCCATGGGGGCTGCACCCCACAAAGTCACTGGGACAGAGCTGCCCAGGTTCTTGGCAATCCACCCCTTGTACCAGTGTGTCCTGGATGAGCGATATGGCGATATGGAGTCAAGGGAGATTATTTTGGAGTTTTAATATTTAATGAATTCCCTGCTGGGTTTCAGACTTGCTTAGGGCCTATCATCCCTTTATTTCTGTTATTTTTTTCCCTTTTGGAAGGAGAATGTATACTCAATGCTTATTCCATCATTGCATCTTGGAGCAACTAACTTGTTCTTGATCTTACATGCTCATACATGGAAGAAACTCATCTCCAGATGAGAATTTGGACTTGGGGCTTGGAACTTTTGAATTAAAGCTAGAAGAAGATGAGAATTTGGGAGACTATTCTGAAGGCATTATTGTATTTTTGAAATGTGAGACAGACATGTGATTTGAGGGCCACAGGCAGGATGATGTGGTTTCAATATCTGTCCCCTCCAAATCTCATATTGAAATGTAATTCCCAATGTTGGAGGTGGGGCCTGGTGGGAAGATATTAGATCATGGGAGTGGATCCCTCATGAATGGCTTAGCACCATCCCCTTGGCGATAAGTGAGTTTATATTCGGTTATTTTATGCAAGATCTGGTTGTTTAAAGGAGACTGGGACAGCCCCTTTATCTCTCTCTTGTTCCCTTCCTCATCATATGGCATACTGGCTCCCATTTGCCTTCTACCATGATTATAAGCTTTCTGAGGCCCCTACCAGAAGCAGATGCTAGCACCCTGCTTCCTGCAAAGCCTATAGAACTGTGAGCCAATTAAACAATCTTTCTTTATAAATTACTCAGTCTCAGGTATTTTTCAGAATAACACAATAAAGGACTGACAAAGCTCCCCTGGGAATACTGAGAATCTGGAAGTTTTGCTTGAACTGGAACAATATTTAAAGCCTATATTGACTACAGGCCAGCTGGGAGTTACTTTGAATGTAGATGAGATATAGATACGTGAGCTGACAGAGGGAGATGAAACCCAGTGGTTTTTCAATAGTAAAGTGAATTCCAAAATATGAAGGTAAATACACATCCTCAAAGTGTCTGCCTGATAATGAACATTTCTAACAAGTTTCCAAGTGATGTAGATGCTGTTTCTCTGGGCTCTACATTTGAGAATATTTAGTCTTTGTGCATCTGCCTAATTTTAATTGAAGTAACTGAAGCCTAGAAATTTTGAATCACTCTGTAACTGAAGGCTAGAGTGATTCAAAGTTTCTAAAATTATACTAATATTTGTATCCAGTAAGTATTTATTGACCAACTAGTACTGACAAAGGTATGTTCTTCTCACTACTCCCACCAACTTAGAATGTGGCCCAGTGACCATGGAAATTTTTGAAAAAGATATTGTGCTTTTGCTAAATGTCCTGTGTGCACATTCAAAGGATCTTTGCATGTCTTTTAGGTGAAGGAAAGATCTGGCATGCAGTGTCTGACTGCAGTGGCCTGGCCTCCTGCCATGGACCTATATGCAGGTGGGCATGACTGGGACCTTTCTGTTCTGTTTATAGCACATTTTTCTTTTTTGGATGCCTCCTCCTCAGCCAGGGATTTTGGCCACCAAAGGTGACTTCATTTAACTTTATTTTGAAAATATCTCCCCTTTTTTCTGTTACAGAAAACTTGGCCAGAAAGCAAAGTTAAGAACAAAGAATATGACCCAGACTATCAAAGGTATGATTATTTCTCTCACCATAGAAAACTGTGGAATGACTGGCCAAGCAACCAGGAAGTTTGGGGTGCTTGAATTGACCCCTAGTGAAGAGGACAGTAAGGCAAAATTTTGGTTAGAATAGTTTATCCCGAACTGGAGATATTGCTTCTAAGAAGACATCATTATGGAGTGTTCTATTAGCATGGCTCTGGACAACAGGACAATTATTTCTGTCTCCAATTCTGAAACCGTGGAAGGGGGAGATCAAAGGGTTGTGGAAGAGGTTAATGACTGAAATAAGTTTAACAAATAAAAGGAAAAATATGTTCTGTACACGCAGCATGGGGTCAACCCCTAAAGTCACTTTAAGAATAGGTCACAAAGTCAAATACTGCAGAGCTGTGTTGTAGAAGAGCTGAGCAAGTTTATAATGAATAATGGTGTTTACATAATATGATGGGTTTGGGCTGGAAGCTGAGGGCTACAGAGATCAACAGTAAGTACTGACCCTACCACCCTTGGAAGAGTTTTATTTTTTTGTTGACCAGAGTGGGAAGCTCAGTGTCCAGACAGGCTTAACTCCAGATCTGCATTAATCTGCTCTCATTATCCTGCTTCTTTCCTGATTAGCTGGAGGTCAAAGAATCTGGACTTGTACATGCTAACTGCCTGACCTGCTGAGGTGGATGGCAGATTCAGGACAGCCTTCAGAGCTGAGTAAGAGAAAGTCCGTCTCCATGTCCTCCTGGGCTTTCAATTCAGTGACAAATTGCAGGGTAAAAATCTTCTGATTGGGGTGAGGTGGGATCCTTTTCAAAAGTCTTTCCAGAGCAAATGAGTTTTCATGAAAATCTGACACTGGTAATCACATACTTTGGCATGGAAAAATAGGTTGGAATAGAGTGTGTGTGTGTGTGTGTGGTGTGTGTGTGTGTGTGTGTGCTGGGGGTGGAAGGTGAAGGATGGTCTGGAGGAGAATGTTTTCCCAGAGAAGAACCACTTTTACAAGTGTCAACGGGATGACTAAAGTGATGCAACTTTTGTTTTTAAAAAGAAATGAAACTTTATGCATCTAAAGGAGTGTTATTATTTTTTAAAAAAATGAACCTGAGATGATATACCTCTTCCAAAAATCCTACATCCTCTCAAACATTGTTGGAATGACCCTTTGAATGTTGCCTTTAGAGCAAATAATGTATTCTTTTCATGTATTTCTTATTATAACAAAGTTGCAACATATTTTAAAGGTAAAATTAAATAACAAAGTCTGTGCTTACCCTGTCTCTGTCTCTTAAAATTAGAATAACCTTAGGTAAGATATTTGCCTTCTCTGTGCCTCAGTTTCTCCATCTGTAAAGACATAATAGATTATATCTACCTCTTGGAGTCATTGGAATAAATAAATAAATTAATACACTTAAAAAGTTCAAACGGTGCCTTTAATATAGTAAGGGACTTCGTAAAAGTTAGTAAATATTATAATTGAGACTATTGAAAAAACAAATTACTAAATTGAACACTATTCTTTATGATGCAAAACAGTTAATGAGACAAATGTCATGAGACAAAAACTGTTGGCATGTATGTGCTAGAATTATTCTCTACCACCTTCCCCATCATCTTTATTCAGAGCTTTTTCTCCTGTAAGGTTTATGCATTAATTCAAGAGGAGAAAAAATTATCTGTCTTGGGGAAAGTATCTCCCCAACTTGCAAATTTCCCATGAAGCTCCCTCTTCAAAATCATTCAATGAACAACTCCATGTGGTGCCCACAATTCATGACAGTTTTCCCTTCCCCATAAATAATTCAAATTTGCCAGAAAATGAAAGTAATGTTTGTGTGTTTGTCTTTAACTTTTCTTTAAAAGCCATTGCTAGTTTACCTGACCCAATATTTTAAAGCTTATTTACCATGTAAAGCGGAGCCAAAGTCCCAGTGCTCATTGCGTAGTGCCGTCAAAAGAATGCCCTCTAGCTGTAACAAAGTATTGCTAGGACAGAGGGCTAAATCACAAAGATTCAGCTATCCAGGCTACTAAGTACCTTTAGCAAATGAGAGCAATTTAAAGGCAATGTGAAATCTCCTGTGCAGTTGGCTGTTTTATACATATGTGCATGCACGGTTTAAAGAGAGAAGTGAAAATAAACAACTTAGATGAAATTTGGCTGGCTTTGTAGCATACTCTGACCTAATCTCCTGCAGTAATAACTTCAAATCCAACCTAATAGAATAGCATAAATAGCGGCATTTTATCCCAATTAACTCAGCTTGGCACTAAATAAGCTTAGTTGTATTCTATAAAATTTAAAATACCTCCTCCTGACCACCTGCACACACTCCCATGGTTTGCATATATTTGATTTTAATGTTTTTGTTTTGTTTCATTTTGTTGTGTATTTTTGCTTTCTAATAGAGAGGGATGAGGAGTATTGAATGGGAAATTGCTCCAAATATGCCCAAATCTCATTCCCTTTGCATAGCTCTGAGTATATTCAGTGGGAGAAACAGTTGCTGAGGTCTACAAAAATTGATTCATGTTTTTGCCAATTCTTCGTGTTTCCTTCTTAAAGACTAATACACACATGAAAATGTTGCAACCAAACCACCTACAAAATTAAAAGAAAAGATTAAGCATAAAATTTATGGGATACACATTACTAAACTTAATAATCTATGGTATCCTTCATGAGAAGTGAAGTCAGTATCCTAGAACTAACGAGACAAGATGTATAAATCAACACAGAAATAGATCACACTGATGACTTTTCCCCGTTTAAAGAAATGTCAAAGACAAACATATACATGGAATGTAATCAATATGAATAATAAGAAATAACCATTGTGGGGACTGATATTTCCATCAAATTTTTGTTTGAGCTTTCTGGTATATTTTGACATTTAATCCTAAAATTTTAAAAATATATGCAAACAGGAATGAATTGAGGTGCTCCTCTTTTTTTGTGGTGAGTTGGTTGTGGTGGTGGGATTTAAAAGATGAAAGAATTGCACACACACACAAAAGTACTAACATTTCCTACAAGTTGGCAGATTTTCTAAAAATTATTTCTAAATAAGTAAAGATTGCATATGCTTAATAAAATATATTAATCCTTGTGAATCTTGTTCATTGAATTCATACTTAAGCTCCCACTAAGTATTTGAAGGAAAATAACCAAAAACAATCTAGAATACTATAAAAATTATGTCCTTCCAATGTTTTATTCGATTAACAAAGAATATTTACAGAGATTGATCAAATACCAAAGATGGTCCCGAAACACACCATTTCCATATCTTATGTTTATATTTACCTCTCTGAACTACTGAGAGTTTACTATTGTTTCTGTGGGCTAGTTTATTATGGATCAGATCAACCTAGAGAAATTAGGAAAAGAAATAGAGAGCAGAAAACAGAATATTCTATTTTGCTTCCACATTTCTTTCTGTCTATATGAATAAAGCAATGAAATGCAGTGTGAAAAAATGAACATAAGGAGGCCTGCATGTGAGTCTTGACTCTGCATTAATTGGTTATGTAATTCTGAATGAATAATGTAACTTCTCTGAGCCTTAATTTACTTGTGTTCAAAATGAGGGTTTGGAACCTAACATAATTACCTTTTCACATTTTAATTATGAAATATTTTAATAACATAGAAGAATGTACCAAATGATATTACAACCAAAGATCTATTAAATATAGTTAACAAATGCAAATATTTTGTCATATTTACTTTAGGTCTTTTCTTTAAACATGTGTGAGACATAATTTGCACACCATAAAATTAATTAATTTTAAATTTCCAACTCAAATATTTTTAGAAAATTTATAGTTTTGTGTAACCACCACCAAAATCCAAGCTTAAAACATGTTTACCACCTGTAAAATATCTCTTGCATGCCTTTCGTTGTCAAGTCCTGCCCCCAGATTCACCTTTTCTTAATATCACATGCAGAGAATCAAATAGGAGTGGCCTTTTGCATCTGGAGTTTTTCACTTAGCACAGAAGTGGACAAACTGCAGCCCACCGACCAATTCCTGCCTAACTCTTACCTTTATGAATAAAATTGTATTGATTATGGCCACACCCATTAATTTACATAGCATCTATGACTATTTTTTTTTTTCTACAAGGACAAAGCTGAGTAGCTGCAAGAGTAATCTTATAGACTGCAAAGCTTACAGGAGTTACTATAGGGCCCTTTAAAGAAAAAGTTTGCCAATCCCAGACTTGGCATGTTTTTGAGGTTCAAGATATTGTGGTATATTCCAGCTCTCCATACCTTTTTGTTGTTCAGTAGTGTCCTAGCCTATGCATTTATCTCATTTCCTTTATCCATTTACCAGTTGTGAGATTCTTTCCAGTTCTTGGCTATTCTGAATAATGCTATTATAAATTTGTGACTCTCTCTTTTTGAGAAATATGTTTTCATTTTCTTGGATAGATACCTATGGGTGGAATAGTTGGCTCTCTGATAAATCTGTGTAATTATTAAGAAACTCTCAAATTGTCTTTTGAAGTGACTAAACTATTTTACATTCCTACCAGGAGGGTATGAGGGTTACGATATTTCCACATCCTCACCAATACTTGTTGCCTCTCTTTTAAAGTATAGCTATTCTAGTTATTGTGAAATAGTATCTCATTTAGTTTAAATTTGTGTTTTTTAATGACTAGTAATGTTGAACCTTGTTTCATGGTCTTATTGACCTTTTATCTACCTTCCTTTGTTAAGTATGTCTTCAAATTCGAATTCTGGACACAATCCTTTATTGAATTTGTGATATGTAAATATTTTTTTCCAGTCAAATTTGTCTTTCTATTATGTAATGATGTCTTTTGAAGTGCAATTTTTAATTTTGATGGAGTTTAGTTTTATCTTTTTTCAATGGATTTTAGTTTGAGTGTTGTAGTTAAGAAATCTTTGCCTAACCCAATGTAATCAGAATTGTATTGTATGTATTTTTCTAAAATAACCTTATATTGAATTCTATTATCCACTTTAATTCTGTGTGTGTGTGTATGATGCAAGTTAAGTGTTTATATTCATCTTTCTGCACATATATGTCCAATTGTCCTAGCAAAATTTGTTGAAAAGACTTACCTTTCTCCATTGATTTGTCTTGGTACCTATGCCAAAAATGTATTAGCTAGAAGTATAAGGGTTAGTTTCTAGACTTTAGACTCAAATCTGCATAACAGTGCCACATTGTCTTGATTACTGAAGTTTCACAGTAAGTTTTGAAGTTCAGAAGCCCATCAACTTTGTTTTTCTTCTTCAGTATAGTTTTAGCTATTCTAGGTCCTTCATATTAACATGTAAATTTCAGAATTAGTTTGTGAATTTCTGCAAGAACAAACAAAGAGCCTGCTGGGATATCTATAATGATTGTTTCAATCTATAGAATAATTTGGGAAGATGTGCCATCTTTATGGTAGATGATAGTAAGTTTTCTGATCCACAGATATGGAATGTCTCCCCATCCATGTAGACTTTAATTTCAACCAGCAATGTTTTATAGATTTTGGACTACAAGTCTTGTGCTTCGTTTGTTAAATGTATTCTTAAATCTTTTGTTCTGTTTGATTCTATAGAGAGTGGAATTTTTTTCTTACTTCCACTTTTTAGTTATTCATTGATTAAATATAGAAATACAATGGCTATACTATGTATCATGCATCATTGCTGAAACTTTTAATGAGTTCTAACAGCTGATCTTTTTGTGTGTGTAAAGGGGAGTGGTTTGGTTACATTTGGTGGATTGCCTAATTTTCAACATACAGGAGGATGCCATCTGAGAATAAAGAGAGCTTTATTTCTTCCTTTTTGATATGAATGCCTTTTATTTATTTTTGACTCCAGATGACTTTGGCTAGAAACTCTAGTATAATGTTGAATAGAAAAGGCAAAAGTGACTATCCTTGCCTCATTCCTTGTATTATAGGAAAATCATTCAGTATTTCACCATTAATTGTGCTGTTAGCTATAGGTTTTTATTAGATGTTTTCGGATATTGAATCACCTTTGCATTGATAGGATAAATCCTTCTTGATTATACTGTATAATCCTTTTTATATGTTGCCTTATTCCTTATTTTTAATATTGTTTGAGGATTTTGAGTTCTATATTGATGAGAGATATTTGTCTCTCATTCTCTTTTTTAATAAAGTTTTTGTCTGACTTTGGTATCAGAATAATACTGACTTCATAGAACATGATAGGAAGTAATTTTTCATATTTTATTTACTGGAAGAGTATGAGAAAGATTGTTATTATTTCGTTTTTAAATATTTTGCAGAGTTCTTTACTGAAGCCATCTGGCCCCTAGGTGTTTATTTGTAAGAGAGTTTTTAATTACTATTTCAATTTCATTATTTGTTCAAATATATTTAGATTTTCAAATTCTTCTTGGTGCACCTTATATTAATTTATTCTTTTTTAGGAATTTGATCATTTCATCTGGGTTGCCTACTTTGTGCGCATTAAATTGTCCACAATATTTCCTTAAAATCCTTATAGGTTTGGTAGAGTTTGTAGTGGTGTACCCTCTGCTTTTCCTAATTTGGGCAGTTTTCTTTTCTTTTCTTTTTTTTTTTTTTGATGTTTTAGTTAAATGTGTTACAATGTTGTTGATCTTTTCAAAAAACTAATAAATGAAATAGCCCACTTTCCCACAGCCTTGCCAATAGAACATGTTTCTCAAACTTTTAGAATTTGGCCTTTTTAATATGTGAAAGTTGTATATAAAAATGATTTAATATCTCTTTTTCTTAGTTTGAGTGTTTGTTTCACATGTCTAAAAATTGAGGGGGAGGGACTCCTCCTTAGCTCACTTCATGAGACCAGCTTCGTCACGATACCAAAACCTGGGAGAGACACACTCACAAAAAGAAAACTTCAGACCAATATCTCTGAAGAACATAGATATAAAAATACACAACAAAATACTAGCAAACTGAATCCAGCAGCACATCAAAAAATTAATCTACCACAATTAAATATGCTTTATCCCTGGGATGCAAGGTTGTTTCAACATTCATCACATAAACAGAACTAAAAACAAATACCAAATGATTATCTCAATAGATGTAGAAAAGCCTTTCAATACAATTCAAAATCTCCTCATATTAAAAACCCTCAATAAACTAAGCATTGAAAGAACATACTTCAAAATAATGAGTCATCTATGACAAACTCACAGCAAACAGGATACCAAATGGGCAAAACCCGGAAGCATCCCACTTAAAAACCAAAACAAGATGAGGATGCCCTCTCTCACCACTCTTATTTAACATATTACTGGAAGTCCTGGCCAGAGCAATTGGGCAAGAGAAAGAAATGAAAGACATCCAAGTAGGAAGAGAGGAAGTCAAACTACCCCTGTTTGCAGGTTATGTGATTCCCTATCTGGAAAACCTTATAGTCTCTGCCCAAAAGTGCCCTGATCTGATATACAACTTCAGCAAAGTTTCAGGATACACAATTAATGTACACAAATTAGTAACATTATTTTACGTTAACAGCATCGAAGCTAAAAGCAAAATCAAGAACACAATCCCATTCATGATAGCCACAAAAATAATAAAATACCTAGGAACACACCTAACCAAGGAGATGAAAGATCTCTACAACCAGAATTACAAAACACTGCTCAAAGGAATCAAAAATGACACAAACAAATGTAAAAACATTCCCTGCTCATGGATAAGAAGAATCAATATAATTAAAATGCCCATACTGCCCAAAACAACATATAGATTCAATGCTATTCCTATCAAACTACCAATGACATTCTTTACAGAATTAGAAAAAAAAAAACTATTTTAAAATGTATATGGAACCAAAAAAAGTCTGGATAGCCAAGGCAATCCTAAGTGAAAAGAACATAGTTGTAGGCATCATGTTACTCGACTTAAAACTATACTACAAGTCTGCCAAAACCAAAACAGCATGATACTGGTACAAAAACAGGCACATAGAACAATGGACCAAAATAGAGAACACAGAAATAAGGTGACACTCTTACAACCATCTGATCATTGGCGAAAGTGACAAAAACAAGCAATGGGGAAAGGACTCCTCATTCCATAAATGGTGCTGGGGTAACTGGCTAGTAATATGTATAGAAATAAAACTGGACCCCTTCTTTATACCATATAAAATTCACCATAAATACAAAAATCAATTCAACATGGATTAAAAACTTCAATATGCATCCTAAAACTATAAATACCCTGAAAAATAAACTAGGAAGTACCTCTCTGGACATAAGACCTGGCAAAGATTTCATGACAAAGACGCCAAAAGCAATTACAACAAAAACAGGCCAGGCACGGTGGCTCACGCCTGTAATCCCAGCACTTTGGGAGGCCGAGGCGGGTGGATCACGAGGTCAGGAGATCGAGACCATGGTGAAACCCCGTCTCTACTAAAAATACAAAAAATTAGCTGGGTGTGGTGGCGGGCGCCTGTAGTCCCAGCTATTCGGGAGGCTGAGGCAGGAGAATGGCGTGAACCCAGGAGGCGGAGCTTGCAGTGAGCCGAGATCGCGCCACTGCACTCCAGCCTGGGCGACAGCGAGACTCCGTCTCAAAAAAAAAAAAAAAAAAAAAATTGACAAATATAGGACTTGATTAAACTAAAGAGCTTCTGCACAACAAAATAAACTGTTGACAGAGAAAACACACAATCTACAGAATGTAAGAAAATATTTGCAAACTAGCATGTGACAAAGATCTAATATCCAGAATCTATAAGGAACTTAAAATAATTTGCAAAAACAAAACAACCCCATCAAAAAGTGGGCAAAGAATATGAACACTTTGCAAAAGAAGACATACATGTGGCAAAAAAAAGCATATGAGAAACACGCTCAACATCACTGGTCATTATAGACATGCAAATCAAAACCACCATGAGATGCCATCTCACACCGGTCAGAATGGCTATAACTAAAAACTCAAAAAATAACAGATGCTGCAAAGGTTTTGAGAAAAGACTTACACACTGCTAGGTGGAATATAAATTAGTTCAGCCATTGTGGAAAGCAATTTTGTGATTTCTGAAAGAACTTAGAACTACCATTCAACCCAGCCATCCCATTACTGGGTAAATTTCCAAGGGAATATAAATCATTCTATCAAAAAGACACATGCACACATTCATCACAGCATTATTCACCATATCAAAGACATAGAATTCACCTAAAAGCTCATCAACATTCAACTAGATAAAAACAAATTTTATACATATGCATCATGGAATACTACACAGCCATAAAAGAGAATGAGATCATGTTCTTTGCAGTAACAGGGATGGAGCTGGAGGCCATCATCATTAGTAAACTAACACAGGAACAGAAAACCAAATACTGTATCTTCTCACTTATATGTGGGAGCTACACGTCTGGTACATATGGTCACAGAGAAAGAAACAACAGACACCAAGGCCTCCTTGAGGGTGGGGCTGGGAGGGGGGTAAGGATCAAAAAGCTACCTATCAGGTACTATACTTATTATCTGCATGATGAAATAATCTGTACATTAAACCCTCACAACATGCAACTTACTTATATAACAAATCTGCACATGTACCCCTGAACCTAAAATAAAAGTTTAAAAAAAGAATTTGAGTTCCATAGAATATTATATGTTTTACCTATCTTATACTAGATTATTGGACATATTTTTCCTTGATATTTAGAAGTTTTGGTATATAAGGATATAAGCTCTTTGTGATGTAAGTTGAAAATATCTTCTGCTTTTTTTCTTGGACTTTGCATGTGGTGCTCTTGCTGTATAAATTTTTTCCATTAAAAATATGTAGTCAAATCTCTCTCCTTTTATTAACTTCCTGTTTGAATCATGTTTTCTTCTGTCCCAGACAATAACATAATTCTCTCACAACTTCTCTTTCTATATTTTTTCTTTGTAAGTTTTTTTTTTTTTTTCCAGAGATGGTGTCTTGCTATTTACCCAGGTTGGTCTCAAACTGCTAGCCTCAAGCAATGCTCTCATCTCAGCCTCCATGCAGCAAGCCACTGTGCCTGGCTCCTGTGATTTTATTTTTGCATTTAGACCTACGAAATTTATGTGACATATGGTGTAATATTTAGATACAGTTTTATATTATTCCTAATAATAATTCAGTTGTCCAATAACTAAACCATCATTTGTTTTTGAGAAGTTGTCTTCTCAAAGAAAACTGCGCTGTAAATCAAAATGTTAAATGCACTCAAATGTATGTTTTATGTCTGAACTTATTTCAATTCTCTAGCCTGCTTGCTGATTGATGCACAATTATTGCACTTTATTTTCTCTTTTTAGAGTCTCTGTAATATCCTTTTTTTTTCTACTTGAACATAGCATTTTGTTTATAAAAGGATTTCTGGCTATTCAGACTTATATATCTATATAGATATAGATAAATATATACATACAACCTTTACAATTCATTAACTGCAAAATAAAATATGACGTTTTTGGAGAGACTAAGCTTAACTTATAAAGTAAGTAAAAAATTATTGACCTATTTTAGGTCATTATATACAAAGACAAGATGTCTTTCCATTTCCTTGAATATGGTTTTGTTTGTTTCAAGAATGTTTCAAAGCTTTTCTTTTTATAATTAATTAACTTTTTATTTCAATAGATTTTTGGGGAACAGATGGTTTTTGGTTACATGAACAAGTTCTTTAATGGTGATTTCTGAGATTTTGGTGCACTCATCACCCGAGCAGTGTACACTGTAGCCATTGTGCAGACTTTTATTTCCCATCCTCATCTCACTCTTTCCCCTGAGTTTGCAAAGTCCACTATATCATTCTTATGCCTTTGCATCGTCATAGCTTAGCTCCCACTTATGAATGAGAACATACGATGTTTGGTTTTCCACTCCTGCGGTGCTTCATTTACAATAATGGTCTCCAATTCCATCCAGTTTGCTGTGAATGCCATTATTTTGTTCCTTGTTATGCTTGAGTAGTATTCCATGGTGTGTGTGTGTGTCACAATTTATTTATCTCCTTGTTGATTAATGGGCCTTTGGGCCTGTTCCACGTTGTTGCAATTGCGAATGGTGCTGCTATTAACGTGCGTGTGCAAGTATATTTTTCAAATAATGACTTCCTTTCCTCGTGGTAAATCAATCCCAGGAATGGGATTAATGGATCAAATTGTAGTTCTACTTTTAGTTATTTAAGGAATCTCCACACTGTTTTCCATAGTGGTTGTACTAGTTTAGATTCCCACCAGAAGTGTAGAAGTGTTCCATTTCACCACAACCACGCCAACATCTATTATTTTCGATGTTTTTGATTTGATTGATTTTTTGATTACTTCTTGCAGGAGTAAGGTGGTATGTCCTTGTGGTTTTGATTTGCATTTCCCTGATCATTAGTGATGTTGAGCATTTTTTCATATGTTTCCTGGCCATTTGTATATCTTCTTTTAACAATTTTCTATTCATGTCCTTAACCTACTTTTTGATCGGATCATTTGTTTTTTTCTTTCTGATTTGAGTTTCTTGCATTCTGCGTATTAGTCTTTTGTCAGATGTACAGACTGTGAAGATTTTCTCCTACTCTGTGGATTGTCTGTTTATTCTGCTGATTGTTTCTTTTTCTTTTCAGTTTAATTAAGTCCCATCTATTTATTTTGGTTTCGTTGTGTTTGCTTTTGGGTTTTTGGTCATGAAGTCTTGAGCAGAACTAAATGAAATTGAAACAAAAAAAAATTACAAAAGATAAATGAAACAAAAAGCTGGTTCTTTGAAAAGATAAATAAAATTGATAGACCATTAGTAAGGTTAACCAAGAAAAGAAGAGAGAAGATCAAAAAAAGCTCCATTATAAATGAAATGGGAGATATTACAACTGATACAATAGAAATACAAAAAATCATTCAAGGCTACTATGAATACCTTCATGTGGATAAACTAGAAAACCTAGAGTAGATGGGTAATTTACTGGAAATATACACCCTCCTAGATTAAATCAGAAAGAAATAGAAACTCTGAACAGACCAACAACAAGCAGCAAGATTGAAATGGTAATAAATGGTAATAAAGAAATTGCCAACAAAAAAAGTCAGTGACCAGATGAAATCACAGCTGAATTCTATCAGACATTCAAAGAAGAATTGGTCCCAATCCTATTGACACTATTCTACAAGATAGAGAAAGAGGGAATCCTCCTTAAATCATTATATGAAGCCAGTATTCCCCTAGTACAAAAACTGGGAATGGACATAACACCCACACAAAAAGAAAACTATAGACCAATATCCCTGATGACTATAGATGCAAAATATAGCTAACAAAATACTAGCTAACTGAATCCAACAGCATAACAAAAAGATAATCCACTATGATCAAGTGGGTTTCATACCAGGGATGCAGGAATGGTTTAATATACACAAACCAATAAATGCAATACACCACATAAACAGAATTAAAAACAAAAATCCCATGATCATCTCAATAGAAGCGAAAGAAGCATTTGGCAAAATCCAGCATCCCTTTGTGATTAAAACCCTCAGCAAATTAGGCATAGAAGGGACACACTTTAATGTAATGAAAGCCATCTGTGACAAACCCACAGCCAACATAATACTGAATGGGGAAAAGTTGAAAGTATTCCCCCTGAGAAGAAATGGAACAAAACAAGGATGCCCATTCTCACCACTTCTATTCAACATAGTACTGGAAGTATTAGCCAGAACAATCAGATAGTAGAAAGAAATAAAGGACATCTAAATTGGTAAAGAGGAAGTCAAATTGTCCCTGTTTGCTGGTGATATGATCGCATACCTAGAAAACCCTAAAGACTCTCTTGAAAAGCTCCTAGAACTGATACATGAATTCAACAAATTTCAGGATACAAAATTAATGTACACAAATCAGTAGTCCTGCTATACACCAACAGCAACCAAGCTGAGAATCAAGAATGAAACCCCTTTTATAATAGCTGCAGAAAATTAAAATACTTAGGAATATACCTAACCAAGGAGGTAAAAGACCTTCACAAGGAAAACTACAAAACGCTGCTGAAAGATATCGTAGATGACACAAACAAATGGAAACACATCCCATGCTAATGGACGGGTAGAATCAATATTGTGAAAATGACTATACTGCCACAAGCAATCTACAAATTCAATGCAATTTCCATCAAAATACCACTATCATTCTTCACAGAACAAAAAAAATCCTAAAATTCATATGCAACCAAAAAAGAGCCCACATAGCCAAAGCAAGACTAAGCAAAATGAACAAATCTGGAGGCATCACATTAGCTCACTTTGCACTATACTATAAGGCCACAGTCACCAAAACAGCATAGTACTGGTATAAAAATAGGCATATAGACCAATGAAACAGAATAGAGAACTCAGAAATAAAGCCAATACTTACTGCCAAGTGATCTTTGAGAAAGCAAACAAAAACATGAAGTGGGGAAAGGATGCCCTATTCAACAAATGGTGCTGGTATAATTGGCAAGCCACATGTAGAAGAATAAAACTGGATCCTCATATGTCGCCTTGTGTAAAAATTAACTCAAGATGGATCAAAGACTTAAATCTAAGATCTGAAATCATGAATATGCTAGAAAATAACATCACAAAAACCCTTCTGGATATTAGCTTAGGCAAAGACTTCATGGTGAAGATTTTCTAATATGTTTATCACAGTTCTTAAGTTCTTTCTAAGTATTTTAGTGAATTATTTTATGCTGAATGTATATTAACTTTTGTCACATACTTTGTTAGAATTTATAAGAATGACCAATTTTTCTAAATAAATTTATTAATATAATAAAGTATTTTACAGGTTGCATATCCTTTATTTGGGACCAGAATATTTCAGATATTTTTTAAATTTTGAAATAGTCACATACATAATGAAATATCTTAAGGAAGGGAACCAAATCTAAACATGAAATTTGTTTTTTTATATAAATCTTATACACATACTCTGAAGTTAGTTTTATACAATATTTTTAATAATTTTTTGGGGAAACTGGTTGTTGACAATGAACCATCAGAAAACAGGGGTGCCGGGTGAGGAGTTTTTCACTTGTGGTATCATGTTATCACTTAAATAGTTACAGGCTGAGCTTAGTGGCTCATGCATGTAATCCAAGCAGTTTGGGAAACAGAGGGTGAGGGTGGCTTGAGGACAGGCTTTTGAGACCAGCCTGGGCAATATATCAAGATGACCAAAACAAAACAAAACAAAACAAAACAACAACAACAACAAATTAGCCAGGCATAATGGCATATGCCTGTGGTCTGAGCTGGATGGGAGAATCACTTGAGCCTGGAAGTTGAGGCAGCAGTGAGCCATGATTATTCCACTGCACTCTAGCCTGGGTGAAAAAGCAAGACCCATCTCAAAAAAAAAAAAAAATTTAAGATTTTGGAGCATTTTGGATTTTGAATTTTTTGGATTAGGAATGCCCAATCTGTATAGGATTTTCTAATATTAAAAAAAAAAT
Source organism: Nomascus leucogenys (assembly GCF_006542625.1). Classification (NCBI taxonomy): domain Eukaryota; kingdom Metazoa; phylum Chordata; class Mammalia; order Primates; family Hylobatidae; genus Nomascus; species Nomascus leucogenys. The sequence goes on along the minus strand of NC_044384.1, from coordinate 38,900,171 downwards.
CTGACATTCCTAAAATCTATCTCACTTTTTCAAAATTATTTTAATTAGGTGTTACATTATTTTTGTTTATATTTTTACAACAATATTAATATTTGAATTTTTCATTATTTTATTGTATTAATTATTGATCATGTTTTTGTTTCCAAATTATTTGTTTATATAAAAATTTGGACATTTTTACGCTTTCCCCCCCCCTTTGGATTATCTGATAGTTATCGACTTGGAAGAATTGCTTCGTGGATCTGTCTATAAAACCTTTTTTTTCTTTTTTCTTTTTTTTTTGAGATGGAGTTCTCAGCTCACTGCAACCTCCTCCTTCCAAGTTCAAGCAATTCTCATGCCTCAGCCTCCCCAGTAGCTGGGATTACAGGCATGTGCCTGTATTTTTGTATTTTAGTAGAGACTGGGTTTCACCATATTTCCCAGTCTGGTCTCAAACTCCCGAGCTCAGGTAATCTACCCGCCTTGGCCTCCCAGAGTGCTAGGATTACAGGTGACAGCCACTGCACCCAGCGAAAGCTGTGTATTTTTCTACTAATGATTTCTGCTTTTATTTTTCTTAATATATTCCTCCCATTTCCTTTTCATTTATCATTTTATTCTATTTTGGATTTTTGGGTTAGATATTTAATTTATTTTTAATTCATCGATACAGATATTTAATTATGGAAAATTTCTTCTAAGCACTGCTTTAACACTAGTCCATTGATTTAAGCACGTCCCTGTTATTATTATTTTCTTAAAAATCTGTTATTTTTAAAATTTTTTATTTATATATAATACTTGTATATTTATATGAGGATACATGTGGAATTTTCCTACAAACATAGAATATGTAATGCTCAAGTCAGAGGGTTTGAAGTATTCATCATCTGAAATATTTATTATTTCCATGTATTGGAAACATTTCAAGTCCTCTCTTCTACTACCTGGAAATATATACAATACTATTGTTAAATACAGTCACCCTACAATGCAACCAAACTTTGAACTTACTCTATTTTAAATAGAATTAATTAAATAGAAGTTATTCTCGATTATTGGATATCCATTTTTGATACATATTTAAAATATATGAGAAGAATTAGGTTGAAAGTAAAGTGATTTAATATGAGAAAATATATTGATATATAAAGGGAGAATGATTATAAAATGACTTCAAGAAATACAGAAAATTATTTGACAAAAATTCAAACACTTTCATGTGAAACAAGAAGTACCCATCAATATAACAGCAAATTCTTTACATAGAAAAAGATTTGTTTTCAACTATTTTAAACCAACTTGTTTAATCACTTCCAAATTTGTTATTATTACTATGCATTTGTGCATTCAATAGTATATATTTAATATAATATGTCTCTATTAGCATAAATGCTTTACCCATACTTTTAAGTATTTTTTAAGTATAGAATTTACAAGTGAGGTTATCACCCAGGATTTTAAGAATTGATTTTAATGCAAATTGTCTTGTCACTGAATTGCTGCCCCTTTTTAAATACAGATTTTTCCTCATGTTACTCCCTGATAAATCATTGGTAAGTTGAAAATACCGTAAGTCAAAAATTCATTTGGTATACCTAACCTTCTGAATATCATAGCTTAGCGTAGTTAACCTGAAACGTGTTCAGAACACTTATTAGTCTACAGTTGGGCAAAATAATCTAACATAAAGCCTATTTTATAATAAAATGTTGAAAATCTGCTGTTGAATATCTCATTGATTATACTGAAAGTGAAAAATAAAATGGTTGTATGGGCACTAGAAGAATGATTTCTACTGAATGTTTAATGCTTTCATATCAGCATAAAGTCAAAAAAATTTTAAGTTGAACCATTGTTAATTGGGGGTGATGTGTAATCTGTTTTTCCTTGTGATATATGATACATTTTTGGTATTTCTTTTTTGGTTTGTCTTGGTTTTTGCCTTTGCAATTTTCATTCTGTAATGTCATCATGTTGCATGAGGCAGAAATCCTTGGTATCTACCAAAATCTATTCCTGCTTTTATGATAATAATACTGTAGCCAGGTAGAAATAGTTCATGTTTCCCAGCCTCCCTTGCAGTTAAGTGTGGCTGAGGAATATACTTCCCTAAATGGATCAGCTTTTAAAGTAGCCCTGTCTTCCTCCTGACCTTTCCCATCCTCTGGCTAGTTATGGATGGCAGTAATGCATGGCAAAGGTGGAGATGCAGAATGGCAGGAGTAGGAGTCCATAAATTGTCATGTAATCCCAGAGCACCTTCCCTGGATGGTTTTGTGAGTTTAAGTTATTATATTTTAGGGTCTATTTATAGAGCAATTTAATATACTATAACTAATAAAATGTATTTACAAAGAGATTGCTTTTGTTTATTCTACTCTGAACTCAGTGTAATCCTTAATCTAAAAATCCATGTTTTCCTTTAGTTTTTAAAAGTTCTATACCACTATATTTTAAAATACCTCTTTCTCATTCTCTCCAGTCTTCTGTGAATTTTTCAAAAAATGTTTTAAACTTCCTTTTCTCCCCAAGGCCTTTTAACCACTTGCTTTAGTTTGAGACTCCTCAAAAGCAAAGTCTGAGAGAAAGCATTAATTGCAGGTAGCTTCTTACGGAATAATCCCTGGGAAACACAAATAGGAGAGAGGAGGGCATGAAATTCAGAAGAGAAGTGCTAGAAACTGAATTGATTTTCCTGCAAATTCATGTTATGTTGAAGTTCTAACTCCTGGTATCTCAGAATGTGACTGTATTTGGAGATAGGGTCTTTGAAGTGATAATTAAGATAAAATGAGATTATATGGAGGAGCTCCAATCTAACCTGACTGGTGTCCTTATAAGAAGAGGAGATTAAGACACAGATATATTAGGTTGGTGTAAAAGTACTTGCAGTTTTTGCCATTGAAAGTAGTGGGCCAACCTAATATTATTTGCTAGGACTGCTGTAACACAATAACACAGGCTGGGTGGTTGGTTTCAACAACAGAAATTTATTTTCTCATAATTCAGGAGGCTAGAAGTCCAAGATCGAGGTGTTGGCAGGTTTGGTTTCTCCTGAGGCCTGTTTTTTCTGGCTTGCAGATGGCCTCCTTCTCACTGTGTCTGCACATGGTCTTTTCTCAGTGCACAAACATCCCTAATGTCTTTTTCTGTGCTTAAATTCTCTCTTCTTATAAGGACGTCAGTCAGATTGAATTAGAGCCCACTATAACAGCTTCATTTCAATTTACTCACATTTTTAAAGGCCACACGTTCAAACGCAGTCACATTCTGAGGTAATGGGAGTTAGGGCTTCAGTATATGAATTTTGGAGTACACAATTCAGCTCACGATAGACACATACAGAGGGAAGACCAAGTGAATATGCTGGAAGAAGGCAGCTACATAGAAGCCAATGAGAAAGGCTTTAGAAAAAACCAACCCTGCTGACACTTTTATCTCAGATTTCTGGCCTCCAGAATTGTGACATAATAAATTTATATTTTTTAAGTAATCAGATCTGTGGTTCTTTGTTATGGCAGCCCTAGTAGAGTAACACAGAATGGAAACTAATACAGGGTAAAATAATAAGTAGATTACTACTGTGGAAACAGAGGCTCAATACTACTAGGGACCTCTAGGGAGGCATTATTGAACATACCTGAAAACATGTGGCATTTATCCACAAACTCCCAACTAATAATATTTACTGAAGGCTACTGCCACGGACATTATTCATTCTTTGACACTTGCAGTTTTTTGTGCATGGTTCAGACATACTCCAGTGGCCAGGGAATGCCTTCAGGCAAAAAGCCATAGGAGATTGAGATTTAAAAAAAAAAATCATCCACATACAAATGAATAGTGTTAGGGATGGCGATGTAAGTACAGAACCGAGGGTATTCTTCACCATTCTCCAAATGTTTCATTAGTTTATCTCTGTGTTGTATTTAAGAAACTATTTAACTATTGCCAAATCTGTCCTATAATTCTCATGATTCTGAAAATTATCAAATAGGAAGAAATGGTATCAGTTACAAATATTTTATTTTTGTGTGCAAAAGTATAGTCTACTCATTTGTTATGGATTATAGATAGCTTATAGATAGTCATGGATGGCCTAAATGAAAAGAGGAGTTTATTAAATATCAAAAATAGAACATTAACAAAAAGAACAGTTATCTCTCATCATTTCATTCAATCCATGTAATTAATTCCTGCCCTCCTAGATCTTGAGTTAGCAACATTATGACTTCATCTGCTTCTCAACTAAGTGCCTGGAAAACCTGACTTAATCTGTTGGTATGATTTCAAACGTGTTTAAGTGATGCCATTAGAAGCCTGCACCTACAAGTATCTGGCATACTTTGCCATGGTGCTCTGAGAGAGTTGTTAATCACAAATGAAGCACTCTGTCCTGTAGCTGATGGCAAGAGCTTTCAGGACAGAACCAGAATAAAACAATCAAACAAAAAGCTATCTGTAGACAAAAAATGATTTAAAATAACTGTGGCAAACTCATTATTGATTATTTCTGTAAGTGAATTCTCTGATGAGAGTTCAGTACAAGGATCCAGGTTGAGTATTCCTTATCCAAAATACTTGAGACCAGAAGTGTTTCAGATTTTGGATTTTTCAGATTTTAAAATATTTGCATATGCATAATGAGATATCTTGAAGAAGGGACCCAAATCTAATGACAACACTCATTTATCTTTTATACACACCTTATACACAATGCCTGAAGGTAATTTACATAATATTTTTAATAACTTAGTTCATGAAACACTTTGTGTACACTGACCTATCAGAAAGCAAAGATGTCAAGTGTGAGATATTCTGCTTGTGGCAGCTTATCCACACTCAAAAAGTTTCAGATTTTGGAGCATTTCCAATTTTGAATTTGTGAATGAGGATGCTCAACTTGTAATGCAATTGACAAGAAAAATCTGGTTGTATTGTGGCATGCAAAATAAGATAAGAAAGCTAATCCAAAAAATCTCTAGGCAAAATAACTGTAAATATATTGATTAACCCCATTTTCAAAATAGTAGATATTATATCTAAATTTTTAAAATTAGATCGTTTTTACACAGAAAAAATTGAAATGTAACATAAAATCATCTTGATACATAACATGCTACAAATATACTATTCATACACTAAGACTGTATCTAGAATATATCAAGAACATCAGGCATAGAGGTTCAGTAAGTAATGAGTAGTTCTTAAACATCTGTATATTAAATAAAAATAGGTAACCGCTGTGAATCTTCAACTGAAAACCAATGGCCTAGAAAATGCTATATTTACATTAAAGAAGTAAAGATATGACTAAATTAACATTTTTAAAAATAACAACTTATGACTGATAACTATAACATTTTTATCTAATATCAGGAAAAACAGCAAGACTGATATATAGAATGATATCATGGTACAATCCCAGCACTTTGGGAGGCCAAGGCAGGCAGCTCACGAGGTCAAGAGATGGAGACCATCCTGGCCAACGCGGTGAAACCCCATCTCTACTAGAAATACAAAAGTTAGCCAGGATGGTCTCGATCTCCTGACCTTGTGATCCGCCCACCTCGGCCTCCCAAAGTGCTGGGATTACAGGCGTGAGACCATCCTGGCTAACACGGTGAAACCCCGTCTCTACTAAAAAACACAAAAAAATTAGCCGGGCGAGGTGGCGGGCGCCTGTAGTCCCAGCTACGCGGGAGGCTGAGGCAGGAGAATGGCGTGAACCCCGGGGGATGGAGCCTGCAGTGAGCCGAGATCGCGCCACTGCACTCCAGCCTGGGTGAAAGAGCGAGACTCCTTCTCAAAAAAAAAAAAAAAAAAAAAGAAATACAAAAGTTAGCTGGGCGTGGTGGCATGCACCTATAGTCCCAGCTACTCGGGAGGCTGAGGCAGGAGAATCACCTGAACCCGAGAGGCAGAGGATGCAGTGAGCTGAGATTGTGCCACTGCACTCCAGCCTGGTGACATAGCGAGACTGTGTCAAAAAAAACAAAAAAGAATGATATCATGGCCAGGGATGGAACTGACAAATCTCTAGAAACCTCTCATATAGCATACAACTTCTGAACTATTTATATTAATATAATTTCACTCATACAAATTTAACTTAGGGAAGGCTACATATCTCTTCTGATTTGACAATGCCCATATTCAATTGTAACATATCAAATAAACTTAATTATTTCTAGCAGCTCTTTATTACAAGGAAAAAGAACAAATCTTTGTGATTTTCCAAGAGCCCTCTGGGATATCTGAAGGACAGTTTTAGATGCAAAAGATATCATTTAGGATTGAATTTGAGAAAGCAAAATATCAAAAGTTGTCAGGAGATTTGAACACTTGATTAATATAGGATGATGGATGGCTGTGCAATAATACTTTATAACCTATTTAATCAAAATGACAGTAAAATATTTTAAGAGAAAACAAAGGAGATAACATGATTTTGGAATAACTTTCATTCTTTCCTAAGTGAGAAACCTTTGTTTACTTAAATAATCAAGGATATAGTAAAATAAATAAACCATAAAAATTTATTCTGGTAAGACACAGAATTTTTGTTGTATAGGCAAATTACACAGAAGGTAAAGTATACCTTTTATAGGTCCATATTAATGGTAGGCCACTAATCCAAATTTTTTTTTCATCTTAACAGAGAAGAAAACAAATTTTAGCTTTCATTAGTATAACATTTGATACTAAAGTTCTTTTTGAAAGTTCTATAAATAAAACCATCAAATTTTAACCAGCTTGGATCATAATAAATAAAATTCCCTTTTCACAAACCCTCTACAACTTTTCACATCCATACGCACCCCTTGCTGTACAACTTTTCAAAGTAACAAGATGAACATACTCATTATCAGACCCAAACATCTATAGCCAATCTTCCCCATGTAAAAGTGAAACAAAAAGTATATAATAAACTTATAATTATGCTTAGCAATTAAATTTTCAGTATGCTATCTTAGACATAATCTAGGTATATGATGAATATCTATTCACTAACTCAATTTAGTATCATTTCAAGTTTTTCAGTTGTCCAAAAATCTTTCAAATTACCGTCAAGATGAAATATTACAAAACTGGCCAGGCCTAGTGGCTCACGCCTTCCCAACACTTTGGGAAGCCAAGGTGTGCAGATTACCTGAGGTCAGGAGTCTGAGACCAGCCTGGCCACTGTGGAGAAACCTCGTCTGTATGAAAAATGGAAAAATTAGCTGGGCGTGGTGGTACGCACCTGTAATCCCAGCTACTTGGGAGGCTGAGGCAGAAGAATTGCTTGAACCAGGGAGGCAGAGGCTGCAGTGAGCTGAGATCACACCACTGCACTCAAGCCTGGGTGACAGAGAAAGACTGTCAAAAAAAAAAAAAAAAGATGAATAATGATTTAATGCAATTTTACAAACTTACCTTTTTAATAACCTTAGGCATTTCATAGAAGTAACACTAGCTTACTTATTAAGCACACTTAATAAATAACACAAGTTTAGTTATTAAGTAACACTAGCTTATTTAATCAGTAGGTAAAATAAAAATCTACTTTTATATTATACTGAACACTAACAAATCAGAGAAGATACATCTGCAATTATTAAGCAAAATATATTAAGCTAATCTAGCCAAAGATTCACCTAAATTATGTAAACTTGAATTTTTAAAACATTTCTGAATTACAAGAATAACTTTTTTTTATTTCTTAGGAAGTTTGGAACTTCCAAGCCACATTAGTGCTTATTTATTTCTACACCTACTAGAATAGAACTTCTTTAAGAGATTATATAATCAAATTTGGAAATATATTTAGAGGACAGATAATATTATATACTTGTAAAATGAAGGCCTTTCTATGTTAGAGACACATAAACATAAAAACATACAGGAGAGGAAATTTATAACTTCAATTCTCCAATTTTAGTCCTTTGTCAAGCATAAACACAGAAATACAAACTTACCAATTCATATATATACTTCCTGGTAGGCATGTAATTCTCAATTGATTTGATCTCAAAATAAGCAAAGAGACAAACTGAAAAGATTAACAAACCATGTTCTCTGTCTTTCTACCAACAGATACAAGATCTCTGTAAACCTTCAATCAATTTACAGAAAAAGCCAAATGGTTAGATAATAAACCCAAAATATGCTAGCACCAGAAATCAAGTAAAAAATCAGGACCCCAAATTAATTATTTATCACCCAACAAAAGAGTCAGTAGCATAAAAAGAGCTAAGTTCACTGTTGAGTTCTAGACCTTCAGGAGCACAAAAAAAGAGTTGCAAGAGGCTTCATTTACTTGAGGTGAGTTCATTGTGTTATGAAGGCAGGGTCAGAGCCTACCTGAGTCATGGTATGAAGACTGCGAAAGACACACTGCACCAGACAATTGAAGATATTATTTTTTTCAGGATGTTACAACAGAATTATTATACATTCATGAGTGACTTCTCAAAGAAAATGACGGTGGCCTTATGCGAGTCATGAGGAAAAATAGACATAGGTCTTTTTCTCTGAGTACACAACAGAGCAGTCCTTTCCAGTTAGCCATCTCTCAGAACACAGAGGAATGGAAACATCTCTCGACCATTGCTATTTTCTAGTAATACAAGACTGAGATAAAATTCAACATTGTCAGTTTTTTAATGCCTTCATGTAATATTGAATTTTTGATATTGTAACTTTCTTTATTGACATTGTTTATTCTTTGAAAGTCCTGTATGCCCTGACATATGAAAGCTTCCTGACAGGACTTTCTTACCTGTATCTACTTGGGTTCAGTTTATCATAGAACAACTTTAATATCAATGTAATAGCTTTGGTTCACTCACTGAAAACGGATAGTGTGAAATCAGACCAAAAGTAATGCAATGCATTTGTCCTGGGATTTCATTTTCACATCATTTATTTTTCCCTCCTCCTTCTCCTCCTCCACCTTCTCCTCCTCCTTCTTCTCCACCTTCTCCTCCTCGTCCACCTCCTCCTCCTCCACCTTCTCCTCCGTCTTCTTCTTCTTCTTCTCTTCCTTTTCTTCTTCCTCCTCCTCCTCTTCTTCCTCCTCCTCCTTCTTTTTCTTCTCTTCCTCCTCCTTCTTCTTCTTCCTCCTCCTTCTTCTCCTCCTCCTTTTTCCTCTTCCTCCTCCTCCCCCTGCCCCTCCTCCTCCTCCTCCTTCTTCTTTTTCTTCTTCTCCTTCTAAGATAAAAAATAAAATTAAAGCTTGCATGTACCCTTGTGAGTCCTTTTGGGTTAATAGACATATTCTGCAGGAGGGATTACATAGGAAGAGACATACTAACAGTGCTCTCAGAATCAACACCTATGAAAGGAAAGAGAACTCAGTATTGGACAGAGGGAAAATTCAATCTATGAATTATCAACAGATGACTTGCCTGCTCCTGTGAGAAGCCCTGGAGGTGGAATGACTTTACAGGTTTTTTTTTTTTTTTTTTTTCCTGAATCCTATACTCAGACACTGTAGATGGGCTGACCCCGTAAAGGGGTATACATTTGGTCAAAGTGGCTCTTCTAAGTTGAGGCAATCTCCTGAAAGAGCTTATAGGTGAGAGTTGTCTGCTGAAGCTGGGGAATAAATTTTTATTCCCAAGCAGAAATCTCAATACCCCCATGCAGTGTCCACAGAGTATTTCCCCAAAATGATGGGGAGAATTTGGAGCCCTAGGATTTATGCAAGGGGTCCAATTCTAATTTATTCACCCTTCTCAGGCCCATACTCCTATTTTCTTTTTTTTTTTTGCACCTGGTCTGCATGTTAGAATACCAGTTTGCAGCTTTTAAACCCTACAGCTTATTATAAATGTTACGTATGGTTCTCTACCTCTCATTAATGATTTTGCCTTGATTGCTTGCTTCAATTTTAGCATTCTTACATTTATCTTTCTTTAGAGTTAAACTCTAAATTTGTATTTTATTCATAATTATTTCATAGAATTTTTCAGGTCATTTTATTACTGTGTGTTCCTTAGATTCTAACACTCTAGGTTATTGTACTGACTCCGCGTCATTCATTCTGTTTCTTGATGTGAATTGCATTTGTTGCCTGTGACTAATTTCCTGTATTTGCAGCCAGAGAGGGTTCTGTTTTCATCAGCTCAGTCCAAGGTGATCAGTATTTTCTTAACATAATGTTTACCTTGAATATATTACGATTTTAATTGCGAAATGCTATTCAATTTTTTAAGGATTCCCTCAGAAGTAATGTGCTCCATAAAGTTTAGGAGACACAATATTTTATAGATTTTGCTAGTAAAACCAGAATTAGAAACTTGTACTTTTTGATACTGACACATGTCATTATTGCTATATAGGAAATCTGCATAACATCAACATCAATTTCAAGTAAAAATTAGGGCGCTATTTATCTCAAAACCAAGTTAGCCCCAAGTCATGATCACATTATTGTCATTTACTCTTTGTAAATACTGTTACATGTGACACCTGTCTTTGCCAATAAAATCCATAATCCTGGAGAGCAGATAATGTATTTTCAATTTTCTTTGGCCTCACCCACGTTATTTGGGACAAAGCCCAAAAATATATGGGTATTTAGTCCTTATGGAGGCACAGAAGGATGTAGAAATGAGAGAGGGAGAATGCCAGCATGAGTGGTTGCCAGGTTCATTGGCAAGCATCTTGGCAATGTCTTACCTGAAGAGGCAGCATGACGCGGTGGAAAGAGGTGGATTTTGAATCAGACGAACTTGGGTTTTCATCCCAGCTCTGCTGTGCACTAACTGTGTAACCTTGGGCAAGTACTTAAAGTTTCTCAGTCTTGTTTTTTTTTTTTTTTTCCACCTGAGAAATGTAGTTAATAATACCTAACTCACAGGTGTTTTGTGAGTATCAAATGAATATAAATCATCTTGCAACATGTTGACAAAATTGGTAATTGCAAAAAAAAAAGCTTATTTGCTCTGTTAAACTCATAGAAGACACAGGAAAAAATCTCTCTGCCATTGGCCTTGGCAATAAATTTTTAAATGTGCCACCAAAAGCCCAAGCAATAAAGGCAAAAACGAACAAGTAAGACCACATCAAACTAACACGCTTCTGCACAGCAAAGGAAACAATCAACAAAAATCCACAAAATAAAAAGAACTATGGACTGGGAAAAAAACATTTGAAAACCATACCGATGATCAAGGGTTAATATCTAAAAATATAAGAAATTCACAAAACTCAATAGCAAAAGAAAATAAAAAAAAAACTAACCTGATTAAGAAATGAGCAAGAACCTGAATAAACATTATTCCAAAGAAGATATACAAATGGCCAAGAAGTAAATGAAAGAATGTGTCACATTACTAATCACCCAGGAGATGTGAATCAAAACTATGAGATACCACCTCATGCCTGTTAGAATGGCAATTATCCCAAAGACAAGAGATAACAAACTGCAGGGTAGAGAGAAAAGGAAAACCCTGTATGCTGTTGGTGGGAATGTAAATTAGTAGACATGTAAAACAATACAGAGCTTCCTAAAAAATTAAAAATAGAACTACCATATGGTCCAGGAATCCAACTTGTGGGTATATATCCAAAGGAAATGAAATCAATATTTTGTAGAGATATATGCAGTTCCATGTTCATTGCAGCATTATTCACAATAACCACGATAGAAAAACAGCCTAAGAGTCTATCATTGGATGAATGCAAAAAGAAATTGTGAGGTATGTGTTTATGTGCATATGTGTGTGTGTGTGTGTATTGTAAGTGTGTGTAATGAAATATTATCCAGCCTTTAAAAAGGAGATCCTGCCATTTGTGGCAAAAATGAAAAACCTGGAATGCAGTATGCCAAACAAATGAAGTCAGATACAGAAATAAAAACTGCTGCATGATATCACTTATATGTGGAATTTAGAAAGAGCCAAACACACTGAGACAGAAAATAGAACACTGGTTACCAGGGGCAGAGAAGGGGAAGAAATGAGGAAATGTAAGTCAAAAGGCACAAAGTTGCAGTTATGTAAGATGAAGAAGTCTAGTGATCTAATGTACAATATGAGGACCACAATTAATATTATTGTATACTAAAAATTTTCTAAGATAGGAGATTTTTGTGCATTTACCACACACATACACACACACACACACACACAAGATAATTTTGGGAGGTGAAGGATATGCTAATTTGCTTGACTATAATAATAATTTCATGATGTATATGTACATCAGATCATCATATTGTATACTTTAAATACATAGGGTAATTTAAAAAAATAACAGGTTTTCCCTCCTTACAGCAATGTTGCTCCAAGTATGTCCCCAAGATCGTCGTGCCTGAATAAACTTAAATGCCAATTAAAAGTTTAGATTTCTTGACCAACCCTCAACCCCCAGCTTTGTATCAAAATCTTTGGGAATTATGGCTGGGCAATCTGCCACTCCCAGCAAAGTGAAACTCCAGGTGCATCAAAAATAGATGAGAGCTAGGAAAAAAAAAATATATATATATATATATGGTTTAAAAAATAAAAATTGGACAAAAAAATAGAGTGGGTGGAGTGATGGTGACGACTAAGGATGTGCAGGCAGACAGCAGCAGAGGCCAACAGGCAGCCCATGACCAGTGATCATCACTGCAGGACCTTAGAGTGAATTAGAGAAGAATTGAATAGACGAGCCCCTGCTGTTGCTTGGCTCACTTGCTAAACAGCCCTGCCCAATACAGAAGCCTGATCTCCAACAATCTCAAGAACAATTTGGGAATTAGTGCGATTGGTGTTCAAATGGACTTTGAACAATTTTGTTCCATTGTATTATTTTGGGCTTTTTAAAGAAATTTATTTAGTGGAAAATTCTTTATGGATGAAAGACAGTGATAAATGACAGTAACGGCTGTAGAGAGAGAACTAAATTATTTTCTGGAATGTGAGGAAAGAAATTTTTGTTTTTATCCTTTGCAAGTAGTATAAAATTATCCAGACCTTTCCATCTCTAAGTGGTGTTACTTTGTCTCTCTCGTATTTTTAATATTCAGGGCAATATTTACCATTACGGAGTATCATCCCTGCTGGTCTCAGCTCTTCCACAATGACTACTTTCTAACTGCAGGCTACAACATACCTAACCTTATGGCTTTCCAGGAGTTTTCTGTAGTTTGTAAACTAAAGGAGATTATGACAATGCAATGCCCATACCAGGGGACTAAGTGAAGCTGAGCCCTATACCCTACCTCAAGGACAAGGAAACATGATTCATTAACACCAATTAGGGGAGTAACAGGTTTCCCATTTCTAATATGTTAGTAGCTGGTTCACCGATACTGAAAAATTAAGTAGCAAAGGATCTGATAACTTATTCAAACAAACTGTATTTAATATTTTTAAAAGCTAACTGACACCCTTATCTGCACACCATCCCAGATAGGTGTAAATAAATACTCAAAATGAACAAAGTCCTGGAGCAAGGTGCTTAGGGGAAGGACCAGCCCTGTTTTTAGGGTTCTGTCCTACCTGATTAATCAGTGGAGAGTTGGCCCTCACTGGTGATCCCAGGAACCCAATATGAGCACAAATCAGCCCACTGAAATGCAGAAGAGGCTACATACTTAGGAGGCTAATTTCTTCTGAGCCAGTGAGCAGTGACAATAAAGGTGGTTTTGCCATACTGAGAGGCAAATAATCTGTTGCTCACCCCATCCTACTCTCCAAATGTGTTTAAATCACTAATGAAAATGAGTCCAGAGGCTTCCACTGGGCCAACATCTTGCATATCAGGAAAACACCACACAATTCAGTTTGAGGGGCGAATCTCTTCTCAGACACCACATAGGGCTGCTGGAATAGGAGTAGAAGCTTGCAGGTCAAGAGAGGCATGAATTCTTAATGCCCCAAGAGTCCAAGGACAGAATAGCAGGGACAGGACAGAATATCATATTCAATTATTTATCAAGTTCATTTATAAAAATAAACCCAATACCTAGACCAATTGGTACATAAGGGAGAGTAGCATGTTTATCAATAAATAATACAGATGATTTGATTCGGCTGTCCACAATTTTTTTTCTCTCCTTATATCTCAAGGATAGAATGTGACATCTGGCAGCACACAGTATCTGGTACCATATATTTTTGTTTTATGAACAGTGCCCCAAGCTACAAATATACATGGAATATAAAGTTGCCATACAAATGTGAGGAAACCTTCTTATTTATTCTTCTAAATTTATTTTTAAATAAGAATAACAATAATAGCAGCTACAATTTCATGTGTGCCTAGATATTATATTTCAAATAAAGAGAAACTGTACCAACTCCATTTGCCTATATGACACATCCAGTGATATAAAAATATATATAAATCTAATAATAACTTTGTAAATTAATAGTTAATATTCCCAGTTTACAGATGTTATTGTGATTCACAGAGATTAAGTATTTTCCCCAAAATCAAACAACAAATAAGTAGCATATCTGAGATGAGATCCCAATGCTTTATATTATTTAGCCAGAACCTGGTTTATGGCATTATTAGCAGTTTTGGTCAAGAAAAGGCTCTCATATTTAGGAAGAAGACTAAAATATTATACCATCCTAACATTTAACTTGTGGGTGGTAATGATCACAGTGATTTATATTCTGATGATTTTTTGTAGTTGATAAAATACTTTTACATCTAACATTTATTCAATTAAAAGTTATAGAGTCCCTGTAGTATACAAACTACTATGTCATGTGCTAGATACACAGGTAAAAAAAAAAGAGGTAATGCTTCCTTTGTGACGATTACAGTGTAGTGAGGGAAGAAAGGCAGTAAGTCTGTATAATAAGAGCTATGATAAAGTACTCAAGAAGTAAAGACAAGAGTCCTCAACCTTAGCATGGTGGTCAGGAAAATATAGTACTTTTAACTTCATTAGTTATTATTATTATCATTATTATTATTATTATTATTATTGAGACTGCATCTCACTCTGTCACCAGGCTGGAGTGCAGAGGTGTGACCTCGGCTCACTGTAACCTCTGCCTCCTGGGTTCAGGCAATTCTCCTGCCTCAACCTCCCGAGTAGCTGGGACTACAGGCATGTGCCACCACGCCAGGCTAATTTTCGTATTTTTAGTAGAGATGGGGTTTCACCGTGTGGGCCACGATGGTCTCAATCTCCTGACCTCGTGACCCCCATGCCTCAGCCTCCCAAAGATTAGTTATGATTTTTTAACCACTTGTAGGCATTCGGAAAACAAAAGGAGGGATGTAGAGAGGCAAGGTAGACATTTTGAGCATAACATATAAACATTTAGTTTGTGCTACACAAGTATGAAATAGGATTCTGTCTTTATTCAATTGCAAGTGGTTGATTTGGATTTGAACAAATCATGCTTATACGGGCATTGGTGGAAAATGAAACTGCAGAGGCAACCAGAGGTCAGATTATTATTATATTTTATATCACGATTAGTATAAGGGGTTTGAGCTTTATCTCAAGAAGGAGACTTCGATGGAATTTAAAGAGATCAGAAGACCTGGTTAGATATCTGCTTTAGGAAGACCATCATGTCATTAGTGTGAAGATAAAATGGGAGCGATAATGGGAGATTATGGTGGTCGTAAAAAATTTATTTCAGGCCGGGCGCAGTGGCTCATGCCTGTAATCCCACTACTTCGGGAGGCTGAGGAGGGTGGATCACGAGGTCAGGAGATCAAAACCGTCCTGGCTGACATGGTGAAACCCCATCTCTACTAAAAATACAAAAAATTAGCCGGGCATGGTGGCGGGTGCCTGTAGTCCCAGCTACTCGGGAGACTGAGGCAGGAGAATGGCATGAACCCGGGAGGCGAAGCTTGCAGTGAGCTAAGATTGTGCCACTGCACTCCAGCCTGGGCGACAGAGGGAGACTCTGTTTCAAAAAACAAAAAACAAAAACAAAAAAAATAAAAATTGCAATAAGATATTCAGATAGAAAGTTATAGTAATCCATATAAGAATGAAGGCCTTATCTGAGCATGCAAAGGAATGCAGAGGAGTGTATGGGCAGGTGACAGTCTTAGGACATTGAGATCACACCTTCATGTGTCTGATATCATGGTTTTAGAGGATTGAATGAAAAAGGAGATTCCGTTATGAGGCCCTAGCTTCTGGCAAGGGTGACTGAATGAATGGTCACATACTATATTACTAAAAACATTGAGACAATGATTTTGTAAAGTAGGCAGGCCAGGTAGATACGTTACCATCATTTTGTCATATGAGGAAACTGAAATTCTGGAAAAATACAGCTAAGGTAGTCCACTGTATTATGCTATTTCCATTATAATTTAGTCAACACAAGATACTTATATGAACATACATCTAAATAGATTTGTTTAAACTCACATCAGTGGATGTACACCTTATGATAAAGTCAGCATAATCACATGCCTATATTACTTCCAAGAATCCATAAGGTACAAAGTGTAGTTCAAGGAAAAATTAATCAATTTTAGAAATGGTAATCCTCTTTATTCAGTGAGAGGTATAAAAACATTGACAAAATCCACACCTTACCTATATTAGAAAGGAATAAGATGGGACTGGTACTACAAGTATTGAATTCCACCAACTATCTTCTCAGTCTTAATGCTAATTTAATTTTTAAAGAGATTTTGGAGCAGACATAACTTAATTATTGAGCTAAGATAAACTGATCATTTAATTTGATGGATAACAAGATGGATTTAAAACTTGTAGTATACATCCTTTTTCTTTACCTTTAGGACTCTTACAGTGGAAATAGGATATGTTCCACTCAGAATAAGACACATGGGCAGATTAGTGGTTGAGGTATTCAATGAAGCTGGCATTAACAATTACTATGTCAGAAGAGCCATTTAGAGCTTCTGGGTGCAGAATACAGAAGCCCAGTCAGGTGTCAAAAACCTAGTTACATGTCAAGATGCCCAGGATGGACTCATGAAAGTCTTTTTTGTTTTTGTTTCCTTGGGCTAGTTTTGGTAAGGTGCCCTTACCAAGTGAAGTGGATGCTTGACAACTTCTCGTTAAGTAGGTATTCCTTGGGTACATAAGATAAACACTTTAAAAGTGTAAAAAGATTTAAAAAATACTACCCTCAGATAAGAAAAATATAAAATTTATTGATGTTTTGTGTCATGTTTCTCTCCCTTTTACTTAAAAAAAAAATTATGTAGCAGAAATATTTTCTTTGGTTACATAATTCTATGATATTTAACTCACGATTAGATTTGTGTAACCACCACCACAAGCAGGTTACAGAACAGTTCCATCACCCAAAATAATTTCCTCATGCCGTCCTTTTGTCATAAAGCCGTCCCCTAATACCTAACTCCTGGAACCAATGAATTGTTCTCTATCACCATAGATCTTTTCAAGAATGTCATCAAAATTAAATTATATGATATGTAACTTTAAAAGAGTGTTTTCTTGGGATCAACCCTATTGACTCAGTAATGCCTTTGAGACTTAACTACGTTGTTGCATTTATCAAAATTGCATTTATTGTTTTAGAAGTTTTATTGAGTTTCAAACAGGATACAATTCCCCCATTTAATGGGTACAATTCAGCATTTTTTAGTTCATGTATAGAGTTGTGCAACAATCCTCACAGTCAATTTTAGAAAATTTCATCAGCCCCCAAGAAAACCCTGTAAATAATAGCAGTCACTCCCTATTCTTCTCACACCCCTCACCCCCGCTTTTTCCTTTATGAAACTCACAGCTCTGAGAAAAGCGATCAATTTTTCTTTCTCTATGGATTTACTTATCCTGGTCACTTCATATAAATGGGATCATCCAATATGTGGCTGATTCTTTCACATAGGATGCATAATGTTTTCAAGTTCCATCCATGTGTAGCATGTGTAAGTACTTCATTTATTTTTAATTGGCAAATTACATTCCATTTACAGATAAACTACTTTTTATTTTGCCATTTATCAATTTATGGACATTTGAATGGCTTCCAATTTTTAAGAATAGTTGGCTATTATGAATAATGTTGCAATGAACCTTCATTACAAGATTTTTGTGGACATGTTTTTGTGTCTCTTGGGCACATACGTAGAAATGGAACTACTGTGTTAAATAATAACTATCATCTTTTCTTTTTATTAATGAATAGTATTCCATTATATATATATACACAACATCATTTTGTATGTACTTGTGTACATAAAAAAAATTCTGGTTTTATTGAAAGACACTTGGTTTGCTTCTAGTTTTTAAAGAATAAAAATAAAATTGCTATGAACTTTTTGTATAAGTATTTGCATGACATGCATTTTTATTTCATCTGGACAAATAATTGAAAAATAATCCTAAGTCAAATGGTAAAGTAAGTATAACTTTATGAGGAACTGCCAAATTCTTTCCCAAATACATCATTTTACATTTCCATCAGCAATGTACAAGAATTCCAGTCACTTCTTACACCTGTCAGCATTTGTTTTTTTTTTTCAATTTTCCTTTTTTTTTTTTTTTTTGAGAAGGACTCTCGCTCTTTCACCCAGGCTGGAGTGCACTGGTGCGATCTCGACTCACTGCAGGCTCCGACCCCCAGGGTTCACGCCATTCTCCTGCCTCAGCCTCCCGCGTAGCTGGGACTACAGGCGCCCGCCACTTCGCCCGGCTAATTTTTTGTATTTTTAGTAGAGACGGGGTTTCACCGTGTTAGCCAGGATGGTCTCGATCTGCTGACCTCGTGATCCGCCCCCCTCGGCCCCCCAAAGTGCTGGGATTACAGGCGTGAGCCACCGCGCCCGGCCCTTCAATTTTCTTCAAGCGATTTTAAAAAATGGTACCATGTTGCCATTTTATATGCATTTCCAAAATGACAAATGATGTTGAGCATCTTTTCATATGCTCATGTGCCATACTTAGATCCTCCCTTTTGAATGATTTTTAACATCTTTTGTCCATATATGTATTAAGGATAGGATCTTCCTCTGTCACCCAGGCAGGAGTGCAGTTCTACAATCGAAGATCACTGCACCCTCAAACTCCTGGGCTCCAGTGATCCTCTCAACTCAGTCTCTTGAGTAGCTAGAACTACTACTCACTACTTACTAGAACAGCATCATGCCTGACTAATTTTTAATTTTTTTGTAGAGATGGGGTCTTACTATGTTGCCAGGCTAATCTCAAAAAATCCTGGCCTCAAGCAGTCCTTTGGCCTGAGTATCCCCAAGTGCTAGAATTACAGGCATGAACCACTGCACCTAGACTGTCCATGTTTTTTAAATAGGCTGTTTATTTCTGTGATTACAAGTCCTTTGATAAGTGATTTGCAAATATTTTCTTCTGATCCATAAATGGTCCTTTCATTCTCTTAATAAATGTTTTTGCAGACAAGAGTTTTTCTATTTTCAATTTTTATAAGTCTAATTTTTCAATTTATTTTTTACAAATTTTTATTTTGGTGTCATATCTAAGGACTATTTATCTAATCCAAGGTCATATCAATTTTCTTATTTTCTTACAGTTTCATGTTTATATTTATATCTATAATCTATTTTGGGTTCATTTTTACATTAGTCTTGAAAAAGAGGTTCAGTCTGATTTTTTATTTATGTTGTATATCAATATGTGATTGCCCAAATATCATAATCTGGAAAAGTTGATTCTTTCTCCATCAAATTGCCTTTGCATTTGTCAAAAAACAATTGATTGCATTTGTGTGGTTTTAATTCTAGACTTTTTACTGTTTCATTGATCTATGTGTCTTTCCTTTTACGGTACCATGCTGTCTGGGTTATACTAGCTTTATAAAATAAACTTAGGTAGTGTGAGTGATCCACTTTGTTCTTTTTCAAAACGTTTTTGGCATACTAATTCTTTTCAACTTTCATGTAAATTTAAAACCAGCTTGTCTACATCTACAAAAAATATCCATACTGTTTTGTACTTATTATCACCTGTACTATCACTACAGATAATATAAATAATAGAAGTAATATCTGGAAACAATTTTTCTCTCTTTTTTAAAGTTATCAGTTATAATGTACAAGAAAATGGATGTCCACTTTGACTACTCCCTCATTCAGACTATCTCCTATTTCCCTAGATCTAACTACTATTTTACATTTTGTGAGCATGATTTAGATTATTAATAGTCTATGCATTTGTATACAGACATATGATATATGTGGTACAATATTTTATATATACATACATAGAATTACATTTTATCAAATATATATATTTGTACAGTGTTCTCCAACTTGCTATCCACTTCTAATATTGAGCTGTATCTATATATGTACCTCTTACAATATGGAGATCAAACCATATTAGTACACATATGTGTAGATATAGATATTATATATGTATGTGTGTATGTATGTGTGTGTGTGTATATATGTATGTGTCTGTGTGTGTGTGTATATATATATATATATATATATATATAGCAGTCAGCTCTCTGTATGTGTGGGTTCTACATCCATGGATTCAACCAACCATGGATCAAAAATATTCAAAAAGTAAAAAGAAAACAATAACAATAAAACAATAAAGGATACTGCAAACACAAATACAGTATAACAATTATTTATATAGTATTTACATAGGTATTATAAATAATCTAGAGTATACAGGAGGACATTTGTAAGTTACACACAAATAAGATGCCATTTTATATAAAGGGCTTGAGTATTCACAGGTTTTGGTATCTGTGGGGGGTTCTGGAATCAATACCTCGTGGATACTGAAGGAGTACAGTATATGTATGCATTCAATAGTCGTTCTAGGAGTTTAAAAGTCTTCTTTCCATTATTATTTAATAGAGAAGATATTAAAAGAGATTATCCTAGAGTTTCTGTCTTCTATCTCAGAATGTAGAGACAGGAAGAAGTTTCACTTCCATTCTTACAGCCAAAGGGAACCAGATTCTTCCAATCCATGAGCATGGAATGCTTTTCCATTTGTCTGTGTCATCTACGATTTATTTTAACAGTGTTCTGTAGTTCTCCTCATAGAGATCTCCTATCTCCTTAGTTAGATGTATTCCTAAATACGTTTATTTTCATAGCTACTGTAAATGGAATTGCATTCTTGATTTGGCTCTCAGCTTGAACATTATTGGTGTATAGGAATGCTACTGATTTTTGTGCATTAATTTTGTATTCCAAAACTTTACTGAAGTCATTTATCAGTTCCAGGAACCTTTTGGTGGAGTCTTCAGAGTTTTCTAAATCATATCATCTGTGAAGAAACCTCAGCATCATGCAATATACTCAGGTAACAAACCTGCACATGTACCCTTCTGAATGTAAAATAAAAATTGAAAAAAAAAAAAAAAAAATCAAATAATGGAAAAGGAAGGGAACTTTTTCCAAAACCACTGAAGAAGAATAAATTGTGCCCAATATAAAAGGAGAGAGTCTTTCTGAAGGCATGAGGAGACTGCAATCCTTTCTCCCTTGGGGTAGTATAACCTGGGACCAGGAAGAAAATTTCAGCTAATATATTTGCCAAACTGGTGACAGTACAATGTGAGCTGGCAATAGAGTGTAAAACCCTTGAGACATAAAAAATGGGAGATTAACATTGTCTTGCAGGATCTTTCTCTAGGAACTTCACTGGAAGCTCAAATCAAACATCAAAAAGATACATTTAGGTGTCTGTGTGGCACAGACATGGGGAAGGAGAGCAGCCAGGTTAGATGAACAAGAAACTCTGCTTAGATTAATTTTAATCTTTTTTACTGAACAAAACCCATCATATGTGGATGGTTACATTAAATTTATAAATCCAATTTTTATTAAATAGATAATTATATATTAATAAAAAACATTTGCATGGAAATAAAACAATGTGAGCAAAGTCAAATGACAAACGGATGAGAAATTATTTGCAACTGATAGACAAAGGGATAATGTTCACAATATACAAAGAAATAAATAATTAACAAAACTCAGTATATAGAGATGATGAATAAAAAGACCATAGACATACATATTTCAAGGAAAAACATACATATTTCAATGTAAAAAACTGTACAAATTACCCATAAACACAGGAAAAATACCTTGCTTAAAACAAGAGAAATGTACACTAAAACTTGTATATTTTACCTACTCGATTAGCAGAAGTTCAAAAGCTTCACAACATACACTATTGATAGGTATCTACATATGTCATTGGAAAGTGATATAATGTATTTGTATTTGGTTATTCTTTTAAAATAAATGGAAAAAGATAAAAAGTACTTACCTCCAAGGTGTAGGTAACATCAGAGTAGAAGGAGCATGAATTAATCTTTTCTAAATACATATTTTATATACAATTTTAACGTTTAAATAATACATTTGTGTTAATTACATTGTTTAAAAGTTAAAATTATATATATATATATATGAATGGAATGAAAACATTAAAACTGAATACAAGCAGAATAAATGAATAAAACAGTATTTCAATTTTATGATATAACCAGGCCAGGTGCGGTGACTCATGCCTGTAATCCCAACACTTTGGGAGGCCAAGGCAAGCAGATCATGAGGTCAGGAGTTTGAGATCGGCCTGACCAAAATGGTGAAACCTCGTCTTTACTAAAAATACAAAAATTAGCCATGCATTGTGGCACGCACCTGTAATCCCAGCTACTCAGAAGGCTGAGGCAGGAGAATTGCTTGAACCCGGGAGGCGGAGGTTGCAGTGAGCCAAGATTGAGCCATTGCACTCTAGCCTGGGTGACAGAGCGAGACTCTGTCTCAAAAAAAAAGAAAAAAATGAATGAAGAAAGCTTGCAGGATTTATTGAACACAGCAAAAGAGCAACTATGTTAGGAATAAGGAGTTTACGAAAAGAGAGAAAAAGAGAAGAAACCTTACTAAAATAAATTATAGC
This sequence comes from Nomascus leucogenys, assembly GCF_006542625.1. Classification (NCBI taxonomy): domain Eukaryota; kingdom Metazoa; phylum Chordata; class Mammalia; order Primates; family Hylobatidae; genus Nomascus; species Nomascus leucogenys. Next base: position 38,877,358 of record NC_044384.1, on the reverse strand, counting down.
AGAAAAGTGTTTATAGCTGGGGAAAGATACAAACATCCAGGTGAAAGAAAGTTAATGATCTCCAATCAAGTTCAAATCAAAGAAGAGTACATAAAGATATATTAATATCAAAGTGTCAAAATCGAAGACAAGGAGAGAATTTTTAAAAGATTAAGAAAAAAAGAACATATCACATATAAAGTAGCTTCAATAAGGATAACAATGAACTTCTCAGCATAAACCTACAGGCCAAGTGCCAGTGGAATTATATATTCAAAGTGCAGAAGGATTTTTTTGTAAATCTCCAATAAAGAATACCTTACCTGGTAAAGCTGTCTTTAAAAATGTAGGAGTGATTAAGACATTTTCAGACAAACAAAAGTTGAAGTAGTTCATTACCACCAGATCTTTCTTATAAGAAATGCTGAATGGAGTTATTTGAACTGAAATAAAAATACATTAATTAGTAACACAAATACATATGAAAATATACAACTCAATGGTAAAAGTAAGTACACAGTCACATTCAGTATACTCTAACACTCCAGTTGTGGTATGTAAATTACTAAATTTTTTATATAAAGGCTTAAAGACAAAGCTGGTAAAAATAGTAACAGCCACAATAATTTGTAAAGAAATACACAATATAAAAAAGATTTAAACTGTGACATCAAGAACATAAACATGTGGACAAAAGTAGAGTTAAAGAATAGAGTTTTTTTAAATACAATCAAAGTTATATTGTTATCTACATAACACAGCCTATGATAAGATGTTTTATGTGAAACTTATGTATTCACAAAGCAAATACCTATTGTGGATACACAAAAATTAAAAAGTAAAGAATCAAAGCATACCATTGGAGAAAATTACCTAATCACAAAGGAAGACAAGAAGAGAGGAAGAAAGGAATAAAGGATCCATAAAACAACCAAAAAACTCACAAAATGGACAAGTAAGTTTTTACTTATTAATAATTACCTCAAAGGTAAATGGACAAATTTCTTCAATCAAAAGATGAGTAGCTGAATGGATAAAGACAAACAAGACCCTAATACATGCTGCCTCTTCACATCTAAGATTGCACATAGATTAAGGTAAAGGCATAAAAAAACTATTCCACATAAATGGACACCAAAAGAGAGCAGGGGTAATTATAGTTATAACAGGTAAAACAAGCTTTCAGTAAAAAACTATAAAATTAAATTTATTATATAGTGATAAAGGGTCAATTGTTCAAGAACATATAATAATTATAAATATATATGGACCCAATATTAGAGCACTTAAATCTATAAGGCAAATGTTAATAGATCTGAGGGGAGAGATAGATGGTAATATAATAACAGTAGAGTACTTTAATATCCCACTTTCAGCTATAGTTTATCTAGATGGAAAATCAATAAGAAAATATTGGACTAAGACTACACTTTCCTTCAAATAGAACTAACAGACATGTACACAACATTCCATCCAAAGGCAGAGGGATATATATTTTTCTGAATTGCACATGTAACATTCTCCATGAAAAATTATAAGTTAGGCCACAAAATAAGTCTTAACAAACTTAAGAAGACTGAAGTCATATCAAGTATCTTTTCAATCAAATGGTATGAAACTAGAAATTAAGAACAGGAGGAACTACTAAAACACACTATACATGGAAATTAAACAACATGCTCCTGAATCATCAATGGGTCAAAAATAAAACGGAAAGGGAAATTTAAAAAAAAAATTGAGACAAATAAAAATGGACACACAATATACAAAAGTATATATAATCAAGGAAAACAGTTCTAAGAGGGAAGAATATAGTAAAAATGCATGCATAAAAAATAAGAAAGATCTCAAATAAATAACTAATTTTATACCTAAAGGAAGTAGAGAAAAAAAAAACAAACTAAGTCCAAAATTAATAGAAGGAAGGCTGCAATATGGATCAGAGCAGAAATAAATAAACTATATACCAGAAAATACATAGAAAATATTGGTGAAAATAAGAGTTGTTTTCTTGAAAAGATAAACAGATTGACAAATCCTTATCTAGACTAAGGAAAAAAGAGAAGATGCAAATAAATAAAATCAGAAGTAAGTAAGGAGACACTTCAATAGATATCTCAGAAATAGAAGGATCAGGAGAGATTACCATGAACAATTATTTGACAAGGCATTGGATATGCTAGAAGAAATATATGCATTCCTACATACATACAAACTACCAAGGATGAATTATGAAGAAATATAACATATCAACAGATTAGTAATGTGTAAAAAAATTGAATTCGTAATCAAAAACCTTTCAACAAAGAAAAGCCCAGGACCCAATGTCTTCACTAATAAAATCAATGCAACCTGTATCAAAATTTTAATGACATGTTACAGAAATAGAAAAATACATTTCTGAAATTCATATGGAATCACAAAAGAACCCAAATAGACAAAGTAATGTCGAAGAAAAACAACAAAGCTGGAGACATTACACTACACAATTTTAAAATGCACTACAAAGCCAAAGTAATCAAAAATAGCATGTTACAGGCGTAAAAACTAGTCAGTGGAAAAGAATAGAGAGCTCAGAAATAAGTCCACACATTTATAGCCATTTACTTTTAACAAAGATGGCAAGAACTTGCAATGGAGAAATCCCGGTCTCTTCAATAAATGATGTTAGGAAAAATGGATGTCACGTGCAGGAGAATGAAATTAAACCCTTATCTCAAATCATACATAAAAAAATTGGATATAAGGCTTCAATATAAGACCTGAAACTGTAAAACTAAAGAAAGAAAACATAGGGAAAATGTTTTCTGACATTGGTCTGGGCAATGAATTTTTGGATATGGTCCCAGAGCAAAGGCAACAATGTGAAAATAGAAAAGCGAGACTACATCAAACTACGAACTTTTCAACAGTTAAAGAAACAATTAATAGAGTGAAGAGACAACCTATGGAATGGAAGAAGATATTTTCAAACCATACATCCAATAGAAGGTTAATATCTAAAATATATAGGGACTTCAAACAAGGCATCACAATTTAACAAATAATTAAAAATGGGCAAAGGAACTGAATAGCCACTTCTCAAAAGAAGACATAAAAATGTCCATCAGGTATATGAAATAATGCTGAACATATCTAATTATTGGAGAATTGTAAGTTAACACCACAATCAGAGATGACCTCACACATGTTAGAATGGCTATTATCAAAAAGATGAAAGGTAACAAGTATTGGTGAGGATGTGGAGAAAAAGGAACTACTGCACATTGTCGGTGAAAATGTAAATTATATAGCCATTATGGGCAACAATCTGGAAGTTCCTTCTAATATTAAAAACAGAACTACCACATGATCCAGCCATCCCAATACTAGATATATATTCAAAAGAAATAAAGTAAGTATGGTGAAGTGATATATCTGCACTCCCATGTTCATTGTTGCATTCATTATTCACAATAGCCAACAACACAGATTTAACCCAAGTGTCCATAAATGGATGAATGTGTAAAGAAAACGTAGTGTATATACAAATAAAATACTATATAGCTATTAAAAAGAAGGAAATCTTATAATTTGTGGCAACACGGATGAACTGGGAAGACATTGTGTTCAGCGAATTAAGCCAGGCATAGAATATTTCCACATGATTTCACTTATATGAAAATTATAAAAGAGTTGGACACATGGAAACTGGGAGTAGAAGGGTGGTTACCTAAAGATGGGAAAGGAATTGGGTGTTGATGATCAAAGGATATAAAATGTTAGCTAGATAGGAGGAAAAAGTCCAAGAGACCTGTGATACAACATAGTGACTATAGTTAGTAACGATGTATATTGTGTTCTTGAATATTATTAAAAGATTACATTTTAAGTGTTCTCATCACAAAAATGGTAAGTACATGAGGTAATACATTTGTTAATTAGCTCAGTTTTGCTGTTTCACACCATATCTATGATTCAAAACATCATGTTGTGCATGAAAAATATATACAATTGTATTTGTTAATTAAATATTTTAAAATTATATTCAGTTAAAATCATAATAATCAAAATTCAAAACTTCAATTTTATCAGAATAAGCACAAATGTGCTTGAGAACATAAAGAGAATATAGATCAAATAATATAAAGATACAAGCACAACTGCACACAGAATATTTTTTAAAAACAGAAGGAATAATACAAAGTCAGAATTTTAATAAAGCACATGTCATATCAATAAATAAATGTTCTAAGCTTAACTAGTAAGAGATAAAGCACTTTATAACTGATCATAGAACATAATTCACGTAAGTCCTGATTTCAAAAGACTGCAAAACCACAAGACTCTGGAAATGTTAAAAGAAAAAAAAGATGGAGAAGAGTTCTACTCACAAATGGAATTAAAAAGAAAAAAATGAACAAAATAACACTATCAAAAATATAGAATTTAGGTTAAAATATGAAAAGAGATGAAAATACTTTACAATGACAAAGAGCAAAATACACATATAAGGCTGATAAGCTATTATTGTCAAGATAACAGCTAGCTCTCTATCAAAATGTATAAAGCAAATACAGGGACAAATAGACAAAAATACATTTAAAAAATCTTAACCTCTCTCAGTTCATGGCAGAAAGGAAGAAATAAAAATATACAAAATTGAAATAACATATTAATGTGAGAGTGTAATTAATGTATCAAAAAGCAGTATATTGTATAATTAATATTTTAAAGAACAGTATTTATTTGAAATGAAACAAAATACATTTTATTTTTAAGTAATAAGAATCACAATGAAATGACTCATATTAAACCACAAAGAATCTTGGACTTTCTCAAACGTGGAAGTATTACTAAGTTTATTCTATAATCATAACTCAATAAAATTAGAAGTTAATAATAGTTATAAGCAACACAATGACAAAATAACAACAAAAATTTACCACATGGAAAATTTTTGAAAAAAAATCTTAAAAAACGTTAAGTATAACCAAAAAAGTAAATATAAATTTTATAGTTAGAAAATAAGAGTAAGCCTGGGTGCAGTGGCTCACATCTGTCACATCAGCACTTTGGGAGGTTAAGGTGGGAGATCACTGGGGTCCAGGAATTCAAGACCAGCCAGGGAAACATAGCGAGACCCCCCCGCCCCATCTCTCCAAGAAAATAAAAATAGCCAGGCATAGTGGCACATGCTTGTAGTTCTAGCTATTCAATGACTCAAGAGGCAGGAGGATTGCTTGTGCTCAGGAGTTGAAGGCTGCAGTGAGCTACGATCATATCACTAAACCTCAGCCTGAGTGACAGAGCAAGACCATGCCTCTAAAAAAAAAAAAAAAGAAAGAAAATAAGAATAATAAGCACAAACTATAAGATACAGTTAATAAAAAAAGTTCCTAGCCTTGAATATTTGAATATAAATTGATTTTATCAGAGCAGGCATGGTGTACCATAACTGTAATCCCAGCACTTTGGGAGGCGAGGCGGGTGGATCACTTGAGGTTAGGAGTTTGAGACCAGCCTGGACAACATGGTGAAACCCCATCTCTACTAAAACTACAAATATTAGCCGGGTGTGGTGGTGCATGCCTGTAGTCCCAGCTATTTAGGAGGCTGAGATAGGAGAATCACTTGAAGCTGGGAGGCAGAGGTTGCAGCGAGCCTACATGGTGCCACTGCACTCCAGCCTGGATGACAGAACAAGACTAAAAAAATTGATTTTGGCCAGGCGCAGTGGCTCCCACCTGTAATCCCAGCACTTTGGGAGGCTGAGGCGGGTGGATCACTTGAGGTCAGGAGTTCCGGACCAGCCTGGCCAACATGGTTAAACCCCGTCTCTACTAAAAATACAAAAATTAGCCGGACATGGTGGCAGGCGCCTGTAATCCCAGCTACTCTGGAGGCTGAGGCAGGAGAATCGCTTGAACCCAGGAGGCAAAGGTTGCGGTGGGCCGAGATTGTGCCATCGCATTCCAGCCTGGGCAACAAGAGTGAAACTCTGTCTCAAAAAAAAAAAAGAAAAATTGATTTTATCATTTAAAATGCAAATAAAAGTCTTATGCATTCACTTACATGTTCCAAATAGAAAAATAAGTCCCACGTAAACAGAAGAAAAAAATGATCATATATTAAAGCATAAATAAATTAAATTTAAAAAACAGAAAAGCAATAGCACTTTGTTTCTTCAGAAGACCTAATAACGTAGACTTCTCAACAGGGTTGCAATTGCTGTTTTAGAGGGGATTTTTTTTTTTTGTTTTATGAGGTTGCATAATGATAAATGAAGGGTACTTTGCATCCCTGGCCTTAGGAAGTAAATGTCATCCTTCTCTGTCATTGTGACAATTTTTGACACCCTAACATTTTTAATGCTTCTCAGGGCAGGAATTCCCTTAGTTGAAAATCCTTAAAATACATATTTTTATCAAACAATAATGATAAGAGAGATAGTAAGCTGATATATTAACAAAAGTAACATAAATTTAGAGAAATAATCAGAGATACAGATTGAAAGATAAGAAACTCAATCTATACGTTAGTTTGTATCTGTCTAGAAGTTAATCCTCTGACAAAGATTCTGGTGCAAGTAGTTTATTTGTGAGGCTCAGGGCAGTTTTTGTCAAAGGGAAAAAGCAAAGACAAAACAGTCAATAAAAGATTGTCATCAATACAGCTATCACCATGGGAAGGTAACTGGAGCTTTACCTGAGAATGCATTTAAAGCACAAGCCATAGATTTACCTCATTCATGGGGTGGGGAAACTGGGATATATACACATCAACTTCTATCAGTCATTGCTTGAACGCTGCTCCCAGCGTTCCCACTTATAGTCTGTCTTCCACAATTTAGAAAAAGGCCTTATGCAAAGAGATGCAGATGCTGGCTGCAGAATTCCTGGAGGCTGCAGGCAGGGCACTCACCACTGATGCTCAATGGTTGCTTTGCTCATATCTGTTTGAGAGTGTGCATAAAATGAATTATTTTCAGGACAAATATAAAATTATTAAAGCTGAGCTCAGAAAATTAAATCTAAACAGACAAATTGCCATCGAAGTAAAGAGAAAATAGCCAAGTGATTTACTACCCCCATTACCAACTTCTAGGCTTGAAAACACAACAAAACAAACAAGAAAAATAGACCTAAGTTTCAAAAGAAGAATTTAACCAAATCGTTAAGGAACGTACAGCACCAGCATGATTTAGAGAGAGTGCAGAGGAAAAACAAAGAAGACTCAGAAAAGCTTTTGAGTAAAGCAGAAGAAAATATTAGTGAATGAAAGCAAATACTGTGTTCCTGGTAAATATACTTTACACTATAAACACACCAATCTTCCTAAGTAATTTATGAATTTAACAATCACAGTTTTTAAAATAGCACAACAATTATCAGGAAAATTATATGAAAACAAAGAAAAATAATGCAGATAATTTTAAAAACATTAATAGGAGGAACAAATTCTGAATACAGAGAATAATAATCTGTAACTCTCTCATGCAATATTGAAACATGTTATAAAGTTACAATAATTAAAATTGGTTGGTAATACCAGATGATTGGCAAACAGATAAGGAAAGAGATTTGAACATCTTAAAATGTATAGACAATCATATACATAGAGTATACGAATCACATATGCACATATATGACACATATTCACACATTCATATACACATGTGTATACATAAATATTGATGTGCACAGCACACACGTAGATAAAAATACATAAATATAAACATCACATAATTACACACAATAATTGTGTGATGGTAATTGTTAACAATGTATTTACAGAGGAGAAAAAAAGGTTTGATTTTTTGCAAATTTCTATGATGTAATTACTCCACCATGATAAATTCCAAGCTATAAACTTGATGTTACCTAAAGCAGAATTAGAAAGAGATGTATATATCTATAGTTGTGGATCACCTTAAGAAAATAAATAATAGTAAAATTATTAGATAGGAAAATTTAAAATATTTTATTACTTTTGTTTTTGGTATAACTTGCTTAAATTAATGCTGATAATTTGATTTTAAATAATGACTATATTTAAGAACTGGCTTCATAAGTCTTACACATTTAACAGTTTTCTCTTAGGGGCCAGTAAAAACCAGTTCTACATATGAAGACATACACAGGAATTTTGAGTAGGATAATTTTAAAAATAAAATGAGTTATATATAAAGTGTTGAGGGTGGGCTGGACCATAGTGAAGTTCTTCAGTACTAGCTTAACATTTGATTACCAAATTAACATTTGGTATACAGTAAAGATGGCATTACAAACAAGTAGGAAAATTGATTATTTAATATATGATTTGGAGACAGTTTACTCGTAATTTGAAAAAGTGATAAGCTGGATTTCTGTTTCAGGTTAATATCAAAATAAAAGACAAATAGATCAAAATTTAAAATGTAAGATAAGAAATGTTAAAAGTCCTAGACAAATGTAATAGTTTTTCAAATGTGTTCTTGGTCTGTGGGTGTATTTTGGAAGTACCGCCTATGAAGGGGCATAAAAATAAATATTGATACAATTTAGTTACATAAAAAATCTAAATTCTCCAAATCAACCATATATACAGTAAAAAATCAAATAATAAACTATAAAATATTTGCAACTCAGAGTGCAGAACAGGGCTTAATTTCCTTAATATAAGAACAGCTTTTAAGATATAAATTGATCTCATAAAAATCAATAAACAAAAGATTATGTATGAAACCAATAACAAAAATGGGCCAAGTAAAACATTCAAATTCATATTGAAACATGAGACACTAACTAAAACTTATCCTATTGGTAAATAACAAAATACTTTATTACTGGAAGTGTTGGTGAGATTACCAGGTAATGGGTATTCTTATAAACTGTTGGTAGAATACAAATAGGTGCAGTCTTTGTGGAGTACAATTTGACAACATTTAATCAAATTTTTTTAAATGCATGCTCTTTGAATTAGTAAATGCCATTTTTTAAATTTATGTGTACCTGCATATACAAAAAATATATCTGTGCAACTGGTAACAGTGGTTGCCTTCCAAGAGTGGAATTAGATTACCTAAATAAAGGATGGGAAGAAGGCTTAATCTTCTTTATAGTGTACAACTGTTTTTATCTTTTGAATTTGATATTAGATGAATGTGCTAACTATTGAAAATGAAAATAAAGTTAATTTTTAATTACATAGGAAACAGATCATCTCATACACAAACAATAAAACAGAAAAAAGCAAAGACAGAAGCAAATTGAGTGGTTGTTTCAGATATTTTCACAAGTATTGTTATACTGTTTCACAAATATATTGAATATCTTTTGAGATAAAGCTCTGGCTTGAGAATTCAACATCTTTCGGCACCATCATGGGAAACAATCTTCCTTTCATAACTGAGTATCAAATAGTATGATAATGTCCTAATGTTCAGAAGGCATAATTTAGTTTGGGTATGGTTCAACTTTTCTCTTATGGAATTCTCTATGCAAATCTTCACAGGAGTGGAAACAGTTTAAAGAGAATGTTACTGAGAGGGTGTGATGGTCTCTACAAGTCCTCTTATTGTGTAATATTTTATAGCATAGATCACATACTTATCAGTTTACATTTGGGAAATAAATATTTCAAGATGCCATCACTACTGATTAAAAGGAACCCACATATGGTGAGTTGATCGAATTTAAAAGTGAGTCTATAATGCATTTCAGCTTCCAGGATCCCATTGTGTAACTGACATATTGTCACATTAAAGTCTTCCTCTGATCCCACATTCCAAGATGTAAAAGTTACAGTTGTCTCCATTCAATACTCAAGCAGTTATATTTCAAGCTTAACATAATTTGAGACTTTAAAATCCCCAGATATGAAAAAAATCCTCAACAAAGTGATTATTATTAATAACATTAATAATACTACTTGATTCCTTTCATATGCTCATTTTTCTCTATTTTTGTAAATGAATTTGAAAAATACATTTTGATTTTCTCAGGCACCATTATATCAAAATGAAACATTGCTTTGCAGATTTAATGAAAAGCAACAGTTCCAATAAATGAATAGGACAAGTCCAACAAATGAGAATGGACAAACTAGTTTAAGCAAAAACAAGAATTGTCCCAATCTCAATTTTATCCTGGTGAATCTTAATTAGACTTACGGTAAGCTGCATTAGTGTTAATAAGCATTAATGTCATAACGATAAGCAGAGCATACAAATCAATAAATGCTGCTGTATCAATATATGAACAGAGACGCAAATAGCCATTTGGGTTCTTAACAGTGAACTTGGTAGGGAGTTAAATACTTGTTATGTGGATTTAATATATTTGAGAAGTAGGTGAGTCTTACTTGTGCACTACAGTCTAACACTGCCTAAAGAACAGTGCTGAGAAACTTCACAGACAAATGGAAACCTTAAATGATTTATAAACTTGCTCAGAGGCGTTATTTCACAACTCTGCCACAGTTTGAAGTCTTGCCCTTAGGTATTTAGGGGAGCAGAATGGTGATTATCAATCAATCTAATGAGTTTTTACTGATTATTACTATGTAACTGAGAATTGAGTTCTGTCTCCCTCTGAGAGGTACGATAGTCACTTAAACAGCTTAAACTTTTACAAAGGAGAAAAAAATACATTAAAAAAACCATAAAACAGTTACAAAGTAGTATGTATCAGTTAGGCTTAATTTTGGATTCAAGGGAAAAAAGAGCTAAAAAGTAGGGGCTTAAAGAAGAGAGAGATTTCTTTCAAAAATAAAGCAGTCTGGGAAGTGTATGGGATTTCCATACACTGGAAAAACCCAGAAGCATTCCAGTTATCTGTACAGCCATTCCTTGTTGTGGCCTCCAACTTCATGGTCAAGGATGGGTCCTGCTGGAGGTAGCAGGTGGTGGAAGGAAATAGAAAGGTGTGACTCTTCATTTTAAAAAAGCTCCATGAAGTCATATATGTTGATTCCTATACTTGATTGAACCACACATAGTCACGTGCAAAGAGGTTGGGAAATGTAATCTTCATCTGGTTGACCATGCAACCAGCTAGAAATTGATTTCATTACTAATAAACAAGAAGCGAATGTATACTGGAAAACAAGTAGAGCTTCTGCCAAAAACACAGAAAAAAATAAAATAAATCATTGAATCATGTGGACCAATATCTATTAAAGAAATTCAGAAAAGGAGGATATCAGTGTGAGATGAAGACACCAGGAAAGGAAATTTCTTAATGTTGTGCAGAAAAGTTTGTCATTCAGATTTATTTAAACTGTGTTTGCTCTTACTTTTTTCTTCCTCATTATGAAAGTGGGAACATGTGAGCAGAGTTCTAAGTAATATGTAAAATTTGTAATGGTGAAGGGAAGAGGAGAGAGTTAGGAATAAGAATTAGTTGAATAAATAATTGAAAGTGACATTGACAATATGTGCAGTAACTATGAAGAAATCTTATAGAGCCTAGATAGATGTTGCATATCAGATGCTGTGTACATGCTTATTAGGCTTTATTAAAATTGGATCTATTAGTCTTAATAGTCTGAGCTCCCAAGATAAACAGAACATATACATATATTTATATTATAAGGAATTGGCTCCCAAAATCTTCAGTCTAAAATCTGGGGACCCAGGAGAGCTGATGGTATAGTTTCAGTCTAAGTCCAAAGGACTGAAAACCAGGAAAGCCAGTAGTGTAAATTCCAGGCTGAGTCTGATTCTAAGGTCAGAAGACCAATATCCAAGCTTGAAGACAGTCAGAGAGAGAATTCTTTTCTATACAGCCATTTTATTCTATTCAGGCCTACAGTGGATTGGAGTGAGCAAGCTTCTACATTCATTCTACCAACGCCAATGTCAATCTCATCAGAAACACCCTCACAGATACATCCAGAAACAATGTTAAATCAAATATCTGGCCACCCCATGGCCTAGGCGTGTTGACACATTACAATTAACCATCAAAATAGATGCAGAAAGGTTTCCTGGCCTAGAATCCTTAGATCTGCATGTGCATGAGAAAGATTATATTAGCTCAGCTAATGGTCATTAGAATTAAGAGTATAGATTTTTAGTAGCCAAACTTGAAATAAACAAATATGTAAACCAAAAGGCCAATTAGTTAATTCCCACTAGTTGCTCCTATTTATTTTATTTGTTATGTATTCAACAATTTCCCCATAAAATAATTATTGATAACAGAAACATAAGTATAAAATTTAAAAATTAAAAAATATACAGATATTGAACAGTGAGATACTCAAAAGACATCTTGAAAGCTCTGTGTGTATGAATGGAGCAAATAAATACGTAAGCAGGCCAGGCACGGTGGCTCACGTCTGTAACCCCAGCACTTTGGGAGATTGAGGTGGGCAAATCAGTTGAGGTCAGAAGTTTGAGACCAGCCTGACCAACATGGAAAAACCCCATCTCTGCTAAAAATACAAACAAAAAAAAAAATTAGCCGGATGTAGTGGCATATGTCTGTAGTCCCAGCTACTTGAGAGGCTGAAGCAGGAGAATCTCTTGAACGTGGGAGGTGGCAGTTGCAGTGAGCAACAGAGATTGTGCCATTGCACTCCAGCCTGGGCAACAGAGCGAGACTCCATCTTAAAAAAAGAAAAAAGAAAAAAGAAAAAACACACACAAAGAAATAAGTAAACAAGTAAATATGTGGGTAATTTATTGGTTAATTCCCAATGTCAGCATCTGTTTAGCATTCTTCAGAATTGATCAGTTTCTTCAAAGATAAATCATCCATCTTTCTGCATTTAGACACTCTTTGATTTCATCTTCCATAAGACAAGACATTTGTACTCCACTACATATCAGTCTTCAGAATTCAACCAACAGTCCTCTGCTGGTATGGAAGAATATTTATGGTTATCTAACTGCCCCTTAGACAATTTTCAGTCAATTTTCTTCTTTTTCCACAACCATCACTGTGAACCTCAGAGTTCCTGAACTTACTATGTTTCTGTGGCACAAATTGTTTTATTGCTTGTTGGTTTGCTTTTAATTGGTTTCCAATCCTTTCTCTTCCCACTCATGCTTTGGTTTCATTTTCTTGTGTTTTTCTAAGGTAATTATCAGTTACCCAATTATTCTTTACTTTCTTATTTATTCATTAACATTCAATATGCCTTATATATTCCTTAACCCTCATTTCACTAAAGCTTTATGCTAAATTGTGTAATAAGGTATTTTATCAGCTAAATTGTGTAATAAAGTTTTTTAATCATCTCTACTCATCATTTTCAATCATTCTTTTTCCTTAATAAAGGCATTGAAGTTGATAAATTTCCTACACACAACTGAATAGCGTAGGCTTGTAGTCTAGAACTGACACTCTAGTTCATATAAGTTCTTATTTCCATTATGATTTCTTCTTTATGACATAGATTTTACACATTTTTAAAGTTAACAAACAGGTGGAACATTTCATTAACTGATATGCTGTTTATTTCAAAATTTATAGTGTATGATCAAAGAATGGCATTTGTTTGCACCAAATCTTTTGAATTTGATATTTGTGGCCTAATATATTATCAGAATTTTATGATTTTTTTTGAAGAATAAAGTGACATTTATTTTTCTGTTAATGTTTTACTTTAATTCTAATATATGCCATATTAATATTGCTACCTTAGGTTTATTTTGGTTTCCATTGGTGTATGTATATGATATGTGTGTATATATATATATGTGTGTGTATCAGTTTATTTGAAGTATTTTGCATAATGTCATTTTATATGTATTTTGTATAAACTGTACAATGCCGAACTTTCAAGCTTAACACAAGAACCTCTGAATTATAATGAGTGACCCATTTACACTTTTTCTTACTACTATATATTTAGGCTTTGCTGTCTTTTTCATATATTCCACCTTTTATGGACATATATTTTATTTCATTGTGTCTCGTTATATTAGAGTTTTTGTTTAGCACAGTAGGGTCAGATTATAAAAATGACTGTGCTGGTTGAAACTATGCAAGCAATATTAATAATCAAGGAAAATATTACAATCATTTTGTCTCCTATAAATTTTTATTAAGAAATTCAAAACTGTCCATTATAAATGTATAGAAAAAATTAAAAATTACATTAATTGCTACTAAAAGTTACACTAATAGTTGCTCAGTACACTGTAATTTCAAACATTGAAAACATTGAGAATTAAAGTATTTTCTTTATTCACTAAAATATGAATAACAATTTGACCAGTACTTGCCTTCCCATTGTGTAAATTGAGTTTAACTGAGTGAACATATTTTCTATGTCATGAATACCAATATTTTATACTTTGTGTTTTAACATCATGAAATATCTTCTAGGTTTCCTTTAATATAAAGCTTTTTGCTGATTTCACTTCCTATGGAACATCACCAACTTTTTTTGTCACTATTGCTTTCCTAATTTATGTTGTTTGTCTTTATTAAGTTCTTTTGGCTGCATATCTAGAATCTCTTAAATAATACCAGTGTCAACATTTCCCTGATAACCAATTTCTTCTATAACTTTATTTACATTAATTCAAATTTCCCTCCCAACATATTTTTATTCCCTTGCTGCTCTTTTGTCTTTGTTGTCCAATTCTCACTTTTGATTATTTATTTTTTAAAGTGGCACATGGTTTAACACTCAGAAACAAGGAGAAGATAAAACTACACATTTGTTCTCTGTGCATAAACTTAATAATAGACATGCAATAACCACCCTCAGCCGACTTTGAAAGAGGTGACATGATGCAACTGATCATGATGTACATAATTCATTTATGTAGTGATTTGTGGACCGAAGAGCCAGCAAGAAAGTTTGTATGTTATGAAATTACTCACAGCTAATATATGCTGTAAATAAAATTTAAATCATGTTATAGGATCTCATTTTATTTAACTAAGCCATGGTAACTGAAATTCATGCATATTAGATCCATGCAAAGCAAAGGCCTGCCTGTATTATTTATACATTTTTTTCTACTAATGGTTTGGCAGTCATGCATTTGATTTCTGTTAATTTATACTCACTCATATATTTTTAAAAACATATTTGTAAAAGTAAGAAACACATACAGAAAAGTTCACACTCATAAATGGACAACTTAATAACTTATCACTAAGTAAACCATGTTACCACAACACAGATAAAGAAATAAAATGTTATCAGCTTCCCAGAATGTCCTCCCTTCTATCAGAGCCTCCTCCTTCTTTACCAAAGCTAACTTCTATCCTGACTTAAATTACAACATACATGCTTGACTGTTTTTTACTTTACTTAAATGGAAAAATACAATATATATTCATTTGTATCTGTGTTCCTTTCCTGAACATATTTGTGAGACACAGCTATGTTGTGCGCAGATGCAGTTTATTTGATTTTACTAGATAGAGTAAAATCCTTATTTGAATAAAAACATTATTTATTTATTCTACTGTTTGGGAGTTTAGTGTTAGTTTTTTTGGTCTACTACAGACGTTTTTGTGTGTCCATTTTTGTACACGTGGGCACTCATGGGTATATATTAGGTATATACTTAATAGTAGATATTCTGGGCCATAGGTAAGCATAACATTTAGATTTAACAGTTTTCTAGATATATGCATAAATTTACTTAATCAGAAGGAAGAATGATTCTAGAACTTCTAAAAGAAGCCCTAATTGCTCCATATAATTCTGTCAACACTTAGTATTGTCAAACTTTACTAAAATTGTCTTTCTGATTATTTATTGGTACGTTTTAAATTTGTATTTCCCTTATTTCTAGTGAAATTGAGAACCATTTTATTAAACTCTGTATTTTGAAATACTTTTAAATGTAAAGAGGAGTTTAAAATAGGAAAGTTTTTTTTTTTTTACTTTTAAATAAACTATACATTTTATGTGTATTTCACCAGTTTTTCTGCCTATGTTCTTTTTCTATTGAAGGATCCAGTTCAGAATGCCACATAGCATTTATCTGTCATGTCTCTTTAGTGTCCTTGAGTCTGTGACAATTTCTCAGTATTTTCTTTTTTTGTCATGAGCTTGACACTTTTGACAAGCACCAGCCAGGTGTTTTGTAGAAAATCCCTCAATTTGGTTTAATGTAATGTTTTCTCTTGATTAGACTGTGGCTATGGATTTGTTAAAAGTGTGCCAAAGAGGTAAAGTGCTCTTCTAATTGCATAACAAGTAGCACATAATATCAAAAAGGCTTACTGCTGGCTATGTTAATCTTAAACATTTGGTTGTGGTAGTGTCTTCCTGATTACTCCACTGTAAAGTTACTATATTTCTCTTTCTCTACTCTGTATCTTGCTATTGAGACACTAAGTCTGAACCACAACAAAAGGGAGAGAAATTAAGCTCCACCCTCTGGAGGGAGACATATCAAATAATTTACGAACATATTTAAAACTGTCTCAGTTATTAATACATATTATTGGAAATCACTTTAAGGATATGTAAATTTCCCATCTCCCTTTCAAGTTTAACCTACTAATGTTAGCTTTCATCAGTGGATCTTGCCTGAAGTAATTATTACTGCAGTATTCTAATAATTATTTTTATTTCCCTCATTCTTTCTACATTTATGTATTGAAATTCTTCTAGAGGGAAGATTATTCCATGCTACTTATTATCTAATTGTTTAATTATTAATCAATTATTTATTTATATAAGTATAATATATAATTTTAAAATCTTTAAATTATGATTCATTACTCTCAGTACTTATTTTGTTACTTAATCTGCTATTGCTTTAGCCATTGGAAATTATTTCATATTGTCTCCTGTGTGTTCCCTTAAGATACTCCTTTATTTCTATTTTTACTTCCTTAAATTCTAGATTTTCCAGAAGTTTATCTTAGCGAACATTCCAGGTACACTTGAAACATTTGTGTATTCTACTCCTTTGAGATGGAGAGCTCTACAAATGCCAATTAAATTAGGTTAGTTGATAGTATTCTTCAGATTACCTATATTCTTACTGATGTGGTGCCCATTTATTATCTTAATTGCTGACAGAAAGATGTTGAGTTTTCTATTATAATTTTGGGTTTGTCTTCTTTATTTCAAACATCAGTTTTTGAGTGTTCATCAATACATGAACAGATAAAATGTGGCATACGTACATAGTAAAATACTATCTATCTTTAGAAAAAAAGGAATTCTATCATTGGCAATGACATAAATTAACCTACAGAAAATTATGATAATTGAAAAAAAGCCAGGCAAAGAAAGACAAATAATGCATGACCTCAATTATATGTGGAATCTAAAAAGGTTGAACTCACGGAAATAGAGTAGAATGGTGGTTGCCAGGGGCTGACTTGGGGGTTGGGAGTGGGATGGGTATATGTTGATTAAATGATACAAAATTTCAGTTAGACAAGAGGAGTAAGTTTAGCTCTATTGTACAAAAGGTGATTATAGTTAAAAAATGCATAGTATGCTTGAAAACTGGTAAAAATATAGATCTTAAATGTTCTTACCACAAAAGAGATAAATATGTGAGGGAACAACTATATTAGCTTGATTTACACTTTCCACAATGTATTCCTATATCAAAACATCATGTTGGCATGACAACACCAAGATGTTTGACTACAGGTATCTAGTACTCATCTACAAAAAGAAGAAACAAAATAACAGGTAAATTACTAGACTTTGAGTAGTGTATCTAAGTGTGAATGCTGGAGTTCACCAAGGAAGTGAGAAAAACGCTCTGAAGCACAGAAACACATGATGGTAGCATAAAGAGGGAAGTAAAGCACTTGGCCAAGATCAGCTCATAGCCAAAAAGACTCCCTATGATGAGGAAAAAGTAAACAGAAGATCCCCAGAAGACACCGTTAATTACTGAAAATGCCTGGAATCTTAGTTAGAGAAGAGCCCTTCAGTCCTCACAGGCCATCAGCTGAGTACAGAAAACTGCCTGGAATCCATGTGGCAACATTGCCTGCAGAAAGGAAATCATGCTGGGCTCCCTCCCACTCCACAGGACCCAAGCTGCTATTCCATGATACCATTTTGAGAACAGAGAGACTGCTAGAAAGCATTCTGTTCTGGGGACCAGTAGCCCCTGCATCTCCACATCCCTGAGGCCCTCCCATCATCTCACTATGCCCACACAAAAGGATGCAATGCCATGACCCTAGCTAAAACAAGCAGTACAACTGAGATCTTTGCACCTAAGGTCATGTGGTAACCTGCACCCCAAGAAACAGGAGGTTTAGCACAGTGGGGAGTGTGTTCCCAAGATTGTAGAAACCAATGTTCATGGCTCTCAGGGCCTGAGGACAGGTCACCAGTTGCTTACCTCTGCTTGTAACCATACCCTCTCCACTAGCAGTGCTGAACATCATGTGCACCCCTTAGGGCGTGAGAAGTAGCCCTGCTGGTGCTCACCTCCACTGATGAACCCACCTTTTTGACCAGCAAAGCTGCTGCACCCAGCACATGCCCACCTCAGGGCCTTAGGGATAACCTTCCAAATGGCCATTGGCCCAGCAAAGTCATGCCACTACCTTCACAAACACTAAATGTCTAGGCCACAGAGGTACTTAAAGACACCACTCATGTTGATAACATATGAAGAAATTACACAGACATTACATTGCTGTACTAACCAGAATTAAAGCCAAAGAAACCTAGCCAATGGACACTACAGACACATCTAAAGGAAAAAGCATTTCCCTATGAAAGTTACGCCCTACAATTGTAAGAGATGACTGTTCCACTAGATGTACAGATAACAATGTAAAGACACAAGAAACCTGAAAAAGCAAGGAAACGTGATAGCTCCAAAGGAACACAATAATTCTCCATTAATGGGCCACAAAAAAAGGAGATCTACAAAATGCCTGAAAATAAGCTCAAATAATGATCTTAGGAAAACCCATTGAGATACAAGAGAATACAGGTAGATAATTTAACAAAATCAGAAATACAATTCATGATATCAATTATAAATTTGATAAATAGATAGATGTCATTAAATAGAAGCAAACAAATCTTAGAGGTGAATAATTCAATTAATAAAATAAAAAATACAATCAAGAGCTTCAGCAACAGAATAGATCAAGCAGAAGTAGGAATCCCTGAACTTGAAAGCAGGTTTTTTGATATAACTCAGTCACACATACGCACACAAGAATATAAAATAACAGAGAAAGCCTACAAAACTTACAGGACACCATTAAATAAACAAAGTTTTGCAACATAAGGTTTCCAAAAGAGAAAGAAATGAGAAAAGTCATTAAAAACCAATTTAATAAAATAATAGCTAAAAACTTCTTAAGACTTGGGAGAGATATGGATGTTTACATCTAGGAAGCTCAGTGTCTCCAAATAGATTCAATGAAAAAAGATCCTTTCTGAGGCATATTACACTGAAAATTTAAGAAGTCAAAGATATGGACATAATTTTAAAAACAGTAAGATAAATTTGTCAAGTCATACGTAAGTGGATCCCCATTAGACTAACAGCAGATTTTTCAGCAGAAACCTTACAGTCCAGGAAAAAAAAAAGATGATATATTCAAAATGCTAAAAAAAAATTCTAGACAAAAATACTATATCCAGTAAAGCTATGTTTCAGAAAAAAAAGGAGAAATGACTTATTTCCCAGACAAGCAGAAACAAAGAAAATTCATTACAACTAGGCTGGCCTTGAAAACTATTATGAGGAAATCCTACATCTAGTAGTGAAAGAACGATAACTTCTATTTAGGAAGGCATAAAAAGTACAAATGTCACAGGTAGAGCAGATGGATAAATAAGAAAGAGACAGAAATCAAATCTTACCATTGTGAAAAACTCTCAAACTGCAAAGATAAATAATGAGACAGGAAGAAGACACTAATGGGTATACAGAACAACCTGGAAAAAATTAACAAAATGACAGGAGTAAGTCCTCACCAATAAATAATATTATTAAATGAAAACAGATTAATTACTCAATTGAAATATATAAACTGACTTAATAACAATACAACATGCCACTATATGTAACCTACATGAAACTCACTCCATATATAAAGACACACAGAATGAAAGTGAAGTTATAGAAAAAGATATTCCATGCAAACAGAAGTTAAAGTGAGCATGAGTAATTACACTTATATCAGATAAAATAGACTTTAACTCAAAAACTACAAAAAGAGACAAAGAAGGCCATTATAGAATGATAAAGGGATCAATTTAGAATGGGAATATAGTTGTAAATGCAATCACCCAATACAAGAGCACCCAGGTATATAAAGCAAATGTTTGATTTCAAGGGAGAGATAAATGCCAATTCAGTTATATTTTGGAACTATATTTGCAATACTCTACTCTGAGCATTATACAGATCATCCAGTCAGCAAATCAACAAAAAAAAATGTATTTATACTCCACTATACACCACATAGACCCAACAGACCTTTATAGAACATTTTACCAAACAATTGCAGAATACACATACTTCTCATCAGCATATAGAACATTTTCCAAAATAGAGCATATCTTAGGCCATGAATCAATTGTCAAGAATTCAAAAAATATAAATAACATCAAGTATATTTTATGACAAATTAGAAACAAAAATTAGAAACAAAATATATAATACATACATGTAGAAAACAATAACAAGACTGACTTTGGAAAATACACAAATAGAAATTAAACAACATACTCCTGAATAACCAATGAGTCAGTGAAAAAATTAATAATAAAATGTATAAAGGTCTTAAAATAAATAAAAATGGAAATAAGACATACCAATATCTATGGGATAGAGCACTAGCACTACAAAGACAGACGTTTATAGCAATAAACATCTATAAAAAAAGATTAGAAAGATTTTAAATCATCTAACAATGTACCTAAATGAACTAGAAAAACAGTAATAGATCAAATCCAAACTTAGTAGAATAAAATAAATGATAAAGATCACATCAGAAATAAATGAAATTAAGACTAAGAAATGAATGTAATAAAAAAGTGTTTATTTGAAAAGATAAACAAAATTGGTGATACTTTAGGTAGAATAAGTAAGAAGAAAAGAGAGAAGACCCAAATAAAATCAGAAAGGAAAAAGGAGACATTACAACTGATAACACAGAAATATACAGTATAATTTGAAACTTATGAACAATAATATGCCAACGAATTGAAAAACCTAGAGACAATTATTAAATTACTGGACACATACAACCTGCAAAGATTCAACCAGAAATAGAACATTGAATAGGCCATTAGCATAGCAAAATTGGATCAATAATAAAAAGTCTGTCAACAACAACTACAAAAAGCCCAGAACTGGATGGCTTTACTGATGAATTCTATCAAAACTTTAAAGAACAACTAATACCAATTATTCTCAAGATATCCCAAAAATTTTAAGAGGAAAGATTCTTCTCAACTCATTCTACAACACCATCATTGCTGTAATACCAAAACCAGACAAGTTCAAAACGGAAAAGAAAACTACAGATTGATTTATCTAATAAACATAGATATAAGAATTCTCTGCAGAATACTAGCAAACCAAAGCCAGCAGCACATTAAAGAGATTATATACCATTATCAAGCACGATTTATCCCAGGGATGCAAGCATGGTTCAATATATCCAAATTGATAAAAGTAACATATCACATAAAGATTAAAACCATATGATCATCTCAGAAGATGCAGAACCAGTATTTGATAAAATAACATGCCTTCATAATAAAACTCAAAAAATTAGGTATCAAAACATGTACCCCAACACAATAAAGGCCATATAGGACAAACTCACAGCTAACATCATACCAAATGGGAAAAAGCTGAAAGTTTATCCGCTATGACCTAGAACAAGATATGGATACTCCCTCTCACTACTCTTACTCAACAGGTAGTGGAAGTTCTAGCCAAAACAATTAGGCATGAGAGAGAGAAAAAAAAGGGCATCCAAATTGGAAAGAATGAAATCACACTGTCCCTGTCTGCAGACAAGAAAATGTTATATATAGGTTATATATAGAAAAACCTAGCAATTGCACCCTACAATTTTTAAGACTAATAAATAAATTTAGTAAAATTGAAGAATACAATATTAACAAAAAATCAGTAGCATTTCCATACATTAATTACAAACTAGCTGAAAAAGAAGTCGAGAAAGAAATCCCATTTACGGTAGCCCCCAAAAATAAATAAAATATCTCAGAATAAATTAACCAAGGAGGTGAATTATCTCTACAATGAGAACTATATAACACTGATGAAAGAAATTGAAGAGGGCACACACACACAAATAGAAATTCCATGTTCACGGGTTGAAAGTATTAACACTGTTAAATTGACTACACTACCAAAAACAATCTACAGATTTAATTACGATCCCTATCAAAATACCAATGACATTCTTCACAGAAAAAAAAAAAACTAAAATTTGAAACTGCAAAGTCTTCCAAAATCCAAAGCTATCCTCAGCAAAAAGTGCAAAACTAAAAGCACCACACTACCTCCAAAATATACTACAAAGCTATAGTAATCAAAACAATATGGTCCTGGAATGAAAAGAAACAAGCCATCAGAATAGAATAGGCAGCTCAGAAATAAATGCACACATTTCTGGTCAATTAAATTTTTTAAAAGGTACCAACAACACACAATGGAGGAAAGACATTTCTTTAACAGATTGTGTTGGAAACACTGGATATTCATATACAAGAGAATGAAACTAGACTCCTATTTTTCACTACAGATAAAAATAAACTCAAAATGGATTAAAGACTTCAATATGAGACCTGAAACAATGAGACTACTGGAAGAAAACAGGAGAAATGCTTCAGAACATTGGTATGAGCAAAGATTTGATGGTTAAGATCTCAAAATCACAGACATCAAAAGCAAAAAGAGACAAATGGAATTATATCAAACTAAAAAGCTTTTGAAGATTAAAGGAAACAATCAACAGATTGAAGACAGAACATGCAAAATGGGAGAAAATATTTGCGAACTATTCATTTAATTCAGGATTAATATTCAGAATATGCAAGAAGCACAAATGACTCAACAGTAAAAAAACAAAAATCCAATAGAAAAATGGGCAACGATCTGAATAGACATTTCTCAAAAGAAGACATACAAATTGTTGTGCTGAACACCCTTAATCATCAGGGTTTGATTTGCAGAAATGCAAATCAAAACCACACACACATACACACAAACAAATGCTAGTGAGGATGCTGAGAAAATTTTTGACACTCTTGATGGTAATGTAAATTATCACAGCTGTTACAGAAAATGGTATGGAGATTTCTGAAAAACTAAAAATATAATTACCAAAGCAATCCCACTAATGGGTATTTATCAAAAGGAAAGAAAATCATTATATCAAAGAAATTCCTGTATCCCCATGTTATTGCAGCACTATTCACAATAGTTAAGATAGGGAATCAAACTAAATGTCTATCAACTGATGAATGGATAAATAAATTATGGTACATGTACACAGTTAAATACTATTCAGCTATAAAGAACAAGGAAATCCTTTAATTCACAGCAGAATGATTGAGAATGAAAGGACATTATATTAAGTAAAATAAGCCAGACACGGAAAGATAAATACCACATGTTCTCATTAACATGTAGAACTAAAAAATTTATCTCATAGTAATAGGAAGTAGAATAACTATTACTAGAGGCTAGGACTCATGGGAGTGAGGGGGTAAGGAGATTAAATAATATAAAATCACAATTAAATAGGAAGAATAAGTTCTACTGTACTATAGGCCTGTAGAGTGACTATTGTTGACAATAACTTATTGTATATTTTCAAAGAGCTAGAAGAGAGAATTTTGAATATTCTCAACACAAAAAAGTGATAAACCTTTGAAGTAATGGATATGTTAATTACTTTAATTTGATCATTGCAAAATGTATACACGTACAAGACAACACATTGTACCTCCAAATATGTATAATTATGTCTTAATTTAAAAATAACAAAACATGTTGTATACTATAAACATTTGAAACAATTTTAAAAATAGATGAATAAATAAATAAAACCAGTTTTTGTCTCATGTGTTTTGAAATATTGTTTTTAGGTTTATAAAAATTTGGAATTTTTATTGCCTCTTGGATAATTGATTTCTTTATCATTTTGCAGTGTTTTACTTTATCTTTGATAATAGCCCTTTTACTGAAGTTTATTTTGCTTAAATAGTTGTTTTAAGCAAATATTTACTTCAGTTTTCTTTTGGTTTATTTTTTCATTTTATATATGTATATATAAAATGAATATCTTTTTTAATTGATGTGTGACATCATTCACATTTAAAGTAATTTTTGTATGGTTGATTAATATATACTTAATCTTGCTGGCTATTTTCTGTGTTTTATTTGTACTTTGCTTCCCTTTTCCTCTTTTTGTTAACTTCTGAGTATATTTGATCCCTTTTATAATTAATCTTTATCTTGTTTACTCTTTAGACTTATTTTAAAAAGCTTATTAAGAGCTAGATTTGAGTTTTGCAATATTCATTTTTAAATAACTTCACTATAGTCTTGAATAATATCATGTTGCTCTATGTACAGTGCAACTATCTATGTATCAGTGTGTCTTCTTCCTCTTATTGTACATACATCTCACTTTTATGTAAAACACACTAGTTTTGCAAGTTCTGCTTTGAACAGTTATTTTTCACTTAAATTACAAATGACTAAAATATTTTCTTTTCCAATGATTTATTCATTAATTTACAAACGACTAAAATATTTTCTTTTCCGAAAATTTATTCATTTTCTGATGCTCTTTAGACAAGTTTCTGACATCATATTTCTTCAGCATGAAAAATTTTCTTCAACATTTTCAATAGATTAAATCTACTGGCAATGAATCAATGAGTTTTTGCTTGATGAGAAAGTATTTCTTCTTAATTTTTAATGAACATTTTCACTGGGTATAGTATTCCTGATAGGCTTTTTACTTCTTTCAGGATGTAAAGTTGTTACTCCTTTTTTTTCTTGCTTCACAGTTTCTGTTGAGAAGTCTGATGTAATTCTTTTTCACTTTCCACTGTAAATAATGTGACTCCTCTCTACCCCTTACCTACTGGTTATTTTTAAGATGTTCTCTTTCCCTTTTGTTTTTATCAGTTTGATTAGGATATTCTCAGGCTGTGATGCGTTTTTGTTTAATTTATTTTTAATTTAAACTCTTTGGTGTTCTGTCAACTTCTTGGATTGACTATTTGGAGTCCACTATTAATTTTGAGAGATTATTGACTGTTATTTCTTCAAATACATCTTCTGTCCTTTTCTCTCTGGTGTACCAAGACATGGACGGTAGACCCCTTGATATTGCCCCACAGCTTTGGGTGGTCTGTTCTGTTAGTTTTTAGTTTTCCACTAATTTTTCTATTTATGTTTCAGTTTGGGTAAATTTTTATTGACTTCCAAGGTAACTGACTCTTTCTGTGACTTTTTCAAATCTTTGTAAGTGCCCACTGATTACTATTTTAATATCCATTACTGATTTCGTATGTCTGTTTATTTCTAGTGTTTCCCATGGATTATTTCTTATACTTTCCATATCTGCACAAATGACCTGACATTGCTTGCTGCCTCTTTTCTTTGAGAAAATTTAACATATTAATTATAATCATTTTCATTTCTCTAATAGTTCCAATATCCGTGTCATATTTGAATCTGGTTTTGGCGACTGCTTTCTTTTACTTTTATTTCTTGTCATTTAATATATGCTTCACAATGTTTGATTACAAGTCAGACATGTTGTATACAGCAGTAGTCTTAGTTACATAATTTTATGCTTGGATATGAGTTTATATTATTCTTTTAGGCCCTAGTGTAGAAAGTTATTTTACACCTGACAGGAGTCAGGCTGGGATTGAACTCTGCTTTCTATTTGTACTTTAGTGTCCCCAGTTGACTTTGATTATTTCCATTTTAAGGAGGCTCCCAGAGAGAATCCTTGCCTTGCAACTCTCTCAACTGTATTCTATATTGTTTCTACTTAGTCTTTGTTAGTGTGGTGGGAGGGGACAGAGAAAGAAGGTGGGCCCCTAAAATTCTGATTAACTCTTAGCCTTAGTCATGCACTGTGAACCTAGCTCTCAGCATCTTGGCCCTGAAAAGTCTTCTTGACCTTTCTCTAGATGCATTGCTGAGTTTAGCAGATATTCCTTCATCTCTCCTGAGGAAATAACATTTTTTTCCTGTTCTTACCTTCTCCAGCTGCAGTATATTTCCAAAAGAGCCCTCATGCTACCGTTTTGATTCCCTTCCCGCTGTGGAGTAAGGTTTTTTGTTCCATAAGAAACAATAAGCCAGAAAACTCTGGATGGAGTTTTGGTGGTGACTGCCGTTTCTCTCCTCCAGCTGCAACTGATTTTCACTGGTGCCTACAATACACACATTTTAATGCTCTTTCACTTACCTTTAAGGCTTTTCGTTTCTCAAGCAGATGCGGGAGTAAGTTCCAGTGAATGTTGGTGGTGGCTGCTCTTTCCCATCTCCAGCTAGCATCATGAAAAAGCTTTTCCAAGAATCTTCCTGATATTTCCTGTGAATAAAATAAACTCAGCATGAATTATAAAGATACTTATGTCATAATTTTATAATAAATAAGAAGGTGGACTTCAGCCTGAGTGATGAGAGTAAGACCCTGTCTCACAAAAAAGGAGTGCAGAATTTTATGTGCAATATGATTAGAATTTTGTGCAGATGAATTAAACTGTACATAGGAAAATAGCCTAAATTCTGCCAAGTCTAGTTGCAAGATAGCATCTAAACACATATTGTGGGCTCCTCCCTATATCCTGGAAAAAGCAAAAAGCATTTTTTTTCTTAATAGAGATGTAGTCTCAGACATTGCCCAGGCTGGTCTCGAACTCTGTCACTCAGGCTGGTGACCACCTTATTTATTATAAAATTATGACATAAGCATCTTTATAATCCATGTAGTAAATATTTATAAAATGTCAGCCTAGTGTTCGATTTAGTGACTGCACCCTGGTTAATCTGACAAACTCTCTGTGTACTAATTGACAATTTTGTCTTCCAGAAAGACAAAGAAACGATAGGGGAACTCACCCTAATCATGCATAATATGGAGGAATAAGTTGACAGCATGTATATTATAGAAATCTTGTGAGAATATGATTATGATATCTAGAGCTTGATATCCAGGAAAGAAATATAATTTTACTTGGACCTAAGGCAAATCATTAATTGTTCAAATAAATGGTAGGCAATTTTACATGTCTTTAATTTTTTAAAAAACTCAAAAGATTAGCAAAATTATCATGAACAGATTTCTGATTATTATATTAAATAATTGAAAAGATCACATTTTAAAATTATTCTGATAAGAATTAAGTAGGAGTAGCCTATGAGGACAATGTAGTTCTGTTGGTAAAAAGGGCTACGGTTTTTAAAACACATGTGCTCTAAATGGCAAGAAGAAAAATCAAGAAGATGATTGCATAAAGGGGCAGGTGGCAAATATCTGTCTGAATGGTGTACAAAATGTATACTGAACAGTGTCAAGAAGGATAAAACTCAATACGACATAACATTTGGGATAAAAATTATTGAGCCTTAGAAGTTTGATCTTAGAAGTGTGTTCAGATCAAGATGATTTTGAAAATAATCAGCAATCAAAAAGGGCACATACAAACGTAAAATTGATAAGATAAATATAAATTTAACTTGATAAGGGTGAGTTAAATTCTTTAACTTTTTTTAGACATAACTTTTGAATAACTCATTTTCTTCTAAGCTTACCTTTCTAGACTTTAATTTTGATCCTCTTCCTTCATTTTTTTGCCTTTTATTTTTATGTGAATTATAATTTTATTTTTGATCTAGTGTATTTATTGCTAGATTAGTCACTCACCCCTAGATAAATGAGTCTTAATGTCTATTAAGTTGTATTATATTATTAATAATTCAGGTATTTTGGTTAAGTTCTTGTTTTTAAGGTTTCTTTTATGGGCTGAGTCTGTGATGAGAGCCATGTTGCTCACTTACAGGATAGGGGTATTTTGCTTCTGCTTGATTGTTTTAGTCTACTATAGCATGGTTACTTCAAGCATTGCCCTTCCTTTCCATTTTCATTTTCTTCCAGTACAATGAATACTAAGCTTTTTTTTTTTTTTGGAAGCTGTAGCTTTAAGACTATAATAATGCTTTTATGATACCAAAATTTGTATTGGTCACATTTGTGAGGAGCACACTTAATAGCACCAGAGGCAAAATAGGTATCTTTGGTTTTTCAATGTATCAGAGAAAGATAAATATGTGCAAACCTAGTCTTATAACTTTGGTTAACTGGGCTCTCATTATTTAGGATTACTCCAAGAGGAAGCTTTGCAATTTGTTATGTGTTCTGGCCAGAGCTTAGTTGATTTGTGTCTAGGAGCAGAATCTTTATCCACTCCTCCACCACATTATGGACTCTCTGGGAAAAACAAAATGAATAAAAAGTCTATTTTATTAATGAACGCTGGTCTTAAACTATGAAAAAGTCTTCTTTGATGTTATCTTTTACCAAAATTTTTTTTCTGGAAACTTCCATGAATCAAGGATTTGAACAAAAGCAAGTTAGGCTTCATGCATGACAAGATTCTTTCTCTCTTGCCTGATTAAAATGAGAGAAAGAGAGAACCCTGAGGAGTATTTTTAATACATTTTCCCCTGACACTGCATAAATCCAGGAACATTTATATGCTAATCAAATCAAAATAGGAATTATTAGTGACTGGAGAGCCCCAACATGGCTGTTATTTTCCCATCAACCTATGATAACAGCTCTGACGCTGAATTAAGGAGCTGAATATTACATAAGCTCCAAAAGGTTATAATACATGACAGGTTTAAGCAATATTAAATCCTAGAAACCCTGACCCACCTATTACATATTTATTCAATATTACAAATTGTAAATATTTAAAAATACACAAAGATACAGTGTGGGTAAATTCTTAATGTTTAATGAAATTATTCATGGTATACAAAGAGTCGAATAACTCAACAAATACCATGAAGGTTAATGCATGCAAAGGAATCTGAGGAGTCCAGCAATGAGAATAACACATTGTGTCCTTTCCTGGAGTGATCATGAAATGGAATTAACATGACCTGATTTCCATGGTTAAGGATATCTCTGGGGATAAAAGGAAGCAATGTTCACCAAAGATGTACTAGCAGCTAATCCAGATTCAATGTCCGGTCTCCATCTCATGTGCTGGAACCCATTGATTTCTTCTACTGCTCTCATTTTAATGTCGTTTTAAAATAACACTCTGGTTGTTGCTAAAATTCTACATATTTAGCTTGTCTCTTAAGAGGTCAGCCGCTGATTGGGAATAGCTATAATATGTAATCACAGATGAGCAAATAATGGAAAAACTCAAGAAAAGGTCAACAAAAAGATCTCAGGTAATGAGCCCAATGGAGACATTTTATTTTGATTTCCAGGATATCTAGTGTTTTTACTGAAAATGATCACAGATCACAATACAGCAGGTTTAAATTTACACTTCCCTTTTTAAATGCTACAATGCCCACACAAAAATCTTTGTCTGCAGTGAATGGGTAAGCAGAAGAATTTCTTGGCAAACCCAATTTGCATCTACATTCAAAACGCCATTTCAAGTTCCCATCCTCAGTAGCAGTAGCAGAATTGCTCTGATGTTTGTAGAATTTTGAGGAACTGAGACATAAGACAATTACAAATGAAGTTTCAGCTAATGCCCTATAAAAAGTCACCTATTTACAAAATAAGATAAAGATTAGTTAAAAAGGTGATCTGTTCATAAGAGTCTTAAAACTATCCTTCTATACTTTAGTTGCTGAGTTTTCATCTTTTGAACATCTACCTATCTACCTGTCTAGCTCTTCTGACTTTATATATGCATAGCCAATTTTTTTTGAAAAATAATAATAGACATTTATGTGAAACTTCACTTTCCTTCTAGGATCAAAACAGTTATGTTGAATTCGTGTGAAATTTTCATGTTTTCTAAGAAGCCATATCCTTATAATTTTTCATTTAGGTGTACATAGTTGTTTCAGTGCAATATAATCAAGATCATTGCTCCTAAAAAAGGTGTTAATTAGCAACAATTTCTACTAAATTGGCAGAAATAAGTTTAATTTTTAGGTGTTGATCAAACAGGAATGTCTTTGATTTCATCCAATGGGTAAGACTATATGAATATTTTCAGAAATAAAAAGTTTTCTTATCAAAAGAAATATAAAGACTTGACTTTATGCAATAAATTTGATTAGTTTTGCAAAAATTATCTGTCATTTCCTGAAGAAAATAGCAAACATTACATCACACAGATTTCATATTATTTCTACATTTTAGGGGTGGATTAATAGGTCTTTAGTTCAAATTTAACAATTTAATGACTAGTGCTTGTACAGTTCTAGAGTCTGGATATTTGGCCCTCCAAACCTCATATTGTAATTTAATCCCCAGTGTTGTAGGTAAGGCCTAATAGGAGGTGTTGGGTCATGGAAGCAGATCTTTCATGAATGTGTTGGTGCCAACCTGCAGTAACGAGCGAATTCTCATTAGTTCCTGTGTGTTAAAAAGAGCCTGGCACCTCCCTCCTCTCCTCCTCCTCATCTCTCTCTCTTTTTCTCTCAGTTCTTCTCTTGCCATGTGATTTCTGTGCATGTGGCTTTCCTTTGCCTTTCACCTGAGTGGAAGCAGTCTGAAGTCCACATCAGTTGCAGGGCTTGTAGAGCTGTGAACGCAATATATCTGTTTTATTAATTTTTTAAAATAAAAATCCCAGCCTCAGGTATTCTTTTATAGCAACATAAATGGACTAAAACAGGTAAAAATAGAAAGACCTGCTCCCATCCCAATTAATACTGTCTTTGCCTCTCTACCTAGTACATAAACAACTAAATGCAAATAAATAATGTGTTAGAGTTTGGTCTTAGAGTCTAGACAAATTTGAGTTTGAATTTACTTTTAGTAATAAGCAATGAAAAGAAGCTAATTTATCTCATCACTCAAAACCTTTGATTTTTGTAACACAAAATAGAGTTAATAATACTACCTGTACCTAATTTACAGGGTTATATTAACGAAATTACTAGGAAGTACAAGACCTGATAAGTAACAGCCATCCAAAAATACTTATTTGCTAATACTTTGGTAATATTCAATACTTCTAATAAGCAATAGATTTTGAAAATTAGTCATAATCCTTTTTGACTCAGTAATAAAAATCTGAGTTCATAAATGCCAATAGGGTAGGTAATCATAAAGATCACCTTTTTTATTATTCCAAACCTTTTCTTGAATCCTGAATATTTAACCCAGAATCATTTCGTACAGCCAAGTTAACACCCACAACAGTTTTAGCTATTGCAAGAAGAGTCCTGTCTATCTTGTCATGAAACTTGTCTGCATTGCCCTCTAATAGACTTTATTCCCTAGCAGAATATTAGGTACATATGAAGTATTGAAAAATATTTGTGATATAAATTAACTAAACAGAAAGTTTCTATTGAAGAGTTACTCAACAAAGGACATTTTCTGTTTTTACTTAATATTCAGAATACGAATCAAAATGAGCTTAGAGTCAGATCCTTTGTGGGACTCATACATAAACAAGGAGAATGATTAAAATTTTCTAATGGAGACTGTAACACCTATTAAATAAATTTCTGAATCCTTAGCCCAACATTCAAAGTTGTTCTCAGTTCATATTTTACTATATTTTAATTTTTATCCCCTGCCATTGTACCAAGTAGCAGGAATGAGTATTTCAGCACAACAGCATTCACTCCCACTGTGACTTTTAGCCATATATTATTTAATACACAGAGCACCCTTCTTAATTCGTGTATACAGAAAAATTGCCTTCAAAACTCTATGTCCAGATATATCACTAGTTCCATGAAGACTTTTGAAGTTGTTACTAAAAATTAATTATTCTCTCTTCTGTTATCCCATAGTCATTTTGTTTCTTTCTCTAATGCATTTATTGTATTTTACTATAAATAGTTTTTAAATAATATTTTTAGGTCATAGCCATAAAGTCCTTGAGGGTAGGACCTTCGTTGGTCATGCTCGTTGGCCCTGCACTTATCATTCAGGGTGGCACTTAATTTTGGTTAGTAAAATTTGCTGATTTATTGTCTTATATTTAGAAACAGAAATCATGTTGGAGAAGATAACAAAAAATGTGTTGACAGTATAACAGTTTACACTTCTAAGGACTCAACCAACACAAATTCTGGTCGCTTGCAGGATAATTCAAATTAACTTTTTTCAATTACATTGTGAGAGTTTTAGTGGATAAGTAACCAGGATAATATAATTTTCAGAAAAAAATCTGTTGGGATTAAAGTGTGAATCCTGGTTTTTATCACGTGTTCCATGTTAGTGGCAAAACACCCTGCACCTCTGCATTTCTCAGAGTATTGGATACCTCCTTGTTGTCTCTCTCTTCAATGAAGAAAAGCATAGCTTTGCTCTGAATATACTCAGCAGTTAAATGTCATTAAAATTAAAAATACTGATGGAAGAAATGAGCAGAAATAAACAATGAGCAATTTACACACTAAAACAGTGACATAAGGTGGAGAATAATGGAAAATGAAAAAAGTATAATGATGACTGGTTGACAGATTGCTGTCATTTTACTCTCTGGGGTTTTGTCACAACCTTCAGTAGAGAGATAACATTGAACATCTGGTGGACAACCAGTGCGGAACCTCAATGAAGCTGAGCGTGTGCAGTAGAAGAGGAATGAGCTTGGGGCTGTGGCTCATCTTCTCAAAAATACCTAAGAAAATAAAATGAGCCAAGAATAATATTGAATGATAATAGCTGCCTTCTAGGAAAACATTTGGGTCATTATATACAACTCTTTCTCTCACAATCAATAGCAGGAAAATCAACTGAAAACTGCTATTCTTTTTTTGGCATATACTAGCTATATGACCATAGGCAACATTTAACCTTAATGACCTTTAGTTTCTTCATCTGTAAAATATGGATAATAGTAACTCTATAGCAGCACTCTACAAGTGCTACTATGTAGCAATTAATATATTGTTTACTGTACTTTGAAAGCTGCTATATAATGATATGTAATACAATATAAAGATATGTTGTCTTTTCTTATAACTGTAGTTGCCCACTGTTTGACCAGATTAAATTAAATTAATTAATTGCATTTTTTGATGTTTGAAGGAGAATAGAATTTCCTATATTGAATATTACTTAGTTTGCTTAGCTTGCATTGTCTTTCCATCAGCTTTGAGAGATTCATATATCTGATTCCTTCTACTTGCCATCTCCTATCATCAGTTAGATGCTAGTAAACATTTAATTACTGGAAAAGCTCTAACTTATATTATTTGCCAATTCCTGTGGTGTAAGTACTCTCTCTTTGGCTGATTTCAAGCTACCAAAGTAACATCATGTTGCAGAGTTGGAAGAGTCATGAACAATGAGTCCTTGCCAGCTGGTAAGAGTTGGCTCTAGCATACCAACACTTAATATTCAATATAAACTAATTTCTTCTAACAGTCAACAAAAAATTGGAAACCTCTTTAATTCCCAACTTTCTGACTTTGAAACACACACAATATTCTTTTAGGTTTTATCAGTAAAATTAGAACAAAAAGAAAATTGGTAAGGAAAATAATTCAATATTACAGGTGCCAAGTTACATGAAATTTGAAGATAATAGTTATCTCTGAATTTCATTCAAACATTAATTAAAACAGGAAAAATTTTGCTGAAATTTATGGAGCCAGGTGTTCTGCTGAGCTCTCCAATTGATAAAGACATCGACTTTGTTTGTTTTTGCTGTATTGACCCACTGGTGTACGCCTTCTCTCCCTAATTAGAACAACCTGCCTGTACTGAGTAATCTGTTTCCAGTTTTGCCCCAGAATTTATTTTTTCCTATATAGAAAGTGTCTGCAGATGGATATTGAAAGTGTAATCTTTATTAGAGGCACATAAATTATGTTGCTTCATAATCCAGGTGACCAGATATTAGATAGTGGGGAAAGAGTGGCATTCCCCCATATTTCTATGTGAAACCAAGTCTAATGTTGGCATTGTTCGGCCCAAAAGGAACAGAGTCCTGTTGAACAGCTCAGTATTTTCACTTTGAAAGCCTCAGGAGACAGAATCTTCTCGTAGAGGTAGTGCTTTCCTGGACTGGAGCAGTGATGAGTCCCATGTTTAGGTTTTTCTTGCTGATTTGATTCATTCTGTTTTTTACCCAGTCACTTCCTAACACAATTAAGCAGTGCACGGAGTCTTTGCCTGCCAGGTGAAGAAGAGAGTTTTCTATCCAGGCCCCAAATATTTCTTCTCTGGAATTTAAGCGATTCTGCCTTTTGCTAGCAACTTTGACTTTTACCACAGCCTTATTTGCTATAAACCCTGGAATGCTTTACTTCATTCCTGTTTGATTTCTTTTACTCCACTTTTTTTTGAAACTTGAGGAAACAATTTTTCTCATGAAAAATGTTGAAAAGCAATGATTAAGGCTGATTCTATCCTGGATACATTTTTTCCAGTGCCTTCTTTGGTAAGTATCATCCATTCTGTGGTCTTTTTGCATGATACGATTTTCCCTAGGCAACATGCAGCAGATGCCAGTACCTTAATTTCTTAAAGATATTAACTTTTTTGGAAACCTCCCCCATGATAACTGTCTTTTCCTTACTTTATTTTTAGAGCAGAGATAACTGATAAAACACGCATCCAGTGAGAAGCCAGGATTTCCTGATGTGTCTTTGAATTACTTTCCTTACCAAACTGGGCAATTCCAACCCTCCCCAGCATGTCCTCCTCCTGGAGGCTGCTAAGCAGCATCACATTAGAGATGCAACAGAAAATAGCACTAGTCCACATGTCCCCCCGAAAGAGCAATTGAAGATTTGCTTTATGCAAACAGCATTTTGTGTTCAGGCCTAATTGGTAAATCTATTCCCCGAATGATAATGTTAGTTCAGACTCTAGAGAAAAGAATAGAGGAATGGCACACCTTCTCTTGATCCCTGAAGACTAAATGGCAATACACTTTACTGAGATAATTCTGCTCCACGGATGCCCTTTAGGCTCACTTCCAGAGAACAGCAACTGTAGACATCAGTACCCAGCTCTGCCAAGAACACAAGATATCATGTCCTCATTTATGGTTCTGAAATGAAACTAACAAACTTGGTGTAGGATGTTAAAAATCATAAGTGATAGAACTATCATTAAAAAGTATCAGATACCCCATTGAATGTTCCCAGTTCCCATTGAGAGCTATAAAAGAAAGTTGTGTTTCACTGGAACAACCAAGAGTAAACAAGTTCATAGTTAAAGCTGCTGATTTTTTTTTTAACTTTTATGTGTCTTCTTCTCAACTTAGAAAAGATAAAAGCCAAGGTAAAGATTTTATATCACTCTTCCTTCCAATTTACACTTCCCTGACTTTAATTTAATCATTTAATACTTAAACATTTATCATGTACAATATATTTTTAAATTTTTGCACTCTGCAACATAAACCTCACATATACTTTCTCACTGGATTCTTACAAAGAACCCTGTAAGAATAATTGAGCAGGTATTAACATGGTCACTGTTTAATGAAGTGGGAGCCCAGAATTAAAACCCACTAATGCTAAGTTAAAATTCTAAACTAGTTTTTAAATGTCCAAACAATGACTTGCTTCTTTTTCTAGCAGATTGATTTTGCTGCCCACCCATATATTAAAGATTATTGTTTAGCTCCCTGTTACTGACTTGATTTTTTGCCTATAGGAAATTTTGCACATTCATTTGACTTTAACTTTAAGGCAATCTTATTCTCCTAGTGCTGGTAAAATCGTCAATATACACATCAGCCAAAGAGGGCCCAGGAGGCAATGAGAGTTGA
Organism: Nomascus leucogenys; assembly: GCF_006542625.1. Classification (NCBI taxonomy): domain Eukaryota; kingdom Metazoa; phylum Chordata; class Mammalia; order Primates; family Hylobatidae; genus Nomascus; species Nomascus leucogenys. The sequence continues at coordinate 38,841,514 of NC_044384.1, read as the reverse complement.
TGAGATTTTAGAGAAATGTGGGAAACATGCAATCTTTGGGGTAGTAAGTCTTAGGGGAGCAGGTGTCTGCAACAGATCTAGTGAAAACCTAGAATATAGGCAAAGGAAAAGGAGAAGGGTTTTTTCTTTCTCCTGTAGTCATAAAATGGAATGCCTGTGTGGCAGAATGGAGAATAGTGACAAATACATTAACAATGGTCACTCTCACTATTATCAAAGGAAGAGAAATTAAACCACCAATAAAATAATATTTGTATCTTTCCAAACTAATGATCTTCAGAGGAAAGGACTATACTCAGGATTGCTTAGACTATGAAGAAAAGGAACTCTTTATGCTACTAAGGAATCCTATAGTAATTGATATAGGTGAGAATTATGGCAAGAAAAATGTTCTACTTGGCAATTTCATTTAGTAGATTTTCAATAAATATTTCCTGATTGATTAAATATGGTCCATTTCTATTCAATGGTAATTCAGTCATTTCAGAAATATGTGTTCCTTGTATACATTTGGGAAAATGATGCATAGAACCATCAAATAAATATTATGTTAGTGAATAATAACGGCACATGTATCATATGGGCATAGTGTTCTAGGTTTTTAGAAGAGAAGAAGAATCCTGTAAGAAGAAGTGGTCAGAACAGGCCATTCAGAGTCTGCGTAACACTTACTGAGTCTTAAATCTGGGTGTAACCTAGGGACACAGAGAGCAATGATGAAAGAATTCCAGGTGTAACACAGCTACTGGGGAAGAAATGTGGAAGCATTTGAGACAGTGCACACTCAATTGGAGTGAAAGGCACATATGAGTATGATAATAGTATAGAAAACAAAGAACCTTTTCCTTTGAACTTACAAACCATCGCTCTTCTGTTAATATATGTAATGGGTTTTGTTAATTCATAAACATAAAACAACATCTAGATTTCTTTAGTTGATTTAAATATAGACCTTTGAGTAGTTTCATAAATAGAAATCTAATTTATTTTATTTTCAGTAATAAAATCGCATGTTGTAAATTTAACTGAGGGCTTTTTCATTTCATCTATTCATAAAAATAGACTCAACAAGAATAGTGGTGAGAGGCTATTTCAATGGCCTGTTACTCCTAAAAGAGCCCAAAGTGAATTCAAAGTGACTATTGCCACAGTACGGGTGTATCGTTTGTGTTTACATTTACTTTCCTGACTGGCTTTGACTGTATTTAAATGCTTTTCCTAATTAAATACGTTCCTCAACATACTTTAAGATATAACTCCTTAAAGTTATGTTGAGTTAAAGGCATAGCTCAACATAACTCCCATTGAATGTATTTCAGATTATGTCATAAAATAAGAGCTAGCTTCCCCCCAAAAAGCGAATGTTGGTGTTAGAAGGAGTTCAAGGCACTTTTGCAGCCCTGGAAGAGCAGGGCTATGAAGAGCCATGCAATCCTCTCTGAAACTATGACACTGTAATTGCCAATAAGAAGCTTTTAAAGATTAAGCATTTTTAACGAATATAAATTTGTAATTCTTTGTTTTATTCTATTTTCAGAATCTTCAAAATGACATACTCATAAAGAAAATAGTATCAGAAGATATAGTATGTATTAAATACGTCTATTCTAAACTTCTGGGTATGATATATTTATAACTATTCAAGCGTACAGATCCAATCCACTCTTATTTTTCACAAATTTCAAAGGCCTCCATCTTATTTCCTAGCAGATTTTATTTAATCCCTGCTCCTGGATCATTTCTTATCATCTGCCCAAGCAAACAGTATTTCTCAAGTCAAAAGTTATCTCCTCTACCTGCAACCAAAGACTTTTTGCCACCAGGATTGCTTGTGATACCTTTCCTTCTTGACAATGCATTGTTTTGTTTTTCTCTCTCTCTTTATTCTGGTAAGCACTCTTTATTCTCAATTCAAGTCATTTCTAATTCTGTTGCACCCAGTAGCGATGAAATTTTGTCTGTAGGTAGTCAGATCTTCAGGAAGATCAGAGAGCAACCTAAAGTTTTCACTTCACCATAATAATGCCTTGCCTTTTCAAAAATAACATTATGAAACTTCTGAATCATCTTACTGAGGCTTATAGCTATAATGTTGTATATGTGCTTATGTAACAATCATGCAATTTACATTGATATAAATGCCTCATTTATCTTACTTCCTGAATTGTGTTTGTGTTCCCTGTGAGGAGTTTTGTTTGCTTTTATGGCCTCTTTGTTCCTGCTCCTGCGTGTAATCTTGGAGAGGGTAGATTCATTTTGTTCTCTACCTCATAAGACTGTGCAGGATACCTATTCTTATATGACAAACTCAGTAGTGTAAGCTGATGCCAATACTTTGTTTTTTGAATCATCAGTTTGGGCAGGGTTCAATGAGGATGGCTCATCTTGGGTTCACAAGGCATCAGCTGGGGCAGTTTAAGCAGAAGTATCCACTTACAAATGGTTCATACATGTTTGAAAAGTTTGTGATGGCTGTCAGCTGAGAGCTAGGCTGCCGCCTTTGCTCCTCTACAAATAAGTCCATGAGGCTACTGGAGCTTTCTTGCAGCATAGTGGCTGTTCTTCGCATCCTGTGATGCAACAGAGAAGTTATTTGACCCCACATGCACAAAATATAATGGGAGATAGGATGACAGCCACAGACTGTCCCATTTAAAAAGAGAAGAATTAGAAGACACATAGAAGTCACTGGTTCATAGCATTTCTAAAACCGAACTAAGCACATATGGTTAGTTCATTAATTATTGTTCAGTCTTGCATTTGGAATGATTTGCTTTTGGCTTGTACTCTGAATGATCCCTATGTTTCCTATTAGAAATCCCATGTTTGCAGCTGAGTAGTTTTCTTTTTCTTTTTTTTTGAGACGGAGTCTTGCTCTATCGCCCAGGCTGGAGTGCAGTGGCGCAATCTCGGCTCGCTGCAAGCTCCGCCTCCCGGGTTCACACCATTCTCCTGCCTCAGCCTCCTGAGTAGCTGGGACTGGGACTACAGGGGCCCATCACCATGCCTGGCTAATTTTTTGTATTTCTTAGTAGAGATGGGGTTTCACTATGTTAGCCAGGATGGTCTCCATCTCCTGACCTCGTGATCTGCCCACCTCGGCCTCCCAAAGTGCTGGGATTACAGGCGTGAGCCACCGCGCCTGGCCGCAGCTGAGTAGTTTTCTTAAACTTCTGATGTTGTAAATTAAGAGCCCCAAAGCCTCATTTTATTTTGTATTTTCTATGTACATTTTATTTCAGGCTAGCATAATTAATAAAATATTGGTAGAGTTTCCACAGATCAATTATAATCCACTACATTAGATAAAATGTATTCAATGCCTATCTCTTAGAGATATACTCTTCTAAACTTTGGGCTCCAGTGAGGCTGCTGGGAGAAAACACCTTTGAAATTGTTAGAAAACCTGTTACTTAACTACAAGGCACATTATTAGGAACATTAGAAACCCTATTAGGCATGCCCTTAAAACTCCTTGAGTTCTGAAAAAAAAGAAAAGACTCTTTTAGTAATGTCAGGGAGACGTTTACAATGAAGCCATTCCATTCTGACAGCCCACTGGATTTGGTGTTCACACTAAAATCATATCTTACTTTAACAATCTATTTTCTCATAGAGATTAGAAATAAGAAACAGTCCATATTAGACCCTTAAACTTCTGTTTCCTTCATTTATCCTCTAAATTCTGCTCAATGACTTAACAGCTCCTTCATTTTTCTCCTCATACTTTATCATAGGCACCTAGTCTCTTAGAACTTTCTACATTTTGTCCTGAAAATCTATCCAGTAAAATCCATGAGTTCACTAAGTCTCCTCTCTATTTGCCATTTTGTCACTGAATAATGTTGACTAGTGTTTGGCCACTTCGTAAAAGGGAACCCCTTTTCTCTTGCTTACATTCCACATGTCTCAGATTTTTGTTGCAATAACACTTTACTTCTAGGAACTAATTAAATTCTGGCTGTTAACTGCTGAGCAAGAAATAATTTCAAAACTTGATGACTTCAAATAACAGTGATTTTCTTCCACCTTGTCATTTTGTGGCTCAGGAACTTGAGCCATGCTCAGTTGACATTGAGCTAACAGCCAAGATGACCTGGTGGTTATTCACGCGTTTGGCACCAGGATGTGGAATGTGGATGGCAGGAAGAGTGGGCTGATGTAAGCCTCTCTCCCTCTCCATGGAGTCTTGGGGTATCTCCCAGTGTTCTCTTCAACAGGGTAGTTGGACTTCTAACCTGGTGGTTTAGGTCTCTCAGATTGAGTGTTCTGAGAAACAAGAAGTAGAAACAATCTGTTACTTAAAGAATCTAGAAGTTACTTAAAGAATCTAGAAGTAGAACCTGCTGAATCTAGAAGGTGGCATGTCACTTCTGCTATATTCTATTGATCAAGCACTTATGACGACTGCTCAGATTGAAGGACAGGGGACATAAACCCTCATCTCTCAAAGGGAACAGTATCAAAAAACTTGAGACTATCTTTAGTCACATTCTACCACAGTGAATGAATGTTTAAATATCAGTATTATTTCTAGCACAGATTTTTCAAATGGAATCGATTTAGCTTGTATGAGCAACCACAAGCCTATAATTTAAGGTGGTATTTTGAGTTATACATTTGCATATATTTTTAATAGAGAGGGTTTAGAATCTATTTTGATACTTGAAATGTTTTCACTTTTTAAAAGAATCAACTTAGCTTTGAGGAAGAAAAATCCCATAACTCTTAGGTAGTAACACTTGGAAATTTTTATTGTATTCAATTCATTCGTGGGTATTTGCCAAAAAATTTATCCTCAACACACCTTTTGCTTTTTTTCTCTTTCTCTTTGTGGCACTCTAATAACTCATGGAAAACTTTCCCAATCTTTCTACTCTGGAAGTCCATATTCATTTTCTCTGATCATTTCATTTTTACGCTTTCACCTCCTATTACTTTCTGCAAAGGCTGACAAACTTCATATGCTACTTTTTTTTTTTTTTTTTTTTTTTTTTTTTTTTTTTTTTTTTTTTTTGCTGCAAGCTAAGATCTGTCTCTTCCTGAAACTTCTTATCTGCTATCTCCTGCCTTGAAACCATCAAGCCTGCTGTTTTTTATATCTTAATTGGTTTTCTTAATTTAACCATATTTATTCCCTAAAAGATGGCAGGATAAATTTTTCAATTTCCTCCAACTCTTACAGATTTCACAACATTTGCATTTACAATATACTTTAGAAAGGCATACTTCTTTTTCATTTCTAATATCTCCTAATGAGGTTCTATTAACTTTTACTTTCTGTTCCTCCCTCATACTTGAGCATGGTAACTATACGGCTAATAAAAAAGTTACAAGACACAAAATTATACTTTTTCTTCCTAAAAAATCATTTGCCTTGACAGGGCTTTATTTTCAGATGTTATTGGTTTCCTTTTTTTGCCTTAAACATTAGTTTAGCAAATCTAGAAATTCATGGGATTCTTGACCCACTATAATCCAGAAATATATTTAGACTGGGCAAAATGCTACAAAAGAAAATAAGACTATGACCTCTTCTGAACCCTGTCCTATTTGTAGAACAAAAGCAAAGCAAAGAGCAGATACAGAAACGCTGAAACACTGACAGAAAGCCTCTGAAGTAAAGTCCAACTCAAAAAACTTCTCTATAGATATGGAAAGCCTAATTTTGTTACATTTTTTAAGTACTCTATGGGTCACCCTATTGTAATCTAGTATAAAGTTGTCAAGGACTAGAACAAACTGTTTTATGATTATTTTATCCAGGCTGTGAGATTGGGACTAGAGAAAGAAAGAAATAAAATAAAAACTAGACAAGCCCTGGAAAATCCATGACAAATTTCTTTTTAAAGATTGTTCTTATTTTACAATAAAGGAAAGAAAAGGCCACTGTTTCACCAGACTATATTATGTTATCTCTTTTCTCTGGTTTCACACACACACACTCACAAACACTTGAAATGCTTACGCTAAAGAAGAAGGAATGTTTTAATCACAGTCATCGTTATTATAAATTTATTAAGGCATTTAGAATACACATTGTTGAATACTGAAATACACTGTTGTCAAAACAGAAACTAAGGAACACTTATTGAGCATTTGCTAATTGCCCAACCTTGAGTTAGGCATGTTTATTTGTGTTATCCTACAAGGTTTATGATATGGCAATACCAGGTAGAGTTTGCCAAATAAATAGGATGAATCATAAACAACATAAAAAGCTATAAGGATTTAAAAGAAGATTGCCTTGATAAGAAAATAAAGATTGTATGAGAAGGAAACTAAGCAATGTGTTCATTCTACGAAACATCCAATGAAAGGAATTATATCAGACCTCAAACAAGAATCCTGCTGGAGAACAAAGAGTATATCTTATTTTCTGAAACAAGACCAAGGCCAAGAGAGATTCTGTGTTTTAGAACATGGATCTCACTGGGTAATAACAAAGCTGAACCTAGAGGCATCTGGACAGTCGGAGCTCTTCCCAGCCACACGTATGTTCCTTCTTCTGATACCTAAGGAATACTTTCCCAACTCCTAGGTGAGACACTATGACTGTGGTTTTTGGAAAAGGTCTATGTAATTTCTTATCTGGAGATGGGTCTAATTGCAGTAACTACTTTGGGCCCTCAGTCGTGTGAAGATTCAGGATCTTAGCTTCATTTTTACCTACAAAAGCTATTTTTGTGCCTAGGCATACTTCCTGTTTTTTATTATATAATGTACCCAAATTAGTTTTTCTTCTTAGAAAAGGTATAGAAATAAAATTTTAATCTCTTAAAATTAAAAACATGAAATTTTAGAAAGTAAAATAATTTAAAAAATGTAAAATACGCTGAATTATAATATACCAGGAGTTGGCAAATTATAGACCACAAGCCAAATCTGCTTACTGTTTTCAAACAGCCTGTGAACCCAGAATATTTTTTATAATTTAGTTGATTAAAAAAAGAAGAAATTTCCTGGAACTTGACAATTCTGTGAAATTTAAATATCAATGTCTATAAATAAAGATTTTTTGGAACAAGGCCAGGCTCATTTGTTTACCAGTGGTCTATGACTGCTTTTGTACTAGTACATCAGAATTGAGCAGTTGAGATTGAGGCCATATGGCCCACAAAGCCATATTTCCATATTTAGATATTTACTATCTGGCCCTTTAGTTTGCTGACCCTTGTAACACATGCTCAAGTGATTATTTCAGAATGGAATACTCTCCTAGCTAAATTTACATTGTCAACCTAGGACAATGGAAGGTCTTGATGAATTGTTCATTGTGCTTGAGTTCAGGATACTCTCATGTACCTAAGTAATCTTTCACAATTTGGGCAATCTCTCCTAACAGTGACATAGGAATCTATATATTTGCCAACCAGGTAAAAAAAAAAAGTGAAAAATTGTTTTGCATATAGAAAAATCTGCTGTAAAGTTTTCATTTGATTTTGGATACACTGACCAAAGGAAGGGATCAATGAGACTCGTAAATTCAGGGAGAGAAGACATTGTCAATATTTTTGCAATACATTTTTCAGAAACACTGATGTTGGTAGAAAACAACAATATTTTCTTCTTTTTTCAAATACTTGTGTCTGCTGATTTCAAGACATTGCTCTAGGAAGCTTTTCAACTTCCCATATTTCGATAGTATATTTTTATCCAGTGACATAAACAGAGTAGCTTTCTCTTAGCTCAAAAGTAACTATTTCATTTTCATGGGTGGGCTTCCTTCTCAAATTATTTCAGATTCATCAATCTGAAATCTTCGGAACTCTTTTCAGGTATCTCTAATGGGACTGAGGTCCTAACCCTGGCTTCCCAAAACAATTTTCCCATCAAAAAAGATGTGCATCAGATGCTCAGACAGCAAATGGCCACCAGAGTCACTTCTGAATTTTCAACTGGCATCATACCAAAACATTTTGAAAGGATAGGCTGCTAGGACATCTCCTTGGAGTAGCACTGCCAGGGATTCAGATAGTATCTTCATGCTATTATAAACACAGAAAAGGTGCTTGGTATATTCCTTTCACTTATGAAAAGAATGTTGTGATGAATTTTCCAGCTCCTAAACAAATTCAAGAATAGTGAGCCAGGCTGAGTATTCTAAGTTTAACCAACTAACCATAATGTATCATTATAATATATACATAGTAAGGGGTAATAAAATTACTACGACTATATACAAACTTAGATAGAAATATTTTCTCACAATTACTGTACTAAGCATTACAGTTATTAGTTATTGGAGTCAATATAGTGAATCAGAAATTCAACAAATCTTTTGGTAAAACATAGTGAAGCAAAGATGTTTTATTGTCTCTTCACTAACAATACCTATGGTGGGCATGGTGGGTTATGCCTGTAATCCCTGCACTTTAGGAGACCAAGGTGAGAGGATGACTTGAGCCCAGGAGTTCAGGAACAGATTGAGCAACATAATAAGACCCTGATCCTACAAGAAATAAAATAAAAATGAGCCAGGCATGGTGGCACACTCTCGTAGTCCTAGCCTAGCATTCAGGTTACAGTGAGCTGTGATTGCACTGCTGCACTCCAGACTCTGCAACAGAGTGAGACCATCTCCAAAAAACAAAACAAAAAACCAAACCAAACAAACCCCAAACCTCCAAAACCCCTAACATTTACCTAAATTAACTATGACAGCAATACCATTTGAAAATCTCTCTTCTCAAGTTATAGAAATATCAATTCCACATCTGATGAATCTTTAGAGTATAACTCTTATTTTTATGAAACACAGGCTGGAGGAGGTACCAGAGGAATGGCTATGTCTTTAAGGAGTGGCCTTGGGTCACTCTTTTTTATTCTGTCTCTGGTCACAAAACCATACTAACAGCAAAAATCCACTCCCACCAAGCATTTATGAGATGGTATCTTTTTCAATCAAGGGATATCATCTTCCTTGATCCTCTTACCTCTTTCATTTTTATTTCTCTATTTGCTCTAGTAAACAAACCACTTTATGTCAGCTCCTGTTCCTAAAAGGGCACATCAAAACAGTGTGAGGAACCAGAAAAGCAACATGATCTACTTACTTTAAGACATTTTGAGCTTCAAATTAACTTCAGGTTTAACCACATTACTTTTTCTTTTTTAAAAAGAAAAAGAAAAGAAAAATAAGAAATTTAAGAAAACGGTATGTATAAAGAAACAAAAAAGGTTACAGCCTTAAGCTACAATGACTTTTTATATAACAGCATATGAACATATCAAAAGATATATCCAGTGACATAAACAGAGTAGCTTCCATTTATTTTGAAAAAGATGCATATTTTTCTAGAGTTAAACAAAGAATACTTGTTCCAACAAAGAATACTTTATTCAGTGTGGTGGGCTATATTTGCACAAGTGAACCAAGAAAGAACAGAATACCGCCTAACTGAAGTAAGTGAGATGACCTGTGTGAATCAGGGCCACAAAGCTGAAAGGAGGCAGAGTCAGAACTTAAACTAAGTTCTGTCTGACATTTAAAAAATAAAGTATAAAATTGGGTGTTGGAGTCATCTTTTCATTTCTATTTAGCTTATTAACATCTGAATTCTAGCATATAGAAAACTGAATTTTGCCTGCCCAATGTCTAATTCATTAGCTCTCTACTTCTTTAACGCCTAACTCTATCTAACTCCTTAAAATGATGTTAATAATAATGATGATGGTGGTGATGATAATGGGCAGTAATTATTGAGAACTTACTCTGTTCAGATTTTTTTAAGATTATAAAATCTATCTTTTTTGTTTAACATTGAAGCCAACAAGATAGATGGTACTACTGTCTCCATTTTGTGGATGAGAAAAGTGAGGCTTACAAAGCTTAGCTATCTTTGCAACACCACATAAACACCAAATGGCAGAGGTACTATCAACCTTCTTTATCGCACACCAAAAGGCATCTTTCTCAACACTATACTGTGACTTTCACATTGGTAAATATTTATTCTGGTTCAAATAACAGCTCATCTTTCAGAGTATTATCTGTTAAAGCCACCTATAACGTTTTTTCTTGTCAAAAGCCTTCAGTTGTTCCACAATGTTGGTAGAATAGAGTCAAAATTCTGTATTTTAACTTCTAAGATATTCTGCAATATGGACTTGCACTAACTTTCTATCCTACCACTTACTACTTGTATGAACGTTTGTATGAATGGTTGGCTGCAGTCAAAATGGCCCCTTTCCCTGTCTCTGTAGGGCACCGTGTACATCCTTACCTCTGGCTGCTGTTGCTCATAATCCATATTCCATCTGGAATATTCTATCTCCTCTTCTCATTTTTAAATACCACATAGCCTTAATGATCTAGCTTTATAGTCTCATCATGTCTATGGAGTTTCATAGGCCATTCCACCCCATAAGGATTTGTACCATTTCTGAAATCACAGCATTTAATATCTCTGTTACACCTTTCTTCAATTTATCATTCCGAGTCAGGATTTTTAAACATCTCATAATATTATTTAACTGTTAAAAAATATAAAAATTCAATTTCCTGTTCAATTATAACTCGATAAGGGAGCGGGAACACTGTCATGTCTCCAGGCTTCCTTATAGCATATAGCGCTGTGGCTTTTTTGCTAGTGAATTCATTATAATGACTTGCTCATTTATTGTTATTTATAAAATGCATGAGTTTAGAATTTGAATGTAGGGAAAAATCTATAGTTCTAAATTTACATTTGTTACAAAGTAAACATAACATTTTATTTGTTGAATTTTAGCAGCCAATGAATTTTAAAGAGAAAATATAATATTATTACAAAAATGCAAGTAATATTTCTATCTGGAACTTCTGGCATGACTTAAAATGATTCCTGACTCCAAGTATTCATGTCCTGTGTGATCTTCTCCCATTGAGTGGGGGCTAGACATGGCAATGTAATGAATAGAATATTGTAAAAGTGAGGTGATGTCACTTCAGTTATACAAGACCATTGCTGTCATTTTGCTGGTAGACTTTCTTTTTTGTTGGCTTTGATGGAGTAAGTTGTTGTGTTGCAGAGGCCCACAAGGTAAAGACGTAGGGGCAGCCTCTGGCCAATAGCCAGCCATGTGCTGAGGCTCTCATTCCAACAGTCGGCAAGTCTTCCCCACAACCAGGTCAGTGAGCTTGGTTGAAATAGATTCTTCTGTAGTTGAACCTTCAGATGCGACTCCAGGACTCAACTGTAGTCTGTGAATGACTCTGAAACAGAGGGCCCAGATAATCTCTTCTTGGACTTCTGGCTAACAGTAACTTAGATGATATATGTGTATTGTTTTAACCATTACTTATTGGGGTATTTTAGGCATTAAATAATTTTATTTTTTTCATGTATGTTTGCATGGTTTTATTTCCATAAATCATCAACTGAGACTTTTAAATCTTGGTTTTTGCAGTCCGTATTCTCCACCTGAGAGAGAGCAGTCAGTCATATAGTCCTGATTCTATGAGTAAAAACTGAGAAGAGCTCATACCTGTTATATCTCATTTCAAAATTACAACAATGTTGTGAGGGAGGTAGGTTGATAATAGGGGACAGATGTCTATATTAGTGCCATTTTTAAAAAGATACCAACACGAATAAAGGATCAGGTGTGTAGAAGAGAAGAAACCATATGTCTATGGGAGTGAAGGTGAACAGAAAATTATATTTTAAAGTCCTTCCATCATATAAGAGTTGCCTCCTTCACTACTGATATTTATGATTTCCACTGCTCTTTAATGGAAAATTTACAAAAAGATAATTGATTATAATTGTGTGTGTGTGTGTGTGTGTGTGTGTAGGTGAAAGAACATCACTATAATTTAATTTGAGAATATTGCATTCCTTCTAGGTGAAAGCATTCAATCTTCTGTTTTTCTGGGAGCTGAACCATTTGTGGCATGCTAGGCTGGGTGAATTTGAGATTCCCACAAATATTTGTTATCCTGAGACTAACCCAGTATTGTTTCAGATAAAGACTAAAATATACATCCTCTCCTTGGGTGATAATATAAAATCACTAAGGACTGTGGGGAAGGCTTTGTCGTTTCCCCCAGCACTTGCTTTCACACCTTTTTGTGCCACCGAACAAACATTTAACAAAGAGGAAAATAACAGCAATTTGTTCTGACTGGTAAACTCAACATGCGATGCCAAGTTATAGTAGCTTTCTGGAAACTAAATATGCTCAGTAATGTACGTGTGTGTGCATGTGTTTGTGTGTGTGTGTGTGTGTGTGTGTTTGTTCTCACATACTTCATCAACAAAAGATCATGACCTCAATTTAGGTATTTATGAGCAATGACAGAAAAGGTTTCAAAATGTAAAGAAATATTAGATATTACACATATGTATATGTGCATATATATGAATGCATGTAAATATGTCTATCCAATTTGTTTTTAATTAATAGCTAGTTAATACAGACATCCCTAAGGGTTGCCTGTGATCAAGCCGTTAGAAAGCTCTCTGGAATTATCAAGGGCTCCTTAACTACTAAATAATAAGTCAGTCATATCAAGGAGCTGGCTCTATGAGGTAACTGCAGACACTAAGTGCTTCTTGGTCCTACACTAAAAATTCTGGAACTTTTCACTACTGCATCCTTTCATCAGTACCCAGAGAATGGAGGAGCAGCACTTCTTTTCTTAGAAAAACCAGTTCTAAAACAACCGCCACCTCAACCCCTACTCCCCCAAAACTGTACAAAATCATCCATATTTTACTATTTATTTCTTTATCTTTTTCTCAGTTGCTGGGGGACAGGACCTATATCATCTGCCTCTTTTCCCATTAAATCCTCCTCCAAACTATTCATTCAGTGACTATCTTACTCTTCTTCCCAGGACTCAAGGAAGCCTTTCAAAGGAGTGCTGCAGTCAAACTAAAGAGTTGAGGTTGCCAGTACCTGGACGCAAGCCATGATGCTAACTGAGAGTTTTCTACTTATATGCTTCTCAGAAGGCTGTGAAAAGAATTACATTCTGGATTGGGCCTAGGTTCTTATGGCAGCTGTAAGCATTTTATGAAAGAGATACTCCCTGAAACCATCAATTTGTAAATTGGCCTATGTTCTGTTGTTCTATGAAAATTAACTCTTTTTGCAACAATTTTTTGGAGGAAGAATTTATCTAATAAACAATTACTTCCAACTTATTTTGTGTTTAATGACCCATGTATTGGTTAGAGGAACCTAGATACTATTCAAATAAACCCCCAAATATACCAGGTTAATAAAATAAAAGAGTATCTCTTACTTAGGTGGGCGACCAATTCAGGGGTTCCTTGTCTGTGGTTGCTTTCCTCCTGATGTGATCCAGAGACCCAGGACCCATGCTTCACTTGGCTCCACCTTCCCCTGTTGACTTGCAAGTCTTGTGCTTAATGCCAGTCCCTGGGTGGTTCCAGGGATTGGGAAGAAGCCTCCATTCTCCTTCTAGACACACCGCCACCCCTGCATGCAAGGAGGCTGGGAAATATCCCCAACTGGGTGTCTGCCTCATGCTGCAATTCCTCACTGTGGAAGGAAAAATGAGGAACAGGGACAAACATATTTGAAGGTCTGCTAGCTCTCTCTACCACTGTCTATTGCAAATTACTAAAGCTGATAAATTCTTCATTTTCTAACTCTTTAAAATTTGTCTTACAAAAAAATTAGTCCTCAATGACATAATTTCTTATCTTGGATTCTAATAATATTCTGGTTGTTGGTTGTTATGGCAGAAAATTAAAAATAGCTAGAGTGCAGAAACTATGATTGACATCAGAGAATCACTCCAGTTACAGTCCTGGGCCTCTGGTGAAGGCCAACTTTCCATTCCTGATGGAGGATCCCCATCTTGCCAAATCCCTAGCAGTCACACCATGCACCAGGGTTCCAATGGCAAATATATTTATCCTAACAAGGTGTTCAATTCAGTTCAGTTAAAGAGTTATTGGCACGCTCCTAACAAACCTTGGGTTTACCCAAGATAATCTTGTGATATTCTAGCCAATGACTCTATGGTTCCAACAAGTCTCAAGATCAAATTAGTCATAAACATTGACTCAATTTCTCCAAAGTGCAAAGATGGCATAAAAAGGTTTTGTGCTTGCTTTTGGTAGTTGTTCCTGTTTTTATTTTTTGTTTTGTTCTGAGAAGGAGTTTCGCCCTGTCGCCCATGCTGGAGTGCAGTGGCGCGATCTCTACTCACTGCAAGCTCCGCCTCCCGGGTTCACGCCATTCTCCTGCCTCAGCCTCCTCAGTTGCTGGGACTACAGGAGCCCGCCACCATGCAAGGCTAATTTTTTTGTGTTTTTGGTAGAGAAGAGGTTTCACCTTGTTAGCCAGGATGGTCTCGATCTCCTGACCTTGTGTTCAGCCAGCCTGGGCCTCCCAAAGTGCTGGGATTACCGGCATGAGCCACCGTGCCCAGCGTTGCTATTTTTTAAACATGAAATACTTGCATGTGTGAAGCAAAGGAAAATTTTCCAAATTATGATAATAATGTTGCGAATACACATAATTTGCATTTGTGTAGTGTTTTTATGATGTGGTTTACTTTTCAAAGCACTTTGATGGTGTTTATTATATTTAGTTTTTTAAATAATCTGATGATATAGGAAGATGGATATTATTATGTCCAATGTAGCATGAAGACATTTTAGCCTGCATGAGCAAATCAGTTTCTCATGTTAACATAGATTCCTGCTAGAACTAAGACTAGAGTAGATGCTTTTAGGATTATGACACTCTTGTATTTCATAAAATGCAATGACTTTTAAGCTCTTTGACAGTAGGAAATAATGCATTTTGAATATTTGTTATAGCACAAATAACGCAAGCTATCTATTTGTACTTTGAAAAAAAATTTTTTTTTTTTTTAATTAACTTGTGAGCATGAAGGCAGTGGTGTTAATCATCACTGCTTAGCATGTCCACCACCTGTTTTATTTTTCACCTTTTCCCATCATGGGCACACATTGAAGATATCTATTGTATTGCTTTAGCATTATCCCTCAGCAGACCATTTCTACAATTTCAAGGAAAACATGAAAATAAACTATGAATAAATCCAGTGTTATTAATATCCCAGAATTTTATTGCTGCCTTATGGGATGGTCCATAGGTTTTACTTCTTGACTTAAATGCAAAGACCAAGGATGTGTTTTAGATATTTTAATCCCCTAGAACTTTATTATGAACATGTGATCTAAATTTGGAAGTTTTCTCTTTTCAAACTGCAATGATTTTTGCTTACTGAATGCCGTGTGTTTACTCATCCTTTGTGTAATAAGACTTATCTGTAATGTCTTAAATTGTTTGAATTTCAAGAAAGCCTAGGCTTGTTAATTAGTCTTCCAGGATTCAGTGGTCAAGGCTGTATTCCCTCAAGCTGGTCCCTTCGCCATTTTAGAAACAGTACTTGTATTCCCTTCTCAGCCTTTATTTTCCAGCCTAAGAGTCCCTAACTCTTTAGTCTGTTTCTCTGAGGACATGCTACACACATAAATCAGGCTTCCGAGGAAGCTAAAAGAGGTAATTATTATTTGCATTTTGGGCATTTAAAAATTCAAAGCTCAGAGGTGAGGATACTTAATTCTAGCTACTTCACCAGATTATAAATTTCTCCTGGGAACACAGCTCCTTCTGTTTGTTTAATCTACATCTCTACTCCGTAAGATTCTTGCGATACAACCATACAAATAACCCTGACTCTAGGGCTCTGAATAAGAAATGCATTAGAACCCATCAATTTTCTAATCCTGATTCTAGTTACTAAGTTTTTCTCAGCCAAGGAAAATAGACTTGTATTATCATCTAAGGGAGTATTGTAGCAAGAGAATGAGTATATTTAGATCACTGAGGTGAGAAATTCACTTTTACTTCCCATATTGTAAAAGTATTAAAGTCTGTATCATCTAGATCCATGTCTCCCTGTCTTGAGTAATGCAGGTACAATTCAGATGTTGTGAGAAAAATTATCCTCCCCAACCTGAATGGTTTCCTATGGTTAACATGCTACTGGAGGACAAAGCAGAAGTTTTCTACAAGGTCTTTTTTAGAGCTTAAACCAAATTTAAAGCTTTGTTTTCCTTCTTCTTTGGCCTCAAAGTTACATTTTAATTACAGTGCAATAATTTGAAGAACATTGGTAATGGGGAAAACTTGTAGACCTTTTGTTCTTTAGTGCAGTCAAGGGAAACCTCATTAGAGAGGATTTTCTTAGTTAGCAGGGCTTCGAGGTTAATGAGCTGTGAGTGATAATATATAGTAGTAATCCCCCCTGGCAATAACAGGTTGTATTTTATACATTCCTTATTCTCAATAGGAAAGGAGGTGATGGGAGAGGGTGAGAAGGAAACCTATTTAAGGGGCTCAGGGATGCTCCAAAAATCCCATTGTTGGTCTGAATCGTAATTGAAAACTTCACATGTTCAAACCAGAGAAGCTGAAAGTTGAGTTGGTAAAAATCTTTCTTCATGCACTGATTTTAGTGATAAAATGGTAACCTAAGTGTTTTCCAATCTAGACTGAATGAGGCATCCCAGTATGTGGCTACACTAGGGGCTAATCTTTAACTGTCATAAGAAGGAGCCATCGGAGTTTGGAGTCATGAATCCTGGATCAATCCAACAGAGGTGAGGGACAGTAGGAGAGACAGAAGCAGGTGAGAGTGAGTTTAATAAGGGAATAGCCTGAGGTGAATGCAATTTTAGGAAAACAATTTATACGACTTAATTCCGAATTGGGTTATCTCTGAAATGGACTGAGACTGTTTATCAGATGGCTCTATTTTCAGTGGCATTAGAGTGGTCCATAGAAACTTTTCTTAGCTCATTTGGCATTTTCTTTGTTGCTGGGGACACTTTAGAAATCCCCACAGGACATGCCAGAAGTTTAAAGACACAGGGCTTTCTTTGTAACCAAGTTTCAGAGCTCAATTGGCTAAGCCATGATGCCATCTTATTTTTGTGGCATTGGTCACATTTCTGCAAAGAAAGGAGAAGAAGAAAGTAAAAATAAAGTTCCATTTTAACTTTGCCAATTTTGGTTTTATGGATTTGCATTCTTGAATCGCCATCAATCTTTTCTAGTCTTGAAAAATAAAGTTCAGGCCGGGCGCAGTGACTCACTCCTGTAATCCCAGCACTTTGGGAGGCCGAGGAGGGCAGATCACCTGAAGTCAGGAGTTCAAAACCAGCCTGGCCAGTGTGGTGAAACCCCATCTCTACTAAAAATACACGCGTGTGCCTACAATCCCAGCTACTCGGGAGGCTGAAGCAGGAGAACCCAGGAGGCAGAGGTTTCAGTGAGCCAAGATCGCACCATTGCACTCCAGCCTGGGAGACAAGAGCAAAACTCTATCTCAAAAAATAAAATAAAATAAAATAAAATAAAATAAAATAAAATAAAACAACAATAAAAAAACAAAGTTCAGAATCTTTGTCTTGACATTTAAGGTCATCCAAAATTTGGCCTTATCTAGTCTTTCCATTTTATCTCTCATTTCTTTTTCCATAAACCTTCTGTTAGAGACAGGCTAAAATACTCATTTTCTTCTAAACATGCAAAGCCCTTTCTTTACCTTTGTTCATTAGGTTAATGCTTCCTGGAATGTTCTTCTTCTTCACTTCTAGTCATCTACCTCTTTCTATTATTTACGGTATGGCTTAGGAAAAAAAACAGAAAAAGAAAAAGAAAAGAAGAGCATCTTAACTACTCCATGAAAGCTTCTTTATTACTTCATTTAATAAAAAGAAAAACTGAAATGTCCTTTAAGCAATATTTTTGTGAATGTGTAAAATATTTTGAAAATAATTTGAAAGTGCTTTATAATTCAAAGGTGTTTCTAAAATTATTGATATTGTAGCCATTTTTAAAATAAAATAAGTTGTATTTTACTACTGAAAAAATATAAAAAATAGCACCTTAGGACAAAAGACAATCCTATAAATCACATCCATTTTACATGAAGAAAAAGCAAACTCATTTTTCTTGTTGTTATTATTATTTTGTCATAAATGCACAAAGATTTAATTACCACCTGTCCCTTGGACCATTCTTGGATAGTGTTGAAAAATCAATTTTAAAGGAGAAGATTGATAAACTGAGAAATATTTCATCCAGGTCAAACACACACACACACACATATACACACACACACACACACACATGAAATATTCCTCCCCTAACAGAGGTCTCCTTTCTGGGTTCTGGATCATTGAGAATACTCAGTGTTTCTCTTCCTTGACATGTCCTGGAGGAACCCTGCCAAAGGCTTCTTTTTTTTGTAGAGCTCTCACTAACAAATAACTCCCTTTTTGTTTATATCTACAAATGGGATAAAACAAGGATCCCCCTCATTTTATGTTTTCATCCTATGACCAGGATCCAGAAACACCAAGGGCACTGTAGATTGAAATGCATGTCTACTTTGCTCTACCCAGGGACACTAGTGTCAGGGCACATCAGGGCCATTTAGCCCTGAGCTCCAGCTACTCTTAATCAAGTCCCTGTGTGGCAGGCCAGGTCTCACTAATGCAGACCTCCATAACAATTGTTTCAGTACTGACTGAATGGTTAAGCTAAATAGTAAAAGCTTAAAAAAAAGCCAGTGCCTTTATACGAACGCTGGAATATAACAAAAGCCCACCAAGGGTTTTGCCTAGGCCTTTCCTGAGCCTTAAAGCATGACAAAATAATGAAAAAATTCTTAACAAGACCCATTTAGGATTAAACAAGCTTATTGGGGGTCTGAAGAAATGCCCCAGGTCTCCACAAACAAGTTTACTGGGGGTCAGAAGGAACTCCCCAGACCTCCATGACTTAGTAGGAGACAAGCTAAGGGTAATCAACCCAGCACCTGGACCCATTTAGATTAAGTAAAGTTACTGAGGCCACAGAGGAAGGTCTTCATGACTCAGACCTTAGTTATAGATTAAAAGAAGTTAACCACTTATGTCTTTAGATGAATGCACAGTTACACATAGACATATAGCTTAGAAGGTATACAAGCTCTGGAAAACTTTGTAATTTTGAGTCTGTCTGGCGATAATTTCTAGGTCTTCTCCCGGTAACCCGTTGTAGAAATAAAAACTCTCTTCCTCCCCATTTCACCTGCATCTCATTATTGGGCCACAAGAAATAGCACCCCAACCTTCAGTTTGGTCCAGGAATGCCTGGGATGCAGGGTCAGGGTCTTAGTATGTTGTACTTCTTTATCTTTGTGAAAACTGAAGTTCAAAAGCAATTCCTTCTGTTCTACTATCTACTTGAAGTACTTCTTGGTTTTAAACCTGCAAACACCCTCCTTTATAGCACTCAATATTTGTATTAACTCTCATTTCTTGTCTTTGTTTTGTTTTGTTGTTTTGTGACTTTGACACGTCTGTAGTTACTACTTCAGCAGAAGAGTTAGATTGATTCCTGAGTTTTTACATCTTACAAACTCTTATGTTAGTTCTTAATAATTCCTGAGTTGATTTAATTGAGAGAATAATCATTGACTGGTCATTTGAAACGAAAATAATAGGCAAATAGAAAAATATATATAAGCCATTTCCATATAGTTTTTAATGAGATAGAATTTTAGAGAAAAAATCCGGACGATTGGGGCAACTACTTTCTTTTTCATCTTGATCATAATATTGAGCCTTTTGGCACTTAAGAATAAAATTTCAGGTTGAGTAAACTTGCACTAAATAACATTATTCACATAAATTTTATATCCTTAATTTAGAATTTTAAGTCACTTGAGAGAAGAACATATCAATGGAGTGGAATTTGGTTACCATTGCAGAGATGTCCTTTAAAAATGTATTGTTTGCCCTGTCTTGGACAATTAGTTACCTAACATGTTTTTAAGGGAAGCTTAAAAAACTGATAAGTTCCAGAACTTTCCATGTAGTTAACATGATCTAGTTCCTTAACTAGATCAATATACTGGCACATTTTACTGATAAAGCTAAATCTCTGAGCACAGTAACATTCATGTTACCAGAGCCATTGAGGCTGGCAAGTTTACAATGGAAGAGAGGGAAGAAAGATGTATAAGGCTGACACATGACCCTAAAACGATTATGGCATATTACCTGTAGTCCTCTTCTTAGGATCCCCATACCCATAGACATACTTCTTGTGAAAAATAAGAAAAAAAAATCCATGTATTTTACTTTTATTAATTGGCTAAGTTCCGGTACTGATCTTGATGTTCACTTTAATGTGAAGTATAAGAACAAATATGGTTGAACAACGTAGAGACACAAAGGCTGAGGCCATTGTGCTATTTGCTCGGGGCCAAAGGCTTTGAGTTGTTCTAAGCAGCTTTGTCCCCCTGCATAGGAGTGAAGCTGTTACCCAAAGTGGTTTACTTGGAGGTAAATAAAATGAATTTTTAACGTTGTCTGGACTAATCTACTTTCAAACTCCATTTTATGTAGTTGACCCAAATTACCAATTGATATGGTTTGGCTGTGTCCTCACCCAAATCACATCTTGAATTGTAGTTCTCATAATTTCTATGTGCCATGGGAGGCACCTGGTGGGAGGTAATTGAATCATGGTGGCAGTTACCCCCATGCTGCTGTTCTTGTGATAGTGAGTTCTCATGAGATCTGATGATTTTATAAGATGCTTTTCCCACTTTTGCTTGGCACTTCCTCTTCCTGCCACCATAAGAAGAAGGAAGTGCTTGCTTCCTCTTCTGCCATGATTGTAAGTTTCCTAAGGACTCCCCAGCCCTGCAGAACTATGAGTCCATTAAACTTCTTTCCTTTATAAATTACCCAGTCTCAGGCAGTCTTTTATAATAGCATGAGAATGGACTAGTACAATCATCTTTAAAGTTTCAAATTAGATGATGGCTCTCCAGTGCCTCAAAACTTTCTCAGTGAATTAAAATAACATCCAAACTACTTTCTCTGACTTTTTGCTTATTCCTCTAACCTTACATCGTATAGCACTGCCACTCAGCAAGAGTAGTATCCTCTGGGATCAGCATCACTCCAGGTCTATTGAGTCAAAATTTCTGAGAGGAAAACCAGGAACTGACATTTTAACAAGCCCCCCAGGTAATTTAATATATGCATGATTGGGGAGACCATTGTCCCACAGCCCTTGTTCCATTGTAGGATTTGCTCCAGACCTACAGGATTTATTTCCACTCTTTAAACTATTCAATCTATTCTATTGTCAGGTGATATGGTTTGGTTCTGTGTCACCACTGAAATCTCATCTTGAATTTTAATCCCTATAATCCCCAGGTGTCGTGGGTGGGGGGACCAGATGGGAGGTGATTGGATCATGGGGGCATTTCCTCCCATGCTGCTCTTGTGATAATGAATAAATTCTCACGAGATCTGATGGTTTTATAAATGGTAGTATTTCCTGTTCTCCCTCTCTCATAAATGGTAGTATTTCCTGTTCTCTCTCTCTCTCCTGCTGCCATGTAAGGCATGCCTGCTTCCCCTTCTACCATGATTGTAAGTTTTCTGAGGCCTCCCCAGACATGCAAAACTGTAAGTCAATTAAACCACTTATCTTTAGAAATTACCCAGTCTTGGGCAGTTCTTTATACCAATGTGAAAACGGACTAATGCATCAGAGCTTTTAACTCTCTGCATAGAATGTTTCTGTCCCTGATCTTTGCATGAGTTTCTACTTGTCTCTCAGGTTCCTGCTAAATACTATCTCTTATAAGATGTTCTCCAGACCACAACTTCAAACACTGCCCTCCTCATCCCTTTATTTCACACTGGTGTCTCTTGTTTTCTTAATAGCACCCATCACTATGTAACCTTATTTTTTCTGTTTATCTGTGTAGCATGGCATTACACTAGAATTGAGGTTCTAAGACAGTAAATGCCACATTCTAAAGTGTGGTGTGAACCTATCTACAGGACTTGCAAAGGAAGTTATAGAAAACAGTTTGCACCCTTATGGAGCCATCCTATTTCAGTCTGTAAGATAAGACTGAGTGGCCTAGAAAAGCACTATGCTACAGAAAGTCTGGGTGTAGAAGATACTACCTCCTTCAGAATAAGGTAGGGATAGACATACTTTTCCTGAATATCTCAAATTAAAAACCAAAAAGTTCCATAGAAACCTGTTTGAGAGTTAAGATGTGTCCCTTACACATGCTGCTGGCTCACTGGATTTGTGTGTGAGAGAATCTTGGCATGAGAAAAGGGGCTGGATACCTGTTCTGAGAGTAAAGTGAAGGAAGAAAGGTATCTGGATGCCTTGGGTGATCTGTAATTCTGAACTTTGAAAACAAAAGGGATGAATAAAAAGCACACCCCTTGGGACACATGATGTCCCCTTAAATCCACTCAGATGTTCTACCAGCTGCCAAAAGAACTAAGTAGAAAAGAGAAGAAGGTTCCTATGTGAGGTCAAGGGCTAAGGAAGGTGCTTTGAGTAATCAGCTTCAGGAGAGTGAACGTCAGCCACGTCAAGGGGACCACAGGTCTCCTTCTGGCCCACTTGAGCTACAGTCAGTTTCCCCAACCTGCCTGGCCCAGAGAGATTGCAGCCATCTCACATTTTAGTCTGGTGAGGTCTACAATCACCTTTAGGCTCCTCCCTTCCAAACTCTGACCCTGGAAGGATCAGCATAAGTCAAAGTCAACAAGAGGGAAGAGGAGGAAACCATCCACAAGCCAGGGTCCTGCAGACACCAGCGAGGCATCTCTCCTCCTAATGTGAAACACTGGCCTGCAGCCTGCTAAGTTACAAAACAGGAGAGACCATAACTTTAGAGAAAATATAAGGTTGTGATTCTTACTGTATCTCTACTTATTAATTATCTACAAAAGAATATTTGTTACAGGAAATCACCCCCAAATCATGGGAATTTACCTACATTCCATTCGGGGAGAGGAGAATAAATTTGAAGACACACGGGGAGACTTCAAAAAGGACTTGGTTGTTAAAATTTGTGAGTAGGAGTTGCTCAACATACAGAATGCATTTTTTTTTTTTCTGCTCAGCTATAAGATCAAGCAACAGGGACTCCAGCTGTAATTGTTTATAAGGTATTCCTAGCAAAGAATTAAGTCTGGTATCAAGTATAAACTTAATGAATGTCAGTGAATGAAGGAATACATGAACAAATGCATGAGCAAAGAAATGAATACAATTGGTAGACTGGAGTTTAAATTTTCACTCTGTCATTTATGTTATGTAAATGGAAACCTGGGTTTACTTTATTATTAAAAATGAAATAAAAGCACCTACCTCTGAGGCGATTATATTAATAGGAATGAAATAAAATAAAATAATGTGTATAAAATTCTTAATATAATGCCTGAAACATAATTATTATAATGATTATAACAATTTAGGAAACAAGACATATGCATTTGTATTATTACATTCAAATGCGTTTGCATTATTACATTCAAACAGAAAAAAAATAAAAATTTTTTGTAAATAAAAGCTAATGCAGCATTCCGTTTCTGAACCCATAAAAGTGGATAGGATTTTCAGAGTTGGAGCAGAGAGGAGAGATGATTAAAGGTCTTGGGGTGAATCGTAAGGAAGGAGAAAGGTGGACTATGCCAGGTAACTAGAAACTGCTGGAAAATATTGTCAGTCTTCACAATTTTATCATCACCCACTTGAGTTAAATTCATCAGCCTCCTGAGTGATTTTGACATCAGTCACTACCATTTTACTCTCATCAAAATACTGCTTTTATGACACTCAACAAAAACAACAAAATTTAACAACAAGCAAAACAAGACTTCACCACTATGCAACATGTCTATGTAATAAAAATGCACTTGTAGTTTTCTCTAAGTGAATAAATCTATAATAAAAATAAAGATTCTTCATTAAAATGCCCACCAAAAACACCCCGCAGAGGCCTTAAATCCTTATACTGGCGTTCTAGAATTATCACACGACTGGATCTCTCCTCCAGCTTTAAGTTTTACTATTCTTCACCAAGAACCTTCTTCAAGCCATATTCATCTCTTTTCTGTCCCTTGAATATATAACAAGCATTGATCACTTGAAGCACCTATTCATTTTGCAGTCTCTGCAGGGAAAGTTCTTCTCTCTGCTCTCATCTTATTCTGATGCCTCCTTCTTTGGAAGCTCAGCTCAAGTTGTTCCTCCTGGATTCACTCTCTCCTTTGTCTGAAAAGCCATTCCTCTAATTGGTTATAAAGCTTTTTGTCCATTTATCACAAGCCTTGGGAAACCTTTCTCATTGTGCCGTCATATAATTATTTCATTCCTGTAGTTCAGTTATGGATTAATATTAATTTTTTACGTATTTCTTTCATCACTGCTACATAAAAGAATATAAATGCTTTGATGATAGACATTCTTTCATTTTGGTATATTCTGCCCAATAACTGATACAGTATTTTACACATGATGTGTTTCATAGAATTCTGCTGTGATGTGGATGTTGCACATCCTGATGGCTTACAGCAGTGCCACTGTTAAAGTTGTCGCAATGCCTTATCAAAAAAGACAGATACAACCCTCCCCTTGAAACTGCAGATCACCTTAAGGAAAACTAAGGGAAATGAATGCTCCATAATAACCCCAGCCACAGGCAGCTGAATCACCTTAACATATTAAGGCTTATTATGCCCAACAAATATTGAGAATATCTATTTCTGGCTAATTGAAAAGAATTCCAGTACCATTTGCAATTTTCTTTATAATTCATTCAGCTCACTGGTATGGGAAAAAAGGTAGGTGGAGGAAAAAAAAAAGTTTTGTATTAGTTACATAACCCAAAATAGGCTCTTAAATAGACAAGAGTGGGTAAGGAGTGGCTCAGGTCATTTGTGTTATTCAAAATGAATTATTTAAATATCTCTGATGGAACCAGTTGAAATAAATTTGGAAATAAAGTATAATATTACCACAGAGTCATATTGTTGGTGACAAGAGAGCTAAAAAAATTGGGAAAAAAATAACTGGCTGGTAATATTTTAAAGGGTAACCAATGCTCACTAGCAGCTGCAGTAAGACATTAAGTAATAGAGCAAAGTAATGTTAACTGCTCTCCTGGTAAGATCGGTAAATGAAATAAACCCCAGCATCCGGGGTATCATTAATCTATAGTGAATAATGGCGGTGGTAGTGTAAGGAGATTAAAAAGGGCATTGTAAACATTTGTGACTGTATAATATACAAATTAAAAATGTGAGAACGCTTGCAGCTGCATAATCTACAAATTAAAAAGTGTAATAGCATGGCATTAATTACTGGCTGATCAATTCCCCCATAACTGCTAGCATGTAGATGAACAATTATAGGTCCAAAATGTTATTTGAGAAAGAGACATTGACCTTGGAACTGTAAGAAATGATACTCTGTTGTAAGGTAATACAGGATCCTATCAAATGCGGTTCTAGTATTTGTAGCAGCCGCCAGCTCAGTGCAGGGCTGTAATCACCACACTATTTCTTTCGATTATGGTGCCAGAGGGGTTACACATTGTTTTCTCTTTTTGAACAGAAACACCCAGTGACCTTCAGCCTTCTGAAAATGGGACCATCAGGCCTCATTTCCAAGTTCAAACAGTTTTAATAAAAATGAAATAGCAGGAGATAATGTACTTTACCCTTCTAGTCCAACAGAGCAGTTTGGAAAGTTGGAAAGACAAACTTGGTTCAAATGTGAACATTCCAACTGGGACTGTGGTTGTAGATCTCAATATTTCCAGATCAACCATTTTCAGGTTGACAACTGATAGTTAAGTAACCAGAGACTCCAACATTTGATTGATACTGAAGTCAAGATATTTACCTTTATTCTCTAGCCCTCCTTAATAGCAGAGGATAAGGCAGAGCTATGTTCTGGCAGATAATTTCCTATTATGGTCACCATAAGATAAGTAAGCTGAGATCTATCACAGCCCTTGCTACATTTGTGTGGCCTAGGCCCAGGTTAGCTATGTTAGTGCCATTTTTGACCCTGAATTATAACTTCATACTTAGGAATTGCCAACATTGTCAGTCCCCCTCATTTATTTACTGAATGTCACAATCTGGATTATGCTCGCTGCCCGTCTGTTGAAACTGTCTTCATAGAGGTCACACTAACTGCCAATCTAATGGACGTGTTTTACCCCGACCTTCATTGTAGAATTGAAATCTGCTGACCACTTCCTTCACCTAGAGACTCTTTCCTTGCTTAATCTTTCCCAGTTTTCATGGCTGCCTCAATTTTCTTTACATTGTCCACTTAGTGATACTAACAGTATCAGCCTTATTCTTCTTTCTTTCCTTCACTTTATTCCTTCCCAGTGGAGTTTCAATGATTTCTAGTATATCTCAGAGCTAAATCTATGGTCGTGACCTCTTCTCAAGGCCTGCGAACCTATAGCCAAAACCCTACTGAGCATCAGCCAATGTAGGGCTTAGCCTGGCAGATCCTGCATGTGCACCCTCTCAGGACTCTCAGAATCAAAATCCCCCCTCCTCCTCTTCCCCTGACTGACTGACAGTCAGCGTGCCCACTTCATTTCTTAAGCTCCCAAACCCCTGATGCAAAGTCAAACACTGTGGCTTGTTTATGTTTTCCTCTAGGGTTTTTCCCTCAAATCTTTGCCTCTCATTCCATTGTTACTCTCTTCTTTGCCTTTTACTGGGATTCTTGTCATAGCTTTATTATTTTTCCTCCTCCACTTTAAGTACTCCTCCCAACACTCATTTTTCAACTTCTTCTCTGTAGGGCATTCTACAGTCATCACTAGCCCGCTTGTAACTTTTCAATTGCTTTGTATTTTTACTGAGTAAAGCTAAGCCTTTCATCATGATCCACAAATCCTTTAATAATCTGGCCTCTGCTTAATTCTCCAAGCACATGCGCTACTGTTTTCTGATCTTGCATGTTTGCTCCAACAATAATTAAGAACAACAATGAATGCTATAAACGAGGTCAGCTTTATCAACCCTCTAGGCTTTTGCACATACTATTCCCCCTGCTTGAATTACTATTCCCTTGTCTCTGGGAAATGTCTCATCATCATATTGTAAGGATCAATTTACATGCCATTTCCCCTTGGATTCCTTCCTTGTCACCCCAGACAGAGCTATCTCTTCCTCATTTCCTTATCCCTGCACAAGCTTTCATTACCACATTTTCCAAAATGTGTTGTTTGCCTAAATGGCAGCTCACCCTCTCCTGTGAGAGACAAGTGTCTTTGTGGTTCCTACTAGAAAGCCTGATATCTAGTGGGTACTCAGCATCTTATATTTTAGGTACTGTATCAAAGTTGGTAAAAACGAAAGTGTTTAAAAATTGGAAGTGAAAAGGTGGATAAAGCACTGCTCTGTTGAAATGACTTTGCTTATGTTAAAGTAGTCACCCATGTTGATAGCAACAATCATAGTAAGAGCAAATGATGACACTAGTGATAGTATAGCTAGCTAACTGATATAACTAAGGTTACTGGTAAGAGTAACACACATTATAATCAATTCCTATGCTTCAGATGTGTGGCTTTCTGTGCATGATTCTCTCGTCTAATCTTAACAGATAAGGTAACAGAAACTGAGTCAGAAAAAAAAACCCTGTTCAAAGTCACATAGCTAGAATGTGGTGGAGCTGGAATTTAATCCATGGCTACCTGATTCTAGAGTCAATTTTATTAACTATTAGTTATTCCATCTCCCTCATCCTCCTTCACAGTACTGGTTAAATTATATTTTCATTGAGCAGCTCATTTTTTATTGGAAATACAGAATAACATGTTATTTTTGATTTGTTGAGACACATAACATTTATTCTTATATAGACATATTGTTGGCCTGCAGATTTTCTTTAAAAAATTTCCTAAGTACTTCGAAAAGACTACTCAATGAAGCTTTCATTTGAAGACTTTTAAACAATCACATATCATACATACATACCAAACAAATTTTCAAATAATGCCAGCTCCTTCTTCCAAAGTAATATTCATCAATTTCCCCACTTGACTGTTCTGTCTATTCAATACAATTATGGAGATTTGAAATACACAACAGATATTGATTCAGTCTCTCACATAAAGTCCATTTGAAAATAAGAACTTGGGAGGGCATTTTGAGTAAAATCATTTACATAAAAAATAAAATCCTGGAATAAAGCTTGGATTTCATCTTAAAAGAAGCAAAAAAAAAAAAAACACATAAAATTAAAGAAGCAACTATTTTATACAGGAACTTTTAATAGAATCTCCCCTTTATGCTAATCAAAATAATTGGTGTTTCTATTATTCCTTTGGAATCTCACTATAAGGCTCTTCACTAAAGAAAGGAATTCAACGCTTTAAAAATGATTAGCATTTATATTATTACAGGAGCAATACACCAGAACATTATTTCCTACAAATTTAGAATTCAGTGTTATGAAGGCTTGCATTTCTTTCACTTACTGGAATTTTGTGCATACTTTCCATGGAAAGGAATTTACTATAAAGCTTATAAAACTGGATCTACAGAAAAAGAAAAAATAAAATATAAAACAGGAAAACAAATATGAAAGAGAGGGCTTTCCATGTATCAAAATGAACTAGTCCTCAGCTGGTCCTCCCCACATAGTAGGCATGGCACTAGAGCATCTCTCCGTAAGAACAGCCTCATGTTCTCACTTCTGCTCAAGAGAATCAGAGACTATTAGCAAATCTAAAAGAGCAGGGGAAAGAATGTCAGACTTAGTTATTTATTGGCTTCTCTTTGGGAAATGCTTTGAAGAGAAAAAAGAAAATTATTAGGTTTAGAAAAAGTAATAGGTTTTTTTTAAAAAAAATCACTAAGTAACCTGGTTATTAGTGCAAATCAATGATTTTGACAAAAAATGTTTTTGTGAATAAACTCACTCAGTTTGAATGATACAGTATGGACACAACTTCCATCGAGCAAATGACTGTTGTATGTTTCCATGGCATCATTAATAATTTGTATTAAGCATTAGAAACACCAATCTCTCTATAAGGTTCCCCAGTAACTCTACGTGTCTGTTTATACTATTTGGATGACTAGAGAAAGATTCAGCCTGTGCTTGTTCTCCTAACCCCTATCCAATTCAGATACAAACATGAGTTGTATAAACAATAATGAATCATCTCTTTCAGGGTTTCATCCACTGGGTTCTTAGTCCGGTTCTCTACAACATGGTAATATGGAATGAGCCTTGGCTCTCTTAGTCAGTAGGAGATCATCTCACCTGCGAAAGACCTGGAAAAGGCAACTTAGAGCTGCCTGTTCTAGGCTCATAATAATTTCATCACCCCTGCCCCCAACCAAATTGTTATCTTTCACTCTTCTATATTTTTAAAGCTTTATTTTGAAATAATTTCCAAATGACAAAAGGCTGCAACAATAGTACAGACAGCTCTCATGTATCCTTTACCTAAACAGCTTTCCCCAATGACAACATTGTCCATAGTCACAGTACATAACTTCCACCATTTACAGGACACTGAAGCCTTCTGTTTTTGACACCACAAGGAAAAAACCTTCTAATTATTTCTTCATAGTAAATCCTTACTCAACCATTACCTTGGCAATCATTATGTGTCCCCTAGATATCTTTGTGGGGGTGGATCAGGGGAGGCTTTATTTTCACAATTCATGACTTGTAGAACCAAGGATAATGTTTTTCTATGTATAAATGGCTTTAAGAAATGCATCATACAAGTACCTTGTGCTGTAGATTCATGATGCACAGCAACATACTAAGCGTTCTAAGTTTATACACAGAAAACAAACTTAGATGACGTAATTCAACCCAAGGTTTTTCAAAGACATTTGAATAGTGAACATTTTTAATATTGTATGACTGTATGTTGTATGCTAAAAAGGGGTAATGCTCAAGACATCAATTTGGAAGGACCTTCCCTATGTGATCTGCTTTCAAACAAATTGTTCTACTCACTGTATTTCACACGTGCTATAAGCATCACTGTCTCTCCCTTTTTGAATTATATTCTTTACTTGCCTAAGATGGCTTCCTGGTTTTTTTGGAGAGTTTAAGCTCACCATAAGTGCCTTCATAAAACACCTGTGGATATCTATAGAAGGGTAAGATAATAGAAAGAAAATAAATTTGCTTTCAAGTTGAAATGCTATTTTTCATCTCCTGGTAATAACTGTGACCTTGGGCAAGTTACTTAATAGTTCTGAGCTTGTTTGTCCTTTACAAAATAAAGATAATAATAATAATCTCATACGATTATTGTGATTATTTAATTTGATACTCCATAGAAAGTGCATGCTAGGACTCAGTGAATGCAAATTATCCCTAATTTCCAATCCTAGGTAGCTTTTACCATCTAGGTAAACCCTGCTGCAGCACCAGTGACTTCTGGAAAAGCCAGATAATTTTTCCTCTGAGACAGTATAGAATATTCATCATCAACATTAATTTATACATATCAAAATGAAAATTATAAAGAAAAAAAGACAAGATGTGGAAGTAGAAGAAAATTCTGTAAAGGGAAAGGAACAACATAGACTAAGCTGGAGTGACTTGAAAAATTCCTCGCCATAATTTAAACTTCAAATATCAATTCCATTCCTGATATTTATGATAGTAATGACTTCTGAAAGCTTGTGGCAAAAATATCCTAAGATATAGTCTCATATTAACCCTTAATAGTCTCTTTGTTGCAATGGAAATTACATTGTGAGGATGTAGTTTTATGTCCCTCTTTTCTTCATTTATTCTTCTTTTTTTAAAATTATTCTATCGAGGCCATTATCATATTTTCTCGGATTACCAAAATCACTTTCCCATTGTCTTTCATCTTGCCTTTTACAAATTCAATCCTCGCATTACAGCAAATGGAAACAACTAAAACAGAGTGAATATGCCATTCCACTACAATCCCCTATCTTAGTGATATCTTCATCATGTTTAGGATAGATTCTAGAATCCATATTTCTTTTTGTTTTGATGCTTCTCTGTGCCTACTCCATGACCTCTTGTTACTTTCTCCCTTTATATACTAAACTCAGCCATACAGAATTTCTTTCATTTCCTCAGTTGGACTATGTTTTCTCAGAATCTTCTGATTCTTGCACATGCCAGCTACTCTTCGAATATGCTTCTTTTCTCCTTTTATCTGGACTATTCCTATTCTTACTCAACCTGTCTGTTTCAACATTACTTCCTCGGGGAATCCTCCTCTCTTTCTTCAAGTTTATGTTAGACACCTCTTTAATGGGCCCTTATAAGACCTGGTACTTCTCCTGCCATTGCATTAATCACACCCAGTATTCTAAAGACTCATTACTCATGTGTATTCTTCATTATGCTATAAACTTAAGACTGGGACTTTGTCCAGCCTGTTCATAATTGCCTCCCCAAAGTCTAGTTCAGTAATTGAAACATAGAAGGTGCTTTGTAATATTTGTTGAACATATGAATAATGGAGGCATTTTTTTCTCGGCTGCAGATGGAACTGGAGAACATTACAGGAAAAAAAAAAAAAACAAAACAAAAAACAGCAGGCAGCAGGCAATCCTGAAGGTAAATCACTGCATGGATAAAGGCAGAGTCAACATTTTTCCTATCACCATGTTTTTCTATATGCTAGTACCAGTTATGTATGTGGTGTATCTTCCTTATAATATTGATCTCTGTCCTGTTACATTTTGTATTACCATCTCAAAATGAGTAAAAGCATACTGTGTGCTGTGCAAAATGATGCTTAAACTGATTGCTACTCATTTCCTATTATGGAAGACCCCTCAGTAAAGCTTAACTTCTCAAATACCAGTCAAATGGCAGCACATCAGTGCCAAACTGGAGCAAAATGAACTCCACTCATTCCTAAATTTTTGAAGCCAGTATTTACCCTCAATGAGAGTCAACAAAGTTAGAAAGCTTTTCAGTTCAGAATACAAAACACCCATTGCACATTTTATATTCTCTATTTCTAGGCTAACTTATTAGAGATGCATATACCATTTGCTGTTGCTTTGTGACATTGGCAAATGCTTTTAAATCTTCTAAATGTTTTTTAAAATGTGTGAAATGTGTTCTTTTCAAGGACGTGAAAGTGAACTGAGGCCAAGTGGCAGTGGGCGTGTTGGCTATAAATCTACTCAATACATAAATATATGCATATTGAATTTTTCATCACTAGCAGACTATAAAATACCTACCTTGTTGAATATGTTATTTGTAATGTGAAAAGTTCACACAGCTAAGAGAACTATAACTTTTGCATTCATATTTTGTTCTGTGACATGCAAAAGTGAGTTTATTTTTTCTGAAACATAAAACTAGAGTTTTCTGAATATAATACTGCATCAGATTAAGAGCTAGTGATAGAAAAGATTTTGACTATTCAAGAATAGGTTGTAGACTATTACTTTATATTAATTGTAAGATTAATGTTTTTCTTTTCCAACATATTTAAAATATATTAAATTATCATTTCTTTAATTTTCTGAATGTATGTAATACATATGACAGGTTTTTTTCAAAATTTCATCATAAAAATTATCTATTTACACATTATGCAGTATAAACACTCTCTCCATTATACATACATGTGTCAAATGCTAAGAATTATAATATTTAGACATTTAGTGGGTGGCTTGGTCCACCATGGTTACTTGCCACTTGACTTCCTGTAAAAAGGAAAAAAGACCCTTTTTTCAGTTAAGTAGGTTTCAAAGAAACTGTCTCCTCTTAAATAAGTAAAAGGATAAAAAATCAGTGAGGACAGCATTGTCCTTTGGAGAATGGACCTTGCCTTTAGGTTTTTGTAATCTACAACTACTTTAATAAGATTTATTCTTTTTGTGATTTATGAAACACTACTTATAGTTGAGAAATAATTCAGCATTATTCTGGACAGGATATGAAGAGTGACTCTTTTCAGCCTTTAAGAGGAGCTTATTCTGCTATTCTTTTTAGGCAAAGAAATGACTGCTAATCTTAGACACTATTCCCCTGCAGATGGTACTGGTCAGATCTTGTTCCTGTGGATGAAAATGTGAATTTTATACCTTTATTACAGTAAATGGTTTAAGCCACAGCTTAAAACAGGTACATGATCCTAAGTAAATGGCAAAGGGTTTTACCGCACTCTGTACTACAGTACTTGCTGGAAGCACTTTTTTCAAAGTTGGCTATGAAAAATAAGAAAGACTCAAAATGTATAAATTGTTGCTTCCTTAACTTACCCTAGTGAAATAATTTTGATGGATGGTTATGAATTTGTAAGTAATGTTTACTTCTGAAATGCCATAATTGCTTTTGGAACTATTTGAGGCATTTTGAATTGTATCTGTTTTTATTGTAATACGGAGTTGTATTGCCATTTTAGGAAGTGGCATCTTTTTGATGCATGGAAGTTCTGCATGCATTTGTTATCCATTTTGAGGAAATCAGATAAGTAAATATTACAACTATAACTGAAATGCTTCTTTTTTTACATGAATAAATGAAAACCATTTTGAATCTGAAGGCAGAAACACTCTATCTGCAGACTGACAAATTGCATATTTGTTTGGTTTCAAAAAACTGGTGTCTGGCTTCTACACTGTGACTGAGAGAAATGTCTGTCTCCTGCCTGACAAAGCCTCTGAGATGGAAGAGCTCTCTCCTTGATGGAAGTCAAAGGGGTCAGCTGAAGGGACCATAAAGAATGAGGACCCAGCCAAGTATGGTGGCTTACGCCTGTAATCCCAGCACTTTGGGAGGCTGAGGTGGTATATCATGAGGTCAGGAGTTCGAGACCAGCCTGACCAACACGGTGAAACCCCGTCTCTACTAAAAAAAAAAATACAAATATTAGTCTGGCATGGTGGTGCATGCCTGTAATCCCAGCTACTCTGGAGGCTGAGGCAGGAGAATTGCTTGAACCTGGGAGGCAGAGGTTGCAGTGTTGCGGTGAGCTGAGATCATGCCACTTCACTCCAGCCTGGGTGACAGAGCAAGACTCTGTCTTAAAAAAAAACAAATAAATAAAAAAGAGGACCCTTTTCTATAAAATTACTATTGAATGGTATAATACCACACAGTCTTTCCATCTGATATACAATAGCTTATCTATATTGCTACATCACAAAATTCCTTTCAGCTTTCTATTCTTTCCCTAAACATTTATTGCACACATAACTTTCTGCAAAATATAACTAAGAAGTAGTTTTCTAAGAGCCCTTTGAATACTCATAATGTATAATTCCATGATTTATCTGCCTTTAAGATAACCCCCAAACACTGACCATATTAAGTAATATTTTTCATACGTGGTTTACCCTAGAGATGTATAGCCTTAATTTCTTAATAGCTAAAGCATTGTAACTAGCCTTTGTTGAAAGCACTGCCTGGTGGAAAACTGATCAATCAAGTCAAAGGAACTACCAGGGTTTTAACTTTCGACATGTACTAAAGGTTAAAGGTGATTTTCTGGAAGTCAAACATCAAATTTCTTATGAGATAAGAATGATATCTGGTAGAGCAACTTGTTTTTGTTGAGGACTGTTTGGACAATAAACAGAACAATTTATATAATACAGATATTCTTGGTGAGATAAGGCATGGATTAGATAGGTGATTGGCTGTAGAGGTATTTAAAGGGAATATGTTTGAAGACAGAGATTCCATGTATACCAGTGCTTCTCAAGCCTTAATGTGGATATGAATCTCCTGAAAATCTCCTGAGAAATTCAAACTCTGACTCAGAATTTCTCACTTGGTACCCAAGATTGCATTTCTACCAAGCTCCCAAGTGATGTCAATGGTACTGGCCCATTGACCACACTGAGAGAATCAAAGAAGACAATGTTCCTAAGAACTCAAAAACTGTGGACAGTATCTTCACCAATCCAGTGGGCAGGATAAAATAATAATTTAGTAAAGAAATTTGGCAAAGTAGCAACTATGTTCTGTTTTCTTTGCTAAACTTCCAGTGTTTCTTCATAGAGTTCATCTCTGTATATTGATGACAATAAAAAACCCTTATTCTTCAAATGCAATGACATTATTAATTTAGTTTATCTTAGGCAGGCTTTATTCATTCATACTAAATCAGGCTATGAGAAATCATCAATAACATTTGCAAAAGAAGGATCAAAGTTATCATGAACTATAAACCAGTAAGAAGAATCTAACTTTAAGACACAGTTCTATAAGTTATTAAGGGGCTAGCTTGTAAGTGCCTAAGAAAGGCATACACAAAAGCAGAACTTCCTGAGTATCTATCAAAACAAGGCACGTTTCAATAGCTAAGTTTCTTTGTCAGTAGATATTTCCGGTCCAGATTTCCACCAAATATTTGACAGTGTTCCCTTCATTACATTTGAAAACAAAATGTGAAAATGTAGATTAAATAAAGGGAAGTTTGTTTCCACTGAGTAGTATTTGAATAACCATATCAAAATGAGGCTGATTAATTAAGGTGCACTTAGTAGAAGTTTCTAGAACTAAACTAATTGACTATATATTTTTTAATCTAACGTTTTAATTTATGTTTAATCATCCCTTGGTAATTGGTTTCAGGACCTCTGGCAGACACCAAAATTCTCGAATGCTCAAGTCACAGGTATAAAATGGTACAGTATTTGCATGCAACCTATGCACATACTCTTGTATATTTTAAATTGTCTCTAAATTACTTTCAATACCTAATACAATGTAAATGCTATGTAAACAGTTGTTTTACCGTATTTTTTAGGGAATAATAAAAAAAGCCTGTACATGTTCAGTATAGATACTTTTTTTCAAATATTTTCAATCTTCCATTAGTTGAATCCATTGATGTGGAATCCATAGATATGGAGGGCTGACTGTATTAGATAATTGTAATAAAGTGAAATTGACATCTACATTTTACATAACATTGAACTGTGAAGGATAGCAAAGATATCGACAAGCTGAAGTGACAAGTTATATATTGAACATTCATAAAAGTCAATGAATGCTTTTGTCTAAGGGTCTTTACCTTAAGGTTAGTGAGTTATTAACTCATAAAAGCAATTGCATAATTTTATAACAAAACTACCAGATTCTCAGAGGAGTCTATGACTTTTAAAAATCACTGTTTATGTAATTTAGGAGAGAGGAAAGAGGACAGTCAAGAAGTTTCTCATGGAGGAGGTAGACTGAGCTTGTTCATGAAGTGCAGGCATGGGTGGACAGATTAGCAAGATGGAAAAGTGATAGTGCTTGCTTAAATTGTAACAGTTGAGAAAAACAGCACAAGGAAAGCTGTGAAATCAAAAATGTACATGGAAGGGACTATTCATGAAGAAGTGAAATGGTTGTATTAAAGTAAGGCAGGACAAGTCATCTAGAAAAATCATACTATTGTCACATGTTTAATTTCACATTACAGATATCAATTTATTTTCTCTTCATTATTTTAAAAATATAGTTAATAAACCTTTTAACCCTCAAGAAAACAAGTGTTTCATAAAAGAATGAGACTGTGAATAAACGAATGATGCCTGATATGTGTTTTTTTCTTCAAACGGTACTAGTTACACAATAGAAAAGGATTCTTTGGTACTTCAGTCTCAGGATTAAAGGCAAGAGACATGAAGTCAGTGGACCTCCCGCCTCACTGTGCTACAGACCTGGAGACATTCACTCCTCTGGTTGCATTTGCCTGAGCTTTTCTTTTTATTGCAAATTTCTCTCAACATTCTCGCTAACCCCTTTTGGCTTTCCTTGGCTGAATGTTTTAATATAAATCAAACTGGATTGGGAGGACTCTGTGTGTGTGTGCTTGCTGAGTGAAGTATAGCCTCAAAGTCACAGATGGCACATTAGAAAAAAGAAATATAGTAAAATGAGTAAAATATATTCTCATTCACAATTTCCTAGAGGCCCCTTTGTTGTTAATTGAAACTTTTGTCTACTTTATTGAACAATAAAAGTGGCAGCAACTACTCCCAGGTGTCCTTCAGTATTAAAAAGAGGATAAAGGGTTCCTGGCAAAGGTGACAGAAATTAATGCGGTGAGCCCAGCTATCAAACATTCTGATATGTGAATTGCCTGATATTTCTATAATGCTGTCTTATGATTGGAAATGTTATCGCTTCTATTGAATCAATAGAAAATGTTAAAGCTCCACAGAACCCCAATTACAAACTAAAGCTAGAAGGTTAACATCTGGGAGCAGCAGAGATAGAAACAATCTCTATTGTCATACCTTCCTGACAAGTAAATGTCAGAAACATAACGCCTTCGCCTGGTCTCAGCACGGAGCACATGTAAAAGAGTGATTGTAAGGCTGCCTCAAGTCAAATCGCCTGTCATCTCAGCTTTGACACAGAATTACTTTTGTTTTATGCATCTATTAACCTTGAACTATCAGCATTTGTTTTAATGTTACAGGCTGAAGTGACCTAAATGTTCTTCTCTCATGCAGGGGGGATCTGTTAGAGAAAAGAGCATGTGGCCCGAGTTGGGGCTGGTCTTTAAGGGAAGGCAGAGTGTCTATGATTGGAAGGACCACATTTCTCCCAAATGGCAATGCTCTGCTTAGAAGTCTACTATTATATGGGCACTTCTTTGTATTTTTAAATACTTGTCCTTTTCTTAAGAATCCCCTGTCGGAATGCAAACCTCACACAACACAAAGTGATGATACAGTTACCAAATAATCTGTCTAAAAGAGGTTCTTAGAACCGTTGATAGAGAAGGGGCAGAAGGAAAAGATGGGCTTTACTTTTACTGCAGAAGATGAGGCAGAGAGAGATTCACTAACTTGACTTTGACCTGAATCCTGATGTTTTACCATTACACATCTATTTTTACTCTTGCTAGTCCTTGCATTTTTAGAAGTCCTACATCTTCCACATTATCTTGGCTGGCATCCTTGAAGAATACCCATCTCAGGCTTGTTTCAACATCACACTAGATAAGGCCTCCCCAAGTAGAAGTTTGGCAATTTTGTGACTGGCTTTAGTATTTTCTTTCTAATGTATGTTTATTTATTTATTTATTTATTTTTTATAAATCCCAAGCCAACTTTAATTTCAGACTCATTATCTCAAATTATAAAGTACTTAGTTTTTTTAAATTATTTATCCAGTATGGTGGTAACTGAGTCTACGTGCTAGAAATCCTACTTTGCCCTTGATCCAGTTCTCTCTGTACCACAAAGCATATTTCGGGCACATTTTGCCCAAAGCTAGTTGTCAAAAACGACCCTGAACCTTTCTGAGGTACCGCTTCTTCACCTGGACATCCAGGTTAGATCCAGCCCCATCTTCTTAGGTAGGGAGTAATGGTGGAAAGTTCCATTTGATGCAGGGCCTATTGTCAACATATAAATGCTTCATGATATTCAGAAGACAATTTCTAAGTCTTCCTGTTTGCGCTTTCTTTGACTTTCCATTGAATGTCAATTGCCTGCCTTTGTAAAATCTTGAATTCTCAGTTTATTTGCAAAATGTGATGACTACCATACCTTGCCTTTCCTGGTTAAGACCTCAGTTCCTGAGGTCTTCCATCGGTATCCACAGTGGCACATGCACATGAGAGCTCTCTTGCTCCCATCAACCACAAACTCTGACACCATGTTCCAGGGCACTTAATCACTCCCTTAAATGGCAAGCATGTCTATGGCATGTGCTAAGTGGCAGACAATGTTATAAGTATTTAACACTTACTAATTCATTGGCTGTCCAAAAGAATCTTATAAAATAGAAAGTCTTATGATTCTCATTTGATAGGTGAAATAACTGGGGCACAGAGATGAGAAACCGGAAGACTTAGAGGTAATAAGTGGTAGAACCTAGATGTGAGTATGGACAGTCAGCTCTAGAAACTGTAATTTTAATACCCTGCTACACACCCATTACCAGCCATCCTAAGAACTTCGGGGGAAAAAAAGAACAATAGAGAATTTATTGAACGCCTACCATAAACAACACACTCTGCAAGGATTTCTCATGAGTATTTCATTTAATATTCACAAAAAATCCAATTTTACAAAGCCTCCACAAAGTGACTTGCACCAGGAAACACAGTGAACTAAAACTCTGATTTCAAAGCTTAAAGTCTTTTCAATCTAGTGAAAGGGTCAGTATATTAATATAGACAAAAAGATAACACAATGGTGTACTAATTGGCGGTGCTGTTGCATACAGATTACATGCTAAAGCAATTTAGTGTTTTCACCCTGAAGCTGGAGGAGTAAGCAAAGCCATGCATCCTTTCTCAGTGAGCCTTGCCCCTGGACTCCAAGCACACATCCCTGCTGACTCTGGGAGGACATTTTCCTGTGACCCTTGCCTTTTTCAGATTCATTACCTATGCCATCACTTCATTTTAATAAGCCTCTATTGCCAGGAGTGACTAATTTTATAGCAGGGATGAGAATTGCACAGACAGATAGAGAAGAGAATTTTTAAGACAATAGCTTTTAAAAATATGATGTCTCAAAGTCAAATTATGTAGGTGTTTAGTAAGTTCAACTTTGTAAAAACAGATTTTATTATTCAGTTTGGCTGTATATTTTAGAGCCTTGATTGCCTTAAAATTAGAACTCACGTTTATATTTCTTCTTTTTTCTTTGTGAGAACACCAGCTTTTGTGAACTGTTTTATATTAGCTCAATTCTAAAAGCAAGGTGGCTGACACTAACCTCTATCGAACCACAGCAACATAAAAATCAAACTGTAGTAAGTGATTTCATTTTTCTACAAGCAACCATAAAAATACTGTCCATCAGTCTGGAAAAGTACTGTCTTGGTGAAATAATGCCTGTGGCCCAAAAGTGAATAATTACTGTAGCACTCATTCGGCAAAATTCTCTTTGAAGTTAGGAAAAGTTTACATTGAAGGAAACTGGAGTACTAGATTTGATCATGACAATATTTCTCTCTTTCAAGCCAGGGGATATTTAGGGAGATGTGTACTGCAAGAGTGATTGGATGAGTGTATCACCAGATAAGGTGATTTGAGCACACGATGGCGGGGATAAATGTAAAAAGACACAGTGTTACTCACATCGCAAAGCTCTAATTCACATTTATTCCAGCAGTCCTGCACACCAAATTGCTTATTTTCTTCATTGTATTTGTGGGCCTTAGGATTAAAGACATCTAAGTCTTGCAGGCAAGTTTATGAAAACCCAGAATTCCAAATGTTTGAGGAGAATTGTTTCTCGTGGGGGTCACACTGAACAAAGAGTATTGCTCATTTGCTTGCTCTCTTTTCTTTTAATTCAAACAGCACTGTTTATTGTGAGATAAAGTGTTCTCAGATGACAGTGAGTTGAAATTCCATCA
Organism: Nomascus leucogenys; assembly: GCF_006542625.1. NCBI lineage: Eukaryota > Metazoa > Chordata > Mammalia > Primates > Hylobatidae > Nomascus > Nomascus leucogenys. The sequence continues at coordinate 38,801,341 of NC_044384.1, read as the reverse complement.
AGTTTGTGTTCAAGTTGTACAGAATACAAACAAGTACATATATCTGTGTATATCTATATCCATCTGTATCTATTTATATTTATATCTTATATCTCTCTATATAGATACTCTGCAAGATATATATATATGCATATATACATATGTATATATACACACATACATAAAGAGAGGGAGAAAGAGATAGAGATTCAATCAATGAGACTTTACTGTGAAATTACCATATATCTAACATCGTACAAGTCTCAATAGGGTATAAGGTATAGGTTTTCCTATCTCATATAGGAAAGTTTATCACTTAGACTCAACTCCCCCAAGACTTGCTTGGCAATTAAGACAAACCCATGCATATGAAAAAATTAGAGAATGTTGCAAAATGATACATAGCTACCTACTATATTTTATGGCACAGACAGTGTTTCAGAGATTCATAAAAAGTAGATGATTCCAAAACCTTGAATAGTAAGAAACATGCGTGGCTTAAAAGCCTAGTCAATGACATAAAAGTAATGGGTTCATTTATTTATTTAGCTAGTATTTATTAGTAACTCTCAGAAAAGGTGTGGGAGATTTTAAGGAAACAAAGCACAATCCTATCCTTCAAAGAGTTTACAACTGAGTGGAAGAGAGTCATGAAACAAGCATCCACTGTACAAAATATTTACATTATTGTAAGCACACATCATTGGATGTGGCATTCGACTTAAAATCTGTGCCAGACCTATCTGATCTCCATGTGGGCAATATGTTTGCAAGAAAAAAAGCAACAACAGCAATAGAAGAATAAAATAAAGATCCAAGAGAGGAGGGACTTTGCAGGGCCACATCTACTATGAGACTTCTAGCCTTCATAGAATGCCCTTATTCAAAAGACTAAGTGAAGGCCTTGCTTTGGTGTTATAAGCAACAATCACCATAACAACAAAGATATTTATTTATTTATTTATTTATTTATTTATTTATTCATTTATTTATTTATATTTTTGAGATGGTGTCTTGTTCTGTCACCCAGTCTGGAGTGCACTGGCATGATCTCGACTCACTGCAACCTCTGCCTCCCCGGTTCAAGCAATTTTCCTGCCTCAGCCTCTAGAGTAGCTGGGACTACAGGCATTCTCTACCACACCTGGCTAATTTTTGTACTTTTAGTAGAGACAGGTTTTTGCCATGATGGCCAGGCTGGTCTCAAACTCTTGACTTCAAGGGATCCTCCTGCCTCAGCCTCCTAAAGTTCTGGGATTCCAGGCATGAGCCACCACACTCTGCCAAAAATAATTTTTAAATAGTTTCTGGCTCATTTTGAGATTGGAAGCCTGGCATAGCAATATAATACCCAAGAAATGAGTCATTAGATAAATGGATAAGTGAATTACTGATGCTACATTCCCTCTTTCCTTGAAGACTGAACCTCATAACAGTAAATTTTACAAAAATTCATTTGTTAATGAGTCATACATTGCTTTTTCTTTTCTTTTCTTTTCAGTCCCTGGTATTATAATTTAAACTTCATATCTCTTTGTCCTTGTTTCTCCTAAGTAAATTCCGTAAAGACAAATTCTGCTTTATATCATTTGGAATCCTACTCAGGCTGTGGAATAATACTCTGTATGTAATAATTGCAGCCCACCTTCTAAGAAAACACAGTGCAAACACAAACACACACACACACACACACACATACCTAATATATCAAAAGTTAAGATAGATCTAGATATGTAACCCAGTTTCACCAAGCGCAAAACTGTGACTTTGACAAAAAATGATGTAAACTTCAGTTTCCTCATCTGTTAAATGGGGGTTATAATATCTATCCAATAAAGATTCTAGGAAGGTTACATAAAATGACATTTTTAAACAGCCCAGGAAAATGTTTTGCCCAAGAAATTCCAGAACACTTTCTTTGACATTCCCCTTACTCATACAAATACACACACATAATAAAAGGGATGCTATAGTCAGAGTCTGTATCTACTGCCACAAATACTGTGCAGTCCTCAACCCACGGGTGTCCTACACATAGAATACAAGGTGAGCGATGTCCTCTGAACTTGTTGATGGCAATAGCTCTGAATAGGGTCTGTTGGATTCTGAATTATTGAAGTCGACAGTGGACATTATTCTATTTAAATGAAAAAAATTGGGGCTTGGTACAATAAAATAAATGTCAATCTAGCAAATTTCATGTATACATGGTCTACTGATGGCAATTCATACACAATGTGTAATATCAGTGCTATATACTACAGTATTTTAGAACAAAATATCCATTTTGATAAGATGTTGATAGGAGTCAATTTTTATCAAAAATTCCTTCAGGTTCTATCTCTTCAGCAATTATGCATAAGCAATTTATATGTGGTTCATATTTTACTGTCTTCTCATTATCCCTCATCATATATTGTACATATTTTTTCACCATACCTCTCTTTATGACATTGCTTTCGTATTATTCTTTTATTCTGAATCCTTCCATGCTTTCAAAGACTTTCATTTTCAAACTCTAACCGCATTGGGGTGTCTTCTTCCTTCTGCCCCCATAAAACTGATCTTTCCCCTGGCAGATTCAGAACTCACCATCCATATCTCTCATTTAATTCTTAGACAATAATCCAACGCAGCCCATTTATTTCATTGTAATTTATCTTATTATCTAGTTTTAAAACTGCTGTGACCTGTTTTACAACTTGGAGTACAAACACACTGACAGCACTGTAATATTTCTAATTGATATTTAATTCCCTTCAGTAGTTCCTAAAGGAATTTATTCCCTTTTCAAGACTTAACCACCTTGACTTCCCATTACCCAAGCCCAGGGCTGGGAGGAAGAGTTTAATGAGATTACCTCCAACATGACTTCTTGCTGTCATATGAGGTGGCTATTGAAGAGTCACTCTTCAGGGCTGGGGCTTACAGCATGTCTTGCTGGCTGTTTCAGATTCCTGCACAGGCAATAAGGATTCTTTAAGGGAAAATGACCTCATTCCTGCAGGAATGAGTTCCTGAAACCATATCCTATGTTTGAACTCCTGGTATATTTCATGCCTTTGTTTATCCATATTCTGTTCTGTTACAAGCTGATCACACAATAATGGATCACTCTACATTACATGGTAGGGCTTTGTTTGCCAAGAGGACTGAGTCAGAGACAACTTTCAGTTCTCATCCCAGTACCTCCTACATGTTCGTCTTAAGCCTAAATCTAAGATCTCCTCTGTTTCTTAAGGCAATTTAATTCAGAGAGAGTTTGTCTTTTCTTTCTGTTTGGTTTTAGGAGAGGCTGCTCTGTCACCTGGCTAGGGCTCTCTACTTCAAATCTTGGGCATCAGAGCTCAATGTGCTTCACTTCCTTTTTTTTTTTTTTTTTTTGAGACAGAGTCTCACTCTGTCACCCAGGCTGGAGTACAGTGGCACGATCTCTGCCTCACTTCAACCTCCTGCCTCCTAGGTACAAGCTATTCTCCTGCCTCAGCCTCCCAAGTAACTGAGATTATAGCTGCGAGCCAATCAATTTTTTGTATTTTTAGTAGAGATGGGGTTTCACCAAGTTGAGCAGGCTGGTCTCAAACTCCTAATCTCAAGTCATCCACTTGCCTCAGGCCCCCAAAGTACTGGGATTACAGGTGTGAGCCCCCACACCCAGCCAACGTGTTTCACTTTCAGGAGCCCTTTAGGCAAATGGCTCTAGACAAAATGATTCATCTACTTTGTAGGGAACCATTTACCATGTGTCTCAGATGGTGATAAACTTGATGGAGGCACATAATTTTCTGTTACAATCTTTAAGCAATGGAAGCAACTCATCCTACAGCACAAAGTCTGTACAACTCTTTCTGAGGCAAGGAATATCAGGTTGTTCACATTAAAAAAAGAAGCAAAAATAGAATTGAAAACCAAAAACCACAAAACAAGGAAAAATATACATCCTGTCTACCTAACTAAATAAAATGCATCTTAAGTATCTCCTTCGTATCTCCAGAAACTAGCGTAGGACTTTGCACATAAAGCTCTGTCATTCGGATAGAAAAGCACATAATTACCAAAATTAGGTGTGGGAAGAAACTTAGAGGAAGACAATTTGCAATCACACTTAACCTGTAACTCGCCCAAGGTCATCACACTAGTTTGTGTCAAGGCAGCAAATGTATTTTATTGATTATGATATCTTGTTCATATGCTGTTTTGTTAAACCAAGAAATCCTCAGAAATGAAGTCCTGAGCATCAACTTCTCTTACCTTTCCTATAAAAATTAATCCAAGTATGTATACAGTGGACAAATAGTAATCATTTAACAAGTCTGTGCTGAATAAATGAAAGCAAAGATGTGATTTTCTTTTATGTTGTTCTATTCCTTCCCATACAATTTCTACATGTCATCTTGAAGATATGGACTGAGCTGAATATGAAATATTGCAACTTGATTATAGGGATCAGATTTTGTTAAATTATGTCTTACTTTTTGAATAGTCCAGATACGGTGAAAATGCTAGTGGTAGGAAGAAAAATTATGACATTTAAAATTTATTTTGTATCTATTGTTGTCATATTTATTGCCATTTTCAATGAATGTAATTATTTTTAAATAGCTCACACCATTTCCATATGCATCATTGCTGAATTGCAAGAAAAACAGCTAGCATCATTCAAAGATGAGCCTCGGCACAAATGGAAAAGGGAAAATATGTCATTGTCTGACTCTCACTATCCCTTTCCTTGCTCCTTTAGTCCTTCCAGAAGCATTCCTTTGTCTACATATAGTTCTCAGTTAGCGCTCATTGACTGCCTGCAAACCAGTTCAGCACTCAGTAATGTCATTCACTTGAACATAAGGTCTCCACTATGGGACAACTGAGGTGTGAGATTCCATAGGTGGCTATGAGTCAGCCTCAAGTCAAAATAACCACCTGCGTCACCATCATGGCTAACCAGACACTGGGACACTTAGAAATTCTCTCCATTGAAAACTCTCACTATGTGTGTCTGTCTCTTCATTCAAACCTGTATTTCAAGATGGATTAGAAGAAAAGAACGGAAGCAAGCAGAAGATTCCATGACTATTTGAAAAAAAATAATATTTTTTGGATTTTAAGGATAACTACACCTATATCCACCACCTATGGCGGTTTTAAACTTTAACAATTACTAAAAATGTGCTCACTCCGAAAATATGAATAATATTCCTATGATTGAAAGCAACCACGGTTTATAGTAACTTTAAGGGCTATTAAGCAAGTTCCTATATGAATCCAGAGAGTGAATTGTATAAGCATTTAGAATGTGCTGATGATAAAGGGATTCATAAAAGTTGTTATGCTGATTTTATGTTGATGGATGTTTAATATAAGGTGAGTTATTAACCAAAGGCAAGTGAAACTAATGTTTTAGTATTATGATGTATGTGTAATTGAAAGTGAATCTTCTTGGCAAAATGAGGAGCACAGTGAAAGAGGAAGAATGAGTGAGTTTAAATAAAGATGATAACACAGATAAATCCATTTGCAATGCCAGTACAAGAAGCCAAGTTTCATATAGTCCCAAAAATCTCTATCCCCAAAGCAATCTAGCCCAAAAGTATTTAAAGTGTTACATAGATGAACTCAATTTTGCTTCTTTTTAACAATTTTTATGGATATGTAATGGTAGTACATATTTATGGGGGGTATGTGATATTTTTATATAAGCATACCATGTGTAGTAATAAAATCTATGTAACTGGAATTTCCAGTTTCTCAAGGATTCATCAAGTTCTGCTTTTTAATTAGATCCATGCAGTCTTTCTTCTTCTTCTTCTTCCTTTTCACCATATGTCTTTTTCCACTCTTTGCAACCTTTTGATTCACTGCCTGCCTTCTTTTCCTGCTGCATATTACAGGTAGTAACTCTATGAGGCAAGTCATTTACCTTCTTTTTGGAGGCAGTCCTAATCATTGAAAGAATAGAGAGTTCAGCGTCTATTCTAGGGCAACTTGTTTAGAGTTTGGACTCCCAAGGCTTAGTCTGAGGCCCCTGGAACATAACCTTAGATTGAGTAATGATTATAAAATAGACACCTGAAGACCCATGAACACATTACTGATACTCCTCTTCTGTTTCTTTCCCTCATGGTCCTCTTCACCATTTTGTAAATCTTCATTTCATCGCAATAATCAGGAAACAGAGTAGGACTAAAATGCCTCATAAATGAACTCACAAAATGCTCCATCAATGAACTCACAGAATTGCTGAGATTTTATTGTTTTTATTGGTTGGTTGGCTGGTTGATTGCTTGGTTTGTTGGCAAACAGCAAATAAGCCTTAAGTATGGGGAAGAAAAGAAAATCCAAAGGATGCTTGCTAATAATTGAATAAAATACAGGATAACTTCAATACATGCTAAAAAAAAAAAAAAAAAGACGCAAAATCTTATGGATCTCTCCCACAAGGGAGTCTTTGTTCATATTTTACACTATGAAAAAGAATTGAGGCCAAGATATAAAATGTCTCTCAGCATCTAATTAGTTTAAAATCTTCAAATTAAAAAAAAAAAAAAACATGTTCTGTATCACTGTAGGGTGGCTATCGTTAACAATAATATGCAGTTTCAAATAGCTAGAAGGAGAATATTGAAAGTTCCCAACATAAAGAAGTGATCAACGTTTGAGATGATGATTATGCTAATTACCTTGATCTAATAACTTTGTATACCATATGTATCAAAACATCACTATACATCCCATAAATATATACAATTTTTACCTGTCATTTAAAAAATAAAGAAGTCTAAACAAAATTTTTAAAAATTGCTAAAAATACTATACCATATACTATGGATTCATTTATCAAAATTTTTAAAATTCTTGAAGAAAAATATAATTTTCTCCAAAAATGGTTATCAAATTAAAAATAGAATATGGCAAACAATAAACAAAACTGTCTCACATACTTTGAACCTATGCTGGTCTACCTTCTGCCAAAACAAAATATTAATAAACAAAAAAGTGGACATTGAGAATGAGAGGACTGCTTTGTTGTTTTATTATATTAAAATGTTATAATGTATTATTAAACAGATAATTGATGAGTCAGTTTGGGTTTGTCACGCCAAAACTGTCACTGTAAATATTTTATTTATTTATTTATTTATTGTTATTTTTTATTTCCATAGGTTTTGGGGGAACTGGTGGTATTTGGTTACGTATTCTTTAGCGGTGATTTGTGAGATTTTGGTGCACCCATCACCCCAGTAGTATACACTGAACCCAATTTGTAGTCTTTTTCCCTCACCTCCTTCCCACCCTTCCTCCTCGAGTCCATTGTATCATTCTTATGCCTTTGCATCCTCATAGCTTAGCTGCCACTTATGAGTGGGAACATACAATGTTTGGTTTTCCATTCTTGAGTAATTTCTTTTTTTTTAATTATACTTTAAGTTTTAGGGTACATGTGCACAACATGCAGGTTAGTTACATATGTATACACGTGCCACATTGGTGTGCTGCACCCATTAATTCGTCATTTAACATTAGGTATATCTCCTAATGCTATCCCTCCCCCCTCCCCCCACATCTTGAGTAATTTCACTTAGAATGATAGTCTCCAATCCCATCCAGGTTACTGCAAATGCCATTAATTTGTTCCTTTTTATGGCTGATTAGTGCTCCATCATAAGTATATACCACAGTTTCTTTATCCACTCGATGATTAATGGGCATTGGGGCTGGTTCCACATTTTTGCAATTGTGAATTGTGCTGCTATAAACATATGTGTGCAAGTATCTTTTTCACATGATGACGTATTTTCCTCTGGGTAGATACTCAGTAGTGGGATTGCTGGATCAAGTGGTAGATCTTCTTTTAGTTCTTTAAGGAATCTCCAAACTATGTTTCCCACAGTGGTTGCACTAGTTTACATTCCCACCAACAGTGTAGAAGTGTTCCCTTTTCACTGCATCCATGCCAACATCTATTATTTTTTCATTATGCCCATTCTTGTGGGAGCAACGTGGTAACTCATTGTGGTTTTGATTTGCATTTCCCTAATCATTAGTGATGTTGGGCATTTTTCCATGTTTCTTGGTCATTTTTTCATGTTTGTTGGTCATTTGTATATCTTCTTTTGCAAATTGTCTATCCATGTCCTTAGCCTACTTTTTGATAGGATTTTTTTCTTGCTAATTTGTTTGAGTTTGTCATAGATTCTGGATATTAGTCCTCTGTCGGATCTATTGATTGTGAAAATTTCACCCATTCTGTGGGTTGTCTGTTTACCATGCTGACTGCTCCTTTTGGCATGCAAAAACTCTTGAGTTTCATTAACTCCCAACTATCTGTTTGTGTTACATTTTCTTTTCGGTTCTTGGTCATGAAATCTTTCCCTAAGCCAATGTCTAGAAGAGTATTTTTGATGTTATCTTCTAGAATTTTTATAGTTTCGGGTCTTAGATTTAAGTTGTTGATCCACCTTGAGTTGATTTTTTGTATAAGATGAGATATGAGGATCCAGTTTTATTTTCCTACATGTGGCTTGCCAATTATCCCAGTACCATTTGTTGACTAGGGTGACCTTCCCCCACTTGATGTTTTTGTTTGCTTTGTCATTGTAAACATTGTGTAAGGTACTTGAAACAAGTGAATTACTTAGATCCAGGTTCTGTTGTTTTTTTGTTTAACCTCTCTCAAAGTCTTGTATAACATTTTTATTGTTAAATGGAAGGATGTGAGTTATAGGATAACATAGATATATAGATTCACAGTTGGTAGAAAAATTACTCTGACAGCCTTTTCCACTTAAAATGTCATATAACAGTTCTTCCTCAACTTAAAATAGTCCTCTATGTGGTGTTTCCACAATTCTGTCTTTAACTTTGCAAAACTCAGGGATTCATCAGATTTAAATGATATTATCAAAAGTATGTTTATCAAAATTATGATCATACAAAACTAAGAAAATAAATAATACAATAGCTGACTTTAGATTCAAAATCATCCTCCTGACTGAAACAATACATCATCAATAGCATTTTAAAAACTGGGAAAATGTTATAGTTTTGAATTTAGTTCCAAAAAGATTAATTTAATGAGCTTGGGATCAGGAAAGCCTGCCTTAAAAACCTCTATGTGAAATGAATAGAAAGCCATAATGTAGTACAAATAGAATTAGACTTCATTAATGTATGGATTTTGTTGACATAATGGACATAGTTCTGCCGCATTTTACATAGGTCAAATCGCTTCTGAAGCTCAGGCTTCACTAAAGGTTCTTCATTTTTAGGGAAGCATTGGCAAAATGGGGGTTGGGGTTAAAGGAAGCTCCTCGATATTGCAAAGAGTCTAGAAATTGTATTGCTCTAAGAACTATCAAAGAAACTAGCTATATTTTGCCATAAGACAAAAATAAGGATTGTTAATATTAAAAACAGTGAGAAATAGAAATGCAACAGATTTTATCTCTTCTCTTACAAATGACTCAAATTAAACCATTGCAAGGGAGTTACAGGGCTTCTGGTTTTGATTCAAATGAGAAAGTTTTCAACATTGAAGAACTTGTCTCTTTGTATCATACAACATAGAACTCCTCTTACTGAAATATTCCAGCAAAGATAGATATTTATGAGGAAATAGGTTATGAGAAAATTTTGAATGAGAGTTTGTATAGAAAGACTCCAGTGGCCCTTCTTAATTCAAAATTACATGCTCATACCCAAGAATTGAACATACAGTGCATGACTATTGTCTACAGGTACTGAGGAGGCACCACAGTTACAAAAAAAAAAAAAAAAAAAAAAAGGAAAATTGGCCTCTGTCCCCAATATTTTTGTTACACTTTTAATGTACTCTTTCCAACACATTGTGATAAACTATTTTTAAACAAAACTATCTATAGTTTAAGTAATTAATTTTAGATAATTATTCATCAACTAAACCATTTATACATGTGTAAGAATTGCATTGAAAGAGTTACTGCACTCTTTTTTTGTAAAAATTGACCTCTATCATCATTCATGAATTTATTAAAATGTCTAAAATAATGTAATAAACTCCTTGATTATCATTAGTACCATCTACATAAATAGTAATAACTATACACATACAATACATTACCCAAACATAGCCACAAATATGATTGAAAATATTGACTATTACAAATACATACTTAGGTCTATCCTTTTAGTTACTTGGTTTATCACTCTAAAAATAATCATATTGGCAATTCTTTGTTGATATGGCCTTTTTTCCTCTATGGGGAAAATACCAAAGAAACACAAAAAGGAGTAGTAGCAAACCTCTACGAACTGGCGTCAGAAGCTTGGGGATAAATTTGAAATCTATGGAGCACAATCTTAAATATTCAAACTACTCTAATACAAATGTCTTGCTGAGTTTTTAGAAGTGTTGTAGACTATCAACAGCTGCTGTTTGTAAAAGAATAAAAAATAACTGTTCTTGGCTTTTGTAAGCCCTGGATGCTTACTTAAAAATGCATTGGTGTTTGCTAGGTGTTTGGGAATAGTCACCCCGTTTTTTCATGGAGGTTGAGTGAAAGCTCTGTGTGGGACAGGAAACCCATTTTTTTTAATATCAGAAGATGCACAGTGATGTTCTAGCTTCACCATTTATTGTTTTCAGGCTTTGAAAAAGTCTTTCTATAAATCTATGTTTTCTCATCTGAAATCTCAGAATAGCTTTTCTTCTCAACTTATCATCCAAAATTGTTTTGAGGATGAAAAAAGGTATTTTATATTTTTTTGTTTTGTCTGTTTTGTCTTGTTTAAAGTCAGAACAAAGTAAGGGATTATAACCATCAATGCACATATGCTTTGCTTTATAATATCTTAGGTTCATTTGTATGTCTCTTAGTATCTTAAAAGTTAAAGATATAACGTCAGGCTTACAATGGCTTAGAAATCGCTTATTTTCAGGAACTGGAAAAAGGCATAACCCTTAAGAGTTCACAAGAAAATATAAAGAAGATGAGATAGAAAAGAGGATAGCTGAGTTCTTCTGACTGCTGGAGAAAAACTGCCTTTTGTTTGAACTATGTGAAGGTGGTAAAGTAGTATCTGCAAAGAGAAATCTCAGCTTCATGCTTAAGATATTAGCTTCAGTTGATTAAGGAGATAAAACCTTGTTCCAAATTGACAAACTTTCAAACCTCATCCTGAGACTTTTCTAATCAACCCAACAACCTCTTGTCCTTAAATAGCTTTATTACTAAAGTTTAATAGTCACTTGGGGTAAAATTATCTGGGCAGGAGCAGAAGCTATGGTAACTTTGTCCAGTCCAGATTAAATAAAGCCTAATGTATACTTTACAAAAACAAATAACAGAAAAGGTGAGAGGGGAATCAATAACCCACAATCCTTCCCTCTAAATGTTTTTAAGTACTGACTTTAGCAGGTTTTATTTTTATTAAATTGGTATTTGTAAAGGGGGTTTCACGAAGACTTCCAGCCTTAAGCATGCCCATTAAAATCTGTGTTAACTTTTTAACCTAACTTTGTTAAGAAAAGACATTGACCGTAAAATAATTCTGGCTACTCTGTCATGTTTCAGTGAAGAAGTTCTCTCATTTTCCTAGATTTTGGATCCATCTTTACTTATTTGTATTCTACCCTTGGCAAGATGACCTTAAATAGAGTGAAAAAAAAAAGCACCATGTTTTTACTAGCAAAACTGAGAGTAAAAATTTTTTAATTGTGGAAGAACAGCCTTCATTGATAATAAATTTAACTCAAGCTGTTGTTCTCCCTAAGAATTACTGGATTATCTGTAAACTAGTATGGGCATATTTGTGAGTTTCAGGCTCGTGTCATTGTGGGTACGCATTGAGACCTTGTCAAAGACCTCTTCAACATGAGATAGAAGCAGTGACAAATTTAAGGACAACTGATGTTTTTATAGTTCTAATGAACTCTGATGTTTATCATGGTGGCTTTTTTTGAAAATAATAAACTATAGCCAGGCATGGCTTGAAATGAGTGAGCCATTGACAGTAGAATTATATTCTTTTCACCGCAGGTGTTTTATTACCATTATCTTTAACAGCATCATCATCATCATTATCATCAGAATGATCAAGTTCCTACTACATACTGATCCTTAAACTGGTGGAGATAGAAAGAAAGATAAATCTCATCTTCTGTTTCTGAAAGGTCTATAATTCATTCTGATGAGATTGCACATATGCATAGAAGACTTAATAATAATTCCATATAGAATGTTACCAAGCTAAATGTACAAAAATTAAAAGGAGAAAGACTACTGGAAGCTAAAGCTAGCAATCAGGAAGCCTATATTTACTTGTTTATTCATCCATTCAACAATATTTATTACTTTATTACTTAACATAAATTTGGCTGAAATTAATTAAAAACCTATGATTGAATATAATAATATATTTTTGTTGTTATTGTTGTTATTCTCCCATTATAATAACCAGTCGTGAGTCTAGCACACCATCAGGGACTCAGATTCTTTCTGTAGTTCTGTCATTGTATACTTGATTGACTCCATGATTGCTTCCTCTTGTTTACCAGATATTTCTGTAGCTGTAGGTGGTACATTTGCACTAAAGGTAGAAGAGGTAGGAAGTGATATGAAATAGTAGACCTTCAAAATTTCTACCCAAGTAATAATTTTTTTAAAAAGTAGCAGGGGAGAATAAACTAAGGAAGAAAGGAGTGGACAGAAAAGATAAAAGAGAAGATAAGGAAGTTAGATATTAATAAATGAAGACAGTTGAAAGATTATTTCAGGCAGGTGGGGAGGTATACGCAATAGATTAAATGGAGAAAGATGATGTGTTTTGGATAAAAATTAGCAGCTCAACAGGAATGTTTATTATTTAGAATATCGGTTAGCTAAAATTATTTACATATTCCACTTTTAAAAAGTGGCACATCTGTGGTCTCAATAGCCAGTTGAAAAATGTTGACAAAGATGAAAATAAAATTAGGTGCCGACCATGAAAATGAGTCACACCCAAGCAGTTTCAAGAATTTGATTTAAGGACAGAGTCAGGGGCAGCAAGCAAGCATGGAGGCAGCAGTTAAAAATGCATAAGTTTTAAGATTCAAAATCAATAATGGAATTAGGATCTGTACTTATTAATAAGAAATACTAAAGTCTCAGAGGCCAAGCAAAGACACAAGGATGAAGGGTTTGTAAGAAAACTGACTAACAGAAGATAGACTTACCGGTAATGCACTATGATATGGACAGGTTATAATATCACCTACAGAATTTTATCAGCAAAGCAGAGTCCTCCAGATTTTTAAAAATTTGAGGCCAGACAATATATGTTTAATCTAGATTTATTTTCAAATAAATCTAATTATTCTCCACCCTGTACCTTATCTTATTTTGGACAAAACTTCTTGGCTCACTTCATGCATTACATTTATAAAATCTGCTAGAAATTCTGCCATATAAGAATATATATTAAGGGCTGTGTAAAATCTGTTCTACTCAACCATATCTAATAATTCAGTAGGACCTACTATTGCTTTTCTCTGTTCTTTAGAGATGCACTGACTTTTCATACAATCATTTCTTGCAATCTGCTAGAAATTGAGGTGATAAAAATATGTATTAATTTTGTTCAGTGGGCTCAGATGTTTTCCTTAGTCAACCCAGTTCTTTTCTGGCTCCAAAAGACACACAAAAAAACTCATTCCTACTCCTGCAGTAAAAGCAGGCCATTTTTCATTATTCACTCAATGCTTTAGACTACTTAACTATAAGTTCAGTGCAAGTCAACCTATGGACTTTAGAAGAAAAATACTAAATTACCTCCACAAAACACTTCTCCATAACTTATCAGAATGTCCTCTATGTTAGTTTGTCAGCTTCTAGTTTCAAAATTGCCAGTAAGCTCCATTTTATACTGATATAACCCATGGAGGTTAAAATTTTGCTTCTCATGTAGAAATGATCTTCAAGATTTAAAAAAAATTCATGTGAATTTCTCCTTTATTCTGGAACTCCATCAGTCTTATGACTATAATTGTATTTCTGTTCATTATAGCAGCCTAAGTTTATTTGTTGATTTTGTTTCAGCATGGTTCCAGACATTCAAAATACATGATGCATGCACAAGCTTCAGCAGCCGATTTGATCAAGTGGAAGAAAGGGTATCAGTGATTGAAGATCAAACAAACGAAATGAAGTGAGAAGTTTAGAGAAAAAAGAGTAAAAAGAAGTGAACAAAGCCATCAAGAAATATGGGAATATGTGAAAAGACCAAATCTATGTCTGATTGGTGTGTCTGAAAGTGACAGGGAGAATGGAACCAAGTTGGAGAACACTCTGCAGGATATCATCCAGGAGAAACTCCCTAACCTAGCAAGGCAAGCCAACATTCAAATTCAGGAAATACAGAGAACGCCACAAAGATACTCCTCGAGAAGAGCAACTCCAAGACTCATAATTGCCAGATTCACCAAAGCTGAAATGAAGGAAAAAATGTTAAGGGCAGCCAGAGAGAAAAGTCAGGTTACCCACAAAGGGAAGCCCTTCAGAATAACAGTGGATCTCTTGGCAGAAACTCTACAAGCCAGAAGAGAGTGGGGGCCAATATTCAACATTCTTGAAGAAAAGAATTTTGAACACAGAATTTCATACACAGCCAAATTGACTTTCATAAGTGAAGGAGAAATAAAATCCTTTACAAACAAACAAATGCCGAGAGATTTTGTCACCACCAGGCATACATTATAAGAGCTCCTGAAGGAAGCATTAAATATGGAAAGGAACAACCGGTACCAGCCACTGCAAAAGCATGCCAAATTGTAAAGACCATCAATGCTAAGAAGAAACTGCATCAACTAACAAGCAAAATAACCAGCTAACATCATAATGACAGGATCAAATTCACACATGACAATATTAGCCTTAAATGTAAATGGGCTAAATGCTCCAATTAAAAGACAAAGACTGGCAAATTGGATAAAGAATCAAGACCCATCAGTGTGCTGTATTCAGGAGACCCATGTCATGTGCAGAGACACACATAGGCTCAAAATAAAGGGATGGAGGAGGATCTACCAAGCAAATGGAAAACAAAAAAAAACGCAGGGGTTGCAATCCTACCCTCTGATAAAACAGACTTTAAATCAACAAAGATCAAAAGAGACAAAGAAGGCCATTACATAATGGTAAAGGGATCAATTCAACAAGAAGAGCTAACTATCCTAAATATATATGCACCCAATACAGGAGCACTCAAATTCATAAAACAAGCCCTTAGAGACCTACAAAGAGACTTAGACTCCCACACAATAATAATGGGAGACTTTAACACCCCACTGTCAACAATAGACAGAACAACGAGACAGAAAATTAACAAGGATATCCAGGAATTGAACTCAGCTCTGCACCAAGCAGACCTAATAAACATCTACAGAACTCTCCACCCCAAATCAACAGAATGTACATTCTTCTCAGCACCACACTGCACTTATTTCAAAATTGACCAAATAGTTGGAAGTAAAGCACTCCTCAGCAAATGTAAAAGAACAGAAATTATAACAAACTGTCTCTCAGACCACAGTGCAATCAAACTAGAACTCAGGATTAAGAAACTCACTCAAAATTGCTCGACTACATGGAAACTGAAAAACCTGTTGCTGAATGACTACTGGGTACACAACAAAATGAAGGCAGAAATACAGATGTTCTTTGAAACTGATTAGAACAAAGACATAACACACCAGAATCTCTGGGACATTTAAAGCAGTGTGTAGAGGAAAATTTATAGCACTAAATGCCCACAAGAGAAAGCAGGAAAGATCTAAAATTGACACCCTAGCATCACAATTAAAAGAACTAGAGAAGGAAGAGCAAACACATTCAAAAGCTAGCAGAAGGCAAGAAATAACTAAGATCAGAGCAGAACTGAAGGAGATAAAGACAAAAAAACCCTTAAAAAATCAAGGAATCCAGGAGTTTTATTTTTTTTGAAAAGATGAACAAAATTGATAGACCACTAGCAAGACCAATAAAGAATAAAAGAGAGAAGAATCAAATAGATGCAATAAAAAATGATAAAGGGGATATCACCACCAATCCCACAGAAATACAAACTACTATCAGAGAATACTATAAACACCTCTACACATATAAACTAGAAAATCTAGAAGAAATGGATAAATGCCTGGACACATACACCCTCCCAAGACTAAACCAGGAAGAAGTTGAATCCCTGAATAAACCAATAACAGGCTCCGAAATTGAGGAAATAATTAATAGCTTACCAATGAAAAAAGCCCAGGACCAGATGGATTCACAGCCGAATTCTACCAGAGGTACAAGGAGGAGCTGGTACCATTCCTTCTGAAATTATTCCAATCAATGGAAAAAGAGGGAATCCTCCCTAACTCATTTTATGAGGCCAGCATCATCCTGATACCAAAGCCTGGCAGAGACACAACAAAAAAAGAGAATTTTAGACCAATATTCCTGATGAATATCAATGCAAAAATCCTCAATAAAATACTAGCAAACCTAATCCAGCAGCACATCAAAAAGCTTATCCACCACGATCAAGTTGGCTTCATCCCTGGGATGCAAGGATGGTTCAACATGTGCAAATCAATAAACGTAATCCAGCATATAAACAGAATCAAAGACAAAAACCACATGATTATCTCAATAGATGCAGAAAAGGCCTTTGACAAAATTCAACAGCCCTTCCTGCTAAAAACTCTCAATAAACTAGGTATTGATGAGACGTATCTCAAAATAACAAGAGCTATTTATGACAAACCCACAGCCAATATCATACTGAATGGGCAAAAACTGGAAGCATTCCCTTTGAAAACTGGCATAAGACAGGGATGCTCTCTCTCACCACTCCTATTCAACATAGTGTTGGAAGTTCTGGCCAGGACAATCAGGCAGGAGAAAGAAATAAAAGTATTCAATTAGGAAAAGAGAAAGTCAAATTGTCCCTGTTTGCAGATGACATGATGGTATATTTAGAAAACTCCATCATCTCAGCCCAGAATCTCCTTAAGCTGAAAAGCAACTTCAGCAAAGTCTCAGGATACAAAATCAATGTGCAAAAATCACAAGCATTCCTATACACCAATAACAGACAAACAGAGAGCCAAATCATGAGTGAACTCCCATTCACAATTGATTCAAAGAGAATAAGACACCTAGGAATCCAACTTACAAGGGGTGTGAAGGACCTCTTCAAGGAGAAGTACAAACCACTGCTCAATGAAATAAAAGAGGATACAAACAAATGGAAGAACATTCCATGCTCATGGATAGGAAGAATCAATATCATGAAAATGGCCATGCTGCCCAAGGTAATTTATAGACTCAATGCCATCCCCATCAAGCTACCAATGTCTTTCTTCACAGAATTGGGAAAAACTACTTTAAAATTCATATGGAACCAAAAAAGAGCCCACATTGCCAAGACAATCCTAAGCCAAAAGAACAAAGCTGGAGGCATCATGCTACCTGACTTCAAACTATACTACAAGGCTACAGTAACCAAAACAGCATGGTACTGGTACCAAAACAGTGATATAGACCAATGGAACAGAAGAGAGCCCTCAGAAATAACACCACACATCTACAACCATCTGATCTTTGACAAACCTGACAAAAACAAGAAATGGGGAAAGGATTCCCTATTTAATAAATGGTGCTGGGAAAACTGGCTAGCCATATGTAGAAAGCTGAAACTGGATCCCTTCCTTACACCATATATAAAAATTAATTCAAGATGGATTAAAGACTTAAAAGTTAGACCTAAAACCACAAAAACCCCAGAAGAAAACCTAGGCAAAACCATTTAGGACATAGGCATGGGCAAGGACTTCATAACTAAAACACCAAAAACAATGACAACAAAAGCCAAAATTGACAAATGAGATCTAATTAAACTAAAGAGCTTCTGCACAGCAAAAGAAACTACCATCAGAGTGAAGAGGCAACATACAGAATGGAAGAAAATTTTTACAATCTACGCATCTGACAAAGGGCTAATATCCAGAATCTACAAAGAACTTAAACAAATTTACAAGAAAAAATTAAACAATCCCATCAAAAAGTGGGCAAAGAATATAATCAGACAATTCTCCAAAGAAGATATTTATGCAGCCAAAAGACATGAAAAAATGCTCATCATCACTGGCCATCAGAGAAATGCAAATCAAAACCACAATGAGATACCATCTCATACCAGTTAGAATGGCGATCATTAAAAAGTCAGGAAACAACAGGTGCTGGAGAGGTTGTGGAGAAATAGGAACACTTTTACACTGTTGGTGGGACTGTAAACTAGTTCAACCATTGTGGAAGACAGTGTGGCAATTCGTCAAGGATCTACAACTAGAAATACCATTTGACCTAGCCATCCCACTACTGGGTATATACCCAAAGGATTATAAATCATGCTGCTATAAAGACACGTGCACGTGTATGTTTATTGCGGAACTATTCACAAAGGCAAAGACTTGGAACCAACCCAAATGTCCAACAACGATAGACTGGATTAAGAAAATGTGGCACATATACACCATGGAATACTATGCAGCCATAAAAAGGATGAGTTCATGTCCTTTGTAGGGACATGGATGAAGCTGGAAACCATCATTCTGAGCAAACTATCACAAAGACAAAAAACCAAACACCTCATGTTCTCACTCATAGGTGAGAATTGAACAACGAGAACACATGGACACAGTGTGGGGAACATCACACACCAGGGCCTCTCGTGGGGTTAGGGGAGAGGGGAGGGACAGCATTAGGAGATATACCTAATGTAAATGACAAGTTAACGGGCGCAGCACACCAACATGGCACATGTATACATATGTAACAAACCTGCACATTGTGCACATGTACCCTAGAACTGAAAGTATAATAAAAAAAACTTAATCACTGAAAAAAAAGTTTTAATAAAAGCCTCAGAGCTGTTGGGTGTGTTTATGTTTCCCTCACTGTTGTTTACCAATATATGGATGACAAAAATTAGATATCTTTCTGGAAATTAGCCTCTTTCACATGATAAACTGGGAAGAAATGTTTGTACAAAGAACTAGATGAAAGTTAAATACAACAGCATCCTCTATTCCAGCTCTAAAATCCCCTCTAAAATTGGGGATTAGCCATAGTTGATTTCATCTAACATTTACTGAAGGCCAACACTGAGATTAGAATTTCTAATAAATCTAACTTGGGTTACAAAGAAAGATATTTAGAGATCTCTGCATTCTGTAAGAGATTCATGATTACATCTGAGCTCCCTTATCATTATTGCGTTTGTTATCATTTTGGGGAGGGAGGAAGCTGTTTAGTTTTTTAACTTCAGAACAGAAATCCTGAGAGCTAGAATTCCTTTTCATATTACAATGTGGCAACACTGGGAGACTTGCTTAAGAGTATGCATGTCTTTAAAGACAGTTAAGATGTAGGATGATAATAACAGAACAAACATATGTCCTGCCATATCCTATGTTACAATGAATGTGCAATACTCTCCCTTGGGTGCAATAGAGTGGGTAGTTCTTTCCTGAGGGAAGAGAGAAGGACAGATGCCATCAATTATTGTCAATTTTTATTGACTAGTCACTATATGATCAACTCTGTTCCATCACTCAAGAAATATAAGACAGAGCCATGGATAGGGTGTATGGGTAGGGGGTAGATATATGAAGCAATGAGGGAAAAAATAGGCAATATAAAATGAAGTATCACAGGGCCTGCACTAAATTAAATCATAGAGTTGATTTGACTGAGGATAACCAGCATATTAACCTTGATCTCTGGAAATTCTATAATGAAATTTAACTTCCAGTTTTGCTCCAGTCTAGGGCTCCTATTAAAAACCCACTAAACTCAACTCCAAGCAAAGTGAACTGAAAGTAAGTACATCAACACACAGTTTGAATGGAATTTCATAAAGGGATAAATATCTTTGTGGTTGTTTATCTAATTTGCAGTCTGCACCAAATATACATCTTTTATAGTACCTACTACAAATAAAATAATCATTATTTGTGGAGTACCTGCTCTGGATTAGGCACTATAGTCAGTGTTTTATATTTGTTATCTCACTCACTCGCTTTTGGTCTCTATGAGGTATTTTATTGTCTTATTACCCTGGAGAAAACTGAGCATCAGCAAGATTAAAGTACCATGTCCAAATTCATACAGTAAATAAGCGAAAGGGGCAGAAGCTGAACCCAGGCCTGTTTGACTCTACTCTGCACATTCTAAGACAAATAAAGCAGTTCTAATTTTGTGATCATCTTTGTGGTGACTCTTATATCTATGAATAATAGCAATAGTTGACTCTTTTCATTTTATTCATAGTAAAAGCCTGAAGTCTAAATATATTTTTTTCTAGTAGAATTTTCTGGATCTAAAGTATTCACCCAGAAAATAACTCTCCATAAATGTTCATCAAGATAAAAAGGGTGTATGATACTGTGAAAACTATCATCCAAACCCAGACATTTTCATGGAAACACTTGTCTATCAATCCATCCAACAATCCTTCAGTCAACTATATTTCCATCCATCTATTTATTTCAACAATCTCTTTAGTTCTTCATCATTGTCCCATTTCTTAAAGCTCTGTTTATAAAGTAACTTCTAGGTTTTTCTTCTTAGAGTTTTGATTCTATAGAAAAAATTGCATTTGAAGCCAAAATGACATGCAAATAGTAGGTTTTCCCAAAAACAAAACAAAACCAAATTAGCGCTATGGCTACTCAGAACTCAGGGAATTAACACTTCAGGATTATCTATTGTTTTCATATTATTGGACAGTACATTGACAAACACCTAAAAACAAGACCCATACTGGGCTTACTGTTGCCCCTTTTCACAGAAACATAGTTTAAGGTAGTCCAAGTAGACAGCATAAGATTTGGGAGTTCTGCTCTATTGCCATGTCAACTTCAAGTTTAAATTTTTGTGCCAAGAATTTTGGAAGAGTGAGAAGCTACCTACTAAAGTAGGTTAAATATTTTCCTCATAGTTTTTCCTTTTTTTCCATTTAAGTTCTTCCGTCTCAATAAAAATACTTCACTTTTTAACTTGTGTCCTATCACACATTGCAACGTTTCCACTGTCATTAAAAAGTGTGTTCTCACTGAGGATTATGTAAATAGCACTTTGACAGCTGAAAGGTGACATCATAGGTTTTCTGAAACCAAAAATCACAGGTAAGTTGTTTAGAAGTATTTTTATATTTAATACTCATTGCATTTCTATCCAGAAAGAATTAAAAAAATTCTACAAAAACTATCAACAATAGAAACATAATAATGAAGATGAAATAAAAAATTTCTTAAGAAATTGTGACTAACAGAAACGTATTCTTCTTTTGTCCATTTCCATGAAAATTGCCTTAGGCAGTCATTTTCTATTAGAAATACAAAACTCCTTTTCCTTGGTCTATAAAGCCATGAATACAGATCTGTGTTTCATATGGTTATCATGTACTTCTATGCTGTCACTGCATTGGGAAGGGTCAACTGGGACATGGCAGGACCAAATTTAAAATATAACTAAAGCCAAGAATTCCTGTAGACTTAGTGGGATATAATTAGCTTCAGACAGAGAGGTATGCCTGGAACCTAAACCAGCAACCATCCCTAATTGTCTAGCAAAGAAGACAAAGGGTAGAGAGAGGTAGAGAAGCTTCTTACCTTATTTCATTATGCTGAGTGGGCTATAGAAATAAAAATAACATTTTTAATCTTCCTAAATAAATACTATGCATCTTTTGGTTCAATCTTTAGTTGTTTTTGTTGTTTCATGTTGCCTAATAACTTTCTTAGAAAGTCACTTATTAGCCTATTCTCTACCTGAGACTAGTCAAATAGGAACAGGCACTTCTCAGAGAGATGGAGAGAGGAGATACCAGAGATATTTTATATTTACCTTTAACTTCGCTTTGCGACTCTGGTATTGAGAGGTGACAGCTTGCTGGCAGTCCTCACAGCCCTCACTCGCTCTCGGCACCTCCTCTGCCTGGGCTCCCACTTTGGCGGCACTTGAGGAGCCCTTCAGCCCGCCGCTCCACTGTGGAGCCCCTTTCTGGTCTGGCCAAGGCCGGAGCCAGCTCCCTCAGCTTGCGGGAAGGTGTGGAGGGAGAGGCACGGGCGGGAACCAGGGCTGCGCCGCGGTGCTTGCGGGCCAGCGCACGTTCCGGGTGGGCGTGGGCTCGGCGGACCCCGCACTGGGAGTGGCCGGCCGGCCCCACCGGCCCCGGGCAGTGAGGGGCTTAGCTCCCGGGCCAGCAGCTGCTGTGCTCAATTTCTCGCCGGACCTTAGCTGCCTTCCCGCGGGGCAGGGCTCGGGACCTGCAGCCCGCCATGCCTGAGCCTACCCCACCCCCACCCCCACCCCACCCCCCCCCCCCCACCCCCACCCCCACCCCGTGGGCTCCTGTGCAGCCCGAGCCTCCCCGACGAGAGCCGCCCCCTGCTCCACGGCGCCCAGTCCCATCTACCACCCAAGGGCTGAGGAGTGCAGGCGCACAGCAGAGGACTAGCAGGCAGCGCCACCTGCAGCCTTGGTGCAGGATCCACTGGGTGAAGCCAGCTGGGCTCCTGAGTCTGGTGGGGACGTGGAGACCCTTTATGTCTAGCTCAGGGATTGTAAATACACCAGTCGGCACTCTCTATCTAGCTCAAGGTTTGTAAACACACCAATCAGCACTCTGTGTCTAGCTCAGGGTTTGTGAATGCACCAATCGACACCCTGTATCTAGCTACTCTGGTGGGGACTTGGAGAACCTTTGTGTCAACACTCTGTATCTAGCTAATCTGGTGGGGACCTGGAGAACCTTTGTGTCTAGCTCAGGGATTGTAAACGCACCAGTCAGCATCCTGTCAAAACAGACCATGGGGCTCTACCAATCAGCAGGATGTGGGTGTGGCCAGATAAGAGAATAAAAGCAGGTTGCCAGAGCCAGCAGTGGCAACCCGCTCTGGTCGCCTTCCACACTGTGGAAGCTTTGTTCTTTTGCTCTTTGCAATAAATCCTGCTGCTGCTCACTCTTTGGGTCCACACTGCCTTTATGAGCTGTAACACTCACCACAAAGGTCTGCAACTTCACTCCTGAGCCAGCGAGACCACGAACCCACCAGAAGAAAGAAACTCCAAACACATCCGAACATCAGAAGGAACAAACTCAAGACGTGCCACCTTAAGTGCTGTAACACTCACCGCGAGGGTCTGCGGCTTTATTCTTGAAGTCAGTGAGACCAAGAACCCACCAATTCCGGACACAGTACTAGTATGAAATAATTGTTATTTCATGGTTTCCAAGTAGCATGCTTAGGTTAATCAGTGCCACAGAGAAGGCTGCATTTAAGAACAGACCCTAATTTAACTTCCAAAGTTAATCTTCATTGTCATGTATCACTTAAATGGGCTTCTGAAGTTTTCTTATTCAATAGTATCATTTTCATCATGTGCTTCAGCTTATGCCAAACCTATATTGCAAAACATTTTTCCCACCATTCTCACTATCCCCATTTTAATGCATTATTAACATCTCTACTCAATTTCCATGTCTTCAACTCACAAAGGGCAGATTATTTTTCTTTTGAAAATCACTTGGTTTTGATTTTTTGAAGTTTTTTGTGTCTCTATTTCCTTCAGTTCTGCTCTGATCTTATTTGTTTCTTGCTTTCTGCTAGCTTTTGAATGTGTTTGCTCTTGCTTCTCTAGTTCTTTTAATTGTGATGTTAGGGTGTCAATTTTAGATCTTTCCTGCTTTCTCTTGTGGGCATTTAGTGCTATAAATTTCCCTCTACACACTGCTTTGAGTGTGTCCCAGAGATTTTGGTATGTTGTGTCTTTGTTCTTGTTGATTTCAAAGAACATCTTTATTTCTGCCTTCATTTCGTTTTGTACCCAGTAGTCATTCAGGAGCAGGTTGTTCAGTTTCCATGTAGTTGAGCGGTTTTGAGTGAGTTTCTTAATCCTGATTTCTAGTTTGATTGCACTGTGGTCTGAGAGACAGTTTGTTATAATTTCCGTTCTTTTACATTTGCTGAGGAGTGCTTTACTTCCAACTATGTGGTCAATTTTGGAACAGGTGTGGTGTGGTGCTGAAAAGAGTGTATATTCTGTTGATTTGGGGTGGAGAGCTCTGTAGATGTCTATTAGTTCCACTTGGTGCAGAGCTGAGTTCAATTCCTGGATATCCTTGTTAACGAATCCAGGAGCTGGTTTTCTGAAAAGATCAACAAAATTGATAGACCACTAGCAAGATTAATAAAGAAGAAAACAGAGAAGAATCAAATAGACGCAATAAAAAATGATAAAGGGGATATCATCACCAATCCCACAGAAATACAATCTACCATCAGAGAATACTATAAACACCTCTACGCTACTAAACTAGAAAATCTAGAAGAAATGGATAAATTCCTTGACACATACACCATCCCAAGACTGAACCAGGAAGAAGTTGAATCTCTGAATAGACCAATAACAGGCTCTGAAATTGAGGCAATAATTAATAGGTTACCAACCAAAAAAAGTCCAGGACCAGATAGATTCACAGCTGAATTCTACCAGAGGTACAAGGAGGAGCTGGTACCATTCCTTCTGAAATTATTCCAATCAATAGAAAAAGAGGGAATCCTCCCTAACTCATTTTATGAGGCCAGCATCATCCTGATACCAAAGCCTGGCAGAGACACAACAAAAAAAGAGAATTTTAGACCAATATCCTTGATGAACATTGATGCCAAAATCCTCAATAAAATACTGGCAAACCTAATCCAGCAGCACATCAAAAAGCTTATCCACCACGATCAAGTTGGCTTCATCCCTGGGATGCAAGGCTGGTTCAACATATGAAAAGCAATAAACGTAATCCAGCATATAAACAGAATCAAAGACAAAAACCACATGATTATCTCAATAGATGCAGAAAAGGCCTTTGACAAAATTCAACAACGCTTCATGCTAAAAACTCTCAATAAATTAGGTATTGATGGGATGTATCTCAAAATAATAAGAGCTATCTATGACAAACCCACAGCCAATATCATACTGAATGGACAAAAACTAGAAGCATTCCCTTTGAAAACTGGCACAAGACAGGGATGCCCTCTCTCACCACTCCTATTCAACATAGTGTTGGAAGTTCTGGCCAGGACAATCAGGCAGGAGAAAGAAATAAAGGGCATTCAATTAGGAAAAGAGGAAGTCAAATTGTCCCTGTTTGCGGATGACATGATTGTATATCTAGAAAACGCCATCATCTCAGCCCAAAATCTCCTTAAGCTGATAAGCAACTTCAGCAAAGTCTCAGGATACAAAATCAATGTGCAAAAATCACAAGCATTCATATACATCAATAACAGACAAACAGGGAGCCAAATCATGAGTGAACTCCCATTCACAATTGTTTCAAAGAGAATAAAATACCTAGGAATCCAACTTACAAGAGATGTGAAGGACCTCTTCAAGGAGAACTACAAACCACTGCTCAATGAAATAAAAGAGGATACAAACAAATGGAAGAACATTCCATGCTCATGGGTAGGAAGAATCAATATCATGAAAATGGCCATACTGCTCCAGGTAATTTATAGATTCAATGCCATCCCCATCAAGCTACTGATGGCTTTCTTCACAGAATTGGAAAAAAATACTTTAAAGTTCATATGGAACCAAAAAAGAGCCTGCATCACCAAGTCAATCCTAAGCCAAAAGAACAAAGCTGGAGGCATCATGCTACCTGACTTCAAACTATACTACAAGGCTACAGTAACCAAAACAGCATGGTACTGGTACCAAAATAGAGATATAGACCAATGGAACAGAACAGATCGCTCAGAAATAATGCCACATATCTATGACTATCTGATCTTTGACAAACCTGACAAAAACAAGCAATGGGGAAAGGATTCCCTATTTAATAAATGGTGCTGGGAAAACTGGCTAGCCATATGTAGAAAGCTGAAACTGGATCCCTTCCTTAGACCTTATACAAAAATTAATTCAAGATGGATTAAAGACTTACATGTTAGACCTAAAGCCATAAAAACCCTAGAAGAAAACCTAGGCAATACCATTCCGGACATAGGCATGGGCAAGGACTTCATGTCTAAAACACCAAAAGCAATGGCAACAAAAGCCAAAACTGACAAATGGGATCTAATTAAACTAAAGAGGTTCTGCACAGCAAAAAAAACTACCATCAGAGTGAAGAGGCAACCTACAGAATGGAAGAAAATTTCTGCAACCTACTCATCTGACAAAGGGCTAATATCCAGAATCTGCAATGAACTCAAACAAATTTACAAGAAAAAAACAAACAACCCCATCAAAAAGTGGGCAAAGGATATGAACAGACGCTTCTCAAAAGAAGACATTTATGCAGCCAAAAAACACATGAAAAAAATGCTCATCATCACTGACCATCAGAGAAATGCAAATCAAAACCACAATGAGATACCATCTCACACCAGTTAGAATGGTGATCATTAAAAAGTCAGGAAACAACAGGTGCCGGAGAGGATGTGGAGAAATAGGAACACTTTTACACTGTTAGTGGGACTGTAAACTAGTTCAACCATTGTGGAAGTCAGTGTGGCCATTCCTCAAGGATCTAGAACTAGAAATACCATTTGACCTAGCCATCCCATTACTGGGTATATACCCAAAGAATTATAAGTCATGCTGCTGTAAAGACACATGCACATATATGTTTATTGTGGCACTATTCACAATAGCAAAGACTTGGAACCAACCCAAATGTCCATCAATGATAGACTGGATTAAGAAAATGTGGCACATACACCATGGAATACTATGCAGCCATAAAAAATGATGAGTTCATGTCGTTTGTAGGGACATGGATGAAGCTGGAAACCATCATTCTCAGCAAACTATCACAAAGACAAAAAACCAAACACCACGTGGTCTCACTCATAGGTGGGAATTGAACAATGAGAACACACAGACACAGGAAGGGGAACATCACACACCGGGGACTGTTGTGGGGTGGGGGAGCAGGGAGGGATAGCAGTAGGAGATATACCTAATGCTAAATGACGAGTTAATGGGTGTAGCACACCAGCATGGCACATGTATACATATGTGACAAACCTGCACGTTGTGCACATGTACCCTAAACCTTGAAGTATAATAATAATAAAATTTTAAATAAAGAAAACAAAAAAGAAAATTACTTGGTTTTCCCAAAATAGTTCATTGAATAAAGTTGGATATACATCTTGGAACTTATATCAGCAATAAAACAGAGTAAGTGTCCAGATAGATTGAATGACAGCCAGAGAAATCTAAAAAGAAATGTATAGACACAAAAATAGATATCAAGATGGCATTGTATTGTACTTAGAAATATACTCTCAGAGGTCAAACCACTCTAATTATCTCTCTATTGTTAACAAATTGTGTAACCTTAGGCAGGCTAATTAATCTTTCTAAGTTGTAATTCACCCATCTGTGAAAGAGAAGAAAACAGGACCTTTGTCATCTACTTGTTACAAGGAATGAAAGAGATAATGAAAATAAAGCATTTAGGATAGTGCTTTTCTTATTTAAAGCACTCAGTAAATATAATTACCATTATATTTATGAAGAAAAAAAGGGACAATATTAGTGATGGCATGCCCATAGAGAGGGAACTAACATGAAAACAATTCATAAATATGCATGGTGGCCAGTGAGTTAATATTCTTATCATAGAAAACACTCTTAGTAATCAATTAAAAAATTTGAACATCTACTTCAGATGGTTAAAGAAAGAGTACACAAGACACAAAGGAAAGAGTATAAGCTTTCAATATTTTTGAAAGATTATTCAATCTTCAGGATATTCACTAGTAATGAAATGTAAATTAAGTTTCAAGAGCAAACCATTTTCACCAATTAACTTGGTAATATATATATTTTAAGTTACCAAAACAACTTTGGCAAGTGTTTAGGCAAATGATACTTTTAAGTGATATAGGTAGACATAAATTGATAGATATACTTTGGTAAACAGTGATTTTTATTTTGCTATTTGCACATTTTTCTTTTATTAATAGTTTAAGTATTTACTTAAATATTTAATTCATTAAAGAAATCAAAATGATCTCTCTATATGTATGGGAAATATATGTATGACACCCATAAAAGAACCTTTGTAATATATAGTTTGCCCTTTGTATCCGTAGGTTCCTGTCTACAGATTCAATAAACTGGAAAAAAAATACAGTATTAGTGGACTGTGCAGGACCCACAGATACAGAGGGCAAGTTTTCATATCTTTGTTCTGCAGGGCCAACTGCAGAACTTGAACATCTGTGGATTTTGGTATTGGAGGGGTCTTGGAACCAATTCCCAGCGGATTCTGAGAGATGACTATAATTATTACTTAAGAAAACACATTTTTATTGGATGGACAGTATTTGAAATATGAGTATATTAAAATTTATTTAAGCATAACTTTGTATTGTATATTTGATTTGATTCCAAAATTCCATCATTATAATAATGATAAGCAAGGAGAAAACAAATGATGTTTTAAAAGTTGGGCATAATTCTAAAACACTCTGATGAACTGTCTTGTTTGTAGGAGGTCAGGCAAAGAAGGGGCTGGGAAGGCAGAAAAGTGAAACAAAAGAGAAAAAAATACTATATACTATTATGTTTGTCAATTTTTAAATTAATTGATTCTTTTTTTGTCAGCTTATAAAATTTGATCTTTTCTTGAGAAAAGTGCTCTGGGATATAAAAGGTAATTTTGCCTGGGAATAAAGATTAAGAAAAAACAGTTGAAGAAATCAAGAAGAAGGCTGAGTTTAAACACTTAACAATTTTTCAGAAATGGAGGATTCTCATAGAAGATGGCAAGGAAGAAATCTCAATGTGGCAGAGGTTGAGGCTTTAAAACCAGGATTCAGCCTAAATAATGTTCTGCTATATACTGTGCTAGTCAGGGATTTAATTTCCTTTCTCTGACTGTCAACGTTCAGAAAGATTTAAAGAAGTAACAAAGCAAATGCACTGCCATGAGAAATGGTGGCTTATGTGAAGAGTTAAACAAAAACAGAAATGAGAGTGAAAGAAAATGGTAGGCCCATGATACCCCCAGATTTTGTGAAATTGTGGGAATGTTCTTATGTCATGGGTTAGGATTGAAAGATTACTGTACACCAGAGAGCTATTCCCTAACTTAGGCAGGGTCCAGGCATCACAGGAGGGATGACAGTGTTGGCAGGCATGTAAAAAAAATGAATCAACAAAGAGCTAACTGTACCTTCAATACAAAGCAGAATATGATAAGTGCTATATACTTACAGCTTGATGAATAGAAGGTGATCGGAAGGGGTCTCATAACAAAATTTTGCCCCAAATACAGAAAGAACACCCTGAATTTTCTGAGTCAACTCTGAAAATATAAAAGAATTTTGATGGAAAAGAAAGCTGACACAAGAATTGTACAAGCTTGAAGATATTGTCCCCTAGATGGAATCCAACAGGATTCCAAGGACTGGCTTAGCCTACAGGAACTACTCTTGTAGGTTCAATGGCTATAGTTGACAACAGCTTTGTCAGCTTTGGCCTGAAGAGTGATTAAACCTGGACAGATAACCAAAAGAGTACATAGCAAATCTGTCCTTTAAGAAATTGTAAGGTTGAAGTTTAGAATTCCAACCAACAAAGGGTCAGGTTTTCCATTTCATAGTATTAAACATACATCACATTCATAGAGGTAACCATATGATTTATTTTCACTAAAATGTATATATTATGAATCTTTCATTCTGTTGGATAGGACATTGAGGATGGGGAGGATCGGAATGGCAGAACATGAGGTCATAAGCTTGGGGGAACCACAAAAAGATGAGGGCCACCCTGTGACAGGTGGAAGACTTGCTGCCATTAGCTTCAATCTTAGTTCTGCTACAAACTGTGGCATTTATTTGGCCTTATTATTTCTCTAAAGTTAAATGAAAACAATACACTTACTTTGCAGTGCAAGGGGAAGAATTAAATGATATATGCAGTGCTTGGAACAGATTAGTTGTTCAATTAATCCAGGCTACCATATACCATAGAAAGAATGACTAGTGTACAGAAAGCCTTGGGTGTTGCTTTGATAGGAGATGAAGTAATCTTTTCAGGATATTTCATCTCTGTGATCTTTTGTTTTTCAGAAAGACAGTCCAAAAGGAACCTATTGCTCCCTTTGCAAATACAAAGTACTGAGTACTTCCAAATAGGAATATTTTCTAACTTTCAAAATATGAAATAACAAAACACAATATTATCAACTTTTAAGACTAGAGTTGCATCCACAAAAGTCAGACCATAGTGTTGTTTCTCCTGGTATTAATCTTGAAAGATTCAGACTTAAAAAATCAAAAAGAAAAAGGCTTCACTATATCTCTTTTCTTTGGAGCAGTAATTATTTTGGCATTTTCCCGAGTTCTCCTTCCTTAGCTGCTCTCAGCATTGCTACCTGTTGGCTCTTTCTTGCCTTTTGTTGTAGTTCCTTCTTTTCCAACTCCTGGAGTTTGTCAGAGACCTCCTACAGTCTTATTTATCTGGTTTCTCTTCAATCCATAATTTCTTTCGGACTGTAGACATTCTATTTTTATTTTAATTCCCTTGGCTGGTCTCCAATGTTCTATTGAGTAAAGGTACAGGAACAAGCCCACTTCTTCAAGAAGAGAAAATTGTGTGTGTGTGTGTGTGTGTGTGTGTGTGTGAAGTGTTGAAAATTGATGAAGTCACAGACTATGTGTACTATCCTTAAGGTCAATGTAAAAACAAAATAAAGAATTCCTTGAGGTTTTTGGCAAAAAAAAATATATTTTTTTCAGTTTCTGTTGAGCAATTATCATTGACGTTTCAATTGTAAAATCTCCTCCTCTATTCGCATTATTACATATGCCTGCTTTCCAGACCTTCTGTAATTTGTTTTGGGCCTGTCATATGCCTGGCTGTCTCCCTTATGCACTCTCTCCTCTCAGCCAATTTTCTTAGCAAAGCTTCTAGAAGCAAGGCTAATTTCTGCTTTATGCCTTTCTTTACTCCGCTACTTTATCTGAATGGTCTTTATCTCTTTTCATTTACACACGTACTTCAGGCCCTGCATCCTTCACACACCTTCTCCAATGCACCCAGTCCACAGTCATTTGTCCTTAACTGACCTCACATAGCACCATATGCTCATGATGGTTTCCTTAACAAAATAATGCAATTACCTGACTTGGGAAACAAATTTACTTGGGAAGGACTTAAAAGTGCATGAATTAAATTTTCGGTACACAATGGCATGACCATGACATTGACATCATGTAAAACCACCTGTGAAATTCATTTTGGTCACTGGCTGCTTTTATGGATAAATTATTTTAAACTTTCTGATTCTTCTAACTTTTGAAATGGTAATAATGCCATACTATAAAATTACTTTGAAATATGGAAATAATAGATGTGTTATGCTCAAGTAGTTGACCAAGACACTGACACTGTCTCATATTAATACACTTAACAATTGGAGGCCCCATAGTACCAGCGACATTACCCGCTTCGTACTCAGTGTTGCCAATGTGAGCTAGCCAAAACAGAAAGTAAATCTTCAGATAAAACCAAATATTGTGGTGCTTCCACACTCTGGTTTCAGATTGTATTAGGTTGGTGCAAATGTAATTGTGTTTTCTGCCATTGAAAGTAATGGCAAAAATCACAATTACGTTTGCACCAACCTTAACACTTTGCGCAAGTGAAATTCATGCTGTTGACCTCCCTCTGGAATAGTTCAGTGTACCTTAACAAATGAACATAGAGTGAGACTCTGCTGCTTTTCTATTATTCCTGCTTCAGGAATGCTTTATCACTCTTCTGGGGCTGTTTCATCATGCCCTTCAGGTTGAAACACTGGCCTCAACTGGGTTATGTGTCAACAATTTCCAGGAGGTACAAGGACATGGAGAGATTTAAGAGAACCAATTTCCAGACTTTCAACTTCTATCTGTACCTCTAAAGCTGATCTGCCTGAGACAGCACTTGCAGGATGGCCTCTCCTTTCCTGCTCACTTTCACAGCCACAATCTGATTGACTGCCCCAAGAATGAAACCACCAGATTCCTAAACAAAGGGCCACTAGATAGTTTTCTTAATAAAGTACTATAATTTCCCATTTTTACGTGTCTTGTGCCATATAATTGTGCCACAAATTATCCCAAAGCCTAGTGGTTTAAAATAGCAATAATTTACTATTTCTCATGATTTTATACATTGTTCTGCTGGTCTCACTTAGCCTCACTCACAGAGCTACATTCAGCTGATGGGTTGGCTGGAATTACGGCTCAGCTGAAATATTGACAGGGCTAGGCTCCCTCTCTCTTTGTGGTCTCAGGATATCTCTTTCCCCATAGTCTCCCAACATTCAGAAATCTATTCCAGGTTTCTTTACTTGTTGATGAGAGTGTTTGAAGAGGGCAACGGTAGAAGCTTTAAGGCCTGTTAAGATTTAGCTCTAGAAGTTGCATATAATGCAGCTACATTTGGTAGTCTACTTTTTTTATAAATAGCAATAATTTATTAAAAATTTTATTAAATTTATACTTTTATCAATTGCCTAAACACATAGCGACCTCCTTGGTTAAAGACAATTTGTAGAATTTAATTGATGTACATATATTGTTTAAAAAAATGAC
Organism: Nomascus leucogenys; assembly: GCF_006542625.1. NCBI lineage: Eukaryota > Metazoa > Chordata > Mammalia > Primates > Hylobatidae > Nomascus > Nomascus leucogenys. Next base: position 38,768,685 of record NC_044384.1, on the reverse strand, counting down.
AAGTTGATCAATAAAATATGAATCAATAGTGCCAACTGTACTGTTTCTAAAAGACATACAAGTCTGCGAATGAAGAGGAACAGAAATCTGATTTTTAAAAGATAAAGAATAGATATAAAGCATTCAAACGTAAAAAAAATTATAGCAGTGTTAAATAAATATTAGTGAGTATTAAATCACTTTGTGATTTATTTAATTTATTTAATACTTTATTTTTATTTGGAGTGTTTTGAAAGTGATGTAACAGTTTTATTTTAAAATGTTATTATAATACACCAGAATTTACACTCATTTTAGCTATTCACATTTACAATGAAAATTTTAGAAGCCACCAAACTAGTGTGAAGATCCACTTGCCAGAACACATTACCAATAATTACCAATTACAATTACAACAATACAACATATTATAATAATTACCAATCATTGTAAGGTTATTACATGGCCTTCCAGGTACTCTTAAAACTTTTAGTTTGAGTTTCTTTCTTTTTTAAATGCAAGAAGTCTGGTTTCCTTCTGGAGCTACCTAACATACTCATTTGGATGACATAATTTAATCATTAAACAATAATAATGCTTTTTTTTCCTCCAACTCATGCCTTTATTTCTGAAAATCTTCATCTTTTTTGTGCCATGAACCCCAGTAGTAGTCTAGCAAAGGCTATGATTCCTTCTCAGAATAATGATTTTAAGTGACAAAATCTTAAAGATCATACAAAAACCAATTATATAGAAATGAAAATACTATATATTATAAAAATTTATGATGAAGTATTATGTGTAATTGTCGCACATGTAACAAGATTCAGCAGCATTTCTTGATATGTACTATAATTTTGAAGGCTATTTCAAGGTATCCGTGACAACAGTAATGCAACGTGAAAATACCTGCAGTGTCTATTGTTGACAGCCTTAGATACTGCTAATAATACTGTGGATTTTAACCTATATTCATAATTGAATGAAATGATAAATTTTAATTAGAGGTTAGTGAAGAGAAATGCAATTTTTTTCTCCATCCAAATTCATAAACCATTTAAATCTATACATTAATCTCTTGGGAAGTTTGTGGACTCCAAGTTAAGAGTGGTTTATCATGTTGACGTCTTACCTCCCCAGATAAATTGGGTACTTCAAAAACCTATTGCGTGTATAGGTGAGAACTGGGTTCTTAGAAAGTGCTAAATGTTAAGTAGAGAGACAGTTAATGGACCAATCATGGTCATTTGCTATTTTGGTTTATTGTGCAAAAGTAGTTGTCACATCTGGATTTGCCTAAGATATATTTTTTTCTTCATAAACAGGCTTTATATTTTAGAGCTAGAAACTGAAAATTGGCTCTATTATAGGTAGTAGTTGTTAAAATTATTAGAAATAACACCAACAAAATTAACATAAACAAATATATCCTTTGATCGTATCTTACCTGCTAGGCCTTTTTCTAAGCATTATGTATGTAAATACTCACACACACACACACAAACACAGACATACATATATAACATATATAATTTTTCATTATATTCCCAGATGATAAATATTATTACTCTTATTTCACTTTAGAGATGAAGGGAGGTTTATAAAGGTTAAGTTACTTGTCCTAGATTGCCAAGGTAGAAAGACCCGGAGCCTAGAATTAATCTTTAGACTGTTGGACACTAAATTGTGTTCTTATACATGGTGTTATGCTGTCTGATTGTCTATCAATCTATTTATCTAAATAGTTCTACATTTTTGAGCAAGTATTAATTATGCTCCTAATATGCACCAACTTTGTGCTAGGTACTCAACATCAACATCTATTTGTCTAATTATTGATTCACTAATCATGTTCTCTGCTACTTGTAGATAATATTTATACTCTCTCCTGTATTGTTTTACTGCTTGTTTATCATTCCTTTTAGTTCTTGACATGAAAAAAACCCATTTTATGTGAAGCTTTCATTATGTTTCTGGGATATGTTCAGGAATTCCTGACCCCAGAATAGGGGCATAGAGTATGTTAGTATCTTTAACACCTCCTAGTCCTATAAGTACGTGTCTTCATATTTTATGTATTTTATTATTAGATGTTCACCAGATGAAGAATTAAATAGCCTCTTCAAGAAAGAAAAGATGAGTTTAGGAATAGAAGGTCAACTAAAGCTGAAATATAAGATGTACAGTTTTTATCACAGAAGGCATCTCTGACTCCATATTCCCCAGAGCACACATTGTGTAGTCATTCATTCAAAGAAATAAATACATATTGAGTGCTTACCTCTTCCTATTTTTTGTAACTGAATGTAACTAAGTGGAATTTTCATTGCTGAAAATGACATTTCCAAGACACCTTTGTGAACAAAATTTTTATCTGTGCGAAAGATAAACTTCACAACATAAAAATATAAGCTAGAATACAGATTTCAGATAAGTGGTATGACCTACTGACTTTACCACTAAACCAACAACAGATATCCAGATAGATTCTCCCTTTTTTTAAACCTTAGCTTAGGACTATTCTCAGACTGTCAAGGCATTTGCATGGTCTAATCCACTATATATTTTCTATAAATTCCCTCTTTAATACTCCAGATAGAAAGAGGGGAAGAAAAGGAGAGAAGTGCTTAATGACCCTTCTTTAAATATTGTATAACAAATACCACCTGCTGTTTTTTGAAGAATTAAAATTGATTTTCTTTTTCTGGATGAGAGATGATCTGGCTTGGGTGAGCACACAGTGGCTTCTATCACAAATTATGCTGAAAAATTGGCTCTGAAGAAATGTGGCTGTGATTGAGATATTTTTTTCAAGCATTGAACAAAGTTCAAGACACAAAAGGGGCCAGCTTTCTGACAAACAAAAATTGCGTTGGAAGGGTTTGCCTAATGGGTCCAAGAAAGTTCTTCCAAAACCTTTTTGTTTCTGAGACTATACTTTAGAACCACATAAGATAAAATTTACTGTGGTGCCTGAGGTCTATGGTGAAGAAAATGTAGCTTCCTGTTAGCAGGATGACTCATCTGCAGGAAATGCAGTCCTTTCCTCTATTCTCAACAGCTTTAGGCATCTGGAGTCTGGGGTCTGGGGCTGAGCATTCTTGCTTTAGGACTCAAGTTGCCAAGGAAAATAAAATAAATGGTTAAAAAAGAAAGTCATCTTTGTCCAGAGACCTTGGTTTTGTGAAAGCAACTTTTGAAGTGGACTAAGAAATAGAGTTTCTACTCCCTCCAATTGCCCAAGAAATCTGGGATCAGTAACATTTTCTCCAATTATCAATCTTATGTTCCTCCCTCTTATCCCATAAAATTGCATAAATCCTGAATTTAATGTGGAGTTAGAAACTGCAATATATTTAACATTTGGGTGCTTGATGATGACTTGGGCTGTTCTTCTAATACTTTTTTCAATCTTTTTTTTTTTTTTCTGCCTTAGTTCCACGGGGAAGTAAAGACGACTAGCACTGCATTGTTACCTGAAAAGCGCAACCATACTCTGTGCTTTCCCGCAGTGCCTTACGTCCAGGGAAGGCTTTTATCACTCAGTACAAGTACATTTTAATTGTTCCCTGAACAAAGACATCCCAACCAAGCCCTTTGTCTGGTTGTGCACTGTTGTATTTCTGAAGTATGAATTCCTGGCAAACAGTGCACCCACCTGGCACCAAAGAAAAATTACAAAACAAAGAGTGTGCATTGGCCTGGAAGCTCTGAGTTGCATCCCCACCTTGCCACTGCATTTCCTGCAGCGCGTGATCTGTGAGTGACAAACGGTGTCTCTCCCTACCAAACACAGAAGCAAGTTTATTCAAATATTCTTCAGTATCCTACTTTTTCTCCTTTTTATTCTCTCTTTTGTTTTTCTCTTTATACATTAAGAATGATTTTGAAGACCAGTGAATCCAATTATCTCAATTTACAGATAAGAAAATTGAGACTCAGAAAGGCTCCTCAAGTTTAGAAAGCTAGAAACTTGCAGAAGAGAGCCAGAATTGAAAACCAAAATCTGAGTTACCTCATGACAACCTTGATCCCAAAGAAATGAAGGAGGGTCACAGCAGCTTCCTCTCAAGCTCTGTTAAAGTCAATAACAGTTTAATGAAAAACTAATTCAGTTGGTCCTGTAATAGACAGTCTAGAAATGTAGAAAGTAATAGCAAGAAAAGAAAGAACAATCTCTGTAGATATTTGAAAAGGAGACTCTGTCTTTAATCTTCAAATTGGGTGTTACTCTCTTTTAATTTCCCCCATAAAAAGCCATGAAGCATTCTGGATGCAAATAACCCTTTCACATCCTCAATGACTGCTGTAAATATAACACTAAAGTCATCAAACAAAATTTCTCTTAAATTGTATTTTCACTGAGATCCAACAGTCTCCTATATATATCTGTAATACTCTAGGTAAATTGACTTGGCAAATTTGTGAAACATTCACCTCTCATTTGATATGAATTTTTGCACTAATCAGATTGTTTTTGTATACAAACATATATGTATATATATATACACACATACAGGTGTATATGATGGATTTATTTTGTATCAGAAATCTAAAATGTCATCACATTTGATGCGAGGTGTTATTATTTCTAAAATTTATAATTTCTGGGTAAGAATCACAATTTTAGTTGACCTCTTCATTCCGTCTTCATTACTGTAACTAAAAATGGCTTTATTTTGGTATATCTGTTTCATATAGAGCTTTCTTGACCAAGCCCTCTTTCAAAACAAGGAGAATAAGAGATTATCTTTCCTAGAGAAGTTCTTATGGCCACGTTGTATTGGTTGATGCAGATACACTTGCTTTTTTCATGATGCAGGTCCCCAGTCAGAAAATGTGGCTGAAAAGACAAAGCATTCTAAGACAACCAATCTTTGTAGTTACTATGGTGTCTTCAAACCCCAAAGGAAATGAGACTGAGCCTTGCTTCCGATCCAAGTTACAGTTCAGATGCAGATCGGATAGAGGCAATTCTCATCATCTTTTCTGAACATACACACATTCACACACACGTATGGGAATAATAAGCAACTTGAGACTGTGAGCATTGTAAGGAGGAGAGCAGAGTCAAGCTATAAACATGGCTGACAGTTACTCAGAAGACCTTCTGAATCTTCTTACCTTGTGGTTATACAAGTAAATGATGATGCTTCTACTGAAAATCAGGTCACTCTTCCAAAAAATTTCCAGTGAAAGAGAAGACATCAATAAATTTTGAATAAGAAATTCCGGTGAAAATACAAGGGCAAGTTTTTAGTATTTTATAAAATAGAACTGGTAACATCTATCAGGCAGTGGTATAAATATGAGGTCATCTGCTGTATTTGTCTACAGTATTCTTTCTCTGAAGTCCTTGTCTCTATGCTTATTGTTTCAATTTTAATTTATACTCTGTCATGGCTCCTGAAAAGATGCTTTCATCCAAAGATCAAAGTTAATTTTTTTTTACTCTCTTTTTATTTAATCATCATGTATAGGACCATGGCAAAAATGTTTACTAGTCAACATTCCCAGTGAATTTTAATTTTGCAGCAGGTTTTCATGATTATAAGGGTTTGAAGTAGGATTCCTTTGCCTTGTTCTGTTTTTCTTTTTGTTTTTTCTATCCCATACAGTGTTTAAAACCCATACTTCACACCAGCTTACCACAGTGTCGTACCTGCTGTGGGCATTCAAGGAACACTCTGAACACCAGTCAAGATTAGGTAAATAGGCACAAAGCTATTAAAAAAGCCAATCCATATTCATCACACAGTTTTTTCCAAGTTATTTTTTAGTTGATGTTCAAGAATAAAAAACATAAACAAAACAAACAAAAGCCAGGAAAGGAAAATATTTCTTACTATTTTCAACTTTTTCGAGAATAAGCTGTTTTGCTTTACAGTAGTTTGAAAATATGTCATTTTGTGAGATTGATCCAATGCTGGGATAAAGAATATGTTCTGAAAAATCTCTTTTAGAAAGATTTATAATATTAACCTCAGGCTATTTTAAGTCCCAGTCGATCTTTAAGAAAACAGCCAAGAGATCCATTTGTTTTCCGAACAGTGGAAAGTCTCTGTTACCTTTTGTCAACCATGATTGAACAAATGACTTTGGGTCAAAGTGATTCAGTTGTGAAATGCCTGGGGTCCTGCCAGCCCCCTGGAATACAGACTCAAAAAGCAGTCACTTTGGACCTGAGCTGCCCATTGCAGCCAGGGGCTAAGTAGTCCTACTCAATTTTCTCTGGAACTAACACCATTATAGACCAACTTAAGTCCAGGATTAATAGGAAACAGTGCAGTGGCTACATGTCAACACTGCTAGCATAGCTGGTCAAAAACTGAACACTCTATTGAACTACTTAGTGTAGTTTTTCATTGATGTTTTTCTTCTCTGTACCCAATTAATTATGTGATAATTTTGGTAAAACACTCAGCTTCTTGATTGTTCTTTATTCTCTGAAAGGGGCCAGAGATCCATCCAAGTCATTCCAGTGAGATGACAGACACCCTGTTTAGCTCATAGGACGTTAGAAACTACTACCTATTATCTCAACTCTGTAATCTTGCTGAAACCAGAATTATTTATATTACCATTATTGCCACAGAACTTCTCCTGCCAAGACTTACCAACGGTCAGCACATTTTTCTTTCCTTAAACAAGTGGGATGAGCTTTAAAAGTTATTAAAGGACCACATTTATGTAATGACAACCCATTTCTTCTTGTTGCTTTTTCTACATCTTGCCTCTTTCATTCCTCCCACCATCATCACTTCACTATGCACACACACATAGTAATACATACATGTTTGCACAAACACACCTCCTATTCTGTTTCCAGGCCAGCAGCCTAGTCAATCCAGGATTCGTGATGAACCTAGTGTTTCTTCATCTGGCTGGATTTCATTTTCATTTGATCCTTTTTGCTAATGTATCACTGTAAGTTGGCACCAAGCTTGCCAAATATAGGCCAATAAAATTATTTCTTCAGGGTGTGATTTGTTTGTTTACCAGGATAAATCACTTTTGTATTAATACTTCAGGAAGTTCACAATTCTGTTTTGTCATTTGTCTATGTGTGCCCTTGAGTATAGGTGTCCTCTGAGTATGTTACCTACGAATGTGTTGTCCATTTTTGATTGTCAGCTCCCAGAGGGCAAAGAACTTTCCTACATATCCTGCTCTGCAAAGAATCTTGCACATGTCAGTACTTAATGAGTCTTTTCTTCTGCTGCTACTGATGATGATTGATAGTGTTCTCTGGTACTCTTCAAGTTCTTACAAAATTAATTATTTCCACATGTGCCCATGGAGGATCATATTATTATTGACATTTAAGGAATGAGAAACATGAAGTGCTGTGTATTTAGGTGAGTTGTCCAAGGCTTCTCAATAAATAAGTAACAAAACTGAAGAAAAAGAACTTGGTTGTCTCTTCTCTTTCCTGAGATTTCCAGTTGAACTCAGTTCAATCTAACAATGGAATGAGTCCCTTTGCATAGTATTTTGTTAGGTACTGTAGAGGGAATGGGAAAATATGGTCTGATCTCTTACCCCAAGGAAGAAAAAGTAGAAAGATAAAATACACAGATAAATGACAAGTAGATAACTATTTCAATGTAGAATAGATTTAGGCAATACTACTATGTAAAATATACAGTGCTAGGATATGAGGGAGGCAGTAGGAATAAAATGTATTCTTTGTTCTTAGGAATTCAAAATGTGACAAAAATGGTAAAAAAAACTGAAATATTTTTCAGTTTGTGATGGGACTTTTTAAGTGCTAAGGAAGGTAACAGTATGCTCTGTTTAGTGGAAGACAGTTATCTAAAAGAACTCTGGAGAGCAGGTGGCAATTGCAGATTTTGAGACACATTATTCTTGCAACAGAATGCAGAATAGATTGGAAAGGGAAAAGGAGAGATGAAGATAGTTTTTGGGGAAGGTGTATCAAGTCAAAAGTGGAAAGACATGTTAAAAAGTTATAGCATAGTCGAGCAGAGAATGATGAGGGCTTAAATTACAAGAGTACTAATGGGATCAGAGAAGAGAGAATGAATTGCTCATATAATTCAGAAGTAAATAAATTTGAATAGGACAAAGAGAACCAAAAGTCACCAAAGATTTCCTGCAGCCAATAATTAATTGCTTAGTTAATTGTGCTACCTAAAGTCAAGAAAAAGTTACAGTTGTTATCTTAAGCTTGATTTTAAATGAAGTGTAAGGGCAGATGCAAGGGCATTTTCATAATCATCTTCAGTATTTCCTCAGCACCAAAGCTAAAGCTAGCTCATCTCCATTTTCACTGAACGATTGCCTTCTTAGGACCTAAAGTGGATAAGTGATTACCTTCAAATTTAATTCAGCTTTTAATATGTGTTTCCAAGGTCTTTTATTTCTTGATGACTTGAGGATTTTTTTTTTTTAATCTTTCCTTACCCAACACTTCCCTCAGGGAAATGACCCCCTTCCAATATTGCAATAGCTCCTGAAAGAAATCTGAAAACTTTTGTGAGGCTTTTCACTAGTAACTGATAAACAGGGTTACAATATTTTACTGACTGTTTAATATAGTTTAGGGGCTGTTCCAAGCTCTTTACCAACATTAACTTATTTTACCCTCATGATACTTCATTGAGGTAAGTGATGTTAATATTCCTAATTGAAAGATGAGACACCGGAAGATCAGAAGACTAAGTAATTTTTCCAAGATTTCTCAGCACGTGACAAAATCTAAACTTTTAAACACTAGAACATGCTATCTTTCAGCAACTCCACAGTCTAAATAAGATCATTTATTTAATCATCTCCATCAGTTAGGTTTTGATTGCAATGAGTATACCCATTTATTTCTTAATTAAATATATGGCTTTGGTAGGAGGTTATTACTAAGGGAGTACAGTTTCACAAAATAAATGGGAAGTTCAGTATAGTTCCTTGAAATGAACAAAAAACAAAAAAATTCTAGAAGAACAACAAGCAAGAAACAGCACAGACAAAAAGACAGCTAGGACACCTTTTTGACAACCTCAAAAGGTCGATAAGAAATAATTGTCTAAAGGCCCTTCCAACATGAATTGCCTCCAGCCAATCTCCAATTATTTCATGCGTTTGATCAATATTTAAATTCTTAGACAAGATGATTGAAACTTAACCACTACTCTGCTCCTTCACTGTACTCCGTATTTTAAAAATTAAATTACACATAGTGAAGAATAGATATTGTCCCAACAGGAAAATTGAGAAGCCACTAGGAAACAAGAATAGATATAGAAAATAAAACTGACATAGTCACTAAAAACATCTAGTAATTAAGCCTTTTTTCTGCATTCATACTTTTAATATAGAAAAGATGGCCCAAAATATTTATGATATTTATAGCCAGAAAAAAAGAGTGCTCACAAACTATTTTTAAATCATTCGATTTCAAGATAGATTATTCAATTGCTTTCTTTACATGATTTACATTATCCTCTTTTTGTTTCCTTAATAAAATTGATGACTCTAGTTTGTATTAGATATATAAAAATTTAGAGTTTATAATTTTGCTAAATAAACATCCCTTTTCATATTCTGGGCCATAAAAAGCCCTCTCTATATATAAAAAATTTGAAATCAACCAGAACGAACTCTCACCTAAATGAAATCAAACTAGAAATCAATAACAAAAAATATAAGAGGAAAATCCTCAAATACTTGGAAATTAAATAAGATACTTCCAAATAACCCATGGGTCAAAGAGAAAGTCTTAGGTGAAATTAACAAAAATACATTGAACTAAATGAAAATGAAAATATGACATATTGAAATTTGCAGAATGAAGCTAAAACACTATTGAGGCAGAAATTTATAATACAGTGCTTAATTTAGAAAACAGGAGAGATTTCAAATCAGTAATCTAAGTTTCCATATTACTAGAAAACAAGAAAGATTTCAAATCAGTAATCTAAGATTCCATATTAATAGAAAACAGGAGAGATTTCAAATCAGTAATCTAAGATTCCATATTAATAAATTTAAAAAGAACAAAATAAGCCCTGAGAAAATATAAGAAAAATAATAAAGAGCACAAATCAATAAAATTGAAAACAAAAAATAGAAAAAAATACATAAAACAAAGAGCTGGTTCTTTGAAAGGATCAATAAAATTGACAAACTTCTCGCATGACTGACAGAGAAAAAAAAGAGCCAAAACAAATTGGCAATATCAGGAATTAAGTTGTATCATCACTATACACCATAATGACAGTAAAGAATACTTTAAACATGACTACACATATAAAATTGATGGCTTGAATGAAACAGACCAATTCAATGAAAAGCATAAACTACAAAACTCATCTAATATAAAATACACAATTTGAGTAATACCGTAACTATTAAAGAAGTTGAAATTACATATAAAAACTCTCAAAAGAAAAATTCCAAAGCCCAGATTTTTTCATTTAAAGAATTCTAACAAATGTTTACAGAATTATTAGCAATATTTGTACACAATCACTTCTGAAAAAGAGAATGGCAGAATTGCTGAATTCATTTTATAAAGGTGGTAATACTCTGAAAACAAGAGGAAGAAAATAAAAAATAAAAAAATTACAAATCATTATCTCTAATGAACATGGATGCAAAATTCTTCAACAAAATATTAAATCTAATATGGGGATTTTTTTTTTTTTTTTTTTTTTTGAGGCGGAGTCTCGCTCTGTCGCCCAGGCTGGAGTGCAGTGGCGCGATCTCGGCTCACTGCAAGCTCCGCCTCCCGGGTTCACGCCATTCTCCTGCCTCAGCCTCTCCGAGTAGCTGGGACTACAGGCGCCCGCCACCACGCCCGGCTGATTTTTTTTATATTTTTAGTAGAGACAGGGTTTCACCATGGTCTCGATCTCCTGACCTCGTGATCTGCCCGCCTCGGCCTCCCAAAGTGCTGGGATTACAAGCGTGAGCCATCGCGCCCGGCCTAATATGGGGATTTATCACAACTAAGTGGGGTTTATTCCAGGCAAACTAGACTGATTCAGTACTCAAAAAGAATTAACTAGTGCAATTCATTTTATTAATAGGCTAAATACAGTGCTTAATTTAAAAATATGAGAGATTCCTGTAAATATATAGTAGTCCTAGTCCTAGCCAGTGCAATAAGGCAAGAAAAAGAAATAAACACATGCACATGTATAATGCACACACATATTATACATATTAATATATAATAAATATATAAATGTATAAATAAAACAAAAGAAATAGAAATTGCCTATTTGCAGTTGTCTTTGTAATCTATATAGAATATTCCAAAGAATTTTTAAAGGTAACATAAGTCTAGAATAAATGAATTCGCCAAGTTTATCGGATACAAGACTAAGAGAGAAAAATAAATTTTGTATCTATAAAGGATACATAAATCTATATGTATATATTATCATATTATATATAAATTTCTATATATTATATAGAAATCTGTAGATAAACATTTTATATCCATAGTAAAATATATTTTATATGTATCAATGAATGTATGGCAAACTAAAAGAACAAAGTTCAACTTTCAATCACTCGAAATAACACAAAATACTTAGGTATAGATTTAAGAAAATATGATCAGAAATTGTATGCTGAAAACTACAAAGTGCAGATTAAAAAATTAGAAAAATGTAGCAATGCACAGTAACTGGAAGACCAAAGTGTAAATATAACAGTTCTCCACAAATTATTATATAGGTTCAATATAATTCCTGTGAAAATCTCAGCATAAATTTTTGTATCAACAAAATTATTCTAAAAAATGCAAGGGAGCTAGAATAACCTAAACACTTTTAGAAAATAATAAAGTGGAGGAATCACTGTGCTAGATATTTCAGACTTTCAATGTAGCTACAGTATGTAAGACAGTGTGATTTTCTTAGAAAGATGACACAAAGGTCAATGAAGCAGAATAAAGAACTCATAAATTTGTCCACTGAAAACACCAACTGATTTTTGAGAAAGATACAAAAACAATACTCTAGAGGAAGGATAATTTTTTCACTTAAAAAGAGCTATATCAATCAGATATCCACATGCATAAATAAAATAGATAGAATGAATCGCAACCTAAACATCACATTTTATGCCTAATTTAACTCAAAGTGTATAATAGATTTACAAGTAAATACAAAATTATAATTTTTTAAAAAAAAAGTAGGAAAAAATCTTTGGAACCTAGGGATATGTGAAGATTACTTAGACATTATACAAAAACCATGATCAATAGAAAGTAACAATAAATTGGACTTCCTCAAAGTTAAAAATGCTTTGCAAACACTTTTGTTAGAACACGAAGAATCAATCTTCAGATAGGAAGAAATATTTGCAAACTGCATATATTACAAATAACTCATATCTAGTCTACATAGAGGACTTTCAAACTCAGTAAGTTTTTTTTACAAATGTAATCCAATCAGAAAACGGACAAAAAACATGTACAGTCATCTTGTCAAACAGGACATATGTATCACAAGTCAGGACATGAAAAGTTGGTCAACATCATTAGCCATTAGGGAAATGTAACTTAAAATCATAAAAAGAAATTATTATGTGCATATAAGGGCAGCTAATTTTTTAAATGTCAACACTAAAAACTGGTGAGGATGTCAAAACATTGTTTTCTCACACGTGGCTTGTGGCAATGAACATAGGTGCAACTACTTTGGAAGATAGTTTGGCATGTTCACAATAAGCATTTTTATTATATGATCCAGCAATTGTATTCTGGACATTATCACAGGGAAATTATTGCTTATATCCACTCAAAAACCTGTTCATAAATGTTCATTATTGCTTAATTTGTAATAGGCAAAAATTAGAAACAGCTCAAGCGTCAATGAGTGAATTAAAACAAATTGTATTACATCCATATAATAAAATAAGATATTAATAGAAATGAACAAATGATTAATATACTCAACAAGCAGAATGTATTGTTAAAAAAATAGTTAAATGGGGAAAAGCCAATCTCAAAAAGTTACTGCAGAATTCTATTTATATAAAATTATTAAAATGAAAAAATAATAGAAATGAAAAACAGATTAGTGGTTGCAAGAAGTAAGGAAGGTCGGGAGTATGGGTGAAGTGAGAGCATGACTATGAAGGAATAGCACAATGGAGACCTTTGTGGTGAGGGCAACAGTTTGTGTCTTGATGGTGGTTATGGGTATAAAAATTTACATATAATAAATCTTCTTAGAACCATATACATGCACCTGTACACACAGGTGAACACATGTACAACTGGAAAAATTAAAATAAAGTCTGCAGATTATGCCAATGTAAATTTCCTGGGTGTAAATACACACAGGTAAGGTATTACCTTTGGGTGATGGGTACATCTTTACTAAATTTACAACATCCTGTGAATCTATAATTACTTAATTATTCTCTAGACCTGGCAAAAACAGCCAGTACAATGTTAAATGGAAAAGGCAAGTGTGCATTAGTTGAGGATGTTGCTTTATATTTCTAGTTTTTGAGAGATTTTAATCATAAGTGGGTGACAGATTTTTTCAAATACTTTTTCTGCATCTATTAAGGTAATAAAGTGTTCATTTCCCTTTTGTTTATTACTATGATGTATTACATGAATTGATTTTAAGACATTGAGCCAACCTTGAATTCCTGGTTGATTTAAATTATATTTAGTCATGTTATATGTTGATCATGGTGTATAACTCTATTTTATATATTTGCTAATATTTTCTTCAAGTTTTTTGTGTCTATATGCATTAGAGACATTTGTCTTTTTTAAAGAGTTTTGTGTGGATATTGTTCATTAAAACATTGACCTTTTAGAAGGTGTTGGAAAATTTTTCACCTTTTCTACTTTCTGGAAAAAAAATTACTTCTACATATTATTTCTTTTTAAAATATTTTTTAAAGAAGAATATTATTTCATCTTTAAATATTTGATTGAATGTATGCCAGGCATTTATTTCTGGGTTTTCTCTGTAAGATTTTTAATCTGTAGTTGGAATTGTTTCTTATATATGCATCAAAATTTTCTATTTTTTATTGAGTCAATTTTGTAATCTGTGTCTCTAGTAAATTGTTAATTTCACAGAAATTGTTGACTTTGTTGGCATAAGGTTGTTATATGTTATTTCTTTAAAATTCTTTGGTTGGGCATTGTGGTTCACATCTATAATCTCAGCACTTTGGGAGGTAGAGGCAGGAGAATTACTTGAGTTCATATTCAAGACGAGTCTGGAAAAGCATAGTGAGGCCTTGTCTCTACTAAAAATAAAAATTTAAAAAAATTATCTGGGCATGGTGGTACATACCTGTAGTCCCAGCTACTTAGGAGGCTGAGGTGCAAGGATCTCTTGAGCCCAGGAGATCAAGGCTCTAGTGAGCTATGATCATGCCATTGCACTCCAGCCTGGGTGACAGAGTGTCATGAATAAATAAATAAATATCATTTTAATTTCTGTAAAGTTTTTTTGTTACTTATTTTAATTTTTTGCCTTCTCTCCCTTTTTTGTTTTCCTTTTATTTTTGGTTCACATGTAGTAATTGTACATATTTATGAGACACAGAGTAATATTTTGATATAGGTACACAGTATGTAATGATCGAATCAGGAAAGTTAGCAAACCCATCACCTTAAACAATTAGCATTTCTTTGTGTTGTCAATATTTAAAATCCTCTCTTCTAGATTTTTGAAAATATATACTAAATTGTTTTTACCCATATTCATCCTACAGTGCTATAGAACACTAGAACTTGTTCCTTCTCTTTAAGTGTAATTTTGTATCTGTTAACCAACCTCTCCCTATCCTCCCTTTCTGTATTCTTCCTGTACTCCCAGCCCCTAATTACTACAATTAACTTTCTACTTCTATGAGCTTCTCTTAGTAGCTCCCATATATGAGTAAAAACACATGGTATTTATTTTTCTATGCCTGCTTTATTTTACTTAATGTCCTCCAGACTTTTCTATGTTGCTGTGAATTACTGAATTTCATTCTTTTTCATGGTGGAATATTATTTCATTGGGTGTATCTATGCTACATTTTCTTTATCTATTTATCTGTTGATGGACATTTAGGTTGATTTCTTATCTTAGCTAATGTGAATAGAGCAGCAAGTAAATATGGGGATGCAGCTATCTCTTCAACATAATAATCTTCTTTTCTTTGGAGAAATACCCAAAAGTAGAATTGCTGGGCCACATGGTAAATCTATTTTTAATTTTTTAGAAACATTCATAATATTTCTATAATGGCTCTACTAATTTACATCCCTACAAACAGTGTATAAGACTTACTTTTTTTCAGCATTCTTACTAGAATTTGTTATTTTGTACCCTTTTCATCATAGTCATTCTAATTGGGTTAGATGATATCACATCATGGTGTTGATTTGCACTTCAACACCACAGTGATGTTGTGGTGATTACTGATGTTGGGCATTTTTAATGTATTTGTTGTCTGTTTATATGTCTTCTTTTTAGATATGTCTGTTTAGATGTTTTTTCAACATTTATTTATTTATTTATTTATTTTTTCAACAGCTTAGATTTCTCCCCAAATTGTCTGTCTTTTGATTCTATATGTTTGGGACAGGAATAAAGAAAGGGCAAGAGAATTGACTGTAAGGAATCATGAAGAGTTGGAAACAGAGAATTCTGATGTGGTTTGTTCCCCCAAAAGATGGATTTAGTTTTCTTTTTTAAATAAAATTATATTTTAATTGATAAAAATTATATATATTTATGGCATACAACATGATGTTTTGATATTATGAAATGGGAAAATCAAATATTTTGTGCGTGATACCTCACATACTTAGGGGGTGAGAACACTATCTATTCTCTTATCAATATGTTGTATCCTTTCAGGTATCATATTTGTTATTTTTAATTACTTTTTAATTTTTCCATAAATTATTGGAGTACAGGTGACATTTGGTTACATGAATAAGTTCTTTAGAGGTGATTTGTGAGATTTCTGTGCACCCATCACCTGAGCAGTGTGCACTGCACCATATTTGTAGTATTGTATCCCTCCCCCCCACAACTCTTCCCCCCAAAGTGCCCAAAGTCCATTGTATCATTCTTATGCCTTTGCATCCTCATAGCTTAGCTCCCACATATCAGTGAGAACAATATGATGTTTGGTTTTTCATTCCTGAGTTACTTTACTTAGAATAATAGTCTCCAATCTCATCCAGATCACTGAAAATGAAATTAATTCATTCCTTTTTATGACTGAGTAGTATTCCATTATATAAATACGCCACAGTTTCTTCATCCACTCATTGATTGATGGGCAGTTCCAGGGCACCTCATAGGATAAGACCCACTGGCCTGAAATTCCAGCCAGCCACCAGTAGTGGTATTGCACCTCCCCGAGATGGAAATCCCAGTGGGAGGGAAGGGCCACCATCTTTGCTGTTTGGGTGACTTAGCCAGTCCAGCCTTTGGGCTTTGGAGAGTCCAAGCTGACTGGGAGCAGAAGGGATCCTCCAGCATAGCACAACTGCTCTACAAAAACATGGCCAGACTGCTTTTATAAAAAGCAGTTCCCTGATCTTAATCCTCCTCACTGAGCAGGACTTCCCAACTAAGTCCTCAAACCAGCTGCAGTTGACCCAAGGAAAGGGAGCCAGTCTGTCTCTCATGGGTCTCACAGACTTCACACTGAGCTTTGCTAGACAGGGGATCCCAGGCTTGAGTACACAGCACAGACACTCTATCCTCAGCTGATTACACTGAGTGATTGCTGACCTACATCTCTCTGGGATGGAGCCCCCAGGAGACAAACAAAAAACCATTAGCCACAACCACTTCTAAGGTCCCTACCTCAGCTGCCTCCAAGTTGGAGTAAGAACATAAACACAGAGATTGCCCCAGAGCTGCAGTGGGTAGCCCAGGAGTGCCAAGCTGTGATCTATGGCCAGCAACTCAAGGAAAGGACAAACCCATACATTCAGATCATTGAGAGGGAACACAGCTGCAACTATGAGGAAATGTAGGGGAGCCATGCAGTCAAGCAAGAGTCTACCAACTGACCAATAAGCCTCAGTGCCACCTACTGGATCACATCTCAAAGCTTCAACACCCAAAACACCTTGCTAATATATCCCCTGTGAAACCAGAGACAGGAAGTCAACTAAAAATACCCTGCACAAACCCTCAGTCCAGTGAACATATCCAGAAGTCTACTGACTTTATTCAATCTATACTTCTTAAAGGAACATCCACATGCAGAGATGAGAAAGAATCGATGCAAGAACTTTGGTAACTCAAAAAGCCAAAGTGTCATATGTCCTCCAAACAACCACACCAGTTCTCCAACAAGAGTCCTTTACCAGGCTGAACTGGTTGAAATAACAAAAATATAATTCAGAATATGGATTGGAATGAAGATCATCAAGATTCAGGAGGATGGCAAAATCCAATCCAGGGAAACTAAGAATTATAATAAAGCAATACAGCAGCTGAAGGACAAAATAACCAGTATCAAAAAGAACCTAATGGGTCTGACAGAGCTAAACAACAAAATTGAAGTTTTCACAATGTAATCACAAGTATTAACAGCAGACTAAGCCAAGCTGAAGAAAGAATTTCAGAAGTTGATGATTGATTCTCTGAAATAAGGCAGTCAGACAAAAAATAAAGCAAAAAAAATAAAAAATTAAAAGGAATGAACAAAGCCTCTGAGCCATATGGGATCATATAAAAAGGCCAAATCTACAAATCACTGGCATCACTGAAAAAGAGGAGGAGAAAGCAAACAACTTGGAAAACATATTTCAGGATATCATCCATGAAAACTTCCCCAATCTTGCTAGAGAGGCCAATAGTCAAATTCAGGAAATACAGAGAACTTCTGCCAGATTCTGCACAAAATGATCATTCCCAAGACACATAATTTTCAGATTTTTCAAGATCAAAATGAAAGAAAGAATGTTAAAGGCAGCTAGAAAGAAAGGGCAGATGACCTACAAAGGGACCCCATCAAGCTAACAGTGGAACTCTCAACTAAAACCCCACACACCAGAAGAGATTAGTGGTCTATATTAAACATTCTTAAAAAAAAATCTTTAAGCAAGAATTTCATATCAGCCAAACTGAGCTCTCTAGGTGAAGGAGAAATTAGATCCTTTTCAGGAAAGCAAATTTTGACATTTTGTTACCACCAGACCTGCCTTACAAAAGATCTTGAAAGGAGTACTAAATATAGAAAAGACTGCTACCAGACAATAAAATAACACACTTAAACACACAGACCATTGTCACTATAAAGCAACCACACAAACAAGCCAACATAAAAACCAGCTAACAACACAATGACAGAATCAAATCCACACATATCAATACTAATCTTTAATGTAGACAGGCTAACTACCCCCACTTAAAATGCACAAAGTGGCAAGCTGGATAAAAAACAACACTAATTTCAGACAAAACTGACTTCAAAATCAACAAAAATTAGAAAGGACAATGAAGGGCATTACATAATTGTAAAGAGTTCAGTTCAACAAGAAGACATAACTATTCTAAATATGTATGCACCCAACACAGGAGCACCTAGATTCATAAAGCAAGTTCTTAAAGACCTACAAAGAGACATAGACTCCCACACAGTAATAACGAGAGAGTTCAACATTCTACTAACAGTATTAGACAGATCATCAAGGCAGGAAAATAGCAAAGATATTCAAGACCTGAACTGAACTTTGGACCAAATGAATCTGATAGACCAGGGGCCCCAACCTGTGTGGCACCATGGATCTGTTTAGTGGAAGACAATTTTTCCATGGACCAGAGTGAGGGGAATGGTTTTGGGATGATTCATGTTCATTACATTTATTGTGTATTGTGCACTTTATTTCTATTATTATTACATTATAATATATGATGAAATTATTATACAACCCACTGTAATGTAGAATCAGTGGAAGCCCTGAGTTTGTTTTCCTGCAACTAGATAATCTCATCTGTGGGTGATGGGAGACAGTGACAGACCATCAGGTATTAAATTCTCATAAGGAGTATGTAACCTAGATCCCTTGCATGTGCAGTTCACAATATAGTTTGCCCTCCTATGACAGACTAATGCTACCACTGATCTGACAGGAGGTGGAGCTCAGGCAGTAGTGCGAGTGTTGGGAAGCAGCTGTAAATACAGATGAAGCTTTGTTCGCTCGCCCACCACTCACCTGATGTTGTGTGGCCTGGTTTGTAATACAAAACACACTCTTGGACCACAGTGCAGTAAAAATAGAAGATTAAGAAAATAGCTCAAAACCATGCAATTACATGAATATTAAACACCATGTTCCTGAATGACTTCTGGATAAATCATGAAATCGATGCAAAAATAAAAAAGTTCTTTAGAACTAATGAGACCAAGGATACAGCATACCAGAGTCTCTGGGACACAGCTAAGGCAGTCTCAAAAGGGAAATTCATAGCACTAAATTCTCACATCAGGTAGTTAGAACTGTCTCAAATTAACAACCTAACATCACAACTGAAAGAATTAGAGAAGCAAGAACAAATCAACCCCAAAGCTAGCAGAAGACAAGAAATAACTGAAATCTGAACTGAACTGAAAGAAATAGAGATGAAAAAAACTATTCAAAAGGTCAAAAAATCAAGGAGTTTGTTTTTGAAAATATTAATAATATAGCTAGGCCACTAGCTAGACTAATGAAGAAAAAGAGAAGATTTAAATAAACAAAATTAGATATGATAAATGGAATGTTACCACCAACCCCACAGAAATAAAAATAACCATCAGAAACGACTACAAACACCTCTATGCACAGAAACTAGAGAACCTAGAAGAGATAGATAAATTGCTGGACATATACACCCTTCCAAGAATAAACAAGGAAGAAATTGATTCTCTGAACAGATCAATAATGATATCCAAAATTAAATCAGTAATAAACAGCCTACCAACAGCAATAAAAAAAAAAGCACAGGACTTGATGGGTTCACAGCCAAATTCTACTAGATGTACAACGAAAATTGGGTACCATTCCTACAGAAATTATTCCAAAATATTGAGTAGGAGGGACTCCTTCCCAACTCATTCTGTGAAGTTACCATAATCCTGATACCAAAACGTGACAGAGGCACAACAAAAAGAGAAAACTTCTGACCAATTTCCTTGATGAATTTTGATGCAAAAATCCTCAACAAAATACTTGCAAACTGAATCAAGCCACATTAAAAACGTAAGCCACCATGATCAAGTAAGCTTCATCCCAGCCTTCCAAAGGAACCAACCTTTGCAAGGTTGGTGTTCAACATACTCAAATCAATAAATGTGATTCATCACAAACAGAACTAAAGACAAGAACCACACGATTATCTCAATAGATGCAAAACAAGGTTTTAGATAAAACTCAACACCCCTTCATGCTAAAAATTGTTAATAAGCTAGGTATTGAGGAAACATACCTAAAAATAGTAAGAGCCATCCAGGACAAACCCACAACCAACAATATACTAAATGGGAAAAGCCTGAAACATTTCCGCTTAAAAAACTGCACAAGACAAGGATGTTCTCTCTCACTACTTCTATTCAATATAGTATCAGAAGTCCTAGCCAGAGCAATAAAGCAAGAGAAATAAATAAAGGGCATCCAAATTGGAAGAGAGGAAGTTAAACTATCTCTGTTTGCAGATGACGTAAATCGATATCTAGAAAACCACATAGTCTCAGCCCAAAAGCTCCTTCAGCTGATAAACAACTTCAGCAAAGTTTCAGAATAAAACAAATAATGTACAAAAATTACTAGCATTTGGTGGCTCACACCTGTAATCCCAGCACTTTGGGAGGCCGAGGCGGGCGGATCACAAGGTTAGGAGATTGAGACCATCCTGGCTAACACAGTGAAACCCCGTCTCTACTAAAAATACAAAAAAATTAGCCGGGCAAGGTGGCAGGTGCCTGTAGTGCCAGCTACTCAGGAGGCTGAGGCAGGAGAATGGCATGAACCCCGGGGGCAAAGCCTGCAGTGAGCCAAGATCGCACCACTGCACTCCAGCCTGGGCTACAGCGAGACTCTAGCTCAAAAAAAAAAAAAAAAAAAAAAAAAAAAAAAAAAATTACTAGCACTCCTATACACCAACAAAGCCAAGCTGAGAGCCAAATCAGAAAGATAATCCCAGTCACAATTGCCACAAACATAATAAACTACCTAGGAATACAGCTAACCAGGAAGGTGAAAAATCTCTACAATGAGAATTTAAAAACCCTGCTCAAAGTAATCAGAGAAGATACAAACAAAAGGAAAAACATCCATGCTCATGGATAGGAAGAATCAGTATCATTAAAATGGCCATACTGCCCAAGACAATTTACAGATTCAAGGCTATTCCTATCAAACTACCAATAACATTCTTCACAGAACTAGAAAAAATTATTTTAAGATTCAAATGGAACCAAAAAACAGCCCAAACAGCCAAGACAATCCTAAGCAAAAAGAACAAAGCTGGAGGCATCATGTTACCATACTTCAAACTATACTACAAGGTTATAGTAACTAAAATAGCGTGGTGCTGGTACAAAAACAGGCACATAGACCGATAGAACAGAATGGAGAGCCCAGAAATAAGGCTGACATCCATGACCATCTATCTGTTCTTTGAGAAAGTTGTCAAAGGCAAGCAGTGGGGAAAAGACTCCCTATTCAATAAATGGTGCTGGGAAAACTGGCTGCTCATATGCCAAAGATTGAAGCTGGACCCTTTCCCTATACTGCATAAAAAAAAATTAACCAATATGGATAAGAGATTGAAATGTAAAACCAAAACCTGTAAAAATCCTGCAAAACAACCTAGGCAATACCATCCTGGACATGGGAGCAGGCAAAGATTCCAAGATAAAGACATCAAAAGCAATCACAACAAAAGCAAAAACTGACAAGTGGGATGTAATTAAACCTGGGAGCTTCTGCACAACAAAAGAAGTTATTAGCAGAGTAAATAAATAATCTACATAATGGGAGAAAATACTTAGAAATTATGCTTCTGATACAGGTCTAATATCCAATTTAAACAAATTTACAAAAGAAAAACAAACAACCCCATTAAAAGGGGGCAAAGGACATGAACAAACACTTTTCAAAAGAAGACATACATGCAGCCAACAATCGTATGAAAACAAAGCTTAATATCAGTGATAATGAGAGAAATGCGAATCAAAACCACAATGAGATACCATCCCACGGCAGTCAGAATGGCAATTATTAAAAAGTCAAAAATGACAGATGCTGGCGATGTTGTAGAGAAAAGGGAACACTTATACAGTGTTGGTAGGAGTGTAAATTAATTCAACCATTATGGAAAACAGTATAGAAACTCCTCAAAGAGCTAAAAGCAGAACTACCATTCAACCTAGCAATCCCATTACAGGTATGTACCAGAGAAATATAAATCATTCTACCATAAAGACACATGCATATGAATGTTCATTGCTGAACTATTCACAGAAGCAAAAATATGTAATCAATCTAAATACCCATCAATGACTGATTGGATAAAGAAAATGTGGTAGATATACACCATGGAATACTATGCAACCATTAAAAAAAGGTGAGATCATGTCTTTTGTAGGAACATGGATGGAGCTGGAGGCTATTATCCTTAGCAAACTAATTCAGGAACATAAAACCAAATACCACGTGTATTCACTTAAAAATGGAATCTATATGACGTGAACAAACTTATGGACACAAAGAAGGAAACAACAGACACAAGCGTCTACTTGAGGGTGGAGGGTGGAAGGAAGGAGAGGAACAGAAAAGAGAACTATTGGGTACTGGGCCTAATACCTGTGTGCTGAAATGATCTGTATAAAAAACCCCTTTGACATGAGTTTGCCTATGTAACAAACCTTCACATGTACCCCTGAACCTAAAATAAGAGTTAAAAATAAAGTTTAAAAAATAAGTCCTCAGCATTACTACTGGCATTTTGTAAGTATTCTACAAAGAGTTAATACATAAATACTTGTTGTAATATAACTATTCAGTAAATATTTGTTTATCACTTACTGTGTGCTGAGAAATATTCTGGGCACTAGAATATAAACTATTATTCAATGTCAGCCTTGTTGCTGATATTTTATGTTTTTATTTACATTACATATGTTTTTCTATATTTATTTGTTTACTGTGGTGAATATTTCCATCAACACTCTATAAGATTGTTAACACTTTGTGAGATTATAAGTTCTCAGCAAGAAACACATTTTTGTTTGGTTTAAGGCTTACTCGTTTTTTAATGCATAATATGACAAAATCTGTGACTTGATTAATCAACCACCAATCTATCAAGAATCCTTATTTTATTGAAGTAGCTATGTGCCCTCGTAAAAAGATTGCACTTCCTCACCTCCTTTATTGACAAATGTGACAAAATTATGGCTAATCAGATACAATCAGAAGCTGTAAACTTCAACTTAGGTGCTTTAAAAGTATATATAAATATTGTTTCCTATTTTTCCTGCTTTCTGGCTAAAATCTGAAGCTGAGGGCTGGGACACCATCAATTATCTTATGAGTTTGAAAATAGGAAAAAACTGAGTGGTAAGGAATGTAGGGTATAAAGGTATAAGGAGCTTGGATCTGAGGTGACATAGTGTTAAGAACTATCTCTATATTTTCTATTTGGGTCTCCTTAAATGCATCTAAATGCAATTTTAATGGATACAAATGATAGTTACGATGTTTTTGATAATGAATGAACTCTTATACAGGTTTATCCCAACTGACATACAATAAAGCAGAAATAATATAAATGATACCCAGCTCTCTCAGGTTCTGGAGCCGTACAAACTAATGCACCATTAATTTCACTCTCAAACACTGACTTTCTTGCCAATGAGCCCCAAACAGATTTTGGCATACCTGCATGAAACTTATCTTTTCTTATCATTTAAAGGCTGTGTACTTTGAGACCCAGAAGAGAGTGATTAAGAATAGTGGCCTTGTATAGAATTGACAGAGGAGGTCACCTTTTCCAAGGCACTGTTCATGAAGTGCAAATTTATAAAGAAACATACTCACTTAAAACATTTTTTTTTCTTAGAAATGCTGACCTTCAGTCTTTTTTGAGCACCAATTTTCCCTGAATATTTGCTATTGCCAAGGTACTGAATTCCGACAGTGATTTCTATGACCTTAAAACAGCCTTTAGTGTCCTGGAACTGCTGGCTACTCAGCACATACTGAGTCTGCCTTCATCTCTAGATGCTCCAATGATGCCACATCTGCACATTCAGCCGGCTCCCGCTGACTTTCTTTCTTTTTTGGGGGCTGGCAGAAAGCACAACCAAGTTAAGTTCCTGATAAAGGTCCCAAAAATGACTAATTCTTTGAATCCATTTGAACCCATTCTTCACTGCTAATTCAACTCTATGTGAAAAGAGTCTGGAAATGTGCAATGAGGTATAGCCTCCTCCTGATGGCATACAGAATAAGCCCATTATCGCAGTCACTGTTATCGTATATAGGACATAACTCTTTCAGTGTCTAGTTGTTTGGGGCATTTGAGTGATACGTCCTCCATTATCATCCTAATTGCCGTCTCAACTTGATCCCTGCAAAAACATATCTGAATAAAAGTTAACTACTATCTTGGCAGTGAAAAACCTTGATTAGTTCTAAGAGAAGCAGTGCTGTTGACATTTCTTACTTCCAGTTCTTGCATGGCAATAAGGCATAAGAACTGATTTATCAAAGTGAGTGTGCCTATCAAGCATGAGTAAGACAAAAAAAGAAAGTTCACTTTGCACAAAATGAGCTGCTAATTTCTTTTCCATTTCACTGACAATGTGCTCTATGAGCTCAGAGCAGCTGGGATGAGAACAATGGATGTTTCCAACCTGTGCTCCATTTAACTTCTGCAACTACAAAAGGTCAAACAGAAAAGCGGGGCGGGGGACACAAAATTCTCTTTCTCTCTCTTTCTCTCTCTGGCTTGTAACAGGGCAAAAAAGCTAGGAGACTTGGAGACTATCTGAAAGGCACATTTGGTTTCTTAAAAGACATTCTTGTTTCTAACCACAGGTATTTTGGCAAAGGTTTAAATGCTATTGTACTGTCATTTCTACCATCAAAATTGCATAATTCATATAGACTGCGGTTCATTGTTGTGAGTGAGTGTGTGTGTGTGTTGGGGTGCAGGGAAGTACACATTAGTACTTACATTTGAAGAGATATATGCTGTGTCTGTTGCCTAAATCCTCACTGATGAAAAATGATTCAGAAATGATGTACTGTGCACTTACTCTACTGCCACTGACATGGAATGGACTGTAAAACTTCTTTTTTTTTTTTTTTTTTTTTTGCAATTAACAATGTGCACCAGAGACCCTTACTATTTAGTATGCTTCCCTACAACCCATACCACCAGAATGGTAGAGTCCTTTGAGATATGGGCCTCATTTTCTTCTTTTTTGATGGATGTTCCAACTCCCCTCTGATCTGCTTCACGTAACTTGGATCTCAATTAGCACTGGCTTGTGGCAATAACTAGGAATATGAGCTCTTATTCACCAAGAATATCTTGCCAAGTGTGCAGTTCAGGAACCACCTCCCACTGTTAGAATTCATATGCCACCATAACACTTTTGGCATTAGATTCTGAGGAGACTGAGGCTAGGAATCTGCTTATAAAAACATAATAATTTCTTAAATATTGGAAATGTATCACTGTTTTTGAAATTAGGATCTTAGGTTCAAGACAAAGTGAATCAAAAGACAAAATAAACCTGATGTTTTGAATTAAAAAAATGAGGATGATGATTTTGTTCTTGTCAAGAAACAAAATGTATTTCATGAGAATATACTGCAATCATTTTTAGTGATACATTCTGGTATATTCAGTAAAAATAAAATTAAGAAAAGAATCTTATTAATTTGAGAATCAGACAGACTGCTCTTCTACCACTTACCTTTCTAATACAGTACTGTAAAGTGGCTACTTTAAAAAATAAATCTTCCTGGTGTGGTGTCTCACGCCTATAATCCTAGCACTTTGGGAGGCTGAGGTGGGTGGATCACTTGAGGACCAGCCCGGCCAACTTGGTGAAACTCCATTTCTACTAAAAATACAAAAATTAGTTAGGTTTGGTGATGTGTGACTATAGTTCCAGCTACTCAGGAGGCTGAGGCAGGGGAATGGCTTGAACCTGGGAGACAGAGGTTGCAGTGAGCCAAGGTCGCGTCACTGCACTCCAGCCTGGGTGACAGAGCTATACTCTGTCTCAATAAATAAATAAATAAACAAACAAAAAATAAATCATGTTTGGGCTCTTACCCACTTCTTTAAATCACATTCTGATTTTCTTCCTTATGCACTCTTCTGTTCTAAGCACACTGAATGACTTCCAGTTATCTCTCTTTTGTTTTGTAGACTGACTTCTCTCTTGAACGTGATCCAGCACAACTTTATCCCAATTTACCTTCCCCAGCCCATTTGAGGTGTGTAGATTGGACTTTCTTTGGGGTCTTCACTTTTTCTGTGTGTATCTCAAATCAAAATCTGTATACACTGCACAACACAGGTGTTTTGTTGGTCCTCTCCTATTTTATGGGCAAGGAAAAGGGACCACCTAAGACCTATCACTATATGCCAGGACCTAGAACATTCCCAATACAGAACATGATGGCAAACGCTTGTCAAGTGAATGAGTGCAGATCTTACATCTAGTTGTCCTTCAAATGCCAATCATTTGCTCATCATAAAATTTGTCTTCAGGAAGGCATATTGTCCAACCAAGAGACATTCCTCTCAATCTTAAACTTGTATTCCATATATTTCTGTTCTATAATTAAGGTAAGAGGTTACTCATTATAAAATTACATTACCAAACTCTGAATAATACATTTGGTATTTTTTTTTTCTTGTGAGAGACACTGGTTACCGTTCAGTGCTTTTTAATATTTGTAATAATTACTTTAAAAATAGTCTAAGGTGAGAAATTAAAGCAGCAATCCTAAATTTTATGTCAAACTGTAATAATGTGTTTGGAATCATTTATTATCCAGTGCCAATGATATGAGATAAAATTTAACAGGAAATACATTGAAAAGTCAAGGCTCTAACTTTAAAGAAGATTCACTTTTCTTTTTTGTCTTCTTTAATGAATCTTCTTTTGTCTCTACATGATCTACTTGAAATAAGGATGAGATGTTCCGTTAGAAAGTCTGCCTACCAACATTCAATACAGGAATTGTATAGTCAATGTCTTAGTTTTGCTTATCTAATAAAATTATCTAATCTTGAATGTTATGTCCAAAGTGGTGATCTAAAATTAAGATAAGCTATGCATTTAACGGTCATGGATCTAAGCCAAAAGTAAGTATAGAGGGTGGAGCAGTTTCTAAGAAGATAATGCAACAAAGATTTTCTGGTAGGCAGTGGAAATGAAAGACCTGCTAGATGCTAGATGTAACTTCAACAATATGGTTATTGGAAAGCAAGAATGGTAACAGTAATCCAAGAGAAGAAAAGACAATTTTCCAGATACACGAAACATGGAAGCTCTAAACCATGAACTTGATTCATGATCCAATTCCTCTTGTTTATGTAAATGACCTCTCATTCTACTTTTTGGAGCACAGGTAATGACTTCAACACCTATAGCAAATTTCTCAGTTTATTCCATCCCACTCCAATCTCTTAATTCATTAAATTATTACAGTGGGTGGATTTACATCAACCTGGGTTATGTCTGTGTCTGTCATTTACTATCTATGTAATTTTCCCTGAGACTCCATTTCCTCATCTGTAAATGTAGCCTAATAATTTAGTAGTTCACTCCTTATTTGTGGCTTTGCTTACTATAGTTTTAGTTACCTTCAGTCAATTGCTGGCCAAAAATATAAAATAAAAAATTCCAGAAATAATTCCTAAGTTTTAAATTGCACACCATTTTGAGGAGGGTGAAATCTTATGCTTTCTTGCTCCTTCCCTCTCAGAAAGTGAATCACTCCTCTGTCCAGCATATCCACAGTACAGTTACTTCCTCCTCCTTAGTCACTTAATAGTTACCCTCCCAATAATCATTTAGTAGCCATCTTGGTTAACAGATTGACTGTCGTATTATTGCAGTACTTGTTTTCAAGTTACCCTTATTTTGCTTACTAATGACTCCAAGATAAAAGAGTAGTGATACTGGCCATTTCAACATGCCAAAGAGAAAGTATGAAGTACTTCATTTAAATGAAAACATAAAAATTCTCAACTTAATAAGAAAAAAAACATAGTGTATATAGGTTAGGGTAATATTTATAGTTTCATTATCCACTTTAGATCTTGAAATGCATTCTTGAAATATATCTTAACCTCTGTAGGTTAAGATTCAGTCAGAGAAGCAGAGCTACTATGATTGTTACGGAGTGATGAGTTTAGTATACAAATTCAGCTTTGCAATTGTGAAAGTTCAACAAACAGTCTATGTAAGCCTGATGCTTGTGCCTGTGATTCTTGGGCCTGATGTCAGCACTTAAGAAGCAAAAATATAAAATAATGGAAAGTAAGAAACAAATTGAGAGCCACAAGATACAGTAAACCATAAGTTGATGTCTCACTGCAACCTCCAAGTCTTCAAGTTTGATGATGCTGGTTACTTGCAGGAGAAACTGGTGCCCTTTTTCATGGAGCTAAATATTTACTGGACCTAGGAGTCCGAAAAGATAAAACAGGATCTGGCAGACATTGACAGAGCAGTAGACCTGGTTTTTTGCCCATACCAGGAAGGTGGGCCAACAGATTAGGGACTTTTATGTTCTGAAACAGTACTGGAGTTTCTGCACAAGCCTTCTGATGGTTAAAGGAAGATGGCTACTGCCCAGGTTCCATGCTAATCCAGAAATACACAGGGAAGGAAAATATGGGAAAGGTAGATCCAGCTTAGCTGTAATGACAATGCAAATTTATCAGAACATCCCAGCTATTCAGAAGCACTGCTGGGTTGATAAAAGAAAGCGCATGAGAAATCAACTTGAAAAATTTAAAATCCAAAAAGACACACAAAAAAGTATTTTTTCACAAAATTTCCTGTTTACAATAAGCTAGTCATTGCTTCCCCTATATTGTTGTGGTGTTTTCAACATAACTAGTCATCAGCATAAATAGTAGATCCTTGTGCAGTATGATAGGAATCACTAGGCCTGATTTGATAGGAATCACTAGGCCTGATAAAGCTAAATTTCTCACAAAATTGTCAACTACAAAAGAATGTAGACAACACCTAGGTCTAATTAGTTTACTCTGCTGATACTTAGCACAGAGTTTGATGTATACTAAGAAAGAAAGAGAGCCAGAGGAGAAGAAAGAAAGAAAGAAAGAGAGAGAAAGAAAGAAAGAAATGGAGAGAGAAAGAGAAAGAAAGAAGAAAAGAAAGAAAGAAAGAAAGGAAGAAAGAAAGAAAGAAAGAGAGAGAAAGAAAGAAAGAAATGGAGAGAGAAAGAGAAAGAAAGAAGAAAAGAAAGAAAGAAAGAAGGAAAGAAAAGAAGAGAGAAAGAAAGACAGGAAGGAAGAATGGAAGGAAGGTAGGAAGGAAGGAAGGAAGGAAGGAAGGAAGGAAGGAAGGAAGGAAGGAAAGTAGGAAGGAAGGAAGGAAGGAAGGAAAATAAATTATATTTGGATAGAAATCAAAGGTGAAGAAAGGAGAAGTTATTATCAAAAAAGCAACCATTGTATTTTTATCCCATAAATATCCTGGAATGTAGAACTTATCTTAATTCTGTAACTCCAAATTAAGATCCCTCAACAACAACAACAAAACTTTATACAGCTTTTGTTTGCATGTTAAAGCAAGAACTATAAGCTTATAAAAATTACTATTGAGGTAATAAGGCATCCCATGCAAGTGGACCTAAGTAGAAGTTACTTTATAAGAAAAGAGACCAATTCTAATATCAGGTCCTTGATTTTTTTAATAGAGCACATAGATTTCTAAGTGTATAGGAAAGCCTCACATCATGATATTTCCTCTCATTTCTTAAATAAAGGAAGTTCCAATCCATTTTTGATAAATGCCAGTGTATCAGTAGGATTTCAAGACAATAAGAAAAGGATTTGTGCTCATTTTACTTTCCCTGAGATTAAAGCCAGATGCACTGTTAGAGAAGTCACCTTGGAATGCTCAACAATTGAGTCAAACTGAGTTTAGGAGGATTTTTCTGCTCTGAATGTCAAGGTCGAAAAGGATTTCAGTCATCGCTCTGTTCCCAAGTTACCCTTATTCAGCTTATCCTTCCAGATTCTTTCTCTATGACAGTATTCCCTTGTGGCACTAGCAATAATTAATAATGTTCCCTTCTTAGCAGCTCCGGAGGACCAGGGTTTGCCAGAGTTGGTCAGTGAAATTCTCTAACGGGAAGAAGTAAAACTGCTGTCTTGGCCCAGATGCTGCAAAAAGACTATGGGTAGGAAAGGCATTCCCACTTGCCATCCCCAGCCTTCTCCCCAGAACACTCACACACAGGCAGGATATTTCGTGATCATGATTGCCTGAGATTACTCCACCTTGTCTTTTCTGGAATTCATGGTTGCAGCTCAAGGTGGCTCAAGGCAGAAATAATACATGCATATGATGAAAACTGGGCATTTATTATTGAGGGGAAAGGCCAGTTTATCTGCCAGCATAGTCTGACAGCATTTAGCACACAGTTCAGCATAAGCTTTTTTTTTTTTTCTTTTTTGGTGGTAAAGTTAAATTTGTGAACAAATGGGCAGAAGGATATATCATATTGGAATATAAAACTGAGGTGAATAAAAGAAGATAATCTAAAAGTACTACCAACCATTGTGTTCAGAAAACAATAGAATTTTGTTTAAATTAACATATGCAATAGCATACCATAAGGGAAAAAATTATGCAGGAAAATAAAGAGATATGTGTTCTTAGAAGAACTCTCTTCACATATATTTAAAATCTATCTATTATAACCTACTATAAACCTATTTTCTGTAATCCACTCTAAATTTCCTGAGGGCTAGTACTCTGTTTGTATTGTTCATTGATGAAGCCCAGTGCTAATCCCTGTGCCTGATACACAAAATGTAGCTAATAAACATTTTGAAATAAGTAAATACAGACAGTAAAAAATTTCAAATTACACGCACTGAAAAGCATCACATATGCCATTAAAATATGAGTGGTTATTCATAAAAATAATTAAGGAGAGGCCTATGAACACATATCTATTAGTTACATTTGTTGATTCCTTTTACAAAAATTGTCAAATATCCTTAATGTTACAAGTGGTGAACAATATGTCAGTTCCTACTACCATGAAATGCATGAAGAAACTACACAAGGGCATGGTAATCATACAAAACTATGTACAATTTGTTAAAAACTTGTACATTCAAAAAGTATAACCTTATATAGAAATCCACCAACCTGCTTATAGATGAATTACTGTTTGACTCTTAATTTTAACAAGAAAGAAGAAGTGAAAATAAGAATGTATCAATTAGCTATTGCTAAGTAACACCTCCCCAAAACTCAATGGTGTACAACAATAAGCATTACTTAGTGCTTACAAATCTATGGGTGGGATGGGTGATTTTCCTGGGCGTGGTTAGTTGGCTCATTCATTTATCTGTCATCATTTGTGGGTCAGTTAAGCATTTCTCTTAATTTTGAATGAACACATTTGTCTGACAGTCAGTTGGCTCTGTGCTGGCTCAAGGTGGCTCAGCGGAAGAACTAGATTCTCTCTTGGATTTCTCACCTTCCAGCAGGCTAGCCCAGTCCTGCTTACATGGCAAGGACAGAATTTGAGACAGGAAGAGTGAAAGCACACAAGGCATCTTTATTCTTTTGCTCAGAATCAGCAGTGTCACTTCTGCTGCCCTCTGTTGGCCAAAACCATATAATTTCAGATCAGATTAAAAGCACAGGGAAACAAAAACTATATCGTGGTGGAAGGAACTACAAAGCCAAATGGAAAAGGGCAGGTTCAGACAATAGGGTCGAGAATTAGAGACATCTTTGCAATAAATTTACCCCTTATCTAAACATTGGAAGGAAAAGAAAATGACAGAAACACCAGGAGGAAGGAAGCATGTCTCCAAAGAGTAGTAAAGTGAGAAGTATAATGATGATCAATGATATACTTTAGAATTTAGTAAACAGATTAATGAAAGTAAGAAAATATTATGCATTCATTATTCTAGTTGACAAGGTTTATTGAGTCAGGCAATATTTTAAGTGCTGGCTATGCAAAGAAAAAAGAGAAAGATTTTTCCTCATTTTTGGGGGGGAACAGTCAATAAAGACATAAATAATTATAGTTGAGATAATTTTAAATAGTGCTAAGTGCTAGAAGGAAAATCAAAGCAGGCAAGAGAGTGGTGGATGCCAGGATTGCAGTGTGAGTGGGTCTACTTTAGCTAAAGGAATCAGTATAGTTCTCTTTAAGGAAGTGACATGAATAAAGAGTTAAATGGCAAGAATGGGGAAGGCTTGTGAACACAGGGAGGAAGAGCAGAAATCAACTGACACCAAGTTACTGAGAAAAGAAAGAGCTCGGCTCATTGATAAGAAAGAAAAGGGCTTGTAAGGCTATAGATTACTGAGCAAGTTAGAGAAGGAGGCAGGCCAGAACAAGCACAGTCTTACGAGCCAAGTAAGGCTGTTGAATTCTATTCCAAGAATGTGTAACAAGAAGCTATTAAATACCATAGTCAAAGCAGCTATGCGAACCAATGTTTTGAATGGAAACTTTGGCTATTATGAGTCAAATGTATTACACAGGGCAAAAGTGAAAGCCGAAAGGCTATTGTATAAGTACAAGGGTGGGTAAAGATAGAAAAAGAAAGACAAGTAGGGAAGTAGTTATAGTAATCCTGGTGAGAGTTGGTGGTGGCTTAGGATAAAATTGGACTTTGTGAGAAAGAGAGAAATGGTCAGATTGTTGATTTATCTTCAAGGCAAAGCCCCAAAGTTTTGCTTATTGATGGCGCAGAGGATGAGAGAAAAGAGCAGTGCTGAGGATGAAGTATTTTGATTGAATTGAAATGTCTATTAGATAGCCAAATGGAGAAGTTGAATTGGCATTTAGATATGCAAATCTAATTCTCAGGGAGAGAGGAAATGGAGAGAAATAGTTTCAGAGTAGCTACATAGAGATGGTGATATGGTTTGGCTCCATGTCCCCACCCAAATCTCATGTTGAATTGTGATTTTCAGTATTGGAGAATGGGCCTGGTGGGAGGTGATTCGATCATGGGGGCAGATTTCCCCCTTGTTGTTCTCATGATAGTGAGTGGGTTCTCATGCGATC
This sequence comes from Nomascus leucogenys, assembly GCF_006542625.1. Taxonomy (NCBI): domain Eukaryota; kingdom Metazoa; phylum Chordata; class Mammalia; order Primates; family Hylobatidae; genus Nomascus; species Nomascus leucogenys. The sequence continues at coordinate 38,735,417 of NC_044384.1, read as the reverse complement.
TGGTTGTTGGAAAGTGTGTAGCACTTCTCCCTTCGCTCTCTCTCCTGATGCACCATATGAAGATTGTTCTTGCTTCCCCTTCACCTTCCACCATGATTGTAAGTTTCTTGAGGCCTCCTCAGCCATGCCTCCTGAATCTCCTGTGGAACTGTGAGCCAATTAAACCTGTCTTCTCTATAAATTACCCAGTCTCAGGTGTGTCTTTATAGCAGGGTGAGAATGGACTAATACAGATGGTCTCAGTGAAATAAACTTAGGAAGAGATTTCTGTAGAAAGAGAAGTCTGATTTTTTTTAAAAGTCTGAATTATTCAGTCTTAGACATAGATAGGTAGAGAAAAATATATCATTTTAGGAGAGGCCAATTGTGTCAAATCCTTCAGAATTTGAGCAATACACTTAAGGTGCTTTGTGGTTGTCGGGAAGAGAGAAAAATATCACCTGGATCATAATGTGACTTTGGACTTCTGGTCTTGCTCTAAGTTAGAGGTGAGGTTTCAACTGGGTAAAATAAAAAAAAATCAAAACTAAAAAGAATGACACATTGCAAAGTATTAGGTGCTTCAGAGAGATTAAATTCTGAAAACGTACTTGTCAATCCTCCTAATGAAGTAGAAAAGAAAGAAATCTCCAAAAACTCCCACTTTCACCCAAGAAGGAGAAACAGGAATTTGGATTTAACCTTCCAACTGAACCAACCAAAGGAGCAGACAAAGTATATGAAATACTGGTTTCCAAGACGCTGGCTGTTAAGCACAAGGGCATGCCTAAGAGAGAGCAACTAAATGAGGTGAGCCCTACAATTGTCCCAGCTCACTTCTGTGAGACAGTTTCCAGGCTATGGAACTTTTCTTCAAAAGGTAATGATAATCAAAAGATTAGCCACAAACAGAGAAAATATTTGTAATTTATATATCTGATAATGGACTTGTATCAAAAGTAAATAAAGAATTCCCAAAACTTAAAAAGAAAACATCCCAATTTTTGAAAATATGCAAAAGAGCAGTTAATTTTACATGATAAAAGAAGATACATGGATGGCAAATAAACACATATAAAGGTAGCCAAGTGGCTAAGATGTAAAAAAACCAAAGCTCTTATGCACTACTGGCAGAACATAAAGCGGTATAACTCACTTGGAAACAGCTTGTCTGTTTCTTAAAAATTAAAATATACCTCTACTATATGGCCTAGCAATTCTACTCCTAGATATTGACTCAAGAAAAATAAAAGCATATGGCCATGCAATTCAGATATGAGTAATCATAGCGGCTTTATTTGCATCAGCCCCAAAATGGGCAACAATACAAATGTCCATTAACAGTAAATGGATAAAAAAGTTGTGGTATATTCATACAATGAAATGATAATTGTAAAAATAAATGAACTATTGATATATACGATAAAATGAATGGCTTTCAAAATGATAATGCTGGGTATAAAAAACAAAACCAAAAAGTACACATTGTATAATACTATTTGTATAAAATTCTAGAAAATGAAAATTAATTTATAGTGACAGGAAACATATCAGCCTTTGCCTGGGATACAGAGGGAGGAAACTGTGGGAGGGATGAATTACAAAGAGGCATGAGGAAAAGTTTGAGGTTCATTATCTTAAGTGCAGTGGTGGTTTTACAGGTGCTTATGTGTATCAAAACTTATGAAACTTGCAGTTTAAATATGTGTAGTTTATTGAATATCAACTGAACAGTTAGTTTGTTTTTTTATTTTGTTTTGTTTTGTTTTGTTTTTGAGAAGGAGTCTCTTGCTCTATCGCCCAGGCTGGAGTGCAGTGGCAAGATCTCGGCTCACTGCAATCTCCGCCTCCTGGGTTCAAGCGATTCTCTCGCCTCAACCCCCAGAGTAGCTGGGGTTACAGGGGTGGGCCATCATGCCCGGCTAATTTTCGTATTTTTAGTAGAGACGGGGTTTCACCATGTTGGCCGGGCTGTCTCAAACTCCCGACCTCAAGTGATGAGCCCACCTCGGCCTTCCAAAGTGCTGGGATTACAGGCATGAGCCACCACACCCAGCCTAATCTCTTTTAAATATAATTAAAATAATTGAAGACAATAATGTCAATGTATGAGGACTTTGAAATTAGCTTGGATAAGAGAGAGCTAGCTTAGACAAAAGGACAAGACTATAGCAGAGAACAAACGTAAAAACATGTCTTAGATCTGTGAGTTGTGCCTGGAAGATTGATGCCCAGATTAAATCAAGATTTGAGAAAAACACTAATGAAAAACAAACAAAAATAAATAGATATGGGAGAGATATGTATGTCCTTCCCGTTTTAAAATTTATTTAAAAATAAACTTATTTTTAAAAAATTGTGTATGTTTTCCTCTTGCCAAATCATGCAAGAGATTGCTTAGTTTAAATCCTTGAGGCCAGTGACGTTGTATTAATAAATAATAAAAAGTAAAATTTATGCTCTTTCTCAACTCAGATAACTGAAAAGATATATATGCACATATATATATATATATATATATATATATAGACAGAGAGAGAGACAGAGACAAAGACAGAGAGAGATCTCAGACATAGAAAGAGAGAACTGATTTCCAGCATTAAAAGGCTAACTACTTCAATGTTAAAGCACAGACTTGGATGAGACAGCCACACGTTTAGTCCTTCCTACGGATGTTACTTTATACAGATTACTGAAACTTGGATCTGTAGCTTCTTCCTCTGGGAAACACAACAACACCCTGGGCATTATAAAAGTTAAACAACATGGTATAAATTTCTTAGCAAAGTGTCTGACACATACCCTCTATTCCTCCAGTTTCCTGGCTCTTTTAATTCTCTCAAATTGCCCAAGTCAGAAAATTAGATTCTGAGATATCATGTGAAGTTTTTAAGAAGTTTTCAGCCGGGCGCGGTGGCTCACGCTTGTAATCCCAGCACTTTGGGAGGCCAAGGCGGGCGGATCACGAGGTCAGGAGATCGAGACCACAGTGAAACCCTGTCTCTACTAAAAATACAAAAAATTAGCCGGGCATGGTGGCAGGCGCCTGTAGTCCCAGCTACTCGGAGAGGCTGAGGCAGGAGAATGGCATGAACCTGGGAGGCAGAGCTTGCAGTTAGCCGAGACTGCGCCACTGCACTCCAGCCTGGGCAACAGAGCGAGACTCCGTCTCAAAAAAAAAAAAAAAAAAAAAAAAAAAAACAAAAAAAAAAGAAGTTTTCAAAGCTGATTAGTTTTAAGAAATCATAAATAATGACAAATCCCTAGGGTAGAGGTAAATCTATCAACCATAAAGGGATAAGCCCAATATTAAATCAGATCATCTTCTAAAAGAGGGTATTAAAATGGTACTCTAAAGAAATATATTTATAGATAAAATTAAGCCATTTTGAGTTGAATAAGTGTTCAGTTGGTTATCTTCCTAATGGATTGAGTGATTATACCCAAGAGTTGTGATTTATGATCAATGTCAAATAGTAGGAGAGAGTGCATCATCATGCTGAAATGTTTTAATCTAGATGTTGACAAGAACAGAATATTGATTAATTGTTTTATTGGGAATATTGGTTATGGTATGATGTAGCAAGTGGTAAAATGGGGCCACAAATCTGTCGTTTCACACTGACCCATAATCTAGCTCACAAGTGAGGTATTAAAAAATTCAAATACTCTACATTTATAGTCAGGTACAACTAATAGATTAATTATAGGTATTTATATTATACATTTAAAGTGGAAGGTAATTGCATGTCTTTCTAGAGAGTCTCATAGGAAATTCCAATAACTTTAATGACAAAAGAGATGCGAAGAAACTTTTAAACTAAAGTTCAAATTTGTATTAAAGTATGCTTACATAAACATCTTCATGAAAATTTGAAGAATCTTATGAATCTGCAATCATAACTGAATTTGCAAATTATAATGGTGAAAAAGCACAAGCATCCAAAATTTTCAGCAGTTAAAATGTATCAATTCCTGCACTTGGGTTGAACAATTATACTTGCCACTTACTGAGTGGGAACTATAACTCCAAAATGTAGAAAGAATATTGAACTTGTTAACTCTGTCCTGCTGCTTTATTCCATCCTGCACCTCAACCAGTCTTGCTCCACACCTACAATGAAGGGCAGCAAAGGAAACAAAGAGGAGAACTTAGTCATATTTGGAGAAAATTTCTGTTTCTACCATAATGAAGATGTAAAAATAAACAGAATGTTGTCTATAACAAATCCAGACCAGTAAGCAGTTAGAATAAGCCACTATATGTTAGGTATAATGCAAAATGTATCCCTTCTTTCTAATAATTATTTCTTCTACTACCGCAACACAGTGACTGGAATTTCCTCAATTAGAATTTATGTTTGTATGTTAATTCAAGTCTATGGTATGGCAATGAATCTGTCAAAGACCTCTATGAAAGGACAAATTACTCTGAAGAGATAACACACTATGTCTTGCATCTGGACATGGATGTGTTTATAAAGAGTAAATCTGGGAGAAAATGAATTGTACCATAAGACATTTTTGAGGGAAGGAAATTATAAAGAAGAAATTAGAAACTTTGGAAGTTTTTCCATGAGAGAAGTTAGGTAAAGAACAGCCTCGAGGGGCCAGAAATGTGGAATAAGTATGATAACACCAGGGCTCTGAAAAAGAGTTTCTGAAAGCAGGGAATAAAATTCAGAACAAGAAGGTGGGACAACTCTAAAAAAATGTAGCCTCCATTTCAATATGACTGCCGGACTTCCTTGGTTCTGACATAGATCTTTGGTATTTATGTGGACTCTGAGTCACTTACAGCACTCTGCTGTTTCATTCAACAAGGACTTGTGGGACAGTTCCTGTCTTAAATTAGATTCACTCAAAAATTGATTTTATGGCAAGGAATTAAGGACAGCTAGTTCACGTGGGAGTTGACTTCAAGAATCACAGATAAGAAAGTTAGTGAGAATAACAAGGAAAGAAATAATATTTAAAAACGCACATTGATAAGCAAATTAACTGAGGTTCAGTACTCCAGGAGGCCTTCTGAGAAACTGAATAATGCTTCTGAATCACTGGGTCATGTTTATACTGATTACTTCTGACTATTTCCCTGCACTTCCAGATTATGACTACCTGTGGTTAAGCAAGCTCCTGGAGTACCAAAAAATTCCTAAAGAGATGAGAAAAAAGAAATGGGAAACTCTCAGTGTGGTGAGACTTGTCAAGCCTCACTGCAGATGAACTCAAAGATGGGGTCCATAGCAGCCATGTCCAGGATATCACAAATCTCACATTTATAGAGTCTGGAAGAAATAATGGGAGAAAAGTCATAATATAAGTTCAAACAGATACAAACAGATAAAAGAGAAACCAAAAATTCAAATCTACAGAGAACAGAAAGAGGCATGATAATTAGAAAGATGATCAAATTCATTAAAAAGGGCTTCCTGAGGCAGGTAGGATTTGATCAACTCTTAAAGGTGCTAGCATAAATTAATAGAGTCTTGGTAGAGTAGTAGAGGTGGAGATATGAATATTAGTATACTTATCTAGCATACATCACACTAATTTGGAGATAAAGGAAGAATTTGGTGGATGTTAGGATGTTTATAAATACCCAGTCCTGGAATATGAAAAGCAAGTAACACCTTAACCCAAAGGAACAAGATTATAAAGTCCCAAAACTGAAAAGAACCACAAAATCAGTCTAAATTTTAAGCACTGAATCTTTTAGGCTTTTGCTGTATTTTACTGCACTTTGCATGGGAAACTCTGCTATTTCCTAAATGTTTTCCATACTCAGAAAAATCTCATAGCCTTGAATCCGTAAGCCTTGAGGCTGGCAGCGTTTAACTCCAGCCTGAAAGCAATTAAATAATATACTAATTATAATGTAATAGCCAGGTTTCTGAATGACTGGGGGTTAATTTGTCTTTGGAAAGGTTGCTTGCTTCCTTGAAAGGTGATTTGGAACCCTATTAAATACATATTTCTCCTAGCAGTATTATATATGCTTTTGTGTATATATATATATATTTCTTGTTGGAGCAGACAATTCACAATAAAAATATTTTTCCTTGTTTTTACTTTCTTGTATCCACTATGAAGATTTTAAAAATGTAAACATTTTCACTTTAAGTACTAAATTGTTAAATATTTCTAATTGTCTGTATTATAATTTTGTGCTGTACAACAGTCCAATAGGTATTATTAGGATGACATTCATGGTACTGGATTTCAGATGTTCAATATCTACATGAAGTATCTTTCTCCAGGACCACAGACAGTTTTATTATTTTAATTTTTGTTTGGAGTAGGAATAATGTTTTTGAAAATCCATTTTATGCCAGTCTAACCTAATCTGTACAATATATTCATTTCAATAGCATTAATTTAGACCTGTAGTGAGTCAGCTTCTAAGTACTAGCCAAGAATTTCTATTTTTATCTTAGGAAAAGAAAAAAGAAGACAATATATGAAGAGATCATTACAACACAGATTGTACATACAAGGTGCTATATGTATCATATTGTATTATAGCATCATGCAGTTTATTTAGGGAAGCAGAGAGTACTAACACAGGATCCAGGTTGGGCTATGGGAAATCACTGAAAATTTCTAAGTATCAAGACGGGTCAGAATTACGTTTTACCTAGATAATGCTGGAAGTTGTGTTGATGGTAAATTTAAGAGTACAAATCCAGAGGCAGAGAGATATGTCAAAGACTTGAGTATATGTAAAAAAAATAATAGAAACGAGGGCAAGGGGATGAGTGAAGTGGATCATACACAGCAGTTCAGTGGTGAAATCGGTAGCACGTGATGACTGATTGTGACAACAGCAGGGTTAGGGGACTGAGTAGATATAGGATAAAGGCCAAGCATCTTCAGTTGTCAGTACGTGTGACAGGGGTGAATGGTGAAATATACAACTAAGACAAAAGCCACATTCAGAAAGGGTATCTTTAGGAGGCATAATTACAAGTTTAGCATTAGCTCTGTAGCATTTGACATTCACATAGAAATATTCAGTGGACCTTCATATATACATACACACACACACATATACATATGAAAATTTTGGACTTACTCCAGACTTCCTTCATAGGCACAAGTTTTTCTTTGTCATTAAGTAAAATACCTAGGAAAGGAGGGCCATAGAACCCATGTTTATGAATCAATCTTTGATTACTTTCTCTCTCTCATCCCTCTTATTCAATCCACCAACAAATTTGTTAATTCTACTCCCAAAAGTGGATGCTGAGTCTACACACTTCTCTCCATCTCCACTTTCACACTTTTATAATATACATCTTCATGTCTTTTTACTGGTTACTGTAAGTGATATATTTTCTTAGAATAGCCAAGAACTGGTAACAACCCAAATGTCCATCAAGTGATGAATGGACAGACAAAAGGTGGTATATCCGTACTGTGGAATATTAGCAATAAAAATAAACGAATTAGCGATACATGTTACAATATGCGTGACCCTTGAAAACGTTATGCTAAGTGGAAGAAGCCAGACACAAAAGGCCATATACTGTATGATTCCACTGACACAAAATATCAAAAATAGGCAAGTCCTTAGAGACAGAATTATTGATTAGTGGTTATGAGAGGCTAAAGAATGGGAAGAGAGGGAAGAGAATGAGGAATGACTACCAATCAGTATGAGGTTTCTTAAGGGGGTGACAAAAATGTCCTACAGTAGTGCTTCTAGGTAGTGGCGATGGTTGTACAACTTTATGGATATACTAAAAACCACAAAATATTTCTCTTTTAATTATTGAATTTTATGGTATGTGAATTATATCTCAATAAAGAAATCTAACAGAACTGTTCTTAATTTGAGGAGGAGGATGGTAATCTTTACTAGGTTGATGGTTTAAAAAAAGAGGTGCAATTTTGATTATATGACAATGACAAAATCTGAAGCAAGAAATGAGATGACTTGGTGACAAATTGAATGTAGACAAGAGAAGGAAACCAGCCAGGGATGATTCCCTGATTGAAAAAAAATTAATGTGAAAAAATAATCTAATTGTGGGCACAAGATTAATTAGGTTTTGAAAATGGTGAGATTTGCACAAATACAAGATTTTTTTAAGTGGAGGTGTCTTTAGGCATCTGAATGCTGGGGACACATGTTCGAGCTGCTGGAGACACAAAAATGAGTATCATCAACTGAGAGGAAGAAGAAAATGTCATGAGGATCATGCTGAAAGAAAAACAGGAAATTAAGGACTGAAGTTTTGTGGAATATGCTTCACTTAGGAGATGGTCTTAAGTGGTGTCTCAGAAAAGAGAAAATGAAGAGAGCAGAAAAATGCCTTTGCACAGAGTCTAAGATAAGAGAGTTACAAGAACTAGAGACCAGCACAGAGGAGCTATGGAGAGACTGGGAAAAAGAAAACTAAGTAAAGGCAACAGTTAGACCATTTTGATAAATACACACACACACTGAGGGATAAGAGTTTGTCCAATTGATATCCAGAGGTAAGGAATGTATTAAATTTATTAGAGACCAGAATTTTGAAATGAGTGAGGATAATTTTATCTAAGGGAGGAAATATTTGTGGTCGTGGGGAAAGAAATTAACTGCATAGGACACCAGGCTTGGAAAAGGATTAGAACGGACATGGCAGGCAAGAGAGAGGCCGACAAGTGACATGACTCAATCCATTTTTCAAAATTGAGTTGGAGGAAGATTGTTTTAGCTCCTGTATTTGAGAATGATGAGAGATTAGAGTCTGGAGAGAATAGCAAGGGTGGGACAGGAAGATGGAAGCAGCACATCCAAGTTGCGAGACAGACATGGGTGGAATATTCAGCATACACACCAGAAGAACAATGTCAAGACCTCAAGTTCAGAAACAGAGATGGTGCAATTTTCTCTGTTCACAAACTCTGCATATTATTGGCTACTCCTCAGCAGAATACTGATCTTACAATAGGCATTTGTGAATTGTGGATTTCTGCCTTCCCGATGTTAATGGTTTGTGAATTATTTTGACATTTCATTTTTTTCTTACTTCTTCTTTTTCCTACCACCCTACATGAAAAGGCAACCTGTCAAAAAGTGAAAATGATTTTATATTTACAAGGCAAAGGAACTTTTAAATGACCTTAGAGGTTTACATGAGGTAGTCACAGCTTCGGGATGATCGGTAAGGTTGCTGCTGACAGATACCACTTGATGGACTGGAAATCAATTTGATCAGATGTTTTTATGGATTATAGTGGCCTTGGCTAATTACAAAAGATTGTCTTCCTAGATCCCACAGTTTTCAGAGCTGACTTTGAGCAGATGTACACAGGATTAAGCTGCAAGCTTGACAGTTTTCCCTAATTATCTGTCGCAAGGGCAATTCTTGGTTCATCTTGACACTTGTGTCAAAAACAGGCTGAAATTTTATTTCTTAGGAAACATGCTTTTTTTTTTTTACAGTAATCTGTGTTTAGAGGATGAGACTGATCACATTTATGATCATTTGCATGGATTTGGAAGAGAGAAAGAAACTGCAAATATGAAAAAATGGATATGAATTTTTTGAAAATCGACATAAAACAGATAATATGATCACTGAGTTGAAAGGAAATAAAATAAGTGCTGTGTAGATTCAGTCATCCAGATTTTACTGGAAAACATGAGATTTTAACATAATTTTTTCTAAAAAGGAGGTTGTAAGATGTCTTATTAAAAGAAGAGAGAATGGAAAAATGATTGTGTTATGTGCCATAATCAACAACAGTCCATGTCAGGCCTGATAAATTATGAAAATTTAGATGTACATCAGAAAACTAAATCGTGTCCTTTTCTTGAGATTCAGAAAAATGTCTTCAGAGAGATTTTGACCATTGCATAGTTGAAATAAATGCTTTGTCCAAAACATAGGTGACTACTAAACAAAGATTCAGATGTGACTGAATATGAGGAACTAGGGTCCCTAAAGCAAAAGTTAATTTGTATATGGGTACGACAGACAAGCTGAATGGGGACAGTTTTGTGTGGAAACAGCAAGACAGAGAAAAGGGAGAAGAGATGGTGTAAATGGTCAGTGAGTAGTCCTTTTGTTATTTTGACTGTAGGAATGAGAACTAAGGCTTTGGAGAGTATACTTTTAGACTAGAGCTGAAAAATTGAACTCACAAATATTTATGTGACAAAGATTCAAATAATTTTTCTGGATCCAATAAGTATCAAGATATATTATTGTGTAGGGGAAAAAAACCTTTTGTCTTCCTTGTTCTGTACAGAGCACAGCATGTGCCTGGAAACATGAGAGGTCTGCGATGTCTACATGAATTCCTGAAAGCAGCAAGTATGTAAGGTGGAAACAGAAGAAAACAATGATAATGCTTGACCAAAAAACGTCACTCATAATGGTGGACTCTTTTTACATATATGGGTTTCTAGGTAAACGTGGCTGGCATAGTGGAGAAACTTGGTAGAAAGTTAAAAGCTTACACAATCAGTCACTCAGCAAATATTTATAGTGCATGCAATGTGCCCTCTTGTTTTAGTTTTTACACATTCATCAGTGAAAAGTAAAACATGGAAAACCCGTAAGCCTGTGAAATTTTGAGATACTGTGACTCTTTTGTACTAAAAATCTTGTAAAGTCTGGAGAACATCAGGTTGTATTAACAATGTTAAACATAAATTGTATTATTACCTCTCTTACAAAAAAGCTAATTAATCTGTCCTTTTATTTGAAAAGAATAAATATTAGAAAAAAATAAGAAATATCAGTTCTGAAGAATTTACTCATTAAAGATAGAAAACTTACCCACATGAACTTTCAAGTTCTTATATAATCTTAAGCTTTTATAGTATTTGTTCAGATTACTATTTATAGAATTAGCATTATAACTGAAACCAGTTATAGTAAGAAACAAACAAAAATGTTTAAATGAGTATGTGTTATAAGATAGATAAGATTATGTGCTATAAGATACTTAGAAGGGATAGTGTTTTCATTGAGTCTTTTTGGACTGTTTCCTTCAGATGCTAAACCATAAAAACAGATGACGTGTAGAAGAAACTACAAGCAGTGGCCCATAAAATGGCCATAATCCCATCAAACACCAAGAACAATTATAGTGCAAACCCATATCACTAGGCCTATCAAGTTATAATTTGTATATATCTATTTTAGAAACTGCATCATTTAACCTCACTCACAAAGGTGTTAGGAAGATTAACTAACTAGATAATTTCACAAAGTGGTTAGACAATAAAAGGTAAAGAGATAAATGTCAAGGATTATTGCTTTAGACCCTCTGCCAATGCTAAAAGACCAAAGTTAATGTATTGTTTCATTTTCCACTCTCTAGGTAGCTCAAGTTCATTAGTTCCAAGAATGGGGGCAATGGGAGGTGAGAAATATTTCTCCAGGAGAAAGAGAACATAGATTCAGATCCCAAGGGGAGTCAAAGTCATTGGATTTGTTACAGCCTTTCTCTGCTTACAAAGTTTTGAGAGACAGTTTTCCATGAGTGTCTCATGCTTCTTTACTTCTTGTGAGCAGAGGCACTGACTAACTTTGTTTTGGATTTTCCTTTGAACTCTGCTTATGTACCAGAATTGCCTCGAAAGATAAAGATTTTTGCCTCCTTCTAGAGCCAAGAGCAAGTTTGCTTGCAGTCTTGGAAGATGAAAATAGTGTCTCCTTCTGAAACAAATGGAAGGTATGTATATTGCCTATTAAAAACATTTGGATTTTATGCGTAGGGTTCTTCTCCTGTAATGTAACTCACTTAGTCCTCTTTGTATTATCTGGTTCTATGTCATGTTGTGGAAATAAAGGCTCATGGAACTGATGCAGTCTGGCTACTGCTACTCTCTTAAGTAATAAAGTCCTCTGTGTCTGACCCAGAAGTCTCATATCTTCTCCTAGCATCCCTGAAACTGTACCAGGCTAAATGTTACCTTGACAGTAGGGTAAAATCTCAAATTCTTGAGAGCTCTTTACACATACACACACACACACACACACACACACACACACACACACAGAGTGAGGAAGGTTGTAACAGTTTATATGGAAAAATCTTCTACAGAAATAATATTTTTTACCTTACCTTTAAGAACACATATTCATTAAAGCACTATACAGATGTTAAATTTCTAGAATTCCACACTCAATAAAAATTTCATGGTGTGTGTGTGTGTGTGTGTGAGAGAGAGAGAGAGAGAGAGACAGACAGACATTTCTGGGGGACGGGGAGGGAGAAAGAAAGTGAGAGAGATAGAAAGAAAGAGAGATTCTGAAAGACATAAAAAATTTAAAAATATTTGTTCTAGTATTTTTAAGTGTAAGTGTACCACATGCCCACATGCAAATTACCATGTGTACCTGAAGAAGGCCAAATTCTGTAATTGACTAGAACTACAAACATGGCCCTTGCTGGCAAGGTGCATCAGCACAGGAAAGACAACACCCGATGGAAGGAAAAAAGTGTGTTTGTGTCTGTGTATTCTTTTTTTCATTTAAAATTAGATACCCTGTATTGGAAAGTCCCTGAAAGGATTTGAGATTTATTCTCAAAATTGTCCTTAGACCCCTGCAGAGAAGTAATCATAAGTCAAGGAATGTAATTTTAGAAGTTGAGCAAAACAACATGTAGCCATGAAGCATTATTCCATTTGATGTGGAGGATTAGCTCATCAAGGTCTAGCTCAGTCACGCTTTCCTCAAACCATTCCATTCATTTTCCTCCCCAACTCTGCACGTTGCTCACTGAGTGATTGCCACTCTGACCCATTCCTCTTTCACCCTAAGGCGGATAGACTTTGCTTCCCAAAGCTAATTCTCTGAGTCGTGATTTATGACTCTGACAGTGCTTCACCAAGTGAGAGTTTGTGGCAATTTATGTCATTACACAAATTATACAAATTGCCATTAGCTGATGTAATGTACTGTAAAGAACTGGAAGCATGAAGAAAAAAATTATTTGAATTTTCTTTTTGCATGTTTGCAATACTTTATCACTTACTTTTTCATCTGATTAATAGAAATATATGCCGTTAGCAGAAATTGCATTTTGCTTACCATATCCCTTTTATTTCTCTTTATTTTTAAACACTTACTTTCTGTTAAAATGCCTCCTTTTTATTAAGGATAAAAAAACTGATAGGAAATATCTGAAATATCAAGTCTGCTACTAAAGAGTTAGAGAAGAAAGGATTAAAGGTTGAATGCCATATGAAAAAGGAAAATTTCATTTAGAGTGACTGAGTATTGAGTGAAAAAGGATCAAAGTATTAAAGAAATAAGGTTGTGTGGGATCTTATCTGATGATGTGAGTAAAACTGAAGTTCAAAGTCGTATTTTTTCTCATTTCCACTTCCCCTTCTTCTTCCTTGTACTAGCTGTGACTGTTGACTTCCAGAACAGACATATGAATTTGGATTCTGGTCACTTGTTTCATGTTTACTGATGACAGCAATCATTTGGAGAGATGACTCAATTAAAATGTCTCAGAATCGTCCAGGGTTTCCTTATGTAAATGTAGCTGTTCTTTTTTTTTTTTTTTTTTTTTTTTTTTTTTTTTTTTTTGTTAGGAAGCTTAATGTTGAAACGAAGGTGAAACAAGAGATAAGCCAATCAAACAATCCTCACTGAGTATATACTTCACATTACAGCTCCAGAAGTCTAGGACATTTAAGAGAAGGAGTTATAGAAGGATGAAAGACAGAGAGGACTTTTGGAGAAAATACAGAATACAATAAAGAACAGAGACAGAAATATCTTAATACATGATTGTTCTGCCTATAATCTCTTTCTCATCCAATTCAACTTGTCATCTAACACTTCATTCAACTTCAGGACATGCTTACCTAGTCATGCTCCTCCCACTTCCCTTCAAAGTTTTATTTCCTCTGTCTAAAATCCACAAATTTTCAAAATCTGGCCTTACCATATTTATGAAAACTTCTCTTCTACAGTTTTCCTAAAATTAACCTCTACCCCAGATGACTTGTTAACTAAATCTATAGTCAAAGTGAGCTGTCAACTGACACAAAAATTGCCTTTCTCTCTGCTTCCTAATGCTTCATGCTCATCACTCAAAACACATATATCCTTAGGAAAAACAACAACTCAAATTATGTTAATATGAATGTATCAATACCCCATGAGAGATCCTTCACTAAAGGCAAGCTTAGTTTTAGAGAAAATAAAGAACATTAGTGTACCTAAGAAAGACAGGGAAGAAGGATAAAAAGAGCAGAGTTTTGGGGGAAGAATGACCAACTTTTCAATGCTTATGTGGATTAAAACACAGCATCCAGATTTTTATCTTGAATCTTCAATTCCTGTTACAAATGTAAACACAGCTACAGGACCTAACTGTACTGATATCATGTAGGGATAAAACATATACATTTACATTGGACCCCCGAGTGTGACTATCTTCAGAGATCAAGATTTGGTTCATGATCTGTCAGATGTTAGTCTTGGTGAGAGTACAGAATCCTTACTTAGGTTCAAATAGTATCCTCAGCAATCAACAACACTGACATGATATGGAGGCTGAATACACAAAGGCTTAGAAAATTGAATAGGTCAGAGGGAAGCCTGAGCAGGGTAGGTCAAGTTTCCACACAAGCTTTAGATTTTATGAGTGTTACATGTAACTAGCAAAAATCCCTAATATCCCTAAAGTGGTTTTCTGGACTGGATTGGCTCTGTACCTATGATTCTAAGGAATAGCATAGTGATGAATAGAATCTTGGGCATCTTTGAATGTGCTTTAGATAATAGAATTTGGATACTTTCATGACAATCTTGCTCTTCCTGGCAGTAAATCCCACCCCTATTCACCACTCCCCCAGACTTAAGAAGTGTGGGAATGAATTCTAACGCAATAGGAGTTTCCTAGACTTGGCAATGGACACACACGTGGCCATAGGCAGAGAATAAAGATGGACAAAAGTTTGTCAAGAGAGAAATATTATATGAACCATAGAATTTTGTTTTTGCTTCTGCTTTTTTGTTTTTTTCTCCAGGGTAGGGTTTTTCATCTTAACACTGTTGATGTATGGGGTCTTACTATTTCTTGTGGGGCCCCTTTATATGTATTGCAGGGCAGTTATGAACATCCCTGCTTCTAGTCACTAGCTGCCAGTAGAAATCTCCCCACAAGTTGTGAAACAATAATATCCCAGACATTGTCAAATGTCTCCCTGACAGGCAAAAAATTATTCCCATTGTCTGAAGGTAACCCAACTGATACTACACAATTACTAATAAACCCATGAGATTTTGAAGAATTGACTATGTGTCCTTGCTCAAGTCATATTTCATTTCCAGGCCACCCAGTGCCCCAAAATACTTTCCAGCTATAAGACCTGACAAGTTTAAGGGCTCTCTTTCATGGAAGCACTCTTCATGTTTTCTAGGTGCAATCAGAAGACTTAGTGGGGATTTTGTTATGTGCTGACTTGCGGAAATGAAATAATTCTAATGTAAAACTAAATCTTTTCTCGTGTAACTTGGAGTTATTCTAGAAGGAAGTAAATAGTAAGTGACCATTATATTTATGACTATGTGGGCAGATTATGGACTATAACAATAATGCACCTTCAATGTGGAAACATACAATTCATTTAGAATATTAAGAATTATACAAAGATGAGTGCATAAACTCAGAAGACTCACCAGATATGTCTGTGGGCAAGGTAAGAAGAGTGTTGCCAAATTCCACCCCACCCTCTGGCATACTACAGGCCATTGATAAAGTAAGAGGGTATGTTATTTTGTTTTGTGTCTTTTTGAAATACTTTTCTGTTGCTATTTATAGTGTGTTTTAAGGGTCTTCTATTCTTTAAAACATCAGTTGACTCTCTCTTTTTGGATTAAAGAGCTATAAGCTAGACTATTTATTTAATTGAGAGCATAGGGTGCTCCTCAGGCCCCTGCCATATCTCCAAGGCCCAAACAGGTCACTGTGAAGGACACAAAATAAGAAGGAAAATAGAACATAAGCTCTGTCATTAAGAAGCTTAAAATCCAGTTAAAGTGACAGGATTAACCCCAGGGGTTCAATAACAAGTGATTATAAGATACTATATATTTAAGTACTAAATTGTACTTAAGCACCATGTAAGAGCTTCAGAAAGAAGATGGTGTTATCCCAGATGAGAGTCAGAGCTTATTTAACTAAGCATTCTGTGTTTGAAAATAGCCCTAAAACATATGCTTGCATAATACCTGAATATTGGATTTGGCATTGTATTTGATTATAAATAGAAGTAGATATATGTATACGTATATATGTGTATGTGTGTGTGTATATATATATATAGGTATATATACGAGGAGCTGCCTGATATAGCTGTTAAAGACAGGAAATATTGCGACTTTCCTAGATTTCATTGTCAACAATTAATTCATTTTAACTTTTCTAGTCCACTTGGAATCTGTTAATATTTTTTGCCAATTTCAGTTTACATGTTATGAGGTATATATGTCTATTATGTACCATTTTGAGTAAGTATGCCTCCTATTTTACCTATATATGTTTTACTGGACTACAAATGGGAGTCTCTATTTTATCAGGGTGTGGCAATCAGGGGTAGAAGCCAGGAAGAGAAATAACTCACCAGTGTAGGAATCATTAGGGAAAAATATGACTTCCATGAAGTTTCAAAGAAACACAAATGATGTTACTGGAAAATGCTTATTCTTAACTTGTTTCTTCCTTAGTAGCACATAAGATTAGCTTTTGCCATCCCTAAAAATATAGAAGTTGGCTTCTAACTCATCTTGATAACTAGGACACCCATTTTGTAGATCTTCTAATGTTTCTACTTTTCATCCTTTTTCCAAAGAGGTTTTGATTAACAGCAGCCACACAATGCCAAACTTTGATGTTAAACACTGTGCCCCTTCTGGTTTAAAGCAATCATCAATTTGGAAGTTGCTTTTGAAGCTCCTTATAGTTGTCTTTGAACCTTTGTGTCTATGGACTATCCCAGCTGAAGGGGTGACGGCTGCTTATATATCTTATTAGGTAGCTTTGAAGATAAATTATTTTCTCTCATACAACACCAAAACCATATTACTTTGTATTGTTCAAATTGTTTTAATGTTCATGTTACAATCAAATGGACTAAGTCTGAAAGGCAATTTTCCTTGGGCCAAAGGGACATATTTGAGTTAAACAGACTCGAAACACATACTCTTCCACTGAATATAATGTGGTGACATTACTTCTATAGATCCTACTTCTATGCTTGCTTTGTTTAATTGCTCTGATACTAATGACACCTTGGACAAATAACATCATTTTCTGAGTCTTGACCTCCTCACTTTAAAATAGGAGGTTAAACTAGTCACTACAACACCCTCCTACTCTTAGAATTTGTAAGTATAATTTAATCCTTATTTTCATCAATCTTGCATAAAAATCTTACCATTTTAGATGAAGAGTTTGAAATGCTAATTAGGTATTTGGAACATCTATTATTTGAAACAATCGCAATTATTATTTCTATGAATATCTTACTTTTTTCAGTTAAATTTTAAGTATTTTAGGGATAGGTTTAATACCACACATCTTCTGTATTTTTTTCAGTGCCATGATTTATGAATACATCCATATTATTCAACTTAATAAAACACCTGATTGTATAATATAGCATCTCTAAGGTACAGGGAATAGAAAAAAGGAATCAACCTTTATTTACCCTTGACTATGGTGGACATACCTGGAAATAGATAATATATTAACCTTTCACAGAAAAGAAAGCTTAAGAAAGCAGAAGGAGTGCTAGATCCAGAATTTACCACCTCCCGGGTCCCCAAATGTCTGAATCCAACAGACACACATATTTTCTATTAAAGACATTCAAGAATAACATTTCTTGACATTATTGTGCCTAAATTTCTTTATTTTGCCAGTGTAACTTCATTGCTATGGTTAACTATAAAACTAATATGCCACTGTCCTTCTCCTTTTCAACATACACATACACATATATACACACAAGTGGACATACAGCACCTTCATGCACTCACTAGAAACCCTAAGGTAGAATTTATACCACAGAAAAAGCAAAAGAAAATGGGAAATGAAGGTCATTTAAATTGCTCTGCCTCTTAGTCTCTCTTCATTTGATTTATTTTTTACCATTTTTTTCTGATTCAGGAGCCACCTAAATTATTACTCAGTAAGAAAACATAACATGTAAAAAGGAGACTAAACTATACAATGTTTATTGATGATAAATGAGTAACCCTTTAAATTCCAGAGGGTAGAAGACACTCTAGAACTCTTTAGCTGAGGAGCAATGGGGAAAGAGTGAAGTTAATTTACACATCATTCAAACTGAAAAATGAACTAAGACTAAGACTTGAGTGTAACCATTGGAAATAGAATTGTGAACTAGGAGTGTGCAGCTTATTATGATGCAAGTAGATACTCTGATATTGACAAGTAAAATAACAACGGCAAACATCATGGGATGGGGGAAAATTAAGAATTTTAAGAAGAATTTGCACCCCCCACACCCATTCTCTACTAGCTTTCTCCTTCCACTGATAAAATCCATTAGGTCTTGACAGCATAAACTGTTTTTAGTGTGGCCCTCAAATTGTAGTCATGTTTTGTTGATGTGCTTCATTTCTGCCCCACTTCCACGAGCAACTACATATGGCCAGGGTTTTTCATATCCCATTGTGAAAATAACATTTTGATTCAATTTTTTAGATTCCCTAGCCTACAGTTTACTTAGAGCAATCACAGACTTATATGATATTTCAACACAATTTTTGCTTTGCAAATAAACAAGGAGTTAGGCAGGAATACAGTAGGATTGCGATGTTTCAAAAGATTGGGAAAAAGCTTGTGCTTTGCTCCAAGTTTGCAAGATGAGATCTGTCTTATGAACAGTATTAAAATTTTGACTCAAACTCTATTCTTGCCCCTTTATCTATTTTTGATGATGTTGAAATTTAAGCACTGACCATGTATTTAAGAAATTTCTCCTAAAAAATATATCGGTCTTAGTATCTGAATCTAGTCTCATTTCATGCACTAATAAGCCATATAATCTTGAGTAATTTGTCTTCTAGGTTTCAGTTATTTTAGCCATAAAATAAGAGCATTAAAATGTATGTTCCTCTCCTTTAATTTCTAAAATCTAAGGATAAATATTCATTCACTCATGTATTCATTCTTAGTTATTAGTAATTGCTGAGGTTTTGTGTTTGCATATTTTGATTTATTTTGCTTTTGCTTTACACATAAAATAAATATTTTCTTTGGCCTTTCAAGGCAACTTCAAAGAAGGAGATGCCCACCTTTAAAAAGTCCAATCCTTGTTAAGTCTAACTGCTTACTCTGTGTGTTTACCTGAGAATTTGAATATGATTAAAGAAGATCACATAACTCTACTGATTGATATACTTTAAATTTATGAACATATGAAGATAATCTTACTACATCTTTTCACTTAATTCTTTTTTGCTATGGAAAACTATTTTATACATTCTGCTTTCTTCTCAAACATCCAGATTTTACTCTTTAATCTATCACTCACGGCTCATGACATCTTGTTTTTCATTAAGAAAATAGACAAAGAATAAATGGCCTCATCTATCCATCAAGCGGCCAGTCATCTTACATGCATCTCCGCCCAGATTGTTTTCCTTTCTCCTTTGTTATAATGAAGCAAATGTTCCTGCCTCTATCTAAAGCCAACCCTTCCAGATGGGCCATGAAGCTTTATCGCTGTCCTACTACTAGAGGCCAGACATCGACTAAAAATTATTTCCTTGATCGTCTTACCCAAATTACCTGTTACTATGCTAACAGAAGATCTTTTCATTAATTATAAAGCCATAGTTTAATATGATCTGTGTTGTAAAATCCTCCTTTGATGTAATTCTCTTCTTCTCTACTCCATATCTCTGTTTCCCTTAAAAGGAAAAATATTAAAGTGTTTTCAGTACTCATGGTTTCCATTTTGTCACCTCTCATTTTTTCCTCAACTTGCTGTCATTTGACTAACTCTGCACCACTCTACACATAGCCCTTTGCAAGATCACAAATGACTCCCTCCTTGAGACATGTTCATGTGATAATCTGTCCACATCAAAATAAACTTGTGTTTGCATTTGACATAGATGAGCATTCTGTCCTTCTTAAAAACATTTTTTCATAAGCTTATTAGATGCTATATGATTTTTTCTCCTATGTCAGAAGTTATATTTTACCTGTCCAAATTTCTGCCTCCTTTTTTTTTGCTCAAAACCTAAATCTTAGAACATCCTGGCTTAGGTTTTGTCTTTCTTCTCATCCATAGTTTATCCCTCAGTGAAGTAATCTAACCTCATAAATGTAAATATTATTTCCATAATCTTGAATCCTCAAGAATATATTTCCAGCTCAATTGTTTCTTTGAGCTTCAAACTTGTAAACTACATGATATCTCATTTTGGATATATAGGAACATATCAACATCAATGTATCTCATTCCCAATTCTTAAATTTTACTCCTAAGCTATTTTTTTAACCTGTCAGTATTCCTTAACTCAGGATGTGGCCCTGCCATCCATCCAGCCTCCTGCTAAGAATCATTATTGGAGTCTTTCTCTCACCTATCCATCAACGTCTTATCAATCCTCCCAGAATACATTTAGAATCTGTTCACTTCTTACCATCTAAATTATTATAACTCTAATCCAAGCTGCTGCTACCTGCTATCTGGACTACTAAAAGGGCTTCCCATACAGTTACTCTTGCTTTTTTCATACTCCATTCTCCACTGATTTTACGCAAGCCAGAATAATTGTTTCAAATTATGTAACTGAATATATCAGCTCCTCCGCTATCCACCCAGCCCCACCAACATATACACACACTTAAAACTCTCCATTAACTTACTATTTCAATTAGTATAAAATAAACGTATTTCTTTTATAGACTATACAGCACATAATGTCCCACATGATCTAGAAAATGCCCTCCTATATCACTGGATCATCTATTTCCTTGTTTTCTGTTCTCCATCAGGCTTTCTTTTTGTTCTTAAAACAAATATGTTAGGATCTTTTCATTTACTGTCTCCTTCCTGACCTAAAATTGTTCTTCCACTGGATCTCTGCATGTTTGCCTCATTCTCCTAACTCTAATTTGAATCACCCTTGGATTAGGCATTACCTTTGGTAAAGACCCTTTTAGCTGATCTCAGGTAGCCAACACCATCCTAGTTGCCCTACACGCTCCTTTTTTCTTATCACTATTTGAATTTATCTCCTGTCTTCTCTAACAAGAGTACAAGCCCCTTGTTGGCATGAAATTTGTCTTTTCTACTACTCTACCTCTAGGTTAAGAAAAGACCCTAATGTATATGGACTGAGAAAATGAATGGAAAATGTATACAATTACGAAAACGGGATGCTCACAAAGAAGGTGACATCTAGTCTGGGGAAGGAGAAAATGTGGCAGAATTTTACTCTTAAACAGACGTGACTAGGCAGGGAGACGTGAAAGTCTAGCATTCTCTGTGGAAAAGTAAACATTACTATGTGGTCTAAAGAGGGAATGCAAAAAACAGAGTGGAATAGATTGGCCTGGGAAAATGTGAACCCAGTTTTTAAAGTTACTGTGTATGACATACTGAGGTATTTTCACTTTTCCTCAAATACTGAGAAGCAAGCACAACTTTTACATAGAGTGGCAATCTGACAAAACATAATCATAATAAGGATAACTAGAAGAGTAGTCAGAGCAAATACTACACTTTGAAGATCCTGGAGACCAGTTAGAAGGCTTTGCCTGTGGTCCAGTGAAAGAGTGAAAGAGGTCTGGGGGAGGCAGGGATTAAGACGATGGGGGATCTGCCTTTAACTCAGGGTCTTAGTTTGAGGTGCGAAATATTCCTATTTGAGTTTAATGTTTTATTATCCCCAGATAATAGTGATTCTTGATTTATAATTCTGTGAATGGAATAGATGTTAGGTAAGTTCACAAAGTTGAAGATATTTACAAATCTCAAGCTGAAACTACAAGTTAGGGCCACTATTGACTTGACTAAACTTTAGTTTGAAATATCCCTCTAAAAACTGAAAGTAATTCAGCACAATATTCCAATTATTTAAAAATTAGAAAAAAATAGAAAAAGTGCAAATATAGATGCATACAACGTATTCTACATACACGTTTGTTTATATGTGTGTATATATGATACCTAAGAATGCATATCACCTATATGTATCTATTTATTGATATAAATGTATTAATCCATGCATATATAATATTTATTCATAGATATAGGTGATTTATATGACAGAAAAACACATCTAGGCACACCAAAAGAAAGACATATTGAAGAAAACATTTTTTTCCATCCAAATTTTTAAAAATATGATCTTCAATGAGAAGAAAAATCTGCTTTTTTCAAATAGGTGGGTGTTAGACAGTTTAACTCTTAACTAGTCTGATGGAAGAATTAGGGTATGACATTTGGAAAATGTAGGGGACAGAAGTCTGGTGCTGTTAAGTATTGTACAATGACAAACACTAAAAGCTTGCCTTAGATTATAGTAGTTACCCATTATCTGCAGTTTTGCTTTCCATGGCTTCAGTTACCCATGGTACACTGCAGTTCAAAAATATTAAATGGACAATTCCAGAAATAAACTATTTGTAAGCTTTTAATTGTTTGCTGCTCTGAGTAGCTTGATGAAGTCTGTACAGTCCTGCCTTTCCCACATGGGACATGAATCGTCCCTTTGTCCAGTGTATCCATGCAGTCTGTGCTACATGCCTATTAGTTACTAAGTAGCCTTCTCTGTGATCAGATACACTGTTGTGGTATCACAGTGCTTGTGTTCAAGTAACCCTTATTTTATTTAATAATGGCCCCAAAGTACAAGACTAGGAATGGTAGCAATTCAGATAAACCAAAGAGAGGCTGTAAAGTGCTTCCTTTAAATGAAAAGATGAAAATATCAACTTAATAAAGAAAAAAAAAGAAAGCAGTATACTGAGGTTGCTAAGATCTACAATAACAACAAATCTTCTACTTGTGAAATTGTGAAGGAAAAATAAATTAGTGCCAGTTACACCTCAAACTACAAAAATTTCAGCCACAGCGCATGACAAATGCTTAGTGAAGATGGAAGAGGGATTAAATTTGTGGATGGAAGATATGAATAAAAATGTGTCCCAACTGAAGGCAGTCAGGTTCAGTACTATCCGTGGTTCCAGGCATCCAGTGGGGGTCTTGGAACATATACTCTATGGTTAAGAGGGGGCAATTGTATTGAAAATTGTGAAATTCCGCCTAACAAGCGTTGGACACAACGATCCAGCTACCAGTCCCAAGTTAGCACTCCTACTGCATGAAGGATGGCAAAGACCAATCAATCACTAGAAGGAAGATCCCAGAGACCTCAGTCCACTGCATATGCTGCAGGTTCACAGGCGCCAAGGAAGACAATCCACAAGGCACTGGTCTGAAAAATGCTTTACTCACACACAAAAAGATTTCAGCAAGATCAGAATCTGTAGTTGAACCAGTTTCCCATGGCTAACAGGTCCCTGCTGATAACCAGCACAAAGCGATGGACTTCTTGCATGCTTCTTGTGCTGTAGGAAAATGACCCCATCTCTTCTTAAGGGGACAGATATACCAGTGAGGCTGGCGAGATGCCATGTGACTTACATGCTTAAGAACACCACGGAAGTTCAAGACCTTCCCAGAGCAGAAGAAAGTTTTCTCCTAATAAGGAAAAAGAATCTGAAGCTATATGATAGCTGGGCACCAAGCTTCCACATAGAGGAACGTTCCAGACAACCCCCAAGAGGGCCGGCAGGTCTTGTCATGGTTGCTTCCTGAACAATGAGTAATTGGGAATAAAAAAAAATCCAATTTTTAGCTTCTGTAGGTGTTGCAATTGCTGTAAAATGTGAACATAATTGTGTGTATTTGCTCACATAGCTAACTACTTACTTAAGACATGCAAAAACTGTAGTACTAAGGAGATGCAGGGTTTACTGATGAGATTGCCTAACTACACATCAGATAGAATGATATGGTATTAACATGTTAAAGATTAGTAAAATGTATTAAAAGTAATAATAAATCTTCCTCCTAAACATGCTGTGAAGTGATGCCCATTCTAGGCACAAGAAGGGCCAGATTGGAAATAGCCTAAAGATTGGTGCATACAATGAAGCACACTTGCTCTATACATTCAGAATGTGACTCATTTTTCTGGTCGTTTTAAATTGTTGTTCAATCTCAAGATGGGAACAGACAGCTTTAAAGGGTTTCTAAAATAAGGACACATAAAATGTCTGCTTTTCAGCAGTGGAAAAATAATAATCCTCCCCCTCCCCACCAAGAAAAGCCTTTAGCAAAAGAGCAACTTAGCATATAGACAGTCTCCCAGTGACCTGCCACTTAGCTGAGAATAGGTTGGAAAAAAATATCAATGCCAGAGAAACCAGCTTCAGATCTAAAACTTCTACTCTATTAATGCTTTTCTTTGGCAAACATAGAAATGAAAGGCAGAGGGAGGAAAAGCTGAGAAGACAGTGAGATATGAGAAACAAAGAGCAGTGTCTGTTTTTATCCAGGGCTTTGCTACAGCCTCCCTCATTTCCTGGCCATTCTTATCCAAGAAGCCAGGTGGAGTGGAGTGCAAGCAAATACAAGATTATCTCAGACAATGAGTAGTAGTGCATCAGAGTTAATCTATGTGCAATGGATCAATAGCACGATCCTTAAGATAGAGAAGTGGCCAAATCAAATGGGCTTTCTGTTTGCTTTGTTATTTAGGCTTTGAAGCTCTATTTTAAAAATTTCACTTTGTCTTGCTTCTTAAAGGTGTTCATGCAGGTAAAAGACCATGCATTCTAGTCTGAGCTAAGTACCCCTGTGCCTAATAAAGGCAAGTCAGTGCTAATTTGTAGCCTGGCTGTTTTAGACACAAAGGCACAGTTTGAGATACACTGAGTTGTACAGCACTCGTTAAGTATCAAATAGGAACTGATTTTTTTTTTTGTATTCTTGGAAATGTGTTTGGACTTTGAAAATATTTCTATTTTAACTTCAAGACTAATCCTCCTCTCTTTTTGGTTCTACCTTGAAAAGAATTGTATTTATATCATGATATCATGCACTCACCCTCCAACTGACTGAATTTAGAGTAGGTAAATTTAGTGTGGACTTTGCCCCATTCAGCACAGACAGAATCCAACTGGAAAAACAAAAAAAAAAGTGTGTGGCTCACTTTATGTGTTTCTCTACTTCTCTCAACTTAAAATTCATTTCCTTTTCTAGTTTCTTTGTGGCTATATCAAGGTTAATCAAACAACTTTGATCTATAATCATCTGTTTTCATTTCTAGGATTCAGAAAACAAAGCAGTTAGAATCCTGGTTTAGACTCCTCTAAATCTTCTTTGAGAGATAATAATTAGTTCACGTTAGGAAGTAAAGGGAAACAGAATAGCAATTACATGTACAAAAGAAGTTGCTATCTTTGAAATAAAAATGCAAGATCTCCAGAAATAACTTCTTGGCCTGAGATTCCACCAGAAGGCAGTCTTTTATTTATGAAGTCACTGAGCTGGGAGGCACCAGACTCCATTGTGACCTCTGATCTGCTATATGCACTGTGTAATCATTAGCATAATGGTTGAGTGTCTTCAAGGAAGAGATCCGGTCATGACTCAGTAATCCATTTGAATCCTGAAAAATAGCTTAGTTGTTGTAACAGGAGAACATTCTAAACATAATATTTAGTAACTTTTTTTTTTCTGGTCACCATTAAGTACAGCACCGGTTCTCAAAGTGTGATTTAAGTAGTATCAGCATCAGTTGGAAACCTGTGAAAAATTCAAGTTTTGGGGCCCCAATTTAGACCTAGCAAATCAAGAACTCAGGGAGTGCAGCCCAGAAATCTGTTTGTTCACAAAATGTCCATGTGATTATGAGTCTCACTCAAGTATGAGATACACTGAGCAACAGCATGGAGTCATTGATAAACACAGGAGCTGACTTATGCTCGTTTATTTGTTTTACTTTAAAAATATTAAAATAGAAAAGTAGCCAAATTAAAGGGCCTGTTTGCTTTGTTATTTAGGCATTGAAGCTCTATTTTTAAAATTACTCTTTGTCTTGCTTTTAAAAGGTATTCATGCCAGTAAAAGCCCATGCATTCTAATCTGGGCTAAATACATAGGCCAAACAGAGACTTTGTTAATCTATTTGTTGTACTAAATAACATACATTCTCAGTATAGGTAATATCTTTCCCAAGCAGCAAAAACTATTTCTTGAGGGAGAGGGAGCCAGAAAAAATTCTTAGACATCACAATAGTTAGTGGCCTTCAAAGGGCTGCAAAACAAAAACAGGCATATAGTATACCTGTGATATTAAAATTTCATGAGGGAGACCAATAGAAAAAAAACTCTAGACAGTCTCCCTAGGGGGTCAATTCTGGGAAAAAAAAGAAACACACGCACGCACACACACACACACACAAATTGAAACTTCCTAACCTAAGCTAACCCTTGATCCTCCAATTTGAGAGATGTTTTATTCCTAGTATTTTCTCTTTAAGATTCTATAGACAAGGTACTAGGTAATAAATGTTGGCCAATTAGAGTCCATTTTAACTTAATGATAGGTGATTAATTCCACAGTGAAGGTATCCCTACATTACATATATAACAAGTAAAATTAATAAATGAGATGATATCTTTTATGGGTGAATCTCTTCAGATTTTATGTTCTTTGCAAAAATAATTTTGTTTCTAACTATTGTCTTCATTTTTCAGATTATAAAATCAAAGATCTGAAAGATCAAATTAATTCATCCATTTATTTATTCTAAAATAATTTATTGAATGTCTGGTATGTGATAAAAGCCATTCCAGGCATAGATGATTAGCAGTGAGCAAAATGGAAAAATATCCTTGCCCTACCCTTCTGGAGCTCACATCCTAATAGGGAGATATAACATAAATGAGGTAAATAATTAAAACATATAGATTTATAAAATCAGGGTGTCCAAACTTTTGGCTTCTCTAGGCCACAATGAAAGAATTGTTCTGGGCCACACATAAAATACACTAACACAAAGGATATCTGATGAGCTTTAAAAAAATCACAAAAAAATTGTAATTTTTAAGAAAGTTTATGAATTTGTGTTGGGCCACATTCAAAGCCATCCTGGGCCACATGTGGCCCATGGGCTCTGGATTGGACAAGCTTATTTTAAATGGTGGCTTGTTAAAGAAATAACAAAAAAGAAGGCTCAGTGTTGGTGGTCAGGCATGGGGACTGGGCAAGGAAGACTCACTGGGAAAAATTTCAAGGTGGTACAAAGTAGTGAGGTGGGGCTCCATGGAAAAGGCATGAGTTTTAGATATAGGACAGCAAAGGTGAGCTACTAGCTATAATTTTGGAGAAAAAAATTCCATGGAGCACATCTGAGGGACAAGGAATAGCAAAGTTTAATGACAATGCAGATGTTATAGAAAGAAAAAGAAGTGATAAGATTAGAGAAGTATGTTGGGAAGAAACTGTAGAAGTCTTCAAAACCCAAATAAATAGGCATTAATCTTTCTAAAACAGATAAGTATTGAAGGGGTTTAAAGCATAATTCAAATGGTGTATTGATCAAATAAACAATAATTACTAGGCAACATATATTAGAGAGAAGAGTAGGCAGAAAGGGCAATCAAATACCCATCACAGTTGATTAGACTATAAGCTCCCTAGAGGGTGAGATCTGTCTATAGAGCAGTTAATTTCCCATAACAGCTAGAACTACGATCATTAGTTTTAGATATCCAAGAAATATTTGTCTCAAAATTGATCTAGACACAATAATAGAAGGGCTGGAACTAGTATTCTGCCAATGTGGAAAATACTGCTGCAAAAGACCTTATGAATCAAGTATTGAATTAATTCAGTAACTATTATACATGTGGAAAACAAAAGAAATTCCAGTGGCTGAGTCTGATTGAGAATTATGAAAAGACTTATTATATTAACTGAAATTGTGAATTTTGAAGGAAGATTGGGGCAAGAAAATAAATTTCAGAATGTCTTAATTTTAAGATTGTTTTAGGACTTCTGAGGTGGAAACTGTATGGATGTGCTTGGAAAGGAGGTCCTGTGAGAAGAGAGAGTTTTGGAATTACCTGTCATTATAAGTGCAGTGGTTGAAATGATGAGTTTGGGTGGTACCTGGCCAACTGAAAATTATGCTTCTATCACTTTCGGAAAGTCACTTCTTTCTGACCTCAGTGGCATTTATAAAATAATACCTTCCTAAGCTAAAATTTAATATTAAGACTTTATGATTTTTCATAAGAGTGGAAGACTCAGGACCAAAATGTTGTGAACAAAGCCATATGTAAAAGTCAGAAAGGGGAAGAGGAGATGAAACAGGAAGCAACAGAAATGAAAGTATCTCAGAATACATTTCTGCCATTAGAGCCAAGAAGAGAGTTTACAGAAGTGTAAGGTAATTGGGGCTATAAATGCCTGAGACAAAAGCAGTATCAGGTGACAGGTATTTGGTGACTAAGAAGTCATCAGTGATCTTTGTAAGAGCAGCATCATTAGAGTGATAGGGCAAAAGCCAGACCTCAGAGTGCAATGGAGCATACAGCAAAATGTGAGAGCCTCATTAATCATTCTGCTTGCCTTGACATGCTTCTACTTTTCTGGAGCTCTCAAAAGTCATCATGGATATATATACAGACATATATGTGTGTGCGTGTGTGTATATACACACACGCACACACACACACACACACTAAGAAAGATATAGAATCTCACTTGACGTTCAAGACATCTATCCTTCTGCCTTAGTCATTAGATACTAAGACTGGGTTTCTTAAATTTCAAAGCGTCACCACTTTCCTATGATTTTTACATATTCAATACTTAATACCCCTACAGTGATGAACAAAGTGTATTTGACTGACACAAGATGGGAAGTACTTTGAAAGTCATTATTCTAAATGCAAAAAGATTTTGAATAATTATTCAGTACGTCAAGGCATTTATCACATAAGCAATTATCAAATATTTTGTAGGGGAAAAAGTTAATTTAAAGCACTTCTGATGTTCAGTGTTACTTAGAACAATTGTGAACACATTGTAACCCTCTGATACACCTACCAACCTCTATTGTCCTTTCTGAGGTCAGAATGAGCTTCAGGCAAAATTATGCTGCCCTAAAGGTTTACTTTTGACAGTCCCAGCTCCCAGCTTTCACTATATTCCTTCCTACCTTTGCTGTTCTTCTTTCCTTTTTTTTTCTTTTTTTTTACTCTTAGGTGTCTATGTGCTCCCATGCTCCCAGTTCACTCATAAGTAATTCCAGGGGATTTTTTCACTGATAAGAGCTCAAGGTATTAACTCACAGAAGGTATTTGCATTTCAAAAATGAACTCAGGGAGACTAAACACTGAGATCCAAAGTGGAAATGTACAGAGATTTAATCTCAAGCATTGGTGACATTGTTACGGAGGAGATATGAGAACACTGCAAACATTTGGCACCCCTCAAATTGTACCTTATATATACCTGTCTTTCTGGGCAGTCTGTTGCAAACTATAAATTATTAATATTTGAGGAAAAATATTTTGTTTTTGCCTAACCTTGGAAATGGTTAAGACAACCCTTCAGTAACAAATTCTAAATAGTTCAACTAAATTTACATAAACAGTAATTTCCACCTCTGAAGATGTCTATTAAAAAATATTTTCTTTTTAATATTTTCTTTTTAATAAAGAAAAACCTTAAACTCCCTTGTTCAGTCAAAGGTTTAAGCTTATTTCAGTACAGTAGGCATTGGAATATATTCAACAGAGTCAGCGTTATCTCTTGTTTTACCTTTCAAGGAGTTTCTGGCTTCTCAGATATCAAGGGAATTAATTTCCATCATGAACTTCCTGCTTCATCAGTAAGAGCCAATCATGTACAAGGTTGATGCTGCATCAACAGAAAATTTCATATCTTTAATGTAGAATCATCAAATTGCTCTCATATCTTTAGAAAAAAAATTCTCTTCCTAGACTTATTTTAGAGGCAGTGTGGCATAGTGGGGTATTTGTTTGAAAATAACTGTTACTAATTTTCTGTCACCTTAGACACATAACTAAGCTTCCCTGAGCTTCAGTTCCCTCATTTATAAAGTTTTTTTCAATGTGAAAATCAATGGACCGTTTTGCTAAATGCTCTCCAAAATATTCTTCTATCTGGATACATCACTTCTCTGAACAATAGAGTTCTAACAATTCTCCCTCTAGGAAAAAAAAAAAAGTAAAAGTAAATAAAAAAGAATAATAAGAAGAAAAAGAAACCTTTCACTCTGATGATCATGTCTAATTCTCTTATTTTTCTGTTAAGCTTGCTATTGTTCAAGTGGCGGCTATTCCTCAGAAGCAGTTTATTTAATGTAACACTGCTCTAAGCCTAGATCAGGAAGAATAAAATCATTTCTGAATCTCCTAGGTAAGCCTAGAGCTGAGCTGTGAAGTACCAAACATACTGTTTCTAATTTAGTTCTCTTTTTTAAGTGGGGCCTCCTTCTCATACAGACTGAAAGGGGCCGGGCAGAGACCAAACTACACCGGTCGCGATCAAGAGATCTCTATTGGAGGTATCCAGCGGCACCCCGCAAGGAGAAGGAAGAGAAGAGAGAGAGGGCTGCTGGTGTGCTGGGTTTTATATCCCTTGGGCCTACGTGGCTTGGGCTAGGGGCGGGCCCAAGGGAAGGCGGGAGATGCTTCTTTCTGATTGGCCCTCCTTTGGCGGGTTCAGACAGTGCCCGGTCAAGGAGGGGAGAAGAACGCGGAACCGGCCCCATCTCAAGGTACGGCGCCATTTTAAGGTACCCCATGTTACCTAACATTCCTCCCTTTTTGTTTTCTTAAATGGGGGAAAATGGGCGTTGTGATTCATCTGGCTGCTTCCTGCTGAGTGGGGGCGCTGTGGGGAGGGGGCACAGGGAGAACTGTCAGGGTTGTGCATGGGGTAATGTTCCTTGTAGGTATAGATCCTCCAGTGCCGTAAGCCAGTTGAGGGGCAGGGATGGGTTGGCAATGAGCCAGCTGTCGGCCCGGAGATCATTGAGAAATTTGTGGAATCGGTTGGTGGTTGTCATGACTGGCTTGGGTTAGCAGGTTGTGAGCCCGTCTGTGGAATCTGTCCCGTCCTCGCTGGTGGCTAAAAGTTGGTAGTTTCTGAGGAGAAGCTGGTTAAATGTTTGGTTAGGTATGGAATGAGGCAGGGGAGTAGTGCGCAGAAAGCGAGGATACCTATTAGGGGGCCTAAAAAGGGAAGGAGCCAAGCTAAGAGGGGGGTTTTAAGGGTTTCCCAAAGGGAGGGAGTAGTGCTAAGCATTCATTAGTTTATGTTTTATCTGATGTAGGTTTTAATGATAGTTTCGATTACTTGGGACTCATTAATGTAATAACAACATTTCTCCTGTAAGAAGATGCAAGTACCGCCTTTTTCGGCTGTGAGTAGGTCGATGGCGCAGCGGTTTTGAAGGGCGACACCAGCTAGAGATGTGATTTGTCGCTGGAGGGCGGCTAGAGACTGAGCTGTTTCCTCAATGGCCGTCTGCATCTGGGTTTGGAAATCTGAAAATTGGGATACCCTGTATCCTAAAGAGGTGGCTCCTAGTCCTGTACCTATGAGAGAGGTTGTTAGAGAGATTCGATGGGGGGTGTTAGCTGGTGTTGTCTGAGGTTGGCAAGGAGGGGGACATGGGAGATTACAAAGCTGGTGCTCAGGGGGAGGAGGAGTTGCTTGTGTTTATGGAGCTAGATAGTGGAACCGCAGCAAGAGGGGGTTTGTTGATGTTTGCGCATAAGAAACAATAGGAAGTCGGGACCTGAGAGGTGTTGTGTTAATTTCTGCTAGAACCTGTTGGGAGTCAGCTTTAGGGTAAGGGTGATGGTTATAGTTTCTGCTGGATAAGTGCTTGGGTATATTCCCCCTGTGGCTGCCTGGCCCCAGATTGCATTGGCTGGGTCGGTGATGTGAATTGCTCGAGATGAGGCATTGTTTTGGTGACATAATATATGAAGAAGATGTAAGAGGCGGAGAGCCAGAAGAGTGGGCTCGGAGCAGGCATGAGGGCGGCAGCTTACGCCTTAGGAATAGTAGGAAGGGAGGGTGTTTTAGAAATGCAAACTTTGAGAGGGTTGTGGGGTATGGGCGTGCCTGGCTTTAGAGGGGTTTGTGCGTTCGTGTTTAAGGAGAGACAGGCAGGAGGGTGGCGGGATTGAGGGGTGCACATGTTTGGAAAGTTACAGCGGAATCACGCAGGAAGGAAACTAGGAGAGACAGTACGCGGCAAGGGGGAAGGGTTTGTAGACTTTTGTAGGTCAGGATTTCCTTGAGTTGATGGGGGGAGGTAATGACAACAGCTGCCCTAAATGCTAATTTCTTTGACTCTTGAAGTAGTAGGTAGGCTGCAGCCAGGGCCCGAAGGCAGGGGGCCCACCCTCGCACGGTGGGGTCTGGTCGGCCGGCAGGGATGCAGAGCCTCCCATGGTGAGAGAGGAAGGGGTATATGTATACGGCGGCTGGCTGAACAGGGCGTCCCCTATTAGCCGATGGCTGTGTTGCGAGTCAGAACCTTCGAGCCGGTCATCACCGAAACGAAAGAACTGATGGGCCTCTGTAAGGCCGAGGGCCATGGGTTACCTGGTACCAGGATTTTCGGAGCGAGAAGGGGAAGGGACCCAGGTCGGAGACATGAGGAGGAGAGGGAGAAAACTCCATTCCCTGCAGGCCGAGGCAGAAGTGAATGATAGGGGCCTGCCACTGCCGTAGGGGCGTCGGGCAAAATGTGTCCGTCACGGGAGCGGCTAGGGTCTGGCGATTTGCCCGAGAGGTAGGCCCCAGAGGGGAAAACTTACCGAGATGAGGCTGATGGTGGGCGAAGAGCTCGGTGAACAGGAAAATGCGCGAGGACAGGCCAGGGTCTGGACTGAGCCCGAAAAGGATCGGGGTCCCACTGAGAGGAAGTGGGGAGTCCCGGTCTGAGTCACGGCACCAATGAAAGGGGCCAGGCGGAGACCAAACTACACGGGTCAGGGTCAAGAGATCTCTATTGGAGGTATCCAGCGGCACCCCGCAAGGGGAAGGAAGAGAAGAGAGAGAGGGCTGCTGGTGTGCTGGGTTTTATATCCCTTGGGCCTACGTGGCTTGGGCTAGGGGCGGGCCCAAGGGAAGGCGGGAGATGCTTCTTTCTGATTGGCCCTCCTTTGGCAGGTTCAGACAGTGCCCGGTCAAGGAGGGGAGAAGAACGCGGAACCGGCCCCATCTCAAGGTACGGCGCCATTTTAAGGTACCCCATGTTACCTAACATTCCTCCCTTTTTGTTTTCTTAAATGGGGGAAAATGGGCGTCATGATTCATCTGGCTGTTTCCTGCTGAGTGGGGGCGCTGTGGGGAGGGGGCACAGGGAGAACTGTCAGGGTTGTGCATGGGGTAATGTTCCTTGTAGGTATAGATCCTCCAGTGCCGTGAGCCAGTTGAGGGGCAGGGATGGGTTGGCAATGAGCCAGCTGTCGGCCCGGAGATCATTGAGAAATTTGTGGAATCGGTTGGCGGTTGTCATGACTGGCTTGGGTTAGCAGGTTGTGAGCCCGTCTGTGGAATCTGTCCCATCCTCGCTGGTGGCTAAAAGTTGGTAGTTTCTGAGGAGAAGCTGGTTAAATGTTTGGTTAGGTATGGAATGAGGCAGGGGAGTAATGCGCAGAAAGCGAGTATATCCATTAGGGGGCCTAAAAAGGGAAGGAGCCAAGCTAAGAGGGGGCTTTTGAGGGTTTCCCAAAGGGAGGGAGTAGTGCTAAGCATTCATTAGTTTATGTTTTATCTGATGTAGGTTTTAATGATAG
Source organism: Nomascus leucogenys (assembly GCF_006542625.1). Classification (NCBI taxonomy): domain Eukaryota; kingdom Metazoa; phylum Chordata; class Mammalia; order Primates; family Hylobatidae; genus Nomascus; species Nomascus leucogenys. Next base: position 38,701,546 of record NC_044384.1, on the reverse strand, counting down.
TTTCGATTACTTGGGACTCATTAATGTAATAACAACATTTCTCCTGTAAGAAGATGCAAGTACCGCCTTTTTCGGCTGTGAGTAGGTCGATGGCGCAGCGGTTTTGAAGGGCGACACCAGCTAGAGATGTGATTTGTCGCTGGAGGGCGGCTAGAGACTGAGCTGTTTCCTCAATGGCTGTCTGCATCTGGGTTTGGAAATCTAAAAATTGGGATACCCTGTATCCTAAAGAGGTGGCTCCTAGTCCTGTACCTATGAGAGAGGTTGTTAGAGAGATTCAATGGGGGGTGTTAGCTGGTGTTGTCAGAGGTTGGCAAGGAGGGGGACATGGGAGATTACAAAGCTGGTGCTCAGGGGGAGGAGGAGTTGCTTGTGTTTATGGAGCTAGATAGTGGAACCGCAGCAAGAGGGGGTTTGTTGATGTTTGCGCATAAGAAACAATAGGAAGTAGGGACCTGAGAGGTGTTGTTAATTTCTGCTAGAACCTGTTGGGAGTCAGCTTTAGGGTAAGGGTGATGGTTATAGTTTCTGCTGGATAAGTGCTTGGGTATATTCCCCCTGTGGCTGCCTGGCCCCAGATTGCATTGGCTGGGTCGGTGATGTGAATTGCTCTAGATGAGGCATTGTTTTGATGACACAATATATGAAGAAGATGTAAGAGGCGGAGAGCCAGAAGAGTGGGCTCGGAGCAGGCATGAGGGCGGCAGCTTACGCCTTAGGAATAGTAGGAAGGGAGGGTGTTTTAGAAATGCAAACTTTGAGAGGGTTGTGGGGTATGGGCGTGCCTGGCATTAGAGGGGTTTGTGGGTTCATGTTTAAGGAGAGACAGGCAGGAGGGTGGTGGGATTGAGGGGTGCGCATGTTTGGAAAGTTACAGTGGAATCACGCAGGAAGGAAACTAGGAGAGACAGTACGCGGCAAGGGGGAAGGGTTTGTAGACTTTTGTAGGTCAGGATTTCCTTGAGTTGATGGGGGGAGGTAATGACAACAGCTGCCCTAAATGCTAATTTCTTTGACTCTTGAAGTAGTAGGTAGGCTGCAGCCAGGGCCCGAAGGCAGGGGGCCCACCCTCGCACGGTGGGGTCTGGTCGGCCGGCAGGGATGCAGAGCCTCCCATGGTGAGAGAGGAAGGGGTATATGTATACAGCGGCTGGCTGAACAGGGCATCCCGTATTAGCCAGTGGCTGTGTTGCGAGTCAGAACCTTCGAGCCGGTCGTCACCGAAACGAAAGAACTGATGGGCCTCTGTAAGGCCGAGGGCCATGGGTTACCTGGTACCAGGATTTCCGGAGCGAGAAGGGGAAGGGACCCAGGTCGGAGACATGAGGAGGAGAGGGAGAAAACTCCATTTCCTGCAGGCGGAGGCAGAAGTGAATGATAGGGGCCTGCCACTGCCGTAGGGGCGTCGGGCAAAATGTGTCCGTCACGGGAGCGGCTAGGGTCTGGCGATTTGCCCGAGAGGTAGGCCCCGGAGGGGAAAACTTACCGAGATGAGGCTGGTGGTGGGCGAAGAGCTCGGTGAACAGGAAAATGGGCGAGGACAGGCCAGGGTCTGGACTGAGCCCGAAAAGGATCGGGGCCCCACTGAGAGGAAGTGGGGAGTCCCGATCTGAGTCACAGCACCAATGAAAGGGGCCGGGCAGAGACCAAACTACACCGGTCACGGTCAAGAGATCTCTATTGGAGGTATCCAGCGGCACCCCGCAAGGAGAAGGAAGAGAAGAGAGAGAGGGCTGCTGGTGTGCTGGGTTTTATATCCCTTGGGCCTACGTGGATTGGGCTAGGGGCGGGCCCAAGGGAAGGCGGGAGATGCTTCTTTCTGACTGGCCCTCCTTTGGGGGGTTCAGACAGTGCCCGGTCAAGGAGGGGAGAAGAACGCACAACAGGCCCCATCTCAAGGTACGGCGCCATTTTAAGGTACCCCATGTTACCTAACACAGACCTTGATGTATACAAGAAAACAGAACAAAGCCTGGATGGGTAAATTGTGACTGGGTAAATTTGTTATGCCATGCTTCTTTTTTCCAATGACTTTTATCCTGTAATAACCACCCCTCTCCCATGTGCCCAACACCCTCAGTGTAGCACCCTCCAGGCCCCTCCAACACTTACTCCGGCTCCAGGTGCCCACCCACAAATAGTGCTTCATTGAAGCCCGCTATGATGTGAATGATTCCCTCAAGGTAGTTGCCTCACTGTGCTTGGTTTCATTCACTCAAGGACCCTGAGCAGTTACACTAGCTAAGTGGGGAAATATTCCCAACATGATATAAATCGTGAATATTTAAATAAGTCCTATTTTATTCACTCTCCCTTAAATGCTAAAGTGTCAACTCTATATCACTTTGGCTCAAATGATTCAGTTGTTAAAATACCTACAACGTGGTCATTGTACTTTTTTTTCTTTTTTTGAGCCAAATGCTTCTGTGTATGGGTTTATTGTGGAAGCATATGTGGAATACAGCTCTCAAGTTCTTTTCTAGGTTTTCCTTTTACAAATCTACGCTGCTTGCACCTTGAGTCAAACTAAACTAGTCACAGTTCCCAGTAACAGCTGTTATCTCCATTTACAAAGTAAGTTCTCCAATCTACTTAGATTTAAAATGCAGCTTGAATTTGACTTTTCTGAATCTCCTCTTTTATAGAATTTTGTGTGTCTCACAATCATAAGATTGTGAGAATTCAATAAAATAATGCATGTAAAGCACCTATCATGGTGACTCAATAAATGGTAATTATTACTGCATGACTTACTATATCTTTTTTCATCCTTTTAGCACTGAAAGAAAAGTTTTACATAACTATTAGTCAAATTAATGAAGAATTGAATTAACCTAGTTAATATTTTTCAATTGATTAGCTTAAAAGTATAGAAAATAACACTAGAGATGGGGAATGGAGAAATAATAATATTCAAAATAAAAATTAGCAAATCCAAGCAAATTCAGCAGATCCCTAGCAGATTCCATGTAAAAGGCATCCAAAGAAGTGACCATTTACCCTCTTTCTAAATCAATTTTCCTTTCCAAAGGAATGTTTAATAACTAAAATAGTGTTGTAGACATCGCTGCCTTATGTTTGCAATAGTTTTGTGCCTTCGCATTTTTACAGAACTCCATCAACTTTTCAGCTTTTCTCTTAAAATCCTTTCCTTTTCTCATTAGTCTGTTAGTAATCGTTGCTTTCCTGGCATCTCCATTTTGTCAGGTTATTATGCATTCCTCAGCATTGTGAAAAAATGAAAAGTGGAAAAATCACATATTTTTCAGCTGACTTAACACTGCGTAAAGCACTGAAATTATTAATTGAACATCTTGATTATAAATTAGGTGGAAATAATGTTGAAGAAGCAGCCCCTAGTCATATAGGATTATTATTAGGGCTACACACTGATTTGAATTTCATCCTGGTAGTAGTAAATACAGTTAATACCTGTGAATATGAGCTCATAGATTTTGGCTGAATATCAACCAAATCAAGCAAGCAATTGCCTTTGCAATTTTGAGGTTTACATCCTAAAATCGTGTGAACACTGCATCTTTGCCCCTATAACTGCTTGAGAACTACATCAAGTTTAGCCAAGCTAACAGCTATCTCCCTTCTGGAAACATTTAATCCAAAATCACAACATTTTTAAAACCTCAGTAAAATTCACTCCACTAATTTCAAAGAGGTGATAATCCAAAATAAAGCTTGGTGAATGTTCACCTTTAAATAGTACCATGAAAAATGTGTTAATCTTGGGCAAATTAAAGCATCATCCACATTTTAGCAAATGATTAACTTGCTAAAGATAATAAACCAACTTGAACCTCAGAGTAAAATTTACTAGCATATCACCATGTAATGCTTAATTACAAGCTACTTTTATCTATTCTTTGAAGCAGGACTGGAAAGATCTCTATCTAGCAATATTTTGCATGTTATTTGGGATAGGTTTGGTTAAGGTAACAACTTTCAAAATTCCAATGGCTTAAAACAATAAACTTTTAGTTCATGCTTACATAACATTTCTATGTGAATGCCAGATTGCTAAGGGAGCTCACTTCCACTGTCATGTACAGACCCTGTGATGGTTAGTTTTATGCATTGATTTGGCTGGGCTATGGTGCCCGGTTATACAACCAAACATTAATCAAGGTGCTGCTATGAAGATACTTTGTACATATGATTAACATTTGCAATCAATTGACTAAAGAAAGAAGTTTATCCTCCACTATGCGGGCAGGCTTCACCCAACCAGTTAAAGACAATCAGGGCAGAATTGAGACTTCTCTGAGGAAGATGAAATTCTGCCTCAGGAGTGCAGCATCTGCTCTGGCCTCAGGTTTCAGCCTGCTGGCCTGCCCTACAAATTTCAGACACACCAGCCTCTATGATTGCATAAATCAATTCCTTGAAATAAATTTCTTTTTTGCATTTTTTGTGTTTATGTATACATATTACATACGTGTGTGTATGTTTGTGTGTGCATATATTGTCAAATCTTACTTGTTTGTTTCTCTGAAAACCCTATTAAAAAACCCCCACCACCACTCCAAGCTCTTTCCATCTGCTAATTCTGCCATTGTCATCTTCCTCTATTAACTGGCAGAGGAGAAAGAGCACAGAAAAAGCACACAGAGAAGAACTCATTGAAAGGTTTTATAGATCTGGAAGTAGCACATAGCATTTTCTGTTTACATTCTTTGTGAGAGATCTGGTTAAGCCTAATTGCTAGAAAAGCTGGGAAATGGCACCTAGATGGGTCCCAAAATAGAGAACAGATTTTGATGAACAAAATCTAGTTTGTCTCTATCACAGTAGTCTCTACTAAAATTTTAAATAATATTATTTATAACACAATTTGTAAAATTATATTTTTGTTATTTTAATTTGAGATTTTCTATTTTGTCATTTAATAAGAAATTTAAGGCGAGTCTCAATTTGGATGAATGAAAGTAGAGGGATGGTCATTGTAGGCTGAAGGAATAGAGAAATCTTGAAGAAAGTGAGAAGGGTAGGAGGAAAAGAAAAAAGGGACCTGAAAGATGGATAGAGAGGGTACAGCTCTCTGGAATTTGTGATCTGATCTTATTTGCCCTTTCCCTCTCTGTTAGTGTATCATTACCTTGGTGAGCCACCATTATAAATGGGAGTTGCCTATTTCTCATGCATGTTTAAGCAACAACAACAAAAAGTTAGAAAAACTGGCCTGGATCTTGGAGTAAGTGAGGAATGAAGAAAAATAAGGCTAGATAAGTATAGAGTCGGTCATCTCAAGATATTAAATTTTACTGTTCAGACAATGAAGAGTTAATGTTAAGCCTTTAAAAAAGGATTAATTGATCAATATCACATGTTACATTTACCATTCTGCTTTATTTAAAACTAATGGGACTTGGGAGAGGCATGAATGACATAGATCAGTTAGAAGGAAGATTGCAGTAATGGTATGAGGAAGAGCTAAATTCCTGCATTGTGACAGGGGTGGTGGTAATTAAAAGAAAAGGAAAAAAAGGAGTGACATTATGGCAGTAGCATGAATGGCACTTAATGGCTTATTGGATACAGCGGTAAGGGAAATAAAATATTTTAAAATATTGCCTAGGTTTCAAATTCTAGTGATGGAAGGCTGGTGTAATTTAATTAAAATTAGGGTTACTTAACTGGTTCTCTGGAATATGCTAAGCTTCCCAGCAGAGACAGCCAAGGCACTTGGCCCCTCTTGTGGCACATATAGTGCACTGTGGGGGCCCAGAAAAGAGGGTGAACCTTACAGGAATGTCCAGTTTCCTTTGCCATGTTCAGACCTCTTGTATTACTAAACCATACTTCATCACTCCAGAAAGACATTTAATGTTCATTAAGGAGATATAAATAGGTTGCTCCCTTATCAAACCGGCAACTGGGTCAATTTCACACTGAGTCATTAAATGTCTTAAGAACTAGTAATCTATCATGCTTTAATGACAACTTTAAAATGGTATTTCAAAACCAAAAGATTTATATCCCATTAAGAGATGATTGTAATTTACTAATATAAGACTTGACTCACCCATTGAGAGCTGTGTTTTAGGGAGAAGGGCTGGGGGGGTAACTAGTTTGTAATATTGAAAACAGCTGACCATTTTGGATATTAATTTTAGAGCCAGCATTCACATAATTTTGTGTCTCGGCAGACATAAAGATAGCCAATACATGATAACTTCATCACATTTTGAATGGAACATTTTAACTCAGAAACATAAACTGAAGGGGCTGGACCAAAAGGCAAAGTCAAAAACAAACATACAAAAAACTAAGGCAATATTCTAGCTACTTAAAAGTCGAATAAACACATATGAAATAACAAAATAGTTCTGCATGCTATTGATGGGAACATATGTATCACAGGATCAGTTCCCATGTAATTCCTCTTTCTCACTTAGGGATTACCATGGGTGAACATAGACATTTTCAACTTTGTCCCTATTTACCTTGTCCTTTTTCAGCCTTGCTGATGGTCATGGGGGTCATTTTGAGAGATGGAAGCCTCAGTATGTATTCCACTGGTAGGAGTTCTCCAGAATTCACAATATTTATATAAATTATTTTTCTATTAAATAAAACTCTCTCTGTCTTAAGTATTCTTGCCACTGTTGCTATTACTCTGTAGCTATTAATTATTTTTTATCAAACTCTTTACAGTTGAACATTGGTATTATGTATCATATTGTTGAGAAGATTCATTCTGAGTTTTTAGAAAAATTATGATTCTTCTTTTATCTTTTTATTTGTATGGATTCACTGAGTTAATTATCACTTGATCTAATTTTTCCTTGCTAACTAAATCACTGGGTTATTCCCACCTGTGCTAATCTTTTCATCAGTCATTGGTGTCGTTTGCTTTTGTGTGTCCTACCTCTAAAAGTGGGACAAAACTTTACTCTTTTATTTTTTGACTTCTATGCCTCAATTAATTACTAAATTGCTTTGGTGTCTTCCATATCGTGTTTCCTAAGAATCTAACTGTTGACTCATATAATCAGGCACTTCATGATATCTCAGAAGATGGTACCATGATGACTGTAGTGCTGCCTCACAGCTACTAGTCTCACTCCAGTGTATTCCAAAGCAGGGTTCTCCTCTTTCAGCTCTCTAACTCAATGTCTCTTCCTCACAAAGAAGAACATTGGCTACAATTTAGGAAGTTTCAGGGCTCCTCCCTTAAAGGTATGATTCAGAAACATATCTTTATTTTTCAGTGCCTTGCTTGACTCATCCATAAAATAGAAGTAATAGATTGGAGAACCTCCAAGATCTTATACAACTCAATGTTCTTATGTTATGGAAATAACTTCTGGACACTCAAACAAATATAGAGAAAACTCTTTCTCTCTTGGCCTTTTCTTATTTTTCCTCTCAATAATTTTTTTCTTTCTTGGACATGGAGTAATGAATAAAATAACTGTATTTTATTTATAATTTTGTTGGTTGATATTTAAATGGTTCATATTTTCCACAAAATGGAAGCTTTACCAACTTAAATATTTTTGACTATGTTTTTTCCCTTCAGTTTTCTGTGTGCAAACTGCAGTAGGGAATAACAAATAGTTTCATGTGGTGCTTTAGGTTGTGGGGACATAGTTGCAATTCAACATTTGTAAATTACAGGTAAAAAAAAAAGACAAGATTTTCAATTCAGAAACTAGCAATAAGACTTTGGATGACTGATTTAATTTAAACTTTAATTTACTCATCTTTAAAATAGTCTACTGCTAACATATATTCTAGTTGCAACATTCAGTAAACCTACAAATTATTTGTCAGATTAACAATGCCACCTAAAAATTTAATGTCACTTTCATTAAAATATTTTTCTATATGATATATTACATTCTCAAACTATGAAGGAAGAGAATCATTATTTTTAATATGAAGGCATTGGTCCAGGAAAGTGAAATGAATGGTTCAAGCACACAACTACCTTGTGATTGCAGCCTATATAATTCTCCTTTTCTCTCTCTGACTTTTTGTCTGATTACTTTTATATACCAGAGCATAAAGTTCCATAAATTTGCTTAATACAGTAAATCAATGATTTTTATGTAATTTGTAGTTCTGAATTAGTAATCAACTAATTTTATGCACCAGACCTAACTAGGATCTCTAATGTTTAACTGAAGATGCAAGTGAACAACAACAACATAAAAAGTGATACTGAGGGTTAAGAAGTATTCCCAGCCTCTGATCGTCACTTTCTGTCCAAGAGTGACTAGAGGGAAAACAGAATCATTAAACTGCTAGTAAGAAAATTATATACAAAAAAGTTTAGTTATGCATGAAGAATTAAGTAAAACCCTTTTTGTCACTGAGGAACAATGTTTTAGGAAAATTTCAGAATAGTAGCTAATATGCATAGTTATAATTGGCTGTGTAAAAACTGATGAAATTTATAGAAGTTGCCTCTTTACTTTTTCTTGTAACACCTTATATTTCTTTACCCTCAGATTTTACAGTAGGTAATTCCAAACATAAAAACAAGGCCTTACGAAGGCAATAAGAACAGAAGACAACCCAATAGAAAAATGGGCATTAGACTTGAACAATCTACTCACAAAGGGGATACTTCAATTGCTAATAAAAATAAGGCTTAATTTCATTGGAAGTTAGACAAAAGAAAAATAAAACTATACTACACAAGGGACTATGGTTATGCCCCTTCAATCCAGATGACTTTTAGCCCATACTTGTGCTAAAAGATTACACTCATGTCCTCCAAAGCCCAGTTTTTATGAATATAAGACTGACCACCTGGAAGCTTCAGGTTTCAGGTATATATTTTTTGTATTAGTTCTGCCTCTTGAGTTCTAAGTCCTTACTTAGTGGCCAGGTCAACAGCTGGTATTCTGTTATCCTCACTGTGACTTACTTACATTAAAAGATCTTTCTTTGCTAGTGAACATCCAGCCAGATTCATTCAGTCAACTCTGACAAGTTTCTTGATTTTTAACTGCTAAAGAGGAGAAGTTGAATTCTAGTTATATTTTTCCCATAAGTGTCTTGGTACCTTAGGAAAATTGTTTCATCTCTTCCCTTGAGCTTTGTATGCCAAAATCAGTGGTCATTTTAGCAACACACATGTGTACACACACTCAAGATCCAGTTATACTTTTTCTCCATGCAATAAGTTGCCTGATGATGTTGGCTTTATATATTTACAGAAGGCCATATAAATGTGAGTATGTGTGTTATTTTTTTCCCCTCCAAGAAAAAAACATCTGCTCCAAGGTGAGTAGATGTAAAGAATGTTTAATAATTACATTTTATCTTGTAGTTATTATAATATTTAGATAGCTATTTGTGTAATCATTTATGACTGTCTTTCCAATGGATTAATAGTTGTGTGTGTGTAGGAATAGTAGCATTATTGTTCACCAGCATAATATACAGGCAGATAATATATGCTCAAAATATATTTATTGAATGAAGTAATGAAGAGCATATAGATCCCCAAAGAGTTTTATAAAATATAAACTGTACATCAAAAATATAAGGAGGAATTAGTAGGTGGAAGCTAAGGTGTGCACAAAATATTGGAAGTCCCTGACTGAAGCATAGAGTTGGAAGAGGATGGGAAGGTAGATTAAAAACATGGAGAGTTATCTTGAGACACTTATAAGCATTAAAATGGAGTTGGACTTTATTCTAAGGTCAGCGGAAATATTTTCCAGAACAAAAATTAGAACAATGAGTTTTAGAAAGATCACTCTGTCTTCAAAATTGGAGATGAACTGAAAATGACCAAAAGTTGAGTTCACTTCAGTAACCTGTGCAAGCAATCATAGAACCCTGAATTTGAGTAGCAATCAATAGTATTTGAACAACTAAGTATATACTTAGAAAGTGGATCTGGCAAGAATTTATAATTGATTACAGGTTGGGGTGAGGGAAAAAGACAAGTCAAGGTTAACGTTGAGATGTGCATTAATAACTGAAAGGATATGGTGGGAAGTAGGTTCACTGTATGCCAGTTCCCAACTTAACTGAGTCTGGTGAAACAAGACAACCACACACACAAGTTACATGCAGCAGATTGATTACCTGCAGATAGATAGCAGGGGACAACAAATGTGTAGCATTCACTGTGAGCTGATCCTCTAGGGCTCAGGAAAGCTGCCCATGGTGGATGATATCTCATTTGCACATAACTCACTTACCTATCTAAGGGACCTCAAAGAGCAGCTCCTCTCCAGGTTTTATGCCCCAGGATAATGTGACCACTGGGCTCAAGGGTAGAACAACACATTGTTTCTAGAGGAGCCCTGGAACAGAGTGCAGCCTTTTCAGGACAGTCTCTCTCAATCTCAGGATGTTGCATTCCCAACACATTCTAGTTATTCTTGAGAACCATAAGTGAGAAATAAGGGAGAACTGGGTCAGTCCAAGGCCCCTCCCCGAGAAATATACAGCAGGTGGTCCCATTCATGGTGGCAAGAGAGGAAACATAAAAGGAGGGAGTTGGAGGGAGAGGAGCAAGACTGAATTAACTTTCAACATTAATTTTGCATTCTGCCTATGGAGCTCAGGAAAGAGATCTAAGGCAGGGATGCAGATTTGGGGACATTCAATACATGTCTCAGGAATGGCAAAAAGGTTTACTCTTGTATTTCTACTCTAAAATATTGTAACATTCTTGGAGTGCTGGGTTGAAAAAGGACTTTGAAACATATTCTTTCACAGTGGGGAAAAAAGGTGTTAATTGATTAGTAGAGTTTTGTCGTCACGTAGAAGTGGGAATGGAAGCATATTTGTAGCATTAATCTAGACTGATCTGGATTTTAATTGATGTCATAGGATATATGACATCAAATGAAGCATGTGTATAGAATAAAACTGAAAAGCAGTTAGGTAAGCATTCTGAAGTACCCCAATGTCTTAGAAACATAAAGACAAATGCTACTTTCTAACGATTTAGGGAATGGGCAAAGTAGTCTTTTGTTATCATTTTATCATTGCTGCCAACTGAGTGAGGTTAGGGCAGGCAGAGACCAAAATCCTAAGAAAATGTTTTGGTGCTTCTTATCTTTGATGCTTTTCTTTTGTGTCAACAACATTCCAACATTCTCTCATCTGAGACCAACATATTTTTAATCTAAGGCAGTACTGTCCAATAAAAATATAACTCTAGCCGCAAATACAAGCCATATGTACACATTTATATTTTCTAGTAGCCATGTTATTAAAAAGATTTTAAAAGGTAAAATTAAGTTTAATATTATCTTACCCACATATAGTTCAACATGTAATCAATATTAAACTATTAATAAGCTACATTTTGTATCACATCTTCAAAAAAATCTTTTGTGTAATTTACTCACAGCACATTTCAATATAGACTAGCCACGTTTCAAGTGCTCAATAGCCCCATATGGCTAGGGACTACTGTATTTGACAGTGCATCTCTAACCCTATAAGGTATTAAAGAATCCCTAACTTAGGCTGCGTCAATCCTCTATAACCTTTGGCACCAACTGCCATAATGTACTGATAACTTGGTTCTCTGACCAGGTGCCCATCCATGTGTCAGCCTCAATGCCTGGTCCAACTCTTTCTATTAATACCTTGCTCAGGTGCTGCCTTGGTAATCCCCGTCTGGTCCTTCCTCACAGATCCTTGTCCTAATCACTGACACTGTCTTGCCAGCATTCTGAGCCACATTACTTACTGCCACATTTTTTATTGTGGATCAGTTGCTTGCCTACCTTCCTGGAACTTTCTATTCATAAATTAATTCAGCATATATTGATTGCCTGCTACATTCCAGGCCCTCTGGCACTTTCTTTGTTCTCTGGATACACCATTCTCATAGAATAAGTAAGGGAAAGAGACAAATACTAATAATCCAATAATCACAGCACTACTCTCAATGTCATTTGAGTGAAATGACATGAGAGAACAGAGAAAAGAAAATGTTACTTGTTTGAGGGGACCAATTAATGTTTTCTGGAGCAGAAGTTACTTGGGATGAGTTTGATGGATAAATTGGGCTCATTTGAAGCCTAACTTCTGTTCCCATTGATATGTCAATTAGAAGGAAATTTGGCTGTGTATAACCCAATACTCAAATTAACAGTAGCTTAAACACAGAAATATTAATGTTTACCAGAATAAAAAGAATTCACTTCTTAGTATAGTGTGGTTGCTGAGGATCCGATCCTCATGCTGGTGGTCCAGGCAACAGAAAACGGGAAAGATTGATATAAAAATGAGTTCACCTCTGGGCTGAGATAAGGTGGATTAAAGGAGAGAGGTCAGTTCATGGGGAGAGGAGGGCATATAAGGTTCCAGAAAAGAGAGATAAAAGAAGATAATCAGCCAAGAAGGGAGCAAGTTAATGTCACAACAGTAATGTTGTGATTGTAGAAGAGTAATACATATAAAGAAATATATTCCCTTGGGATAAAACAACAATAAAATCAAAACTCAATAGGTACACAATAATACACTATATAAAATTGAAGTATGAGTTTTTTGTTGATTAGAAGGACAATAATTATATCAGGGATGTTATTTTCAATAGCTGTGTTTTTCCAAATTTATTTTCCCCAACTGGAAGATGTCCAGAAGCCCTCATTCACTTAGAAGGAATTTGGCTGTATTTTTTTTTCTGAACTAAAGAAACTGTTTGAAAACTTGGACTGTGTATTTATGGGTTGCTTTGCCAACCTATAGTGGCAATATCTTTTGAGACACTCAGTGGGGTTGACTTTGTCAAGTGTAACAAAGAATATTTCAAATACTGGGGGCTTGGCAAAATCCTCAGTGAGGTTTGCCAGGTGCTGTTCCATCAATTTTTAACGCCTATTTTTTTAAGAGACATTTAATCCATACTTATTTCTTACTGCTTTACTTCTTAACTCATCAAAATGTTATATTTCAAGAGCTTTTTGATGTGTATGGTACCTTTGGGCTTTTTTCCCCCTTCTTCAAAACAGGAAGTTATGTTAGCCAAAGGGATTTTTTTTTTTAAAAAAAAAAGGAGAAAACCCTTGAATGTTGAAAAGGGTATTGGTTCTGATTGCAAAAGCCTTGAGGTTTGAATTGGTGCTGAACATGAGTGAAATTATCATCAAAGAAAATAGAAAACTGATTTGTGTGTGGATTTTTAATATAATGATAGACGCAGCATCAGAATATATCACAAATTATTATAGTTTGGATATGGTTTGTTCCCACGGAAACTCATGTTGAGGCTTGGTCTCCAATGCGATGGCGCTTGGAGGAGGAGGCTTTAAAAAGTGATTCCCTCGTTAAGTTAGGTTAATGTCTTTTATTTGTCATCATCATTATTATTATTATTTTGCAGCTCTGGTTAGTTCTCATAGGAATGAGTTAATTCCCATAAGAGTAGGTTGTTATATCGAGGTTGCTTCTAGTGTTTTGTTCTTTTTGCACATGTGGCTCCCCTTCCATTTTAAGACAGCATGAGAACCTCACCAAAAGCTGCCAGATGCAGCTGCCCAATTTTTAACTTTCTGGACAATAGAACTGTGAGCTAAATACACCTCTTTTCTTTATAAATTATCCAGTCTCAGGTATTCGGTTACAACAACACAAAATGAACTAAAACATAGATTACCTAATCCCATCCTCCACTGAGATATTGAATCCCCTCTGTAATTGATCCACATGTTATTGTCATAATTCAGCTTGAATACCTCTGATAACAAGAAACTCACTGCCTGCTAAGATGAATTTTTTTCTCCAGAAAAACAAAGTGGTTATAGCCTTAAACTCTTTTCCACTGTAACTCCCATCATTTGGCTTTTACTTGCTTGATGAAACAGAATCCATGTTTTTTTCTCTGCTACATGACAACATTTTAAATGTTTAAGGACAGCTGTGCCATCTCCCTGGTTCTCATATTCTCTAAGTATAAAATGCCACATTCCTTAAACTACTTATATGGGAAATTTTATACCCATCCAATAACCAAAGAAACCCTTTCTGTGCACCAATATTAGTTCATGTTGCTTTCGAACATTGTCATTTAAAATTAAATAATCTATATGTTGTGCCACCAGCTAAAATAATTGAAGAAATGCAACCCTATTCCTGTATGTTTCCTTTCTATTCATGCGGCTTATATTCCTCCACAATTCTCTATTATCACTCCACTCATTTGACACATATACACCACACACACACACACACACACACACACACACACATCAGAAAAGGGACAGGCACAATATGCACAGCATGTGGCCTTAGAGACTGTTTCTAAGATTTTATTTAGACCTAAAATGGGTATTCAATAATTAAAACTGACAGTAAATCCAGACAATATATATTACTTTATATCTACAAACATAATGTGTGAATACATGCACAAATTTATACATATATAATGAAATAATCTAATATCTATACAATCTGAGGTTATGAATAGAAAATACATTTATATATACATATATATACACACATACACATACATATATTTACCCCCACAGACTCACATTCACAGCAGTAAATGTCTTGAATTTGCTAAACAATTACATCAGGTTTACTACTGAGCATAACAGCATTTGAAACAAATCAGCCTAAGTGTTTTATTGCAGCACTATTCACAATAGCAAAGACTTGGAACCAACCCAAATGTCCAGCAATGACATACTGGATTAAGAAAATGTGGCACATATACACCATGGAATACTATGCAGCCATAAAAAAGGATGAGTTCATGTCCTTTGTAGGGACATGGATGAAGCTGGAAACCATCATTCTCAGCCAACTATCGCAAGGACAAAAAAACCAAACACCACATGTTCTCACTCATAGGTGGGAATTGAACAATGACAACACTTGGACACAGGAAGGAGAACATCACACACCAGGGTCTGTTGTGGGGTGGGGGGAGGAGGGAGGGATAGCATTAGGAGATATACCTAATGTAAATGAAAAGTTAATGGGTGCAGCACACCAACACGGCACATGTATACATATGTAACAAACCTGCACGTTGTGCACAGGTACCCTAGAACTTAAAGTATAATAAAAATGTATATATATATATATATATAAAAGAAATGTATAAGGGAAGGGCAGCGAGGTTACAGAGATCTATGGTACTCATCAGGATAGGTTTATCAGATTTTACACATGCCATGTGGACTTCTCAAATACAATCTTGCTCCCTTGATCTAATGTATGTTAATAGAATGCAAAAATTAAAATGAAAAAAAAGAAAAATCCTTTGTTTCCACTATTATCTACTGTTAAAATCATCCTAAACTGTACACAGGAAGTGTTCTTGAATTTCTTCAGCTGAAATTCTTCTCTTTCTCCTACACAGCTCCATAGTACTGTATTTGTATTTCAGTTATCATATAAATCAAATGTGGTGCAGTGTCAGGAATCTTATCTTACACTAAAACAATAAAGTCTCCAATCCCAGTGCCAATGTTAATACTAGGTAACTTGTACTACTTACTGTATGTGTTCTTGTCTCGGTTTCCTAAAAAAAGAATAGGATCTATCTCTCAGGAGTGTGTGTGTGTGTGTGTGTGTGTGTGTATGTGTGTGTGTTAGAGAGACAGTGAAAAAGACAGAGAGAGGTCAGACGAACAGAGGAGAAATTGATAAGAAAAAAACACCAACACTTACCTTTTAAATATTTGATAACAGTTATGTTGTTTACTATAATGTATGACCCATAGTCAATCTTTAATATATATTTACGTTTTATCTTTCCATAGCCAATGCATGCTTTGTGTTGGTCTAGTCGGCTTCATTGTTTATCTGTCAAACCATTCTTAGTCACCAACCCAAACATTTCCTCTTGGCAGTTTACTAAAATTTCTAAAGCACAGATTTGACCAGAGCTTCATTCTAATGAAAAAAGGATTATATATGTATTTTCCATTCCCTGAATTTGCTTTTCATATACCCACAGCTCCCCTCAAATCCCCAGAGATTCCGCAGCCTTCGGAGAAATTAAAATCAGATACCGCTAATAATTCTATAATATAATAGACTTCAGAACCACCACTTAAACCTAACAACCAACAGTGTATATAATTATAAATTTCTAGAGCCAATTACATTAATGTTTAGGATCAAGCTATTTGTCTCCTTTTTTTTGAAAATTCTAACAGATATGACAAGAAAAATGCTAGTGGGTAATAATTGAAGAGAAAAAAATAACAAATTTTAGATGGTAACAATTATTTTTCAATAAAGCTAGAATATCTGTTGAAAACAGAACTATTGAAATAGCATAATTAGGTAGACAAATACAGAAAATATATAAAAATTATTAAATTTATATAAATTACAATAACCAATTCTAAAATATAATAAAATTATATTTGCAAGTGTACAAAAAAAACATAGCTAAGAAAAAAGTTAACAAGTAGTCAATTGGAAGTTATCTAAACATTGCTAACTTTTCTGATGGATATAAACGTATCCTAAATAAATTTTAAACACAATATTGTAAAAATGCCAATTCTCTCTAAAGAATTTAAAAGTATAATGCAATTTCAATAATAATTCAAGCAGGATTATTTTGAAAATTAACAAAGTGATTATAAAATATGTGTGTAAGAATAAATGGATAAGGATGCCTTGGAAAGAAGAATGTAATGGAAAAAAATCTTTACTACTTATTAAGTGATATTACACAACTACAGGGTTTTGCACATTTATGTGTAATGTGGAAAAAGCAGTCAAATACATGGCATAAAGGTAGTGGGACAAGAAGAATATGGATTATGACACTTACTGTGAAAGAAAATGACTAAGTCTATGGTGGGCAAGCCAAGCTAACAACACACAAGGGAAAGTGCAGAAAAGAAAATATTCAAGATTTGAGATGAGGGTGGGAGTGGGGTAGATACATTCTGAAGACGGAGCATGGTACTTAAACCAAAGTGACTAAATTTTGAACTTGTCCATGATTGGGATATTTAGGTTTTGCTGACAAAAGTATTTCTGGGGCAGAATGAATACCCTGCAATAGATTAGAATATGTTGCCTACTAAAGAACAAGATTAGATCTATTAGAAAAAATTAAGGAAACATTTTCTGACTCTCATTTATGACTGTCCAAGTTATATCTCTTATATATATATATTCCAAGTTCTCTATAATAAGCACATATCTCCTTCATAAAAATTAATAAACATTATATGAAAGAAAGATCATTCCAGTGGATCCAACCAGAATAGCAAATCTAATTAGTAATTTTTAACTTTCACAAACAGAAAGATGGGAAAATACCTGTTATGTTCATAAAATAATATCAAAGGGAGATAAATCAGCACTTGTCAAGCTTTTGCAAAACTGTTCATCTCGTTGTCACATTTGGGTAAACGAATTAGAGGAGTGGATAAAAGGAATAATGCCCCCCCACACAGCCTCTCTGATACGTGCATTTATTTATTAGGCTATCAGAAAGAGCTAATCTCAAAGGATTCACTTAGTAGTAGAAATTATTGCAGAGCAGAAAGCTTACATAATCCATTATTAGTTAGAATTTTTATCGAATCACCTAATTAAAAGTTCCTTCTTTCTTAAACTGCTTAATGAAGAGCTGCATCATGACTCCTGAAGTGAGTCAGGGGTTTTCAAGGATTTAAGGATGAAGGAAGTAAATACATAGCATGATATCTCATTAACCATCACACCGTTCCATGGGAGTCAAAGTAACACAAGCATTGTTGTGTATTGCAGTAAAATGGGGAAGGATCGACTACTAACTATAAAACCGAACTCTTAAAGGAAGCTGCTCTCTTCACTGACCTTTTCCTCCCTCATATATAGATTTTTTAAGTTTACTTTTTCTGTTATTAGCATTGCCTCCTACCATTCTTTTCCCTAAGGGCATTCACTTAAATATATGATGTACACCTTTTTTTTTTTTTTTTTTGGTAAATTTTATTGCAAAAAGTGCATTGTTGATTTTTTTTTTTTTTTTTTTGAGATGGAGTCTCGCTTTGTTGCCCAGGCTGGAGTGCAGTGGCGCAATCTTGGCTCGCTGCAAGCTCTGCCTCCTGGGTTCACGCCATTCTCCTACCTCAGCCTCCTGAGTAGCTGGGACTACAGGCGCCCGTCACCACGCCTGGCTAATTTTTTTTTTTCTTCATATTTTTATTAGAGATGGGGTTTCACCGTGTTAGCCAGGATGGTCTGGATCTCCTGACCTCATGATCCACCCGCCTTGGCCTCCCAAAGTGCTGGGAATACAGGCATGAGCCACCACGCCTGGCCATGAATATAAGTTTTAAATTTGTGTATATTACACTTTTCTATAGATGTCAATCTGTTGCTTATGTCACCAGCATTCATGCTGCTTTGTGAATTTCTAGTTCCTTGCATCAAACTGCAGAGTTCTCCATGGAGTGTATCCACCATGTTTGACCTGGTCACTCTGCAGGTCATGGATGCATTCCAAACTTCCACTACTACACACAACAATAATGTGGTAAGCATCTGCTTACATGCTCCCTTTTGAAACATGGCGAAAATTCCTTTGGAATATATATCTAAATGGTAAACTGCTAGCTCATAGACTGGCCAATCAATGAACATCTTTCAGAATGCTGTCAAGAACAATTAGGCCTGTGTACACTTACACACTTATATCACCTCATCTCTGGACACACTTGACATTGTCTAATCTAATATCTGTACATAGACGCAAAGTGATATTTCAATTGCATTTCTCTAGTTATTAATGAATTTGAGCATTTCTTCATATGCTGCTGGAAATTGGGCCTTCTTTTTTCAGAGCGCCTGCATCCTCTGCCCATTTCTCGATTGTAGTTATTGTCTTTTTCTTACTTATTTTCAGGAAATCTTTCATATTCAAGATATTAGATATTTGTCATTTTCAGAAATCAAAAATATCTCCTCCCAATTTGTTATGCATTTCTAAACTTTGTCAATGGTATTTTCTGTTTGGTAAAAATCCAAATTTTTAATTTTACAGCTTATGATTTGGGCATTTCTAAGTAAATATTTAACCACAAGATTATAAAGATGTTTTCTTATATCTGCTCCCATTGATTTAACAGTTTTAACTTGTAATCATTTGAGGGTCCATTTGTAAATGTCTTTTTGGATATATAAATTTATTTATCTCTATATTGCAAAGCATAGAAACATCTTTTATTTTCCTCACTGATTTAAGCATCAGTTTTATTATGCATTAAATTTTCAAACTCACCGTATTTAAGTTGTCTGTCTCTAAACTCTGTTCTGGGTCCCCATTAGTCTATTTGTCTGTTTTTGTGCTAATACAACATTAGTTTATATCATTATATCACCATAGTATGTCATCATTTTTAAATTTTTGATACAGCAGCCTATTAGACAATGTCATCGTTTCTGACAGGGAGTCTCCCCATCCCAATTCACACTTTTTCAACGTTGACTTTATACTTCCATATAAATTTCAGAATAAATTTATCAAGCTCCTTTCAAAAATTCAACTTAACTTTTGACTGGTATTGCTTTTAATACATGCATAATATGTTAGAACTAGTATCTTTAAAAAATGAAATCATCTTGGAGTCTGAGGCAGGCGGATTGTCTGAGCTCAGGAGTTCGCGACCAGCCTGGGCAACATGGTGAAACCCCATCTCTACTAAAATACAAAAAAATTAGCCGGGTGTGGTGGCGCGCACCTGTAGTCCCAGCTACTTGGGAGGCTGAGGCAGGAGAATTGCTTGAACCCAGGAGGTGGAGGTTGCAGTGAGGCAAGATCACGCCACTGCACTCCAGCCTAGGTGACAGACTGATATTCTGTCTCAAAAAAAAAAAAAAAAAAGAAAAAAAATTAAAACATCTAACCCAAGCATGTGGAATCAATTTTTTATTATCTGCTTTATATTGCAATATTAAATTTTTTTCCATCAAAATTATTATATATTTTTGATTAGGATAAATTTTTAAGTACTTGATAAATCATGGTACTATTATAGAAAATACATTTTGTATGCTGACTTCTGGTTAGTCTATTATGTTTAACAACAGTAGTAATAGCATTATCTCTATATTATTATATTATCTCTATATTGTTCGTGATCTTAAGAGAGTAAATCTAATATTCTTTCAATATTTTGCTATTCATTTGTGGTATAGAATCCTTGCCAAATGAAGGCATTCATGACTATTTCTCTTTGAAAAAGTTGCTTTATAAATTATAAATAGATGCTTAATTGAAAAATAATATACATTTAGAAAAATGTGCAGGTCACAGAAGTACAGCTCATGAATTTTATTGCTGCTTTGCTTTATTTTTAAATAAAGTTTTTATTTGGAATAACTTTAGGCTTACACAAAAGTTGCAAAGATAGTACAGAGAGTTCCCAAATATTCTTTTAATTTATGATCTGAATTATTATGGTACATTTTGTCAAAACTAAGAATCACTATGCATTACGGTTTCTAAATTCCAAGTTTTATTCAAGTATCACCAATTTTCCACTAATGTCCTTTTTCTGTTCCACCACCCAGTGCAGGTGCTACATTACATTTAGTTGCTGTGTCTTCTTAGTCTCCTCTTGTTGGTGATAATTTTAATGTTATTCTTTGTTTTTCATGCCTTTGACAATTTTGAGGGGTACTCGTCAGATAATTTATAGAATTTTCCTCCATTTGGATCTGTCTGATTTATTTTTTCATGATTAGACTGAAGTTATGTGTTTCTAGAAAGAATCTGACAGAGGTGAAGTGCTGTTCCCATTACATCACATCAGGCAGTATATAATAATCACATGCCATCACTACTAATGTTAACCTCCGTCACTTGCTTAAGATTTTGTTGCCAGGTCTCTGCACTGAAAAGTAAGCCTCTCCTTTCTCCTCCGCTGCTTTTAATACTCTGTTCTATGGAAAGAATACATCAAACCTTTTCCACACCCAAAGGGGATAGGGAGGATGAAGTTCCACCTCCTGGAGAGGCAAATATCGATATAGATCATTTGAAGTTCATTTGTTAGGAAGACTCATCACTTCATCATTCATTAATTTAATCATTTAATTATGTCAGCATGGTTTCATGTAGAATTAATTTATACTTAGGGTTATAATGCAATGCAAAGGCATTTCCTGTGGCTTGTTATTGCTTCAAACTGAAATTTAGCCAGTGGGAGTTCTTTCAGGTTGGTTCCTGGGTTATTTTGACATGTCAGACCCAGTATTTATTTTATTTATTTATTTATTTATTTTCATAAATAAAATAACTTTCCAGCTAACAAGCTATTCCTAGCCCATCTTCTATTTTCTCTGTTTCAGCTTTAGAATCTGCCTTTTCTTCAAGAATTCTTCATTCCATTAATTGTAGAATGGTATTTCAAAGCTAAGATCTGAATCCTGACAATGTTTGTTACTACTGGGAGATATGAAACTTTATCAAAAGCTTCTTTGATGCTTATTGAGATAACCACATAACTTTTAAATATTTTATTCTACTACAAAGACAAATTATATTATGTTTTATTTATTGGATCATCCTTGTATCTTTGCATAAACCAAGTTTGATTATGGAATATAATTTTAATGTGCTTTAGGGTTCTTTTGTTTAGTATAATTTTTGTTTTCTTTATACATAGAAGTAGCCTGTGTTTTTATTTTATGTTTTGTTATACTGAATCTATCTACATATTATAAACAGGAATTATATTGACTTCACAAATAAGCTAGGCAATTTACTCTGATTACATCCTAGAACAATGTATATAAGATAGAAATGATCCGTTACTTAAAATTTGATAGCAGTCAGCTGTGCCTGAATTTTAGCATGAAGAGAGGGTTTTCACTAAGATTTTTATTTATTTGATAGTTTTTTCACTAATTATTTTATCAAACTGGACATTTTATATTATTCTAGGAATTTATGCATTTCTTTTAGGTTTTCAAATGTAAAGGCACACACATTTTAATAACAGACCTCTTATTTTTGTCTCCGACATGTGTGTAACTATTTTACTATTTTTGTATTTTCTTTATTTGTATTTTTGGCCTACTTTTTCATTCTTTCAGTCTTTCAAAACTTCCAAGTTCTTTCAATCTTGTTAACATTTTCATAAAAGTAGCATTTTATTTTGTAAGTTTTTCCACATTTTTTGTTTTTTTGTTTTCTTGATTTATGTCTTTACATTTTTTATTATTTTTATTATTTTCATTGTGTGAGTTAATATAATTATTTTTCCAGTATTCGAGTTGAATGTCTAACTATTTTGATTCATGTCCCATTGGTTTTTTTTTTATCTAAATAAAGATTCTGGACGGGTGCAGTGGCTTACACCTGTAATCCCAGCACTTTGGGAGGTTGAGGTGGGCAGATCACGCAGTCAGGAGTTTGAGAGCAGCCTGGCCAACATGGTGAAACCCCATCTCTACTGAAAATACAAAAAATACCTGGGCGTGGTGGTGCATACCTGTAATCCCAGCTACTCTGTAGACTGAAGCAGGAGGATCATTTGAACCCAGGAGGCAACGGCTGCAATGAGACGAGATCACGCCATTGCATTGCAGCCTGGGCGACAGGGCGAGAAAAGGTATTCAATTAGGAAAAGAGGAAGTCAAATTGTCCCTGTTTGCAGATGACATGATTGTATATCTAGAAAACCCCATTGTCTCAGCCCAAAATCTCCTTAAGCTGATTAGCAACTTCAGCGAAGTCTCAGGATACAAAATTAATGTACAAAAATCACAAGCATTCTTGTACACCAATAACAGACAAACAGAGAGCCAAATCATGAGTGAACTCCCATTCACAATTGCTTCAAAGAGAATAAAATACCTAGGAATCCAACTTACAAGGGATGTGAAGGACCTCTTCAAGGAGAACTACAAACCACTGCTCAATGAAATAAAAGAGGATACAAACAAATGGAAGAACATTCCATGCTCATGGGTTGGAAGAATCAATATCGTGAAAATGGCCATACTGCCCAAGGTAATTTATAGATTCAATGCCATCCCCATCAAGCTACCAATGACTTTCTTCACAGAATTGGAAAAAACTACTTTAAAGTTCATATGGAACCAAAAAAGAGCCCGCATCGCCAAGTCAATCCTAAGCCAAAAGAACAAAGCTGGAGGCATCACGCTACCTGACTTTAAACTATACTACAAGGCTACAGTAACCAAAACAGCATGGTACTGGTACCACAACAGAGACATAGATCAATGGAACAGAACAGAGCCCTCAGAAATGATGCCGCATAGCTACAACTATCTGATCTTTGACAAACCTGACAAAAACAAGAAATGGGGAAAGGATTCCCTATTTAATAAATGGTGCTGGGAAAACTGGCTAGCCATATGTAGAAAGCTGAAACTGGATCCCTTCCTTACACCTTATACAAAAATTAATTCAAGATGGATTAAAGACTTATATGTTAGACCTAAAACCATTAAAATCCTACAAGAAAACCTAGGCAATACCATTCAGGACATAGGCGTGGGCAAGGACTTCATGTCTAAAACACCAAAAGCAATGGCAACAAAAGCCAAAATCGACAAATGGGATCTCATTAAAATAAAGAGCTTCTGCACAGCAAAAGAAACTATCATCAGAATGAACAGGCAACCTACAGAATGGGAGAAAATTTTTGCAACCTACTCATCTGACAAAGGGCTAATATCCAGAATCTATAATGAACTCAAACAAATTTACAAGAAAAAAACAAACAACCCCATCAAAAAGTGGGCAGAGGACATGAACAGACACTTCTCAAAAGAAGACATTTATGCAGCCAGAAAACACATGAAGAAATGCTCATCATCACTGGCCATCAGAGAAATGCAAATCAAAACCACAGTGAGATACCATCTCACACCAGTTAGAATGGCCATCATTAAAAAATCAGGAAACAACAGGTGCTGGAGAGGATGTGGAGAAATAGGAACACTTTTACACTGTTGGTGGGACTGTAAACTAGTTCAACCATTGTGGAAGTCAGTGTGGCGATTCCTCAGGGATCTCGAACTAGAAATACCATTTGACCCAGCCATCCCATTACTGGGTATATACCCAAAGGACTATAAATCATGCTGCTATAAAGACACATGCACACGTATGTTTATTGTGGCACTATTCACAATAGCAAAGACTTGGAACCAACCCAAATGTCCAACAACGATAGACTGGATTAAGAAAATGTGGCACATATACACCATGGAATACTATGCAGCCATAAAAAATGATGAGTTCGTGTCCTTTGTAGGGACATGGATGAAACTGGAAAACATCATTCTCAGTAAACTATCGCAAGGACAAAAAACCAAACACCGCATGTTCTCACTCATAGGTGGGAATTGAACAATGAGAACTCATGGACACAGGAAGGGGAACATCACACTCCGGGGACTGTTGTGGGGTGGGGGGAGGGGGGAGGGACAGCATTAGGAGATACACCTAATGCTAAATGACGAGTTAATGGGTGCAGGAAATCAACATGGCACATGGATACATATGTAACAAACCTGCACATTGTGCACATGTACCCTAAAACCCTAAAGTATAATAAAAAAATAAAATAAAAAAATAAATAAATAAATAAATAAATATTCTGCTGCATTTTACAAATTCTGACAGGTTGTATTACATTAATATTTATTTCTATGTGTTTCTGAATTTGTCTATTATTTTATTTTTAACCATGCAATATTTAATTATATGCTACTTAATTTCTTCAGCATATGAAATTTGTTTAGCTATTTTTAGCTACTAGCTTTTCACTCTGTAGGATTATGTTTAAAATATGAGGAGTCTTCAGAAAGTTTATAGAAAATTCATATTATTAAAAAAACTATGCATAGATTTCAAAATTTTTTGCACCAAAGTAAACTCATACTAACTTGTTGTGACATACCTGAATAGGATCTAAGAAGAATATGCCATTACTTTGGAAAGAGCAACATGAATTCTGCTAAAATTGGAGCAAGACTATCAAATTCATTGTGTACCTTGGGTGGAAGAATGATGAAATCACTAATGCCTTATTAAAGTTTATAAAGATAATGCCCCCAAAGAAATCAGCAATTTACAATGGATAACTTGTTTGAAGAAAAGACAAGTCTTCAGTGGCAGACCATCCACATCAACTGAAGAGAAAAAAGTTAATCTTGTTTGTTCCCTCATTAGAGAGGACCAGTGAGTAACAGCAGAAAAACAGCCAACACTACAGACTTTTAAATTGGTTCAGCTTATACAATTCTGACTGAACAAGTGAAGTTGAGCAAAGTTTCCATTTGATTGGTTCCAAAACTGTTACACACAGATCAACTGCCGAGCCGACAAGAGCAGAGCTTTCTATGGAAATTTTCAAAAAGAGGGATCAAGATCCTGAAGGATTCTTCAAAGAGTTGCAACAGAAGATGAAACATGGCTTTATGGGTACAATCCTGAAGACAAACCACAACCAAATCAATGGTTACCAACAGGTGGAAGTAGTCCAGTCAAAGCAAAATTGAACTTGCCAGAGCAAAGGTAATGGAAATAGTTTTTTGGGGACATTCAGGGCATTTTGCTTCTTGACTTTCTGGAGGGCCAAAGAACAATCACATCTGCTATTATAAGAATGGTTTGAGAATGTTAGCCAAAGCTGTAGCAGAAAAATTCCCAGGAAAGATTTATCAGAGGGTTTTTCACCACCATGACAATGTTTCTGCTCATTCTTTTCACCAACAGGGCAATTTTATGAGAGTTTCAACGGGAAATCATTAGACAGCCACAATATGGTGCTGATTTTTGGCTCCTTCTAACTTCTTTTTCTTTCCTAATCTTAAAGAATCTTTTAAAGACACCCACTTTTCTTTAGTTAATAATGTAAAAAATATGTATTGACATTGTTACATTTCTAGGACCCTCAGTTCTTTAAGAATGAACTAAATGGCTGATATCATTGCTTATAAAAGTGTCTAGAACTTGATGAAACTTACATTGAGAAATAGTTTATTTTATATTTTTATTTTTTAATTCTATTTTTTCACGAACTTTTTTGAAGTTTATTCACACATATTATGTGTGATATTAACAGTTTGAACTTATTGAGACTTCCTTTATAGGCTGATGGCCCACCATTTTAGTGACTGATACATAAACATTTGAAAGGAATATGGATTCTCTTGTGTGTATAAATATACATGTCTACATACTTATGGCTCAAGTTGATTAGTTGTGTTGCTACATAGACCATTAGTTTTGATGCTCTCATTCTAAAATATTAGGGTCAATATTCTCTATTAGATTCCTGAGATCGTCCATCCTCCAAGCATACTAACTATGGATGAAGCACACCTCTTTCCTAATACCATCCTCTCTAGCTCTCTGACTTTCTGTTGTACTGTGTACCAATTCCATTTTAGGAATATATTCAGTTTTACAGGATGTTCCCTTATTACACCCTTGGCGTAGTCCATATTTTGGAATTTCTATGTTACCTGCTTTCTTGTATATCTTTTACATTTTTCTTCAAACATCATTTTTAAGCAAGTATATAAAAAATAAATATACCCACTTCTTACATGTCTGAAAAAATATTTTTAAAACCATATATTTTGTTGATATTTTGATTAAGTATAAAATACTTAGTTTATGAAGTGGTTCATTTAGAACATTGACAGCACTACTTGGTGGACTTTTAGCACATTATATTACTGATGAAATGTTCGACTTTACAAATTCCTTATAAGTTATTGCTTGTGGTCAGCTGAACAATGGCATCACAAGATCTTCATGTTCTAGTCCCTGGTACCTATAAATATGTTGCCTTATATGGCAAAAGGAACTTCTCAGCTGCAATTAAGGATCTTTAGCTAGAGAAATAATTCTGGGTTAATCAGGTTGTTTGTTTCTTATTATTGAATTTTGAGTGCTTTTAAATATACTTTTGATACAACTCCTCTATCAGACATGTTATTTACAAATCACAATCTATTTTAGACTTTTGATCTATTTTTTGTTTTTTTTTCCATTCTCTTAGCAATGTATTTCAAAAAGCTGTAATTCCAAATTTTGATGTTCAGATACTATCTTTTTAAGTACTTTTTCCTTCTAAAATATTTTTGCCTATGTCACAAAGTTTCCTCAGGTTTTCTTCTGAGTTTTCTTCCAGAAGTTTTATAGTTGAAACTTTTATATTTAAATCTATGTTATATTTTGAATTAAAAAAATTCTTTTTCTATTTTTTACATATAAACATCCAATTGTCTCAGCACCATTTTGTGAAAAGGAATATTCTTTATTAAATTGATTATTGTTTGTTGAAAATCAATTGATCACGTGTGGAACTAAATCTGTTTTATTTATCAACTTGTCAATCTTTTTTCCCTTGTATCTTCTCTCACATATTATATTTGTCAGTCTTAATGCTAATACTACACTCTCTTGGTTGCTGAACTTTTATAATAGATCTTGTAAGCAGATAGTTAAGTCTAGCCAGCTTTTGTCTTCTTTTTCAGTTTTGTTGTTGTTGTTGTTATTTTAAGACATTTATGTTTTCATATGAATTTTAGAATCAGGTTGGAAATGTCTACCAATAGTTGCTGGAAATATAATGTAGATTGTATTAAATCTATAAAACAAGTTCAGGATAATTGACAGTTTGATAATGTTAAATCTTTCAAAAATGAATGTGATATATCTGTCCTGTTTTAGGTCTTCTTAGTTTTTCTTGGCAATATTTTATTTTTTTCAGTGTATAGTATCTTTTATAAGATATATTACTAAATATTTCATATTTCATGCTATTGTGAATATTATTTTAAATATTATTTCTGAATGTTCTTTCTAGTATACAGATAATCACTTGTCTTTGTATATTGCTCTTGAATCTTGCAATATTGTTAAACTCACATATTAGTTCTAGTGGAGTTTTCTTTAAGTAGATTCAACAGGAATTTTTATGTAGATGATTATGTAATCTGAAAATAAGGCAGTTTTAATTACTGTTTTGTAATCTAGATGATTGAATATATATATATATATATATTTCTTGTATTCTTTCTACTGACAAGAACCTCCATTACAATGCTAAATAGAAATAACAGCAGGCATGTTTGTCTTGTTCTTGATCTTAGAGAATAAAGTGATCTTTCACCATAAAAAATGAGATGTATGTCTTCTCTCTGATATACTTTATCAAGCTGAGGAAGTTTCCTTCTGGTGCTAGTTTGATGAGAACGTTTACTACAAATGCATGGTAGAATTTATCAAAACTTTTTATGTGTCTGTTGATATCACCTGTTTTTTTCCTTTTTAGTCTGTTAATACAATAAATCACATTGATTTATTTTTGAATGATAAAACAGTCTCAAAATCTTGTTACAAATACCAATTGCTTGTGATGTATTATCCTTCTAATTTATTGTTAGATTTGAATTGCAAATATTTTGTTTAAAATAATTATGTGTTTTCATAAGAGATATTATGTTGGAGCCCAAAAGAATCATGGTCTTGATCAACTCAGTATACCACGGGAGTCTATATGAGTAAACAGCAATCTGTTTCTCATAAATGCAGAATATTGGCAAACTGACAAATTGCATATGCCACCCAGAAGGAAGGCTAAGGGCAGTCAAGATCCAGGCACAAGTGTTTCTTATGATTAGCCATAATTGAAATCTGTCAGTAACAATATAAACCTGTGATCAATTAAGCAGCTGGCCAATTGCTACCTCCTCCTCCCTGCTCGTTACCCAATAAACACCTGTAGAAGCTCAGGGGCGGCCTTTGCTCACTAGAAGCAGGGAGCTCTCTTTTTCTCCCCACGTTGCCTTTTCTTAAAATAGTTACTTTTGTCTCATTTCTACCTTGGTCCTGTGTCTGGAATTAGTGGGTTCTTGGTCTCACTGACTTCAAGAATGAAGCCGCGGACCCTCGCGGTGAGTGTTATAGCTCTTAAGGTGGCGCGTCTGGAGTTTGTTCCTTCTGATGTTCGGATGTGTTCGGAGTTTCTTCCTTCTGGTGGGCTCGTGGTCTCGCTGGCTCAAGAGTGAAGCTGCAGACCTTCGCGGTGAGTGTTACAGCTCATAAAAGCAGTGTGGACCCAAAGAGTGAGCAGTAGCAAGATTTATTGCAAAGAGCGAAAGAACAAAGCTTCCACAGTGGGGAAGGGGATCCGAGCGGGTTGCCACTGCTGGCTCTGGCAGCCTGCTTTTATTATCTTATCTGGCCCCACCCACGTCCTGCTGATTGGTAGAGCTGACTGGTCTCTTTTGACAGGACGCTAACTGGTTCATTTAGAATCCCTGAGCTAGACATAAAGGTTCTCCACATCCCCATCAGATCAGTTAGATACAGAGTATCCACACAAAGGTTCTCCAAGGCCCCACCAGAGCAGCTAGATACAGAGTGTCGACTGGTGCATTCACAAACCTTGAGCTAGACACAGGGTGCTGATTGGTGTGTTTACAAACCTTGAGCTAGATACAGAGTGCCGATTGGTGTATTTACAATCCCTGAGCTAGACATAAAGGTTTTCCAAGGCCCCACCAGAGCAGCTAGATACAGTGTCGATTGGTGCACTCACCTGGAGCTAGACCCAGGGTGCTGATTGGTGTGTTTACAAACCCTGAGCTAGATACAGAGTGCCGATTGGTGTATTTACAATCCTTCAACTAGATATAAAGGTTCTCCAAGGCCCCACCAGAGTAGCTAGATGCAGAGTGTCGATTGGTACATTCACAGACCCTGAGCTAGACACAGGGTGCTGATTGGTGTATTTACAATCCCTGAGCTAGACATAAAGGTTCTCCACATCTCCACCAGACTCAGGAGCCCAGCTGGCTTCACCCAGTGGATCCTGCACTCGGGCTGCAGGTGGAGCTGCCTGCCAGTCTCACGCCATGCGCTTACACTCCTCAGCCCTTGGGTGGTGGATGGGACTGGGCTCCGTGGAGCAGGGGGTGGCACTCGTCGGGGAGGCTCCAGCCACACAGGAGCCCATGGAGGGGGTGGGAGGCTCAGGCATGGCGGTCTGCAGGTCCCGAGCCCTGCCCCGTGGGAAGGCAGCTAAGGCCCGGTGAGAAATCGAGCTCAGCACCAGTGGGCTGGCACTGCTGGGGGACCCAGTACACCCTCTGCAACTGCTGGCCTGGGTGCTAAGCCCCTCATTGCCTGGGGCCGGCAGGGCCGGCCAGCTGCTCTGAGTGAGGGGCCCTCCAAGCCCATGCCCACCCGGAACCCCAGCTGGCCCACAAGCGCGCGCGCAGCCCTGGTTCCTGCTCGCCCCTCTCCCTCCACACCTCCCTGCAAGCTGAGGGAGCTGGCTCCCGCCTTGGCCAGCCCAGAAAAGGGCTCCCACAGTGCAGCGGTGGGCTGAAGGGCTCCTCAAGCACTGCCAAAGTGGGAGCCCAGGCAGAGGAGGTGCCGAGAGCAAGCGAGGGCTGTGAGGACTGCCAGCATACTGTCAGCTCTCAGTCCCTTCGTTCAGTCCTGTGATGACGGTCTTAAGTAGTAGTAGTGGCAGTCAGCCACAATATTAGTTGTCTTACACTGTTTTTGTCTAGTTTTTGTGTCAGGGTAATCTGGCTCTATAAAATGAGTTTGGAAATATTCTCTCCTTTTCAATTATTTGGAGACATTTTGGAAAATGTAAATATTTTCTTTTACATTTTCTTTCTTTTACATTTTCTGTCTTTCCTTTACATTTACATAAAAGAAATACATAAAATATTTCTCTTACATTTACAGTGTTTGACAGAATTTCCTTAAAAATCATTTATGCCTGGAATTTTCTTTGTGGGAAAGTTTTCAACTACAAATTTATTTATTTAATAGATATAACGTTATTTTCTTCAGCTAAGTGTAGCTAGTTTGTGCCTATCAAGAAATTTGTACCTTTTTTTCAAGTTGTTGAATATATTAGAAGAAAGCTGGTCACAAAATTCTATTATTATCATTTTAATGTCTACACAATCTTTTATAATCTTTATTCTTCCATATCTAATATTGGCAATTTGTATCTACTCTTTTTTCTTAATCAATCTAGCTAAGTTTTATCAGTTTCATTTATCATCTCAAAGAACAATCTATTGTTCTATTGATTTATTCAACTGTTCTTTTTTTCTGGCTTATTGATTTCCCTTGTGATTTTTATAATTTTGTCTTTATCTGCTTGTTTGGGTCTTTATTTGCTTTTTTCAGTTTTTAAGGTAGCAATTGAAGTTATTCCTTTGAGACATTTTTCTTTTCTAACATAGCTACTTATTGCTAAAAATTTCCCTATAAGTCCCTTTAGTTACATTCTTCAAACTTGACATGTTGAGATTTTGCTTCTTATAATTTCAAAATATTCTATTTTTCCTTTTGATTTTACTTTTGATTCTTAAGTTGTTTATAAATGTGTAGTTTAGTTTTCAATTGCTTAACATATTTCCATTATCTTTCTTTATTGTATTGTGACCTGAGAATATACTTTGTATAAGTTGAATATATTTAAATTGATTATTATTTTATGCAAAAAAAACAGATTCTTTTAGTAAATGTTGCATGTGCTCATGAAAAGAAGTCTGCTGTTTGGGTAAAGTGTTCTATAAACCTCAATTATGTCAGGTTGATTGACAATGTTATTCAAATTCCCTATATCCTTACTAACTGGCAACTTGAAGTTCTTCCACTGCTCACTGCTGCTGGACTTATTTTTTTTTCAGTTTCTTTTTAAACTCTTTTCCTTTTACTTTGCATAATTTCTATTGCTATGTCTTTAAATTTACCATTTTTTTCTGCCTCATTTAATCTTCTGAGTAATCTCATCCATTGTATATTTTATAACAGTCATTGTATTTTTTAGTCTCAATTTATGTCTTTTTGTGCTTTCCATGTCTCTACTTTGTATGCTCAATTTTTCCTTTAGCTTTTTGAACATATGGAATAGAATTATATTTTTTTTAATGTTATTGTCCACAAGTTCTGTTACCTGTTTAATTTTTGGCTCTGTTTTGATGAATCTGTTTTTTCCTATGGATTATATTTTACTGCTTATTTGCAAGCCCAGTAATTTTTTTTTATTAAATGTTAGGCATCATGACATTACCCTGTTGGGTGTGGATATTTTTATACTTTTGTAAATATAAATTTTTATGGGTGATGTAATTATTTGAACACGGTGATTCTTTTTGGTCATACTTTTTAAAGCTGTGTTGGGCAAGACCAGAGGAGGATTTCCTATGGGCTTATTATTCCCCACTTTTGTGACAAGACCCTCTTACTACTCTAGAGGTCTCATGATTTGTGACATTTGCCGCTCTTGCAGACACTATGGCCAGCTCTGTGTGTGCCTGGATGACTTTTCCATTTTGTCTTTTCTCTGACTTCCTGTAATTTCCTTACACATATGCTGTGACCAGGACTCTGTTGAATAATCAGAAAGAATTCTCTTCAGATGTTCTGATTTCTCTCTCTGTTAAGCTTTCTCCTCTCTGCCCTTCAAACTCTAGCCATGTTGGCTGTGGGGAAAAGAAAGAGAGATCAGACTGTTACTGTGTCTATGTAGAAAGAAGTAGACATAAGAGACTCCATTTTGTTCTGTACTAAGAAAAATTCTTCTGCCTTGAGATGCTGTTAATCTGTAACCCTACCCCCAACCCTGTGCTCACAGAAACAAGTGCTGTGTCAACTCAAGGTTTAATGGATTTAGGGCTATGCAGGATGAGCTTTGTTAAACAAGTGCTTGAAGGCAGCATGCTTGTTAAAAGTCATCACCACTCCCTAATCTCAAGTACCCATGGACACAAAACACTGCGGAAGGCTGCAGGGACCTCTGCCTAGGAAAGCCAGGTATTTGTCCAAGGTTTCTCCCCATGTGATAGCCTGAGATATGGCTTTGTGGGAAAGGAAAGACCTGACTGTCCCCCAGGCAGACATCTGTAAAGGGTCTGTGCTGAGGAGGATTAGTAAAAGAGGAAGGCCTCTTTGCAGTTGAGATAAAAGGAAGGCATCTGTCTCCTGCTCATCCCTGGGCAATGGAATGTCTCGGTGTAAAACCCAATTGTATATTCCATCTACTAACATAGAAGAAAACCACCTTAGGGCTGGAGGTGAGACATGCTGGTGGCAATACAGCTCTTTAATGCATTGAGATGTTTATGTGTATGCACATCAAAGCAAAGCACGTTTTCTTTACCTTGTTTATGATACGGAGACATTTGTTCACATGTTTTCCTGCTGACCCTCTCCCCACTATTACCCTATTGTCCTGCCACATCCCCCTCTCCAAGATGGTAGAGATAATGATCAATAAATACTGAGGGAACTCAGAGACCGGTGCCGGCACTGGTCCTCCATATGCTGGGCGCAGGTATCCTGGGCGCACTTTTCTTTCTCTATACTTTGTCTCTGAGTCTCTTTCTTTTCTCAGTCTCTCATCCCACCCGATGAGAAACACCCACAGGTGTGGAGGGGCAGGCCACCCCTTAGGTTGGCGTCTTTGGATTCTCCAGTCTGTTTACTCAATTCAGGGGGAGAGTTAGTCACTGCCTGTGTTCTTCCTGCTTGCACTGCAGCCTAGACATTCTTTTCCTTAGGCAATAAACTGAAGTAATTATAGAACTCAACTTTTTCCTTCATCCCTTAAAGATCACAGCCTTTCATCACCTAATATCTAATATCTTGAGAACTGTGATTTCTTTTTCTTTTTTTTTTCAGTTTTGTTATTTCAGGTGGGAGTGTAAATTTGGTCCCTATTACTCCACCTTGATAGGAAGTGAAGGTTCTGATTTTGATAGAAAAACATTTTAAGTACTAATGTGACAAATCCAAGTAATAATTTTATTGGGAGTCATCAAAGCTGTTATCCATATCACATCTCCTACAAACATAATTATAATGTAAATCCAAGATGATATCTCATCACTTTTACCTGACTGAGACAAGGATGAAGATGTAATACTTAATTGGCCCTAAATTATCTTTTATCTATACTGTTCAACAACAATAACTTTATGCTGATCATGAAATATCCTTCCTTTTGACTTACTTGGTCACTTGAGAAAGGAGATTTATTCTACTATGGTCAGTTAGAAATCTTCTCATTATATCAAAGACAATCAATTGAATTGTCTAAACACATTTAGTTTTTTGTTGTCAGTTTATTGTATTTAGGGAACAATAAGTTTGTCTTATTTCTTCTCTTTTTCTTTTACTTCCACCTAATTGTGTATTTCCTCCATGGAATGTAGTATGGGTTTCAGGATCACTGTAAAATGATTCTCTAATTACATTTTATTCTTTGCTCTTCAGGAAATTAAAAAGCTTGTGATATATTAATGGTCTTTACTGTAGTTGGGAGTTGACCCCTTACAGCAGGGCCTAGCATAAGGACTTGTCACTGTCAGCACTGGCATATTTGAGGCAGGAACTGGTGGAAGCATGTTGGACTAAGTCTCTGTAGGCAGAGGGCGAGGGAGGCTTGTGGAAAAAAGTTGAGATTATTCATATTTGATTTTTATTGCTTATGTTTTCTAGTAATAATGACATCAGACTCATCTGAGATGTGAAGTCTTCCATTTCAGCACTTCATTTGCTGTCCCTTGGGCACAGGGGCATAGCGGGCACTCCTGCATGGAAGAGAGTTAAGAGGGAACATGGATGGGCTGAATACAAATGTCCTACTAGGAGCTCAGCAAAGAGAGGCAAATGGATTTTTGCAGAATTTTCTTTATTTTTTCTTTGTACTTACTGCTATTATTTGGGGGGCATGATGGTGATAATAAAGATTAAGTTCTAGAACAAGATATTTAAAGAGTATAAAAGTGGATATCTAAATCCTCTTGGCACCTATATAGTCCTGGATAAGAAAGGACAACAGAAAAAAGATAGCAAAGCCTTTAGTGATATAAATGTGCCCCTCTTTGTGTCTTGTTTTTTACTAAAAGTTAAGAAACCCAGGTTGTTTTGACTTTCCTTCATTGACTTGGTTCATTCTCTCAATTCCTAAGCATTTGATATCTGCTTCATGTCACAGAGAAAAGCAGAGTTATTTTCACAGTTACTTGAGTTATTTTAAAAACATTCAAAATAGTTTACACTAATTTGTTTAATTTATTATAGCCACAACTATGCACTGCCTTTTGTACCACTTCAAGGGGAGAGTATTCAGTGTAAATCAATCACTAAATGTGTCTAACTTATATGAAAAAACTAATGATTATTTTATTAAATTTTAATAATTTACATTTTTATACTATAGTAATTTCATTTTAATACACTTTAGACACAAATAACATGATATGTAAGTTAGTTTTTAAAATTTCCTACCAACAATTGCTTACTTTCTTAATTGTTAACCACTCCCTAAATATCTTTAACTATATGCTGCTGAAAGAGAGTAATTGAAGATAATAATGAAGAAAGGCTTCATAGCTTTCCTTTGAAGATATCCTGGGAATGTCTACTGGTGCCTTATTTAATCTTTTGAAGACCTTCTAATAGCTTTGCCTGATGACATGTTTCCCACTTATGTTTATCTGGAACTTGTCGTAGACTAAAATGGTGATACTTTTACTACTTACTGATTAATGTTATATGTGTGTGTGTATATATATATGTATATATATACATATATATATACACATATGGGCATATAGTTCTTCCAACATACTTTCTCCCAACATAGTGATTTTGTCTACTGCAACTGTGTAGCCTTTATCTTCCCAGCAAGAATATAGCACTAATATACATAAGCATTATCTCATATTGATCTGTGTGTTTTCTAAATAATATAATAATATAGGCTGCTGGCAGTGAGTAAATATCGGGCATGTCACTCTTCCTTCTCACATCAATTGAAGAGGTTTATGCAGTGACCCCTCATGTTAGGAGATGAATAAATGTAATGTATTTAATCATTAATTTAATAAATGTAAGATGTTTATATGCAGTTAGAATTAAGATAGGGTTAGTAATTTCTTATGAAAGCATTTATGTAGAACACTTTCTAGAGGAATAGGGTCTCTCCAAGTGTTCGTCAGGTCTGCTTCAAAGTGGGAAAAATGCACCCCCCAAAAGCACATGACATTGATGTAGTGGTGGAGAAAATAAAATATATGAAATTCACATATGGTCTATAATGTATAAATTTGAAATAACTGCAACACTAAAGAGTGTTAAAGATAACTGTCTATTGTCTGCCTTCAGAATGGCTGCCATAACTGAGTCACTAATTAAGCTCAGACTGGCACATCATAGGGAATATATGATGCTTTTGGCCTTGAGGATACTTCGGTTGACGTGCTAGTCAAACATTAAAGTAATAGTTTATAAAAAATAATTATTTTTTATAAAAGAAATAGAACATTGCAGGTAAGGTTGAAATTTCTTTAATTATCTTCTCCCCAGGGGGGTAATCACTATCATAACATTGCTGTGTACATTTCCAGTCTATTTTTATACTTTTAAAATATGAATATATACATAAGCACTATCTCATACTGCTCTGTGTGTTTTCTAAATAATATAATTTTCAGTATAATATATACATCACTCAGCAAATGTATTGTTTGCTTAATAATATTTAGAGATCAATCCTATCCATGTTCATAAGTATGTATTTAGTATTTATTTTAAAATCTGCCATATGGAATTAAGAGCTTCTGAACCATGCATTAGAAATGCAAGAAGGATTGCTGATTGCTCTAATTCTTTCAAAGAACAAACACCAGACTAACTTCAAAGATCAACCATTTTTCTTATTCCTTTGGAGAAAGAAAGTCAGGGAGCAAACAATGTTCTCAAAATCTAAAAAGAATTGATGTCTTCAGGGACAGCAGTGATGTCAGCATGTTTTCAAGCTGGGCAGACGCAATAGACACCAGTCAAGAGTTCAGCTGGAAGAGCTAACAGTTTGGTGAAGGCCAAGTGTGAGTCTCCATGACAGTATGAAACCCCTGAGAGCCAAAGAAATTGGAGGGTCCATATCCTCTTGCCACAAATTTCACTAGAGAGAAAGTTTATAAAAATTCTTAAAAAAAAAAAAACAATGTCATTGTGGTGTAGAACTCAAATAAGGGAATATCAGCCTTGAAGGCGGGGTAAGAAATTCTGCCTGGGTTCTTCTCCCCCACTTCTACTATGGACTAACAGCCTTAAACTGTAAGAAAACGGATTATACATTCTGCTACCTTTAGGATGTTGTTTAAAAAATCATTGTATTTGGGAGATAAAAAGAAAACAAAGGTGGGGGAAAACAATTGTAAGTGGGGACAATTGTAAGTAAGGGAGGGGGACAGCAGTAAGTGGGACCAAAAACTACGGTTGAAGGAAGGGCAGGAAAACTGAGAGCCACACCAGCAAAATCAATGGGAAGGAGTGTTTCCCTGATAGAGTAATCAAGAAAAAAGAAAAAACACTCCCTCTCCCACCAAGCTAACAAGTTTCAAAAGCAAGTGATAGCAGAATACTGATACAAGAGAGATGATACAGAAAAAAGAGTGAACAAGGGGACCCACTCTGTGGCATAGTACAAAAGAAAGACCTAACATTCAAAACTGAAAAGACATTTTTCTGATAAACCAGTATCTAGTCTAATTGAAATTGTCATGGAGACGTCAATACAAAGGAGAACAAAGGCAGCAACAAATCTCAAACCCAGCCCAATTCCTATCTAGACTAACTCAAAGCCTACCTCAAAATACCCGTAGAGGTTGTGCCCATTTTCAAGCATAAAAGCATAAAAATCATTTTACCACAGTCTCCAGTGCTTTACATAACATGTTCAACTTTCCAACACACACACACACACACACACACACACACAGCATAGAAATGGCAAGAAAAGAAAAAGATATTCAGAAAAGATAAAACAGTTATTACTGGATATCACTAAGATGTTGAAACTGCCTGACTAAAAAGTTGTTTATTTATTTTAATTCAAAAAATGTTTGATTTTAAATTAAAGAGACAGGTTATTGCTCTGTTGACTGGCTGAAGTGCATGGCATGACCATGGCTTAGTGCAGCCTTGATCTCCTGGGTTCAAGCAATCCTCTCTCCTCAGCTTCAGCCTCTCAAGTAGCTGGGAATTACAGGTGTGCACCACCACACCTGGCTAATTTTTAAATTTTTTTGTAGAGACAATGTCTCACTATATTGTCCAAGCTGGTCTTGAACTTGTTTTAAGCAGTCTTCCCACCTCAGCCTCCAAAGAGCTAGGATGATAGGCAAGAGCCATTGTGACAAAATATGGTTCACTGTAGCCTTGAACTCTTCAGCTCAAGCAATCCTCCTGCCTCAGCCTCCCAAACAGCTGCAAGTACAGGCATGTGCCCCCATTCTCGACTGTTATTTTTTTTAATTATTATTGTTTTACAGGTGGGGTCACACTATGCTGCCCAGGCTAGTATCTTACCACTGACCTCAAGAGATCCTCCTGCCTCAGTCTCCCAAGTTGTTGGGATTACAGCCATGAGCTATCATACCTGGCTGATGGAAATTTAAAGTAATTATTACTAATATGTTAAGGGATTTAGCGGAAATGATGTAACACATGCAAATCAGAGAGATAATTTCAATAGAAGAGATAAGATGTATAAGAAAAAAATGGAAGTGCTGGACTGGGAAAACTCTACCACAGAAAATGTCTTCTATGGGATCGTCACTAGACATAATATATCTGAGGAAAGAATCAACTAACTTGAAGATCGGTCTACAGAAATTATTCAAATTGAAACACAAACGAGAAAAAGAAAAAAAAAAAGAAAAAGAAAAAAGAGCATATGAGTTACAGGAAGTTACCAAAACCTCAATTCACATTACTAGAGTTCAAGAAGAAAAGAGAGAGAATAGGTTAGAAAACACATTTGAAGATGTAATAACTGATAAATTTTCAAAATCAGTCATTGACACCAAATCATAGGTCTTGGTAGCTCAGAGAACACCAAACAGAATGAATATTATCCCAGACTCAAAAAACAAAACAAAACAAAATAAAAAGCATCAAAGCATATCTTACCCAGATAAAAAAAAACTAATGAATATATTGAAGACAGTCTCAGGGGGAAAAAAACACCTCTATTTAGAGGAACAAAACAAAATATATAGTTAACTTTTATGAAATCAAGCAAGACAGAAGACAATAGAGTAATTTTACAGCGATCAATTTATCCTCTTTCAGTTCCAACTTGACCTTTAATTTCCAGATCTGTAAAAATTAAAACTGAGTTATTCAAATATCTTTACTTTGCTAGTTCATATGGTGCTAAGCTTTGTCAGCAGAAGGCATGAGGGAGACATTATAGAAGGCACTAATTTGAGGGCTTCAATGCACTTTCTTGTCAGTCTTCTGCCGTACCTATACCTTCTTCAGTGTTGTCTCCTGCATGTGGAAGCCTTCTTCAGGATATGGCTATGGATGTGAATAGTAGCTATCAGCACCCACCCACCTGGGGCCATCAATCCCCTTAAGTAGTTTAATAGCAAATGCCTCAAATGAGGTATTTTGACCCTCTTGATACCTTAGAGGCTAAATTTCTAGCAAGATCCAGATAGTGGGCATTTCATCAAGCTGTACTAGGGTGTCACTACAGCGAATTTTACATTCAATGCGTCAAAGGCAGGACCAGCTCCGTAAGTTAAGAATCTCAGTCCTGGGGTGAGGGTTTCTTCTTAAGTGTTCTTTCAGTCCTAAAGATAGAGGCTACCCCTTGTATTTTGCTATTCTTCTATTCCTTAAAATTCTCATAAGTTTTTCTAGCCAAGCGCTTGTTACTCTGTTTTACTTAATAATTCTTACATCTTTCTTCTTCATATTGCTTTGTGGTTTCTGTCTGGTTATTGACTCTGAGTAATAAAATTTAATAAAGGTGGCCTTTCTGAGTGACTCTCCTCCAAGAGGACCCCTTCCACTGTGTGTCAATACTATGTCAATGATTTTACTGGTAGATATTCAGAAAAGAGACAAAGACACAGAGAGATACAGAGATAGACAGCTCAGAAGTGCCTTATATCACTTCTTCCCACATTTTAGAGTTCCAAACAAGATATAAATAAGGCAGAATAATGTGGTGTTCCTGTATTTCTCTAGCAGGAATGGGCTTGGGGAGCATCTAAAAATCTCTACCAAAATATGTGAAACTTTCTATGTTAAAAGTAAACTGTATAGGACCTCCTTCCATAGCTCACAAATATCTTTTCCTTCCTTGATGTCTTCCTCAGTAAATACTACAGTCATTTACCTACTTACTGGGTAAAACCTTTGTGGGTACCCATGATGCCTGGCTTTACTACGCTTAAAATCTATCATTGAATTCTGTCACAAATCAAATTACCCTCAGCTTGCTCAAACTGTATGAATCTCTTTCCTGGACTATGCAAATGAACTCCTAATTCCCAGCTGGACTTTCTGATGCCACTATTTCCCCTACAGTGTATTGTCCTGAGGTAACCCAGATGCACTTTCCAAAACCTAATAAGGTAATGTGATGATTCCACTTCGACTTCAGTAGTTTCCCATCGTACTTAAGACTAAAACATAAAGTTCTTCCCATGTCTTACAATTCTCTGCATGATCTCATTTCCAGCAACATTTCTTAACCCATCTTGCCTGTGTTCACACTGCTGCAACCACATAAAATTTCCTTTAGGTTTCTCTCTCAGTTTCTTCTCGTGTTTTCTACTCCAGGAATTTTTGTCTAAATAATGTATCCATTGTCGAAAGCAGGGTATCATAGTCCCTAACTAAGGGGACTTTGCATTGCTGTCTACTTTTCCCTTTTGTTCTATTAATATTTGAATTACACTTAGGTGTTCCAAACTTCAGTGCATATATATTTACAAGTATTATGTCATCTCCATGAATTGGCTCCTTTATCATTACATGATGACCTTAATTATCTTTTGTGACAATTTTTGATATGATGTCTACTGTTACTGTCTTTTCATTATCATTTGCATGGAATATCTTTATTTATACCTTCACTTTTAGACTATGTATTTTCTTAAAGCTAAAGTGAATCTCTTGTAGACAGCATATAGTTAGATCTTGTTTCTTTAATCCATTCACTCTGTCTTTTAATTGAAAATTAAATCCACTTACATTTAAAGTAATTATTGATATGTTAGAACTCATTACTGCCATTTTGTTAATTTTTTTCTGATGGTTTTGTAGTACATTTGTTCCATTATTTCTTGCTTGCTGTCCTAATTTAGGATTTTATATTTTTGCAGTGCTATGCTTTGATTATGAGACTGATGTGCTGCCTACTCCACTAAGGAGGGACCTTGATATTTTTGCAGTGCTATGTTTGATTTATTTATTTTTGCCTTTTGTGTATCTACTATAGGCTTGTCCTTTTTGATTACATGAGGCTTATACAAAATATAACAATCTATTTTAAGGTGATAACAAGTTAACTTCAACCATATACAAAAATCCTATATTTAATTTCTTCTCATCCATGTTTTATGTTGTATATACCCCAATATACATCTTTTACATATATGTGTCCATTACCAAATTTTTGTACCTATACTTATTTTTAACACTTTTGTCTTTTAACTTTTATGCCAAAGCAAAAATGA
Source organism: Nomascus leucogenys (assembly GCF_006542625.1). Lineage (NCBI taxonomy): Eukaryota > Metazoa > Chordata > Mammalia > Primates > Hylobatidae > Nomascus > Nomascus leucogenys. The sequence continues at coordinate 38,660,050 of NC_044384.1, read as the reverse complement.
TTTAACCACCACCATTACAGTATTATAGTGTTCTGAACTACACTATATTCTTACCTTTACAGTGAATTCTACACTTTCCCATGTTACATGTTGTAAGTGGCCTTGTTTACCAACTGGAAGAACTTTCATTATTATTTCTTGTAAGGCAAGTCTAGTGGTCTTGAACTTTCACAGTTTTGCTTACCTGGGAAAGTGAAAGTGCTTATCTTGCCTTTGTTTCTGAAAGATATTTTTGACAGCTATAGTTTTCTTGGGTGGTAGTGTTTTTTTTTCCTTTTCTTTCAGAACTTTGAATATATTATCCCAGTCTCTCCTCACCTACAAGGTTTCTGCTGAGAAATCTGCAGATAGTCCTATGGAGTTTTCCTTGTATGTGTTCACTTGCTTTTCTCTTGCTGCTTTCAAAATTCTCTTTGTATTTAACTTTTTAGAATTTGTTTATATTGTGTTTCAGAAAAGATCTGTGTATATAGCCTCTACTTACACTTATTTGAGCTTCATGGATCTGGTAATTTCCTTCATCAGATTTGGGAAGTTTTCTGTCACTTTTTTTTTCTTTCAATAAGCTTTATTCTCCTCTCTCTTTGTTTGCTACTTCTAGAACTAGCATAATGTGTAAATTGGTTTGCCTGATGGTTTCACATAGACCACTGACTTTCTTCACCCCTTTGTTGTTATTGTTGTGCCTCAGACTGGATAATTTCAAATAATTAATCTTTGAGCTCATTGATTTTTTCTTCAGTTTTATTGAGTCTGTTGTTAAAGCTTTCTATGGAATATTCTAGTTCAGTATTTATGTTTTTAACAGCAAAATTTCTGCTTGGCTCCTTTTAAAAATATCTACTTTGTCCACTTTATGTCTTTTGATTGAGGAGTTTACTTGATCTATATCTAAGATAATTATTGATAGGATTGACCTTAATATTGCAATTTTGCTAATTGTTTTATATTTGTTTTGCAATTCCCATGTTTCTCTCTTATTCTCTTATCTGTGGCAATTTTTTGTAGTAGTATGATTTAATTTATTTCTCTTTAATCTTTCGTGTAACTACTGTATGTCATGTATACGTGTGTTTGTGTATCATTGTATGCATAGGACAATTTTATAGTTACAGCAGCCTATTTTAAGCTGATAACAACTTATCTTCAATTGTTTAAAGAAACTATACACTTTACCTCTAAACACACACATGCAAAAAACACACACTTTATATAATTAAGATCAGATTTTACTTCTTTCTATATTGATTACAATTACTACTTTTTTCATTTAATTTATTAATTAATATATAATATCATTTGCATGCCATCATTACAGTATAACAATATTTTTGTTTGTCTTTACATTTACCTTCAGAAATGAGATTTATACTTTTATATTCTTCCATGTTGTTGTTTACGATCTTTTCACTTTATCTTGAAAAATTACTTTTAGTTCTTACAAGGCAGATCTAGTGCTAAAATAATCCCAGTTTTTGTTTGCTTTAGCCTCTTTTTCTCTCCTTTCTTCTTAAAGGACAATTTTGTTATGTAAAATATTTGCTATAATTTGTATATGGTTTGGGTGGTCCTGCTGAGTCTCATGTTAAAATTTGTTCTCTGATGTTGGAAGTTGGGCCTGGTAGGATGATGTGTTCTTATGAGACAGAGTTCTTACTCTTAGATCCTTCAAGAACTGGTCATTGAAAAGAACCTGGCACCTCCTTCTCTTTCTTTCTTGCAGTGAAATGCTGACCCTTCTTCACCTGCTACCATGAGTGGAAGCAGCATGAAGCCCTCCCCAGAAGCCAATAAGATGAATGCTGATGCCATGCTCTTGTACAGCCTATAGAACCATGAGCCAAATAAAAGCCAAATTATACTTTTCTGTATAAATTACCCAGCCTCAGGTACTCCTTTATAGCAAACAAACAAACTAGGATAGTATTATTGATTGAGAGTTTTATTTTGTTTTGTTTTCTTTCAGTACTTCGAATATATTATCCAAATGTTTTTAGGCCTGTAAGTATTTGCTGAGAAATTCACTGATGGTCTTAGGAAGGTTATCTTGTATGTAACATGTCACTTTTCTCTTGGTGCCATCAATATCTTTTATTTTCTTGGGCTTCTGATAATTTATTTATAATGTATTTTAGTGTAGATATTTTTGCCTGGAAGGTATTTGGCAACCTTTAGATCTCAGAAATCTGAATGTTTATTTCTCTCCCTAGGTTTTAAAGGTTTTCAGACATGGTTTATACAACATGTCTTCTGTGTCTTCCTCCTCTTCTCCTTCTTGAACTCCTACAATGCATACGTTGGTTTATTTTTTAGTGTCTCATAAGTAACATAGGCTTTCTTCATCTTTTTCAATCTTTTCTGTTTTTATTCCTCTAAATGAATAATTTCAAATCAACTATCTTTGAGTTCATTGATTATTTTTCCTCCTTAAAAATACAACTACTGTTGAAGTATCTCTATTTAGTTTCTCAGTTCATTTATTATATTCTTCATCTCCTTGACATTCGTTTGGTTCTTTATTTCAGTTTCTATATCTTTATTGAACATCAAATTTTGTTCATATATTGTTTTCTTGATTTAGCTTAGTTGTCGTTCTCTGTTCTCTTGTTGTGCATTGAGCTACTTTGAGCTTATCATTTTGAATCATTTGTAAGACAGTCTGTGAATTTCTATTTCTTTAGAATTGATTACTAGAGTTTTATTAGTTTACTTTGGTGATGTCACGTTTGCCTGATCTTTTGTAATCCTTATATCCTCGGGTTGGTGTCTGTGAATTGGAAAAAATGGTCTCTCTTCCAGTCTTGCTGTGAATGTCCTAATTCATCATTTTACTGACATCAGCGTCTTCTATATTGATTGTTGTAGTTTTTGTCATAGCACTAAGGACTACCGAACAGTATCATATTAATTCTCTTATGATATTAATATGCTAATCACCAAAGTACAAACCTCATAAAACAAGAAATTTTGGTTTTTGGTTCCACACTGTAAAACCAGTGGCTCTAAAGGTTTTAGAAAAAAATTTTCCCTTCAGTCAGGAAAATAGAATTTGAAAATACTAATAAAAAATGAGATCTGTGTTAGACAGTGATAGAAACAGAACTAGGGAGTTTGAACTTTATTACAAGAAAAGCAGGAAGCCATTCGAACCCTGTCTTTACTAGAAAAGTAATTTCATCAGATTTGTGGCTTAGGAGGATCCTATTGGCTACAATGTAAAAAATAACTTGGAGTGAAGTGACACTGAGGGCAAAAGACATCAGTTTTAGCCAGGAGCTTGGGTTAGATATGACTCTGGCTTATACTAAGATGATGACAGTTGTAATAAAAAGTAGTGAAATGATCAAGAGATGCTTCAGAAATAAAATCAATAGAATAAAACTGAGTTTTCATTTGTTTGTTTTGATTTTATTTTTAGAAAAGCTCTGTTTATCTTCAGATAACGAAAAAAGTAAATTCCAACTCTTGTACTTAAAAAGTCATATTCTAGTTTTGCCCTTAACCTCTGAGAAAAATGTTAATAATTAACCTCTCCTAATTTGATAAAAATGTAACCTCAGTTGACAATGAAAGTGGTTTTTCTTAGGGTCATAAATATGAGGACAGTCTTTCCATTTGTTATCTTAATTTAATGATATCCTCATGTGTCTAATAGATCAAGAAACTGCCCTTTCCAAGGACTCTCTAATATTCCCGCATTTGGCTAACTAAAGTGTTCTGAGACAGGAAAAAAAAAAAAAGAAACCCTTGAGAATATACAGATAAGTGTTCGCCAAACACTGGGAGCTATTTGAATATTATTATAACACATAATGTAATTATAACAATTCAATCTTCTGGAAAATGCAATAACCAGTTTCCCTGCTAGGTACAAGGAAAGTGAATGTGAACTGTCCAGGTTGTATAACTTTATCTCTGGTATTCTGCCAAACAATCTGCTACTATATAAACTGCTACTGTATAAAGTTTAGGATGAAGATTTTAACGAAATCATACACTCAGAATTTTTGTTTTGTTTTTCCCCCTTCACAAGGATCAGAAGACCATAGCAAAGTGAGCCCAGAGATTCCTTACATTTATATGCATACATAAGTTGTTAGTCCTGGGAGGGAATGGTATAGATTTTGAGCTGATTCTATTGTTTATGAAATTATAATTAGAAATCAAACATAGCTTCAATATCTAGATCCCCTTTTTCTATAATTCCAGTAGCACCCTCTCCCCCCACCCCACCCAGCCCTGAAAACATAGTTATAAAACTTGAAGGGCCCAGTACAAAATAAAATCATATAGTCCCTTGTTCAAAAATTAACAATTTTAAGATGGCAACAGCAAAACTTTAAACCATATATAAGGCCCTTCTGAAATAAGTTCCTATGTGAGCCCACAAACCATCCTTCTATGTTTGAATAAAAGAAATTTCCTATTGAAGTCCATATCATGAATTCCTGAAAAATGACTTTGTTATTTGTAAATAGTGTATAGCCCAAGTAAATTTTCTCTTCAATTTTTATGGTTTATAACTCCATGATATGGCTTGGATTTTTGTGTCTCCACCCAAATCTCATGTTGAATTGTAATCCCCAATTTGGATGAGGGGCCTGGTGCAAGGTGAATGGATCATGGGGGTGGCTTTTCTCATGACTGTGAGTGAGTTCTCAGGAGATCTGATTGTTTAAAAGTGTATAGCAACTCCCCATTCTCTCTCTTCCTCCTGCTCCAGCCATGTAAGATGTGACTGCTTCCCCTTCACTTTCCGCCATGATTGTAAGTTTCCTGAGGCCTCCCCAGCCATGCTTCCTGTAGAGCCTGTGGAACCATGAGCCAATAAAACCCCTTTCCTTTATAAATTACTCAGTTTCAGATATTTATTTTCTTTTTATTTCAGGTATTTCTTTATAGCAGTGTGAAAATGGACTAATAACACTCCACTTCTCCAGCGTTTCTGGAAGTAGCCTGATCTAAAGTCATTAACCCCAAACCTGGGTATTTTTCCTGAACCCTGCGATTAGCTTCATAAAGAAGTTTCACTCACCAAAAAATTAATTTTAATAGATTCTTATAAATTGAGTAAGGTAAAAATGCTCTCACCTCTTTAACAAGGCTCAGCTGTAGCACAAATTTGTCACATTGAGTTACCCACAACCTCTTTCAAATCATTTGGAGAAATTTGACCATTTATGCTGGTTTAGCAATTTTAATGTGAGTTAACAGTCATTACAGCTAAAACACTGGTTGATTAAATAAGGTGGGTGTTAAAAATCAGATTAAGCCAGTATCATAGTGAATTTGCTTATCAATGACATCAAAATGGTTAATCTAACAATCCTTTGTGATGCCAAAGTTGGGGAGGTCATTAGTTGCAGCTCAGGGCGAAGGAGGGAGCCTGGTAAAGATGCCTTTGGTGATGACACCATTTCCTCCAAATTCCTTTCCCAACAGTTTGAGTTCCACCTTTTCATCCCCCCACATTGCTGCTTGAAATGTTACAGAAGACCTGAAAGACTGTTTCTATCTATATCCTGGCAACAGAGGCTATTTATCCTATTCTCTTTTTCTTTTTTCTTTCTTTTTTTTTTTTTTTTTTACACTTCTCCATCCATCTTTGTCATCAGTTTTACCCACGCTACCCCCTTTCAGGGCACACATGTACACACATATACCCATGCCAACATGGACACATACACACACACAAATCTTGCACTGAATTTTTCAGTCTAATCAGAATGAAATATTTAAGTGGTTGAAAAGCAAGATCTTGGAATAAAATTTAAGTGTAATTAATAATAGAGAGAGGGGACAAGAGAGGGATAGAGACAGAGAGAGACGGCAGAGTCCACATACACATAGCCACAACATAGTCACATAGAAGAGCAGGTGAATGTAGCTTTTGTTTAGCATGAAGATAGATTAGAGAAAATCAAGCTATGGAATTATCTTTCTGCTCCTTTATTGTTGAAACTCCAAATAGCAGCTTTCGTCGTTTTTATATTCTTATATCAAGTTGCATTTAGCCAATGTAAAATTGCTTTTGAAGTCAGGAACCCAATACGAGATGAAGTGGAGATGTGTCAGTTACTCAGTGTCTTTGGGTATTGTTGATACAACATCTGATTCTTTAAGCGAAATTGCCCAGCAGCTTCTACTATGCAGATTTAACTTACTACACTTTTCTATCTTTTCTTACTCTCTTTATTTATTTTAAGTTGTATTACTCTCACCCTATCTCTAACCCATTCTGTCTTTCAATCCCAAAAGTAAATCTCTGATTCAAACTACTACACATTCTAAAATGATCACTTGAATCTGTGTTTCTTCCTCACTTACTCAGAACATTAAATCACAACATCAGTCTGACTGTGGGATAAATCAGTCAATAATTAATAAGAGAGTTACGATGTCTGTTAGTGTGTAGACCTGTTTCTTACAAGAAATCATTTATTTAATTTTTACTTGTATCATGTGCTTAAATGCATTTGCCCGCCTCAGTTAATATGATTTTCCTTTGCCCTTATTTATACAAAATATCTTTCATATACATATGTGTGTGTTTCTATCAATCAAAGAAGATCACTTGAAAATGCTAAACCACAAATTGAATTACATTGTTATTTTTGTAGCCATACAGACGTACACACATACCCTCAAAAGCAAATGGAGAATTAATTTAATTTCATATTTGCTTTAGTTCAATCTGAGTATGAAATGTAACATATCTTTCATATCTCAAGTTTTGTTAAGTTTATCAATTTTGACATTATAGGGATAAGTTTAATTTCTTGAGTTCCAGAACCAAAATACAGTGATGTGCGGTGTTGGCAAAGGTGGTAGAATTTATTATGATCTCTATTTCTCAAAATTGCTAAACAGATAAAAATACATATTTCATAAGTTACTCAAATAATGAAGAATTGAAAAAGTCTTATCTCTCTTTAGGATCAAGATTATGTTCTTAGTTGAAAATCTTCTTTGTTCTGTTAGAGGTGTGTCATAGAAGAAGGTTCTATAATTCAATGTTCGCCTGTCTTTTCAGCTGAGGAAAGTTGCTTATATTTTAGTAGCCGGGCCTACACATTTTGCCTTTGATGTCCTTGGTAAATATTTTTTTCTCAGTCCTAGCAACTCATTATCACAACATTACTTTATAATTTGAGTCAGTCAATCATTGAAATAATTTATAATCCAATTCATTATTGTATCAAAATTCCTTTATGAAAAAAACAGTAACAAATCCCATGGTCAAACTTGAGGCTGTTCCTAATTTTGAGGATGAATATTTGGGGCTCTACAAGGTGAAAGCAGTTAAATTTCCCCCATAACATTTGCTTCACATTTTATTATTATTCTTGTCTTGTAATAGGTTTTCATTAGGATATTTTCTGGACTGTACATTCTTGAAGGCTATGGAGTCAGAAGAGTTAATATAATAGTGTGGGAAAAGCCTATATATATATATATATATATATATATATATATATATTCAATGTGGTCTGATTCTGGACTATAGCACAGACCAGCTCTGTGGCCCAGCAGATAATGTAAGCTTTTTGATATTTGGGCCAGATTGCTGGTACAAAGGGGAAATGGTACTCATCTCACTAGCTGATTATTAGGAGGATTCAAATGAGGAAATTACATGAAGGTACTCTTACCAATTCTGAATCTAATATGAATGACCTCTACGAGGCCATTGTTGAAATATAAAGAGCAGAGAAGTGTCTGGGACAAAGGAACTAGACATCACCAAGTTTCTCCTTAAACACATTAGCATGTGTCAATCCAACTCACTGCTTGGCCCCTTAGAACAGAAGTGATGATGATCCTAAGTTCAACAGATGCATTAATATGGAAGTGGATTTAATCATAAAAACCAATTACAAGCCACAAAACTGGTTTTGAATCCTGGTTATTCCATTTGCAGTAAGGCTACGTGCACATTAATTAGGCTTTCTTTGCCTTAGTTTTCTCATCTGTAAATGGTGGTAATAATGGCACCTGCCTTAGGGATTTCTGGCAGGATTCAATATGTTAATATATTGAAAATACTCATACTGAGGCTTGGCAAATACTAAGTGCTCTAGTCTAGTCAGTTATCACTATCAATTAGCAAACGTTAGGAAGCACATGACATTTGATTGAAACCATGATTGTTGAGAATCAGGTCATGGCTAATGTAAGAGTCATAGTTTGTAAAATCCATGGTACATGACCAGGAAGAGTAATTCTTTATATTTTTATGTATTAACTGATTTTCTAATACTATAGATAATTTACTTAATAGCTGTGGACAAATCTAAGTAATAATTAATATCATGCACTAAAGTGAGTGTTTTAAGCCTGGAAGTAAATATAAAAATTAAAAAGTTGAAACCAATATGATCTGTCTTCAAATTTTCAAGTATTTCTATCTTCACAAAATACAGACATGATACAGGGCAAAGTGTGATGAGGATAGAGAGGACTCACCCTCCCTAACCCTGTCCATGAACAGTTCCCTCAGACTGGCAAAAGCCTTAAAGACAACACAGATGTTCCTCTGTTTATAATGGGGTTACAACCTGATAAACCCAACATAAGTTAAAAATGCATTTAATACATCTAACCTCCAAAACATCATAGCTTAGCCTTGCCTGCCTTAAAAGTGCTTAGGACCACTTACGTCAGCCAACAGTTGAGCAAAATCATCTAACACAAAGCCTATTTTATAGTAGTGTTACATATCTCATGTAATTTATTGAATACCGTACTGAAAAGGAAAAATGTAATGATTGTATGGCCATTGTAAACCCCACAAATCACAAACCAAACTGTTGTAAGTCAAGGACTCTCTGTAAAAGTCTAGATGATAATAAGAGAAGTCACAGAAAATATTCACTGAGATAATAAGTGTAAATTTAATGGCACTTTGTCATTATTGTGGTGGGGGTGGTCCTTACCATTTGCACCTCAAATTTCATGATGGCAGGAACTGTGTATCATCTCCTCAGTGTTATTAGACCTATATGATGATACAGCAATAAAACACAAAATATGACTTCCAAAAATACCAAAATACAATGTAAATTTTTGTGGAAGTCTCTTAAAGGCACATCAAAGGGAGTTAAATTCTTTGAGTTTATAAAATGCTCCAAAACCCTTTTCATCTTTCTCCTAACACCTTGTCACAATCTACTTCATCTAAGTCCCTTATTTATTTTTTATTCCAGTCCAAGGCCTTTTAATCCTGCTGATTATTTCTCATCTAAACCAACATAGCTTTTCTAAGCATTTCCTATTTGTTCTTTCAGATTTCTTAGAAGTTGGAAGAGGAAACGCTGTGAATATACAAACCTGTATGAAACAAATTGTTGAATAAGTGAAAATTTAAAGGCATAATTTTTATTCAGTAATGGCATAGTTTTGCTAGTCTGGCCTGGACATTTGGAAGTGAATTAGAACCCAATGCTTGTCCCAGGGAAGGACAGAGTGTGTGATTAAATTAGGCAGGAACTAAGAACAGTATTTTTATGTTTAAAACAAACAAACAAACAAACAAACAAACACAGAAATCGGCCGGGCACGGAGACTCATGCCTATAATCCTAGCACTTTGGGAGGCCAAGGCGGGCAGATCACGAGGTCAAGAGATTGAGACCATCCTGGCCGACATGGTGAAACACCGTCTCTACTAAAAATACAAAAATTAGCTGGGCGTAGTGGTGTGTGCCTGTAGTCCCAGCTACTCAGGAGGCTGAGGCAAGAGAATTGCTTGAACCTGGAAGGCAGGGGTTGCAGTGAGCCGAGATTGCACCACTGCACTCCAGCCTGGGGACAGAGCGAGACTCCGTCTCAAAAAATAAAACAAACAAACAAACAAAAACCCAGAAATCAAGAAACAAAGAATAATTAGCAGGATTCCTTATTTCAAATCAGGTTCAGATTCAAGTGATTCTTTCAAGGCTCCTTTCAGTCTTCTGGGCTTTCTTCTCTTGCTCTTATATCTTTCTCTTTGATATTTTATGGAGTTCTCACCTTTTCCTTTGACAAGCTTTAAAATTCCAAATTGATCTTTAATTTTTCAACTGAGGTTGGTTAGTTTTATTGCCCTTGTGAGCATGTTAGAAGGGATCATTCTTAAGCTCTTCTTTGCATCTGATGTTATTTTTTTAATACAATAGCCACAGATTACTTACTTATTATTGCAGCTTTTGGATGCACCTGAAAACTGTGCTTTTTGCTTAAGACTTCACACACAAAAAGATACATTTTTAGTTAAATAACTAAATTGTTACAGAATTTAGTATGAAAATTGATCTATGTTTTAATTTGCTTCATTATAATGCATTGTAAGTCCCATCACTGTAACAGTATGTTACATCAAGAGGGCCTTTCAATAACCTTAACCCAAATTCAAGAGTAAGGAAGGAGAAAGGAAGGGAGGGAGGAGTATGAAGAGAGAGCTTTAAGGTATCAGAAAACAACCAATAGGCAGGTAAATGCTCATAGAAAAATTTAAGATCTCCTACCTCATGCACAAAATGTTAGGACCAGCAATGAAGAGGAAGAATATCCTAGCTCGCTAATTATTAGCCCTTGGGCATTTCCAAACAGACAGAAATAAAGTCCTCTAGGTTTATCACATTTTTTTTTATTATTGAGTTTAGTTACAGAAGCCTGGATGTTTACTTCATCCTGTATGTTTGTTTTCATTTATTTTTCAGCCAAGACACTGGACATTGATTTCCTTTTGCGTTTTATTTAGAGTGAATTCACAATTGTAGGATGAGAAAGGCAGAGCCAAAATCTTTGCCCTGAGCACAAACCAAAGTAAAATCAAAGCATTTCTGAGAGTGTGAGTTCTTCAGTTAAATTTCCTTAAAAAAAAAAAAAAATCATCAAGCAATTGCACTGCTGAAATGGATCAGACATGGAGGCAGAAATCAGAGGAGAAACTCTCGGCATGCCAACTCGTGCAGTATAATTTTCACATCAAAGAACTTCAAAATAGGATTTTTCTGAGTATTTTAACTTTTAGCTAGCTGACTCAAATCCTTTCTGGAAGTAAGCAGGTTATAAATTATAACTACATAAATAAATAAATCTCATGGTAATATCCAGATATCACCCAGTTCAAGGTTTACCTATCACAACCCCATGTCATTGTGTGAAGTTAGGGTCAGGGTTGTCTTCATATCACAGTTCTTTTTCTTCAAAGAATTGGGTAGATATATGCGAATATCCATACTAAAGAAGAACTTTCTGGAAGAAAGACCAGCATTTGCAATGGCTTTAAGGTTTGAAAAACAGGCTGGGAGCTCAGGAACTTGAGAATACAAGTAAGAATGGAGTATGCTGACGGAAATGAAACCAGAACTGTAAATTCCGAATAGATTAGGAAGCTCTTCTATGCCATTTTAAAGACATTTTTTGTGTGTGTGCACAATGCCATCCTAGAGGCTTGATAATTCACAATTGCTTTATAGCCTGTTTTTGTTGCTAATTATCTTCATAACTTTGTATAAGCATCATAATTTTTCAGACATCAGTTTTTTTCATCTATAAATGATGAAATTGAGATTAAAATGCTTTTGATGTTTCATATTTATGACTATGGATAATTATATCATTTATCTATATCATTATATCTTAGATCAACCTACAAATACATATAAATAGTCTATATATTCAGAGGAAAATAAATCAATATTAATACAACTACAATTTTTAATTCCTAATAATTACCTGCAATATAAATTTCTCTATAGTTTCTAAGCTTTCCAGTTGTGTCTTTCACCATATTAACATTCTCACTTCATTACTCTATTTATAAAATGTGTCCTAGGTTTTTTTGGTCCCTTTCTCCCCTTTCTCTGCAACCACTTTGATCCTATAACATCTGTTGAAATTATGGTTTTCTCTAGATTTCAGTCCAACTCTCCTTCCTCTAATAAATCTTCCATGTAACCTCACAATGAATTTAGAATTTTTTTTTTAAATTCCCAGTGTACATTTATGCTGTTTGTACCTGTTCTATCTCCACTTAGAGCTTCTCCAGTCGGTATTCCTTACTGAATTGCTGTCTACTACAGGAATTGAAAGTTCTACACTCATATTTGTAATCTTCCATATACTTTGTTAGGAACTCCAATATATCTTGTACATGGAAGTTATCCAACAATAATTTTTGAAATTATATTCAATGTTATATTTGTATCACTTGGAAGAAAAGGCTATTTAGAACTTAAATATGTGAAAGGTTTCAGTGATTAATTTTATGCAGCAAATAGAAAAATAAAAATAAACAGTGGCTATGGGGCCAGGAAGAAATTCTCGGTAGATTGCAATAAGGAGAGCGGCTGCATATTCTCTTCTGGAGATTTCTCAAAAGTCTCTTCCCATTTTGTGAATTTATCATCCTGTGTCTCTTTATTATAGCCCATCTTTCTCATGGAATGTGAATTAGTGCAAGGTAGTGCATGATACAGAGTACAAAATGAAAAATCTCAAGGCTGTATGTTTTTGTCATTATAGTTTAATTTGGGCAAGTAACTTAGTGATCTAAGTTGAACTGTGGAAGAGTCATGGCCTCTTCCATAAAACGGGAAAAAGAATGCCTATGCTTTCCATTTGATAGGGTTATTTTGAAAATAAAAATATATATATTTTTTAACAACAAATATATTTAACAACAAATATATTTAACAACAAATACTACATTAGTCTCATCTGTGTTTTTTAGTTTCCTGACTATGTAGTGGAGGTTAGGCCTCCATAACTATGTGCATGTTTTCTGACGTGATAAACATTCTTCTCTTTCATAAAACTAATTCTACCTCCCCCTATAAAGTAAAGCACAGTGAGCATCTTCTCTAGAAAGACTTCACAGATACCTAAATTTACTACACGCTCTACCATAGCCCCTCTCATCCTGGATCACAACCTTTGATTTAATTTTCAGTCTTCATTATGGTGATGCAAAGACCTTGTTTTCCCGGACTAAAACTTAGACAAACATTGAATCTTTTACACAGTATTATTCAGTAAATGTTGATTGGGTGAATAAACTTTAAAACATATCTCAGTTTTTACCCAATTCCTTATAAAGTTTAAAACAGTAATCTTCTAGTTTGTAATTCTGTGAAAAGTGTGGTTCAGTTTTGTAAAATCAACAGTCACATAACTTGAATCTGAGGCCTAGCAGAAAACCCAAGAAATATTTATGATAGCATTATAGAAGCTCTCATAATGGCCTAGAAGAAAACCCAAGGCATAGTTAGGAGAGCATTGTACTTTTTGCAGAAGTTTCCTCTAAAATAAATACAGAAGTCTATACAACACGTCACAGAATATTTATTAGGAATGATATTGAAAAGCAGAAACATGAACATGGGGCCTGCTTTGTATAAAGGCATGCTTCACTTGGCAATTTCTTAAAAAAAATTCTCCCTAATCCTGTTTCAATATGCTAATCCCCTTCATTCCTTCATCAAGCCTGCTTTAGAATTGTTTTATATACAGTAGCCTCCTACTCTGCAGAGGTGACTAAACTTTAATGTTACCTAAGGTTCCCTGCATCAATTTATTCAAAGGCACAGAAATATGGGAATGAAATAGGCCATAAAGATAAAATACATTATTAAATAGAATTATTGTCATTGTTATTATTCTCTCAACAAACAGGGAGATGAAGAGCTGAATTGTGCACCATATGGTAATTGCTTGGAAGATAACAGCAAATTACGGTCACACCTTCAGCATCCAGCCACATTGTTTGCTGCATTTCAGGTGCCAGTGTGGCAGAGGGCCAGCCCAGGAAAGATGAACTGGCAGAGAGAGAATGACAGACATTAGGCATAAGTACTTTTCATGTCAAGCCTTTGGCGTGTTCATTGTCGAAAAAATCTGTTCTCAGAAATGCTTTCCAAAATGCACAAGTTATGCTATGAAGGCATATGATAACTTCTGCTATCCAGGAATATGTTAATATGGACCATCCTAGGAGATGCCAAATCATAGCCAAGATAATGGGTAATTCCAGGTGTCTGTCTGGTCCCAATCATCATGCCCAAGGGACATTCCAAAACTAAAACAGGAAAGTTTAGGTAAAATTTTTTGATGCATGATGACTTCCTCTACCAGTAGCCAATTTTGAAAGAGAGAAAGAGCAATTTGAACCTCTCGTATTCTAGTATATGCAGCCTTTCATGTTCATGATCTATATTTAAATCACAGATTTGAATTATCTATCTTTCCCACAGTAAGAGGAGAAACTTTTTCAAAGTTATTAAAGGTAAGGTTTCTACTTTAGATGGTTTAAAAGCTACCTTAGTTTTGAATAGTGTTGTTCAGCTTACTAACATTACTTCTTGAGAGATTAGCTCACTGTAGAAAAGAGTTTGATTTGCCAGTGCTTTTAAGGAAGGCATTATATTATATTATTGAAAAATAATATACATTATTATTACATTATAATATTGAATCTTCCCCAAAACATCATCATGTTAATATGTTAATCATATTACATTATTACATAAACATATTACATGTTAATCAGTTTTCATTTTCTTTCCAAATAAACATTTCAAGGAAACAGAGAAATGATTTTCCCAAAGTCACTAAACTGGACTGTGATAGGAATAGAATACAAATATATTGCCTGCATTCATAAGCAATATCTTTGCTTATGTTAATAAACATTTATTATAATTTTGTTTTGAGAGCCAGTTTGATAATTTCATTATTGGGTTTTCCAAAAATATTTCATATTTGAAATCTAGTAAATGATATGTAATTTATAAATGATAAAATGTATTTATGTATCCATGCTATATTTAACTGATTGCAAAATTGGTAAGAATGATTATCTTATATTTTATAAGTAAAAAGTTTTAACTGTGTAGAAATGCTCAAAGTCATAAAACATACCTATGACACAACTATTTCTCTAGCTGATATCTTTGACTGAGCTCACAAACCTGCCTTAAAAGCATCAGCAAATCAAACTCTCTTTTCTACAGTGAGCTAGCCTTTCAAGAAGTAATAGAACCTTAAATGTAGAAATGCTCTTGGAATTTATTCAGAACAGTAGAAATCTCAATCCAAAAGCACAGCTGAATATTCATGGAGCGTTTTTATTTATCCAAACTTATCCTTGGGAAAACACAATTTTGGAATGATCACCATAATATCTTGGACAGCAAAATGATCTTATATATAAATGTTTGCTTCTGTCATAGCTGTTGTTGCATTATAAGTGCACACAAATACACATATGAATATGCATATATGAGATTAAAAACACATTTAGAGCTCTAATTGTATTTTATGAATATTTTACTATACCATGGCTATGAAAGCTTTCCTAATGAAAAATTAAAAAAATTAAATATCTCTGTAGTAAAGATATTTATTGACTTTCCACAATGACCTCAGCCTTGATCCAGGCACTGTGGTTAGGAAAAGTATCAAAGATGATTCTTAAAGATTGTGCATGTTGGGGGCTCAGAATATAATACTCTCAAATATGGGCAAATTGACAATTAAAAAAATGGTAGAAACAAGAAGGTCAATCTGACCTTCCTCTGGCTTTCTGTGTGAGAGCTAGCCATAAAGGAGTTATCTGACTAACCTCGCTTAAAGTAGATCATAGGTCGGATGGATCTTGACCTCCATCTGGAGGACAGGAAATATCTGAACAGACAAACCTTTCTGACACACCCCATCACTCCCAGGTAATTAGCATTAAATCATGTCCTTTTTGCCCCATTATACTTCTACACAACTGTACACTGTTCGTATTTTTATATTTAAATTCTATGAAGTTTTTCCTGGGTTTTTTGGTCTTTATTTCTAAGTCTCCCATGTCATGTAAAAATTTGTTTAAATTAATTTGGTATGCTTTTCTCTTGTTAATCTGTCTTATTATATGACTCTTGAAATGGGTGAGAAAATGGTATTTCTCTCCTTTACATGTTCTTTCACAGGGAGGATCAAGATATACCCAAGTACATCTTGAATAGGGCAATACAGATATTGAAATAAGTAACAGAGGGTAGAAGATTCATGAGTGAATATGCAGGTGTACAAATAACTCCTTACAAATTACTGAGGGCAGACACCAAGTGCCCTCCGGCCTCTTGGTCTTTGGAGTAACAGGTGCAATTCAATAGCTATTTGCCCAGTGCACAGAAAACTTCAAGGGGATAGTACTCCTCTGAGTGGCCTTTCATTGCTCCTTAGAGCTTTTCTATGGACTAAATTGTGCACACCCCCCCACCACCAAATTTATATGTTGAAGCTCTAACAGCCAATTTGATTACATTTAGAGACAAAGTCCATAAGGAGGTTATTAAAGTTAAATGAGTTCAAAGAGTAAGGTCCTGGTACAAAACAACTGGTAGTCTGGTAAGAATAAACACCAATAAGCTCTCTCTCAATCTCTCCATCATGTGAGGACATAGTGAGAAGGAGGCCATCTGCAAACCAGGAAGAGAGCCCACACCAGGAAGTGAATCTGCCAGCACCACGATCTTAAACTTCCCAGCCTCCAGAACTGTTTAAGACAGGTTAGGGTATTTTATTACGGCAGCCCAAGCAGACCAATACAGGCTTTGTCACCAAGAGAACCATAATGGCATGATCCAGTCATCAACTACATTCTCGTTTGCTTTCTTTACTCCAGCCACGCCAGTGCTTTTGGTTTTCCTTGAATGTTCCAGGCACCTTTGAGTTTGGTGTATCCCTCATTACAGACATAGGTCATTTCTTCATCTACTTCAAGCCATTTTGCGAATAGTACCTTGTTAGTGAGGATTTCACTGACTATCTCTAAATTGAAGCCCCTTTCAATATCCCTATTGATTTCCCCTGCTTTTCTCCTCTACATTTATATTCAATGTACATACAGTGTATTGTACTTGTTAATTTTAATTATTTGCTCTCTTTTCTCACTGGAATGAAAGCACCAAAATAACCAAGATTATTAATTGTTTTATTAATTATGCTTAGTACCTGGCACATAATTGGTGCCCAATAAATATAAATCATATTGAACACCATGTTGTCACAGAGCTTAACAAATTTTTAAGATGTAGAAAAAGGCTAATAATGGTTGTAAACCAGTGCTGATGGAGAAGATGGGGTATTATAGAATATAGTTTATTCCTTGATTCAACAATCATTTCTTGAGTACATATTACAGATCTGGCACCGGCATCAGTGGCTTTAGAAGTCTGTAGTCCCAAGGGGGATGAGAAAGAGAGTAGAAGAGAGAAAGAACCAAAAGATAATGATGAAATGAGAATAAATATATGATAGGTAATATTATTTCCTCTTCTCATTCACCAGTTACAAAAATCAATTAAAAGATTATCCATTGCTATTACTGTTGTCTGTTTGCAATTGTATTAAAGAATATGTTTGAATATGAATGGCAAAGGGAAGGAAAAAGGGAAAGGATAATAACATTATTTTTGGTTTGCTTAGGTAGGTAGTTTAAATTTATTTCCTGATACATATGTAAAACCATAGCTAAAACTGTAGCAAAATGTATTACGGAGGGAGGGGTGAGGGAAGAGGAAACTTTAAATTATATAGATTAAGAAACTGTCAAGATGACAAGTCAAAATTAATATAATAAGGCCATAGAAATCAAGAGCAAACTGAACATCTGAGATAGCAGGTCAATAACTATGGTTTTTTTACAAATACATCTCAGGAAAGACAACTTCTAGAGTAGGAAGCAAGTTCATGAATGAGAAGTGGATGCTTTCAGAATCCCATCTTACTCACTTCGGATGAGATAAATTAGGATTAGCATAAACAGATCTAACACACCATATACTTTTCTTCTTCATGATATATTTGTTGTTATTCTTTCAATCCTTGTCCTTCCGAGAATAGAAAGCTTTATGGAGATATAGTAGGAAGAAAAGCTGCTTAATGGGGCACACTACAGCAAACATTATTGATCAATTTTGTTTTACTTGTAAGAATGATTGAATGTGCAAGTAATTGAGATGTCATTTTGTAGCTTGAACATTTTATTTTCTAGAATGTGTGTTTTCTCTGAGAGAATTTATTTCAGAAAAAATAAAGAATCAGAGATGATGTATTGAACAGGAAAAACATACCATTTGACAAGAAGATTTGTCTGGGTCACCCTCTTGATTTCATGGTTTCATGGTACCATTTTGTTTTGTCAGTGGTGAAATTTTGCCAGCTCGAGGCTAAAGCAAAGATTCTGTTCTAGCATTTCCCACTTTATCTCCCTTCCTAAATTCTTTATTCTATTTCATTAAACCACTCCCTTCTGCCTGTTCTGGTGCTTTGTAACTGCTTCCTCAAAACTTGCTGTAATAAAGAGATCTAATAAACTCATTTGTATTTATATGTAAATAATTCATAAGCGCTATTTAACGTGTGGACACTCTCTACCTACATCTGTTTACAAATATACATTCAACCATTCCCAAATAGCTATATATTTTAAGAGAGGGCAATAAAGAAAGAAAAAGAATGATGCTCTGGTAGCAGGCAAAGTTGAACAAAGGGAAAGTATTCTGTCTTCCTCTGCAAATGTTGAATTAGTGGGTATTTACTGACTGCTTCTGCTGAAATGAAATTATGCAATAATGTCCTAAACCATCTAAGAATATAACCAGCCTGTCTCTTTCAGAAAGCTTCTGAAATTCCAACTACTTTATCTTTGTGCGCAACGTAGAGACAATTGTTAGCAAACAGGGAAGAAAAAATTACATTGAAACCAAATCTAACTTTAGATTGAGGCCAACTAGGCAATCACCATGAATGTGGTTTAAAGGAATTCTCACTCATAAACATCTCTCCTCTCTCTTCACCAAATTATCTGGTATAATTCCACTAGAAATTGGTCCCTTCAGGTTACAGGACTGTTTCTAGTTAAATTGGAAATTTCCCTGAAAACTGAAACACTATAAGCCTAATCAGCAATTAATACTTTATGTGATGGAAGTTCAGTTCCTTTCCAACATAACTAGCTAATATCAGCTTTTTCAGAAAGAAATTCCACAGGTAAAGTGTGGCTGGAAGGAAGAAGGTAATGAGATGTTTGAGACAAGTGATATCATGGTTTCAGCTTTATAATTCTGGTCATTTAAAAAAAGCATTGGAACTCAGGGAAGTGGCACTAATATAAGACAAAGAATTCTAACAAAGAGCTAGTGGAAATGTTTGTTGACATTACAACAAACATTGTTGATAAAGTCTGGCATATAATGATTAAGGTATATTCTCTGACCTCAAAAATTACTTGCCTACAAAATGGCAAGTTATTTGATGCACGTATTGACTGATTACCATGAAAGTCCTGAACTTACATGTCAGGAGATCTGTCCAAGCACTGGCTCTACTTTTCCAGCTGTAAATCCTTAGGCAAGCCACATAAAATCTCTGAAGCACAGTTTTGTTTTGTTTTTAAATAATAGGATTAACAGCATCTTCCCCATCATAACAATAGGGTAATACATTAAGTGTATTCTGTAAACAAAATCAACAGTGTTGTAATCTATAGCACGGAGTGTAGTTGGGAGCTGTTGCGACATTAATTGTTGACTCCTTATTTTGCCTTGTTTTAACTCTCAAAACCCTAATTGTCAGTGTTATGTATTTGGAGATCATACTAGATATGATTTTTTTTCCTGTAGGTTAACAAAACAATATAGGGCTGGGGAAAATAGAAACTCTACCATAAGTGTTCAAGGGATACAAGTAGCTTTCCTGGATGGAGTTCATCAGTGAGGACTTCCCCAGAGATTTAGGGATTACCCTTTAAGGAATGGAAAGAAAAATGTTGCATTGAGAGGGAAGTAATAGTTGTATAAAAAGTAAGAGCCTTTGGTTTTCTTTGGGGTTGGACCGAGGTTGATATAGAAACATTAGGAAATTATGGAGAACAAGGCACCTGAGAAGGATTTGGATCCTAATTTGTAGGTCTTAATTTTATTCTATGAGCAAGGGAAACCTCTTGACAAGAGCAGTAATGTAAGTTATACACCTGGTTTGAAATAGACAGAGACTAAGAAGACAGAGGCTAAGATAATCCAGTGTAGGGCCTTGTGTAATTGCTCAAAGATGTGATAATAACAGTGTTAATTTTAACAGAGGGTAGAATCATGGTAAGTTGTAGGCAGGGACCAGTAGCAATGAGAATGAAAAAACAAGAGTGTATTAGATATTCCTTGGACTGATACAAAACAGCTAAGAGGATTGAATGAGGGTGTTGAAGAAATGGTAATTAAAAAATAAAAAAAATTTGCACTGAAAGTAGCCATGGTATGTCTTTTATTTCAATTTTTCATTATGTAGATAATAATAGTGAGTTTCAGAAAGTCTAAACAATTTGCCTGGATAGCAAGACAATACTTCTAGGTAGGTTTGCTACTTCTTAGCTCACAATTTTTCTACACTTCAACAACAACAAAAATTAATTTTAGAATAGTAGAAATAGAAAATCACTTTTAACTGAAATGAGGTCATACAAAGACATTGCTAAAAAGCTTACATTACATGAGCCTATTTTTATGTGAAAAATATTTAACAAGAAATTGCCCACAAACAAATATAAATGTGAGATTAAAACTCATAAGAGGGATTAGCAATAAGATTGTGTAATTGAACATAATTTAAGTGGGCTTTGAATTTCAGCCCTCAAAATATTCTCACTAGCATTTTAGGCAAATATGAATTTGATCAAGATAACGTAACAGGAAGGTGGAAATCAATGAACTAGAATGTCCACTCTTTGCTTAAAACTAATGTCTTCCCATTGCTCAAAGGTAGAGTTCAAATTGTCAAAATGACTTAAAAAGCTATTCATCATCCAGGTGCTTCCTGTCCTTCTAGGTTTATCTTTTAGCACACTGTCATCCACTCTCTATCATCCAAACAAAGGAAACTATTAGATATGTGTCCAGTATGGGTGAATGAAGAAAAAATTACTGGAGATACTGAGTTTTGACTGATAATGTGGAGTGAGCTGAGAGAGGGGACTGAGAGTGGAATGAAGATGAGGGAAAAAGATTCTACACAAAAGAAGATGCAAAATTATGTGACATGGGAGAATGTCCTGTTCAAACAACTTCTAGAGACTCGATAGTGATGACTATTCTAAAGTGCATGTGAAGGGTGGGGAAATTCAGAAGTAAGACAGTGGAAGGGCTGGGGATGCAGTATGCCATTTCCAAATAAGTATCTGTATTTCTCCTAAAAAATTGTAAGCCCATGTAAATTGTGTCAAATATTTCTCAGCTCTGTGTTCCAAACCTTACACTTTGCTACCCACAAAACATTTATTTTAAATGTTTACTGTCAGTATTTTGAGGGTGGCAGGTGGGGGTAAACACTAATTCTAGGTTCCATAATGTTCAAACTTTTTTAACAATTTAAAGAACAGCATATTCAAAATAACATGATTTTGATGATTTGATAATTTTTGCTGTTTGCATCTATTATAAATACCATGTATCTGCCACTAATGTTTTCCATTTTCTAATTTTAATGTTCTGTTTCTAAAAGAACTACCTTACTATATATTATGGGCATTTTTATATTCATTTGCTTCAGGGTAATTTAAGTAATTTAAGTATGCCTAGGTGATATTTGTATGTTTTCTTTCTTCCCTAGGCTATGAGCTTTTTGAAGGCTGTTTCTCTTTTGTGTTTTGTACATCCAGATCATGGCACAGTGCCTGGAATGCAGTAGGAGTTCAAGAAACGTGGGTTGAATAGAAAATTTAAGCAACTATGTGATCCTATGCTGGAATAAATGGCATAGACAATAAGTTGTATAGGGTCAACTAATTAAAAATTAAATAAAGATTTATTGATGACTTATGTGGTACTCAGCCTTGTACAAATCACCAGGCCCATTAAAGGAAACACTACTACAAAAATCACAGACCTCCATTAGCTTAACATTTACTGAAATTTAATTAAGAAATTTAGGAATATTGTGAGAGTATTAGGTCAGATGTTAGTTCCCATTAATTACAGTGGAAATCAAGTGAAGAAAAAAACTAGTTAACAATAGAAGAGTGAAAACATTAGCAGAAATAGGCTTGCTCAGTCTCAGAAAGAGGTTGTAGTGTGGGAGTTTATAAGGAAACAGTTTGGCTCTCTCTGCTATTTCTTAATACAGGATTAAACAAGAAGAAACTTTCTGAAACTGCAAAATTTTACGTAATTTCAATTCAACTGAAAACAATCAAATAGTCAGAAAATAATATGACATATTATTTTCAAAAATGACACCATGGAAGTGGCTGAATTACAATTTTTGTCACTGCAAACCTGCAGAAAATACCGTTCAGCTTCCTTGTCCACTCACTGTAGCTTTCGGAATAAGGAAATGGCTAGAGGAGAAAAGCAAGACTAACAACTGAGTTCATCTTTCTGGGTGTTACTTTCTCCAAGATATTGGCTCCCCAGATTGTTACTATCTTGGATGTTCTTTAAAGTTTTCTTATACTTCTACTTTTAATATTTTGTTCAGTATCTCTAATTGTCCTCAGTAAGAATCATAGTTCAAAATAATCTGGTCTGCTATTGCTGGAAGAGATGTTCCCTAGATTACATTTATAAGACCCTGAATTTCATATAGAATTCTGATGCTAGGAGTTCCAGGAACCAGATTCAATGCCTCAGCATAAGGATATCCTGTTTGAGGGACCATAGAATAAATTAGTGACACTAGGAGAAAACACCTAATTATCTGTAGGCACTAATTTCCCCAAGAGTTTATCCAAAACTACAGTTTAGTGCACTTTCAGAGCCATTGTCAGTATTAATTCTATTTAGATTTCACAAAATCTCTCACTTTAATTTTGTTGTATGGCAGAAAAACTTTTTGAATCCCAATTTGTTAGTCTCTTTTCAATTTCCAGGAAGCAAAACCAGCCTGGGATAAATTATCTTCAATGTCTTCACCCACAAGGTTCATATCTCTTTAATTTTCTCAATCTTTAAACCTCCAGAAACTCAGTGCCCTTGCTCTGTTTCTTGAGTGTTCAAGATATTTTGATATTCACACTTTTCCTCTATAGATTCCTTGCTGTAAATTTCTAGAATTTTCTTCCTCCTAAATTATTTTTTTTTCAAAAACAATGTTCCATCATCTGGGTTTATTCCATTGTTTTTTTTTCTAAGAGTGACTCTCATGCACATTGTAGAATGACTAGCATCTTTGACACCTGGGCATTGAAGAACAAGAGGAATTCTCAGTCATTTCTCATAGTAGACATTTTGAAATTGTCTACGTTTCTGACTTCAAAGGCACTTGAGTCTTAAGATAATATGTAGTATTTAGGTATTGGGAATGAGGGTTAGATATATTTAATAGCCTTTTTAAACACTTAGCTTTTTAACTAGAAGAGTAGGCTTATTTAAGTTTCTCAGATACTAGTGTTTCTATACTCAATAAAATATAAGAGAAAGATATAAATCTCAAGGGTCTTTTCAAGGTATCTACAGTTATATTACACACTATTATTTCCAGCAACAGTTTCTAGACAATCAGAATAAAAAATGACCTTTTTTAATAGGAAGAAAAGGTGACACACCACTGCTAAGGCCAACTCCTTGAGGCATGGATGACTAGTGGTCTGTGTTAGCAAAATATGCTGGACTTGCAAATATTCTTCTTCTTTTTTTCTCTTTTACATTTTTATCTGTAAATGTATATAATTTGCTTGGTAGAACAGATCAAAGAGTGTTTCTTGGCCAAATTCCAGTCTCTTTGGAAATACATTCAGTTTTCTGGGAATTAAGCTGAAGTCAGATAAGGTACTAGATTGGTTTAGTTTAGTGATCAAAGTAAATAGATAAATAAAGTCTGTCCACTCAGCTTGATGTTCAATTTATTATACATCATAGTTATATAAAGAGAAAAGTCATAATTTAAAGACTCCAATATGTACCACCGGCCAAAATGGATAAGACTCAGCAAAAAAAGAAATTTGCTGTACCAGCGATATTTTGTTTCTTCTTTCTGTACTGAAAACAGCTCGGTGCTATTTGGTATGAAGTAAAAAATGGCCTTGAAGAGTGTATTCCAAGTTCAAGAATAGTTAAAGATTTAAGATATATTCATACAGAAAATAGAGGATAATTTTTTACAATCAATACAGAAACATGGATTTAAAAGATTAGTTACTATTGGCCATTTAGGAAGGTAATTTGGCAGGAAAAAGAAAACTCTTGCAGTGGCAATCATAAAAAGTGCTGCTCATAAAAAATACAATTGAAATTTGCCAATCTAAGCTTAAAATTAATAAAGAAATTCACACTAAAATATATCACAAACCTCAATACCTTTTAAAGGTAGAGCTCACTAGGCAACATTTGGTATTTTTATACGGGGCATGGAGCCATCATTATAAATATTCATTACTACATATTAATGCTCTTAGATGGTATTGAGGTAGGCAGGACTGTTTTTCCTTTCACTGCTATATTCTTTTGAATTTATCTGCTATTTCACATTTTGACTAACTCTGCCTTGACAACTATTACTTGGGCTGCAGTTAGAACGCTTACCTCCAGCAAAGTCACTCTACTTCCTATTCCTACCCCGATAGAATTTATTGTTGTAATGTTTCATGGACTAGAAAATCAGACTGAAAATTTGATACAGATGTTTGTAATATTACAGTAAATAATCTTTGAATCACAGTCCTATGTTAATCTACTATGAATGAAAGAAACGAGTATGTACATTTTGTGATACTTACTTCGGATCTTTAAAGACATTAGTATTCAGTTTCTGATTTTTAAAAAGTTCAATTGATCAGATAAGAGCTATGTGTGAAAGTGAGGAGGAGAGATTTTATTTTCTGGTGAGAGTAGACTAAGTAATTCAGGCCAATATTCCAGCTACAACTAGAAACTAGAAATGCTGTGTGTGTGTGTGTGTGTGTGTGTGTGTGTGTGTGTAGCAGCTGAGAGCTAACAATATCATGAGAAATTCCTAACCTGTTACCAGGGGAGAATGGAGGTGGCTTAGGAATTTTATTTTAGCATTTGTGGCTGCTTTTCTAATGGGAGAGTGTGTCGAATCCAGAAGGTGGAACCTGGGAGGCACGTGAGCACTTTTAATATTCCAGAAATGCTAGGGATATAAATATTGATATCCAAGCACTTCAAGGATGGTGATAAACCTTCTTTTGAATTAGGACCCTCCAGAATAGCAGCATCAGAGCAATAAGGGTGAACCCAGGAAATAGAAAGCCTGGTGAAGCCTGCAGCCCAGCTTCATACACATTTCCTCCCCAAGTGGGAGAAGACTCTAAATTTCTAGCGCCTCCAAGTGCCTAGCAGGAACAAAGGTAAATCATCTTTGGAACAAAACACATCATTCTAAGTCTCAAATATATCTGCAAATGGTTTTCCTCTTGCCATCTTCAACATATAATAAACAATAATAACACCCACTTGGATGTTTAAAAATAGGATGAAAACATTTTATATTCATAAAAAAATCCTAAAATAAACACTATATAAAATATCTTCCAAGTCTCCACATATTAGAATAGTTAGTCATGGCCTTTAAAATGTCTGTTTCTATCATGAAGAAGGTAGAGAATTTTTTTCAGAGAAATGAAAATGCAACCAAAAAATTGAAATCCTGGAACATACAAATGCAATGACCTAAAACAGAAACTTAGTGAATGAGTTTAACAACACATTAGAAGTAGCTGAAGGGAATAATCGGTGAACTAGAAGATAATACCTAAAATAAAGAATAGAGAGAAAAAAGATCAAAATTATAGTACAAAATAAATAGAGAATACAGTAAGAAAGTCTTACTTATTCGTGCTTAGAATCCTATAAGAAAAGGAGAGGGAGAGAGATAAAGAAGCAAAAGTAATAATTAAGGATATAGTAGCTGTAATTTCTAAGACTAATGGAAGTCAATAAGCCACACAAAAAATGCTCTAAAAATCCTAACAAAATATAAATTCATACCCAAGCTCATTGAATTTTAATTGTCAATAACTAAAAACAAATAAAAATATTAGAACCATTAGGAAACAAGAAAAACACTTTCCAAACAATGTCAATTAAACTGTCAACTGAACTCAACACAGAAAATGCAGAGGGCAAAATATAATGAAATGCCATTAAAAGACTGAAACAATTTCCAACTTAAAGTTCTTAATCCAGCAAAACTTATTTTTCTGGAATAAAGAAAATTAAAACAAGAGAAAAAAACTAAAAAGCAAAAATAAAAATGATGATTAGAATTGCACTAGAAGAAATACTAAAGAGTATTCTTTAGACAAAAGAAAAATCATCCCAAGCAAAGTGTTGGAAATGCAAGAACAAGCAAACTAGTAACTTGTATTAAATATTTACTGCAGAAAACAATAATAGTAATTACTTTCAAGTTTAAAATATAGATGCAATTTAAATTTATACTCTGTAACTATAGACTACATTTTATGTATACATGAAATAATTCTAAAATTAAAACATATCCTGGGCCATAAAGCCAGTCTCGTCAAAATTAAAATAATTGACATCATGCAGAGTTGACTCTCTGACCACAATGCAGTTTAGTTAAATATTAATAATAAAAAATAACTAGAAAATTATCACATGTTCAGGAACCTAAAAATGTGCTCTTAAACCCACAGATTTATTGAATAAATCAAAATGAAAAATAGAATATATTTGCATATGAATAATGAAAATTCTATAATTCAAATATCACGGGATACATCTATAAATGTGCTAATAGGGACAATTAGAGTCATAAGTATTTGGCTATATTCAATGATCCACAGTAAATTTCTAACTCTTGGTTCACACATGCTTAACAAGATTCAGAATATAGTTTTCAAAAATTAAAAAAATCACTTCAATGAAAATATAGGATGAATAAATGCCAAAGATTTCCTACCTTATTAATGAGGAAACCAATAATCTCATATAGCTGGCTCCAAAAGGATTTGATAAACTAAGTATTATAAGCATTTTACGAAATGAGTGTTAGGAGTAAAATTGCTAGATTAGGTACAAAATTGGTTAATGTCCTCAAAGGTAATAATCTTTGAAATTGCCTTTTCTATTCATATGGAAGTTGTAAGTAAATATATTACTTCAAAATGTTTGGGCTTTAATTAAAGCAAAGCTAAATACAGCTGCATTCTCCAAGAGAATTAAATAGTCCTGTGTGAGCCTTTTAAATGATGCCCCAGTATGATGTTGAAACAACAGATTCTTTTCTTTTTGCTTTAATTCTAAACTTTGGAAAACTTTTCTTGACACAAATATTTACAAAATAATTGTTTATAAAAAGCTTATATAGCAGATGCAACAAAGAAAGCATAGTCCTCAAGGCATTCTCGATCTAGTCTGAAAAGCAAAACAAGAATCAAGCACAGTACAACATAATTTTTTAATTAATGCAATGCATACTTAATAGTTAAATAAACAGTTAATTTTCCAGTGACAAGAAGCAGGGAGACTCCAGCAATCAGTAATAGGAAATCTTCAATTCTTCACAATTCTATGTAGATGAATCAATCAGACCTCAAGTCAAAATGTTCAAACCTAAAGTCATCTTTCCCGGCAACTTCTGCATGTCCACCATTGACTCTGTCTCTTAGGATTGAAACTTTCAAGCCTTAATGGATAGGGTAATATACAATTTTTTAAATATTTCTAGCATAATTCCTGGATTAAAGCAGGTGCTTTATGTATATTGACCTAATTCTTACTCTTTTACAAATGCCCCTCTTATATTCTCATTGCTTGACCTCCACGCATCTTAGTTTTACTATATAACTAGTCCCTTCTTACTGCATGTCAGGTATTTTTTAAGTGATTTACATGCATTGGTTTATATAATCCTCTCAACAACTCTATAGGTTGGCACCATTTTAACCCTTTATTACAAATAATATAGTTTAGGCTCAGTGTAGTTAAGGAATTAATCTAAGTTATCTACCTTATAAGGGGCAAAATCAGGACTTTACCTCAGGTATTCTTACTCCTAATATTCTAGTTATTTTATTAATGACTTTGAATTACATCATATGGCAGAGTGGAATGAGGTGGGTAAAGCCTGGAACCCATTTGGTTTTTTTATTTGTTTGTTTCTGGTATCCTGGAGAGGAAGCATAAGTAAGACTTAAACCAAGGTGGTAGCTGTGTGCAAAAGCAAAGAAAAGGAACAGGATAATCTTAAACATGTCTTTAAGAAGGAAGTCAGAAAACAGAGTCTCTGGATCTTTAATCAGGTGAAGTCTGTCTGTCCATCTCGGTTGCAAGTTTCAGAGGAGTTTATGTAAGAAACACTATTCCAGACAAATAAACATTCTAATCCTAGCCTGAATATTGGCTAATAATTCTCTCTGAAACTTCTAAGCAGGCTGACTGTAGTTACTTAACTAACAAAAAGCTGAATTTAAAGATAAATCATTTTATGGTAAATGGAAGAAAAGGAAAGAAAATGCCCCAAAAGAATTAGCTTTCCTCTCTAAATCTAAGCTTCCTTAAGATATCAAATCCATGCTTCCCTTTCCTGGACCCCAGCATGAGCCTGCCAGGGCTTTCAAAATGGACCTTGGCCTTAGGTCTCTACTAATAGCAGCTACATAGCAAATACTCTACAGATGAGAAAAAGGAATATATATAATGCATATATGTGTGTATATATATATATATATATACACACATATATATATATATACACACACACATATATACATATATATACATGTATTTTAAAGGAGTGTACAATGCTGGAAGCAGACATTTCTTTGGGTCAATAATGTGCTCCTTAGATGTCTTGTGGATTTTATCTGTTTGAAAGAGGGCAGTGTATTCAAGGATCACCATTAAAATTAAGGTGTTGCTCCAATTACTATTGTTACATAAAAAACCTGTCCAAAAATGATTGATGTAAAACCACCATCTAATTATGCTCATAAATTCAGGCAGAGCTCATTTGCTTATCTCTGCCCCATTATGATAGTAGGTTGCTCAATGGCTCAAGGCTGGAATCACTTGGTAGTATTCTTACTTATAAATGTGGCAGCTGATGCTGACTATTAGCAAGGACCTAAGCTGGACCGAAAGCTGGAACTCCTATTGTGGCCTCTCTATATAACACCTCTATTGGCCTGTTCATAGCAATGACAACTGGATTCCAAGAGTGAGCATCCTAAAAGAGCAAGAGGAAATTGCGTGTCATTTACTTGTGTGCTGAGGCCATGTTTTGAAGCTAATAAAGAGAGATGTTTGATTGATTTAATGTCACAAAACATCACTTTCACTTCCACCATACTCAATTGGTCAAAGCAGTCACATAACTCTGCCTGTGATCAATGAAATGGATCTACCTAATGGGAGGAATGTCAAGGTCCCAAGGTAAGAGAGCATATTCGATGGTCTTATGGTGGTAGGCAACACGCCCTAGGTGTGTAGGCATGGACAATAGGAAATTGGGCAATTGGGCAATGTACTTTGAGTGGTAAGAGCTCTGGTCTCTAAATCCATCCAGGGAGGAAGAAAGCTGCCAATACTCAGTTCTTTGTCTTAAATATTGAGAAGTTTACTCAAAGTAATGATTAATCTAGCGCACATTAGAAAAAAAATTCAGTGCTACCACAGGCTTTAGTATTTGGCCAAAAGTTAGTATATGACTTGGAGGTTGTTGACTTTATTTTTATATTCAGTGAGTTCTGAATTTGAAGGATGCAGAAGAGTAAACTTGGCAGAGGTGGAGTAGTTACAGGGAGAAGAAATGGTCTGTGGAGTGTCTTGGGGTAAACAAGAGAGAAGAGGACAGGGAAGAGTCAAAGAAGGAAAGCCAGTGTGACTGAGCACAAAATGTGTTAAGCCTAGAGCAACTGAACCCAGTAAGTTTATCAGGAACCAAGGGATATAGCCTATGTTAATGACGTAGATCTTTATCTGAAAGGCCATTAGAATATGGATGCAGGATGGGTGACACAGTTTGAAAAGATAACTTCAGGAAAAAAATAGATATATTGGAATGAGAGGAGACAGTGTGTGAACAGTGTATCCAATTAAGGAGTTTTACAGTGGTCTAGGTAAGAAATGTTGGCAACATGGACTCGGGCTATTGCTGGGAAGATCAACACAGGTGGACAGATTTAAAGCCATTTCTGATAAACTGGTCATTCTGGGCTTAAGAATTCAGAGGAAGTTTCGAGGTGGAGATGAAAACTGAGTTAAATCTTGAGGAGCAGGTAAACATGTGTTAAATGGGTGAGGTGTGCAAGAAAACCTCAAGTAAGGAAAACAGCATCTAAAACAAATGCACATTGAAATATGCAATAAGGCCGGCCGGGCACGGTGGCTCACGCTTGTAATCCCAGCACTTTGGAAGGCCGAGACGGGCGGATCACGAGGTCAGGAGATCAAGACCGCGGTGAAACCCCATCTCTACTAAAAATACAAAAAATTAGCCGGACGTGGTGGCGGGCACCTGTAGTCCCAGCTCCTCGGAGAGGCTGAGGCGGGAGAATGGCGTGAACCCGGGAGGCAGAGCTTGCAGTGAGCAGAGAGCAGAGATCGCGCCACTGCACTCCAGCCTGGGTGACAGAGCGAGACTCCATCTCAAAAAAAATAAATAAATAAAATAAATAAGAAATATGCAATAAGGCCATGTTCTGGAGTTAATATAGAAGAGTTT
Source organism: Nomascus leucogenys (assembly GCF_006542625.1). Taxonomy (NCBI): domain Eukaryota; kingdom Metazoa; phylum Chordata; class Mammalia; order Primates; family Hylobatidae; genus Nomascus; species Nomascus leucogenys. Next base: position 38,629,373 of record NC_044384.1, on the reverse strand, counting down.
GATTGTGTTCTTGTGACTCAAAAAGCTTCAAATGTTAGATGAAATAGACTAAGACAGATTGTGAATATTAGCTTAAAGAGGTTTCAACACAAATTAAGAATCCAATGATCATATTTTTATATAATTACATAGCAAGAATGTTTGTGTTCTAGAATTAAATACAACAGCCTTAAATTCCTAGTGCTACCATTTTGTAGATCTGTGATCTTGGAGAGGTTACAAAATCTCCTTAAAATATATTCTTTAAGCTTTTTTTTTGTTTTAAAAAGTAAAGAAAATAATAATGCCTACCCCATAGGATGGTTGGGAAGATTAGATGAGATAATGCATACTTAATGCAGTATCTGAAATGTAGTACCTGCTCATAATTATTAATTATTACTATTTTTACTAGGAGCACACTCACTGCTATTGCTTATTATCTTAAACCATTTACTTTGGGAGTTTATGAAAGGGAGAGAAAATGTAGGTAATTAGTGTGATCAGAGACTGCTTTTGCAGGAGGCAGGGGTTAGAATGGGGCAAACTGTGATGAACATGATGGGAGCATTTCTACGGAGCAGGTATCAAGTCTATTTCAGAGAGACAGAAATGATCTGTATTTTCAAATTCTATTTCACCACCTGATATGGTTTGGCTCTGTGTTTGCACCCAAATCTCATCTTGAATTGTACTCCTATAATTCCCACGTGTTGTGGGAGGGACCTGGTGGGAGATAATCAAATCATGGGAGTGGTTTCCCTCATATTGTTCTCATGGTGTTGAACAAGTATCATAAGATGGGATGGGTTTATTAGGAGTTTCCACTTTTGTTTCTTCCTCATTCCCTCTTGGCCTGCTGCCATCCATGTAAGATGAGACTTGCTCCTTGCCTTCCATCATGATTGTGACCTTCCCCAGCCACATGAAACTGTAGATACAATTAAACCTCTTTCTTTTGTAAATCACCCAGTCTTGGGTATGTCTTTATCACCAGTTTGAAAATGGACTAATACAGTAAATTGGTACCAGTAGAGTGGGGCATTGCTGAAAAGATACCCAAAAATGTGGAAGAGACTTTGGAACTGGGTAACAGGCAGAGGCTGGAACAGTTTGGAAGGCTCAGAAGAAGAGAGGAAAATATGGGAATATTTGTAACTTCCTAGAGACTTGTTGAATGACTTTGCCCAAAATGCTGATAGTGATATGGACAATAAAATCCAGGGTGAGGTAGTCTCAGATGGAGATAACAAACTTGTTGGGAACTGGAGCAAAGGTGACACTTGCTATGTTTTAGTAAAGAGACTGGGGGCATTTTACCCCTGCCCTAGAGATTTGTGGAACTTTGAACTTGAGAGAGATGATTTAGGGTATCTGGCAGAAGCATCAACAGGTGACTTGGGTACTGCTAAAGGCATTCAGTTTTATAAAGGGTTGGAAAATCTGTAGCCTGACTATACAATAGAAAAGAAAAACTGATTTTCTGGGGAGAAATTCAAGCTGGCTGCAGAAATTTGCATAAGTAGCAAGAAGCCTAATGTTAATCCCCAAGACTGTGGGGAAAATGTCTCCAGGCCATGTCAGAGACCTTCACAGCAGCCACTCCCTTCACAGGTCCAGAAGTCCAGGAGGAAAAAGTGGTTTCATGGGCTGAGCCCATGGTCCCCATGCTGTGAGCAGCCTGGGGACTTGGTGCCCTGTGTCCCAGCCATTCAAGCCATGGCTGAAAGGGGCCAACATACAGCTCAGGCTGTAGCTTCAGAGCATGGAAGCCCCAAGCCTTGGCAGCTTCCACGTGGTGTTGAGCCTGCAGGTGCACAGAAATCAAGAATTGATGTCTGGGAACCTCCACCTAGATTTCAGAAGATGTATGGAAACGCCTGGATGCCCAGGCAAAAGTTTGCTGCAGGGGTGGGGCCCTCATGAAGAACCTCTACTATAGCAGTGCAGAAGGAAAATGTGGAGTGGGAGCCCCCCCACAGTCTCTACTGGGGCACTGCCTCATTGAGCTGTAAGAAGAGGGCCACTCTTCTCCAGACCCCAGAATGGTAGATCCACCAACAGCTTGCACCATATGCCTGGAAAAGCCACACTCAATGCCAGCCCATGAAAGCAGCTGGGAGGGAGGCTGTACCCTGCAAAACCATAGGGGTGGAGCTTCCCAGGACCCTGAGAACCCACCTCTTGCATCAGCATGACCTGTATGTGAGACCTGGAGTCAAAGGAGGTCATTTTGGAGCTTTAAAATTTGACTGCCCCACTGGATTTCAGACTTACATGGGCCCTGTAGCCCTTTGTTTTGGCCAATTTCTCCCATTTGGATCGGTTGTATTTACCCAAGGTCTGTACCTTCATTGTAGCTAGGAAGTAACTAGCTTGCTTTTGATTTTACAGGTTCATAGGTGGAAGAGACTTGCCTTGTCTCGGATGAGACTTTGGACTGTGGACTTTTGGGTTAATGCTGAAATGAGTTAAGACTTCAGGGGACTGCTAGGAAGGCATGATTTGTTTTGAAATGTGTGGATATGAGATTTGGAGGTTGTAGGGGCGGAATGATATGGTTTGGCTGTGACCCCACCCAAATCTCAACTTGAAATTTATCTCCCAGGATTCCCATGTGTCTTGGAAGGGACCCCGGGGAGGTAATTTAATCATGGAGGCTGGTCTTTCCCATGCTATTCTCATGATAGTGAATAAGTCTCACAAGATCTGATGGGCTTATCAGGGGTTTCTGCTTTTGCTTCTTCCTCATTTTCTTTTGCCACTGCCATGTAAGACGTGCCTTTCACCTCCCACCATGATTCTGAGGCCTCCCCAGCCATGTGGAACTATAAGTCCAAGTAAACCTCCTTCTTCTCAGTCTCAGATATGTCTTTATCAGCAGCATAAAAATGAACTAATACAATGAGGTAACAATTATTGGAACACTATGAAGAAAATGCCAAATATACCAGGCATGTTTAGTGAATAGATCACAGTTTTTATATCTGAATCTTTAAATTTATGTAGAAAAATAGAGGAACATTAGTAAAAGGGAAGGCAGTTGTCATAGAGGACATTTTCTCTTCTCAACAGAACATTAGAACTCATTGCAAGAGCATGCTAAGACAGGACCAAAGTGGACTCATACCATTGCCTTTGGTGAACCTTGAAAAACTTATCAACACCAAGAACCTGGCCAAGTTAATGGAAAAGTGGGAAAGAATGTCTTTCTCTGCTCAACTGAGGAAGTGTTTGGGGAAATGCCTTTGCTGTTGCTCAGCCTTTGGCAGTCATCCCTTGTGGAAGAACACTGAGACCCAAGAAAACAGGCTGAAAATGACATTCCAGCCCACAGCTTAATAATTTCAGAAAACTCTGTTGCTTGCCAATATTCCAATAAATACACATCTTACAAACAGTAAGAGTCTGTGGGGGTCGTTAACTTACTTATTAAATTCTTCTTAGGGCTTTGTAGGCAGTGCAGCACAGCCACAATCCCCCTTGCACAAAAATGGCTGCCTAGAGCTCCTAGCACAGAAAAATGAAATTAAATAGACATAGAATTTTCAAGTACATCTCGCAGTTTATTCAAAGTGGAAAATAACTCATATTATGAGCTTTTAGAGAATCAAGAAAGAACATATTAATGCTACTTTCCTTTAATAGTTCATTTCTCAAACTTGATTTTTATTTTATTTATTTATTTTTAGAAAGACTTGAGGACAGGAAGGGACCTATAACTAATATGACCAAGTTTGGCTTTTCTTTATACACATGAAAAAATCAGCAGATCCAAGATGTAATCTTAGAGAGCACCAATCTCCCCTCACTTTCTGTTCATAGCTTTCACCCTAATAGGATAGGATTGGATTTAAACTCTGCCACTTTAAATCAGCTTTGAATCTTGCATCTAACTCTTCTCCTGGGTTTTAGTGCCATATTGCAATGTTAAAGTGTAAAACTCTGCATCTGCTGAGGCATTTGGCTGGAAAAGCAAGTATGTCAATGGCCGTCCCTCGCTGCCATCACACATATGGAATTTCTGTGTTCAGCTATGCCATCTGGTCGTTAGGCCGAGATTCACTCTTCATTGAATAAGGACCATCTACCATATCCGTGCCTCTCACAATATGGCATTCTTTTCATGGTGTTATTTTGCAGTTCTTATTTGATGACATTTTCTTTTTTCCACAACCTTCTTCCCGTCCCCACCCTCACAAATATTTTACAAAGAGCAACTTCAATGCCATTCAGAAAAACAGAAAATAACACATCGTGTAATGGATATAATTGGAACAAAAGCGATCAAAATTTTGAGTAACTTCAAGCATAAAGCTAGGTCTTTCATAATTATGAATGCTGTAGACTGTGTCTTAGAAGTGTACAAGGTAGCTGATAGACATACAGCAACCTTAACCAAAAAAGAAAATATCAGTTTATTGTCCCTGCCATTCCATTTCCCTTATTTATTAAGTTATCCTGGGACCAGGTGATGTTTTCTTTTCTATCACAAGGACATGGACAAACAATGGTATACAACCCTTACCTCAGTATACACTCTGTTGCCACTGAAATGTCTCCTCCTTAGGAAGATACAAACACCTAACTAGTTCGTTTTCTCCTCAAACCCTTCATTTCCTTATTGGAAGGAAAGAACACAATTTCAGCCAGAAAATAAACACCACCTTATTTCAAAAGTTTTAAAATGAAAATCCTCAGCAACCAGTCATCATAAAATATTGAATAATCAGAAAAAGAATTGGCAGAAACTTTATTAACTTGATAGTAAAAACAAAAATAATTTAAAATCCATAGCCAGATTCTTCTGTGAAAAAGATGTTAGCTAAGGGTTGACTTGAAGGAGAATTGTGCATAATTGAGACTTAAAATTCATAATCTGAAATCTTCCCAAACTTTCTCCACAATCTCACCATCCCTAACTCACCTATCCCCTAACCACCAACTTTCACATGTCTCATCAAAATGTAACCAATGTGTGTTTCATTCAGTAGGATTCAGCAAACCTCTATATGACTCCAAAACCTGAGCTGTTTACCCTACTCCATTATTCTTTGCTGAGTCATCATGAAGTGTTAGACTCTTAATATACTACCAAACCCAGACCTCCATCTGTAGAGATGCAACTTGGAGCTCTGAAATTTGTGTCCACATTATTTTGTTCTTTTGATTTCTGCACATCTGAAACATGGAATCCTTTCTATTATAATCCAGGCATGTTTGTTAAAATTAAATAAATGATCTCATATAAGACAAACATCCCCTATAAGGAGTGAGAAGAGATGGAGTGTAATTGCAAAGGGCAAATTTTCTGAAGTCTCAGAGGCTAGGTTAGAATGTTTGCTTTTCCATTTCCTAGTTTTGTAATATGGATCAAGGTAATTCCTTGTCCTGTCTCAATTTCCTCATCTGTATGGTGAGAAAATACCTGAAATATAGGGAGATATTGTGATAATTACATTTAAATACCAAGTTCTTAGCACCATGCTAACACACATTATGACTTCAGTACAAGATAGTATTTTTATCACTCAGTAAGCAAGTATCCTTGTTATGGAAGAGTGCATTGTGAGATACAAAAGGACTCATACCACTGGTTCTCAAATTCGTGCATGTTGTAATCACCTGAGGCATTTTTAAAATGCTAGATCTCGTGACTAGAGTTTCTGATATAACTAATGTGAAAGAATGTCTTGAACTGAGCATCAATAGGTTTAAAAATTCTCCAGGTGTTTCTAATATTTTTAAATTATAATGTTCATGCTACATTCCAGATTAATTAAATCAGAATCTCTAATGGTAAGCCCCAGGCATCAGTATTTTTCAACACTCTCTAGATTTTGATGAGGTGGAGCCAGTTTCAGGAACCACTGCTTCAGATAAAATCCTCCAGTGGTTTTAATCTCTGGCTACACAGTAGAATCATTTTAAGAGACAAGAAGTATTGATACATGAACCCCATTTTAGAGCAATTTATGGTTAATCTCTGACAATGAGACGCAACAATCTGTAGTTTTTAAAGGTTCTCTACAGGTGACTTTTAATATACAGCCAAGATACAGATTCAGTACTCCAGTGGTTCTGGAGTATTCTAGCATACATCACAACGACCTGAAGCAATTGTTAAAACACACATACTTGGGTCTCACCCAGAGAATTTCTGATTAGATAAACATAGATGTAGGGCCTGGTAATTTGAATGTCTAACAAGTTCTTAGGTTATGCTGCTGCTGATAACCCCATTAAATAAAATACTAAACTATGAGCACATACAGATATAAATAAAAATAAATATAAATATTTGATGAGAAATAAGACCTTTACATCATTACAAATTAGTCTCACAAAATATTTTCTTACACAGGGTAATAGAGTACATTACTTGGAGAAGATTGGCTGACACCACCTTAATCAAGTAATAAAAATGAACATTGTCAGTTACCGGAAAAATAAATGTTATGCGCCATTTGATAGGGTAAGGAGGTGGCAACACTTAAGAGATTTTTCCTGCTAAAGAAACATAACCTGAATCCATTACAAAGAAACTTCAAGCAAACCTGAATTGAGGGCCAATTTACAAATTAGTTCAAATATTTCTAACAGACAATAGCATTCTAAAAACTAAAAAAAAAAAAAAAAAAACCCAAAAAGACTGAAGAACTCTTCCAGACTGAAGCAGCCTGAAGAGATACGACAACTAGAGAGTTCATGATTCTGAAGGGATTATTTGGCAGGCAAGACATTACGAGGGCAATTGGGAAAATTTGAATGGATCTGAGGAGTAGATGGCAGAAATGTATCAACACTAATTCATGATTTTAGATATTGTGTTTTGGTTATACAGGAGGAGGTGCTTATCTACAGGCAATGTACACCAGAATCTTGTGCAGAAATTAGCCATCAAGCTGGCAACTTCCTCTCAAATTGTTTAGGAAAATGAAATTTTTTTTTTTTGGTACCACAACTCAAGCTTTTCTGTGAATTGTGATTTTTTTGAAAAAAAATTAAAAATAATTTTTAAAAGTCAAGCATTTTTCACTCTGCAGAAGTCTTCCTTGGCAATGAGACTGCCAAACAAGGCTAGAAATGGGTTTGCATCTCGGTAAAGACAGAGGACAAATTACTCTTTGAAAAATCCTAGTAGAAACTGGTTTCTATTGCCTTCTAACGTGCCTCAACTTAAACTTGTCTAACTCTGGTGTCCTCTCCTAACAGTAGTATGTATCTTCTTTTAACCCACATTCAAGTGTTCACAAAGTTTAAAATACAGGCTTACGGTGGGTTTGTATGTGTGTGTTTTTCTATTTCTTCCCGTGTATTTCTTTGCAATTTTATCATGCCTCTAACTTGGCATTTTTCTTCACATTCTTTTTTTAATCTTATTTTTGACTCTGATATCTTTTTACTTTCTGCCTACACACCACATGTTATAACTTTTTTTAATGTGATCCACTTGATATTTCTATTCTATCACTTTGTTTTATCTCACCTGGTAAAACCATTAAGTCCTTTCTGGCCTATTTGCTTTTATTTTCGTCTCGAATTTTACCACTGATATGCATTTTCTCAAGTAATGAATCTCATTTTTACTAGTCTCATTATTTTCTCTATTCATCTTACCCAAGTACTATTTAAATTTATTCATAAACATATGATTACAGTCATCTTTATTCATCCATTCTTTTCTTTATTTATTCATTCATTCTATAAACATGTGTTATACACTTTTAAAATGATAAAACACAGCACTATGTGCAATAAAAGTACAAATAAGATACAACATGGTCCTTGACCTTAAGGAGTCCAAAGTGTAATTGTAATTCTATAACCCAAAGCAGGGTGCATGCTGCTGGGCAGTGTTGGCTGCTCCTTCCTCTATAACTTGATGGCAGTCTGTGTCTACTCTGTCTAGTGAAGGGAAATGTTCCACAGCAGACATTACATTTTAGTTGATGTTGAAATATGATTGTGAATCTTCCAATAATAGAATGATAGCACTTATTTCAATACAGAGGAGAAAAAAACAGCACAAGACTTGAGATAATACTGGGTCCTGATGTGGTTTCAATGAAGAGAAAAATGGAAGACAGTAGAGTCAAAATGCAAGGTTAGGACAATTAGATAAAGCTTATTTGAGACAAGCTAAGGTGTGTGAGCCTGAACTCATATGACATGAGAAGCCATCAAATAATAATATAAACTGAGGGTTAATTTAATCAAACATATATTATAAAGACTGCCATGGAGAATGAATTAGAAATGTGAGAAACAGATCCACAATGTATACTGGGGGACTCTAGCAAGAGTCTCAGAGGGAGGAGACCCAAGCACGCACAAAGGCAGCAACACCAGGGAGAAATAGAAGGTGGTTCATCAGCAATGTTCAGGAGAGCCTCTGGTAATCTGCTGTCTCTGGATACCCCTCCTCTCCTTTTACAGCATCTTGAGTTGCTTTGTTGAGCCTGACCTGTGCCTTCAAAGTTGAGTGCCGAAAGCTCAGAAAGCTTGAGAAGAATATGACTGAGAAGGGCAAGTCTAGATACAAAGGACAAGAATGGAAACTCAATGCTGTTAAGACCAAAACGGGAGAATGAGAGCTTGAATTTGAGCTGTTAGAGTAGAGTTGAAGAAACACAGGAGGGCTCAAGGATAATTTATGAGAAACGTGAGAATTCATGATTTGTTAGATATAGTTGGGGAGTAAACTCCAAATGAATGTCATGTTTTGGGTTTGGACTGACAATTCCTATTTCAGTTTGCTGAAATTGTAATAAAAATAAATAGAAAGAGTCAGTCTATGGAAGATGAAAGAATTAATTCTATTCTGGGCATTTGAAGTTTAGCTGCTATGGATATTCAAATGAATATGTTCAGTTAGAAAGCAGATGTATATGACAGAAGCCAAGAGGATGTCTAAGAGATTTAGATTTAGAAGTCTTTATGCTATCAGTATGTGTTAAAACCGTGATACTAGGTGGGATTTTCAAGGGATAATGCATGAAGAGAGAAAAACAACATTGGTTTGAAAATAAAGCCTAAGGAAACACATGTGTAAGAGTCAGGTAGAAGAAATCAATAAACAGCTGGAAATGTTATCAGAGAATATAGAGGGATGCCAGGAGAAAGCCACTGTTTTCTCCTTCCTATCAGTAATTCCCTCAGCAGCCAGAGTAACCCCCAAACAATAGACGCTCAGTCAGGTTATTCCTCTGCTTAGCAATTTTCAAGACTTTCCATTGCTTTTATAGTAAAACCTACTCACCTTCCCTGCCCACAATGCCCTACATAATCTGGCCTTTTTATCTTTCCAGCCTTATCTTATGCCAAATCTTGTCTCCTTCCTCACATCCAGTCACTGGGTTGTTTTTTTGTGCATCCTCAGTGGCATGATCTACACCATATCCTGACAAACGAGCTCAGTTCCATTTACTTCACAGGGCGGGGTCATCATAATAGAGTGTGTTCTTTTAATCATCTTACACTTCTCACAGAGAACTTCTATAACTTCTGGATCTAAGTTTGTCCACCCCTGTAAATCTGTCTTTCAATTCCTTGTCTTTCTTTTTCCTAGAATTTGCCATAAATACGAGTTATCTACCAATTTGTCTATTTATTTATATTGTGTCTTTTTTCATCCACTTGACTGGGAGTTCTTTGTGGGAAATAACCTTGTCTTTCTTTTTATATCTTAGTATCCTCATCACCTACAATAGTGCTCAGGTGTTGGTTGTAGGTATAACCAAAACAGCTGAGTTACAAAAATGAAATGGATCACTGAAGCAAAAGATGTAAAGAGTTTCAAGGATAAAGACATGATTGTCAATATTATTATAACTATTGTAAAAGCCAGAAGAAAATATGAAAATATTTGAGAAATTTCTGCTGGACTTTGTTACACGAAGTCACTAATGACATTTGCTCAAGACCTTCAGTGGCATGGAGTTTACATAAACTGGATGGCAATGGATTTGTTGTTCTGTGAGGTAGGAATGGGATGAGTTAGAAAGAAAGAGCCTAGATTATGCTGTCCAGACACTTGGGCTAAACTTGAGGAATTAAAAGGGACTGAAAGTGGAGAAAGATGATGACCAATATGACATTTTGTTTTTCTAGTTTTAATCTGTCCTGTAGAAAGTCTTAAACTAGTGACCAAAAACAGGTCAATAGGGAGACATTGGCGATACAGAAGGCAGTCATTTTTGGAATAACTTTTAAAAGGAAAGAAAATGGATAGGATAAAGAACATAGGTTGAAAGCTGACTTTTAAGACTAGGGAAGCCTTAAGTTAGAAGAAAGAAAGAAAAACAAGGAAAGGAAGGAGGGAAGGAAGGAAGAAAGGAAGGAAGGAAGGAAGGAAGGAAGGAAGGAAGGAAGGAAAGAAAGAAGGAAGGAAAGAAGGAAGGAAGGAAGGAAAAGAGAGTGAAAGAAAGATTGAAGATAAGGAAGAAATAGAGAAAGAAAGAGAAAAAGAAAGGAAGGAAAGAAGGAGGGGAGGAAGGAAAAAGATACAGATTTGCCTGTAGATAAATGCATAAATCTCAATGACAGAAAGTTATGGTGAGAAACTGAGAAGCATACACACTTTAAGATTTGGAAAAGAGAGCTTCTCAAGTGGTATTAAAGAGTAGGATGAATGATCATAAATTCAGGAAAATATGAATCTACATGGTTATATGTCTTCTCCATTAGTGTTCAGAAGTGTATGTGGAAACAAAATGTAGCTACAGGATTGGCATGAAATTGAGTTTTGCAATGCAATGGAGAAGCAAGAGAGCAGGTAAAAGTATTTCATCTGATTACTCATAAAGTGGAGACAGGGTATCTAAGGTGTGGATACTAGAAGAAGGCTTGAAGACTAGAGAATACAGGTATAAAGGGAAGAAAAATTTCTATAAAGTCTAAGACAATAAATAACTTGAGGCCATGAGAAAGCTTGAAAGTTTTAATTATAGAGTCATTTACTTGAATTTATGATTTCCAAGGCACAAGAAAACAGGGAGGTGGTAATAATGCTCAGGTGTGGTGGAGGACATGATTAAAATGAATAATTCATGCATGTAACAGAAGGAGGTATAGTTGAATATCATAAGCCAGAAAGGAAAAGGGACTCTTCCACAGTATGGTTCATCAAATAAGAATGACTTAGTTTCCTAATCCGAATGGTATGATTCAGCCAAATTCTTCTCTCTGTCCCCAAAATGTTCTTCTCAATCATGTCTCCATACTTTTGGTCATATTGTTTCTTCCATCTCTTTTTCTTATTCTGGAAATATGCATTCCTTGAATCCCATCTCAAGTCTCCTGAAAGTTTACTGGATTATGACATTGACTATTCCTCTGTTCCTCTACACACACACACACACACACACACACACACACACACACTTTTTGTTTTTAGCAGACATGTATTAAAATTTTGCTCCATTGAAGTCACTGGGCTAGAGGCAGTGAGGGACATTGGAATGTATATTAGTCCGTGTCATAAAGAAGGCTAGAACACAAAAAGAGAAAATGAAGATATACAGGAAGTACTAAATTCAAATCTAAAGGCAAGTAGGGCATTAAAGAAGCACTATGTTTCAGAAGAAGTGATGGTTCATAGTGGTAAGTCAGAAAATTGTGTTACATCTGGGCTTCTATATTAACTAATGTGTATTCTTGGACTAATTTTACTGACAGTGAGTATTAACCTGTGACTGAGAACAAAAGGAAGCTTTCTAGAAAGATTCTAAAAGAAAATTTAAAAGAAACTATTTGGTATATTTTTAAGAACATATATATGCTTTCCAGAGTTTAAACCTTAATTATTTTCCACAGTCTTTAAATCATGGGACTAGCCATGAGAACTGGGTACTACTTCACAGTGATGAGTTGAGTGGCTTTAGACTCATTTTCCCCATACAACAAATAAAAGCAATACCCCTTAACACATATTCTATGTAGGTTCTTGTGATAACACCATTAAAAATAACAGCTGTGAAAGTCATTTTAAAGTATAAAGTTTTAAATAAATAGAGTGAAATATGGTAATGATCATAAAATAATTGTGAAAACAACTTAGGTTGGCATCTTCAAGTGATACTTCTCAAAAAATGTATAGTGTAACAGTGGGTTTGCACACTGTCTTCCATATAATAATTATTCAACATCCAGAGCTTTACCAACCATTCACTATGTGCAATACTCTTTATGAAAAAGGGAAAGATCATATAGTCCTAGAATATAAACAGTATACACAAAAATCAGGATTACAAATCATATTTTACTGGAGCAAACATCTTTTACTAGTGGTTAAATCGTTAGAAGTTAAAGATGGAATACTATTTGGAAAAATAATGTCAAGAGATTTTTTTAACTTGAAAAAGCCCTTTCACTCTATTAATTATTTAATGAAAATCAACACACATTTATTTGATGCTATATTACTGCCAGGTTATATGGTAGTTTTTGAAACAAACAGCAGAAAGTAGAAAATGATCTTAACCTCAGGGGATTATAATTCATTTAGTACTCAACAAATATGTGTTCATTAAACATTTAGCAAATACTTAAAACTAGGTTGGAGATAAGAGAATAAATGAAGTTCTAGAGAACATAAATAACATGAAGTATATATGTATTGATATACATGTTTTAAACATGTTTATATTTTAAGATTCATAATTTGTTTTAAGAATTCAGAAGAAAAGGGAATATCTTTGGGTCTCAGTTCTCTAGGAGAGCTCCATGGAACAAGACCTGACACAGACTTTAGAGAATTAATAGAATTTTAATTGACAAAAGAAAAAGGGATATCTTTTATAAAGAAAGATAATAATATAAATAAAAGCTTAAAGGGAATATATATTATATCATGTATTACCATGTACATAGTGAATATTTAATAACTATTTCCCAGTAAGAGCAAAGAATGAATGTTGTGTTAGTTAATGGAAGGCACCAAATGTTAGACTAAGGAATGTGAACTGGATTCCAGAGACCATGAGGGAATATATACAACACTCTTACACTCTAACCTTGATTGTTTTTGAATAATTTGATTGCCTATTAGAATAATTGCCTACTACAATAATGCGACTTTCAACACCTATTTTTTTAAGGAGTGCATCCTTTGATTTCTTTTTATGTTCCCAGATATCTAATTGAAGTTTGGATGATTCATTAAAAATGCAACTAAATTTCATTGTTTAACTAAAAGTGATGTCATATCAAATTTTGCAGGTATAAATTTCCACAGGGAAATAAATACATTTTAAAAGGTGTTTTGCATTCCTTTCAGTGAACCAAATTTAATTTTCTTTTATATTATTAAATTGATTTAAGTGAGCCTAATATCTCAAAATTTTTAATTATTGCTTTTCAGTGACTGTTCTCATTTGTTAGCGGACTTATTTTTCTGCAATATTTTTTCTTCAGTATACATTTACAAAATCAATTTAGCATTTTTCACCTTTATCCCTTTTGTATTAGCATTATCTCACTTGTTTAAATTTTGTTCTAAATGGTTGTTCCTAGATTTGATTTTGTGACATATGCCATTTTTATATTAGATTGAATTTTCAAAGCGTATACTCTAGACCAATAGTTTTCTAATTATTATTTTTTATCCAAGAAAGCATTTTTTGAACAAAATCATGCGCTTAACTCTATATAAAACAAGCAAAATGGAGATGTTTTGTTAAAGTGGGTGTTAAGAGGCTCAGCATCATGTATATGTTGTCTTCTTCTTTTGTCCCCATTACTATCCCCAAGAAAACTCTGAAGATTTCCCAGTGTTTTGTTGACCGCATCTTGAAAGCAACTATTACAGATGCCACTTCCTATTAGAAGGCAATTGAAGGTCATTTACCTTCCCTTTTAGTATCTATCGCTGAGAAAGCTGTAATCTCTTTGGTTATGGAACATAATCTGTGTGTTTTTATTTTCTTCAGAAATAAAAGGCAGAATATTGAGAAATGCTTCAATATATGCCTCATCCTCTCTTCTATACATATTGAAGGAATTCTGTTTGGTTTTCTTCTAGAAAATAAAAAATACAATAATAAAATGTAGTAGCTGTTCTTTCATGCAATGTATTTGAGAGCTGTGCTTGGTCAAATAATAGAAAAAGCTGATATAAGCTGGGAATAATGGAAAAGATACTGGAATTCCTTGCACAGTTTAACTTCAAACACATATGTTTATATTTATTTGCCAATTTGTGGCACTAGTGGTTCAGAGCATATGAACATTCTTATTTTTGAATTTATTTTTTAAACTGACAGAAATGCATATATTTATTATGTACAACATGATGTTTTGAAATATATATACATTGCAGAACAAATTGAGCTAATTAATATATGCATTACTTCACATACTTTTCATTTTTTAAGGTGAGAACACTGAAAATCTACTATCTTAGCAATTTTCAATAATACTTTGCTATTAACTGTATTCACCATGTTATGAAATAGATGTCCATTTGACCCAGCAATCCTATTAGTGGGTATATACCCAAAGGAATATAAATCATTCTACTATAAAGACATATGCACACATATGTTTATTGTAGCACTATTTACAATAGCAAAGTCATGGAACCAATCCTAATGTCCATCAGTGATAGACTGGATACAGAAAATATAGTACATATATACCATGGAATACTACACAGCCATAAAAAGGAATGAGATTATGTCCTTTGCAGACATGGATGAAACTGGAAGCCATCATCCTCAACAAACTAACACAGGAACAGCATGTTCTCACTCATAAATGAGAGGTAAACACTGAAAACACATGGACACTGGGAGGAGAAATACACACACCAGGGCCTATTGTGGGGTGGGGGATGAGGGGAGGGAACTTAGAGGACAGGTCAATAGGTGCAGCAAACCACCATGGCACACGTATACCTATGTAACAAACCTGAACGTTCTGCACATATATCCTGGATGTTAAAGTACAATTAAAAAAAGAAAAGAAATAAATTTCTTGAACTCATTCCTCCTATCTAATGAAATTTGGTATTCTTTAACTAACATCTTCCCCCGACCTCTCCGTACTCTCCAACCTCTATTAACAACCATTCTACTCTCTGCTTCTATGTGCTCAACTCATTTAGATTCCACATATAAGGGCAATCACGTAGTATTTGCTTTTCTGCAGTTGGTTTATTTCACTTAACACAATGTCTTGTAGATGCATCCATGTTGTCAAAAATGACAGAACTTTCTTCTTTTTTAAGGCGGTATTCCATTGTGTATATATGCCACATTTTCTTTGTCTATTCCTCTGTCAGTAAATACTTAAGTTGATACCATATCTTGGCTAATGTGAATAGTGCTGCAATAAACAATGGAGGTCAGATATCTCTTAGACATATAGATTTTATTTCCTTTGGATATATACTCAAAAGTGGGAGTGATGATAATATGGTAGTTGAACTTTCAATTTTTTGAGGCACCTTTACACTGTTTTCAGTAATGGCTGTATTAATTTACAGTCCTACCAGTTGTGCGCAAGATTGCCTTTTCTTTACATCCTCACTGACACTTATCTTTTGTCTTTTTAGTAATAGCCATTTTAATAAGTGTGCAGTAATATCTCATTGTGGTTTTAATTTTTATATGATGATTAGTAATGTTGACCATCTTTTATACACCTGTTGATCATTTGTACATCTTTTTTTGATAAAAGTCTATTCAGGTTATTTGCCCGTTTCTGAATTTTTTTTTTTTTTTTTGCTATTGAAGTGTTTGAATTTCTTATGTATTTTCAATATGAATACATTATCATATAATTGATATGAAAATATTTTCTTCCATTTCGTAGGTTGCTTCTTCACCATTTTGATATTTTTATTTGCTGTGCAGAAGCTTTTTAGTTTGATGTAATCTCCTCGTCTGTTTCACTTTTGCTTTCTGTGCTTCTTTTGAGGTCATATCCAAAAAGTCTTTGTCCAGACCACTGTACTGGAGCATTTTTCCTATGCTTTTTTATAGTAATTCTATAGTTTCATGTATAACATTATGCCTTTAGTGCGTTTTGCATTAATGTTTTATATAGGGAGAGATATGGGTCTAATTTTATTCATTTGGGTATAGATATTCTGTTGTTCCAACATCGTTTATTAAAGAGATGTTCATTCCTCATTGTGTGTTCCTAGTGCCTTTGTCAGAAATCAATTGGCCATAAATGTGTAGATTTATTTCTGGGCTCTCTATTCTGTTCCATTGGTCTATGAGTTTCTTTTTATGCCAAAAACATGCTGTTTTAATTAACATAACTTTGTAGCATATTTTGAAGTAAGGCAGAGTGATCCCGTTAGTTTTATTCTTTTGGTTTAAGATTGTTTTTGCTATTTAGAGTCCTTTTTTGTTCCACATAAAATTTAGGATTTTTTTCCTGTTTCTGTGAAAAATTTCATTGGAATTTTTAGAGATTGCTATGAATTTGTACACTGCTTTGAGAAGTATGGACATTTTAACAATATTAGTTATTCCAATTCATGAACATGAGATATCTTTCCATTTATTTGTATCTTCTGTTTCTTTCATCTGTGTTTTATAGTTTTCAGTGTACAGGTATTTTGCCTTGTTGCTTAAATTTATCCCTAAGTATTTTATAGTTGTACCTATTGTAAATTAGATGTTTTTTCTTGATTTCTTTTTTGGATAGTTTGCTGTTAGTGAATAGAAATCCTCCTGGTTTTGTATGTTGACTTTGGGTCCAGTAACTTTACTAAATTTATCAGTTCTAAGAGTTATACGGGCCAGGCGTGGTGGTTCATGCCTGTAATCCCAGCACTTTGGGAGGCTGAGGCGGGTGGATCATGAGGTCAGGAGATTGAGACCATCCTGTCTAACACGGTGAAACCCTGTCTCTACTAAAAATACAAAAAATTACCTGGGTGTGGTGGCAGGCACCTGTAGTCCGAGCTACTCGGGAGGCGGAGCTTGCAGTGAGCCAAGATCGTGACACTGCACTCCAGCCTGGGCCACTGAGCAAGACTCCAACTAAAAAGGTTATATGGTGGAGTCTTCAGAATTTGCTATATGTAAGATCATGTTATTTACAAAAATGACACTTAACTTCTTCCTGTCCAATTTGAATGTCTTTTATTTCTGTCTCTTGCATAATTATTCTGGCTAGGACTTTCAGTGCTATGCTGAATTCAAGTGGTGAGAGTGGTTATACTTCTCTTGCGCCTAACTATGGAGGATAGCTTTCAACTTTTCTCTGTTGAGTATGATGTTAGCTGTGGGTTTGTCATACACGGCCTTTATTGTGTTGAAGTACATTTCTTCTATACCTAATTTGTTAGAAGAGTTTTTATCATGAAAGTATGTTAAATTTTGTTAAATGCTTTTTCTTCATCTATTGGGATGATCAATTGGCTTTTGTTTTTCATTCTGTTAATGTGGTATATCACATATATTGATTTGAATTTGTTGCCCTATCTTTGTATTTCTTGGACTAATCCCACTTTATCTTGGTGAATGATTCTTTTACTGTGCTATTGAAATCGGTTTTCTAATATTTTCTTCAGGATTTTTTCATCTACATTCATCAAGGCTATTGGTCTGCATATTTTTCCTTTCATTTTCCTTTTGTAGTTCTGGTATTAGATTAATGCTGGCCTCATAAATGAGCTTAGAAGTACTCCTTTCTCATTAATTCTTTGAAAGTGTGTGAGGCCAGGTGTGGTGGGTCACGCCTGTAATCCCAGCACTTTGGGAGGCCAAGGTAGGAGGATCATTTTTGTCAGGAGTTTGAGACCAGCCTGGCCAACATGGTGAAACCCCATCCCTACTAAAAATACAAAAACTAGCTGGGTGTGGTGGTGCACCCCTGTAATCCCAGTTACTCGGGAGGCTTAGGTAACCCAGGAGTTAGAGGCTGCAGTGAGCCAATATCTCACCACTGTACTCCAGCTTGGGCGACAGAGTGAGACTCCAACTCAGAAAAATAAATAAATATGAAAATAAAAATACAAAAATGGAAATAAAGAGTTTGAGAAATATTGATATGAATTCTTCTTTAAATGTTTGGAACAATTCAGCAGTTTGCTGCCACAGGGTCCTGTGACTTTCTTTTTATTTTTTAATTTTTAAATTTTAATTAATTAATTTATTTATTTATTCATTTATTTTTGAGACAGAGTCTCGCTCTGTCACCCAGGCTGGAGTGCAGTGGCACGATCTCGGCTCACTGCAAACTCCGTCTCTTGGGTTCACGCCATTCTCTTGCCTCAGCCTCCCGAGTAGCTGGGACTACAGGCACCCGCCACCATGCCTGGCTAATTTTTTTGTATTTTTTTAGTAGAGACAGGGTTTCTCCACATTAGCCAGGATGGTCTCTATCTCCTGACCTCGTGATCCGCCAGCCTCAGCCTCCCAAAGTTCTGGGATTACAGGCGTGAGCCACCGCACCCGGCCGGTCCTGTGCCTTTCTTTAATGGGAGACTTTTTACTACTGATTTAATCTTTTACTTATTATTGTTCTGTTCAGATTTTCTATTTTCTTGTGAGTAAGTCTTGGTAGGTTATATGTTTCTAGAAATTTCTCCATTTTCCAGGTCATCATCTTATTATTATTATTATTATTATATGTAGTTGTTTATACCAGTCTCATGATCCTTTGTATTTCTGTGGTATCAGTTGTGATGTTTCATTATTCATTTCTGAGTTTATTTACTTGACTCTTTTCTCTCTTTTCTTAAGTACTGCAGCTATTGGTTTGTTGATTTTGTTTATCTTTCTGAAAAATTAACTTTTAATTTTATTGATTTTTTTTAATATCGTTTTTTGTTCCTGGGTCTCATTCATAGAGGAGGCTCACTAAGGAAGAGCCTTGGCTGTTATTCTGCCATATCTATTTTGTAGCTTTACTTTAAAATAAAATAATAGGCTTTTTTACTTTGAAGAGTTTTGCGTTTATAGAAAAAAATGAGTAGAAAGTATGAGGAGTTACCATATAACCTCTCTCTCACCCTCACACTTTCCTCTATCACACATCTTGGATTAGTATGGTACATTTGTTACAGCTGATGAACCAATATTGATTCATTGTTATTAGCTGAAGTCTATAGTTTACATTAGGATTTACTCTGGTGTTGTGCAGTCCTAGGGTTTAGACAAATGCATAAAACATGTATCCATCATTACAGTATCATACAGAATAGTTCCATTACCCTAAACATCCCTAGTGCTCCACCTATTTATCCTTCCCTCTCCTTCTCAGCCTCTGGTAACCATAGATCTTTTTACTCTGTCTACAGTTTTTTGTTTTCCAGAATGTCATGTAGGTGGAATAATACATTATGTAGCCTTTTAATATTGGCTTATTTCACTTTGCAGTATGCATTTAAAGTTCCTCTGTGTCTTTTCATGGCTTGATAGCTAATTTCTTGTTATTGCTAAATAATATTCCATTGTATGGATACACCAAAGTTTATTGATTCACTTACTGAAAAACATCTTGATTGCTGTAGACTCACTTTTAACTGTAAGTTACAATCAACAGATCATTTACGTTTTCAGAAGTACTCTTTTCCAGCACTAATGCCAAGATGTGCTTCCTTAACAGAAAAATCCCTCTAAGAACAATACCTTTACCATTCTTTAATTTTCACATGTATTTTAGGTACAAAAACACAATTCAACAGATGTTTTAAGCTAATCACTATTATAAATAACAGAAATTTTTGATCCCATATTTTATCTGTCACTAAGAATGGTGAGGACACTATGCAACTCACAAATGTTAATTGTCATTTATTCATGCAAACAATAATAATTGAGTAACTGCTATACTCTTTTCTATGAGATAATAATAAATACATGTTGGCAAAAGAATAAACATATTTTTAATCCCATGTTCAGAAATTTGTGTCATTAGAAAGGAGATGACAAAAGTAGCAACATTTATTGTAATTGGAGAAGTATGCTCTTTTCCCCTCTATATTCTAACCCTTAGTTTCAGCTTATGTTACTTTGAAATACAATTTGATGAAATGATTTGTAAAGCCAAACCACTAAACTCCTCTGCTCATAGCTTTGAAAAAATAAACTGTTTGCTGACCCTGTTTCAAACATTTTATTGTTTTGTATGTTTTATTGCTATAAACATTACTGTATTCCTATAACATTTTCAGTTCTTTCTTTCCTTAACTTTTTAAAAGTAGTTATTAAGATTTCTACTTTTCCAATTTGATTTTGTGAGACACTAAATCTTTATCATATAATTCAGAATTTTTAAAGATTGCCTATATGGTTTTTCTTTGTGACTTGGCCTCTAGAATCATAAAAAAAGAAAGAAACCTCATGTCCACTTCCAATATGTAGAGTGATCTCTTTATTTTTTCCCATATCCTAACCCAGACAATTTTTTATACTGTGGGGAAATTAAAGCTGCTTAAACAGCATTTTTCTGCCATTGAATACCTTAGATTTTAAATGCATGTGGCATAATGGGTACTAACAATGTATGTCCTCTGTACCCCTACCAATCCTTACAGCACATCTCACTAATTCATCACCATCCAATCAATAATGGCCCCTGCAGAGAGGGGGTGGATGAACGATGCCTTTCTATTTCTCATAAATATTTGAAATTGGCCTGATTATATTGTCTTGTGCTTGGGTGCAGGGACAATAGCCTTTCATTTAGATGAGCAGAGCGATACACAGGTGGAGAAGTACCTAGTTAGGAAGATTAAATAAAAATGTGCCACTGAACTGTGTAACTGCAGAAACCATCATCTGCCTATATTCCAATTGCATAAAATTGGGTCTTATTAACAAAAGGTAATACGAGACAGAAACCAACAGAACAGAACATTGCTGATTTCCCATTGTCACATGTACAGTTATCTTCCTCTCCCTACTTTTTCTTTTTTTCTCCAACCTTTCCTCTTTCTTTTTTTTTTTTTTTTTTTTTTTTTTTTGATAGGGAGTCTCGCTCTGTCACCTAGGCTGGAGTGCAGTGGCGCGATCTCGGCTCACTGCAAGCTCCGCCTCCCGGGTTCACGCTATTCTCCGGCCTCAGCCTGTCCGAGTAGCTGGGACTACAGGCGCCCGCCACCACGCCCGGCTAATTTTTTTGTATTTTTAGTAGAGATGGGGTTTCACCGTGGTCTCGATCTCCTGACCTCGTGATCCACCCGCCTCGGCCTCCCAAAGTGCTGGGATTACAAACGTGGGCCACCGCGCCCGGCCAACCTTTCCCCTTTCTGTTTGCACTCCCTATTGCCCCCAGCCCCACCACAGAAACTTTCTTGCCCTCTTGTCACCTTTCTCTTTATTATTTTCCTTCTCACTGAGCCTCCTTTTCTCCTTTATCTTATTTTCTTTCTATCTTTCCTCTTGGACATAGTAGTAACATAACCAGGAGAGTGATTTGAGATTATCAATCTTGCAGCTGTAAGAAGTATAAGCTTCAAAGGGATTAGCCTACATGTGGGGAAAATGATTAGAAAATATTACAATTTTTTAGGCAAGTGATGATGAGGTTCTGAAATGGTGGTCATGGGAAAGGTAAAGAGAGGGTGGATGTGAGAAATATTGTAAAGATAGAATTGACAGCTTCACAATTGTAGTAAGGACTAGAGCATACTTTCAGAACATTAGAGAATCATTTGCACATCATAACTGCGATTTTTCAACTGCTAATTTGGCATTGCAATGTGAACTTCAACAATTTGCCCTTTATATGCATAAAAATATCATGAATAAATCAGGGAAAAGCTAATGAGAAAATATATACCAAAGAGCTAAGTAAGCTCCATGAAGAAAATCAACAACAGTTTGTAATTCAGTTCAATCATGTGCTGGGTAATTGCACATTATGCAATCAAAAAGCATGTGCACTTTCTATTGTAAAATCAGGTTGAGTCCTGAATGTTGGCTCTCTGTGAACACAGACTTCTACAGAGGGCCTACAGTGGGTTTGCATTTTTAGATGAGCTAAAATATGCACTTGAAAAAAAAAAAAAAACACTTCTCTCCTATGACCTCTTTGGAAAAATAATACCACTGGGCATCACGCCTTGGAAACCCACATGGCACAGTTAATGAAAAGCCAGGAGTTTGGAAAGAATATTGAATGTGAAAATCTCTGAGAGTGTTCCCCAAATGGGTTGTTAAGTCCCTGTGACAGAGAACATTAGTGCTAGATGATGACAGTCACTCGATTCTAAACGCAAACCATATTGTCTGGGATTAAAGGCAGATGCTAGAGGAGGGCATCCAGGGCATTGTGGCCAGAGCTGTGTTAGAACTATCCCTTGGCGATTTCAAGGCTGGGACCAAAGGTAATAATAATAATCACAATAAAATAAAACAAAATCTTCCTTAATCCCCATATCGAAGGGTAGATGTCTATAATTTCTGATAGCTTAAGGTTCAAATGTTCTCCATGTTTGGGGAAAGATATCAAAATCATTATTTATACATATATATCAATGTATATATATACATTTATATATAAAGACACACACACATATGTGTGTGTATGTATATATTCTTTCACAGATGGAAAAAGAAAAAAGTAAGCAAACTCCAGGCCACAACAAGATGTCCACATAATCATTTAAATTATATATATGCGTGAATGTCTGTTTGTTTGTGAATCTATGCTGCACCTGTTTGCCTATGTGGTTTGTTACATAGTGTTGGAGAAAAGGCAGGTCATTAACCTGTTTTGTTTCTATAATACTTTAATCCAGAAAAATATATCCAGAATTATATTTTCTGCATGGATGGACTTTTTTCCTGTAAGTGTTTATAAGTATTTTTGTTAAAATATTCTTCCCTTCTTTTAAACATTTTAAAATTGGTATATAATAATTATACACATTTTTGCATACATATAATAGCTTAATATATGTATACAATGTGTGATAATCAAATGAAGATAATTAGGACATCCATCACTTCAAACACTTGTGTTTTCTTTCTCTCTTTTTTTTTTCTCCTGCCCTCCTTTCACTCTAATGTTTCAAACACTTGTCTTTTCTTTGTCGTGGAACATTACCATTCTTCTCTTCTAGCTATATTGAAATATACAAAAAGTTATTGAAAACTGTAATTTCCCTACTGTACTATCAAATAGTAGAACTCATTTATTTTTCCTATCTATTAACTAACTTCTCTTCACGGCCCCACCTGCTTCCTTTCCCAGCCTCTGGTAACCACCATTCTATTCTCTATCTCCACGTGATCCACTTTTTTTTTTAGCTCCCACGTATGAGTGAGAACATGCCGTATTTGCCTTTCTGTGCCTATCTTATTTTCCGTAATCTATTTCTGTATATAACATCTTTTATATTCACTCATCTATTGATAGAAATTTAGCTTGGTTGTGTATCTTGGTTATTGCAAAAAGTCCTGAAATAAAGATAGGGAGCAGATCTCTCTCCAGTTTACTAATTTATTTTCTTCTGTACCTATACCCATCAGTGGGATTGCTGGATCACATGGTAGTTCTATTTTTCATTTTTTTGAGAAACCTCCATACTATTTTTTGTAATGGCTGTACAACTTTACATTCCCACCAACAGTGTACATGTGTCCCCCTTTCTCCATATCATCACCAGCATTTGTTATTATTTTTCTTTTTGATAATAGCCATTCTGAGTCGAGATGATACCTCAATGTGATATGGTTTTGAATTGCATTTCCCTGATGATTAGTGATATTGAACATTTTTTCATATACTTCTTGGCCATATTCATGTCTTCTCTTGAGAAATGTCTATTCAGGATTTTTGCCTATTTTTTAATCAAATTACTTGAGGGTTTTTTATTTTATTTTTTATTTTTATAGTTTGCTACTGAGTTGTTTGAATTGTTTATACATTCTGATTATTTATTTCTACTTGGATGGACAGTTCATCTTTTAAGAACATTATTTCCATTTTCTAGATTGTATTTTTCACTTTGTTAATTATTTCCTTTGATGTGCAGAAGCTTTTTAGCTTGGTGTAATTTTGTGTGTCTGTTTTTGTTTTTGTTGCCTGTGCTTTTGACATCTCTCTCCAGATCAATGTCTTATAGCATTTCCCCAGTGTTTTCTTCTAGTAGTTTCAAAGTTTTCTGTGTTGCATTTAAGGCTTTAATCCATTTTGAGTTGATTTTTTTCAATGGTGCAAGATGGGATCTGGTTTCATTCTTCTACATATGGATATCCAACCAACATCATTTCCAAAAGAGACTGTCTTTTACCCAGTATATGTTCTTGCTTTCTATGTAAAAAAATGAGTTGGCTATAAGTGTGTGGCTTTATTTCTGAGTTCTCTATTCTGTTCTTTTGGTCTATGTTTCTGTTTTTATGCCAGTACCATGCTGTATTGGTTGTAACAACTTTATCTTATTGCCTACAGAACATAAAAAATATATTTATTAAAATTATTTTAATAAATGCAACACTTCAATTAGAGTTGCATATAAATCACTTTGGGTGAAAAATTATATCCATCTAAAATTAATTGAATAATTGTATGTTCAAATTTTTTAAATAAACTTTACACATGTGATTTCATTTAATACAAGAATTATAGAAGATACATTACTATGTCACCAATCTTACAGTTGAGGTAACTGAAACACAGAAAAGTTCAGTAATTTTCCCAAGGACACATGGTTAGTAAGTAGCAGAGCTGGGATCTGAAGCCAGTAAGTCTGACTTCACAGCCAGGAGTCTTCATAAAAGTGACTTTATTTTTATAAAAAGCAGAAACCAAAGCTTAAGTCCTGTTGAAAGCAGGGCATCTAATTACACCATACTCCTTCAAAAATATCTTAGGTTCCAAAGTACTTTACCTTCCATTTAGGGATAAACCAGGAATAAGTGATTCTCAAGTTCCACACAGCATATATGCACAGGAGAAAATACCTTGAAAAAGACAATACCTTGTATCTGAGATCAAATATAAACCATATTTCTAAGAGTTCATAACCACGACTTGGAGTGGTAAAATTGGGACATAAATTCCTAACTTCTGGGTGATCCTAACAAACTCAAGCCATGAATTTAGTTTAAGGTGATTTTAGGCTGATGGCTGCAACATGTGCTTGCAAAAACAGATGAAAATGCTTTCTAGAGGAACATATCTTCATCTCAGACCTTAAATGATCACAAAACTTTCCAAAGGAAATGAGCTATTATACTCAAGGAAATACAATACCATAAGTGAGGACCAGGAGAAACAACAGTCATGAAGTATTTAGATTAGAATTACCAGAGATTTTTAAAAAATGTATATTTATATAAATAAAATATAGCATTAAATATTTAAAAAGATAAAAAATACTGAAGGTGAAAAAAATTGGAAAATAAAACTTAGAAAATAAAAATATAATTAAAATGAAAAACTTTATGAGAAATTTAACTGCAGATTAGACAAAAATGAAAGGAGAATTAGTTAAATAGGAATTAATTTGTAGAAAAACATTTAGAATAGAGCACAGAGGGACTAACAGATATAAAATATGAAATAAGGTTGAACAGATAAGGAAGACAGATTGAGAAAGCCTAACATTTATCTAATATTCAAGAAGAGAGAGATTATGAACGAAATGGGACATTTGAGAAGACAGTAGCTATGAATTTTTCAGAATTTGTGGAAGATTGAATCTAAGGATTTAAAAAATCCTATTTAAAAAGTCCTATAAATTTCAAGCAGGATAAATAAAAACAGTTACATCTGTACACATCCTACTGAAACTATAGGACAATAAATATAATAAGATGTTTAAAGCTGTCAAGTTAAAAGAAAAGACAGATTATCTTAAAGGAGTTACATTTGTGCTGGTAGTTGCATTCTCTATAATTATGGAAGCAAGAAGACAGTAGAATGATACATCTTCAATATACTGAAAAATACATATATTCTAAAATTGTATATGCATTAAGATTAACGTCCAAAAATCAGAATGAAACATACATTATTTTCATACAAACAAACAAACAAAAACAGAAGAAGCTGGCCACTGACAGGCCTTCATTAAAGGAAATAATGAAGGATGTACTTCAGACTTTCTTCTTGAATTAAGATGTAAGTAAAAATAAAAGGCAAAGGAAAAATATGTGGAAAAATATACAGAAAAACTATAATAAAAATAATATTGTTGCAGGATAAAAAGTTACAATTAAAATATGACGTTAGGAGTAGCGTTCAAAGTTCTATTGTGAGGAAGAGTATGGATATTGATAACATTAGACTGTATACATTACATATAAATGTCATAAGTTTTAGGATAACCTGGAAAATAATTGAAGCAGAATAAGCTTTCTCCTTGAAAGTGCTCAGGCAGCACAGTGTTATGGACAGAAAGGAGTCAAAAAACAAATGAGTTCATCTTGTATCTGTTAAGCCTATGAGGATGAATTGAGCTAATTACCTGAACATACATTATGATGTAGCATTAAAATATGTTAACTTGCTATTATTAAGATAATAATTTTAACAATGGTGAAGTTAGCCCAATGTTCTCCTCATGACTGATCAGCACACTAAGGACTCCTCAGCATTTTCTTGTGCTCTATGAGCTCTTATTACAGTTAGAGGCACATTCTTTGTTATCAGGATACAGCAGTACGGCTGCCTCTAGATGCTATTAGATTGGTGCAAAAGTAATAGCCATTTTCACCATTACTTTTAATGACAAAACCGCATTTACTTTTGCACCAAACTAATAGTTGCAATCTAGGGTGAGATATAGTAATTTTCTTTTCCAGCTCTGGTCATTAACAAAAGAAATAAAGAAAAACGAGTATGATCCAAAGCATTTGGTATTAGGCATATAGTGACCCCATAAGTTGGGATGTGCACACACACACACACACACACACACACACAACTTCATTTCAATAGCTCAAAGGAACATTTTTCAGATTTCTGAAGCTCTTTCTTCATACTTCCCTCATTTATAACATTCTGTCCTATAAATTCAAGGCAATCCACCTTCCAAGCCCTCTGACGTTTGTATATTCAACTCAGTAAGACTACTATTACTTTCTTGGCTTTCCCCTTCTTGCATCAAGGTTTTAAAAGGGCCTCTAAGAAGAAAGAAAGGGTAATGATATGGCTCAACTTATTTGTTCCAGTTCTTAAAAAATAATTTATGGTTCTATGCTGCCTGTTGTCTGGTGTCTGAAAACAGTTATTTTATATTTTGTATCTACTTATGTAGTTGCTTAAGGTGGAAGGACAATTATAGTACCAGTTCTTCTTTCATGGCCAGAGCAGAATTTTCTTTGTACTATTTTTATCCTCCTGATTTATTTAAAATGGATGACTTTCCTTTTTATAATTATCTTTCATGCCTATATCTACTTATAAAGCACATGGCATGCAATGAGGACTAAGTAAATATTGATGAACAATTACATTAATGAGTAAATAAATATCTTATAAAACACATTTGGCCTAATGACCATAATAGCTATAATTTATTCACTTGTTATACTATATGCCAGGCATTGTGCTAAGCAGTTTTTATTGATTATATTATTTATTTCATACAACTATCACATAAAGTATTTATCACTATACACCAGAGATCTGCAAATTAAGCCCATAGACCAAATTTGATTCATCACCTCCTTTTGTATTTAAAGTTCTACTGACTCACAGCCACACTGGTTGTTTACATATTGTGTGTGGCTTCTTTCATATCACAATTGTAGAGCTAAGTCGTTGCAAGAGAGAGTATGTAACCTAGAAAATTTTTCTACTAAATAGCTGATTTAGTATCTGGTCCTTTACAGAAAAATCTTTCCACAAAAGATGAATGAAGCCTAGAAAGATTATTTCATTAGAAGAAAATTACAGCTTTGCCATATACTAAAAGTCCTTTCATTAATTCCTGTACTCCATGCCTTAAGACAAAATAATTCTCTTTGGAGTTTGGTTTAAGGTACAACAAATGTGGAAATGTTGAACTCAAAGAAGTGCAAACTCCTGAAATAACAGAAAAAATTTTGTCTTTTCCCTAGAAAGGGTTTTAAAAGATTTTCTTTCATTCTACTTTTGTTCTTTCTAGATTCATCTCTTTTTCTTTCTGAGAAGCCTTCTCTGACTACTCATGCAGAAATGAACTTTTCTTAAAGTTCTGAAAATAGTATCATTCAATCTAAATCTTTTTTTTTTTTTTTTTTTTTTTGAGACAGAGTCTTGCTCTGTCACCAGGCTGGAGTGCAGTGGCACAATCTTGGCTCACTGCAACCTCCGCCTCCCAGGTTCAAGTGATTCTCTTGCCTCAGCCTCCCAAGTAGCTGGGACTACAGGCGCCTGCCACTACACCAGGCTAATTTTTTGTATTGTTTAGTAGAGACGGGTTTCACCATGTTAGCCAGGATGGTCTCGATCTCTTGACCTCGTGATCCACCCGCCTCCCAAAGTGCTGGGATTACAGGCGTGAGCCACCGTGCCCGGCCCTCAATCTAAATCTTAATTGAAGCCTAGTAAAGTTATATGTGTATAACCTCACCTCAAGAAGTCAAAACTCTCTTATTCATCTGTGTCCCCATAGTATATACTGAACCTCATGGTTATAGCATATTAAGTCGCTGAGAAACATGCATACAGATTGTTAACCATTGTGTTATTTAATGTTAGGTGTCAAATTGACTGGATTAAAGAATACCTGGAGTGCTGGTAAAGCATTATTTCTGGGCGCACCTGTGAGAATGTTTCCAAATGAGATTGGCATGTCAGTCCATGGACGGAGTGGAAAAGATTACCCTAAATGAAGGCAGGCACCAACCAATCTGCTTTGGACCCAGATAGAACCAAAAGACAGAGGAAAGGCGAATTCTTCCTGTTTCTCTGTCTTCTGAAGTTGTGAAACCTTTCTTGCCCTGATTTTGGATATCAGAACTCCAGGATCTGTGGCCTTTGGAGTCCAAGACTTACACCAGTAGTTTCTGGATTCCCAGGCCTTTGGCCTGGGACTGAGAGTTGCATCATCACCTCCTGGGTCTGAGGCTGCTGGACTTGGTCTGAGCCACACTCCAAGCATCCCAGAGTCCCCAGCTTGCAGATAGCCTGTTGTGGGACTTTTCAGCTTTCATAATTGTGTAAGACAATTCCCCTAGTAAATCCCCTGTTATCTATATCTATATCTGTGTCATCTATCTATCCATCTTTCTATCTATCTATTTATCTATCTCCTATTGTTTTTCTCTCTCTGAAGAACACTAATTCAACCATCAATAAAAAATGTTGATTAAGTACATCTAATAATTTAGGACTATTGATAGGTAGTAGTAATATAGTATTGAGGAGGATAGGCATTGTTTCTCCATTTGTGGGACTTATTGTTGAGTAGAAAAGAAAGGCATTAAACAAGTAAGTAAATTCAGAATTAAAGAAAGTTGAGCCTATTTATTTTCTCAGTAGCTTCCATCTATGGTAGATGCACCAATGTCTCTTCCATCCCATTCCAAATTTTCCCCCAAACTATCTTCAACCAAGCAGTCTGCCTTGAAATATGTCTCCCTCACTCTCAAAAACAACAAATTGTCTTTTCTTTTCAATAGTAAGTCTGCCCTCAACAATATAAATCAAGCTTGCTTCACCCACTTCCCCAATTCTCCACTGTATCAATTTTTAAAATCAGCAGATAACAAGTTTAGAAACGTATGCAAGCAAAAATGAAATTTACTTTGATAAGAGAAAGCAGAAGAAGGCTGTTAATAACCATACATTAATTATTTTACTCTGTTTTAAATATTAAATAATCATGAATGTGTTCATCATTACAAATAAATAGTAGAGAATATTTGTAAATGAATAACGTGTAGCTCCTACACTAGTCTCACGGTCACAAAATACTTACTGTAATAAGGAGTGCTTGATGAAGAGAAAAGAAAAGTTTAAATGTTGAACAAACCAGTGAGTTTAAAATCTGAAGCTAGATATGTGAATGTACTTTTAATATAATAAGTAATAATACAAGTCATGAGAATGCATGTGATATTCTAAGAATAAAATGTGTAATGAGAAGGAAGAAGGCTTAGAGAAAGCATCAAGGAATTCCAGTATCTCATATTTGGGTGGAAGAGAATAACACAGCAGCAAAAACTAAGAATAGTCAGAGATACGTGAATAAGTTCATGGAAATCAAAGGGAAGAGTAGTCAGTAAGGGAGGGTACATCTGTACAACTGCAATTGTGTATGTAGAGAAAACATCATATAACACTCAATACTATCACCCACACATACATCTTCCCTCTTTTTTCAGTTTGGTTCTATATTTTCTTTACACAAAATCACAGGATTAGGTAAAATTGGAAGAGACATTTTAATAATTATTGTCTTTATACATCACTATTTATTAAAGAAACAAATGAAACAATATTTTATAGGTGAGGCATCTGAAAGAGAGGTGAAAACATCAATCAAGTGAGTTATACCAAAAGAAAAGTGAAATAGAAGTTTGAGAACCTCAATCAAAGAGAAAGACTAGCTGTTTTGTATCATAAACATAGTATTTGGTCAAACAAATTTATGTTTTAGTTAATGATGGAAATTATGATGTTGAAGAATTTTTTGACAGTATAGTGGTTAGAAAGGAGAGACTGATATGAACTCGGGTTTTGCCTACACAGAAACACATGCAAACTATTTTGGTCTCTACTTATAAATAATCCATAGATAATAGCAACATCTAAATTATATATACTTAATAAAATCCTGGGCATTAATTTTTAACTTTGATCATCTGGCAAAGTCCATGGTACTTCTTTTGGTAATACCATTGTATCTTATGAACTACCTATCAGAAACTGAGTATATTACACTTACGCATAAAAATAACATTTTTTTCATTAGATTACATTAGTAATCAGCTACTGGTAGGATCAGCAATTTTCAATGTTGGCTTCTTATTATTTTATTTTACTTATTTACTTGCTTTTTGGTACTAGGATGAACTATGACAGACATTAAATATTTAACTAAGATTTATAGGAGAAAAATGGAATCTTGAAAAATTACTATTAACTGACTAATTTTTGAAAACTAATAAAACCTGCTAATATTAAATTTGGTGGAAGAACATCTGGCTTTAGTTTTTACAGCAAGAGATTTTCTATGGAATTGCAGCTTGAATAGCATTGAACAAATAACATATTTGTATTTTCAGTTTAGTATTCACACAGCTGGAGATACTCTCTTCTTGTGTACCCAAAGATAGGATCTCTTTGTGATACAAAAAGAGAAGAAAGTCAGGGATTCAGCTTCCCCAGTGTTCTACTAGGTGGTCTTCTGCAGATAGATTTCCCAACTCGCTGCCCTGAATAGTGAACAATTTAAACAATTGCCCCAAATCTGAACTGAGGGGTAGGGGAAGAGTGTAATGTATTGATCTCTTGGCCTGACTTTGTGAACCTTTCAAACTTCACCAAGAAGAAAGACACCTTTCTCTCACCCTTCTCTTCTAGCAATCTTTTCTTCTAGCAGTGTTTTAAGATTTACTTCATGCAGGGTACCGGTCCCTCTCTTTTTCAGGTATGTGTCAGCCTTCCCTACATAATAATCAGTACAGAAGTTCACATGACTTAAATGGCAAGGCCTATCATCTTAGTCCCTTCCTGTGTTTTGTAAGTTTTATACATTCAGGTGTCAACTGTTCATTTTGTTTAGCTTCTGCTGGCCACAAAGAAAATTCTATTATCTCTGTTCCCTTAGTTCGTCATCATTCCTAGGACTGAGTGGGGATAGTGGTGAATGTTAGTTTCTAAAGGAAGTTTTACTCAGTGATTTTGAATATGTGTTACCTTTTCTCTAGGAGAATACAACATAAATATAACGTGAAAAACTGGTTGTGCATAAACGTTGGGGACTGTCTAGTAAAATAAAAGAACTGAGAACTACTAATTTAATCCTTCATTGTTCGAAAGCAATGTGGATAGCATCTGGTAGTTAGGCTGAACACATTAATTATACAGTCTTAGCTGATATTAGTCCATTTATACCTGGTCCTCAACCTCCCCACTCATTGCATTCCAATTCTGTGATAGAATGACAATAATAATAAGTTATGCTAAAGGTGTTCATAGAAGGAAGTGGTAATAAAAAAATGGAAGTTTTAGAAAAAGATGAATTTTAGCTCATTCTTAAGAAATTCAGAGAAACACATAGTAGGAAGGAGGCCATTCAATGAGAAGGTAATAGCACAATGATTTTCAAGTAGGTATAATGTGGTGTTATTTCATGATAGTGACATAAGACCGAGGCTTCAGTTTAGAATATCTGAATATTTAGAGTGAGACCAGATGACAGGGAGGTTGCAAAGGCAGCATGTTTTTGGTTTGATGTCAGGTGGATAAGGTAGATAATCACTGTGTTCTTGTAAGCAATGGAATGAAAATTAAATCTGTGTTTAAAGAAGAGTAGCTGTTTTCTATGCCTCCCTTAGAGGCTGAAGATTTATTTATTTTGTGTTTTAATTATTTATGTATTTCTTTTTTCATAATTGATTTTGTAATTGTTTCAGATACCTACTTTGTTCCACTGTGTGAATGTCCATAAAAATCTGCAGTATGGATCATTGGGGTTTCCTTGATGGAACTACTGGAGGTAGCATTTATAGATGCCTCCCAGCAGCTTTAGTGATTGTTGCCAAGAAAAGGGCCAGCCATTCCCCCACATCAGCCACAGGCAGGCCAGAAAGGTAAACTGTGCTGGTCTAAGGAAGATCTAGTTTCTTCAATCTGCATTACTAGTAAAGCAAAAATTTCTGTGCCAATTCTGAACTGAATTAATTAGTTGAAGACCAATCTTAGGTGAACTTTACTTTCCTTCCGTCTGTGTCATTTTTTTTCTCACAATAGTGCATGTGGTGAGACCCTCGGGGAGCAATAAGACACTTGGATAAGCCAGTTGTAGATTAAATATAGACTCCCTGTGGCAACTCTTATCTCCTGCCTTCCCTCCTGCTTGCAAAGATGCAGAGACAGGATTATTGCCACAGCTGTGCTTCCTAGAAGACTAATCAATGCAGCTATAAGAAGGACTGAAATGCAGCAGGATTTTCAATTCTAAGGATAAAATTTGTAAAAAATGAGGAAGAAAAGTGTTCTGAAAGTTATAGTGCTGTTAAATCCTAATACACATTAAACATAGAAAGTATATCTACAAAAATTGGGCCGTTGTCTTATTTTAGGTGCTTATCAAGCTGGGATTGGTTAAGACCTGTCTACAGGAAAGAGAAAAATGAAGTCCAGTTCCCAGACATCAATTATTTACCAGAACCTGGTTTATTTATGCAAAATTGGATTTGAAGGATGATCATAGTCAGAAACCCTGGATGTACCACCTCAGATATCAAATTCACCTTTGCTTCTTCATTAACTTCTGGTTAGGTCTTGCTGTCATGGAACCATATAGGACAAATCTTGAATTAGATGAGGAACAAAATCATAAAAATAAGTATCAAAAATGAAAACTGAAGCATGAGAAGGACACAGCCTAAATCTCTTACCTAGTAGTAATTAGTATTCTACTCTGTAGAAGGTGGTTGCCACTATCCATCTTTAGGGTTTGGAATTCTGATCCTAGTATCTGACAGCATTCCCCAATCCTTGGCAACATGAAATTAGGCCATCCTGGAGTGAGGGGAGTACCAGAAATTTGGTGATATTATGCACATGGGCAACAAGTTACCCAGTTTGCTTTTCTAGTCCATGCCAGTCAATCAACAGATATTGAGTACCTCCATGTACCAGATACAATGCTGAACAAGCCAGACTTGGCCCTGTCTTCTGGGATGTTACTCTATGGTTGAAAATGTACATATCATACACATAATTATAATTGCAATAATTCCAGTCCAAGAGAAGCAGAGGGTGCCACAATCTAAGGCTAGCAGAAATCCTGAACAATTAAGGTTGTTGTTAAGCTCCCTATCTGCCAGCTTTTGAAAAGGGTGAGCAGGCAAGTACCAGGTGAATTGGGCCAAAAAGAGATGAACACAGTGTGAACTCTGAAAAATGCAAGATGGGTCAGTGCACCTCCTGTGTGGAAATACATGGAATGAAGCAGACTGGAGTACTTAACTTGGTGAAGGAGTAATTAGAAAAGTCTCTATCATCAGTGGTGTTTTTGAAACAGGCATTCACTTACTAGAAGATGTACAGGAGGTGATTGGGGATTCTCATAGCCCATTCCCCAAACTGCTCTCCCCCTTTGCACAATTTGTCTTGATGTTATAAAAGGAAACTATTTCTGCCTTGCTGTAGTTAGGGTATGCTGATAAAAATGTGTAGCATGTATCTTAGCAAAAGTTTCTCAGTGAATTTAGGATCCCATTGGTTTTAACAGAAATATATGCATTCAGGGTTTTTTCAATTTAATGAAAGACATTAATGAGAAGTATAATATTTTTTACATTTAGTAAAAGACATTAATGAGGAGGAAGTGATTCATTATGATACTGTTCTGTACCCAAAGAATGGCATGTGAAGGTTGTTCTCTGGGTGACAAAACAAGGCACACAGTTATTTTAATGGCCATATTAACATAGCACAAGGGAAGAATATTTGGAAACAGAGTATCCTTAGAAGATAAGTTGTTTGTTTAAATTTTCACTCGGTGTTTAGAAAACTTCAGTTTATTTTTTTCTTTCCCTTTCTTGATTAAGACAGTCAGTTTTTATCCTTCCCCATGGCCTAGCTATTATTTCTTCCTAAGTCTTTTTTTTTTTTTTTGGTAGGGAGTCTCGCTCTGTCACCCAGGCTGGAGTGCAGTGGCGCACTCTCCGCTCACTGCAAGCTCCGCCTCCCGGGTTCACGCCATTCTCCTGCCTCAGCCTCTCCGAGTAGCTGGGACTACAGGCGCCCGCCACCACGCCCCAGCTAATTTTTTGTATTTTTAGTAGAGACGGGGTTTCACCGTGGTCTCGATCTCCTGACCTCGTGATTCGCCCGCCTCGGCCTCCCAAAGTGCTGGGATTCCTAAGTCTTAAATCTAACAGTGAATCTACATATCAGTATGAACTAAAGTGATCCTGTTAAGATATTTTAAATCAAATCTGAGAGCCCTGGTAAGAAATTTGGATTTGCGTTCTTCATATTTCTGAATCCTTCCTTTGTTGGTTGGTTTGTTTATATTGTACAAATGTCAAGATTGGAAGAGTCGGAGACTTATTACTGAATATGAGACCTCTTCTGAATTCCGGTTTACAAATTAAGCAAATAAAACTAACATATATAAAATAGAACAAAATTCACTCCTGGAGACCAATGATCCTTTGTTTGTTGTTTTAAAACACAGCTCCTTGGGTCAAATTCATCTTATGCCTGCATTAGTATAAAGTTTATACTGTAGACTATTCTAAAGACACGAGCAGGATTTGAATCACAGATAATTCTAGCCTATTGACATGAGAAACATAAACAAAGAATTATTCAGGGCTTACCTTGAAGCCCAACTGAATCAGGTCCTCCAGATCTCAAGAAGATTGTCTACATACTTCTATTATTGTGATACAACATTCTAAAGAGTCTGAATACTAGAAAAGACAGCCTCCAATGACTTAATTCTGACTTACTGAGACTTAGCAAGGAGAGAAAGTATTACTTTTTCTTTAATGCATGTATAGTGACAAGAATTCCTAAAAATTCTTAGAACTTTTATCCTGGCAAGTTCTTCAGAGAAAACGAAGGATAGCAAGTAGGTGGCCTCTCAACATATATTCTTTTAAAAATATATATATATAAAAATTATGTTAAGAAATAATTCACAATACTATAAAATTTACCATTTTAAAGTATATCATGCAGTTATTTTTAATACATTCACAGAGTTATGCTACCTTCAACACTATATAATTTTTTGGAACTTTTTCACTGTCTCAGAAAAGAAAACTTGTACACATTGTCAGTCACTCCTCATTCTCTTTTCCCCCCAGCCCTGGCAACCATTAATCTACTTTCTGTCTCTGTGAACTTGCTATTCTGGACATTTTATATACATTGAATTATATATATAATATATATACTTTATATAATATATATATAACATACGGTCTTTTGCAATTAGTTTCTTTCATTTAAAATAAAATTTTCAAGGTTTGTCCATGTCATGGCGTGAATCGGTACTTAATTATTTTTATGGCTGTATGAGAATTTATTGTACAGACATGACATAGTTTTCATTATCTTTTTTTCATTATGTTTTTGTCACTTGAGTGACATTATCTTTTTGACATTTGAGTTGTTTTTATTCTTGGCTATCATGAATAATATGGATATGAAAATATTTGTACACGTTATTGCCTAACATATATTTTTATTTTCTTGGATATATTCCTAGGAGTGGAACTGCTGGGTCATATGAAAACTCTATGTTTAATTTTTTGAGAAACTGCCAAAATGTTTTTCCAAGTAGCTACACAATTTTACTTCCCCATTAATAATGCATGAATGTTTTTATTTCTCTATAGCTTATTAAACTCTTTACATCCGTGTTTCAAAAAATTAGCCATCATTTTCTAAAAAATATATTTCTCAATCTGTGCCTGATATTTCATCTTTCATCACCCTGCTTTCCAATATACCAACTCTTGCTTAATTCCAGTCTGTCCTGCATTTACCCTTCCTTCCTATTACCCTACAAATGTGCTAAGGAGGTAAAAATGAAAAGAAAACAGGAAATTCTAACCCCTTTCCCAAACTCTCTGGCCTGAAGGATAAAGAAGTGCTTATTCAATTTAGTTAATGGAATCACATCCATGTTATCTCATAATATATACCTTTCCAAATAATTATCAAAATCTTCATCTTTTCCATAGCCACTATTTTAGAAATTGAATTCTAAAAGTCTACCTTTGAAACGTCTCCATCTCTTTCTTTCTAACTTCATTCTTCTTTCTTAGTTGAAGCTGTAATCTTTTTCTCCCTTGATTATTGTAACATACTTGTAATTTTCTCTACCATCAGACTTTGATTTTCTCCAATTGTTTTTCTAAATTTCTTATAGAGTTAACTTCCTGAAGCACTTTCAATAGTTTGTAGTGATTAACAGGAAAATATCATAGCTCCTTACTTTAGCATGCAAGGTCTTATATAATCCAACACAAAGTGACTTTTCTACAACCCCAGCACCCTAGGAATCAACTTCATGAAACTTATGGATCACAAATGATGTCTCTTCTGTCACTCTTTCATTGTGTTTCCATAGGAATTAAGAGCATCATTTTCTGGATTTCCATGGCGCTGTGGTCATTTCTCCATCACAGCTGTAAAACAACTTATATTGCAATTCATTTCAGCTTACCATCTTGTGTTGGATTTTTTTTTCAGTTTGTATAATTGTCTTTCCCACTGGCCTGTTCATGAAGGGGAGAAACCATGTTTCATCAATGTTGTATTCCCCAACCCATAACTCCATGCCAACTCCATGCTAGCACATACTCTATTAGTTGGGGTTCAGCCATACAAAGTATCAGAGGAAGCCTAAAGTAACCAGCCTTCACAAAGTGTCAGAGGAAGCCTGTGGGTAACCAGCCTTCACAAGGTTGTTCTAGTGTCTAATGCTAGATTCTGAAGATTATGAGCAGCCTGGAACCCTATGAAGATAGCTAGAATCCACCAAAAGGCCTGAAAATTGTGTCTACTCTTGCTTCCTACGACCTTGGTGATGGTTATCCTGCAGAAACCAGGACTTTTAGCTATGTAGCTGAACACAAATATAACCGGCCTATGAGTCAGAGAAAATAAAGGAAGATCCAGAAACAATGGAGAGCAATTCTCTGTTAGTGTCTATTACTACAGAACTATATTTCCACAAACTAAGCAGCTTAATATACACATACTTAACCAAACACATAATTTCTGTGGTTCAGGAGTCTTGACAGTTTACCTAGTTTCTCTGCTTCAGGATTTCACATGCTGCATGCCAGGTATTTTCTAGTTCTGCAGTTTCATCTGGGGCTTGACTGTGGAAGGATGTACATCCTCACTCATGAGATTGTTGGGAGAATTTGCTTTCTTAATGTAGGACAGAGGGCTTCACTTTCTTGCTCACTGCCAACAGACAGTGGTTGGCAATGTTCTCTAACCCCAGACAGTACCTTTCATACCTTGTCAATGGGCCACCAACATAGTTGCTTGCTTTATCAAGCCAGCAAGGGAGAGAGGGAGAGAGACTCTAGCAAGATGGGCACTATAATTTTATGTAACATAATCTAGTAATCACATACATGTAATTACGTCCATCCTATCACTCTGCCATGTTCTATTTTTTAGAAGCAAATCACAGATCCTGTCCACTCTCATGGGGATTACACAAGCTCTTGAACCCCAGGAGGCAGGAATCACTTGAGAGTGTGTTTGCTACAGTGTACCTTCTGGCTCTTAGTGATTCATGTCTCCCCATATTCAAAATGCATTGACACCCTCGCAAAGTCCCCAAGAGTCTTATCTTATGACAGCATCTGCTTAAATTTCATAATTATATTATTTAAATCAGGTCCAGGTGAGGAGGATGTAGTGCCTCCCATGTAGAAAGGCTTAATCCTGGCTATTAGGTTGAACAGATTTTATGGATCACATGCAGAATTTTCTAAATATCTTTGATGAGCCTTAAAGGTGATTATGAGTATTTCATCTACTTAACTTTGAGCTCCTGGAGGTGAGACCCTTTGTACTACATGTTGGTATCTTCAGTAATTTACCCAATGACTTGCAGATAGTAGTGGTTCATAGAGAATGTTGATCGACAGACCGTACTTAAATAGCTATTTGCTGATCATAGTCAAAAGACACAGTTGACTTGGAAATTATAGCTATATTTCATCAGTCCATTTTTTTTCTTTAATATTCTGATATATTTTCCTTGCTTGGTTGATGTCTGCTATTTACTAAATCTCTTCTATGAAATTCAAATCCCAACCAAGGTTTAAATGATGAGAAAACATCATGCTCAGTTGATTTCTCAGAAGTGCTATTAAATTCTATATTTTGAAATGCATTTTTCTGTAAAGGCTTCTGTGCCTCTTGCTAAAAGAAAGTTTCAAATTAGTGTGATTTTATATGAGAAATATCCTTTTCAAGGTATGAGTTGTCTTGTCCTGATTAGTTTACAAGTGAGGCCAGTTAAGCCAGGGTCTACAGATTAAGTATATCATATAGGCATGAGCTGCATTCCTCACTTTGTTAATCATTTGTTAATCAAAATTATATTTATTGAATGCCAATTCTGTGCCAAGGTTTATATTGGGCACTAGGTATATGGCTGTAAATGATCAGACAAACCCCCTCCCTATGGAGCTTACATTGTAATAGAGCAGAGAGACAATACGCAAATAAATAAAAGAAGTCATTTCAAATTGTGATGAAGTCTATGAAGGACAAATGAAAATGGGCTAAAAGAGAGAGAGCAGGAATAAGAATAAGGAATCCTTTAGAGATGATGATGATGATGGATGATGGCCACCTGAGGAAGGAATGGCATTTATTCTGAATGGAGCCTCAAGGATGATAGTCATTTACTAAGCGTGAATGTGCTGGGCATAGGGTAGAAGCCCATCAAACAGAAAGAAAAGCATGGGCAAAGAACTTAGGAGAAGGAAAGGAGCTCAGCGTATTCATGGGACCAGAAGAAGACTAGTGTAGAGTGATAGAAGATGTGTGGAAAAGGTAGGCAGGTGCCAGATATGGGTGCCTTATAGGTCATTGGGAGGGTTCTATTTTTCTCTTAAGGTCAAAAGTAGTTAATTTAAGATATTTAGCAATGGACATGCCAAACTGAATTGACCATTTAAAATCAGCTTTGCTGCTCTATGGAGGAAGGTCAGAAGAGTATGAGCAGAAGAATGGAGCCCATTGAGGAAGCTGCTCTAAGAGCCCTAGCTAGAGCTGTGGTGACCAAATGAAAATAGAAGGATGAAAAGTTCTCATTTTCTATGGACAAAGCCTGCTGATAGGTTAGTGAGGGAAGGTATAAAAGAAAGGGAGGAATGAGATCTTGGTTCCATATTTCTGGCTTTAGCAAATGGCTGCTGGTGGTGACTTTGGCTCTTGTGAAAAAGACTAGTAGGCTAGGCAGTTGGTGGGGTGTCAAGTCCTGGGAAGAGAATCAAAAGTTCCAGTTTGAACATATCAAATCTGGAAAGCATATGAGAAATATACAGGGAGATGTCAAAAAAATTAAATATGCAAATCTAGACTGGAAATCATAGGAAAAACTTGAGCTACATCTAGTAATTTAGACTTCAGCAGAATATAGATAGTACTAAAACATCGTAGGAATGAATAAGATTTCTTTGGCTCTCCTTTGTTTAGAATGACATTTCCTGCGCATCTTCTTGCCATACAGTCCCCAGAGCATTGGAATTATCTAATAGCTGATGTGTGAAACACATAGTAAATGCTCTTTAAAGTGCTTTGCTATAGAGACAGCTGCTGACCTGAGAACTAACAGGTGCTGCCTAGACCCTGCACCTTAGGGTTTTTGTCCCCATCACCAAGCCTTAACAAATGCCCCTGCCACAGATGTGGAGAGCTCTCAGAACCCCATGATCCACTCACACTGCACCTAAGCTAACTGGGAACCTCCAGAGGCTACTCTACATCCTGAACTAAAGTCCGTCACTCCAAGCACATCTCCACTGGAGCCCATTCTTAACACCTGGTGTGGGCTTGGCTTGTGTCTACTTTTCTGAAATATGTGCCCATAAGGGTATTGGTTGGTATAAAAAATAGTTCCAGGGTTAAATATTTATTGGAATGATACATTAAATTATATCAAATGCATTTTAA
Source organism: Nomascus leucogenys (assembly GCF_006542625.1). Lineage (NCBI taxonomy): Eukaryota > Metazoa > Chordata > Mammalia > Primates > Hylobatidae > Nomascus > Nomascus leucogenys. Next base: position 38,588,639 of record NC_044384.1, on the reverse strand, counting down.
AAGCATAGTACCTTAGCGTATCCTCTCAAATCCTACTTGGGATATAGAGATGCCACCTGACGGGTGGCAAAAAAACCTCAGTGGAAATCCTTGGCGCCAGCTATGTGAAGAGCTCTGCCCAACTTGTGTGACTAGAAAGAAGAAGTGCCCCGGTCCTCTGGAGGTGAAGACCCAGAAGCTGACCCCTTAGACACTTACAAAGATTGTCTGGCATGTCACAACTATGAAAGCTTGTGCATGGGAACTAGTGTAAGCATACGATTTCTCATAATATAGACACCGTGACAGCATATAGCACTTTCCTCTTGGGGGGAAAAAGAGCTCTTTTTGTTTATAGAAATGGGAGTTCATAGATATTGAGCCTCCCTTTTAAAAAATATTAAAGTATTATGTCAACCTTTAAAAAATAACATTTCCTGAGTTTTTGTATAAAATGACAACCTATAAAAAAGTGATAAAGTCTGAAGGGGACACTATGGTAAGTTTGGGTGAATTTGGGCTGCATGGGGCTTAGGAAAACTAAGTTCACTGTTGTAGTTAAAGTTCCCTGGAAAACAGATTTTGAGGCAAAGATTTGCATGTGGGAGGGTTATTGGGGCATGCTCTCCGGATTACTACCTGTTAGGAAGTTAGAAATGTAGAATGAGGCAGAGTTGAACCGGGATGTGGTGTCACAGAGGCCTTGGCAATTGGGGTGGCTCTTAAGAGTTTTTCCAAATTGTGGCATGAGGGCCAAGCCTTTGTAACTCCCACATCAACTAGTCATTGGCTATAAAGTGCTCTCCGGGAAGTGGATGTAAGCTTGGCCAAGGCATCTCCCTTTGGAAGAAGACAGTTTTTAAGGACAGACTCAGCTGTGAGCCATCAGCAGGCAACATGTCAGAAAGGAAGGGACTAGCCGCCTCAGCAGTGGACAGTGGGCGAGTGGGAAGGGGGGTATCTAAGAAGAGAAAGAGCACAGCCACTAAAATGAAAAACAATAAATACAAAGTATCAAGAAAGATATTAAATATTTAATTTGTGTATAAAACTTGCATGTAAAATGTTTTTACCTTTTTACCGAAAAGTTTGAGCTTCTGTGAATGTAACTTTTTATACGAGGTTGTAATTGTTCCATGTAATTGCTTTTCAGTGATGATGTCTTCAAATTATTCATAGTCACCTTTGATGAGGAACTTTGTTCAATTGGAGATAAAAATGTCAAATCATTTTTTACAACTATAGATAGAAACAATTTTAAGATTTGAAATTATAGTTAAATGTTGTGAACTATTTTTCTCATTGGCAAATCGTAGTGTTGATTTTTTTAAATAAAAATATGAATAAATTTTAGATACAATTGAAATTTTGCCATAAAAAGAATTTCAAAAGAATGGTGAAGCTCCAGTTTGCAGAATTAGTATTCACCTGGCACCTGATGTGGTCATCGCTGAAAGAGCAGGAGTGAGCTCTGTAGCTGCTGCTGAAGCAGGGCTCCATACCGTAGGAGACATCTTTAGTGATGCTCAATGCACAACGCAGGCACAAAGACCAGTGCCTGAGAGATGGCTGGACACACATTCTGAGCTCTACTCCATTGAAATCACCTTCCTACGAGCCAAAAATAGAGTTACTCGTTGCAAGAAATGACCAAACGAAAGGCCATGCCAAGCCATACACTGCATAGCACTTACAGGCAAAGGGAATTAATGGCATGGCTTAAAAGTAACTGAAAACTGGAAGCAGCAGCTTTTACTGTCCCTGTGTTAAATACTGGGACAAGGCATTAAGAAAACTTAGCAAAAAATAAATTAATTATCATTATTTGTAGTGGTTATGTTACATAAAGTCACTGTAAACACTGAATTGGTGAATATTGAATCATTGCTGCTAGAAGAAAGGCAGGGTTAGGTTCCTGAAAGCCTGTACACACACACACACACACACACACACACACACACATTGGTGATTCGTTAACAATGAGTTCATAGCCAACAGCACTATAACTCATGCTTAAAGGAAGTTTACATAACACATATTTTTCCTCCCTAAGGCACATCATAGCCTTCTTGGGCTTAGGAACACTAGAAAGCATTTTATCATTATGCCTTGAGCCCATTTTAAACAGGGAAATCACTAACAAAAAAAACACAAAAGTGCAAAATAACATGGCATTAAATAGACCACAGAGGACAGGTATTTACATTATAAGAACTGAAACAAGAGGCAGAGTGTTGCTTTGTTCAATCTTATTTGGGAACATGTGCATTAAGTAGATCAATTTTTTCCCACTCTGATACATCTAGAATGTGATCCCCAATGTCCATGAAAGTGCCACAAACATTGATTTGGGACTTACAAATAAATTTTAGTGAGTAGGCAGATCCACACATAATGAATCTGTGAATAATGAGGATTGACTGTACTTACTCCTGGAAAATAAGGTCATGAACCAACTAAAACAGCTTCTCTTGCAGGCTCACTTGAAGATCCTCACCTCACTGGGCCCACCAATCTGAAACTATTATGTCATAATCTCTGCCTACTTCTAGCCAATTCATCTTGCAAGATTACTCCCAAAATCACTCAGTCAAGGTCCTATAATGACCACTCCCTAATTTTTTCCATTTTGAGATACTACTAAATAGTGTTTTCTCTTAGACTGCAGTAAGTCTAATAAACTTAGCTGTACATGATAAACTGTTTCTTTCTATTGATATTTTGGTGAGTTTATAGTTAGTACCATTTTCAGGACAACTGTATTCTAGGAATGTGTGTTTGGAGAGAGAAAGGACACAGAGAAGACAACTGAGAAACAGCATTGTCAGTGAGTTAGGAGGCAAGTTAAGAGATCACCGTTACAGAAGCTGATAGAAACAAGCATATTAAAAGGGGACACACTTCCTATAACAATTTCCACATGAAAAAAATTATTTTATGGCTGGGCGCGGTGGCTCATGTCTGTGATCCCAGCACTTTGGAAGGCTGAGGTGAGTGGATCACAAGGTCAGAAGATCGAGACCATCCTGGCTAACATTGTGAAACCCCGTCTCCACTAAAAATACAAAAAATTAGCCAGGCATGGTGGCGGGCACCTGTAGTCCAAGCTACTCAGGAGGCTGAGGCAGGAGAATGCCATGAGTCACCTGGGAGAAAGAGCTTGCAGTGAGCCGAGATCGCACCAATGCACTCCAGGCTGGGCGACAGAGCGAGACTCGTCTCAAAAAAAAAAAAAAAAAGAAAAATTATTTTAGGGTTCTCTTGATAAGAAGTTATCACCCAGTGTTAGTCCGTTTTGCATTGCTATTATACATCAGTTAAGGTTGGGTAATTTATAAAGAAAAGAGGCTTATTTTAGCTTATGGTTCTGCAGGCTGTACATGAAGCATATTTCTGGCACCCGCTTTTGGTGGGGGGGCCCAGGAAGCTTACAATAATGGCAGAAGGTGAAGGGGACCCAGCGTGTCACATGGTGAGAGAAGGAGTAGGAGAGGGAAGTGGGAGGTCCCAGACTCTTTTCAACAGCTAGATCTTGCAGAAATGCATTGTCGCTAGGAGGGTACCAAGCCACTCATGAGGGATCTGTCCCCGTGACCCAAACACCTCCCACTAGGCCTGCCTCCAATGTGGAGGATCACATTTCAACTCTAGATTTGGAGGGGATGTACATCCAAACCATGTCACACCCCAAGTAATTTGTTGCTTTGTCCTTTCTGAAAATGTGAGCAAGATAATCAAATGTTTCTTACTGCTTTTGCTGCCAAAAATCTGAGTCAGACTGAATACCCAAGCGAAGCCTGATAATAACATTAACTTGAGTGGTGGACAGCTTGACTCTATGTCTTTTTTCCTTAGTCATACTTTTGTATATATTTCTATTTTATTTGCCTGTTTTTGTTTAGTGTAGTTTCAAGGAGCCCCAGGACCACCCACATGTTTGGTGACTCACAAGACTCCAAGGAAATTGCAGTCATCACTGTGTTTTATTACAACAAAAGGGTACACAGAAGGATCAGCAGAGGAAAAGACGCATCAGGCAGAATTCAGGCACAGGCTTCCAAAGTTCTCTCTCACAGAGTTGGGGAGAAGGGAGAAGGGTGGTTACACCATGTACTCTTCCTCTAGCAATGAAATACAGCAGCACATGTGCAGTGCTTTTTCCCAGTGTTCTTTAGAGTACAGAGGTTTTATTAGGAGCTGATCCCATAGGTCCTCTTTTCCTGTGTCACCAGTCATGATTACCAAATTTACACTCCCAGAAGGAAAGCAGGTGTTCACTATAAATCACATTGTTTGCACAAAGAGTTTAGACGAGGTGATATGGCAGGACTTGGTACCTCATGCATACAAGACAGACATCAGTTAGTAATGTAAAAAAAAATTCTAAAAGTTAAGTTATCAGATCCCAGACAGGTGCTAGCCACATAAGTAGGTCTTTTTAAAGAGCAAGACAAGCCTGTAAATACTATTTACTGCACGGTTTGTGTCTACATTCTTTATGTAAACCATGGAAAATTGTTTCTGAAAAAAGAACATTTAAAATATCATTAATTGGAACTCTTATCTATATGCTGCCTAATCATTGGTTGGAAAGTAATCTCCAGCCTGTTTCTGCTGTACTTACCCGAGGTAATAACCTCAATTGTTCTTTCTTATAAAGCCTGTATGTGGCTTAAACTTTTATATTTCTGATTCCTGCTGCATGAAGTCCCTTCTTAGAATACTCTGCAATTGAATACACACTGTAATTCTATCCAAATGTTCTTGTTTATTAAATTTCTTTTGTCAGGCAGGTCCATGAAGACAGGGAAGAATTCTGCTTAGTTATCTGCCATATAGCCAACACCCAAGGCATTGGTACATAGTAGGCACTCAATAAACATTTGATGAATGTTTATTAATAAATGAACAGATGTGAGATTCCTTCTGTGTCTTTGCAAATAGTATGCTGCTTAACAGAAAATACTTTCCAGCTTTGAAACATTTTTTTAAATGTTGAAAATCAGAGGTAAAAAGCTTCTTTTGTTTGTTTCCTCATTTGTTCAGCGATTTATAACCTTATGAGATTATCAGATTATTTTGTGGAATCACATACTTAGAAGAGAGATATTCCGTGGAAAAGTTTTTTCTGTTCTTTAGAGCAAATGCAGAAAAGCAAGTTTTATTTAACTCTATTATTATTTCATGTTGGAAAATTTATTTGATGAGTATTTTTAGTTACATTAGTTGTGACCAACTGATTAGTCAATACCCTTTTTTTTAAAAAAAAAAAAGAGGATCTTGCTGTCTTACCAGGCTGGAGTGCAGGGGCATGATCACAGCTCACTTCAGCCTCGACCTTCCAAGCTCAATTGATCCTCCCACCTCAGCCTCCTGAGTAACTGGGACTACAGGTGTATACCACTGCACCTGGATAATTTTTGTGGGTATTTTTTGTTGGAGAGATGAGGTTTTGCCATGTTGCCCAGGCTTGTCTCCAGCTCCTGGACTTAAGCAATCCTCCTAACTCACCACGCCCAGTCCATTACTCTGTATTTGAAGGAAGCCTCGAGTAGCCTAGAGGCAAGAAATGTAAAGAAAAATCCTGAATATATAGTTGACCATTACTTTAATATAGGTTAAAGTGTAACACAGATAAACCCTAAGGTAGCATTAATAAATGTGCATACAATGGCTAATCCTGAGAAATAACAATTCTGCTTTGTGCAGGGATCAGGCCAATCTGGAATCTAGTCTGTTGCCTTCTTAGGGATTTGTGATAGCCCCCAGATTAACCACACATACAGAGCTCAGAATGCCTTTGTACAGGAAATAATGTAATACCTTTCACTGTTAGTAACGATTCAGTCCCTAGATCAACCAACAAAAGCCAATTTAGCCAATGATGTACCTTAATTATAAGAACAAAATAGCATCAAAAGATGAAGCCAGCATTTATAGCAAGGTTTCCATGGGAGTATACATACAGTGCCACAAAGTCCCAGCCTAGGTAATCTGGACTGTCATATGTGTTTTGGATATAGAAATAGAAATTACCCTTCTCCATGTCCTTACATGTGAAATGACAAAATAAAAATTATTTTAATTTTAACGTGTTCAGAGGGTTCCCCAAGGCCCAGGCTCCAACACAGCCACTCTAGAAGGTAAAACTAGGAACCAACACTTGAAACATGAAAGTGAGTTATAATCAGACAATTTTTATCTACAGGAGTTGCTAAAAATGAGAGGGAAAACACCTTCCTAATGAAAGAATGAGATTCGTACATTAGATATATCCAAACCAAGTCTAAAATACCATTTGGAGAAAGGTTATAGGAAGGTTTTTGTACTAGATGGGATTGGGAATCTCTCAGAAGAGTTTTAAAATTATTTAAATCTGCCTGGCACAGTGGTTCACGTTTGTTATCTTAGCAGTTTTGGAGGGTGAGGCAGACAGATTGCTGGAGCCTAGGAGTTCAAGATCAGCCTGGGCAACATGGCAAAACCCCATTTCTACAAAAAATATATAACTTAGTTGGGTGTCGTGGCATGCACCTGTAGTACCAGCTGCTCGGGAGGCTGAGGTGTGAGGAGTGCTCCAGCCCAGGCTGTTGAAGCTGCTGTGAGCCAATTGCGCCAATACACTCCAGCCTGGAAAACAGAACGAGATCCTGTCCAAAAAGAATGAAAGAAAATAGAAAAATACATACATACATAAATAAAATTCTCTAAATCTAATTTTAATTGAAAAGTATGGCATATAGGTGTCACTTTTCCTCTCTCTTTTTCTTTCTGAACAGTCATTCACTGGAACAAGCTCTTAGCTCTTTTATTTTCATTTTTCTCCTTTGGTTTAAGACTCAGGACAATTAAAAATACCTGTGGTGGAAAATTGAAATAGTGTTGAGCAATGGAGGCAATGTGCTTAATTACTGTGAGATGGGGGATAGGGAGTAAATGATTCTTATGTCAATTTGAAGACATCAGCACTCACATTGCTCACATGATATGGACTGTGACCTGATCGCACATTTATTCAATTAAGCCAAGAAGTAAAGTTCCACTTTTTTTCCTTCTCACATCTGCCAAATCAGCAACACTTTTTGATTTATTGCAATAGTTATTACTATCACTAGCCCAAATACTGAGGACTGAGTAAAAGTGGGTGATGCAAAAATCTTACATAAAGAAATTATTATGAGACAATGGATCAAAACTAGACAGCAAAGGCTCTAACTCTACACTAGCACTAACACTAGGCAAGTCAATTGCATTCTTGAGACCTTTGTTACCATATCCACCAAATAAAGTTATAGGATTTGATATTGTTAAAGTTTTCCTCCCCCACCCCCCAGACTTTCTATTCATATCAATAGATTCTACATCTCTCATCATATTGTTGGAGCTTAATTTTTATGAATATTTATCTTACCCAAAAACTGTTAGATTTTCTACAGTTTTATTTCTTCATATTTTAGTATATGAGAACCAGGAATTCTGTCAAAAGTAGTTGTTGGTAACCTATCATTATCAATGGGGACCATGGACATTTTTAGAACTAATTTGATAATTTTAAGTCTCATGAATTTTAGAATACAAAAGTATTCCCATATCATGAAGCTCAGTAGAATCACAGAGAATATATGGTTTCCCCTGACCTCTGCTATAGTTTAAAAGTGGGGAAACTGAGGCCAAGGAAAACCAACCTAGGACTAGTTGTCATTGTTAATATTACTATACAAAGGATTGTAGAAAGAGAAAAGAAATTTTAAGCACTAAATAATACAATAATCATCTAGTTGGTCTAATTGTCAGTTTGAGGAGAAAGATGACAAGACTTCCTTTTGGAAATAACACATATATTTTATTTTAGAGTAGAATTTTGGACCAACTGAGAGTAACAGTGTAATCTTTGTGGATGAGGGCATGTGCGTCTTCAAATCTTTCCTGCTTAAGTAGGCTGTAAATGAAGAACTACCCATTAGCCATGAAGACAAAGACCATAAACAAGTCTTACATTCTACATCTGAAACCAGTATTCATGCCTACCTCTTCTCTCAAGAGACCTGACGTATGACTCTCTGAAGCACCTTCACACTCAAATACACAAGATCTCTGTGATAAACTTGGGAGGGCAGATAACTCTTTAATACACTGATTTCATTTTCTTTGGATAGATACTCAGTGATGAGATTGTTGAATCATATGCTAGTTCTTTTTCTAATTTTTTGAGGAGCTTTCATACTGTTTCTATAAAGACTGTATTAATTTACATTTCTACCAGTCGAATATAAGAGTTTTCCTTTCTTCACCTTCTCCTCAGCATTTGTTATTTTTTGTCATCTTAATGATAGCAATTCTAACTGGGGTAAAGTGATACCTCATAGTTTTGATTTGCATTTCTCTAATGATTAGTGATGTTGAATATTTTTTTAATCTACCTGTTGGCCATTTGTACATCTCCTTTTGAAAAATGTCCATTCAGACCTTTGTCCCATTTTTATTGTACTATATGGGGGTTTTTTGCTGTTGAATTGTTTGAGTTTCTCATGTATTCTGGATATTAATCCATAGGTGATGCATAGTTTCTGAATATTTTCTGTCATGTTTATTGCAGTACTATTCACAATATCCAAGGTATGTGATATGATTTGGGTCTGTGTCCCCACCCAAGCCTCATGTTCAGTTATAATCTGCAATGTTGGAAGTGGGGCCTAGTGGGAGGTGATTAGATCATGGGGGCGGATTTCTTATGAATGATTTAGCACCATCCTCCTGGTATGTCCTTAGAATAGTGAATGAGTTCTTGAGAGATCTGGTCGTTTAAAAGTGTGTGGCACCTCCCACCTCCCTCTCTTGCTTCTGCTTTTGCCATGTGATGTGTCTGCTCCCTGTTTGCATCAGCCATGATTGTGAGCTTCCTGAGGCCTCCCTGGAAGCTGAGCAGATGTTAGCACCACACTTCCTATAAAGCCCGTGGAACTGTGAGCCAGTTAAACCTCTTTGCTTTATAAATTACCCAGTCTCAAGTATTTCTTTATAGCAATGCAAGAATGGCCTAATACAATATGGAATGAACGTAAGCGTCCATCAATGAATAAATAGATTTGAAAAATGTGTTATGTATACACAGTGAAATACAATTCAGCCATAAAAAGAACAAAATTCTGTCATTTGTGACAACACGGACAAATCTAGTGAATATTATATTAAGTGAAATAGATCAGGTCCAGAAGGACAAATACTGCATGATCTCATGTACTTGTGGAACCTCAAAAGATTGATCTCATAGAAGTAGACTGTAGAATAGTGATTACCAGAGACTGGCGAGTAAGGGGAGGGGAGTACAGGGAAACGTTTGTTGATGAGTACAAAGCTACAGTTAAATAAGAGGAATAAGTTTCTGTGTTCTATAGCATTGCAGGGTGTCTATAGTCAACAATAATGTATTGTATACTTCAAAATAGATAGAAGAAAGATTTTGAATATTCTCACCATAAAGAAATAACCAAAAAGAAAGTGTTTTTGATGATAGACATACCGATTTCCTGATTTGGTCATTACACGATGTACTGAAACATTACACTGTACCCCATAAATACATACAATTATTATGTATCAATTAAAAACAAAATAAAACTTCAAAAATAAAAAAAATGGCCAAGTGTGGTGGCTCATATCTATAATCCCAGCATTATGGGAGGCTGAGGCAGCAGGATCACTTGAAGCCAGGAGCTCAAGACCAGCCTGGGCAACATAGCAAAATCTCATCTCTACAACATTAAATATATATATATATATATTAGCCAGGCTTGGTGGCATGCATCTATAGTTTTAGCTCCTCAGGAGGCTGAGGCGGGAGGATCACTAGACCCTAGGAGTTTGGGGTTGCAGTCAGCTATGATCCTGCCACTGCACTCCAGCCTGGGCAGCAGAGAGACACCCTGTCTCAAAAAAAAAAAAATTGTATTCTGGGTGACACGATTAATATTTAGCATAAGAGGAATTTCTCTGCTCTAAATGAAACTCTGTCTTTGGGAGTAAAGTTCTCAATAAATATTCTATTAACTTGTACTTGTGCCCAATTTGCGAGTGTTTAGTGCCAGTTTAAACAAACGATTAGAAAAAATCAAAGAGGGCCAGGTGCGGTGGCTCACGCCTGTAATCCCAGCACTTTGGGAGGCCAAGGTAAGCAGATTACGAGGACAGGAGATCGAGACCATCCTGGCTAACATGGTGAAACCCCATCTCTATTAAAAATACAAAAAAATTAGCCGGGCGTGGTGTCGGGTGCCTGTAGTCCCAGCTACTCTGGAGGCTGAAGCAGGAGAATGGCGTGAACCTGGGAGGCAGAGCTTGTAGTGAGCCGAGATCGCGCCACTGCACTCCAGCCTGGGCAACAGAGCAAGCCTCCATAAAAAAAAAAAAAAAAAGAAAGAAAAAATCAAAGAAAAACACCACCCAAAAAGGAATTTATGAGCTTATAGTGCCAATAGGACATCTAAAACAGATATGAAAGGCTAAATGACAGATATTAATTGCAAATATTCAGCAGCATTTTTAAAAGGCCCCTTGAGTTCAAGTATATTATGCCCCTAAGGAAAAGGCAATCATTGCCAATGAACAGGTCTGTGTATCACCAAAGCTTAATGCTTACTTGTAAAGTTAGATGTGGAAGAAGAATCTCTACTCCCCAGCACTTACCTCTAAAATGTGACTACTTTACATGCAGCGTGGAGCCTATTTTAATCAATTTCTCAGTACATTTTCCCTCTTTTTGTCTTATATCTATGTTCTGGATTCTGAGACAGACATAACTTTACTTAGCCAAATTACTGTGGGTTCTTAATCCCTATCTGGGTGTTTATGATTGTTTTGTTTTCGTATGGTTCAGTTTGGTTTGGCTTTTCTTCCTTTCCATTTATTTTGCACAGTCATTTGCATCCCACTTCCCCATTAGACAATCACAGGGAAGCTGGAGAGATCCCATCTGTGCTTTTTCAGGGGGCAAAATCAAGCAACTCAGGGACAGGTGGAGCAGGCAGCGGGAAGGTGCCCCCAGGCACGCAGCAGGTGGATGGAGCAGTGCAGGAAACCAGCAGGCAGCAGGCAGCATGAAGGGCAGAAAGGCCCAGCCTGCCTATGTCCAGGCAGCAAATCAAGCAGAGGTTAGCAGGTAAGAAGGGTGACAGGAGGGCAGAGCCAGGCATGTGACCAGGGGGAGGGAGAACCAGAAGGCAATTAGCTGGAGGGAGAGGGCAGATGGAGGGCACCCACCAACAATTACCAGGGGAAAGGGTAGCAGGAGGGTAATAATAGGAGGCAGTTGTGAGGGGCGAGAGGACATAAGGCAGGTGACATGCAACAGCAGCAAGAAGACTCGGCTGATTTACCTGGAAGAAAGCACTGAGCGAAGAACCTTACCACCTCTGGAGTAGCACTAAGCAGTCAGTGGGCCCAGAGGCAATCAAGAAGGGTGACCTCAAGAATGTGTAACCTCTGGGGTCCGGGTGTCTGTTACAAGTCCCCAACTCTGGAAGTCTTGCAGCAGGAAATATTTGCGCTTGGCATGTTGGGTTTTTTCCTGAGGGATTTCAGAAAAGTGCTGTAGGGTGACTGTAACAGAGAAAGTGTACACCAACTGTGCTAGTTTAGGTTGCTATAACCAAGCACCCTAGATTGAGTGGTTTATGAAGAACAGAAATTTATTTCTCACAGTTGTGGAGGCTAGAAATCTCAGATTAGGGTGCCAGCATGGTCAGGCTCTGGTGAGGGACTACATCTGGATTGTAGACTGACATTTGTATCCTCATGTGGTGGAAAGAAAGGTGAGAAATCTCTCTGCAGTCTCTTTTATGAGGGCATTAATCCCCTTCATGTGGAATTCACGCTAATAACCCAATTACCTACTAAAGGCCTCACCTCCTACTACAACCATTGGGGATTAGGATTGCAACATATGAATTGGGGTAACACAAGTGACTTACCTGGAAAAAAGCATTGAGAGAAAAACCTCACCACCCCTGGAGCAGCACCAAGCAGTCAGTGGGCCCAGAGGCAACCAAGAGGGGTGACCCAAAGAATGTGTGGCCTCTGGGGTCTGGGAGCCTGTTACAAGTCCACTACACCAATGGCGGTGTATGCCATTAATGACCAGGTCCAATTTTTTAAAATGGAGAAAAATGTAATTCAGATATTTCTCATGGGCCAAGCTCTGTCAGAAACTGTACCTGCGATATCTTATTGAATCCTACAGCAATGCTTGAAGGTTACTATTATTCTTTGTTTCTAAGTTGAGAATTGAGATTAAGAGACATGATGAGAGTGGCCCAAGATCACACAGCTGATAAGTGAAAGTTGTGATTTCAACAAGAGCTTCTCTGACCCTCAGACTCTAACAACAACTTTTATAGCTCAGGGGTCTTAAATTTGGAAAGCCTTTTTTTCTTTTTTACCGAGACAGGCACTCGTTCTGTCGCCCAGGCTGGAGTGCAGTGTCGCGAACTCCGCTCACTGCAACCTCCGCCTCCTGGGCTCAAGCGATCCTCCATAGTAGCGGGATCATAGACACACCAGTATGTCTGGCTAATTTTTGTATTTTTTGTAGAGACGGGGTTTCACCATGTTGCCCAGGCTGGTCTCGAACTCCTGGGCTCAAGTGATCCATCCGCCTTGCCCTCCCAAATTGCTGAGATTACAGGTGTGAGCCACTGCACCCTTCCAGAAAGCCTTCTTTTCACAGAAAGAAAGCCTTCTTTAGCAGACAACACATAAATATAAAGGCTTTGGTGTATGAAGTCTGCTAAACACAAGTTCTTTCAAGAGGACACATATTACAAAAGTGTTTCTTCAACTTAAATGAGGTGCAGGTCCCATAGAAGATGAAAGTCAAAACAAAACAAAAGCTCCCACATTTCCTAAAGCTCCAGTGACTTCTGATTGAGTGGAGGCACTGGACACTGCAGTAAGGGTCTTGGTCTTCAGCAGCCCGTATGAAAAGCATACTCTTTGAAACATATTGTTAGTGATCTCTGCATCTCCAGTCTCTCTATTGTGTGCACTCAGTGGGCCTTTGTATCAGAATATTTTCCCTTACAATTTATAAAATGCCTGGATCCACACTGGCATGAAATCTTAGGATGTTTATTTTTCATCACGAGAAGCTCAGAGGTGATGAGGCCACAGCACCCCTCCCACAGTTCCCTTGGTCTGCTGTCTTCCATAGTGATTTCCTCTTTGGCTCAGCAGCAGGAGGACCATAGAAGCTCCAGGTGTCACATTCAGTTCTGGTCTGTGCTGCAGAGAGATCAAGGACTGTCATATCCGGTGTCCCCTTTTTTCCGATTGAAGGAAGAGATTCAGAAGCCCCTTAACCCAAGCAGATTTCCTCATACAACCCGTTGATCAAAAATAATGACATACCTTTCCTAATAAGTCACCTGGAAGGGGAATGGGATTATCATGCGAATGATCCTATCAGTATCCATCTTTCCTCTAAACATTGTCATGAAATGGGTACATACCTGAAAATAATGAGGATAGGATAACTTTAGAAATGAGGCAAAAGATGGATGCTGGATTGACAGCTAAGAGTCTCTGTTCCTGTCCTCAATTAATAATTGTTGAAAACAAATAAATGACTGAATGTGCATGATCTCTGAGCAGGTTTGATTGGGAATAAGAGTAAAAGCACTGGATGTGGAATTGTTTTCTGGCTCATTACTCATCCCACAGTAGCAGTGTGACCTTGAACAAATCACTTCATTTCCTGAGCCTTGTTTTCCTCATTTGTAAGGTGGAGACCTGCCCCATTTAACTCACAGGGTTATTATGAGAATTAAATATATGTGTGTAAATGCTTTGTGTATAACAAAAGGCAATGTAAATGTGAGGCATTACTATTATTAATATTCAGAATTTAATCAACCTGGTTATTGTGTCAGTGAGCAAATATTTATTATTTTCTATGAGCCAAGTGCAATTTAAGTGTGAGCTATGGAGACCACAGAGAAATGTAACATGCAGAAAATACATAAACTTACTGAAGAATCAAAATGTCACAAGTCTAAGATTATATAATATATCATTAAAAGAACAACACAAAACAACTTAAATGGTGTCAAGAAAATTGGATGTATATTAAAAAAACAAATTAAGTCTCTACATCATATTTAAAACAATAATTCTCAATGGAATAATGACCTAAATAAAGAAATCTCTAAAAGTATTAAAGAAAATAGTGGAAAATTTTGAGTCTTAGGGTAGGAAGTTTTCCCACTCAAGTTTCAAAATCCTGAGCCATAAAAGAAAAACAGATTGATGTATTTTAATGCATAAAATTTAAATGTCTTACAGCAAAATATATCATAAGCAAAAATAAAAGACAAGTGACAATCTATGATAAAGTATTGTAAGATTTATAACATAAAGTATTAATATTCATAAAATACTGTTGAAATAATTTTAAAAGCAATCTAATCTAAAGCCGTAGAATTCTTTTATAAAAGAGCTTTAATTTCTAATAGAATTATAAAAATATTTGTTTGTCCTTTGACATAAAAAAATTAAAATTTTTAACGTGATGTCATTTTTGGCTACTAGATTGGCAACATTATTTAAAGATTGATAACCTGTAGTGCAGTGCATTGTATAAGGAGATGGACACATAATTCTATGTGAGTGAGGTGTAAACATTTTTAACTATTTAGAAAGGCAATTTGTCAGTGACTAAAAAAAACTTAAATTCTCACAGTCTTTGAATCAGCAACTCACATTTTAAGGTTTTACTTGGCATGAAAGATTCCCAGTGTGAACAAGAATGTGTATAGTTCCAATTCATTTAGTTGTGGAAACCTCAAAATAATATAAATACTTATTGAGAGAGTATTGGTCTAAATTGGGAGAAAAGATATATCATTTAATGCCATCATTAGAAAGATTGCCAGGCGTGGTGGCTCACACCTGTAATCCCAGCACTTTGGGAGGCCAAGGTGGGCGAATCACCTGAGGTCAGGAGTTCGAGACCAGCCTGACCAACATGGTGAAACCCTGTCTTTACTAAAATACAAAAATTATCCAGGTGTGGTGGTGGGCACATGTAATCTCAGCTACTGAGGGAGGCTGAGGCAAGAGAATTGCTTGAACTCCAGGAGGCGGAGTTTGCAGTGAGTCAAGAGCATGCCATTGCACTCCAGCCTGGGCAACAAGAGCGAAACTCTGTCTCAAAAAAAATAATTAATTAATTAATTAAGATAGATTTATATGTAATAATATGAAAAGACAGTCAAGATTTATGATGAAGTGACAGAAGCAAATTGAAGATCTGTAAGTAAGTGATCCATGATTTTATTTTTTCTTTCTTTCTTTTTTTTTTTTCTTTTTTTTTGAGACAGAGTTTTGCTCTAGTTGCCCAGGCAGGAGTGCAATGGTGCAATCTCGGCTCACTGCAACCTCTGCCTCCCGGGTTCAAGCGATTCTCCTGCCTCAACCTCCTGACTAGCCAGGATTACAGGTATGTGCCACCATGCCTGGCTAATTTTGTATTTTTAGTAGAAATGGAATTTCTCCATGTTGGTCAGGCTGGTCTGGAACTCCCAACCTCAGGTGATCCACCCACCTTGACTTCCCAGTGTGAGGATTTATTTACCTATATACACACTCACACACACACAGTTGAAGAAAGGATCTAGAGTCCAGACTCAGAAGTATGTTTGTAATATTCTAAGAAAAATTGAAGGTGTCCCTAAAGAGAAGAAATATAGATTCTACATTTTGGTTTAAGTATCTTTCAGATCTTACCTGCTTTTTGGATGTGGACATGAGCTGATTCTATGTCTTCTGAAGTTGAATATGTTACTCCAAAATTACTCGTTATCTTCACATTTTCTGGTGTTCAGTTTCCAGGCTTTGCTCTCATAGACCCCTTCTTTTAGACTACAACATTTCAGGAAGGCGAGAAACTGTAGGTCTGCACTCTTCCATATGGTAGCCACTAGCCAGATTTGGCTAGTGGGCTTCTAAAATGTGACTAGTGGAAACTGAGATATTCTCTAAGTAGAAAGTACATATCAAATTTCAAAGACCTTGTCTAAAGGAAATAATTTAAAATATCTCATTAATAATTATATACTGACTAAATGTGGAAATGATATTTTTTGATATATTGGGTTAAATAAAATATATAATAAATTAATTTTACCCATTTATTTTTCTATTTTGTTTTTAATGTGGCTACTAGTAAATTTAAAAGAACATGGCTGGGCACAATGGCTCACACCTGTAGTCCCAGCACTTTGGGAGGCCAAGGTGGGAGGATCACTTGAGCCCAGAAATTTGAGGCTGCAGTGAGCTATGACTGTACTACTGCAATTCAGCTTGGGAGACAGAGTCAGAAATTGCCTCTGAAAAAAAAATAAAAATAAAAAATATAATTACACATGTGGCTAGGAGTGGCTTATATTGCATTTCTTTTAGACAGTGCTGCTTTAGGCTCTGAAAAATTTCTTTTATTTTCAAGATCTGAGAATGTACCAGTGTCTGAAGACTGTGCTCCATACTCTTCTTCAGACTACAATTTTCCCCTCTACAGTATCTACCATTTAAAGACTAAGATCCATGCAATAAAGAGTATAATCTTAGGATCTATGAGTTCAGACATTGAGAATAACCGTAAGCCCATAATAAATCAGAGGTTTTGATGCTGAATGATTGAGTTATATCATTGCCATTAACAAATAACAAAGTAGAAGCAGAAGAGAAATTGAGAATGAAGACAAGCTGTTAGCTTTTAAATAAGATGAATTTGGAAAAGTGGATATGCCCAGCAAGCATTTGGATTAAGAAAATCAAAATGCAGACGAAAGTTTCAAATTGTGATTTAGGATGGGGAGTCATTCACATTTGGCATATGTTGGAAAACCATCTAATTGAATTGATTTTAAAATATTCTATCATTAAATCTTGCAAAATTTATTTTGACTAAATTGTATTCAAAATAATGTATTTAATGCTATGATGATGTTAATATATCCATGTCTACACACATTCTTATTGAATTGTAAAATAAACAATAAACAAATAAAATATGTTTAGCTCCATTATCAACCTAAAAAAAAAACACAATATGTATACATTTAGAAAAGGAGAGGAGACTTTTTTAATTTTTACAAAGGGTTACAGCCTGCAAGGTGGCCATACCACAGGCAAGGAAGCATGCCTCCAGCAAAAACCAGGAACAGGCACTTTGAAGGAGGAGGGTTTGAGCTAGGAATTTTATGCTGAACAGGTTTGCTAAACATACATATTCAACAGATGACAGGAGGGGCTATGAATATTCATGAAGGTTGTCCCGACAACCTTCATGTATGTAACATATGACTCACGTTCACCTTAGGGTGGAAACTTAACATTTAAATGAGTTACACTTAGGTCCTATATGTCAAAAAGTCTTTTCAGAACTTGAGAGCATGCAAGTGTGCAATTTCTATAAACCAGCCAAAAGCAGTCCATGTCCGGGATTGTGGTCTTCTTCTCAGGAGAAAGTTACTGAAATCAGTCTCTTGTCCAGTGAAAGCTACAGTTATGGCTGGCGTTCAATTAGTCAGTGCCTGTGAGCTGGATAAGTTGTAATTGTTTTAATATTGCTTATCTTCACACCAATGCTTGTGTAGCTGTTAGAGAAAAAAAAAAATCTTGTGGCAATTAGAACATAGTTTATTCTTTAAGTGTAGGTGTGCATGACTTAATCCTTGCCTGGCATGGCCTTAGGTCCTGTTTATAATTTGGTCTCTTATGCCACAATGAATCTATCCTGTCAGAGTTATAACCTCTATTTTTTTTTTTTTTTTTTTTTTTTTTTTTTTGAGATGGAGTCTCAATCTGTCTCCCAGGCTGGAGTGCAGTAGCGCGATCTCGGCTCACTGCAAGCTCCGTCTCCCGGGTTCACGCCATTCTCCTGCCTCAGCCTCCCCAGTAGCCGGGACTACAGGCGCCCGCCAACACGCCCGGCTAATTTGTTGTATTTTTAGTAGAGACGGGGTTTCACGGTGTTAGCCAGGATGGTCTCGATCTCCTGACCTTGTTATCCGCCCGCCGTGGCCTCCCAAAGTGCTGGGATTACAGGCATGAGCCACCGCGCCTAACCATGATCTCTATTTTAATATTAATGTTGATCAGTTGTTGTGTCTAAATCTAAAAGAGAGGGATATAATGAAGTATGTCTGAACTCCCTTCCAGTCATGGCTGGGAACTCAGTTTTCAGGTTTTTCTGGGGTTCCCTTTGCCAAGAGAGGGATCTGTTCAGTTGGTGGGAGGCTTAGGATTTTATTTTAAGTTTACACCAGATATGCCCATGATGTATGCTATTATTTTTAAAAAGTATGACTTTACATCCTCCTGTCCAGTCACAATGTTCTTTCTTCATTTTTCAATTACTTGATCAGACTTAATTTCACATGTACTTAATTGACAGATACTGTCATTATAGATACATACATAAGAAGGTTATGATTAGAAGAGATATCCAAAGCATTTATTTGGTTGAACATTATACATATCACGTTCTTAATAATTTATTGTTAAATTAATAAATTCTTTACTGCAGAATAGGAAAGTTACAGAGTTTCAGAAACAAGAAATATGTAATCTAATCATAGCCAAATTTGCTCCAATCTCACAGCACTGCATAATCAGTTCAGTATGCACAAAAATAATCCATTATTTCTTTCATCCCAGAGCAGAATAATTTATGTTGGGATGGGTGATGGATGCTAGTGAAAAAGAAGGTAATCCACATAGTTCTTGGGAATGACCAGAAAAATCCAAATGCAGAGAATCCAGAGGTAAAAATAATAGTAACATGAAGAATAGCAAAGACTTCAAGTTTCCAGTCTTGTATGTTGTTTCAGAAAAACTCTCACACCATGTTTTTCCTCTGCTCTTCTATTAGCACAACAATCAACACAGAAGACTTCTGTGACCCCAAAACATGTGGGGACTTCTCCCCACCAGCAAACAAACAATCAATTCTGCAACAGACATCAGCTGGGTGCCCTCCAATTCAATTCTGACACTAACTTCCTAAAGATAGTATCAGATCCCACAGGCTGAGGGCTCAGTCCCCAAGACTAACCCACTTAGACATCAGTCACCAGTCCAGGCCTTTGGAACTTCTGACCAACCAGCTTCAAGTGGTGGTTCCCACAACTTCTACTTTGGGTTTGATTAGTTTACTGGAGTGGCTCACAGAACTTTAGGAAACTGGAAACATTTAGGTTTGCCAGTTTATTATAAAGGATGTTACAAAGAATACAGATAAACAGATGCATAGGGTGAGGTACTGGGGAAAGGTGCAGAGTTTCCATGCCCTTCCTGGCTATAACACTCTCCAGGAACCTCCATGTGTTCAACTATTCAGAAGTTCTCTGAACCCTGTCCTGTAGGGGTTTTATGGAAACTTCATGACATCAGCATTCCTTACTTACCGCAGGGTATGAGGCGGGACCCTTTCTGGAATGAGGGTCTTATGACCCACAGTCAGAAAGGCAGAGAAAGATTAGAGTCCTGCCTTGGGATAAGTAAAAGGAGGGCAGGAGAAAGTCACAGAGATTTTTTTCCTGAGATCTGCTTCTGAGTCCTGACATATCTAACATTATAACAAAAGACAGTAACAAGGATTATGGGAGTTCTGAGGCAGGAAGCTTGGACAAAAATCTACATATATAAATTTGTGGGATACAGCAAAAGCAGTGCTTAGAGAGAAATTTAAAACATGATTACATGTATTAAAAAATAAGAAAAATCTGGCCGGGCATGGTGGTTCATGCCTGTAATCCCAGCACTTTGGGAGGCCGAGGCAGGCAGATCACCTGAGGTCAGGAGTTCAAGACCAGCCTGATCAACATGGTGAAACCCCATCTCTACTAAAAATACAAAAATTAGCCAGGCATGGTGGCATGCGACTGTAGTCCCAGCTCCTCAGGAGGCTGAGACAGGAGAATTGCTTGAACCCGGGAGGCAGAGATTGCAGTGAGCCAAGATTGGGCCACTGCACTCCAGCCTGGGTGACAGAGCGAGACTCTGTCTCAAAAAAAAAAAAAAAGAAAGAAAGAAAAGAAAGATCTAATACTAGTAATCTGTTTCCACTTTAGAACACTATAAAAAAGAGCAAATAATATGCAAAGTAAGAAGAATCAAAGATATCATAAAAATAGAGCACAAATTAAAGGAATTTAAAATAGAAAATTGATTTTATAAAATCAGTTAAACCAAAAGCCAATTTTCTAAAAGGATCAATAAAATTGATAAGCCTCTAGCCAGAGTGGCTAAGACACAAAGAGGAGAAACACAAATTGCTAATATCAGCAGTGAAAGAGGGGACATCACTACAGATCACATGGACATTAAAAGGAAAATAAATGAAGATTATGAACAAACCTGTGCCCACACGTTTGATAACCTTGATGAAATGGACCAATTCCTTAAAAGGTCTAATCTTTTAAAACTTACACAAGAAGAAATAGAAAATATGAATAGGACTATATCTATTTTTAAGTTAATAATAACCTCATAAAAATAAAGCATCAGGCTCAGCTAAGGAATAAATTATATTAATTCTCTCCCAGAAGATAGAAACAGAGGACATACTTCCTAACTCATTCTATGAGGCCAGCATGGCTCTAAAGCCAAAGCCAGACAAAAAGATTATAAGAAAAAACAAACAAAACTACAGATCTATATATCTCAAAAACATTGGTGCAAAAATCCTCAACAAAATATTAGCAAATGAAATTCAACAATGTGTAAAGTGATTTACACACTATGACCAAGTGGGATTTATCTCAAGTGTTTAAGTCTGGTTCAATGTTTGACAATTAATTAATGTAATCACCTGGTTAAAGAAAGAAAATTACATGATCTTATCAATAGACGCAGGAAAAAGCATTTGACAAAATCTAACACCACCCATTCTTAAAACAAAATATCTCTCAGAAAACTAGCAATACAGGGAAATATCCTCAACTTGGTAAAGAACATTTTAAAAAATCATAGTTAATAATGAGAAGTTTGAAGCTTTCTCACTACCATCGAGAGAACAGCAAGTATAATACCTCTCACCAGTGCTTTTCGACTTGATATCAAAAATACTAGCTAATGCAATAAGACAGAAAAAAAGAAGAAAGAAAGAAAGAAAGAAAGAAAGAAAGAAAGAGAAAGAAAGGAGAGAGAGAAAAGAGAGAAAGAAAGAAAAGAAAGGAAGAAAGAAGAAAAGAAAGAAAGAAAGAAAAAGAAAGAAAGAAAGAAAGAAAGAAAAAAAGAAAGAAAGAAAGAAAGAAAGAAAGAAAGAAAGAAAGAAAGAAAGAAAAGAAAGAAAGAAGGAAGGAAGGAAGGAAGGAAGGAAGGAAGGAAGGAAGGAAGGAAGGAAGGAAATACAGATTGGGAAGGAAGAAATAAAATTGTGTTTGTTCACACATGGCATGATTGTGTAGAAAATCCAAAAGAATCAACAAAAAAGCCTCCTGAGATTAACAAATAATTACAGCAAGTTTGCTGGAAATGAAGTTCGTATACAAAATTGAATTACTTTTCCATATATCCACAATCAACAAATGAAATTTGAAATTAAAAACACATTATCATTTATATTAGCATCCTCAAAATGTAATATTTCTGAATAAATTTAACAAATATGTATATAATTTATATGAGGAGAACTACAAAATTCTGAAGAAATATGTCAAAGACTAAATAAATGGAAAGATATCTCAGGTTCATGGGTAGAAAGACTCAATATTGTTGAAATGTTAATTCTTCACAACTTAATCTATAGATTCAATGTAATTACAATCAAAAATGAAAGTAAGTTTTGTGTGTGTTTGTGTGAATCTTGACAAACTGATTTTAAAGTTCATGTGCAGAGGAAAATGACCCAGAATAGCCACCACAATGTTGAGGGAGAACAAAGTGAGAAGACAGCACTACCCAACTTCAAGACTCGCTGAAAAGCTACAGTAATCAAGACAGTGAGGTATTGGTAAGAGATAAAAAAACAGGTCAATGAAACAGCATAGTGTACTCAGACATAACCCACATAATATACTCAACTGATCTTTGACAAAGGTGCAAGTTCAAGACAATGGAGCAAAGATAGTCTTTTCAATAAATGGTGGTAAGAAAACTAGGTATAACACGCAAAAATAAAATGTAAATCTAGATATGGACGTTATGATCTTCACAAAAATTAATTCAAAATGAACTTTAGAGCTCAATTTAAAATGTAAAATTATAAAACTCCTAGGAGGTAACATCAGAGAAAAACTAGGTGACCTTGGTTTGGTGTTAACTGTTTAGAAACAACACCAAAAGTATGACCCATGAAAGAAAGAATTGATAAGCTGGGCTTCACTAAAATTAAATACTTCTGTTTTGAGAAAGGCACTATCAAGATCATTGGATGACAAGCAATAGATTGAAAGAAAATATCTGCAAAAGATAGATCTGATAAAGGCGAGTCATTTAAAATATGCAAATATCTTTGAAAATTCAACCGTAAGAACCCAAAAAACCTAGTTAAAAATTGGGCAAAATGTCTGAACAGGCACCCTACCAAGAAGATATAGATAAGGTAAATGATCATATGAAAAGATATTCAACATCTTATGTCATTAGGGAATTGCAAACTCAAACAACAGTGAGATGCTGCCACACACCAATTAGAATGGCCAAAATTCAAAACACAGCACAAAATACTGGCCAGGGTGTGATGAAACAGAAACTTACTCATCTTTGGTAGAAATGCAAAATGGCATAGCCACTTTGGAAGACAGTTTGATAGTTTCTTTAAAAAGTAAACATGTTCTTACCATACATATGATCTTGCAATCATGCCACTTGGCATTTACCCAAAGGAGCTGAAAACTATATCCACACAAAATCCTGTATATGGATGTTTATGGCAACTTTATTTACAATTGCCAAAAGTTTGAAGCAACCAAGATGTCCTTTAGTAGATTGATACATAAACTGTGGTACATCCAGACAATGAAATATTGTATTTTTCCATTTTCACACTGCTGATAAAGACATACCCAAGACTGCATAATTTATACAGGAAAAGGGTTTAATGGACTTACACTTCCATGTGGCTGGGGAGGCCTCACAATCATGGAAGAAGTCAAGGAGGAGCAAGTCATATCTTACATAGATGGCAGCAGGCAAAGAGAGCTTGTGCAGGGAAAATTCCATTTTTAAAACCATAAAATCTCATGAGACTTATTCCCTGTCACAAGAACAGCACAGGAAAGACCTGCCCCCATGATTCAATTACCTCCTACCAAGTTCCTCCTATGACATGTGGGAACTGTGGGAGTTACAATTCAAGATGAGATTCGGGTGGGGACACAGACAAACCTTATCAAATATTATTTAGCACTAAAAAAAACTGTAAAGCTATAAAAATATATGGACAAAACTTAAATGTATATTATTAACTGAAAGAAGACAATCTTAAAAAAAGACATACTGTATAATTCCAAATATATGGTATTCTGGAAAAGTCAAAATGTGGAGATAATACAATTAAAGTGGCTGAGAATGGTGGCTCACGTCTGTCATAGTAGTACTTGTCAGGCTTAGATGGCATCATCACTTAAGGCCAAGAGTTTGAGGCTAGCCTGGGCATCACAGCAAGATCCCATCCTTACAAGAAAAATTTTTAAAAGTTACCTAGACATGGTGGCACATGATTGTAGTCATAGCTACTTGGGAGGCTGGGGCAAGAAGATTGCTTGAGCCCAGGAATTTCAGGCTGCAGTGACCTATGCTAATGCCACTGTTCTGCCTGAGTGACAGAGTGAGATTCTGTCTCTTGAAAACAAACAAAAAGATTGAAGGGATGAATAGGTAGAGCACAGACAAGTCTTAGGTCAGTCTGTATTCTATATGATACTATAATAATGGATGTATGTCATCACACATTTATTTATATCCACAGAATGTAAAACACCAGGAGTAAATTCTATTTTAAACTCTGGGCGTTTTGTGATAATGATGCGTTAATGAAAGTTCATCAGTGATGTAACAAATACACTACTGTCATGTGGAATGTTGATACTGGGGGAGTTTGTCATGTGTGAGGACAGCAGGTGTATGAAAACTCCCTGCACTTTCTGCTTAATTTTCCTGTGAACCTAAAACTTCTCTATATAATACAGCTTATTAATTAAAAAAGAAAACTCTGTTACAGCAAAATTGAGTAACAGCACCATATTTATCCTCCTGCCCCCCTTCCCCCCAAAATTAACAAAATATAGAAAACAATGACTCTGAGAACAGTGAACATTAGGCAATGTGGACATTGTTTCCTGAGAGATGAAAAAATAATAATATGTAACAAATGATTTCCCCAGCTTACTGCTCACATAGTTTCTAAGCCATGATGCAAAAGCAGGGTAAGTTCATGGCAATTTTGACAGGATTTGCTTATGTCACCCCAAATCTCTCAAGTTTTGTCAGTATTCCAGTTCAGCCAGGGAAAGAATGGCTGAGTAAACAAGAAGCTTTGTTACTTCTTTCAGTGTGGGTTTCTATACCTCAAAATACCTCAGTAAATCTCAAGTAGAATAAATTGAAATAGGATAAACACAAATAATTTTAACACATTATAGTTAAGTTGAATGCCACAGACAAAGGAAATATTTTGAAAGCAACAAGATGAAAACAACATATATGCAGAGGTACAATATCATTAATGACTGTTTTTATGCCAGAAATAATATAGGCCAGAAACCAATGCAATGACAAATTAAGGGTTTGAATGAAATGTCAGCCAAGTATTCTATATTCAGCAAAGCTACTTAAAAGTAAGATGAAATGGACCACCACGGTGCTCACGCCTGTAATCCCAGTGCTTTGGGAGGCCGAGGAGGGCAGATCATGAGGTCAAGAGATAGAGACCATCCTGGACAACATGGTGACATCCTGTCTCTACTAAAAATACAAAAATTAGCTGGGCGTGGTGGCGCGTGCCTGTAGTCCCAGCTATTCAGGAGGCTGAGGGAGGAGAACCTCTTGAACCCAGGAGGTGGAGGTTGCAGTGAGCAGAGATTGCACCACTACACTCCAGCCTGGTGACAGACCGAGACACCGTCTCAAAAAAAAATATATATATATATATATAATAAAAATAAGATGAAATACAGACATCCTCAGATGAACAAAGACTCGAGTAATTCATGGCTAGCAGGCATGACTTAAAGGAAAAACTAACGGAAACCCTATAGGCCGAAGGAACGTAACACTAGACAGTAACTCTAACTCTAATTCAAGAGGGAATGTGCAGGAAGCCATAAACAGTAAACATAATCATCTATATTATGTAATTTAATAAAAAATACATTGCTTTAAAATCCTTTTATTAAAAATATTATTGTGTAAACATAATTATTATAGTGTTGGATTTATAACATTTGGTGAAATAATAGCACGAAGTAAAGAGAAGAAGAAAAGGGTATGTACGTAAATAAAGATACTATATTTTACTGGAATTAAGTTGGTACTATTCTTAAATAGATTATGATTAGATGAGATGCATACTGTAATTATTGTAGCAATCACTAAGAAATACTATTAACACAAACAACAGAGGAATTAAAATGATAGATTAGAAAAAGCATTTATATATCACACAATATAATAGTAAATGAGAAACAGAGGAATATATATAAAATGAGCCTGGTTGCAGTGGCTCACACCTGTAATCTCAGCACTTTGGAAGGCCAAGGTAGGAGGAAGGCTTGAGCTCAGGAGTTCAAGACCAGCCTGAGCAACATAGCGAGACTCCCATCTCTACAAAAAGTAGAAATTTGGCAAGGCATCATGATAGGCACCTGTAGTCCCAGCTACTCATGAAGCTAAGGCAAGAGGATTTCTTGAGCCTCTGAGGCCAAGGCTACAGTTAGCTGTGATCACACCACTGCACTCCAGCTTTAGAAACACAGCAAGACTCTATAGCAATAAATAAATAAATAGAAAGCAAATAGAAAAATGACAGGCATAAATCCAACTGTAGGAATACTTAATTCATGAAAAGCAAATAAACCAAGCACAACACATAAAAGGAAAGGATTGTCAGATTTGATAGAAACAAGACCCAACTATACACTGTCTATAATAGACACACATTATATTCAAATACATAAATAAATAAAAAGCAAAATGATGTAAAAAAGGTAAAGCATGAAATCAGTAACTCTATGGCAGCTGAAGTAGCTGTATTAACATTATATAAAATAGACTTTAATACAAGAAACGCTATCAGAGAAGAAAAGCCATATTTCATAATGATAAAACATGCCAATTCATCATAAAGATGTAAGAGTTAAAAACATGTATACATTTAATCATAATGCCCCAAAATACCTGAAGCAAAAATGGACAGAACTGAAAAAAGAAATAGACAATTCAAAAATAATAGTTTGAAATTCAAACAACTGACTATCCATAATGACTAGACAGAAGATTAATAAGTATATAAAAGACTTGAGTAACACTATACACCAACAATACTTAGCAAATATCTGGAGAACAGTCCTCCTGACAGCAGAAGAATGCATATTCTTCTCAAGTACGAAGGAACAGTCTTCAGGATAGACTATTTTATGCCATAAAACAACCTCAATAAATATAAAATGATTGAAATCTTACAAAGTATATCTATCAACCATGATGGAATCAAATTAGAAATCAATAATGGAGAAATTTGGGGATATGAACAAAATGTAGAAATTAATCAACACCCTCTATATAGCCAATGAGTCAAAGAAGAAATCACAAGGAAAATTAGACTGAAATGAAAAATCAATAGATCCCAACATTTTGGAAGGCCAAGATGGGAGGATCACTTGAGTCTCAGAGTTTGAGACCAGCCTGGGTAACATAGTGAGAGCCAACAAAAAAATTAGCCAGGGATGGTGGTGAGTGTCAGTAGTTCCAGCTACTTGGGAGGCTGAGGTGGGAGGATCACTTGAGCCCAGAAGGTCAACATTGCAGTGAGCCTTGTTTGTACCACTGCACTCCAGCCTAGGTGAGAGTGAGACCCTGTTTCAAAAATAAATAACTAAATAAATAGTGAAAATAAAAATAAATGAAACCAAAGTTCACTCTAAAAAAAAAGTCAACAAAGTTGATAAATATGTAGCTAAATTAAACAAGAAAGTAAGAGAGGAAATCAAAATCAGAAAAGGAAGTAGGTAACATCACTTCCAAAATCTCCAAAATTTAAAAGTGTTTTGAAGGAATATGATGAACAACTTTATGAAAACAATCAAGATAATGTACACAAAATTTTATATTTTAATTCCAATAGCAACCACTAGAAAAAAATAACTCAAAACAATAATTTAAAAATCAACAGAAGATGGCCGGGTATGGTGGCTCACGCCTATAATCCCAGCCCTTTGGGAGGCAGAGGCGGGCAGATCACGAGGTCAGGAGATCGAGACCATCCTGGCTAAAATGGAGAAACCCCGTCTCTACTAAAAATACAAAAAAAAAAAATTAGCCAGGCCCGGTGTGGGGCACCTGTAGTCCCAGCTACTCAGGAGGCTGAGGCAGGAGAATGGCGTGAACCCAGGAGGTGGAGCTTGCAGTGAGCCGAGATCGTGCCACTGCACTCCAGCCTGGGTGACAGAGCGAGACTCCGTCTCAAAAAAAAAAAAAAAAACAAGATTTAACATAATACGTTAATACGTTAAACAATATTTAACAAAAAGAAGGCAGTAAAAGGGAAATAGAACATTTCTTAAATGAGAAAAATAAAAACAAATTGTAAAATTACTAAAATTGGCTCCAGAAGAATTAGAAATTCTAAACAGAACTAAAACCAAAATAGTAATTAAGATTTTCCCACCACAGGCTGGGTGCGGTGACTCACGCCTGTAATCCCAGCACTTTGAGAGGCCGAGACAGGTGAATCACCTGAGGTCAGGAGTTGGACACCAGCCTGGCCAACATGGGGAAACCCTGCCTCTACTAAAAATATAAAAATTAGCCAGGCGTGGTGGCAGGTGCCTGTAGTCCCAGCTACTTGGGAGGCTGAGGCAGGAGAATTGGCAGGAGGCAGAGGTTGCAGTGAGCTGAAATCACACCATTTCACTCCAGCCTGGGTGACAAGAGCAAAAAACTCCATCTCAAAAAAAAAAAAGATTTTCCCACCACAAAAAGCTCAGGCTTATATGGCTTCATGAGAAAATTTAACAAACTCAGAAAATCTGTAGAGGAAGTAAGTCCTATCTCACTCTATGAAGCTAGCATTACCTGAAATGTAAGCCAGAGACATCAATCAATCAATCAATCAATAAAATGAAAGACCAATTTAGAGATGAAACACTCTCAACAAAAATTAGCAAACTAAATTCAGCAATATGCAAAAAGGATTTATACCATGAACTAGTTAGATTATTCCTGGAATGGACAGTTAGTTTAACATCCAAAAATCAATTAATGTAATACACTATATTAATAGAATAAAGAAAAAATGTGTGTCATCTTTAACAGACACACATAAATGAAAGCTGACAAAATCAAATACCCATTCATGACTTAAACTTGCAACAGACTGGGAAAATAATGGAACTTCCAGCTGATACAACAGACCTTTGGAAAACCTATTGTTGGCATTCTATTTATTGGAGGAAGACTGAATTATTTCCCACTGAGATCAGGAACAAAACCAGGATGTCTATTCTCCCTATGTTTATTCAAAATTTTTGTGGAGTTTGTTATAAGCCTAACAAAGCCAGAAAAATGGAACATACATTATCCAAACAGAAAATGAAGAAATAAAATTGTCTTTATTTGCTGTTGACATAATTGCCTGTGTGGAAAATCACACAGAATCTAATTTTTAAAAAGTACTATCACTAATATGTAATTTTGTCAACTTTTTAGAATAAAAGAATAGTAATAAAAAATCAATTATATTTCTGTATGACAGCAATGAGCAATTTGAAATAGAAAAATTTACAAAAATTGTGTTAACAATAGCATACACAATGTGTAAACATAGAAGAAAATCTGACAAAAGATGTGCTCAGCTTTGTGCAGTGGCAGTATTGTAGCCAATGAGGTTTACCTGAGGTGCGATTACTGCTAATTAAAAACTTTTCCCAGTACCCTGCTATGACAACTTGCAATGTAGTCAGCATTGGCCATGTTTGACTGTCTCCATGAAGACTAAGAAAAAAAATATGTGCAAGCATATAAACTAATAACTCTAATATAGTACTAAAGTAAATTAAAGAATACCTAAATAAATGGAGAAATATATACAATTTTCATGAATTGAAACATTCAATATTAGCTCATTGTCCTTTAATTATATTTTTGTAGATTCAATCCAATCTCAAACAAAATCCTAGCAGGCTTCATTTTTAGATACTAAAAAGTTGATTCTAAAATTGATATAAAAATGCAACAAATCTAGAATAATCAACACAACTTAGAATAACAAAATTGGAAGATTTATACATCTGACTTCAAGACTCAATATGAAGCTACAGCATTTAAGACCACGAATTGTTGGCAAGAAATAAAAAATAAATCATTAGAAAACGATAGGCTGTGAGCAGTGGCTGACACCTGTGAGCACTTTGGAGGCTGAGATGGGAGGATCACTTGGGGCCAGGAGTTTGAGATCAGCCTAGGAAACAAAGTGAGACTCCGTCTCTACAAAATATTTAAAAATTATCCAGGCATGATGGTGCATGCCTGTTGTCTCAGCTATGCAGGAGACTGAGGCAGGAGAATTGCTTGAGCCCGGGATGTCCAGGCTACAGTGAGCCATATTCATGACACAGCACTCCAGCCTGGGTGACAGAGTGAGATCCTGTCACAAAATAAAAAGAAAAGAGAAAATGATAAAGACTGTAAAAATACAATATATATGGCTACAATTGATTTGTTACAAAGATGCAAAGGCAATCCAGTGGAGAAATTATAGTGTTTTTAAAAAGTTGTTAGATCAATTTAATACCTGTACATAAAAATATAAACTTTTACCCATACCTGTCGCCACATTTTTTAAAAAAATTAACTAATAGGCCTAAACATAAGCTAAAAGTATAAAAGTTTTAGTTGAACACATAGGAGGAAAATTTTTGTGACTGTGGTTTAAGCAAAGAGTTCTTAGATAACAAAACCAAAGTCTGATTTACTTTAAAAAATTATAAATTAGACTTCACTAATATTAAGATCTTCTGTTCCTTGAAAGACAATGTTAAAAGAATAAAAAACCAAGACATTAGGGAATATTTGCACATCACATTTTTGATAAACAACTTGTATCCCGAATATATAATTTTCTAAATTCAATAATAAAAAAAAATTTAGCAACAGATTTTAACAGAAACGTATCAAATAAATACAGAGATGACAAATAAGCACATAACACATGTTCAATATCATTATTCATTAGAGAAATGTAAATGAAACCACAATTAGACACTGCCTCACACATTAAAAGGTCTTAAATTGACACTACTGATGACATCAAGTACTGCAAGGATTTAAATCAAGTGGAACCTTCATAAACTTCTGGGGGTTATGTAAACTGTTGTAACTACTTTGAAAAACAGTTCTGCAGTTTTGTAAAAACACTTAGCACATAACTCAGTTATCTGACTCCTATGTACTTACTAAACAGAAATGAAAGCCTATGTTTATAGAAAGACCTGAACATGAAATTTCATAGTAGCTTTATTTGTAATAGCCTCAAGGAAATCAACCCAAACGTCATACATAGGTAAATGGACAATAAAATTGTACTATATCTATATGCTAAAATGCTATTCAGAAACAAAAGGTATGAAGTCTTTTTTTTTCAGACAGAGTCTCGCTCTGTCGCCCAGGCTGGAGTGCAGTGGGGCGATCTCGGCTCACTGCAAACTCCGCCTCCCAGGTTCACGCCATTCTCCTGCCTCAGCCTCCCAAGGAGCTGGGACTACAGGCGCCCGCCACCACGCCTGTCTAATTTTTTGTATTTTTAGTAGAGACAGGGTTTCACTGTGTTAGCCAGGATGGTCTCGATCTCCTGACCTTGTGATCCGCCCGCCTCGGCCTCCCATGAAGTCTTAAGACATCTATAGACACTGGTGAATCTTAAACAGTGAGGCTAAGTGACAGAAACCCAAAAATAACAAAAAATACAGATTGCAAGATTCCATTTTATAAAAACATTAGAAAATGAAAACTAATTTATGTAAAGCAGACCAGTTGCTGTCTAGGGGTGGAGAGTTAGGAAGAGGTGGGAGGGAGGGACTATGAAGTGTCATAAGGAAACTTTTGGGAGTGGATATGTGCAGTGGCTCACACCTGTAATCCCAGCACTTTGGAAGGCCAAGGAGGGAGGATCACTTGAGGTCAGGAATTTGAGACCAGCCTGGCCAACAGGATAAAAACCCATCTCTACTAAAATTTCAAAAATTAGACAGGCGTGCTAGTGGGCACCTGTAGTCCTAGCTACTGGAGAGGTTGAGGCAGGAGAATCTCAAACATGAGAGGGAGAGTTGCAGTAAGCCAAAATTGTGCCACTGCACTCCAGCCTGGGCAAGAGAGTGAAGCTCCATCTCCAAAACTAAAAATAAAATAAAATAAAAATGAAACTTTCAGGCGTGATTGATATATTTGCTATCTTAATGTGTTGATAGTCTCACAGGTGTATACATACATAAGAACTTAACTTGTACATTTTAAATATGTGCAGTCCATTGTATGTCAATTATTCCTCCATATAAGTGTTTAAACACACACACACACACACAAAACAAGACAGAAGTAAATGTTTCATTCACACAATCTTCATGGACAAATCTTTGCTTCAAAGGTAGGAAAATCATGAAGTCAAAGAAAAAACACTGCGTTTCTGAGATAGTAATAGAGAAGTAATATGTGTATTCAATGTTCAATGTACAAATTATTGAAGTCTTTTTGTCCTTTTTTCATCTCTCCCAACTGTAATTGGAATAGATCTAGTTTACAATAAAATAAATTCAGTGAAGTTTTCCAAACAGCAATGAGAATGAGCACTGTGGCTCATCCAGAGCTCCAAAAAGCAACTGCTCTGTACTTAAGGAAATCTTGTTTTTCCTCAAAATTTTATTTGTCCTTGGGATTTTAATGACTTTTAAGAATGTTTTTCCTTGTACCTTTGGGCTTCAGTTTCTTCGTATGCAAAATCGAGTCATGAAGATATTTCCACACAGCCAAGATGTTATAGGATAATGAATTGCTTGATAACCCATTGTAATCTTTGGCAAAAGAACAAAGCATTATTATTGTTATTAAATATTATTAGCTGGAGTATGGTGTTGAACTGATAATTACTTCAAGTAACACTTCATAAAATGCTAACTGTAAAGTGTAGATAAATTTATGTATTCATTAATATCATACCTGCTATGAACAAATATTTTGGAAGATTGCCAACATCATTTCTTTCACAGTGTTAGTAAATTTTAATTTATATTCAAACCCATTGCCTCAGTTCCTCACATTCAACTCTCTTCAATACTAATTTAAGTTCTTTGAGTTGAATAAAACTAATTTATTTGCCTCTTTCATTATAAGGATAACAGCTTGCAATACAGCATTATGAGAAGATCCCCCACTTCCCTTGAAACACAAGTTTTATTGTTTTACATTATAATGTTTCCTAAGTAAAAAACTAGCTATAGAAATTAAGGAAGTCGGGAGTTAGAATTTGGGAAATTAAAACAATACTAATACATATTTAAATATGGTTATGTTAGCAGAACTGATCACACACACATTGTTGAATTTCTCAGAAATGCTTTTCATCAGAAATCAATTTTATTGTCATTTCAAAATACATGTCATGAACTCTGCAATCAAAACTGTAAGAGATCAACAACAGACAAGAGATGTGGTCCCTGCTATCAATCCATATAAATATTATTATACTCATATCCCTGTATATGATCCAGAGGTGAAGTGCATCATTTATCAGCTACTTAAGGAAAGCCCTGGTGCCTATTGGCCAGAGTAGGCTGTTCTGATCTCAAGGAAACTGCCCCTACTTCTTTTATTATGAAGAATTTCAATACTGCAGAAAAGTTAAAAGGCCAATATAATGAATACTTATATACTCTTCATCTGACCCCACTAATGGTTTACGTCTCACCGCATTTGTATGAAATCTCCTGCTCTGTTTCCATATTTACAAATCCATTTTAAAATAATTTGTACACATTTCTAAGGCTAATTATGTGTTCTGAACAAAAAGAGTTACTTTTGGCCATTGAGACCAAATTTTGTCACTGAGGGAAATAAGTCAAGTCCAGGCTGATGATGTATGGACATACCTAAAGAAACCAGGTAAAGAGACTGCTGTTTAGGCATGGAAAGTTTCCTTTGCTATCTGGATAAGCACCTAGTGTAGGGATGACTCCATAATTTATTCCCTGAACCAGGGCACTTCTGAGAGTAAAAGAAGGCAGTTTTAAGATGTACACCAGGACTGAAATCCCAGGTCTGCTGGGCCTTTTGGCCACCCCACCTTGAGTGCACAGTGTAGGAGCAGCTGCTGAGAAGTAATTTGGGCACTAACTTGGGTGCTTAATTTTCCTCTAACAGACACATTCCCAGATGACAACAGGGTACTCTTCCAGCTCATGAATCTGGGGCACAACTTCCAGTGTAGACTAACTTATTGGTCTTGAAAAAAAAAAGAGAATTTATTTCTTTACCTGAAAAAAATTCCATGCAATTAAAAGACAATTTATGTCAGCTGTAATCAAGGTGCTGTTCTGGGTCAGCTAGTCAATGCGTTGCACTCCCTGGCCAAACTCCACCACTGCTACCAAGTCTCCAAATAATTTGTCATGAGTTCTTTAGACAGTCACGTGAGAAATGATCAAAGGTCAGGTATCTGATCGCTGGACAGCACAGGACTCTTTATTCCTAAAGCAGACATCTCCAAGGGAAGTATTTATCCAAGTCCAGTTTTATTTTTCCATCTGAATGCAATTCTGCAAATCAAAATGACCACTTTCAACCACTGTATGATCTGTGTACACCCTGTAAGTCACCCCTCCTATAAGTAGCAAGCAAGTGTGGGCATGTAGTCTATTACCGGGAAAAACAAAATGCAACAATAATCAGAAAAGTTGGCAAACTCGAGTGGACTTTCATCAACATCAAGATATTTGTAGAAAAGACAGAGTAAAAAAGCATAAAAGATGTGGATGTTTTAAAATAATCTAAATCTCCAGAGACTCTGTCTCAAGTCAGTATGGACTCCTCTGGCTGTGCAAAGAAGTAACTGGCAAGCAAGAGTGCATGTAATCAGCAGGAAAACCATATCCTAATGACTGAATGTCCCCTCTTGGACCTCACAGAAAATCTCCTTTCCAGTTCTGGGCATTCCTTTAGCTACTACCCAGACCACATGGTCACTAGATCAAGGGGCCAGTGAATTTCATGCTCAGGTGCATGTAAGGAGAGAAAGAGCAGCTTTCCTAAGAAGGGAGGTAAAGCATTATTTAAAATAACAACAACAAAACAAACAAAATCATCTGGAATTAACTGATAAGATAACATGGTCTTTCATAAGAATCCATCTGTAACATATGACTGGGCTCTGATCTGCTCAGGGAGACATCAAGGAAGAGGTGTACATTGAGCTGTGATTTGACATGTGGATAAGATGGGAATGGGTATTGGGAATACCCATTCTTTCAAGGAAGGAATGAAACAATTGAAGATATGGAGGCTGAAAACTGATATAAGTCAATGTGTTAAGTAGATGCATAAATTTGTATATGTTATAGGTTTCAAAGCACTTTTATTTTTATCATTTTATTTAGTCATCTTAACCAATATTGGAGGCAAACTGGAAAATATTATCATTTCAAAATTATAGATGGGGAAATTTAAACAGAGAAAATTAACCTGCTTAAGTGTCTTTGGGTTTTAAATGACAGAGTTGAATCTAGTTGACACATATTTGAATGTATTATTCTTATGTGTTTTAAGAACACGTATGTTTAAGTTTACAGATAAACTGAAGTTCAGAGAATTCAGCACGTAAGTCATAGTCAATATTCAAACCAGGGGTCTCAGGTTCCATGTTCCAGATCTCTCACTATTTCATATTGACTGAAGAAGAAGAAAACGAGAATGAGTGTCGAAAACTAATCCAAAAGGACAAAGTCGGGGTTGGGGGGGGAGTTGTGATCCAAATAAAATTATTGGTTCGTATAAGAAATAGATGTAATCTCAGGGTAGAGATGAATCAGGTAAGTGCCCAGGGGCAGCAAACAGGATTCCAAAGGTTCCCAGTGAGCTTCTCCAGCTTTTAGTCAGTCCTGGAGACAAATCGTGTATTTGTTTCTATCTCAGCTTTCACACAAGTTCTCCTGTGCTTATGGAGTTCTTCTCCCTGTACTTTCACCTGCATCATCCCTTGGGGTCTAATTCCATTATTGCTGCTCGGAATTCATCCATCTTGCCGTGAGCTGAGCTTCTGCAGCACTCACCTCTGAAACTCACTTTAAAAGGGCATAGTTCTGTGTGCATTGATGAGGACCCACGTACGTCTGTTGATGCCTGGGCCAAGGAAACATAGAACATTGCTTTTGGGTTTTGCTGAGAGCAGGATGCTTTCTCAGCAAATCATGCAGCTTCATTCCTGCTGCCTTTACACAGATCAAGGAGTCACTTTACTCTCTAAATTCTAATTCCTGACTTTCATTGTAACAATTTTATATTTTGAATAATTTTGAGGGTGGATAGATGCATTTTGGACTTATCTGCTCCATATTTCAATACTCTTTTCAAAAGCAAAGGAAAGCTAAAAGTTTGCCATGTGTGGAAGCCTGAAATCTTGGCTGAATCCACTTTTCCCTCGAACCTAGTGTACAGTGGGATTTTCATCCAGTACCAGTTTTGACAGCAAGCTGGGAAAGCACGGGTGTTTGGAGGCTAAGGCTCCCATTCTTTCATATGCAGAAAATGAGCAATATCTCCTGTTTCTTGACACCCATCACCATTCCCCTCCTAGCACTGAAGGAACCCATCAGCATGATCACATTGCATTTTGGCTCCTATCTCTCATCCTTCTTGCTTAGACCAGTCACCCTCCAAGTCTCACCATTTGGCTTTGCTCTTTGAAACTGGTGGAAACTTAAGTATAAGATATTCAAGCTTTGTTTCCTCGTCACTGTAAAGGGCAATGCTGTTGTCCTGGTATCACTTGGAGCTCTAGCTATCACCTGTGTGCTCCAGAAATCTGTACTTCAAATGAGGCTTCTTGGTGTGGTGGTACAGATATTTTAGAAGTGCTAAGAATCCATTGTAATTCCTAAAGGAATCTGAAAAGGCCCTTCTGAAGTCCTTAGCTGGAGGCATCATGTAAGGGATAGGGGTGTGCAACCAATATGGATGCAATCATGACAATGGTATATGGCCTATGTGACTTACAACAAGTTTTTATTTACTCACAGAGGTTAAATTTTTTTTTCCATCATATACTTTACTTAGCACTTTAAAAGCATTTTTAATATTTAGCGTGGGTTTGATATCATTTTTATTCTCAGTATAGAGATTACGAGGCTCAGAGCTTTGAGTTACCTCTAAAAGGATTACATATACCTGATAATTGTCAACTGTAATTTGAACTCAAGTCTAAGTGATCTGAGAGTCAAAGCTCTTACTCACTACTTTGTGTTACTTTTACCCACTTATGTAGTCAGTTCTCTTTGTCGAGTAGCTATAACTGCCCTCTTTTCTCTGTATAAGTGTCCTGATAAATATTCATTGTTCATCTTTCTTTATGAAGCCACACTTCAAAAAAAATTTCTCCTTCATCCAAAGGCATTCATTTATTTGATCACTCTTTATTGAGTAGCTTCCTGTCTGAAGCACTGTGCTGAGGATAGAATGAGACATAAATTGCCATTTCTGCTTTCAAAAATATTATTGTTTATTCAGGAAGACAAATAAATAAACATTAGGGAATAGTAAGTATTTTAATGGAGGTCTTTCCATTGTACTATAAGAGTAGTACCTAGCATAGATGGGGAGAGAGATGGAAAGAAGGAAAGTCTTCTTGGAGGAAGATCAAACTAACAGTATAAAAAGAAAATATATTCTAGGCCAAGGAATGGCAGAGAGTCAAAAAAGAGCATAAAATTATCCCAACAGTTATAGCATGCAGTCAGGCATTTGCCTTTTGACATATTGATTGTAATAAGCATTTGACCTAGCTTAGTCACCTTGTTTTGTAATAGATCTTTCTTTATCTAAGTTCTGTCTCTCACCAGGGCTGAATAGTTCTTAAGGGGAGGAATAAACCAAGTCTTACGGCATCTTTTATCCCTAGGTCCCTAATCATAATCATCCTCTATAGCGGTGGTGGTGATAGCACAAAGGAGACGAAATAGGGAAAGAAGAGGAGGTGATATAGGTATACAGTTGTCCCTCAGTATCATTGCTGGATTGGGTCCAGGAACCCCGTGGATGCCAAAATCCACAGATACGGAAGTTCCTTATAAAAAATGACAAAATATTTGCATATAATCTGTGCACATTCTTCCGTATACTCTAAATTATCTCTGGATAATTGATATGGTAGTCTCCGTCAAAATCTCATGTGGAATTATAATCTCTAATGTTGAAGGTGGGGCCTGGTGGGAGGTGATTGGATCATGGGGGCAGTTTCTCATGGTTGGAGCTGTCATTGCGATAGTGAGTTCTCTCTCAGGAGATCTGGTTGTTTAAGGATATGGCACCTCCCCACTCTCTCTCTTGGTCTGCTCTTGCCATGTAAGACGTCTGTTCCCACTTTGCCTTCCACCATGAGTAAACGCTCCCTGAGGCCTCCTCAGAAGCAGATACTGCCATGCTTCCAGTACAACCTGCAGAAATGTGGGCCAATTAAACTTCTTTTCTTTATAAATTACCCAATTTCAGGTATTTCTTTATAACAATGCGAGAACAAACTAATAACATAATACTTAATACAGTGTAAATGCTTTGTAAATCATTGTTATACTTTGTGGGGTTTTATTTGCATTATTTTTATGTTATATTGTTATTTTTTCTTGTTTTTATTCCCTAATATTTCTGATTTGCAGTTGATTGAATCCATGGATATGAAACCTATAAATATGGAGGGATGACTGTATACTGAGAAGAGTAATGTTCTGAGACAAACACAGAACTATGAAAAAAAAAAGTACTGAGCCCTTCTATTTCTATGTCTAGGATGAAACGTAAAGGGCCACACTGAAGAATTTTATGTTCCTTACTGCCCTCCCATCACAGACACAGAGGCATAGTTCTAATTATAGGGACTAATACGGACTCTGAATACTTGGAACAAGAGAAAGACCTTATTTTCTTCAAGCTCTAACAAAGCACCAGGAATTAAGGGCAGTAAACCAAAAGGAAAAATGTTCCATCATTATTTCCCTGTGTCTCTAGTCCAGGCTTCTTCTGTTAGGCAGTAAGCTGCTTTTTCTCCTGGAGATAGTAAGCAAGGTGAGCAAAAAATCAACAAAAACCTATGGGGATTATGAATTGGTGATAATATAAAGCATAAAATATAAATAGATAAATTGAAAGAATGTGATTTTTGTGGTCAGGTATTTGGATGGTAAGCTCACAATAAATTCATTAAATCACTAATAATGAGGTTTAAATGCTAAATCAAATAAAATTACACTGATTTCTTCTCAGGATCTTATGTTAAACAGGATATTATAAATTGTAGAAACTTGGTGTCCAGTGTGAGCCATGACCACCAATAAACAGCAGACCTTTTGGGAACCAGAAATGAGAATCAAATGCATGGGTTTATGTTCTATAGGAGTAGCAACTATCCTGTGATACACACAACTCTAGGTGCACTGGATGGCACTCTTCCATAATTATTATATTCATGTTATTAATACTAAAACAACAAAAACACACAATTTTGTTCACTAACTTTGTGCAGGGCACTGTTTCAATATTTATACACAGCTATACCCAGAGTCCTTCTAGAATGCCTGCTATATATTTTCTTCCACTCCAGGTGTTATTTATCCTTCATGGACCAGCTCAAAGCCATGGTTCTCATTTCAGTGTTCCTTGGTCTATTCACTGTAGCTGACCTCTCCTTGCCTTGGATATTTATAAACCTTGTTATCTGCATTATCATTTGACCTTTTACTGTTCTTTAATTGAGTCATAGCTTTTCAGCCCAATTAAATAATAAGATAATGAAAGGCAAAAATAAAAAACAAATTGTAAATACGGTAATAAGATACGAGATTTTACATAATATCTCAAATAGCACAGTCAATACCTATTCACTCCATAAACATTTCTGTATTTATGACATTAGACTGGAGGTCAGAATATATGGAAACTATGTGAGATAACTTTTTATTTTCCATTGCAGTTAACAGTGCATAATGCAATAGTCTAATATCAGGGTCAGCAAACCATATATAACTATTTGGCCCATAGGCCAAATCTGGTTATGAACATTTGTTTGCTATTGTCTATAACTGCTTTCCCACTACAATGATTAGTTGAGTAGTTATGACAGAGACCATATGACCTGCAAAGATCATATTTACTGTCTGGCCTTAATTAGATTGGTCATTCAAGCAAATTGATTTAGCTGATAAACTAGGAAGAAAGCAATCAATTTGATATTGTTGTTACATTCAAACAACATCAAATCAGATATTCTGAAATACACAGCTCTAAAATTAACACACTTTTCTAAAATATAGGATGGAAAATTATATAATTTGAAACTTTGTAGACAATAGCTACTCTAGGGTCACACCAAAACATGGTAGGCAAGTAATTCTTTCTTATCTTCCAATACTTCTTCCATGCTTAATGGTTTTGGACTTAAAGCACTGCCCTAAGTAAAAGTTCCGTGGAGGAATGATGATAATTTAAAAAGACACGTGTTTCTAAACAAACTGCAGTAATTCATACCCTGGAATACTACTCAGCAATGAAAAGGAGCAAATTAAAAATATATGCAACAACTTGAATGAGCCTCAAGGAAGTTAGGTTGAGTAGGGAAAAAAAAAAGCCAGTTTCAAAGGTTTTGAATGTTTGACTCTATTCATATAACATTCATGAAATAATTATAGAGAATAAATTAAGGGCTGTCAAGGGATAGGGGAAGAAGGAAAGTGGTTGCTACATGGGTGCCGCATACACACACACACACACACACACAAAAAAAAAACATGCAACTGGTAAAATATAAATAAGCACTGTGAATTATACCAGTGCTAATTTCATGATTTAGGTATTTTGCTGTAAGATGTTAATACTGAAAGAGGCTAAGGGAAAGGGTCCACAGGACCTCCCTACCCATTTCTTTGCAAATTCCTTTCAGTGTATAACTACATTTTTACAGGTTAAAAAGCAGTGCTTCAAAGTAAATAGAGAATGTTTCAAAATAGTCTCATTAAATAAACTATCTTCTGGAAGAGGAAAAAGTGTGGCGATAAGGAAATAGGAATTACATTAAATCTGTAAATTGCTTGGGGTAGTATGGACATTTTAACAATATTGATTCTTTCTATGAATGAGCACAGAATGTTTTCTCACTTGTTTGTGTCATCTCTGATTTTTTTGAGTGGAGTTGTCTAATTCTCATTTTAGAGATCTTTCACCTCCCTGGTTAGGAAGTATTTTATTCTTTTTGTGGCTATTGTGAATGAGATTATGTTTGTGATTTGGCTCTCAGCTTGGATGTTGTTGGTTTATAGAAATGCTACTAATTATTGAACATTAATTTTGTATTCTAAAACATTGCTGAAGTTATTTATCAGATCAGGAGGCTTTGGGGCAGAGACTATGGGGTTTTCTTGCTATAGAATCACATCATCTGCAAACAGAGATGGTTTGACTTCCTCTCTTTGTATTTGGATGCCTTTCATTTCTTTCTCTTGTCTGATTGCTCTGGCTAGGACTTCCATTAGTATGTTGAATGGAAGTGGTAAGAGTGGGCATCCTTGCTTTGTTTCACTTCTCAAAAGGAATGCTTCCAGCTTTTCCCCATGCAGTATGATGTTGGTGTGGGTTTGTCACAGATGACTCTTATTATTTTGAAGTATGCTTTTTCAATGCCTAGTTTGTCGAGGGTTTTTAACATGAAAGATGTTTAATTTTATTGAAAGCCTTTTCTTTATCTATTGATATGATCATGTGATTTTTGTTTTTAGTTATGTTTATATGGTGAATAGCATTTATTGATTTGTACATGTTGAACCAAACTTACATTCCAGGAATAAAACCTGCTTGATCGTGGTAGATTAGCTTTTTGATGTGCTGCTGAATTCAGTTTGCTAGTATTTTGCTGAGGATTTTTGTATATCTGTTCATCAAGGATATTGGCCTGAGGTTTTCTTTTGTTGTTGTGTCTCTGCCAGGTTTGATATCAGGATGATGCTAGCCTCATAGAAGGAGCTGGAAGACTTCCTCCACCTGCATTTTTTTTCTGGAATAGTTTCAGTAAGAATGGTACCAGCTCTTCTTTATGCATCTGGCAGAATTCCACTGTGAATCTATCTGTTCCTGGGCTTTTTCTGGTTGGTAGACATTTTATTATTGATTCAATTTTGGAGCTTGTTATTGGTCTGTTAAAGGATTCAGTGTCTTCCTGGTTCAATCTTGGAAGGTTATATGTTTCCAGGTATTTATCCATTTCTTCTAGATTTCCTAGTTTATATAAATAAAAGTGTTCCTAGTAGTCTGTGAAGATTTTTTGTATTTCTATGAGATCTGTAGTAATGTTCCCTTTATCATTTCAGATTGTGTTTATTTGATTCTTCTCTCTTTTTTATTAGTATAGATAGTGGTCTATCAATCTTATTTCTTGTTTCAAAAAACCAACTCCTGAACTCATTGATATTTTGCATGTTATTTTGTGTCTCAATTTCCTTCAGTTCAGCCCTGATTTTGGTTATTTTTTGTCTTTCGCTAGCTTTGGGGTTGGTGTATTCTTGTTTCTCTAGTTTCTGTAGGTGTGATGTTAGGTTGTTAATTTGAGATACTTCTAACTTTTTGATGTGGGTAATTAGTGCTATAAATTTTCCTCATAATACTGCTTTAACTCTGTCCCGGATACTCTCATATGTTCTATCTTTATTCTTATTAGTTTAAAAGAGTTTCCTGATTTCTGCCTTAATTTCATTGTTTACCCAGAAGTCATTCAGGAGGAGGTTGTTTAATTTATATGCAATTATATAGTTGTGAGTTATTTTCCTAGTACTGATTTCAATTTTCTTGTGCTGTGGTCCAAGAGTGTGTTTGGTACAAATTTAGTTTTTTGAATTTGCTGAAGATTATTTTATGGCTAAATATGTGGTTGATTTTAGAGAATATGCCATGTGCAGATGAGAAAAGTGTATGTTGTTGTTTTGGAGTGGAGAGTTCTGTAAATGTCTATTTGGTCCATTTGGTCCAATCTCATTTCCAAGATTCCAATGTAATTATTTTTATACATCTGTTGACATTTTTATGTTTGCCTTTCCTACTTTATTTCTTTGAATGTTTTAAATAAAAGTATATAATTGTCCCTTTCAGATTGATCTATTGTCTCTAGTCCCACAGGAATTTATCTGTTTAATAAACTTTTAATGGCATTACATTATTCATAGACTTTTACTGTCTGTCAAATTTTATGTTTCTTTCTATAGTCTTAGTCCTATTAGAGATTATCATTGGCCACAGACCCAAGTTTGTTCTGGATTGAGGAGGTATTTCTATATTCCTATAGGACTACTACCTCTTAGTTACATCTGCCTGAACACTGTAAGTTTTACCCATTTCGGCATGTATTTATTAATGTATTAAGGTTTACAGTTTATGTTTCAGCCCTACCAGCCATCCCACCTGCAAGACAAATATAATTGTGACTTGGAATTCTAATTTTCAATTATTGATTTGGTTTTCATCTATGGCATGGTGTGTACATTTTTATTCAAACTGTGTCTCTGGGCTGATAAGCAGGAATCACAAGTTTCTAATTTACAGAGAGGAAGTACATTTTCAGCTCCTTTATTAATTTGCAAAGAGTTTTTCCATGTATTATCTCTGTGTCATTGACTATCATCCCCACAAAAATATACAATCCCTAGTCCGAAAGGCTGACATTTATTTTCAGTTTCTCTGTAGGCAGTTTAACTTCAATTTATACTAAACACTATGGGATTCTTCTTTGTCCTTGGGACATTGCTGTTTCTATTTTTACTTTCAAGACTTACTGTGCATATTTTATAACTATTTAAAATATTTTATCAATATCTCTATGTATTAAAAATGGATAAGGGAATATTGTGTGTTTTTATCTTAACTATACCATTGTCCAAAGATTCCATTTTTTTGTATGTTTGAAAACACAGAACAAATTATAAAATATTATTTTAAGAATAAAAAT
The DNA here is from genome assembly GCF_006542625.1 of Nomascus leucogenys. NCBI lineage: Eukaryota > Metazoa > Chordata > Mammalia > Primates > Hylobatidae > Nomascus > Nomascus leucogenys. The sequence goes on along the minus strand of NC_044384.1, from coordinate 38,545,210 downwards.
ATTTTTGCCATTAACCTTTTCTTTCCATTTTTAGAATAGATCTTTTCCTTTTCTTATGCTATGCGACTACATAAAGGACTACTTTTTTTTTCTATTTACTATATTTTTTGATTTATTATGTTTCTATTTTTTCTATTTTAATTCCTGAGTTTAATATAGCTATCTGATATTCCATGTTTTCCAACTGACGATATGTTTTATTGCCCCTGTTAGAAATGATTAACTTAAACTTGGAAAAAAGCAAAAGTTGTTGTGTTATTTTTTTTATGCAGATGCAAAGGCACCCCCAAAGGACTATCAAGGGGACAGTATAGTTTATCATATTATTTAGTCTTTAATGAATATTCTAGATTTGGTAAAGTGACTTGTTAAATTGCAATTTTGTATGAAAAAGATGCATTAATTTCATTTTGGTGGAAGAGATGATCCAAATGACTAATGGTTTATTGGAAACTAACCAGGTTATATCTAACTCAGCAACATTATTCTAACATTTATTTTTTAATTTGCCTCTAAATATCATGGATTACCAGATGTTATTCTAGCAGGATATAAAGTCTTCCTTGTTCCCATATTAATTAGTGAGTAAAATAATATCTTGGACACTGTGCTCATTCTGTTTTGCCTAAAAGAACACAATTTTACCTTTTCAAACATCATAATACTCCTGGGTGGCCATCAAGTGTTATTGGATTCTTTCTCACATTTTGTACTTATAGTCAAGTCAGAGAACACAGATCATAACAGACCTTAATAACTCTTACTATCATTTTTTTAACTAGATACATTATTCTGAGGGTGTATCATCTGTAGCTACCATTGCTTTATTTTCTAACTGTGGAATAGTATATTATTTTCCTGTTACTGCTATTGAAACTGCCTTTGCAAAAATTATAACAGTGAGGGCCAAGCATGATGGCTCAAACCTGTAATCCCAGCACTTTGAGAGGCTGAAGCACACAGATCACTTGAGGTCAAGAGTTTGAGACCAGTGTGGCCAACATGGTGAAACCCCATCTGTACCAAAAAATACAAAAATTAGCCAAGCATGGTGGCATATGCCTGTAATTCCAGCTACCGAGGAGGCTGAGGCACAAGAATCACTTGAACCCAGGTGGCAGATGCTTCAGTGAGCTGAGATGCACCACTGCACTCCAGCCTGGGTGACAGAGGGAGACTCTGTCTCAAAAAAGAAAAAAAAAATTATAACAGTGAGAGAAATTTTACCTAACTGGCTCCTTCTTGCTTCTAACCTCACAAGCTAATTGCCTTTGTTAACTTTTAAACTAAGATAATAACAGTCCCTTCCCCAAACTAACATATTATTTGCTCTGGGACCAAAACTGCCTTTGTGAAGCTAATGAAAGACCACAAGTTTAGGATTATGGCAAGGACCTGAATTTGGCTAAAGTGTAGGCATAGCTAAATAATAATCAGCCACTGTTTCCTAACTTTCCTTTCTATAATCCCTTACTTATTAAGAGTCTTACAGCGAAAGGTCAATATTTGTAAACTCCCCAATTGCACCTATAGATGTCATCATTATTGTCAAAACCTAAGATTGGTCTTTGAGATATTTTTCAGACTTTTGCATTTGGGTGAACTAGCTGATATCAGCAGAACCTATGGCTCAGACCAAGAAGCTGACTACTGACCCTGAGACTTCAGCCCAGAAATTAGCTCAGTGAATGAAGACAGTTTGGAAACTTCTATGATTTCATCCCCAACCAATCAGTAGCACCCATTCCCTAGCACCTTGCCCACCAAATTATCCTTAAAATAAACCTTAGGCAGCCCAAGTGCAGCAGCTCACTCCTGTAATCCCAGCACTTTGAGAAGCCAAGGTGGGCGGATCACCTGAGGTCAGGAGTTCGAGACCAGCCTAACCAATATGGCAAAACCCCAACTCTACTAAAAATACAAAAATTAGCCAGGGGTGGTGATGGGCACCTGTAATCCCAACTACTCGGAAGGCTGAGGCAGGAGAATTGCTTGAACTCAGGAGGTGGAGGTTGCAGTGAGCCAAGATTTCACCATTGCACTCCACCCTGGGTGACAGAGCAAGACTCAATCTCAAAAAAAAAAATAAATAAATAAACAAACCAAAAAAACCCTCAGGCTCTGAGCTTTTATGTAGGTGGCTTTTAGAAATGTTTCCCATCCTTTCATTTAGCTGCCTTGCAGTAATCAATATCTTTCTCTACTGTAACACTGCTGTCTCAGTATATTGGCTTTTTTCATGCAGTGGGCAAAAAAAAAAAAAAAAAAAAAAAAAATTCCATCGGGTTGTAGCAATATAATAAATTTCCAAAATATTAGCAGCTTAGCAGCTTAAAAATTCAAATATGTTATCTTAGTTTTGATATCCTATGTGGATCACATTGGGAAAAAGTTGTCGGTAAGGCTGCATTTTATTCTAAAGTTTTAGGGAATAATTTCTTCTCTTGCCTTTTCTATAGCTGCCCATATTCCTTTGGACATGGCTTCTCCCTCCATCTTTAAATTTAGTAACACTGAATCTCTCTGGCCATTGTCTTATAGTCACATCTCAAACTGACTGACTTTTTCTGCTTCTATCTTCCACTTTTAAGAACCCATGTGATTGCATTGGATTCACATGGATAGTCCAGGATAAGCTTAGTATTTTTAAAGTCAGCTGATTAACAACCTTAATTCCATCTGTGATCATAAATCTCATTTAGCCGACATATTTCCAGTTTTGGGGGATTAAGAATGGACATCTTGGGAGCTATTATCCTGCGTGCCACAGATAGTAATTATTTTTTATTAATAATTGTGATTTTTTTATTTCTTTGGTAAGAAGTAATGCCTAAAAAATGTAAGAATCCTGAGAGTATTCTCAGAAAAATGGGCCTAAAAGAATAAGAAAATGTGCTAATGCCTTCACATAAGGTGAATAATTTACTTGATTCAACCTTGTTTTAATGTAAAGTGTTACAGTCTCTCAGATGAATTTTAAAAGTAACAAATAGGGTGAAAAAGAGAAGCATAGCCTTTGAAAGAAATAGCTACCATATGGTAGTGAGGAGGAGAGATGACTACCAAGCTTTCACTATAGCAGATATTTCAATATCCGATATAAAAGTAAAATGGGAAATAATTTGAAATACACATAACAATTCCTGGATATCCTTTCAATGAAATGAGGGGAATAGTCTAGCAAACCTTTCAGGGTTGTCAGTATCTATAGGGGTCTGCCACTTTCATCATCTTTGACTAATCTTGTATTTCTGTAAAATGTACAGAACTGATAGCAATGCAAATAATTTTTTTCCAAGGGAAACACAACTGATTTTCAATTCTGTCAAAGAAAACCTGGTCTGGATAATAAAATGATCAAAATATTTTATTCAGGAACAATCACAATAGAAGAAAGAGACTTCATCACAGAACTGGCCTCAATTGCTAACACATCATGGACAAGTGAAGATTTTTAGCCAAGAAGTAGGGTAGAGGTCAGTGGATAACAATATTACTAAGAGGAAATATCAAAGGTAAGGTGGGATTCTGGCTAAACAGATTTGGCAGGATTCTCATTGAAGGCTGGCTAGGATGATCAGATATCAAGGGTCTGAGTTTCTCTCTAAACTGACTTTGAATTCTTGTTAAAACTGGGTGATACATGTCCAACAACTAAGAGCCTAGTTGAGAAGAGAAATTAGAAGGCCCCAACTAAAGGTTAGTCAAGGAGTCTTTGTTACTTCCAACAAAAAAGATAATAAGCAGTCTTACATTTATTTAAAAATTTGTTCAATATTCCTGATTATCTATATATAATTATTCTTCAGATGTTTCTTTAACTCAGTTTTAACACTTTAGGGGCAAAGAGAATTTCCCTTTGAAAGTTTTAGTCTGCTGAAATCAACTGATATTAGACAGATTAACAGGAGAAAAGGCATACAAATTTATTAATGTGCATAGGCACAGGAGCCATACAAAATATGAGACTCAAAGAAGGACCACATGGCTGAAGCTTAAATAGCCTCCTTTTCATAGAGGCGGGGAAGATGGGGGTAGGTAGGCCAATTTTAGGGCTAGTAAATAATTTTTAGGACAGTTTCATGGGTCCAAGGATCATACAATAGTTTGTAAATGAATGTCTTTAGAAACTGAATGAGGCCAAAAATTTATGGGACTATGAAGGATAAAACTGCATTGCAAACAAAAGTTGTCTTATTATTCAGGTAAGTTCTCTTAGGTAATTTTTCTGAGCTGCCATCGGAAGAATAGATAAAAAGTCTATCTGGGTATGGCGACAACTTTAATATCCTCTTTTCTGGTAGTTAATCTTTCCTGGCAATTTATTTATTTATTTATTTATTTATTTTAATTTTTGAGATGGAGTCTTGCTCTGCTGCCAGGCGGGAGTTCAGTGGCGAGATCACGACTCACTGAAACCTCCGACTCCCAGATTCAAGCAATTCTCCTGCCTCAGCCTCCCGAGTAGCTGGTGTTACAGGCACGTGCCACCACACCCAGCTAATTTTTTTGTATTTTCAGTAGAGATGGGGTTTCACCCTGTTGGCCAGGATGGTCTTGATCTCCTGACCTCATGATCCACTGGCCTCAGCCTCCCAAAGTGCTGGGATTACAGGTGTGAGCTACTGCCCTCAGCCTCTTTCCTGGTAATTTAATAAGATTCCTAGGAAGGAGGTTTAAGACAATTCCATTTCCTTTGAAAGATGTCTCCTCAGTTAGTTAAAATTCTAGAGACAGCCCCCTTTTTCCCTTGGAGGCAGGGAGAAACATGAGAAGTTTAGAAAATTATTGGCTCTGAGGCAGCTTCTAATGACTTCCAATTTATATTAATTAAAAGTGGTCAGCTTGCTAAAGTAACATACTCCAGTGTACACACATTAGAAAATCTTTTAAATCTGTCTTAGAAACTATAACACCTTACATTGATACAAAGTTGAATGAAGTGATTTACTCACTGTGTGTTAAGACACTACACATTTTTTTTAACTTTTAAGGTACACTTTTCCCAGAATATTCTCAAGATTCTTATATTTTTCTGAACCCCAACAACACCATGACTGGTACTTTCATCAATTAATTTACTAAAAGATTTTATAGACATTTTATGTTTATATGAGAGTCATGTTGTGCTCAGGACACACCACCCTGAAATATGACTAGGAGACCAGAATATGCCACCCTAAAATATACTTGTTTGGCATATTTTGAGCTGGTTATTCTAAGAAACTGCAGACATAGGAGTAGTTCTGAAAAGCTATTTGTAAAAGAAATTTACTTCCATAAAGAACATCTACATTGGTAAAGTGTCTGTCTCAAAAAGAAGGCTGCTCCAAAACATTTATTACCTGCGAGCCTTTAACTGCATAACAAGTTAACTGTTATTCATCATACAATTTCTCCCTTCACCTTCCCATAACTTGTGTGGCCACCAACCCTCAAAAGCTCCAAGCCCCTCCTGTTTGCTGTAGCTCAGGATGCTACATAAGCTTCAATCATCTGACCCCTCCTCAACTCATATTTTGTGAGAATTTTATGTGTGCATAGGTACATAATTAAATATAAATTTTTTCCTGTTAATATGTCTTATGACGATTGAATTCATAACCCAGCCAAGGAACCAAGGAGGGTGGAAGGAAGCCATTTTTTGCTCCACTACAATTGTGATTTTACTTTTTTTGAAAATCTTTTAACACAGATAAAGGATTACAAGTAAGGTTTGTATTTGGCCTGTTTTCCCTACTGTATAATAGAGAAATGTACTTACTGTATAATAAATATGGATTTTGCTATCCATCATTTTTCAAGACTGACTAATCACTGATAAACATTTTTAGTTTTCATTGCAATTAGGTACAGAGTTTCCTGAATGATTTTCAATAAACAATTTGGTGATGATGTAACTAATAAGTTTGTTACCCAATACACACATTAAGTTAATACATAGAGATGGGGGTTGCAGCAGAGAAAGAGGTTTAATCATAGAGTCACTGAAGGAGGAGATGGGAGGAAACCTCAAATCCGTTTGGGGATAGGGATTTAATGGTTTTGGAGTTGGCCTAAGTGTGGAGGTCATTGGTTGAAGAGTGCAGGATGAAGTCATGGGACAGGGAGATGAAAAAAAACTGTATTTTCATGCTGATCCTCTTCCTCTGTGAGGGTATTCAAACTGGTTGCTGAATTTGGGGTCTGAAGAAAATCGTACGTTATCTGTGAATAAGATAACTTATTAGATTGAATTCCAGTGTCAGAGATTATTTCTACGGGAACATCAGGAATGCAAAACAATTCTTAAACAGTTTTATAATCCTAATGTCAGAAATCATACCTATAGAGACAATGGAAATACAAATGATCAGTATCTACTGCTATGTGACCATTAGGAACCAGGAAGGGGCCTGCTTAATACTTAATTATAACTATATTTCTGTCCAGAACCCAGCATGTATTTCTTGTCAACCATGTGGTTTTGTGTGTGAACTTCAAAGTGACATGATTATTTTTAGAGAGATGGACAATAAACTTAAAGCAAGAACTTTTTCTCAAAAAAAAAAATCTAGGATGGAAGATCCTAGATATTTAAACATTAGAGGAATGTCCACAGAAAGAGGGAAGTCAATCTAGAAAGAAATAGAAAATAAAAATAGAACACTAAAAAATTTTCAAAAGATTTTACACACAACTCTGCATAAGTCCACTACCTCTAACGTGGGGTATGGAAGAAAGAAAGGGAAGAAGAGAATCAAAGTTGGTGATAACAGTGAATATATTTGCGAAGCTGTCTGGTTTTGTTACAGGAAAGGATTCCTGATCCAGACCCCAAGAGAGGGTTCTTGGATCTCGCACAAGAAAGAATTTAGGGTGAGTTCGTAAAGTGAAAGCAAGTTTATTAGGAAAGTAAAAGAATGGCTACTCCATAGAGCAGTCCCAAGGGCTGCTGGTTCCCCATTTTTCATATAGGGTAACTTCCTGATGTTGCTATGGCATTTGTAAACTGTCATGGTGCTGGTGGGAGTGTAGCACTGAGGATGACCAGAGGTCACTCTTGTGGCCTTCTTGGTTTTGGTGAGTTTTAGCTGGCTTCATTACTGCAACCTGTTTTATCAGCAAGGTTTTTATGACCTGTATCTTGTGCAAACCTCCAGTCTCATCCTGTGACTTAGAATGCCTTAACCCTCTGGGAATGCAGCCCAGTAGATCTCAGCCTCATTTTACCAAGCTCCTATTTAAGATGGAGTTGTGTTGATTCAAATGCCTCTGTTTTTCTCTTTTCTTAGAACTGTATTTTAAAAGGATTGTTGAGATTTTGCTTAGTATAGTGTGTGTGTGTATGTGTGTGTGCGCGCGCGTGCGCGTGTGTTTTCAGCTCAGATAACAGTAACATTAATATTTTCTTTAGGCTGTTCCACCCCTGAGCATGGTTGAATGGAAGGCAATTGGAAGTCACACAGAGTGAGGATCCCTTAGGTTGCCTGCAAGCAACTTAACCAAGTGGGAACCAAAGCTACTGTTCCTCTTATTCTTTTTAGTTTTTCCTTTTCAAGCCTGTTTCAGATTGTAGCACCTTGAATTGAAAAGTCAGCATTAGCAATTCAAATTCTAAACTGAGCTTTTTAATGCTAAATACTTGTGGATATCATTTGAGAAGATTGTCAAGTTAAACAATGTAGATTTTTTTATATATACAGCAAAGTGACTTTGCAGATATTACTCCGTTAAGGTCCAAGCCATGATATTTCATCTTGTGTGTATGCATACAATCCAGAACCAGCAAAGAATTTTGTAAATTCAGCATTTAGTTATCTCTTACCCATTAAGAGGAAGAAAACATTTCCCCCCAACACTTTTATTCATGCCTGAAGCTAAGCAAGGAGAAAGAGAAAAGGTTTTTAGAATTACAAATAGAATCTTTAAATTGTAGAAATTTGCTAATTTCATTTATGAAAGCACTGCCTAACTTCTGCTTTCTCTCTCAGCTGTTATTCAAATCTCTGTCCCTAGCCAAAGAGAGACAATAATCCTACCAGGAATTTAGTGAGTTTTCTTTTGGAGATCAGACATAAATGCTGCATATTTGAATATGCAAATTTAATAGAACAGATTGCCAAGAAATGAAAAATGGTTACATGTTTAGCCCTAGGAAGTTAGCCCAGCTTAATAGAACTGACAATGAGTTAAGGAGTGCCCACTTGCAAAAGTCATATAGGGAAGAAAGTGCATATAATTTGCTTACCTAACAGGAAGGGACTGAAAAGTGAGTTAGATTGTGGAGACCTAGATTCTCCCCACACTTGCAGTGGCATTCTTTTAAAAGGCCTCAATTTCCTCTTGTGTAAAATAAAGAGGTTTTCTTATGTAATCTAGATTATTTACAACTTGAAAATTCAAAGACATGTTTCTAGCTTATCTAATTATTTCACATCTGTAGGGAAGGTATCTCATGCCATGGCTGAGCATGTATGAGTCTTATTGTTTTTCCATTTGTGTAAAAATGTAAAAAGCATTCACCCCCATTGCCTATGGTTATCATTCATATGTTCTATTTCAATCTTGTGTAGTTTCCCTTTTAAAGAAGACCCAATAAGTTTAACTAGCAAAGGGAAGCTCTCATTAAGTAATACATACTTTTAGTCTCCGAAGGTTTCACTATTTGGCGGTTAACTAATCAAGGCTCTTTCTATATTTTTCCTTCTTCCTTTTTTTTTTTTGTTTCTTTTTTTATTTGATAAGCCTCAGCCAGCTAGTATTTGGAGGTTTGAGGAATTGAAAATTAGTTGCTCCTTTGGATTTACAGTAATCATTTGGGCAGATTGTCAATATCAATTTCCAGCCTACATGACTCTTCCATACCACTCTGGGAATTAGGTCAAAACTGTCCTTGGATAAAAAATTGGACAAAATTACCCAAAGTGGGGGAAAAAAAAATCAGTTCAAGGTGAAGTGGGGGAAAAAAATAAATTACCAGTGCCCAGTTTGAAGATCTAGAAATATCCTTATATCTTGATAATATGTTATACATCCTGACTCCTAAGGTATAATTTCAGCCCTGTTTAAAGAGCAGATTTTTGTGTTATATGCCATTTCTCCAGTTTTATCATTTTATATTAAATATTGTTAGAGGTCACATGCAGACTTGCCATTCAGAAATGATTTTTAATTTTTATTCTTTTTTTTTGTTTTGAGAGAGGGTCTTGCTCTGTCACCTACGTTACTATACAGTGGCATGATCATAGCTCACTGTAGCCTTGAATCCTGGGCACAAGTGGTCCTCCTGCTTCAGCCTCCCGAAGTGCTGGGATTACAGGTGTGAACCGTTGCACCCAGTTACCAATTGCTTTTTAAAAAATATATATATATGTTATAAATATATATATATGTTTTATATATATATATAAAACAATAGGCTGAGAATAGTGGCTCATGCCTATAATCCCAGTACACTGAGAGACCAAGGTGGGAGGATTGCTATGCTTGAGCATAGGAGGTTGAGACTGCAGTGAACTGTGATCATGCCACTGCACTCTAGTCTGGACAACAAAGCAAGGCTCTATCTTAAAAAATGAATAAAAATAAACATAAAGCAATAGTTGTTGTAGTCAACATTTATTGAATGATTATAATAAGCCAGGCACTGTTCTAACCACTTTATGTACATGGAGGTGTTCAAAGTATGTCATCCCAAAATATGCCACTCCAGCATACAGATTATTTTGAGCTGAAGGCAATTAAGAAATAGCAGACACAGGATGAGCTTTCTGCTCACCTTTGTCTACTTGAAAACAGAACATATATTTCATTCCCCTTATGGAGGTGATTTTCCCCCTCAACTTCCCATACCCATCCAGGAAGGGGATAAATAGTCTTATCACCAGATATGAGATGGCCCTGTGATGGACCTGCACAAACAAGCCCTACTAAGATAGCCCTTATATTCCATTAATTTCCCTTATATATTTACCTTACCACAGTTTTCCACTTCTAAAAGCTTAATGTTTTTCCTTTGTCTTTTCACTTTTCTACAAATTTATTGTCCCTTTTTTAAGATGCTATACAAGCCCAAACTCTAACTATCTCTCTGAGTTACTCATCCCTGAGTTTCTCCCATGTGCATGTGGGCTGCTAATGTTAATAAACTTCTGTTGGTTTTTCTGCTGTTAATCTGTCTTTTATCAGCTTAATTTGCAGGGCCTCAGAGAAACTAGGGGAATAGAGGGCAAAGATTTTTCTTCCAACATGCATGAACATATTTAATCAAAAGAGTAATTATAGGTGAAGCATTCTTTGTCCAAAATGCCTGGAGCCAGAAAAGTTTCAGAATGTGGATATTTTTCAGGTTTTGGAATATTTGCATGTACATAATACTATCTTGGGGATGGGACCAATATCTAAGACAAAATTCATGTATGTTTTACATATACCTTATACACATAGTCTGAATTTAATTTATAGACTATTTTAAATAATTTTGTACATCAAATTTTGACTGTGTTTAGATTGCAATTGATCACATGAGGTCAGGTGTAAATTTTTCCACTTGTGGAATTATGTGAGCACTCAAAACATTTCAGGTTTTGAAGCATTTCATATTTTGGATTTTTGTATCAGGAATTTTTGACATGTGCTATTATCCCAATTTTACATATAGAACTGTCACCCAGAAACATCAAGTAAGTTGCCCAAGGTCACATAGATGGAAAGTTATGGACCTGTGATTTGAATCCAGACACTCTGAAACCACCTTTGCAGAAATTATGACAGTAAGAGAAATCCAACATAGTTGACTCCATCTCGTTTCTTACCTCACAAGCTAATTGCCTTTGTTAACTTTAAAGCAAAGATGATAACAGTCCTTCCACAAATTAACTTCTTCTTTGCTTGGGTATTGAAACAGCCTCTGTAAGACTAATAAAAAAACACCAGGTTGAGATTATGGGAGAGGCCTGGATTTTGCTAAAATGTAAGTTAAATGACCCTCAGCCATTGTTCCCTAGCTTGCTTTTCTATAATCCCTTACTGTTCAGAATTCACGTAGCCAGAAGTCACAGGATGTATAGCTTCCCCAATTGCTCCTATAGATAAACTCTCTATTGTCAAAACCTAAGATTGGACTTTGACATATTTTTCAGACTTGTGCATTCTGGCAACCAACTGATGTCACCAGAAGCCATGGCTCTTACCAAGGAGCTGACTCAGCTGGTGACCCTCAACCCAGAACCTGAATCAGTGCATGAAGATAGTTTGAACACTCCTGTGATTTCATCTCCAACCAATCAGTAGCACCCATTGCTTAGATGTCTGCCTTCCAAAATATTCTTAAAAACCCTGGCCCCTGAGCTCTCAGAGAGTTGGATTTGAGAAACGTCTCCCATCCTTCTGCTTGGCTGCCCCTGAAATTTTTAAACTCTTTCTTTCCAACAAAACCTGATGTTCTCAGTGCATTGGCTTTTCTGGACATTGGGGAAAACAAGCCCATCAGGCTGTGACACTCTAGCCACAGAGCTAAGTTTTTAAACTTCATTTTGCTCCCTCTCATGGTATTAAAAGCTGGAGGTTATCCTATGTAAAATATAAACATCTATTAAAAATAATGCCTTAAGAAAACTTAAATAGGGGGCAAAAGCATATAAATTTTAGCTATGTGGAGGAAAATATTTAGTAAGTTGGTTAATTTCTCCAAACAACACATTTTCTGAGTGAAAATTTGCTGCAAGAAATGGGTATATTGAGAATAACAAGTAAATTGATTATTAATATTTCCGATATGTAAGTATAAAATTTTGGGGGCAAAGTAGAATGTTTTATAAAGAAAAATAGTTAATTTTTATACAAATTTATCTTCTCCATATATGAAAAGTTCTTATTTTTTCTTTCCAAATACTTATGTATTTCGAATGTCACTTTTATTTTGACTTGAAAATGTTATCTTTATTGCTCTCAATAATGTTAATTTGCTGTGAATTTAATGTTATGACTGGTAACACACTAGTTGTCTTCAAGAACACAAAAGGTGCTGGGCATGGTAGTTCATGTCTGAATCCCAGCAATTTTGGATACTAAGACAGGAGATTTGCTTGACCCAGGAGTTCAAGACCAGCCTGAGCAACATAGGAGTCCTCCCCACCTCCCCAGCCACCTCTACAAATAATTTTAAAAATTAGCCAGGCATGGTAGAGCATAACTGTGGTCCCAGCTACTCAGAAGACCGAGGTGGGAGAATTGCTTGAGCCCAGGAGGTAAAGACAGTGAGTCTTGTTCACCCCACTGTACTCTATTCTGATTGATAGAGCATGACAGAAAAAAAAAGGAACACAAAAGGTGCTTTTGCAGAATAGGCAGACCAGGTACTTTCAAACTCTACTGAACAGAAGCTATCAGGAGGAAATAGAAGTTATGAGAAACTTAGAGTGGGCTATGAGATGGTGTAAGAGAGCATTGTACCTTGTATCAAAGCAATGTGAGTTTTAAAATATGGAAATTGGCTGGGCACAGTGACTCACACCTGTAATTGATAGTGACAAGAAGCAGCCAAATGCCTAGGCAGATAGGGGAGGTTCCCTGGTGAAACCCCACATTCAAGCCAAAAAGGACAGCCTGAAGGCTGAAAGACCTGACTGCTGGTCCCAGATGAAACCCATGACCCAGAGTGAGAACTTTTGTTCTTATTTGCCTGCCCTTTCCTGATTAATTCTTTCTGAATATTGCCTTTTAACCAATTGAATATTGCCTTTTCCAATACTGTCTATGGCCTGTCCCTCCCCTATTCTGATTCCATAAAAGCCCTGAACTCAGCCACATTGAGGATACTTTCCTGCCTTCGCATCCCCTCTCCACTGAAAGCTGTTTTCATCACTCAGTAAAACTCCTGACCTTGCTCACTCTTCATTTGTCAGCATATCCTCATTCTTCTTGGGCACAGGACAAGACTTCAGGAACCGGTGTGCAAGCCAGACTTGGCCTGGGTGGGCTGAGTGGGCAGGCCATCTCCTGCAGCAGATAGCATGGCTGAGTGAGGCCCAGGCAGGGCTTTGCCAGCCAGAGATCTCCAGTTTTCAAAGTGACTGAGAAACAAACCTGTGTCATAATCTCACACTTTGGGAGTCTGAGGCAGGAGAATTACTTAAGCCCAGGAGTTTGAGATCAACTTAGGCAACATGTCAAGACCTCATCTCTACAAAACATAAAAAGTTAGCTGGGCATGGCAGCATGTGCCTGTAGTCTCAGCAACTTGGGAAGTTGAGGTGGGAGGATCATTCGACTCTGGGAGGTTGAGGCTGCAGTGCGCCATATTCATGCCACTGCACTCTAGCCTGGGCGACAAGAGCAAGGCCCTGTCTCAAAAAAAAAAAATGTGTATATATATATATATATATATGGAAATATATATATATATGGAATAGATTACAGGGAAGGCTTTATATTCAGCTGGTTGCCTCTCTCAGAAACCAGACAGGTTTGAATAGAAGGGGAAACATTGTGGAGAACATTTTTCTCCTCTAATTGTTTGGTCTCTTTGAGCAAAATGATGTTTGCAACCTGCTCTCCCATCCTTGAAATGGATTACAGTTCATCTCAGTCAGTGAAACTGATCAGAGTAGAAAAAATATATATATTTACTGAGGTAACAAAATAAAAGCTAGTCTTCTCTTTCTATCCCTCCACCTGGCATTTAGACAGTGCTTTCTTTTGCTGGAACTTGTAGGAGACCAGAATATGCCACCCCAACTATGCCTTTTTGGGATACAGATTATTTTGAGCTGATTATTTTGAGAAACAGCAGACATAAGAGAAGCTCTGAAAACAGCATAAATAACACTTTGTAAAATAAGTTTACATTTATAAAATAAATCTTCATTTGTAATAGTGTCTTTCTCTCTACCAGAAAGATAAGAATGACTATAATTCGCAAGAGGTTTATCAATGGAAAAAGCAGCAACTTAAGTGTGCCTAACAAAACTTACTCTTGTGTGCCTTACTTTTCCTGGTCACCTGCCCTTAACTGGCCACCCCACACCCTTTCTCTTTGTTTTTAGTTGAAGATGGTATATATATATATGACATATATATAATATATCATATATCTGATATATATATGACATATATAAAATATATCATATATATGATATATTATATATGTCATATATCATATATCTGATATATGATATATATATGATATAATGTAAACAAGCTTCTCTTTGTTTTTCTCCTGTTAATATGTCCTTTTGTTATACCTGCCCTAGCTGAGAACCTAGAAAGGAAGGAGAAGATATTTTTTTCTTCTGTACAAATTTTAAATCACCTATAACCGAAAATAGCAACAAAAAAGTCTTAATCAGCTATTATAAAAATGAATTTCCTAAACCGAAATACTTACCCAAATATTGAAACTGGGTTTCTCATATAAAAATCTATGAATATTTAACAGAAACCCTCAGCTCTTATGTATTCACGTATATTTCCATATACAATGTTGTTGGCTAGGTTCTGGTGTACTGAAAAGAAAAATACCTAATTAGCAGTCATCTAAATTGAAGAAAAAATGTAAAAAGAAATATAAATAATTCCATGAATGTATTGCCTTTGAGGAACAAATTGAAAGAGCTTTTAAAATAGTAAATTAAGTTATAAATATGCTGCTCTAAAATACTTCCTTGTGGCTTAACTTAGCACTTCAGGAAGGCAAAGTATATTTACCTGCATTTTGAGTGTTGTATTTTACAGTGTGTTTGCTTTTTCTCATTTTGGGCAATCTTTTGGTGCTCCTATGAAATTTTGAATATCCAAGGCACTGGGAATATATCAGATTAACACTCAAACACAGGGATACAAAAGAAGCACGATCAATAAAACCTTCCTAATAGCCAACCTATCAAAGGTACTGAGATCTATTTAATGAATAATATGAATGTAAAAACAGTGTTCCTTCTTCTTGACTGATTTCATATTTGTGTTTCCTCCATAGTCCTTCTATTGACTTGTCCTTAGATTTTTCATGATGCTGAGAAATACCTTTGTGATTAGACCTCAGCTTAATTATCTCTCAACCTTCTGCCCTCCCATGGGGCTACATTCTTCTCTAGCCCTCCCTGTACCCTAAGTTACTTCTTCTCTTTTCAGAGATTTTAAAATAGTACAAAAAACTAAACAGATTGGAACACATTGACAACCAGTCAAAAAACTTGGAACCCAAACTAAGAGGAATTATTGAATGATCTGGCAGAATGGATAAAGGAAAAAAAAAATGTCTAATAGACTTTGCACTGTGTGTCTCACCAAAGCACCCATGCTGCACGGTAATCACTCTCTAGTTCAGGAGAGAGGTAAAATATTTCTGCCTGAGAGTTCTTAACATACTTGAAGATCAATTTTAAGTCACTTTCAGTTTTAAACCATCGAACACAGACAGAATTCCTATTTTGAAAGTGAGACAGATAACATTTGAGCACAACAGAGTGAATGATAATGTTGGTAGTGCTGGTGGGTTCTTCCGCCACACCTTCTCCATTACTCCTCTAGTATGCTTTCTGGACTTTTATAATATGAGAATAAGTCATGGCAGAAAGTCTTAAACTCCACAATAGTTACCAATAAGAAGCAGAAAGTTAATAAACATTGTACTTGAGTAGAATCAAGGAAAGCAGGCCATCAGGGGCAGTGCCTCACAGCTCAGACAAGGACTGCCAGGACTCATGGGAATGGATGGTTGGGAATGTGAGTCCAGTTCTTTCCATAGTCACTGCCGCTAGAAAGTGCCAACTCCAAGTGACCCAGTCTTTTCCAGTAACTCACATCACTAAAACAATATCCATTCATTAGGATTTATTTAAAGTGGATCGTGAGCTAATATAAAACTTATTGAATCTATACTTTGTTGTAGGTTTTTTTTTTTTAACCTTGTGAACCCAAAATATCTGAGATGAGTCTCAATCAATTTAGAAAGTTTATTTTGTCAAGGTTAAGGACATGCCCGTGACAAGCCTCAGGAGGTTCTGATGACAAGTGCCACAGTTTGGCGGGGTACAGCTTGCTTTTATACATTTTAGGGAGACATATCAATCAATACATGTAAGATTTACATATTTACACTGGGTTGATCTAGAAGGGTAGGACAACTCAAAGGATGAGGGAAGCCTTCCAGGATTAACAGCCTTCATAGAGAATAGATTGTAAATGTTTCTCATTAGACTTTAGGTCTATATTGATGTTAACGCTGGAGGAGTACAATGACGCATGTTCTACCCTGTCTTCTATCATGGCCCAAACCAGTTTTTCAGGTTTACTCTGGAATTCCCTTGGCTGAGAGAAGGGGTTTATTTAGATGGTAGGGGGCCCTTAGAATTTTATCTTTGGTTTACAACCTCTTTAAAATTTTATTGAGGGTGTGTATAGTATTGGGACTCAGAAACCGGTACCTCAAAATATGGTACTTTGTCTTATTGACACAAAGAAGTCTCAAAGTCTCTGCCTTTCCCACTCTTACTCACAGTCTTTCCCAATGCACAGGATAAAGATGAAGCTCCTTTATCTGCCTATTCAGACCCACCAAAAGGAACAATTGTTTCTTCTTTCCCTACCTGTAATACCAAGAATATAATCACACTTGAACAGATTCTTTCACAAGATAATGTACTAGTTCATCTTTCCTGATGCATTTATTTTCCCTAGTAATCCCCTTAATAGAATTCCCTTTCTTTCCCCTCCCATAACCTGTTTTGCCAAAATGGAGTTTAATCTTCTAAATCCCTTTGGGGGCAGGGATGGTCAGTCTGTGGTTCTCCTTCTGTACACATTAATAAATTTTTATGCTTTTTCTTGTATTAATCTGCCTTTTGTGAGTAAATTTTTAAACAAACCTTCAGAAGGCAAAAGGGAAGTTTTCCCTTAGCCCCTGTAATGGTTACATTTTGATATCTTCACATTGTCCTCTCATAATAATGAGTGTTAACTTCTAGATGTTCAATCTTCTATGACCACCTATAATCCAAATCATAGGGTTATATTTTTAAAAAGAACCAGTAATTGTGTTTTTGAGCAATGAGACAATAGGCTTTAAGAACTCAATTTTAAAAGTCGAAAACACGAAGTGTAAAGTCATATTATTGTGCAGGCATTCTTAAACACAAGAGTAGTCTTCCAATGCCAAAAGTTTCTGTTATTGAACTTTCTGAATGTTGAGATTATTCAACTAGAGAAATATTTGTCATATGGAATGAAACCCTTATAAACCAACCCAAGTTAATACAAAATTTTAAGGGCATAGGGGAAGCTTATGCACATGCAAAGGCAGCAAATGAAAGATAGCTGGACCACATAAGCAATGAAACTAGAAAAATTAAACGTAGGAGTATTTAAACAGGAAAAAGTATCTTTTACTTTGATCTTTGCTGAACAGCTTCCTCTCACCCCAAATCGTAGAAAGCTTTTGTTTAAATAAACCAGTTTTGTTGCTATTATTTCATTATAATTTGTGCTTTGTACACTAGAGGAAACTATCTGTAGAAATAATAGGAACCATTTGTCAATATTGGATACCAAAATGCTAACATGGCAGGAAAGGAGCCTTCATGAGCACAAAGATGATAGAAGTGTTGTCTAACTGTTAATGCCCCAGGACCAAACTAGGCCCCCAAAAGATGATTGAGGCAGTGATCAGACAAACCCAAGAAAGTCAGGTCTATTTGGAAATTTTACCATTTACCTCTAATAGCCTTCCTGTGATTCAAATGCTTCATGCAGCTAGAGTGGTCTGTATCCCTTCCCAACCCGTGGAGTTATGCCCACATGTCTCTTCCTTTCTCTTTTTCCTTTCTGCTTCCTTGTCCTTTATTTTTGCAGGCTTCAGGGGAAGTGGTAGAAAATGTAGAAAGAACAAACATTATATGAGTATTATGACCTCTGATCCTTAGTTTTCAATTTATTTTGCTCTAGCATTTAGATTAAACTTTCTGCTACACTAAGTGATGATCTTAAATACATATTGAATATGATAAAATTCTAAGATATCAGGAACCCAGGCTTCTCCCTAGACTTTAATTGGGTTGTTTGGAATTCTACTGCATGGCTGCGCTATTGCCTGCCTAAGTCTGAAGTCCATTTTCTCTATTTATTTATGGCTTCTCTGTCACCCTATAAGCTTCCCCTGGTTTTAGTCCAAATTGGTACCTTTTTTACTATCTGTAATTCTAGCATTATGCAAACTTTCTGTTTGAGCCTGGACTATCCTGTAATAGTCTATTACTTCACTTTCTCAAGGTAAAATCTGAATGGTACTTTCTGTGTATCTTTGCTCAGTGCTGTGACTTAAATGTGTCTTTGGATGGTAGACATGGGGATGGAGACAGTTAAGTAGTCTTCATCCACTTAGTTGGAATTATGGGCGAAAGCAAATTAGTTGAGACATTTTTAGTCATGAAAATAACTCCACTGTCTATCATAAGGGTCCTCTAAATCCATGTTCCCTTCACCCTACTACATATTTGCCAAATGGTCATCTAGCCTCTATTTGAACACTTCCATGATAGGAAGTTCATTATCTTTAAAGTAGCCTATTGCACTTGAGAATATTACAAATTATTCAAAACTTCAGTTAAGCTGAAATCTACTTACTTGTAAATTTGATCTATATATCCTACTTATGCCCTGTGGGGCAGTAAAATCTCATTATATCTTAAAATGACAGGATTTCACATATTTGAAAAAGTTATATTTCCCCTAAGCCTTTCCTCTCTAAACTAAATATTCTAATCATTGTTCTTTTAGACAAAAGAAAAAAATACAGGTGGATCTACATTTCATATACTAGAGATATTGAGGGAAAATCATGTATAATTCAATTTTTTTCATAAGTACAAAGAGTTACAGTGTGAAGCACAGAGTCTCAGTGCATTTGATGGCAGAGGACCTGAGAGCAAATCTTAGAACAGTCATGTAAAGGCATGCCATTTGAATGCTTTGATCCATTTTAGAATTGAGGAAGTAGAGACACAGCATGGTTAAATAACTTGCTCAAGGACACTAAGTACTAAGACAAAGTCCAGGCTCCTTAACATGTCCACAAGGGCTTTCTGTGTGTTTGTTTTTTGAGACAGGGTCTCACTTTTCCATCCAGGCTGTAATCTCAGCAACAATGTATTTCTCTGAGATCTTATAATACATAATGTTGTTTCCTGTTGCTGAGCCATTACACATGATGTTTCCTTTTTGTGGAATATTTCTCCTCCAAATCCTCACTTGAATAACTTCTACTCATACCTCAGGTCCCCATATCATCTCTATCAGGGTGTCTTCTTTGAGTGTCTAACCAAGGTAGTTTTCTCTTGTTTGTGCTTTCATTGCATTCCATAGTTTCCTTATTGAATCACATATCCATCTCTTACTTGTTTATGTTACCATGTTACTGGATTAATTTTATTGGATACAATTTTTCTGTTGTCTCCACTATACTTCAACTCTCAGGGCTAGTCTTTATCTTCTTTGTACACCAAGAACACAGTGTTTAACATACCTGAAAAACCATATATCATGTGCATACGTGTGTGTGTGTCTCTGTTATGCAGGACTTTGATTCCTAAAGAGAATTACATGTGCAATTAGTCCACATTGCAAGATAAATGTGACAGTTATAATATAATAAATAAGCTTAGGTATATTATGTCAACAAGTGCTTTAGATAATTGGGAAGTGTACATTGGTGAAAAGCGAAAATAGTACTTCATTTGTTCAAGATTACTTAATATTTAGCCTTACTTCTCTTTGTGAAATTTGAGCGTATTCCGACCAGTCATCTTTACAGTAATATTTTCAGAGCACAGGATGAATGGCTTATAGGTCCTACTTTAATTAAGACTGTTACCTTTATGGCCCTGAGCTGTCTGTCCTCCAGCTGAAATGTAAACGTAACTGAGTAGTGCTCTTTTCATGTGTGCCCCTGCTTTACTGTCCTCTAGTGAAGGTCTAGTCACACAGGAAGCACCTCTCTTTATTAAACTGCCAAAGGTAGTATTAAAGAGTTCATGAGGTATTTTAATTTCTCATTTCTGAACATTCTACCTAAGAGAGAGAGAATGAGTATAAGAGTTTCCCTCCAGGCACCTTCCCTAGAGGAATAAACTGCCAATACTTCTCCAAATTAAACATGACCCAATGTCTGAAGTGTTTGAATGCCATTTCCGGGAAACCACCCGGGCTTCTACTTGAAGATGATCATTCTTAGAAAGTTTTGTCACATTAGTAAGAGGAACAGATGACAAAATTACATGACTAATTTGATTTTCTTGGAATGTAAAATTATATCATAGTCTGCTAATATTTTTTTCTGAATAAGATGCAGACAAAAAGATTCATGACATACTCTAGATAGAGCAAACAATACTGCCAGGCTAACTCTAGGAAAGTAAATTTGCATATCTGGGAAAGAGTGTGTATACGGATAATAGATAAGTCCATCTTAATAACTGACCCCTCAATGACTGGACCCATATTCCTAGCCAGCAAATGCCACAGCTCAACAGCTTTATACTTTCTCAGAGCCCCAAAGGCACAGGCACAGCAGGCCAGGTAGGGTAGGCTATCTCACTGCTGTGATATTGTCCGCTCCAGCAGCTATTACTTCCTGCCTCAGCTGCCATGCCTTTGAGGTAACCTTAGCACTGATTCTCTGACTGCATCTGACACTCCAACCAGGCACATCCATTTCCTCTGCTACCGTCATCCTTACCTTCTTTCTCCTGGATAAGCCTTCTGTTTTGCCTTTTGGTCAATTTCACCTTGTTACTTGCTCCTTTGAGCTGTTAACATAGCGATACTGATCTTGTAATCACCTGATGGGTTCTTCCTGCCTGCAGCACAGACAAAATAAATTCACTGAGACCACAGCATTGCAGTATAGGAAGAGTTTAGTTGATGTGAGGCTGGCCCTTGTGAGAGAACTAGAGTTATCACTCAAATCAGCCTACCCAAGGGCTTGGAGGTTAGTTTTTATGGACAATTTGGTGGGAAGGAAGTTAGGGAACGGGTGCAGCTGATTGTTTGAGGATGATAATAGGGGTGTGGAAACAGTCCTCATGAGCCAGGTTTGCCTCTGGGTGGGGCCACAGAACCAGAGTCACGAGTCACAAGTACCAGTGGGGTTAGTCAGAAAAACATTTCAAAAACCTGTCTTAGGTTCTACAATAGTGATGTTATCTACAGGAGCAATTGTGGAAGTCACAAATCTTGTGACCTCTGGCCACATGACTCCTGAGCAGTAACAGATTATAAAACACCTAAATTTTAGTAGAGTTCAGGTCTCTCTCATAATCCTATTGTGGCCTTTCATTTGTCTTAGAAAGGCATTTTTCAGTCCCTGAGCAAGGAGGGGATTAGTTTTAGGGAGAGACTATTATCATCCTTTCTTTCAAATTAAACTATAAACTAAAGTCCTCCCAAAGTTAGGTTGACTTATACCCAGGAATGACCAAGGACAGGTTGGAGGTCAGAAACAAGATAAAGTCAACTATGTCAGGCTTATTTTCCTATCATAATTTTGCAAAGATTGTTTCAATCTCCTCTTAGCATCCACAGTGTTTTAGGATATAATTCTCTATTACTTTCCCCTAAAGAGCCAACACTACCTTTTTGCATATATGGCATTCACTTCTCATTTCCTCTGATAAGAAAACACCTCACCTTTCTTACACATTGCTTTGTTACCAGCTTCACCTTTGTTAAGTCACTTTGTCAATTTATCTCTGTTTTTTTTTTTTTCCTCAATGTATTTGGGTGACCGGCATTAGCAAATACAACTCCAAAGTTCCACTGGGAACCACTGCCTTTCCATACCTAAAACCTGTAGCTAAGTCTGTTCCATCAGGCTCTTATCACTTGCATCTTTGGGTTTTTCTCATGATCTGTTGTGTTGTTGTTGTTTGCATTTTGTTTTCCCTTTCAAGGACAGCTTGGCTTCTAGTGATTCTCTCTTATCTCCCAAATATATCCACATCATGTCTGAACAGTTACAGATGTTCATTCCTAGGGTCTCTTGGGCCCCAAGGAAATTAGCCGATAGGAATTTTTCCCATGAAATTTTTAAAACACATTCATACATACACAACAGTTTGGACTTCATCTTTCCAAATACCTATGATAGCGTATCTATCCTATCCTTGTGTCCAGGAAAATTCTCTTTGAAGGAAAAACTCAGAGGTAGAGAACAGATTCTTATTCTTTTCCAAGTCCCTTTATTCTTTGCTCTTCTTAACTATTTTCATCCTAAGGCTTCCTGGGACACTCTTAGATGTGAGAATTCCTACAGCTAGGAGTTGACCTTGTAATTCCCCTTGCCCCTGCTTTGCTCTTTATCAAATAATCACCTGCATCACACATTTATACCGACCACTGGATGAGTGGTGAAGGTTTATTGTGCATGAGAGGCTTCCAGTTCTGCAGAAACCACACACTTGGCTCACATTTCTGTGGTTTGAGAGACTGGCATCCCCTCCAATCAGCAACTTCTGAATTTCCCTTTTGTGCTGCATTCCAGGACCTGAATACTGGAATCCTTTGCGGCTTTCAGTAAATGAAAAGAAAATAATAGTACAAGTAGGGAAATAAGAGTCTGAAGCCACCACAAGCTCATCTCATTTCTCCTGGCACATATCTGTTATAAAAATTATAATTCTAATTGAGAATAATAAATAATAAATATTTTAATAAGTAAAAGTGAATGATTGTTACTTTGTTTTTGAACAAAGTCATAACAACAATTTAAGCCCACATGATTTGGAGGTGGAAAATTTGATGGAAAATAAAGGTTTGAGATTTATATTTTAGGAGTTGGGATTAATCCTGAGGAAGGAAAGAGCCTTTTTTTTTCTGGGAAGCAGAGGAACTTAAAACTAACATATTAAACCAACGTATTAGCTTACTTGAGGTTTAGTTTGTTAAATTAAGTTTAGCCTAAATCTGCCTCTTTACATATTTTAAGTTTGGCCTAAAGCTTTCTCCATACGTAATGAACTACAACCTAACTGGATATGTAATCAGACTATAACCTTGTTGATATGGTTTAGGCTATGTCCCCGCCAAATCTCATCTTGAATTCTCATCTTGAAGTCTCATCTTGAAATCTCATCTTGAAGAACCTGGTGGAAGGTAATTGAATCATGGGGACGGGTCTTTCCCATGCTTTTCTCAGGATAGTGAATAAGTCTCATGAGATCTGATGGTTTTAAACACAGGAGTTGCCCTGCACAAGTTCTCTCCCTTTGCTTGCTGCCATCCTTGTAAGATATGACTCACTTCCCCTTGCCTTCTACCATGATCGTGAGGCTTCCCCAGCCATGTAACTGTGAGTCCAATTAAACCTCTTTCTTTTGTAAATCTCCCAATCTCAAGTATGTCTTTATCAACAGCATGAAAATGGACTAATACAGTAAATTGGTACTGGGAGTTGGGCACTACTGAAAAGATATCCAAAAATATAAAAGCAACTTTGGAACTGGGTAACAGGCAGAGGTTGGAACAGTTTGGAGGGCTCAGAAGAAGATAGGAAAATGTTGAAAAGTTTGGAACTTCCTAGAGACTTGTTGAATGGCTTTGATCAAAATGCCGATAATGACATTGACAATGAAATGCAGGCTGAGGTGGTTTCATATGGAGATGAAGAACTTGTTGGGAACTGGAGCAATGGTGACTCTTGTTATGTTTTACCAAAGATATTGGTGGCATTTCGCCCCTGCCCTAAAGATTTCTGGAACTTTGAACTTGAGAGAAACGATTTAGGGTATCTGGTGGAAGAAATTTCTTCTTTTTTCTTTTTCTTTATTTTTTTTTTTTTCTTGAGACAGAGTCTTGCTCTGTCGCCCCAGGGCTGGAGTGCAGTGGCATGATCTCGGCTCACTGCAACATCTGACTTCCGGGTTCATGCCATTCTCCTGCCTCAGCCTGCCAGGTAGCTGGGACTACAGGCACCCACCACCACGCCCAGCTAATTTTTTGTATTTTTAGTAGAGACAGGGCTTCACCGTGTTAGCCAGGATGGTCTCCATCTCCTGACCTCGTGATCTGCCCACTTTGGCCTGCCAAAGTGCTGGGATTACAGGTGTGAGCCACAGCTCCCAGCCTGGTGGAAGAAATTTCTAAGCAGCAAAGCATTCAAGAGGTGACTTGGGTGCTGTTAAAGGCGTTCCATTTTATAAGGGAAGCAAAGCATAAAAGTTTGTAAAGTTTACAAGCATGGCAGTGCAATAGAAAAGAAAATCCCCTTTTCTGAGGAGAAATTCAAGCCAGCTGCAGAAATTTACTTAAGTAATAAAGAGCCAAATGTTAATTCCCAAAACAATGGGAAAAATATCTCCAGGGCACGTCAGCACTCCTCCCATCAGAGGCCAGGAGGCCTAAGAGGAAAAAGTGGTTCCGTGTGCCATGCCCAGGGTCCTCATGCTGTGTGTAGCCTAGAGACTTGGTGTCTTGTATCCCAGCCGCTCCAGCTGTGGCTGAAAGGGGCCAACATAGAGCATGGACCATGGCTTCAGAGGGTGCAAGCCTCAAGTCTAGGCAGCTTTCACTTGGTGTATAACCTGCCAGTATAGAGAAATCAAGAGTTTGAGTTTAGGAACCTCTGCCTAGATTTCAGAAGATGTATGGAAATGCCTGGATATCCAGGCAGAAGTTTGCTGCAGGGTGGGGTCTTTCATGGAGAACCTCTGCTAGGGCAGTGCTGAAGGAAAATGTGGGGTTGGAGCCCCCACACAGAGTCCCTACTGGGGCACAGCCTAGTGGAGCTGTAAGAAGAGGACTACCGTTCTCTAGACCCCAGAATAGTAGATCAACTGTCTGTTTGCACTGTGTGCCTAGAAAAGCCTCAGACACTTAGTGCCAGTCCGTGAAAATAGCCAGGAGGGAGGCTGTACTGTGCAAAGCCATGGGGGCCATGGGGGCAGTGCTTCAAAGACCATGGGAAACCACCTCTTGCATCAGTGTGGCCTGGATGTGAGACATGGAGTCAAATGAGATCATTTTGGAACTTTAAGATTTGACTGCCCTGATGGATTTCGGACTTGCTTGGGGCCTGTAGCCCCTTTGTTCTGGCCAATTTCTCCCATTTGAAATGGCTGTATTTACCAATTCCTGTACTCCCCATTGTTTCTAGGAAGTAACTAATCTGCTTTTGATTTTACAGGCTCATAGTGGAAGGCACTTGCCTTGTTTTGGATGAGACTTTGGACTGTGAAGTTTTGAATTAATGTTGAAATGAGTTAAGACTTTGGAGGACTGTTGGGAAGGCATGATTGCTTGTGAAATGTGAGAACATGAGATTTGAGAGGTGTCAGGGGCAGAATGATATGTTTTGACAGTGTCTCCACTCAAATCTCACCTTGAATTCTCATGTGTTTTGTGAGGGACCCAGTGGAAGATAATTGAATCATGAGGACAAGCCTTTCCCATGCTGTTTTGTGATAGTGAATACATTTCACAAGATCTGATGGTTTTAAAAAGAGGCGTTCCTCTGTACAAGTTCTCTCTTTTTGCCTGCTGCCATTCATGTAAGACATAACTTGCTCTTCCGTGCCTTCCAACATCATTGTGAGGCTTCCCTAGCCACATGGAACTGTAAGTCCAATTAAACCTCTTTTTTTGCAAAGTGCCCAGTCTCAGGTATGTCTTTATCAGCAGCATGAAAACAGACAATGCACATGTCTTCTACCAATCACAGAGTTTCAGTCAATCACAGGTGGCCAAAAATTCAAACCATGTTCAAATGAGGTAAATACTGAATTGTAACAAATCCAGCTGTTTCTGTACCTCGCATTTGTTATCCGTATGTCCCTTTTTACATTCCTGTCCACAAATGTTATCCGACCATGTGGCATCCCCAAAGTCACTCTGAACCTACTCTGGGGGCAGCCCAATTAACGAATTTTTCTTTGATCAATTAAATTGTTCTTTGCTCAAGTGTTCTTTGCCCAATTAGCTAATTGTTCTTTTGCTCAAATTTAATTTGTCTGAAGGTTTTTATTTTTTTTAACAGGCTTTAACTCAGTTAAAACATATATATTCCCCAGTATGTGACATTTCAAATCAAGTTTTTGTGTTCTAATTTCTTCCTTTTGTTATATGTATCAATGGCATCTTATATTATAATTTTAATTCTTTAATATAATGATAGCTTAATTTTATTTGATATTGACTTTTTGATATGTCCAAATTCCCTCCAGGTCTACAAACATGATCAGAAGTTATTAATTTGGGGAATACTGAACTTGTGTTATAAGGAAAATATAGCCTAGAACTCGAGATGTTAGGATCATCAATCTGGAATGCTCTGTTCTCACATAGTATTATTATTTCAAAATATTATGATTCAAAACAGTAAGCAATATCTAACCTTGAAGTAAAAGGAATGTGACTATCATGTTAATGTGACATTAGATGTATATTTAAATAAAGAGTAGAATGGCATAGTTAGAAGGGCCTAGTCACAGGAGTCTAGGGTCCAGGAGAGGGGAATCTCCTCACCAAAATACTCCATGATCCTCAGCAACCCATCTAACTATTCTAGACCTCAGTTCCCTTTTATGATAAACAAAGGACTTCATATATTGATTTTTAAGGTTTCTTCCATGTCTAAAAGAATTGAATCTATAGCTTTTTAGTATTTGTCAAAGAGATTTCACATTAATTTTTTGTATGACAAATGGGCTCACAGTTTTCAAAAAGTTGGTGAGTATGACCTCTTAACTCCAATTTTATAAATAACACAATTCAAGCACAGTGAATAGTGTTGACTTATCTAAGTTACATAGCTAGCTTAACAGTAGGACTGCATTTAAAATGAAGATTTCTGGGTTTTCCTGACACCGTTGTGCAAATATAGGTTTAGACAATGGGGTACTATTGGCAAATAATTTTTCTAGCCATTGTTTTTTGTTTTTCATATGAAAAATCAAAGTCATAATATCACTCTGGATATTTTACCATGTTAATATTAGATTCAAATGAGCTGATATATGGGAAATCATTTTGAAAGCTGTAAAACGTTATTCAAATATATTAACCAGACTATATACTGAGGCTGAAAGCAGCAACATAATTTTTAACCGAGTTTTATTTGACTCTATACATTCATCTTCATAACTGGATAATTGGAAATTCTTGCTCCTTTTTGTTTTTGGCTATGTAGAAAAAGTAAGCAATACGTAAATATTATATGCCTTATGTAAGGTTCACTTGAAGTTTTTTGCTGAAGTCAAAACTTAGCTGCATTAATTCATTTAGCATGTATTTATTGAGCATCAGCTATCTGCCAGGAGATGTTTGGGGAACTGAGGATACAGAATTAAATAACACAAGCAAGCTTCTGGTGTCATGAAATGTATAATTTAATAAAGGAATCAACAAAAAAAAATGAAGGGGAAAAAAGTATAATTAATTAAAAAACTAATGGTGTATTTAGGATAAAATAAGCTAAGATTTAAATTGCAGTAGAGACCAGATAGGTGAACCTGGGGAAGGAAACACAATCTAGGCAAAGGAAACCAACATTGCGTACTGTTTGAGAAAATAGTTTGTATGTTCTGAGAGAAGGTAGGTGGGATATGAACTAAGAAGTAACTGTTAGATTAAGTCACATGGGGATCACTGGTGATCTTGACAAGTATAGCTCAGTAAAATTATTAGGAAAGATAATTATTAGGAAAATAATTAGGATGCTAATTATTTTAATTATTAAAAATTATCAGGAAGGATAATTATTAGAAAAATAATTATTTTAATTATTAAATATTAGGAAATATAATAATAAAGATAAATATTATTTTAATTATTAAAGATTATTAGGAAAGGTAATTATTAGGAAAATAATTAGGACATGTGTAGCTCAGTAAAATTATTAGGAAAGATAATCTCTCTTTGAGAGATTTGAGGAATGTGCATGAGATGAAAAAATGGAGATTGTGAATATAAACATTTTATTTAAAAAACAGTATAGACTACATTGCATTAAATATACATTGATTACTAGCCAGCTAACTATGGATATCCAAACGATGCTAAAAGGTCAAAATTAACTCAACAGAATGATTATAGAAACAGAGAGAAAATTCTGTACTTAATTCTCTTTCATTTTACAACTATATCAATATGCAAATGATTCATTTTATTCAGATATTATATAGTTTAAAATATAACAACTAATATAATAAAAGGGAAAAGCAAACTAGTAAAGAGTGATACAAGAGGAAAATACTAACAAATATTCCTGCAAATAAAAGTTATAGTAATTGCTACAAATTTATTCTGAACTTTCCAGCAATGAGGTAAAGGAGGAATATTCTGTGTCATGTGTAGCTCTCATTTTATGATAAAAAGGAAAACTTTTCTTCAACTTTTCATGGACTTCAACTCAGAAAAATTTGAAAAGAACAAACAATATGAAGGCTTTATTTAGCATAACAAATAATACTCCCATAGTAGTCTTACCAAAAACAAATGTGTTCTTGATGTAGTACTTGTCCCTTAACCAACAAAAGCCAGAGGTGTGGTTAAACTACCTTTATGAAGGTAATTTTGGACTCCTTGTGTGGAATGAATGGGATGGGACAAGAAGAGGGTAAAGTGACTTATGATTTGCATCTTTATGAAGATGACCTAATTTAATAGAGGGCTAGAAATTTAATGGAGAAATTGATGAAAAACAATGATTCTTTAATTTCTTGACAGCTTGAAGCTGGAATACTAGAAAGACTATTGGATAGCAGAATCAGCATCCATAGAAATCTGTACATATGTGCTGAATATAATAATGTAAATTTTAACCGTTCTAATTTTAATGCTTAAAGATTTGAGCCAATATCCCACTACACAAGTCTAGGAATAGTTAGAGGTCTTGGTACAGGGCTATATAAAAATGGGGTAAAAAGTACTTATTATAAAAATAGTTTAAAATGCTAAATGTAAGTTAAAAATATTATGAAGCATCCCTAAAATAATAAATCAACATAGGGTGGGATTAACATTTATATAACATTTTAAAAGATAATTATAATCCCACTTTATTATTTATCAGAATTTAATTTGTATACTTTACATAATCTTGAGCCCTAAATTTTAAGGCTGGAACTTAATCCAATGATGTATGCTGGAAGAAACTGGATTCACGACCTGGGAGATTTTGTTAAATAAATCAGCAAAGTTTAGCTTAGTATAAGGAAGACTTTGGGTGTATTGTGGTGTAAAGATTAGCTTGCTTCATACAGTTGACAACGGTTCACTTATTCTGTGTGACCACAAGAAGCCTGATAGGGAAAATATACAAAGAGACTTATTTTAGCTCTGTGTAATTAAACTGTTCAAATATATAACTATCAAATGGGTTGCACTTGGAAGCAGAAATTCTTTCTCACTTGAGTATATGTGGAAGGGGTCAAAGTGTCAAAAAGTAATTAGGCTAGAAAACCATTCAGATCTAAACCAATCTTATTTATAGTCTTTTCATCAAGTATAGATTAACTTAATCATTTTTTAAAAAAAGAACAAAAACAACATTTGCAGGAAGAAAATTAAATCTCTGCAATCTTCCAAAAAATGTTGAAGATGTTTTATCAGAAATGTATATGCCTTCAACCTCCCAAGGGCAAGAAAATTTTAATTTCTTCCACCAACCTCTGTTATTTTATTATAAAGAGCAGGATATGTATGCACAGATATGCATTAGCAATGTCAATGTCCTTCTTTAAACTATACAGTTCCTAAAATCATTTTGGTTTGCTCCTGATGAAATATGCCAATGTGAATAAAGAAAGATGATCATTATAGCTTCCTTTTTTTGGACAGTACATATTTCACTACCCCTGCCTCAATCACCTGGCGATATTGTTCTTTTGTTTCTCTCCCAGCAAGCCTGGCTTTCTGTAGGGCAACTGTTGGGTAGTACAACAGCTGATCTCAGCTCTCAGAGGGTTCATGCTGAGCAGCTGGTTGGATTTTGCTTTAAACTTGTTTGCACAGAGCTGCTGTGTACAGCTGTTTACCCCATCAAGTTTATCTCCCAAACACAGCACAATATAATTTATTTTTATAGGGAATTCTTCATAATAGGGGATTGCAAATGGCTTCTTAGGGAGAGTCAATCATAGAATAAAGAGGAACAGAAGGATTGAAGGGGAGTTGTAAAGTGAGAAAGTGACACATGAGAAGTGAATATTCCAGGGAAAGTGAGAATTCCAGCAGGCAAGAAAAAAGACTGTAGGTTAAAAAAACAAAAATGGGAAAGGTGATGAATGTTGGTAGGAGAGTGAGTCAAGGTGGCAGGAACCCAGGCATCAGAGGAGGGAAAGTAATGAGAAGCACCTGTGAAATGTTCTCAGCTAGCTATTTTTACTGGTTTACGTGAAGGCTGCATTGACAAACACCAAGTGGAGAATAAAGACACATTTATAGGTAATTGACATATTTTGTTTACCAAATGTCTTTTGATCATATAAGTTTGGGAAACATTGACCTAAAGATCACCTGGAATACTCATTAAATATATAGATACTGGCTCTCATCCCAAACCTACAGTAATGAAATTTCAAAGGAAGGAAGAGACCTAGAAATCTAGATTTTGAACAATCGTGCTGATTCTTATGACCAGTCTAGTTTAAGAAACAGTGATTGAGGAACACACTTGGTTTCAAGCAACAGAATAGCTACCTGAAAAGCGTTCAATCCTAAAAACACAAATTTTTCTCCCACAAGGAGTCTGGAAGTAATTGGCCACTGACATCGGTCCCATCGTGTAGAAATGTCATCAGGGACCTGGGCTTAGGTAACATTTCTACTCCATCATCCTAGCTTATGACTTTTTGCTTTGTATAATTTGACTTACAAGCTATCAAAAAGTGTTTATCACAATCCAGACATGGAGACCTCATTCAAGGCAAGAAATAAGAGGTGAAAGAAGGAGCAAGGAGTTGGATCCTTTTTTTTCAGGAAAGTTAAAGTTTCTCATTTAAGTAAATTAAAATAAAGACCAGATTTGAAGAATCCTGAGTAGACAAAGCCAATGTGTCCTCATAAGTGACCTTAACCTTCCTTGATTTGCAAATGTAGGTGTAATTTAACTTGGGCTATTTCTTGTAAATGCTTATATTAAAGAAACAAACTTAAGGCTAAGCAATCAGAAGCTGCCCCCTAACTTATATCACAAGAGAATTTCCAGCACACTAAGGCAATTGTGTAACTGCAACCAATCAAATATTTTCCTTGCTTTATTTCCATGTTAGTCCCATAAAAGCTTTCTCCTCCTTGGTAGTGCCCCTAAACCACTTATAGTTCGGAGATTCCTGATTGGTGAATCACTGTTCGCTCGAATAAACTCTTTAAAAAAAAAAAATTGTGCTGTGCCTCAGTTTACCTTGTAACAGTCTCCAAAACCACTCAAACAGAGTTTCTCTTACCTTCCTTTGGGCAGCACTGTGTTGTAGAGCCACTACTAAATTTAGAGGAGGCCAGAAGAGCAAATTATAAACCTTCTCTAGTAAAAGCAAAGGAGAAGGCTGGGTGCAGTGGCTCACGCCTGTGATCATTTTGGGAGGCCGAGGCAGGCAGATCACCTGAGGTCAAGGGTTCAAGACCAGCCTGGCCAACATGGTGAAACCCTGTCTCTACTAAAAATACAAACATTAGCTAGGTATGGTGGCGTGCAGCTGTAGTCCCAGTTACTCTGGGAGGCTGAGGCAGGAGAATCACTTGAACCCATGGGGCAGAGGTTGCAGTGAGCAGAAATCATGCCACTGCACTCCAACTTGGGCAAGACTCCATCTCAAAAACAAAACAAAGAACAAAAGAAAAAAAAAGGAGAAAAGAATTGGAAATAGCATTGACTAAGGCAAATTATAGTGTCTACTGCTGGTCAATTCTAAAATTTGATGAATGATGAGTCCCAGGCTTGCTAGGTGATGTGATTTTTTTGCAGCATGGAAAGAATGAAAATTATACTCTTAACTCCTACTTCAGTGAATTGTCCTCCTACCTATCTTAGTAATTCTATGTGTTCCATCAATGTTTTCAGTAGTGTACTGTCAGGTCTGAGTTTTTCTGATGCCTACTCTGTTTTCCAGTTACGAGTTTGTTGATACAGTATAGAGTATTGATAATAGAGATTCCTGAATCCCATGGCAGCTAAACAAAGTAACCAGCTTAGATAGATTTAACACATGATTGTGAGTTTATCAAACCTTTGGATGAGCAGACATTATGAGAATTTTACTCAGAGAAGGCAGAATCAATCATCCTCTGATTTGCTTCCATTATTGACAACAGGGAGAAAGAATAATCTTCACACTCAAAAGGATAGGATGGATTTGACTAAGAGGAAGTTGAAGCCTCAGAAACATTGGAAGACAGTCATTAATTATGGCTTTAAATAGTTTCAAAGTTCCAAGACCAGGTGGATTACAACATAGAGAAACAGGGAAATCTGTCAATTGTTAACATAATCTAGATTAGCAATCTTGAAAAAAGTCATGGAGAATTGACAATGTGGCTGAAAAGCAGAAATGGGAACATATTCTATTAAATAGAATTTTTCCAGAGCTTAGCATTTCTTATTTTGCCCACTGATAGTTCTGAAAAATATTAACTTGGAAGCATAAGGAGAGTATCAAAAGACTTAGAAAAAGGTGATTATTAGAAGGAACCACTTGGGTTTTCTGTGTAGATACCGCAATCTTCAACAGGCATTTGTGACTTCCTTGGAGAAGATAGAGTTAAAGCAAGCCATGAAAAAGTGTGATGGACCAAAGCAGATCCACAGGCATTTTATTTCCTTTTTTAAGGTGACCAAAAACTAAAAGTTTGTATTCTAATAGATTTGATTTTTAAAAATATCACCCTGTTTTCTGTCTGTACAGAATTTAAGGTAATAAAGGTAAATTTCTTTTAAAATCTTATAATTTTATTAATACAGAATTTATTATCCCTTAATTGTTTAGTTAAACTACAAATTTCAAAGAAATGCTTAGGGAAGTCTTTTTTTCTCTTTTATCTCACATTTTAACTTCAGATTTCAGAATAATCATAAAGCACAGGCAGTTAGTGAAGCGGGTGTCCCATGAAACGGCATTGTTGTGTCTTCTTTATGATATTTTAAAACATTTTTATTTATTTTTTTCCTGAAATATGTGATGCTTGTTCAGAGGGAAGATGATATTTGAAAGTATTCATGCCATTGTTTTTAAAGAATGTTTCCTTAACAATATGTACTCTGATGGGTTATAGGGAATTAAATTATAAATTTATTTTGACTGGGTTTTGTCATAAAAATAAAAGTGTAAAAGGTATGGATGCAGTTCCACAGGTAGAAAAAGGCTAGCCTTACATTATCTATTTGATCTTTATTACAAATTTACCATATGTTTGTTTCATATGCATTCTTTTTCCTTATTGTGGGTGTACATAGATGTGAACATAGGTATGTGTTGGGGAGTAAGTGAGACTGAAAAATAGATGTATTAATATTCAGCTTCTCAATATCAGCTAGGTTATCTTTAAAACAATTAGGTGGCTATTATATTAATTGGGTGAATAACATTAATTGCTTTGTTCTTTATTTTTAACAGGTAAGAGTAGCTTTAGTATTTCTGGCCCTATTATTGCATGAAAATTTGTGAAGGATTAGATGATCACATGTGTTAAGTTTAACTATTTAAGGATTCCATTAATAAGGTGTACATAAAAACATACTTGGAATATGGAGGAAAAAATGAAGAAAAAAACAGTATGAACTCAGTATCTAAAATCAAATGTTTCTATTCTTTAATGTATTAGAATTAGAAAAGTTGCCATTACTTTCAACGGCAAAAACCGCAATTACTTTTTCACCACCCTAATATTTTCTTCTACTCTTTCTGACTAAATATAAGGCTAATCAGTTTATACAATAAATGCTGATTTGTCATCTGCTTATTTCTTTATTTCATTTTTTTCATCATATTTTCTATTAAAAATAGCTTTAGGAGATTTAGACTTGCTATGCAGAAATGTTGGACAAGGATATCTGGGGACCCATTGTATTTTCTCTCCTTTGCTGGGAGGTGGCCTTGCTGGGGCTGAGTTTGGTTCAACACTACCAGGACTCTGTGTTATCAGCATTACCCTAAACAGAATACATAGATGATCTATGTAAACTCTTCTGGAATTGTAACAGAAGTTGAGGTACACCAAGTCAGTGGCAAAGCAAGAACTTAATTTCTTCATTGTCATCAGCAGGACCTGGGTGGAGTATGACTTTGGCAGTTACTTTCCCTGTAGGGGATCCTGCAA
The DNA here is from genome assembly GCF_006542625.1 of Nomascus leucogenys. NCBI lineage: Eukaryota > Metazoa > Chordata > Mammalia > Primates > Hylobatidae > Nomascus > Nomascus leucogenys. The sequence continues at coordinate 38,510,932 of NC_044384.1, read as the reverse complement.
ACTGCAATAAGCCAGGCTGTACCTGCTCCTTTTCTGTGCCGTCACCTCTGTTTCCCTAAGTTCTGCTTCCTTAGATAAATAAATTACATTTTTGTAGCAGGCATGGACTCTTTTCTCATCTCTGCAACCCATCTGCAATGCTGCACAGTGTACTGTGAACATGGTTTTATGAATGTATTTATATGTTTGCCTTGTTGTACAGATGCATACTATTGATAGACATTCAGGTAATTTTTAGCTTCTCTATTACAAATAACTGTGTGAACCCTTCTTGTACATATATTTTTGTGGCTGCATGATAAATTCCTAAAGTACAGTTGCTTATATGTTTGCAACTCATTTAAAATTTGAAATTAAGTATGTTCATTTCAAATCTTGATAAAGACCATATATTTGATTTGTATACCATCTTGAAACCATGCAGTTCACAAAATCTTTAAAATAAGACTGTCCTCTGTATTGTATTATTTGAGTGGTATATAATTAATGAATTCATATTTAATAAAAAATTGTATGAACAAGCTGAATTCTTCCACATCATTATTAAATATTCACATTAAAGTCCACCATTTATTTGCATTTTAAGTGTATGTTTGACACATGTCTAAGACCAATTAATCAGCTGGCATCTTTGGTTAATGTTGATTTTAGCTAAAATGTGAAATATCCCCATAACAGCACATAGCCATATAAACAGAAAAACATGTTTAGCACCGTACAAATTAATGCAAGGTCATAGGCAAGACTTACAAAATAATTAAACCAGGTTAAGGGAGCCATGCTTTGGGAGACTAAGAATTTTAATTAAAACTGTTACTGAGTTCAAATGAGGGGGTTCCATCTGTAATTAGTGAGTAATATCTTTCTGCATTAATCAACGTCACCAAAAACTGCCTAAATTAACACTTTGCTTTTCCTATATTGCTTCAGGTTTGTGGGTTAAAGGGGAGTAAGTTATATAAAAAAGTAATTAAGATTAGGAGGACATACTTTAAAATCTTGTTTTTCTACCTGACTTAATCTCGGGTACCATACTTGACAGCAATGAATGAACATATATTTATTGAACACTTACTACAAGACAGTCATAGTTGGAACTATAAAGAAGATCTCGCTGCTGCTGAAAAATGTGTGATATGTTAGGCAATGAATTAGGTGTTTCATACAAAACCATTGTCTTACATTGTTCTCCACACGGTACAATTTTTATAGTGGGAATATCTTTCCACCAACCTTTGCAGAAGGAACGAGTAATTTACTTAAGGTCTTACCAGTAAATTACAATGGAGACAATAAAAGTGAACTTGGAGAACATGGCTTGGGTTTGCAATCATAATGAACTTACCCAATGAGGCATTGGTTTATCCCACTCTGTATCTGGCAGAGGTGGACAGCCAGAATCCTCCCATCTCACCTCATGCTTCAGAGCAGACCAGAGCACACCCTCTGAGAGCAAGTGGATCTGAGAACAGATCATTCTCCAGGGTGAATGCACCCAGATGTGTTTAACGTTTCACCAAACAGGTAAGTGACACATTCCTTGGAGAATATTGAGTAATAGGTGGGGAAAGGCTAGGAAAATGACTCTCACAGATGACCCATGGACATTTCAGGCCCGGAAAATAGAAGTATCCGTCTAACAGATTTTGGATTCAAACTCAGTGAATTCTAAAGTGGATGTTCTTCCGGTGCACTATTCCCTGCCCAAAGAACCATAGGGTCCCCCAATGGGAAAGAAATCTGTGTACAGAACTTATGTGAGATCCTTCTGCTACATAAATGCACCAACCTTAGCCCTTTACTTAATCTCCAGCCTGGCGGTCCAATTTTACAACTGGTAAATCAGATGGTGAGGTGTTCAGGACCAAAGAAATAAGAACCCTGGAGGGTTACAGGGGTCTGTGTTTCAGAATCCCCTTACTGACACACTACCCTTGAAGGGTTTTCTCCCAGAGACAGCACAGCTGTTGACTTTACATATTGAAACAGGCCACAGAACTAAAACAGTATCCTTCCCTCCCTTCTTCTTACTCTCTTCCTCTGTTCCTCTTCCTTCCTTCCTTCTTTCCTGCCTTTCTTCTGAGAAATATTCACTACGTATCTGCTATATGCTGAGTGCTGAGGCCTAAACATTTTTAAGTACTGCAGCTCATTCATTATGAAAACCTTTGTAATTTCTCATGAGTCCTTCCATTTCTTTTCTGTCTTCTCTTCCCAACAATCCTACCTCTGTTATTTCATGAAAACACAGGTTTCTTTCAACAGCTGTTAAATTGTTTGAAATCCTATTAAGATGATTGTAAAAAAGGATTAACATCAGCCCATTTCCCTCTGTGGAAGATCCGTATTAATGCTTCCTAGGAGTGAAATGAAACTCGAACCTGAGAAACATTCCAGTAGTTTTATTTGTTGTTTTTTTTGTTTTGTTTTGTTTTCTTTTTATTTGGGCAGGGGAATCTTCTTTTGTTTTGCTTTTGTTTTGTCAGTAATGTAATTATGCAACATCTATGAAGACAAATTTTAGGACACATTTTGGACATACATATCAGAAAACTTGTAAATTGAGGCATCTTTTTCTTCAATGGCACTATCTTCCTGCTTCATTAGGACTGTATTTTTTCCTCTTTGCCCAGGAAAAAACTGCTCCTATCTCCAAAGGCAAGTTTGAAATTCTATTAAACTTAAATTGCTCAGTTACTGCAGGATCCACACACATACACACACACACACGGACAGACACACACACACAAGCGCACATACAAGAATTTTGGGAAAAAAATGAGAACCAAGTGGTAAAAAGGCATAATACATAAAAGAGGGAATGAAATTTAAGAAGATGAGAAACAACCTGAGAATAGAAGCGGAAGAGAACAAGGATCCGTTAATGCACAGTCGGCTTTTGAATTGGGAAGTCTGAAAGAGCAAATCGCTTCTGAAGCCAAAACGCACGACAGTACTATAGATTTCCAGATAATTAGGCATGAGAAATGGTAAGTAATATATTCACCTCCTGCGTTTATGTTCTTTTAAGGTATCCAGCATTTTTTTTTTTTTCCCAGTGGATAGTTTGAGGTGTCGAAGTCAGCTGAGGCTAAAACTGAAAACTGTGGTGGAGATTCTTCTAAAATAGTTTTCTGGCAAGCATGGGTCAATTAATTTGACTGCTGCAGTTGGCCTCCTAATTTGCACTGTCTGAGTACCGAATGCAAGCCGCGGACCTTTTAAAGGGCTCGTCTCTCTTTCTTTTCATTTAAGGAATATAGCAGCAAAAAGCACAGAAGGAACAGCTTGGGGATTGGCTTCACTGTCTATTAGGGATTGGCTGATGACAGGGAATAGGAAGACTGGTTTGGTTTTACAGCCTGGGGACCTCTACCCATGCCACATGCCCTCTTTATACATGGGAGGATAGGATACAGCAGCCTGCTCCGTTTAGGAAATGGTCATTGGGTTTTTTGCCTATTTGCGCCCTGAGGATTTTGATTTCTGCCAAATGTCCCCATATTTGGTACTCTTCTGAATAAACACTTTGTGACATGCTACAAAATAAATACAGTCAATCAATCATGCTTTTATAAAACCTATATTATTTTTAACTGCCTAACTCTCTTCCTGAAGCAGCTTCTATATCCTCAGCAACGTATTAGGGGCTCTAAAGGATAAAAAAGAAGCATAAAATCTAGTTTCTCAACTTTCACATTAAACGAATTCACATATTCGAAACTCTTCATTGAAATTCTACCATTTACTTAATGTTATGCTAGAAGTTGATGAAAAAAACAACAACAAAAATCAGGCTTGGTCTCCACTCTCTGGGAGTATGCATACCTATGAGACCAGACATTTGGAAAACAAGTAAACAAACATAATACTGACGTGTCTTAGGAACGAAGAAGAAAATTACTAGGCTGCTAAGTGTGGAGTAACTAGGACATCTAACCTGGATTGTTGGGAAATGTAAGCGCATTCAAGGAAGTGCAATTTTAGCTGAGTCCTAAAGGCAAGAGTAGTGGACACACAGGTGAAGAATGGGAAGAAAGTGGCCTAATGAAGAAAGAGCAATTGTGAAAGCTTGGAGCATTTTAAGGAAAATGAAAAGAGACCACGTGGTTGAAGCTCTTGAGCGTAGACACACACTATACTTCATCATTTCTTTACTGTTCCAAGAAATGAGTTTATCCAATCTTTTCCTGACTCCCACAGTGAAAGATATTAAGAGCTGTGGTCACTTGGGAAAGAGGCCTTTGAGGAAAGTAGGAGAGAAGAGCAAAATCAAGGCTGGCAAGTTTGCCATCTTCATACCATTGCTAAAGGCAAAATGAAAGGAAGTGGAAATAGCACTAAGATAGGAGCAGGAGGCTTGGTTTGGAATTCCGGGTTTCCAGTTCATTCCTTTAAGATCCGGGACAGGCCACTAACCATGTTAGAATTTTCTCTTTCTTATCAATAAATTGAAGATGATCTCTTACAGGGTAGTTTTGAAGCTTATGATGTAGAGTACATGACTTTTGAAAGACCTAAAGTGATATGCCAACGCAAACATATGGGCTTCAGGGCTGTTTTCTCAATTTCCAATATTCAGATTAAATCCCTTTGCATAACTTAGTCTCTGTATGAAAGCAGCCCTCACAGAAACATCCCTGTGTTCCAGATCTGGTACGGAAACAGAAGGGCTCCTATTGTGTGTGTATATGTGATGAGTGTATAGTGTACATGTTGAGTGCATGTGCTGTGTGTGTGGTGTATATGTGGCCTGTGATTATATGATATGTGGCTTGCATGTATATGTTTCTGATGTGTGTATGGTGAGAATGTGTATGTTATGTATATACACACACATGTGTATATGTGAGTGTGGTATAAGAATATGTGGCGTGTGGTGCTGGGAGATGCACACAGGCTGAAAGTCAGGAATTATGGGGAAATATTCAACTTCATTCCAATTTGCTGGAGGAATCCCAGAGATAGTACATTGATAAATCCACAGAAATTGCTGGCTTCAAAGTAAGCCTAAGCCTTTTGCTTTCTAATAGTTGTGTAGGGAACAAACCAGAACACTCTGGGAAGAGTAAACTGAATCTGGGATGGATCAGAAGATTGAAGCCCAGGCTAAGAGGTATTTTGAATAGGTGAAAGTGAGCAAAATTGAAATGGGAATTAGTTCCCCTAAATGAACAGGGACTCTGAAGAACAAAGGCCCCTGGTATCACCACTCTGATATTTCTAAGCACACTCAACAGAGGGCTTTGTGCTATCCAAGCTTGGCTTTGTCAACAACACTTCTAAAAGGCTGAGGCTGTCTGGCCAAGGACTATAAAGATGAGGGAGTGAAAAGCCACTGCCAGGAGAGTGCTCTCCGTCATGTGCTGTAGCAAAGTCTCTTCAGGCCAACCTGCCAATCTGGGGCCACTGGCATCTGAGGAGAGGAAGGGAACCCTTTCAGATTACACCTGTTCTGATGCTTGTCAGATAGGAAGCAAGTGTAGTCCTCAGGTTTTCTCTAATCTCCCTATATGCAACTGTGTAGCAATCAGCAAACAATTGTATCCTAGTCCCTATACCCCCTAGATTAGAGGAGAGCAAATTGTGGAAAACTAAGCAAGACACAGAGACTTAGGCAGCCTTTCTCAGATTGCTTGTCTTCTGGTTTGTGCAAATGGAAGCAAAGCATCCTGGGACAGTAGAGACAAGCATGGCCCCACACACTCTCTGGACATTCACTGCACTGATTGCACCTCCAGGGCACATTAGAGGGGATTTTTAAAGTACAAAACTGCACCCTGAAATTCTATTCACCATGTTCTGGGGTACATGCCCCTCTCTGAAAGGAGAAAAGAAAGAAGGAAATGTAGTTCTTCCACATAGAAAATTCCTAGGCTAATAGAGGAAATCAGAGGGCCACTCAGGAAACAATCTCAGAAAAGGGAGACACCAGATATACTTAAGTATTAAATTCAGTTACAGAGTCTAAGATTTAAACTCCAGAGATGGAGGAAATCTGTGAGAACATCTTTATGAATGGGTCTTGAGTTTGGTCCTAAAAATAGATGGATTATGCTAGACATGCTGTCTGAGGGTGGGAGAGAAGGGGAGGGAGAGGGATTGCTTGAGTGGTATAGGAAAATGTGAGTGCTTTTATAATCATTTAGGTTCTATAATTACAGTGCTTAAAACCTATGAGGTTTCTAAAGACCTACAAAAATCATGTTTGAGAGTTAAAACCATGGATATAGGTCCAGAATCCCCCTCAAAAAAAACTTAGATAAATATTTTACAATATTTACAAAGCATAGTATAACTTCAACTAATCAGCTGTACCTTAACACATAAATGTGGTGTTTGATGTGTGTGTTTGGTAGAATGTGTGTTAAGATCCCCAAGAGAAAGAGTGCTCAGGAACCAAGAAGTTCTTAAAGCAACCTTGTTTTAAAAAGAAAAATGACAAGGGGATACCTAGAGAATATCACTTACATAGACATTGTTTGCTTTATCTAAAAAAAGCAATGAAGCTTCTAAATTGGATTCTCCAGAGACCTGGGAATCACGAAACCATAAAGTAGAGGGACTACAGAAATCTTACAAAGATAGAAGGAAGTAACTTAATTCGTGTTTTGAAGTAAATCAGACTAAGCAGTATTTGGGGATTGTTCATAATCAGTGAAAGAACAGAGCACACACACACACAATCGTTTAGTTGTGTATTATTTGTGCTAACATCTTGTCTAACAAATGTTTATGCTTTGCAGCTAAAGCTAGATTTTTTGTTTGTTTGTTTTGATTGAAGGAAATGTCAACTAACCACAAATGTTTGTTATTAACTCTGTGAGTTGATCAAACAGTGGGAATCCAGGGTATTTGGTTTATAATCAGGCACTTCTGTCGACCTGCTGACAACTTACCAGATAGCAGGCATAATAATTTGGAATGCCGGCCTTATAAACCCAATCTATGAAGTAACATCAATCATTACACATGTTTAAGGAAAAGCCTTAAGAATTAACAAGGGAATGTGCCAATAGTTTTCTCTTTACAGCCCCATGTATCAATTGATACAATATAGCTGTTTGTTATGTCATGAATCTTGATTTGCCAAAAACTTGTTTTCTTCTTCCAAACATCGGAGCTACATACTGTAAAAGGCAAATATGACAGTTATATAATTAAAAGGAGTAAGTTCTTTCACGATGATCAGTATCATAAAGTAGCTACACTGTATTCAATCACTACTACCTAGGAATACATCTTGTGTAATGTTTAATTAAATACACATTCAGTTTATGCCTCTGGATTTATTTACATCAATAATAGTCTAAATTTTGCAAAAAACAGAACAGATCCTGGCTAACTTACTTAAATGCAGTCTGTAGGACATAGGCAGCTGTAAACTGTTATTTTAGTAAATGTTTTGCTATGAAGATGAGAGCTACAAGCAACAGAATAAATCTTTAGTGGTATATTTAGAATTGGGCTAAAGCCAAGACCAGGAGATATTAAGTACTATATATATGGTACTTTATATATATATAACTTACAAAGACATTGTTTGCTTTATCATATATATATAGAGAGAGTATATATATATATATATATATATATATATATATTACTCTTCAACTTTAACGTGAAGTTCTTCACAGACATTCAGCACTTGTTCTTATGCAAATTCTATATCTTATTGGACATGATGCATACTTTCACCTGAATTTGAAAAATAGTAAACTGAGTATGAGGGGGGAAATTGTGCCCAAGGTCACAGAACTCATTTTAGGAAGGACTTGGTCTTCCAACTCTCAATCCCGGTTGTTCCTATGATTTTCTCATGTCCTGGAGTTCTATGGGGCATTAATTCTCTTTGTTGATATTATGTGTTACAAGGACAAAACAAACAAACAAACAAATTCATGAAGAAAATTTTGTCTTAAACATGATGAAGTAGGTTCCTTTACTATAGGATTGCACAGAACCTCTAAGCTTTAATATGATAGAGTGTGTTAACAATTTATAAGAGGGGTATAAAAGATGTATTATTTTCCAGGCTTATTTAACCAAAGATCCTGTTCTAGGTATTGAAAACAGCACCTTTTGGAAACTTACATTTCTTCATGAAATCCCTACCAATCTCAGAAGAAAAGAGCCCTCTACTATTGGCTTTATCATATCTTGTATATTTGATACTATTGTTTATGGAATCTTTATTTTATTTTTTGTGGAAACAGCAGCTGGCTATGTTGCCCAGGCTGGTCTTGAGCTACTGGCAGCAGGTGATTATAAGTATGAGCCATTGCACCAGTAGAGACTATCATTGATGTTGATACACAAGCATTTCAAGTCTTGCATTCTTTGTTTAATAAATTTTCAAGGCCAAGTAAGGAATGCCTAATGCAGTTTGTTTAAGAAAACCCGGTTAGTGGTTTAGACAGATGCTTTCTGGAATAACATCCAGTAAGCTGTGACTGGAACGCTATGAAATGTTTTGCACATAAAATGAATACTTATGCATGGAAAGTCAATATCTGTTGTGAGTGGTTATCATCTAGTTGTTAGTTTGAAGAGTTTGGAATTAGAGTAGTTCATTCCATATGAATCCGTCATTCCTCAATGAAGAAGCAGGAGCGGGGAAGTTTACACAGATCTAAATGTGTTGTGTTCTGGCTTTGTCTCAGGTTGGTTAAAAAAAAAAGCACAGCTCACTTCTTTGTAGCACATGATATATGCAAAAAGTGGGCATTGCCAAAAAGAGAACTGGCAAAGAGAAGAGACTTTGCTAGAAGAGAACTGCCTTATCTTCAAAGGCAAATAATACTTCATTGCATACCACAAAAGATTCTTGACATTTTATACTGCACAGAGCAGGTAATATGGTAGATATTCAATAAACCTACTTTATTAATTAAATAACATGGAGCTCCTTTTATTAAGACAGAAAAGATGCTTTATGCCTAGATATGATTCTTTTATACCAATGGTATGTATTTTAGACCAGAAGTCCTGAGAAGGCAGAGACTATGGGGTCTTCCTGACATCAAATCAAGTATAAAATTTAGTCAGTTCAGAAGAAGACAGAAAATCTATTTATATGAAATTTTGGAAGACAATAAAAGAGGACTTCAGACTTAGTGCCTATGCAAATCTTTAGCTTAACTTTTCAGCCACCAATTAGACAACACAAGGAGCTTCTATGTTTATAAGTGAGCTATTGCACCAAGGCTCAATATCTGTCCAAAATAAATATCCTTCCAAATTTTAGCCACGTTAATACAGAATTTGTTTCCTATTTTTGCATCCTCTTCAGCTGCTGCTTTTCCTTACATTTGTTTATTTGTCGCTCTGCGAAGAATGTCTGCTGTCTTGGTGGTTATTTCTCTCTCTCTCTCTCTCTCTCTATATATATATATATATATGTATATATATTACTTCATAGAGCAGGTAATATGGTAGACATTCAATAAATCTACTTTATTAATTGAGTAATGTGGAGCTCCTTTTATTAAGACAGAAAGATGCTTTATGCCTACATATGATTCTCTTATACCAATGGGATGTATTTTAGACTAGAAGACTTGAGAAGGCAGAGACTATGGTGTCTTCCTGACATCAAATCAAGTATTAAACTTAGTCAATTCAGCAGAAGACAGAAAATCTATTTATATGAAATTTTGGAAGACAGTAAAAGGGAACTTCAGACTTAGTTCCTATTCAAATCATTAGCTTAACTTTTCTTACTTAGCGGGTACACACACACACACACACACATATATATATATATGTATCTACTATTAAAGATTGTGCCTTTACTTCAAGTAACTGTGAGAACCGAACAATAGCATCTGCCTAAGTTAATTTAGTACTAGTGTTTTATTTATCTTTTTAAAACAATAAAAATTAAGCCAAATAGCAAATAGTCAATTATACCTACTTTAAAATTAGGCAAAAGTATATACATATGTTAAATATAAATTTAATTTGGAAGAAGATATATATATATCCTTTAAAATTAAGCAAAAGGCTATATATTGGTTAAATATGCATAGACCAATATATAGATTTTGCTTAATTTTAAAGACTATATATATTACATATATTTATATATTATATGTACTATATATTACATATTTTAACTTTTAGAAGCTGAAATTATCAAAGCAATAAAAATAAATATATGAAAAATATGAAATATATTAATCTCTGGCAAGTCAATATTGAAGAGTTTAGGCTTTTGTGTATGCAATTTACATTCACATATAAACTATTTTGTTTAGCTAGCGGTGGTTTTACACTTAGGACCCTCATTTTTTCATCTTTTTTCTGCTAATACATGAAAAATATATAATATATTTATATATTATATATAATTTTTATATATTATATATTATATATAATTTTTATATATTATATATAATATTTAAAATATATATAATACAAAATATATTATGTATATTTTATGTATATATATGCCTCACAAGTTTTGGTGATGGGTAATGGCCAATTATGTTGGATTAATGCAATGAGAAACACTTGGAAAGCAGAAGGAGTTTTTTTAAAAAGCAATAAAAAAAAATCACACACTGTATGATTATAAAAACATATTTAAAAAGTATCTCCTGTGTGAGTTTCTTGCGTTCCTGTTCCTTACTTGTGTATTCATTGAAGAAAAGTCTTCGTTCTCACCATTATTAAATGAAAGATGGTGTTCTGTAGTGCTAAGCCAACATGAATGAATAATGAAAAATTACAGAACCAGAGACTACTTGAATTTGTAGGAACCTTAGGGAACATCCAATTCAGCCTACATGGTGTAATGGTTAAGAGCAAGGGCTCTAAACTCAACTGTGTTCAAATCTTATCTTCTCTTTCCTACCTCTTTCCCTTTCAAGAGGAATACATTTTCTTTGCTTTGGCTTCATCTGTAAAATTTAGATAGTCATTGTGTATAGCTTCAGAATTCTTGGGTTGCTTAAATGAGTATAGCACCTAGCACGTAGCATATATCTCATAAATGTTAGCTGTTCTTGTATTATTATTACCGTTTAACAATAATAATAACCATTGTTATTAATGACCCTAGTAGTAAAAGGATTTAACATAGGAGGAAGCTGAATTGGGAACAAGTTAAGTGGATTTTTAAAGGTCATATAGAAAGAGAGAGAAGAGTAGCTTCATTTCCAAAGCCATGTGTCATCTAAAATACATGCGTGAGAATAATTTATTTGCATTCTCCAACTCTAACATGCCTTGCCTATGTTCAGGGACCTCACCTAACTTGTGTATTCTTCTATTCCCTGGCCTGGGATATCATTGTCATGTGGTAGGAGTACTAAAAATATATATAAATGAATGAGGAGCAACTGCAGAGTAGCACACTTATTACAGAATGAAGAAAGTGATCAAATAAATCATGAAGTTGTACCTTAAAAAATAAACTTAAAAAATGTAAACTTCAAATTATCAGGATGAATAATTATGATTTTTATAAATGTTGCAAGTTTTAGGGAAGTGAAGATAATACAATTGAGAAATACATTAAAACTGTAAAGAAAGTAATAGTGAGAACTTTTAGAAGCTGAAATTATCAAAGCAATAAAAATAAATATATGAAAAATATGAAATATATTAATCTCTGGCAAGTCAATATCGAAGAGTTTAGGCTTTTGTGTATGTAATTTATGTTCACATTTAAACTTTTTTGTTTAGCTAGTGGTGGTTTTACACTTAGGACCCTCATTTTTACATCTTTTTTTTTTTCTGCTAATACATGAAAACCTGCTAATAAATTGAGCCTAAGTATATTTAGTACTAGCAAGTGTTTTATTTATGTTTTAATACATGGAAAATGAAGCCAAGTAGCAAATAGTCAATTACATGTGTTTTAAAAAAAAGCAAAAATCTATATATTAGTTAAATTTTATTTAGTTTTTATAAGTACCAGCAACCCTTCAGTCACAGTTAAAAGGTGGATAAAGATATAAAAATATAAAGATATCTTTGTTATTACTTTGTTACTTTGGGCCCTACTTTTTTTAATATTAAGTTTTGTTTTGTTATGTTTTGTTTTGTTTTGTTTTGTTTGAGACATGGTCTAGCTCTGTTATCCAGGCTGGCGTGAAGTGGTGCAATCATAGCTCACTACAACCTTGAACTCCTGGACTCAAACAATCCCCTGTCTCAACCTCATGAGTAGCTGGGACTAAGGTAATTTATAGATTCAATGCCATCCCCATCAAGCTACCAATGACTTTCTTCACAGAATTGGAAAAAACTACTTTAAAGTTCATATGGAACCAAAAAAGAGCCCGCATCGCCAAGTCAATCCTAAGCCAAAAGAACAAAGCTGGAGGCATCACGCTACCTGACTTTAAACTATACTACAAGGCTACAGTAACCAAAACAGCATGGTACTGGTACCACAACAGAGACATAGATCAATGGAACAGAACAGAGCCCTCAGAAATGATGCCGCATAGCTACAACTATCTGATCTTTGACAAACCTGACAAAAATAAGAAATGGGGAAAGGATTCCCTATTTAATAAATGGTGCTGGGAAAACTGGCTAGCCATATGTAGAAAGCTGCAACTGGATCCCTTCCTTACACCTTATACAAAAATTAATTCAAGATGGATTAAAGACTTATATGTTAGACCTAAAACCATTAAAATCCTACAAGAAAACCTAGGCAATACCATTCAGGACATAGGCGTGGGCAAGGACTTCATGTCTAAAACACCAAAAGCAATGGCAACAAAAGCCAAAATCGACAAATGGGATCTCATTAAACTAAAGAGCTTCTGCACAGCAAAAGAAACTATCATCAGAATGAACAGGCAACCTACAGAATGGGAGAAAATTTTTGCAACCTACTCATCTGACAAAGGGCTAATATCCAGAATCTATAACGAACTCAAACAAATTTTCAAGAAAAAAACAAACAACCCCATCAAAAAGTGGGCAGAGGACATGAACAGACACTTCTCAAAAGAAGACATTTATGCAGCCAGAAAACACATGAAGAAATGCTCATCATCACTGGCCATCAGAGAAATGCAAATCAAAACCACAGTGAGATACCATCTCACACCAGTTAGAATGGCCATCATTAAAAAATCAGGAAACAACAGGTGCTGGAGAGGATGTGGAGAAATAGGAACACTTTTACACTGTTGGTGGGATTGTAAACTAGTTCAACCATTGTGGAAGTCAGTGTGGCGATTCCTCAGGGATCTCGAACTAGAAATACCATTTGACCCAGCCATCCCATTACTGGGTATATACCCAAAGGACTATAAATCATGCTGCTATAAAGACACATGCACACGTATGTTTATTGCGGCACTATTCACAATAGCAAAGAGTTGGAACCAACCCAAATGTCCAACAACGATAGACTGGATTAAGAAAATGTGGCACATATACACCATGGAATACTATGCAGCCATAAAAAATGATGAGTTCGTGTCCTTTGTAGGGACATGGATGAAACTGGAAAACATCATTCTCAGTAAACTATCGCAAGGACAAAAAACCAAACACCGCATGTTCTCACTCATAGGTGGGAATTGAACAATGAGAACTCATGGACACAGGAAGGGGAACATCACACTCCGGGGACTGTTGTGGGGTGGGGGGAGGGGGGAGGGACAGCATTAGGAGATACACCTAATGCTAAATGACGAGTTAATGGGTGCAGGAAATCAACATGGCACATGGATACATATGTAACAAACCTGCACATTGTGCACATGTACCCTAAAACCCTAAAGTATAATAAAAAAAAAAAAAAAAAAAAAAAAGTGCACTCACCATGTCCAGCTAATTTCGAATTTTTTTTGCAGAGTTGGCATCTTTCTATGTTGCTCAGGCTGCTCTCAAACTCCTGGCTTCAAGGAATCCTCCCAGTGGGACTTCTAAAGTATTGGGATTACAGGCCACTGAAGCTGGTCATAAGACTATTTTCTGTCACCACCTAGATTACTCTAGAAATTGCAATATCAACAGGGATAAAAAATTGTTCAAAGGGATGAAAAAAGTATTTTATTATTTATATGTACAAAGATATAGATGTGTGTGTATAGAGATGTACGTGTACACACATATATATAAATAATAATACATAAATAGAAATACAGTGTATGTGACATACAAATTTAGTGAAATTTTCTAAACTAGTTTTAGGAAAAAAGTTGTCTAAAAAGTCTCCATAGTGCAGGAAGGATAATAAAAAAATTAGGAAAACTGATCTAAAACTTCATATTCAAATCTGGTCTGTACTACTCTGTTTTGATTCAGCAAATGCATAATTTGCCTCTTAAAAATTTGTTATGTAGTAGCTTGATTTTTCTTAACCCATCTCCACTAAGGTTTCCTATGAGTTTTCCTATGTTTAAAAACAACTAAAAGTAGAAAAAATCTGGGTTTACATCCCAGTTTTCTTTAGTTCTAGTCAACTACTCACAGCCTGTATTTTCTTTAAATCTGCACATTGAAATAATAAGAGCACCTACAAATGGTAAGAAGAACTATTAAGGTAATATAAGCCAATCTTTTAGCCCAGCATGTGGTAACAGGATGGGGTACTCCGGGTGAGTGTAGTCTTTACTATTATGATTGTTCTAATTTTGAGTTTGAACACTGCCACTTCTATAGGGAAGCTTTAATACTCTTGTTTTTAAAGCCAAATCTAAACAGATTTAGAATATCCACAATGAATTAAAGGTGACAGCCTTTTTTAATCTCCTTCTTCCCAAGCCATATTATATTTGCCATTAGTTTAATCCAAATAAATTACAAAAAATTACACACATACATATATGTATGTATATGATAAATATGACAATAAATACATATGTATGAGACTATACATGTGCATATTTGTCATATATACATGTATATATGTATACATATATATTTGTCATATATACATGTATATATGTATACATATATATTTGTCATATATACATGTATATATGTATACATATATATTTGTCATATATACATGTATATATGTATACATATATATTTGTCTTATATAAAGTTATGTAAGACAAAGATCAAAGAGATAGAACACTTTAGAGAAAAGTGATTAAAAAGAAAAATTAGGCCATGCACCATGGCTCATGCCTGTAATCCCAGCACTTTGGGAGGCTGAGGTGGGTGGATCGCTTGAGCTCACAAGTTCGAGACCAGACTGGGCAACATGGTGAAACCCCATCTCTGCAAAAAAATATTTAAGAATTATCCAGGCGTGGTGGTGCATGCCTGTAGTCCAGCTACTCAGGAGGCTGAGGCGGGAAGATGGCTTGAGCCCAGAAGGCAAAGGTTGCCGTAAGCAAATTAGTACCACTGCACTCCATCCTGGAAGATAGAACCAGATTTTATTTCAAAAAAAAAAAAAGGAAAAATTAATAATTGCCATTCAAAACAATTTCTAGGAATGCAAGGGGAAACGATTAACAGCCTAGTTTGCAATTCAGAATAAGAGTATCCTATGGAAAGAGGTATCAATTATAATTTATTATAACAAACACTGCAAAAAAATCAAATTATTTAGCCTTGTAATTTTTTTCCAAATTATATTTACCTTTCGCACAAGTTGCAGCCAAAAAAATCATCAGACATTTATTTATACAGCACTTGAACATTAATTCAAGTGAATGAAGTTTGAGTAAGTTTGAGTGATTGAATGAATGAGTTAGAGTGATTGAAGTGACCTCAGAAATGAGAAGATATCTGCTGATATAATTGATTGCTCATTTCCTTCTCACCTCCAAGGCTGTTTGTTATAACTAAGATTTTCATAGATTTTATTTTCTGGTAAAGTGGTATCTGAATGGTGAATAGATGGAAAATGAGAAAGATTAGGAAAACTAACTTGTAGTGCCTGACAGCAGAAACTAAACTCAGGAGAGCTGGGCTGGTGCAAAGCTGGAGATGTGTCTTTCTCATGTACAATCCTCTATTGAATTACTTTTTTAAAAAGCAATAATTAAATAATAATTAAGCAATAAGCCAACAAGTCTTTTATTTAAGAGACTGCATGTTTTATGACCAGCTAAGAAAGAAAGCATTTGTTGTATACTGTTATTAATTGTAGATTATTTGTTGTGACCAGATCAACAAAACACTATTACTGTAGGCCATTCCCCCTGGGACACAAGAATAACTTTGTTATGCAAAACCTCTGTGTAAAGCTTTATACTGGAATCAGATTTTACTCCAACAGCACTTTCTTCTACATAGCTAGCAGCACAATGCCCTGCTCTCTGACCTGTACTGAAAACATGAGGAGAAAGAATACTTATTACTTCCCTTACTACTCTTCCAGAAAACGTAAAGCTGTGCTAGCAGAGCTCTGAACTAGGAGCTCTTGAGTTCCAGTTCACTATTAACCTTAAAGAACCCACGATATAGTTTTGATGCTTGTCCCTGCCCAAGTCTGATGTTGATATGTAATCCCCAGTATTGGAGGTGAGTCCCAGTGGGAGAAGCTCGGATCATGGGGGCAAATTTCTCATTAATGGTTTAGCACCATCCCCTTGGTACAGTCCTGGAGATGGTGAGTCAGTTATCGCAAGATCTGGTTGCTTAAAAGTGTTTGGGACCTCCCACCCTCTCTCTTGCTCCTGCTTTCACCATATGATCTAATTGCTCTTGTTTTGCCTTTCACCGTAAGTAAAAGCTCCTTGAGTCCTTCCCAGAAGCAGATGCCACTATGCTTTCTGTACAGCCTGCAGAACCATGAGCCAATTAAGCCTCTTTTCTTATAAATTACCCAGTCTTGAGTATTTCTTTACAGCAATGCAAAAAGGGACTAATATAACCCACTTACCATATTGTTTTTCAACTTTCACATCCATATAAGGTAGACAAGAATTCTTGACTTTAAAGACTTCTAAGAGTTTTTATAAGGAGAAAAAGCATTAAATAAAAATAGTTTGTCTCAAAATACACAGTCATAGACATGTATGAGGAATGGCGTAATAGGACAAGAGTACAGACCTGGTTTTTTATCTGAGTTGATATTAAAAATACTTAAAAAGAGCCGTAGCTGCAGTGCAGGTGAAATGGATGCTGGGAGAGCAGTATCAGTGGGTATCATGAGTATCCTAGCACCAGTGGGTTTTTTTTTTTATTTTTTTATTTTTTGCCACTGTAGTCAGCTCATCTAGGACACCATTGTGAACTTCCTTGAATAATCAGTCTCTCTAGACATCCCTGTCATTCTTTCTCCTTTGGGTGGGGGAGTCATCACCTTCAGTGTCTGCCAGACAAGAGAGCTTATTACATTACCCTTATTAAATTTCCTCCTTTTGCTCTTCAACTATCATTGCCCATGCTGTCTCATTTCTATCAGGCTTATAACATTTAATTTCTCCTTTCCTCTGCTATTATTGAGTCCAATTTTCATCCCAATTGTGAGGCTACAGGATGTAGCTTCCTCCTCAGTGAGAGCTCTCCATGGAGGTTTTCAGAGTGACAACCAGACTTATTAATATCATTACTGATTAATCATTTTAAGCACAAGAAGTTTGTTGAATACTCTAGTTTGAACTTTCCAAGTATCTGTGGCTCCTGCCTTAAATGAGACATGGTTTCACTTAAAAAAAAAAATCCCTTGGCCATATCTTCCCTGATTTGTGATCATCCATTGATCCTGAGTGCTATAGTAGATTGAACTATAGGCAGGTCCTTTTAGGAAACCTAAAGTAGTTCTTTCAGAAGCTTTTGATAAAGTTCAAGATCTTTGGGCTAACTCTGAGGGTTCTTTGCAATCAGTTCAACCAACAGTAAGAATCTCTTCAGGGTATCTCTAGTTTGCCAGGATTACTTGCCACTGTCCTACAGTGAGTACTCATTAGTTTACTTAGGATGATTCTGCAGGCTACATTTTTCCAACCTTAGCATTTTCCCACATGATGGTTTCCTAATGTTTATGCTTTATCTCTTCTCCTAAAATCCTACTTACTATCTCAGGCAGTGCTGAAGTCTCCATCTTTCCCACCTAGTTGAGACATCCTCTCTCTGCACATGTTTGTTGTACCTACTTCAGTACCTAGTCCCTTATTTTCTTGCTACACCATCTAATTTGTCCTTTGGCATTGTTTTCCTCACTTTACCTTGTAAATTCTTTGAGGTCAGAAGACATTTAGTGAAACAGTTTTTTCTCCTTTCTTGCAGGTCTCATAAAGATGGGTAGATAATAGGCACAAGGATGCAAGGCACATAAAAGTGTGCAAGAAAGAGTGATCCCCAGCCCTTGTGAAGCATTTGCTTTTCCAACTGGCTCCACACCCTTAACCACCAGATTATACTGCCCCACAATCCCTACAGGTTGATTGATTGGTTTTACTTTAAATATTTGCACATAATCAATGGGCTTCTGTATATCTAGAATACGAGTTTTAACTTCACATTCAAGAATATTTAATGTATTCAAGAATAGATTTTAAATATTTTATTAATGCAGTGAAACTGAATGCAAAATGTTGTGTACATTTTCTTCTGTCCCTTATACTTTGCCCCTTCCCATCCCCAAGAATTCACAGCTTCAGATATACTCTCAAAGGAGTCTATGACCTCCAGAAGATTAGAAACCTCCACACTGAGCCTATGAGAACACTACCAAAGCCAGTCATTTTGTAGGTAGGTAAGGGGTTGACAGGCAGCAAAATAAAGTAATAAGACCTATTCTCATCTTCTCCCAAACTCTACCCTTCTTAGTGCATTTAAACAGTCATTCGAGGAAATGTCTATCCAGGTCTCTTACAACAGGCTTCTATAGTGGTCTAGGGAGAGCTGTTATTTGCTGCCTCGACCCTCCTATGGGAAGTCTTCCTCCCATTCCAGCCCACTGCCCAAAGCTTATCAGTAGAACTGTGCCCCAGGCTGTGTACTGGTGGAATGCAATGCCTAAAGCAAATCCAGAATTAAGGAGTTCCACAGGGAGTGGCCCTGGGGGGGATTAAGGAAACAGGCCTTCGATTTACCCTGAAGCAACAATCCTGTTTCCCCCAAATCCTTCAGGGTATGTGAGGAGTGAGGATCAGCGTGAATTAGTATCTCAAAGTAAGCCTGACAACCAGGTCCACAGTAATTGTCTTCCCTTCTTGTCTTAGAAAAAGAAAACTGAATTTCTGATTTTCTTCTCCTAAAGTACAGTTCTCATTCTGCTCCTATCCATCTGGGCTAATGCAGCCCCAAGTTGTATTTTTTTCCTTACATCTTTGATGTTTGTCCTTCACTTGACTTCCTTCTAGGTTACCACAGACTTTCTGAGGGTCTAGGATAGGGGAGGAAGTGGATGTGTTATGTTAATATACATCTATCTCTTATCTTAGCATGGCAAATCCCAGTTCTCAAGAAGGCTCTTTCACAAGGCTTTTAAATACCCGATCTGTTCCTTTGAGGATCAGTGAATGTGATACACAGCCTTAGTCTATAAAATATGGAAGTAGGGACAAACTAAATTTTGCAAAATGTGGCCTGTTAAATTTACATGATGTTTACTATATTTTATTCATGTATAGCCCCATTTTTTCTCTACTTTTCAAGACTTCACCTGCTTCCTGGTCTGAAGTTTTAGGTCTCATGCAAGACCAACGGGTCTTTTTACACTTTGCCACTAGCAAGGACAGAGGAGAACATTCCAATAGAACATGATGTCCTGGGTCCTGTGGTCAATATATGTATAGTTGCCTTATATAATCAATAGTGACAATGACTCCCAGACCCCCAAGTCCGAACACTCTAAATTCTCCAGTTGTCCTATAGTGTGATGATTTGGAGTCATACTGATTAAAATTCATGAGCGAGAATGTTACTGTATTAGCCTGTTTTCACACTACTGTAAAAATACTACCTGAGACTGGGTAATTTACAAAGGAAAGAGGTTTAACTGACTCGCAGTTCTGCGTGGCTCCAGAGGCCTCAGGAAACATACAATCATGGTGGAAGCAAAAGGGAAGCAGTCATGTGTTACCTGGTGGCAGGAGAGAGAGAGAGAGAAAGAGAAAGAGAAAGAGAGAGAGAGAGAGAAGGGGAAAGTGCCAGACATTTATCAAAAACAACCAGATCTTGTGAGAACTCACTCTACTATTATGAGAACAGCATGGGGGAAACTGCTCCCACATGATCCAATCACCCTACCAGGTCCATCCCCCAGCATGTGGGGATTACAATTCAGATTACAATTTAAGACGAGATTTGGTTGGGGACACAGCCAAATCATATCAGGTATGTTTTAGAGAAAAGGGCTTTCTCTGAGAGGATGAGTTCTTGCTTTTATCTATGACACTTACAGGTAAGCTAAAATTCAAACCAAACACTGTTCATATTTGCTTTCCCTGGTTCTTTCAAGGATTCATCTGGATATCTTGGTATTGTGGTTTGAGGTATTTGCAGTGTTTTTTTCCTAAATCTCTAAAAGGCATTTTTCCACATTCAAAGATATAGAGTCATTTAAAATATGAGGAAGTTTGCGTTTAGTAAGAAGGCAAAGAAAGCAAAAGTCCTACAGTGAAATAATGATGTTGGGCTTACAAATGTGTTCTCATTGGATTTGTTTGAATTAGGATACATACATAAGTTAAATACGAGTTAGGACATAATAATCCAATTCACTGCTACACATATCTTAAAAACAATATTTTTGACCTCAATTTATTTTTCAAGTATTTACTGAACACTTACTATGGCTCAGCTCCAACATGTTGAAGAAATTCTAAATCTTTAGACATCAGTAGTCTTCTCAAAGAGGTATCTGGCCACTTGAAGGAAATAAACTGTATAAATAAATGGCAAAGATACATACTTATCAGAAGAATCAAAATTACTTCCAAGAGTATAGATGTCCTAAATTCAATTTCAGCAAATTCCTGCTACATGTAAACACATATCTTAATTTGATTTATGACCAAACTCTCAATGGCTGTGGATTCTTGGTTAATGATTATTTTATCCTGTTAAACTAACAAGGAGGACCAAATTACAGGATTTAGAAACTTTTGATAGCTTGATTTCTGAATGTAAGCTTCTACCTAAATCCTTTACAAATTTTGGAAATAAGTAGAAGCACAAAAACAGTAATAGTTAGTAGGTTATGATATGTTTGAACATATTGCCAAAATGACTTTCTTCGCATTTGGAGGATGAGATGGTTTGGTGGTTTGTTCTCTCTAAATATAATGATGAAATGTAATCCTTAGTGTTGAAAATAGGGCCTGGTTGGAGGTGTTTGTGCTCTGAGGATGGAGCCCCCTTGAATGCTTTAGTGCCTTTCTTGCCTTAATGAGTGAGTTCTTGCTCTGACTTCACAAGAGATCTGGTTATTTGAAAGAGCATGGCACCTCCCCACTCTCTCTCTTGTTTCTGCTTTCACCAGGTGATGCACTGGCTTCCCCTTTGCCTTCAACCATGATTGTAAGCTTTCTGAGGCCCTCACCAGACGCGGATGCTGGAGCTGTGCTTATACATCCTATAGAACTGTGAGTCAAAATAAACATCATTTCATTATAAATTACCTAGCTTCAGATACTCCTTTGTATCAACACAAGAATGGACTAACTCCGAAGCATATCCTTGTTTATCTCTAAGTTACCTAAATAAGAAAAAAAAAAAAAAGAAATCTTGATGCTCTTTCATGATTCCGTATAGCATTGAAACTAGGTAAGAATTTGAATGGACAAATGATCAAAAATGAGAAATCAGCTGTATAATATGCAACATGTAATGGGTTCCTAGGGCAGAGAGTTCCCACTGTGACTGAGGTTAAATTTCCCACCAGCATTACAAATGGTGACTTGGGATTCTTATTAACTTGAATTTTAGGGTGATAAATGCATTCTTTCCATACTGCTGAGTTTGTAGACTAAGATTATACTACTTAGCTGAGAATTTCACAAATCTTTACAGATGACAAATTTTAATGCTGCTCTTGACAGAAAAGTACTCATGTCTCAATCTTCCTGTGTCTTTAATTCCCCCCTGCCCAAACCTTCACGAATTTTTTTGATTTTCCCTCTTCCTCTTCTTGGCTTAATATGACACAATGGTGAAGAATTTGACTATGAAAAATGTTATAAGAGTTGCAAACCTATCTTAGGTAAAATAATAATAATAATCATTAAATTGTAGGATAACTGACAACTTCTTATGCAACCTGGCTGCTGAACAAAATTATCTTTAGAACAGCAAACTAGTGCTGACGAACTTAATAGGATCTCTTCTGTAATGGCTGATAAGTAGGTGGATTCAACAAGGGAATAGCAGAGTTGAGCAAAGAGGCTGTGATGCTTGGACATGGCTCCACTACTTAAGATAAAGAGAGGAGCTTAGCCATTGACCAAGACTACCTGGGACATGCTGAACCTACGGTAACATGCTACAGCTTATCTCCTTCTTCATTGTCTGCCATCACTGATTCATTCTTATAGCTAGAAGCCATTTGCTAATAATTAATACAAGCCTATATTGATGTGAACGTGGAAAATCCGAAGTTTGCTTTTTCACTCACCTTCCATTCTACAACTCCATTTGCCCTATCTTCTTGAGGTTTGTCTAGTCTGCAAATAAATTATAAAACCTGTCTCGGGCTCTTGATGTGCCTCCATCCTTTTGATATGTACTATGGTTGGTACAAGTGAGAATGGACACTGCCCTTCATCACAGGGAAGTAGAGAGTTGTATGCTCTTTACTGATTTTCCTGGTGTTCATAGTGAAGCATAGATAAGCTGAAAGGATATGCTACCTGGGGGGAGAGTTACAGGAGCCTAGAGGGAACAGCACTGAGCTATGGGGTCCAGGGACCTGGTTCGAACAGGAGGGGTATTTACCTGTGGCAGTGGAGTTAGTACTACTCGGGGGAGGACTTGGAAAGATAGTGCAACACATCAAGAATAAAGAGCAAAGCAATGTGGTGCTAGAGTGGAGAGAATGAGCAATGAGTGCTGAGGCTGGGAGGATCAAAAGCAAGCTGAAATGGGGCCCCAAAAAAATGGGTCAAGACCAACAGTTCAGAACTAAGGCTGTGAACAGCGAGGGGGAGTCTGAGTTCTCCTTTTTTGTGGTACTCAGTGTGTGGCCCTGGTGTGAGGCTTACAAAAATCATTAAGGGCCGAAACAAAGCAAATGTTTAATGTGTGACTAGGTAACAGTTATTATATGGCAAATAATCATTATAAATATTAACGCACATTATTGAACTTTTTCTAAATAATTTATAGATTTATATATGTGCCCTATGTGAGATAAGCATTTTGATGATAATTAAACAATTCAAGGACCATTGTTTATTTGTGTGTTTTGTGTGTAATAATTCTCCCAGTAAGGCTTATTTACCGATCAAAAATCATACTCCTTGGATTTGTCCCAAATTGCCTTGTATTTCTCTGCACTGCAGGGTTATTTTCTCATTCTGTTTTTGACCCTTCATATCCATACTCATGTCTGCCAGCATTTAGAATATAGGATGCTAATTGATTGATGTCTTTGAATCACAAACCTTAGGTTTTTCCTACTCTATAATTCTATTACTCCCTGAATGGTTCTGCATTAAAAGGCCAGCAAGCAAACTCCTTGTAAAGGGCCACAGGAAATCTAGAAAGCCCTAGAGAGCTCTGTTTTGCATTTCCCAATGATGTAGGTATCACCCTGTCTTAACTCCAGCTTTCTTTAAAATACTAGGTTCCATCTGATGGTACTCCCTTTATATGGCATCACTAAACCTTCATTCATCACTTTGATATTCTTTGTTACATAAAAATGTTTTCTTTCTCTCCATCAGTCTTAGCAAATAGGGAGTGAATTATTACATCAAAAGCATTTTTCACTTTAAAATTCAAACTACAAGGCAATCTTCATACCCTAAATCATGAAGAGCTACAAGCAATTCTGTTCACAGGTGTGGCTGCCACACTGGTTCAACCAAGTAGTGTCTTACCAACATAACCATCATAGAGTCTCCAGGGCACTACATTGAACTGGGATTGTAAAATTACTTTCTCAACACCTCTGTTAGGTAGAAAGATAATATGTATGACTGGAAAGTTGAAAAATAAGATGGGGAAACAGCATGAGCAATATAATAGTATATGATTACTTAGCCAGGGAGACCTATGAGCAAATAAGTCTTACAGTTTAGAGGAGAGATTAATCAGGACAGAGGTAAATTGGAAAGGCTCATTGGAGAGGATAGCATGGGAAAAGGTCTTAAAAAATAATAAGAATTGTTAATAGTAAAGAGGTAGAAGGGAAGCATTCTTGAAGAGAAGAGCAGGTATTATTAAAGTTGAAGAAAATGCATGTGTAGAGGCAATACTCAGCTACACACTTCAATAAAAGCAGTTATAGATGCTGCATCAAATCTGTCCTCCTCCTTCATAGAATGATTTGACATGAATGTGTTTAGAAATGTTGAGGGCTGCCCACCACAGACAAAGAGTTCTACCTAGATAATGGATGTTTCTAATTAGGATCATCCTCACCAAAATAGGGTAGTAAGCATTAATCAGGTCCTTATCTCCTCCTACTCTTTGTTTATTCCTTTGCTTTTCTTCTCCCAAACACATGCTCCCAGTCTACCCCCTTCCCACAAACTATTTGAGTCCTGTTCCCCTAAGGAACCTTTGTTTTATCAGAAAATTAACACTTGTAGTAGTAACTAGTAAGATAGAAAGTTTTGAGTTTTCCAAACTCTAAAAAAAATGCATAGGTTCTCTATAAAAATTCTGAGGTGATAGTTGCTTTCTACAGCAAACATACCTCATAAGAAATATTTTTCAAGAAGCAAATTTTATAATACTATATGATACAATTATGATAGAAAGATAAAAGTTAGATATACCAAAATCAAGAAAGGCAATGGTTCTCCTAAGAACAAGATGTTCCTGAATCATGTGCAGTAATTTTATTGACTGAGTAAAAAATTAGCCGAGCGTGGTGGCGGGTGCCTGTAGTCCCAGCTACTCGGAGAGGCTGAGGCAGGAGAATGGCGTGAACCCGGGAGGCGGAGCCTGCAATGAGCAGAGATCACGCCACTGAACTCCAGCCTGGGCGGCAGAGCGAGACACTGTCTCAAAAAAAAAATAATAAATAAATAAAAATAATAATACTAATGGAATAGTTCCATTCCTGGAAATTTATTACACATGTATAACAATGTTGAAGGAGTGAAAATGCAGGTATCCTGCTGAGGATATAAGAATAATACCATGTTACGAATGTTATGCTATGAATATGGAAATATGGCACTTCACCAAAAACAAAAAACATCTTTTCTTCTTTCACAGGCAAACAGGTTTCTTTTTTAAAATTTTCAACTTTTATTTAAAGTTCAGGGGTATATGTGCAAGACATACAGGTTCGTTACTTAAGTAAACATGTGCCATGGTGGTTGCTGCACAGATCATCCCAACACCCTGTATTAAGCCCCACATCCATTAGCTATTCTTCCTGATTCTCTCCCTCCTCTCACTCCCAACCCTTGGACAGGCCCAGTATGTGTTCTTTCCCCCCTGTGTGGCCATGTGTTCTCATCATTTAGCTCCCACTTGTAAGTGAGAACAGGTGGTATTTGGATTTCTGTTCCTGTGTTAGTTTGTTAAGGATAATGGCCTGCAGCTCCACCCATGTCCTTACAAAGGACATGATCTCGTTTCTTTTTATGGCTGCATAGTATTCCATGGTGTATATGTGCCACCTTTTCTTTATCCAGTCTATCACTGATGGACATTTAGGTTGATTCTATGTCTTTGCTAGTGTGAATAGTGCTACAATGAACACACATGTGCATGTGTCTTTATAATAGAAAGATCTGTATTCCTTTGGGTATATACCCAGTAATGGGATTGCTGGGTCAAATGGTATTTCTGCCTCTAGGTCTTTGAGGAATCGCCACCCTGTCTTCCACAATAGTTGAAATAATTTATACTCCCACCAACATTGTAAAAGCATTCTTTTTTCTAAACAACCTCACCAGCATCCGTTATTTCTTGACTTTTTAATAATAGACATTCTGACTGGTGTGAGATGGTATCTCATTGCAGTTTTGATGACAAACAGGTTTCTACAAGCAATTTTTCAGCAGTCATCTATAACCTTCGTGAATTTGGACAGACTAGAAACACTGCCATCAGGCTGCATATAGTTATAAAGAAGGTGTAGAAAATGTATATGGCACAGACATTGCACCCAAAGGGCTTCACATCTGCTTGAAGAGAATAAAGTCACTGTCAGATGTCAAAGGAGAATGAAAGCTTGGAAAAAGTAGCCCCAGCTCTCTCCCTCTCTGCTTTTTTGCCTGCTGATTTTGCACTAGTGCTTTCCACTGGCCAAATCTAACACAAAGAAAGCAATATAAAGAAAGCCATAGGAATTATTACTCTCCTGGGCCACAGGACACGAAAAGAAGTGTAGAAAATGAACTGTGAGGTTAAATAGGGAGATGGAATTACAGGAAGAGGAGGCATGAGCAATCCATCTTTTAGCCATCCATCTATTCTTGAAAGTCAAAGAATCCATCTGAGAATCAGCACCCTGCAAGGTCAAGGTGCTGTCCTACAGGCTCTGAAACTGGTCTTAAACAAACAACAAATACATCAAATTTGTATCCTCCATAGCAAGATTACTCAGATTCAAGAATTTGCTTCTAATTCTAGCAACTTTGGATTCATTGACCTTGATGGATTGTATCATTGTTCATAAGTAGTATCTGTCCTTTCCTGGATGAGAATTATTTACATCAGGCTTAGTATGTGACTTATTTGGCCTATAAAATGTGGTTAGAGGAGATATGTATCACTTATCACTTCTAAGCAGTAGTTTTACAAATCAGTGATTGGTTCAACATCTTCTCTTGTTCTTCTGTCTCGTGACCAAAAATGCTTAGATGGAGGCTGCTTTATCAGTCTGGGTCCTGAAGTGAAATCTCTGTGGAACAGAGGTGCAGCCAACCAGTAATAGATACAGAGAACAAAAGAGAAATCAACCTTGTAAGTGACTGAAATTCCATGGTCGTTTGTTGCCACAGCATAACCTACCCTATCCATATTGACACAAACATTAGAGACGATGGCCATTTCACTAAATTGCTAGCTGAAATGTGTCTCTGGTTATTTTGGGTTCCTTAGCCATTCAACAAACACTCATGGGAAAGTAGATTGCTGCTACACTATAAGGGTAAGGGGGGCTAAGCCTTGAACCCATAAGATTCACTGCAGGTATTGGTAATATCCTAATACCACTTTATGGAAAACTTTGGCAAACCAACGTAGACAAGACCATGAAAGGCTCAGAGCCTGTGACTTAAAGGTTTGGGTCATCTCACCAGGTAAAGAATCCTGACCAGGTGAGACCATTCTAATAGAATGGATAACGAGAAAAGGAAGTTATGATTATCAGCTTTGGCCTTACGAAAAGTTAAAGAGTCGGAGAGAAGTATTAATGCTTAGTTTGTGTTAATTGATCTTGGTTTTTTTTCTTGCTTTTTTTTTTCTTCTCTACCTTGCATGAAGCATGCCGGTGGTACCTTATATTACTAATTACGAACAATTTAGAAGTAGGCTTAAATAGACAAACACTGAGATGATACACAGTGGCTGCCAGGACTTTCTTTTTGCCCTATATTTAAAAGGAGAGTTTTATCGTCTATACCAAGGACAAGGGCAAAAGCTGAAGGAGAAAAGGAGTACACTGTGCTGGTTATTCTCCATCTTCCTGGCCCCCTATCTATTATCCATATTGTTTGGACTTCCTCTGTGGCCAGAAGGATTGACCCTAAGGACTATAACTTCTCACTGTTATACTCACGGAATTCTAGTTAAGTACATTGGAAGCACAAATAGGACATCAAAAGACAGAAGGAGGCATAGATCCCTTTCCTGTTGCTGTCTGCATCAGAACACCATCTCTGGCTGTCTCTATCCATTACTGAAGTTTTGTTCTGGGCAGCTCATTCTCCATGGTTCCAGCCCTCTTGGGTTCCAGTAACATTGTTTTCTCTCTCTGTATCTTAGGTGTAGAAATAGTACCAGCTTCCAACAGTTTGTCTCTGGATGATTCAACATGCCTTGCTGAACCCCTTAACTCCTGCCATGCTTCTGTAAACTTCCTCTTTATTTAATGTTTGTTATTTGAGAAGATCCTCATGTGATTAAGATTTTTCTCACTCTTGGCTCCCGATGCTTGCTTAAGACTTAATATATACCATTTCCACTATGATACTAATGCAGAACCACAAACACTCATGCATGTATATGCAGATACTGTAGCTTACCTCTATCTGTCTTGACTTTGAAAAGTTGAATATTTCCAAGGTTTTTGTGTGTGTTTTTTTTTCTTTTTTGGATGGAGGTAAACACTGAACCTGGTTACTTGGGTTGAAATGCATAGTTTTCTTCAATGCATTTTTCTGAGCCTTGTATAATTCCCCTAATTATTCTCATGTTCTCAAATTTTCCTGAAAAGAAAAAGTCATTCTCTTAAAATCATTTAGTGTTCTTTGAAAATAGGCTGTCTAGAAGCTAGCTAACATCTGAGGTAACACTTTAAATTCTTGATTCTTGACTATTGTACCATTTTCTTATTGAAATTCAATCCAAACCAGAAGCATAACCCAAGTTTAAGAAATAATTTGTTGATTTCAGTATGTTGTTCAATTAACCAAAAATTCAAAGGGCTATTTCTGTCAATTGCATTCCTAGGATTTTCGTGGTAGCGGATGGTAAAAAGAGGAAAAGGTTAGTACCCAAGAGACACGAATCATCAAATTGAACAAGGCCAACACACTTGAAACAATTAGTTAATAGTACAAGATGGTATGAGAAAGCATTCTTAATGGGGATGATACAGACTTTAAGACCTTTGGGAGCTCAGAAAAGAGAAAAATCAATAAAGTATAGAATATTCCAGGAAGGCTTTAGCTTGAGGGAACATGCAGTTTGTATTTTGGAGTGAAGGGTTTTAAGGCTGTGTTTACCTTGAGGCACTGGCAGTGTCTCTCTAAATATATGCCACTCATAGGATGGAAGAGGCAATAACACACAACAGTGTCTACTAGCCAACCATTTTCCATAATACACTGATGACACTTGAAACTTGGTGAGTTTGAATAACCAGTATCTACACAAGCCAATGTGCCACAATCACAGAAAAATTACTAGATGAGAAATCAGGGGACCTCTTTCTTTGTGTCCTTCTAGACACAGAATAAGAACAAATGGTAGTGATCTTTCTTTGCAGGACTCTCCTTATAAGGTTTTAATATAAATCTCATTACACTGAAATCCTGGCAGAGTATTCATTAGAACATCACTAACATCTATGTAGAGGACTTAATAGCTGAAACAAGGCATTGGAATTAGCCAATCATTCTATAAATGAACTCATCATGAACCTTTTTTCTAAATTTAGGTAAAATTTCTGGAGACCTTTTCTTTGCTATACAATAGAATGCCACTCAAACTTGTAAACAAAGTATGTTTTGTCTATATTTGTAACTTCTGAAAACACTTATCTAGTAGATACTTAACAAATATCTATTTATAATGATAATAACGCAGACAGATTAATTCGGATTAGAGTTAAATACCAAAATACTATAAAATTTGAGTTAAAAGAGATGTACTGAATGCTGTGGTCTGAATGTTTGTGCCCCTCAAAATTCATATGTTGAAACCTAATCCCAACGGTGATGGTAGTTAAGAGGTGGGGCCTTTGGGAGGTGATTGAGTCATGTGCATTTGGCTTTCATGAATGGGATTTGTCCCCTCATAAAAGAGGCCTGGGAGAACTTGTTCATCCCTTTTGTCATGTGAGGACACAGAAAAATGACATCACCTGTGAAGCAAAGAGCCCTCACCAGACATCACATCTTTTGGTACCTTGATCTTGAACTTCCCACCTTGCAAAGCTGTATTACAGTTCTGATGTTTAGAAATTGCTTAGTCTAAAGTATTTTGTTATAGAAGTTGAAACAGACTAAGACACTGAATTTCTGAACAATGAAGTGTTATTTAGAAACTCTCTTTTTGTCTCTTTTTCAATTCTTCCTTGGAAAGTATTTTATCATTTTTAAAACAGTTTAATACATATGTATGTATATGTATGTTACTTAACATTTATGGAACAACTGTTCTAACTCTCTGCTACACCCTGCTTCTACTTCAATCAAGGCAGTTACAGGACTATAACTGCGTAATTCTTTGATGATGTAATCATTGTTTTATTATGTGCATCAAGAGCCACTGTTTGCCATTGTCAATTTATAAATGGTCTGTAGGACAGAGCAGTAAACATCTGAAGTAAAAGGTTCATGTGTTAGGGGTATTTTAGGCAAGAAGAGAACGAGATGACTATGCAATGACTTTAGTAGGTGAGGAAGGATCTGTGAACTGTATCCCTGCTGCAAGAAGGAAACAGAACATTCCTGCTCTCATGGACAAGGAGGCCTATGTTGGAGGCCTTATGTTCTGCTCACCCTGAAATGTAGCTTGTGTGATGGCTATTGCACACAGTGAGCAAAGAACATTGAGACAGCAAGCAGTAGAGGTATTGGAAAACACAGATATGTTTGTTAGCTCAGGCACGCATGACATCTTTTCAAAAACCTGGTGGAAAAAAAAAAACAGCCTAAAAGAATGATGATCAAAGCCTACATCCAGAGAGCATGTATAGCAAGACAAAATTCAAGACCCTAGTGACATTTATTTTCTGGAACTTGTCCACTTTTATCCCAAAATTAAACTACTAGGGAAACAAAATTCATCTGGTATCTCCAGTACCAAGAGTATGATGACTGTTGACTTAAAGTTGCTGGTGAGCACTTCAGGGAAGACAGTGGAAAACATCAAAGCCTCTGTATAACACTCTTTGCTATTTTGTTGAGCAAAAGAGGAGTCTTCCTTAAATCAAGGCCAAGAGAGATTACTACTGAACAACGCCCCTCACCAAAAAAACACCTAAGTTCTATTTCACTAATAATGTTACTTTGAGTCACAGAATTTGCAGTGATAGACTAAAACTACCTAAAACATATTTTTTCTTGCTTGTTTCAATCGTTTAAAATTGTCCTTAGTTATTCCACATCTGAGAAAAGATATTTGAATAAAGTTTTGAAAGAATTTGGGGGTGGGAAAATGTGTTTTGCAATTGAATATACGAACTTCCTTTGGAGATGGTCTTAAGACATATTAATACTACAATAATAAAGAGGAAGATGGCTGCTATGACTGGGTGGTTACACTAAGATTTTAGAGAGAGAATTTCTACCAGATTGGCCATGCATTTTTAATATATATCCACATAAAAAATATATCATATATACATGTTCATATATACCCACGTAAAATATACGTTATATATAATATATATTTGCATATGTATGTATATATGGTGCAATTTAAATTGTTATATACAAAACTATGTATACATGTACATGTAGACACAAAGATATACACACAACTTAGTAAAACACAAAATATTACAATATCAAGGCCATCAATGCTAATAGAGATTATCAAGTTCAATATCTCTCATTTTAAAGATAAGTACAAGAAAGTCTACAAAATATGATTTTGGTAAGTCACCATGTCTCTAGATTCTCAGTCGCATGCTTTGCCTAACATTCACTTTCCACATTGTTCTTTGTCACTCTAATTATGGCAACATGCCCTTTTTTTTTTTTTTTTTTTGAGACGGAGTGTCGCTCTGTCGCCCAGGCTGGAGTGCAGTGGCGCAATCTTGGCTCACTGCAAGCTCCACCTCCCGGGTTCAAGCCATTCTCCTGCCTCAGCCTCTCCCAGTAGCTGGGACTACAGGCGCCCACCACCAAGCCCGGCTAATTTTTTGTATTTTTTTAGTAGAGACGGGGTTTCACCGTGGTCTCGATCTCCTGACCTCGTGATCTGCCCGCCTCGGCCTCCCAGAGTGCTGGGATTACAAGCGTGAGCCACCGCGCCCGGCCACATGCCCTTTCTTTTCCTCAACTTTTCTGGGATTTTATGGAATTCCTGTATGAAACTGTGTTATTCGACAGTTTTTTTTGGCCTGAGTAAATATAACCACTTGACTCTTCTTTATTTTCCCACAATTTCTTCAGTCACCCCCACTGCCTCTTAGCTGCCAGTGATTGCATTGGTCGATTGCCTGGTAGTGGGGTGAAAGGAATGAACAGGGGCTATCTGATAATCTTTCTAGTTTTCCTTTAAACAAGCTCACTGGAGTATACGTCATCTTCACTAGTTTCCGAGAGAGGACATGTAAGTGTTCCAGTAACTCTGTCACCAGTCTGGCAATTCTTATTGTTGAGTTGCCTTCACAGCCACCTTAGAATCCACCCAAAGAAAATGAACACAATTGCTCCCCCTTAACTTCCCCTTCTCTTCCAAACTGCTATTGTCTTATAATCATATCTCAACTTTGATCAAGCCTTCTGTTACGTGATGCTTGAATCTACTAATTTGAACTTATTCCTTAAATATCTCAAATTATCTTCTTACATAAGGAAACAAATTTCAGTTTCATGAAATCATTTCTCATTATAACTGTGAGCATATTAGTGACCTTAATTTTCAAAAATATGTTGCAATGCTTCTAAATATAACTAAGATTATTGAAATCAGACATTTGTTTCTTTGTTGCCAGTGTATATCTAATAATTATGTACAGGAAGTTGTTGATTTGCAGAAAGGTACCAAGTCAAATTTTCTATAATGTTCTTTGAGTCATAGACAATTAGCTTATCATAGAAAAAAATGGTTTATCAGCTTTGCCTTTTGTCCTAAGTTATTTTTCTTTTCTAAGATCTCTTACTAAAGAATAGAAATAGGTAAACCCAGCAGAGAAACTGAAAGCCTGTTTTTTTGTTTGTTTGTTTTTTGTTTTGTTTTTGTTTTTTGGTTCAGCTGAGCTAAATGTCCTTAGTGGACAGTAAATGTTTTAGCTGTTTTCTGTATTTCTATGCTCCCAAGTTGTCAGACCTCATATATTGGGGTTAACATACCAGACCATCAGTCCTGGTATGCTTAAAATTGCATTTCTTAAAATTAGGCTGCCTGAGAAAGATTTTCTGAATGTGTTACATTGCATGACAACATATTTACTAAATTATTTTTTTGAAAATACATATAGAAACTTTTGACATCAGACAATGATGTATTCAGTCATGAGTTGGGAATCCAAAAGCAGCTCCTGAAGGAAATAGTTAAATGTAATGGGGGATTAGTTATTGTAATAAAAGTGAAGGAAAATAGAATGATGAGAGAGACAAGCATCTAAATAGAAAATTCTGGCCCAGAAAATCCTGGTCTTAGGTCATCTCTGTGCAGTGTGAGAACTCAAGATTAGAGAAATACCTGAGTTGTTGTAACAAACCCAGCTTGGGAAAGTGTCCCATTCATATTGATGCCCATTTAGAAGCTATGCACCTAGTTAGGATTCCTGATGGCATGATGTCAGTCATCACTATCATCATTATTGTATGATGTCTTTGGTGTTCATTTGAACCACCTTCAAGTTGGGGGAGAGTCGGACTGAGAGAATGTCTTCAAAAGGTATTGTGCTACTTTACCCATTTGTCTGTCTTGCTTTTAGGCTCATATTTATCAGTTCAGGAGACCTCAATCAGAGGCTGAGCTGCTGCAATGTGCTGTCCACAAACATACACACAGTGCATCCAGCTGCCTGATGGGGGACCTGCTAATTGGAGAAGTCTGCTCTGGTCCCCTGTCACCAGTTGGCAGACAGAACAGTCTGGGCCAAAGCTGATTTCCAGAGTCAGGCATTCATTTATCTCAGTGATAACAGGGTATGTGTAGAGAGAGGGAGCAAAGAAAGCGAAGGGCAGCTGCAGTTGAGGTGGGGACAGTACTAATGCCTCGGCATCAAGGACATGCTTCACAGAGGTGCTTGGCACTTTATTCCTCTCTCCAAAGTTTAATTAGTCACTAATTATGAACAACTCTCTTTTATTATGGATGCATTTGGCCACTGCTGTAATTTTTTAAAAAACATGTTCTCATCTCAACCAAGTTCCAAATGCTAACGTATCAATGTCAGAAACTGCAGTCAAGCACAACCTGTCCCCAAGTCCCAGCCCCTTGAAACACGATGGCTCATTAATAACTTAAAAAGGATGATGACACTGATACTATTTATAGGTCCCTTCCAGGCAGGTCTGCCAGCGTTAAAGAAATTAACATGGAGAAATTGTCAACTGGAAAACATTAGTGTTTATCAACAGATCAATCAAACTTCAGCAACTATAAACTGTGCTTTTAGCTAAGTGAAACCTACTAACAATGACAGCCACTTGCCCACCTTTCTGGGGAGTCCTGTGTCCCCATATCCAAACCAGATAAACTGTCCCTTTGACACTGCGGCCATAATCCTGCTGCTGCCTATTAGGGAATAGTCTACCTGCCTCTGTCCCACATCCAGGAGCAAACTGGAATGACTGGGTGGTGGCGTCAGTCATGTTTTAATTAGCTTTAACTGCCAGTTTGTAAAGTCTCAAACAGACTAAAATAAATA
Source organism: Nomascus leucogenys (assembly GCF_006542625.1). Lineage (NCBI taxonomy): Eukaryota > Metazoa > Chordata > Mammalia > Primates > Hylobatidae > Nomascus > Nomascus leucogenys. Next base: position 38,476,416 of record NC_044384.1, on the reverse strand, counting down.
CTGGGGTTAGTGGCTCCAGAAGGCACATTCTAGTTTCTTTATGAAAGGAAGACTCTATGATTTAAGGATTTAAGGAGTTTTTATTGGTTCTCTCATCCTTTTAAAGCAGTGCTTGACTCTCATTGTTGTATATTTAGAGATGGTTCTATTTTCATTTCTGGGCTACATCGGCGATGATGACATGGCTTCAGAACCTGAACAAAGCTGGAGAGCCCTGATAGGCTGCTGGTGATGTCATCCCTCTGCCTCTAATGCCCAGGAAAAGCACCAGGGACTGACTGTTTTCCTGACTTTTCTTTCTTTTTTCCTTATTCTTCCTTTCTCCCCCCACCTCTTTTTTTTTTTTTTTTCAAATATAAAAATCTCATTTTCACACTAACAGTGCATTTGGAGTTTCATATCCTAGCAACGTTATCACTAAAGGTAGCCGGTGACCGCTCCATACAGACCAACACTGCTTTGGCTTGATACACAGTTTCAGCTCTCAGGGAGAGGATTTTGTGCTGCATCACACTGAATATTGCGGCTCTGTAATTTCTTGTCATTATAGCAAACCCTTTCACGTGCTTCCTTTCTGTAACCCAGATGATCATCACCTGTCAAATTCAACCGCTCACACTAATTCTAACTAGAGGAACCTGACAATGGTAGGGGCCATGAAAACCAAAGGAGATAGAAAATACGGCAAGTGCACCTAGCTTCAAGATGACAATAGCCTTGACTCATCGCACAGGTTTCTTATCTATCATACAGCCTCACCCACTGCCACCTTTTGTAATTTTTATGCATTCATTCCTAAAACTGCAGGACTAGGGAAATGTTTTTACTGGGGTAGGTTGGGATGCCCTGGGGCACGTAGAGTGGAATAAAAGGAGCTCTCTGGGTCCTGACTTAGATGGTTTCATTTTTGTATTTGGTGTGTAGCAAATTCTGTGTTCTAAAAACAAAAATACAAAAACCAATCCCCGCAGTTTTAGTTTCAACAACCTAGGTAAAACCCTCTCTAAGTCCCAAGTTTCTCATCTCATTAAGTGGGACAATAAAATGCATCTCACCAAGGAGTTGTGAGCATTAAATTCACTGCTGTCTATGGGGCACATAGTGTATAATAGGAGCAAAACTAAAATCTGTCAATTCCATTCCAAGCTTTGTGACACCACTAAATAAACAGGTAACATAACAAAATAAACAACAGGAAAAATAAGCAATAAGGAAAATTAATAAACAGCAAAAACAAAAAAAAAAACAACAGGAGAAAAGGAGAATTGAGAACTGTAAACAATCTCCAAGCCAGGCCAAGGACACTTAGTACATTTTCAACTCCAGAGTCATTTCCCTTCTTTGTAGCACTGCAATTGGCTTTCCGTGGAGCAAACACTACAATGCTAGAATTTGAGGAAAGGTGGAGGCATACGAATAATTCATTTAAAAACCAAAATCTAAAATTTGTTTAAAAATCTGATGTGTCTTCACATGACACAAGAGAGTTTGGATAATCCAAAGCAAAACCCTACCTACAGGATTTCTGCTCAGGAAATTTAGCAGGTCAATAAGCCTCAAAAAAGAAAAATCACAGTTGTAAAGGTGTATTTGTAAAACTGTACTGAATGTTGTGAGAATTACATAATAAATATGAGTCATGGACCTTGCCATCGAGACTTACAATACAATTTTAACATGTAAACATAAATTTGTGAAAAATAAATGAATATAATAATTCAAAACCAAAATAAGAGCTCAAGATAATAGTAGAAGACACATCAAAAGGCAGGGTGTGATTAAATGTAAATTGTATTGTACACATGATTATCTCATAGGAACTAGAAAGAGAAAGATTTTACTTCTAAATGAAATGGTCAGAAAAAGTTTGGAAAAGAGTGTGAGCTACCCTTTGGGTCACAAAAGATGGGCTCGATTTGGTTCAACAATAGGAAGAGGGTGGATGGTCAGACAGAAGGAAAAGTTCGAGAACAGAGAACAGGTACATCCATACTCAAAAAGTAGGTGGAAGAAAATGATCTGTGTAAATGTGTGCCGCCGGGAAATACACTGGAAAGCTCTGAGGGTTCCATTAGAGACAATAGGTCCTGGAATGTAAAGCCATTCATTGTGCATTCAGTGTGGAAGAAGACAGGTAGTCATTTGCATTTAAACTTACTTTTTTTTTTTTTACTTTTGTGGAACTGAAATGCTTCATATGATCTATGCACACATTGGTTCCTTGGTTTTTGCTCCCCCAGTATTTTCTTCTTTCTTTCTTTTCATCCATTTTTTTTTTTTTTTAAGAGTCAGGGGCTAACTCTGTCTTCCAAACTAGAGTATAGTGGTGGGATCATAGCTCTAGCTCATTGTAACCTTGAGCTCCTGGGCTCAAGTGATTGTCCCACCTCAGCCTCTGGATTAGCTGGAATGCACCAGCATGCCCAGGTGATTTTTTTAATTTTAATTTTTTAGAAACAGGGTCTCACTATGTTGCCCAGGTGGGTCTCAAACTCCTGGCCTCAAAGAAATCCTCTCACCTCCCACTCCAATATCTTTGATGCTGTTCATTGTCACCCACCTCTTTATAGACAACAAACCCTGCCCAGATTCTAGTAAAAACCCACCAATCTATTATGTTCTTAGCACTTCAGTTTTCAATGTGTTTGACAGTTACAAATTCTAGTTTTGGTAGAATTTCTTCAGAATAAAATATTCTGTCTTTGTATCTGTTCATTTCAGGGTCCCACATTGTTTTAATATAAAAAAAAGTTATTTTAAACGTGAAAAATTTTTATTCAATTTATTAGATATGTAATATGTGTATAATGCTGAAATAATGAATAATATTTTTCTTCTAATTGATTTGCTCAAGAACATCAGCCTCATACTTTCTTTGATTCTGCACTCCTTTACTTTCATTTTTCTAAGTAAGTTTTATATAGTATGCTATTCTTAATGTATGCTCACTTTTCCCAGTAAACAACATAGAAAGGCCAAGTTTTACAGCTTGCCTAAAAAACTATAGTGCAACCTAGGGAATGATGGAAATATAGTAACCATCAGTCTGGTATCATGCAGATTACAACATATACTAAAGTTTTTTTCCAAGGTATTCCCACCATGTTTTCCTTTTAAATTTTCTGACTCGTTCTGAAGTTTTCACTGCTTGGACCAAATTTGTTTCTTTTCATTTAAATTTTTCAAATCCATCTCTTATAATTTCTAACTGTTCAATTAGACCAGTGGGGCATTTAAATTTTTTGTTGTTGTAGTTACCTAAATTAGCAGAACACCATCCCACTCAGAGGCAGATACTGCAAATTGCAGGCAAAAGGCCAGTCCCAAAGAAGCAACTGCTGATTGCCAAGATATGTGCCTAGAAAAATAAATTCTACATCAATTGATTGCTCCTGTCACATTACACGGGTTATTTTGAATCAATAATTTCATTTCAGAATTAACTAAATATGTTATTTGCACTGACACATTAAATGTTTTCAAGAAGAAACTTTCATGCTCATTGGAGAACAATTGCTGTGATCTCAGGGACAGATAGTATCTTCAAATTACCTGTGTATTCTCTAGATCATAGGCAGATAGTTCCTGACCTGACAAAGGGAGGAGAGTTTCTAGTTTAACGTACCGACGAACAATAAAAGTTATTTTATTCTATAGAGCTTTGTGTATGGCTGGAAGAGAGCCATTTCTAGTTTATTAAGAAAATTTATCCTTTTCAAGCATACCTTTAAAAGTTGCTATTTCATGGCTAGGCACAGCACTTTAGGAGGCTAAGGAAGGAGGATCACTTGAAGTAGGCATTCAAGACCAGCTTGGCAACATAACAAGATCTTGTCTCTACAAAAAATTAAAAAACGTTAGCTGGGTTTGTGGTACATGCCTGTAGACGGAGCTACTCTGGATGCTGATGTGGGAGGGTCACTTGAGCCCAGGAATTAGAAGTTACATACTTCTATGAGCTATGATGGCTCACTCAAGCCTGGGTGATAAAGCAAGACCATGTCTCTAAAATGAATAAACAAATAAATACAAGTTGCTATTTCATTAGTTATGAAGGCTTATTCATCATATCCTTTCTTTCTTTTTCCTTTTTTATGCATTTATTTATTTTTTTATTTTGAGACAAGGTTTCCCTCTGTCGCCCAGGCTGGAGTGCAGGTGCCCAATCTCTGCTCACTGCAACCTCCACCTTCTGGGCTCAAGTGATCCTCCCATGCCAGCCTCCACAGTAGCTGGGACCACAGGCATCCGCCACCACGCCCAGCTAATTTTTTGTATTTTTGGTACAGACGGAGTTTCACCACGTTGCCCAGGCTGGTCTCAAACTCCTGAGTTCACATGATCCACCCGCCTCGGCCTCTCAAACTCCTGGGATTGCAGGTTTGAGCCACTGTGCCTGGCCCATTTTTTCTTTTTTAAAGAAAATTATTCCTTCAATACATATTTATTGAGGGATTAATATGTGACAGACACTGAGTGGATCCTTGGTGAACAAAACAGACATGTCCTCTGCTCTCATGTATTGTTGAAAGAACAAAACAGGGTACAAGGATTAAAAAAAAAAACCAGGGAGGAGACTTGTGAGGTATGATGGTCAGGGGACGTCCCTGTGAAGAGTTGACATTTAAACGTACACATGACAGCTGAGAAGGAGTCATTCCTGCAAAGAGCAAAAAGAGTAGCATGTGCAGAAAGCCTGAATTAGGAAAGAATTTAGCAAGTATGTTAAAAGAAGCCTGAGCTGCTGTAGCAGAGTGCGCCATGGACAGAGAGGTACGAGATAAATTTGGAAAGGGAAGTAAGAACCGTATCAGCCACGGATGTAGGTAAAATATTATTCAAAGTGAAGGAGAAAATACCAAAGAATTATAAGAAGGAATGCAAAATAAGCAGACAACAATTTATAAAGCTCACTCTGGCAGGGCGCCGTGGCTCAAGCTTGTAATCCTAGCACTTTGAGAGGCCAAGGCAGGAGGATTGCTTGAGGCCAGGAGTTCAAGGTTGGCCTGGGCAACATAGTGAGATACCATCTCTAAAAAAGCTAAAATAAATAATAATCATAAAAATAAATCACTCTGATTATTATAGGATAATTGCATTAGAAAGGCTAAGAATGTAAACAGGGAGAATGGTTCAGAAATTTTCAGTAGTTTAGGTGAGAGATGATCGTGGTAGCTTGCAGTGGAGTGACAGCAGTGGAGATAGGGAAAATTAGATTTATGTGAAACACACACACACACACAAACACATACACCAAAAGAAACGTGTGTATTTCATCTATTTCAGATGGATAGATTTGGGTTGTCAGAGAGAGAGAAATCAAACTGAGCAGATGGCTGACTGGTGGTAGCTTTTCTAGATAAGGTTTGAGGGAGGCAGCTTTGGGGAAGAGGAATACTGGGAATGCCATTTGGATCATCTGAATTTTGAGATGCCTATGAGCCATCCAATTGGTGACATCCAGTAAGCAGTTGCTATACACATGGGGAGCTCAAAAGAGAGGCCAAGGTTGAGTTGAAATCTGGAAGCCATCAACATATAGATGCCATTTGATAGCATGGCAATAAATGAGATCATCTAAGGAGAAACTGCAGAACCAATGCACCCCCGGATGAAGACTAGGGGATTTCTAATATTTGGATGCTAGGGGAAAAAGCAGGGACATAAAGAGGCCAAGTAAAGTGACCTGAGAAGTGGAAAGAAAATGATGATTGTTTAGTGAAATATAATCCAAGAAAAGAGAATGATTTGAGAAAGAAAACAGTCCATTTGAGAGAGCCCTCTGTGTTGCAGCATAGTTAAATATTTGCAATGACCACAAGTCACTCCTGCTCTAAGGGTGGGGTCACAAGCCAGCCATCAGTGGCTTCAGTCCCCAGGGAATAATAGGACTTGGCTTCATCTTTGTTTTAATGTCACATTGAAAATATTTCCCAAATATATGTTATTGCTTTATCTGTGGTTATATAATGTTCTACACAATTGGTCTGTTTAATTTTGTGACAGAAATTCAAACTGGTTGTTTAATTGAACTTTTCCATTATTTCTGCTTATAATTTATTTGTGTGTCTAAATATATCCCGAAACACAGACTGGGGCCAATGTACTCAACAAACAAGCAAACAGAAATCACTCAGTGAAGAGGAACAAAACATCCTGTTTCTGAAAGAGGCAGAGAAATTTGTATTTATTTATTTTATTTTTTCACTATTCAGCTTTTGAACTTTGGTTGCTCAAATTCAGGAGATAATTGTTTAAGTTGCCACAGGAATCATCCTGTGGAATCTCAGCCTGAAGCTAGCAGTACTAAAACGTGCAAAATTTGAACTCCAAAGGAAACTTCAGACCCTCATATCATCAGACTGAAAACGTCCAAATGGTTAGAGATTTACCTTTGTGCGTTGAACCTCTCACCATGTCAGTGGATCTCCCACGTTAACAAAACAGGCGGAATTCTGGAAGTTGAAATATACAGGCCACATAAGTTTGGTATCTTGGAAACATAAAAGCAATTAAATGCTCCCTCAACCCACACACAAACATACATACAACACATCATCCCTTAAGACGTGACATCCAACTTCTAATAAAAAATTTCTCCAACAATAAAGCTATGAAAGCAATGCACATTGTCTGAATAAAAGCCTTCTTTTGACGAGAAAATGACTATTAATGAGAACGTGTTCATTTCTGGCATCAAGCTTGAAGAGACACAGGTCATAAATCTCTTTGATCTCCATGCTAAAGCTAGAATCAGGCAAAGAAGCAAGTTCATTCATTTTTTAAAAATCCTTTTGATTGAAATGATTCCATTTAGTTACAAGTAATTTATCATGTTTTTCTTTCCCTTCCCAGGTTCGGTTTGTTTTTCATTCTCGACTCCACCATCACAGTTAAATCTTTGCTAGGGTTCCAGCTCGATGTTACTTAAGGGTTTCTTATTTGAAGGAGGTCAGGCAAAACTTCTAAGAGAAATCTGTACGGGTAGGGGGGGTCTAGTTTGGGAGATGAGACAAACAACAATAAGAATTCATAAATTTTGAACACAAAAAAATGTCTCTCGTAGTCAGCCTGTAAGCTGCCTTGACTTGGTTTAGATGCATCAACACTGCCCTCTCTTGTTTTTTCACAGCTTACATTGAAACTTTGGCTTCAATGCACAACCTTAACCAATCCAGCATCTCTTTCTTCCCATTGCTTCCCAAAAGTCACCACCAAAAACAGAACATAGAGTTCTTATATATTCTCTTCCAGTTCCATTTATTCCCATTTTTATTAAATATGGGATCTTTTGTTTATTTCTGGGTGTGTCTGCTCATGTCTTAATACAAAGGACCTGGGAGGAGCAGGAGGTGTAAGCCTCTTATCAGCAATGTCCCTTTGGACATGTCATGCAAGCAGCCCTGACAGAACTGCCATCTTTTTATTTCTATAAGGATGATGAATTCCACTTCCAATATACTCTGAGAACATATTTGCAGATTGCCATCCTGGCTGCAAGGTAAAATTTGGAGTCCTTTTTTCGATTATTTCAAACCAAACTTCCTCACTATCTGGGGCCTGGGAACTTCCTCGGTGAAAAGAATTAAAGCCTGAGGGTTATTGTGCAAAGATGCAGGAGTGTCTGCACACCTTTCATGAGGCAGAGAAGGCAAGAGATTGCCAAATACTCACATCTTTACCTCTCTTAATTTTCAACAAGTAAAATTTAAAGGAAGGATTTTTCTCTCCATTTCTGAAAAAATTCAGAGAAAATGGAAGATATTCAGGCTTAAGTCACTGATTGGCACAGTTAATTATCCCTCTTGCTTCCCACTCCTGATTAGCATTTTGATTTTGGTCAAATGAGTTGGAATCACAGGACAGAAAGAAGTATTAAAAAACAAAATGATCACTTGAGTCATAGATTCTTAATTTTTTACATGTAGAATTTTGGAACCACCACTCTAGCTCATTCACAGGATACAAGCTATTTTTTTTTTTTAGTGCTTCTGAATACACAAATCTGAGATGGACCAAAATGAGGCTAAGAAAGCTAGACAAAAACCTTCAACAGCTCTTCCCTTCTAGGTCAAATATGTGTTTCGATTTGGGTGGGAAAGGTGTTATAGGAAAGCTCTCAACCTTCTCTTCCCATAAAACCTGTGGGTGAACAAGGGTGAAATAGGTTCCATTTCTTTTGTCTCATTTCATTAATTATTGGTAACCATCTAAGTCGCTGCATTGAAGGACACTGATGACCTGATTGAGCTCAGTAGGGGGAAAAATAATTCTGGGATCTATTAATGATGCATGCCACAGGAGTAAGAATAAGGAAGGAGAGTATCCATAGTTGTTTCAGACTTGGCTTTTCTTGTTAGGAGCCAGCTCAGGATGTGGAAGTCCATGTTTTTCTTTTGCACTTAGAGAGGATTGGCTTATTTGTTTAGCAGTATGCAAAGGAGGGCTTTCCAGAAGTGAGAGACAGGACTGACCACTTAGAGGTGGAGGGAGGACAGGACAAATTTAACTTATTTACCTGAAGAGAGAGAAAAAGATCTTCAGGTTTCTCAGCAGCCAAGAGACAGCAAAACAAGGCATAGAAAGATATCTCTAAATAACAAATGGCCGGAGACAATATTGGAGGAGGGCGAGGCAGGTGTTCACTTGATGAGAAGGTAACATTGAGAAGGATGATTTCAGTATTTCAGTTTTCAACCACTATCAGCTTGTGCCTTTTTCTATGGTGTCCTGCTCATAATTCAGCATCCAGTGTTGTTCTGCTTCCTTTCTTTCTCACTTATCCAAACTTACTCTTGGGGAAACCTCTCACATTGGCCATCCAATGGCTAATATTGGAGATACTTTGCCACTGTCATTGTCAAAATATACCTACTTCCTCTCTAGGCATTTGGAAATGACAAGAGAACATAAAAATGATTTTATCAAATGTCTATGAGATTTTCCTGCCTCACTCCATACTATAGACTTGCAGAGCCCCAAATGGCCAACAGTTTATCTGAATGGGCATTATCAGCTTCTGTTTTCTTGTTGTAATGAAACAATTACTGAATTTTAACTCATCAGGTATATATTCAAATCCTGTGATTCTTTTGCATGTCATCTGGGTGACCTTGGCCAAGTCACTTAACCTCTCTGAGTCTAGTTTTCTATCCTATAAAATGAGGAAAATAATTCCTGCCTTGCCTACTTCACAATGTTGCTGTGAAGATCAAATGAGGTACTGTATGTGAAAGTCCTTTGAAACACTACAAAACACTGCATAGATGCAAGCTATTGTTATAAAGCTGAATCCCGGTGGGTCCCTGTGGTTTTTGAGCCATACGTGTGCATGCTGGGTCTAGTCTATCATTATTTCTAAATATGGCTGGTCTACTGGCTTCTGAAGTTTCCACATGAAATGCAGTCTGTGTATTTGCTCGAAGCCTCTGCTCTATGTCCTCAAATAATGGGCCATTTAGTGTTACATTCCAAACCAGCAGAACCAGCATTTCTGACCTTGTACCTGTGACCTGCAGAAGTACTATTGTATCTCAGAGATAAACGTATCTGAACTGCAAGGTGCTTAAAGATATATTTAGTGCATAGGCATTTCATTTGTCACTGAGCGATTTTACAGTGTCTGATATAAGCTGGAGATTTTATGATCTATAATCAAAGGCTTTTGCAGATACCTCTCCTTAATTTGGATTTGTGACAGTATTAAAAAATGGGACTTTCATCTTTGGATCCATTTTACTTACTTGGGTGAAATAGCAATGTATGCTTTTAAGTGAAAGTCACTTAAAAATTTCAGACTGTCCTTAGTAACACAGGAACTCTTGACACAAACTTGTACTATTAACTTAAGGAAAAAATATTCTATTTCCTTCCTCTTTTGATCACCATAGAATCTTCCTTGAACAGACTGCTTTCACTTCTAAAGCTCAATGAACTAGGGGTCTAATGGGCAAGAATGTAGAGGACATTTATCTTGTTGGAACTGTAGACAGAGCCTTTATCACTGAAAGGTGCATAGCATGATGGAGGTAAAATCTTGGAACGTTAGAACCAGTCCAGAACATTCGGGGTGTTTTTTTAAAGAGTCTCATTTCACATATGTAAAAGCCCAAGGAGAGACTCTTCAGGTGGCCAAATTCTGATAGAGGCTTTTGGGAAAGTGAGCTACTTAGATATTTAGAAAAGAAAGACCATATTTAGATATACAGAGATATTTTATTTTTGAATATCCTTAGGTCCAAGATGATTTGGAAACATTTCAGGATAGAACAATTAAGAGAAAAGCTGTAGAGTTGTATGTCAGAAAACATAATTTAAATGGCTTAATATAAGTAGAAGTCCTTCAGTGGATTAGGCTTCGGAGCTGTATTGATTCAGACCTGGATCAGTTCTACCTTCTCACTTGCTTCTACAGAGCCAGTCTCATCCCAAGACTGGATTCCCCAGTGAAAACAAATTTGTTGCTACAGTTCCAGACTTCACATCTGCATATCAACCACCATCCTGACGAAGACAAAGGGAGCTTTTTTCCCAGCATCTTTAACAGAGATCCAAAATGGACTCATTAGATTGCTTAAACTGGATGCTTAATGAATGTGGCCAGGAGAATAGAATGTGCTGATTGGTTTACTCTCAGTGGGTCCCTGAACTGGACCAGTGGTGAGGCCAGAAGTCCAAATCCTTCAAAGAACAGAATTGCAAGAAGGATAGATACCCTAATTAAAATTCAGTCTGTGTTCAGGGGAGGATCCTGAGGCTTAGTGAAGTAAGATGACTTCCCAAGACCACACTGTAACACAATGAGTAAGGTGTAATCCTCAACTCTGACTGGCATAACCACTGTCCCAGCCTCCAACTTTTATTTTCAACTACCCCAAGTGGCTTCTGAACTTGACTCTTCTGGCTTTTCTCTTCTAACCTGTTGAATAATGTGATGGCATTGCATGACCTATAAGGTCCCATTCATGCTATAATTCTATTTTCCCTGTAGCAAAAGGTGGTATATGTATATGTTTTGCTTCAAAGCTATAGATTTTAACATTTGCTGGTCTAGTATGAATGCCAATCGTGTCTGTATTAATTAAGGTCTGCAATTAACCCAACTAGGTGACAATATCAAGAGTAACTTGAAAACAAGAATGAGTCTGAGATTCATTTCTTTATCAATTCATTCACTGGCAAACATTTATTGAGTTCCTATTATTTGGCAAGTAATATTCTTTTTTTTTTTGAGATGGAGTCTCACTCTGTCACTAGAGTACAGTGGCATGATCTCGGCTCACTGCAACCTCCACCTCCTGGGTTCCAGTGATTCTTCTGCCTCAGCCTCCTGAGTAGCTGGGAATATGGGTGCATGACACCATGCCTGGCTAATTTCTGTATTTCATCATGTTGGCCAGGCTGGTCTTGAACTTCTGACCCCAGGTGATCCACTTGCTTCGGCCTCCAAAAGCTTTGGAATTACAGGTGTGAGCCACCGCACCCGGCCTTGCCAAGCAATATTCTAAGTAGTGGGATGGGCAACCTTGCTACAAGTGTCATCTGTGGACCAAGGGCACTGGTACTCATGGTGAACATGTTAGAAATGCAGACCCTCAGGCCCTACCCAAGTCCCCCATATCAGAATTTGCATTTTTAACAAGATCGCCCGTTGATTTGTATGCACATTAAAGTTGGATAAATACTGTGTAAGAAAACAAGATAAAGTCATTGGCCTTTAACTAACAAAAAAGAAAAATTTTATAAAACCATGTTCTTTTACTTAGGTTATAAAGAAAAATATTCATTTATGTATTCATTAACATGTTACCAAAATACAATTGTATTCTAATTGATTATAATTTTCAACAATGAATTATCAATTCAGAGGAAATTGAGCTCTTGATTCTCTTATCAATGCCAAAGAATCATCCATTCATTCCATTTTATCTTTCAAATGCATAATTACTTCTTAAAAGATTTAAACATTGAGGAGAAATTGTCCTAGGTAATATACATAGCATCTTAGTAACCAGAAAAAAATTGGTAGAAAGTATTACAGAACTATCAAGTGTGGGCTACTGTAACGCTCAGGGATGGTATCTACTGTTTTTTATTTGGAAAATATTCTTCTGATTTATATGAGACGATGAACAGCAGCCTCTTCTGGTTCTTCACAATGAGGCTTTGGATATTACATATTCTGGAATACAGCAGGTTAAATGAAATATTCATTTTATCTTTCAAAACACAGACTGGAAATGTACCCAATGCCCACTGGGAAGTATCAAAGAAGATAAATTATTGGGAAAAGCAGATTTTGCCTTCTTCTTCTCTCTGGTCTATGTGCTTTGCAAATCCAGACTCTTTTCTTTTTTCCTCCCCTTTGGGAGCATTTTAAGAAGATAAATACAGATTTATCATTTTTAGCCCAAATGAATGTTTTCAAAATAAGTTGTGGTGCTGTCTGCCAGCAGTAGGCACTCCTGTGTTCACTAGTAAAATTCTTCCAAACCCTCAGTCCTCATGGGCACCTTTGCACTCTAATTGCCAAAAAGGAAAGGAAAAAAGCCTCACATCAAGTATGTGGCACCCAAGGGATAGAAAAGCAAAGAATATGCACATGAACAGTAACATTTTTCAAAGAAGAAACATAATTTGCTGGAGCAGTGATAGGTGAATGCATTTTTCTACAGATATTCACTCCACATTTTAACCATTAATAACTTCTTTGCCCTGGATGGAAACATTTACACATGGGACCTCAACATGGTCCTAATGGTAACACCTAGTTATCAACCCTAAGATCAGATCCAGGCAGGGTGGTTTTGTAGGCTGTGCGTCGCACAGCTCCACTGTACGTCCCCACAAAGCAACATTCATGCAGATGATAATGTGCATGGCATCTGCAGGGTTGTTCAGCATGGCCACCCACCACCTAAAGTTCCTTCTCAACAACAGTGCAGTCTTTCATCAGAAAATCATTGACACCTCAGCTTGCCATTCCACCTCCTCCCACCATTCCATGCTCACCATAAGTAACTCTAAACTTGGTGAAATGATTCAAAACTTCATAACATAACTCTTCTCCACCTATATCTTCTTTTGGTCCATGACACCTAAAATGAACTTCCAGCTTTTGACTAATTCGTCTTTCCTCTAGGACATCCACACAAAAAAATAATAATTGCCAACTTTGTTTATTTGTTTGGTTTTTAAATACAAAAATAGTGGAATGGTTAAGAAATAGAAAAGATGCATCTGGTAAACAATGTAAGTGTCCTGGGCTTTCTGCAAATCTCAGCCCAATGGCCTGTATTTGCAAACAAGACCACTTCGTTAGTTACATTTTCATGTGGGACATCACATAATGTTCGGAGAACTCTGCTATCTGCCACTACCGTGAACAAAGTTGTTTATCAGAGTTTCTTCTCTCCCTACAATGACTGGGGACACTCACATTTATTCTGTAAATGTATTCCTTTTATTTTGCTGTAAATATCTCATTTCTGTGAATGTAATTACTCCACCTTCAATAGCCACCGAGAACAGGTGCACAATGATATTTGATGAACAAAGAAGAGAATGAATTAATTAATAAACGAGTGTGAAGCACTGTGCTGGAAATGTTTCTACACAAGAATTAAGGAAAACTTAACATCATGATTCAACCATTGAGTTTAGCATCTAGTTGAGGTTCCAAAACCATGTTGAGTTAAATTAAGGTCTAAATCTTTGCCAATTTCCAAATAGTGAAGTGAACAGTAGTGATAATAGTGCAAAAGTCATGGGGTGCGTCAGGGGTTGGGGAGATTGTTAAGGTCTGAAGAGATGAAGTTTGAGCTGCCCTTCGATGGATGTGTAAAATTTATTTCAAATCATGCTAATTTATACATAGCCATTTATAAAGATGGGTACTCTTAATGACTAAGAAAAGTTCATTAACAAAAGGGACAAGAGACCTAGGATTTTTATGTCACCATAATGTTTGCTAACATAAGCACAGTATTTGCCTTACAAATCTGATATAAGAAGACACCATTTCTTTAGGATGAAGCAACTCTCTGAAATCACAATTCTTTGTAGTTGTCTGATGGCAGATTATGTTTTTACCACCTATTCTTGCCTTGATTTAGGACACGTTATAGAATGTTTGGTGGAAATTGGTACTGAATACAAGAGCCTCTCCAGACAATTTTAAAGTATGTGCAATCTAATTAGCAGAGAGAAACCCTCAAAAATGGTGTCTGGACTCAAAGAAGATGAGAATGTCCCTGATCAGAATTCTTCTTAAAATCTATTTAATCAATAGACACATATGTAGTGATCAGTTTGGCATTCATGAATGTAGCATTGGTATAAAAAATGCATCTCATTCTGATGCATTTGGTGCCCCTAAACCCATTCTAAATGTGTCTTTGATCCAGTTCCCCAAATAGTGATCAGACTGGAAAAATAAATAAATAATAAATTTTATTTGTGTGTATTTATTTCTTTAAAATAGCAGCTTTGAAGAATCTATGTGTTGGCCAGGCAATACAAAAAGTAAGGTCCCTGGGTTCTGGTTAAATAAAGTTGCACAATGTTGTGTATGTGTATATGTGTCTTTTTAAAAGTCTTATCTCTTTAACAGTGGTGTTTCTATAATGATTTAATGATAGGTGCTGATGGTTTGGCACTGCCTTTCCTTCTTAACAGTACGAATAAAGCAATAGGGCATCTGTGATATGCAGACATATAAATCTCAAAACAACAAGGGTCATTTGGATTTCCCATTGCTCAGAAAACACCATTTATATTTCCCATATGCTTTATTTATTTATTGAGTGTTTCGTTGTACTTTTTTCTATTTCCTTTACTTCTGAGGGCATTGACCCATCTCTTTCTTAAGACATAAAGAATAAGAACAGAGATTTAAAAATCACAGCAATTCAACATGAAGTCCTCCACTTCCTCTCATCTTTGGTGAAAATTTAATGACGTTTGAAACCTGACTCCATCCTTCATGTCCAGGAGGGTGTTAGTAACTTACCCTTTTATTTCCCCATCGAATATAAATTCTGTCTTTGCTAAGGAAGGATTAGCCAAGAATAGGGCAAAACCATTGTATTCCACTTCAGAAATGGCCCCTGGAGAGTGTTCTGAGTGAACTCTCCTCCAGATTGCCCTGGTCCTCAGCTGGCCCTTTGTACAGAGGAATGAGTAAGCAGATCCAGGGGGGTTATGATGCTTTTCTCTATTCCTGCAACCCTGAGGAACAAGTAGAATTCACCAAGGTATCTTTGCTTCATTGTACCTCATTGTCTGTACCTTTTATCATTTGATCTCTTGAGATTTTAATGATTTGATGATGATCTGTTTGTCAGGATGCCTGCTAGGATAGACCTGTGAATCTGCTTTCCTGATAGACTGGCACCCCAAGGTATACTTTTTTTAACAAAAGGTCACATCGATCTCAGTGATGCTTTTCCATTATTGAGTCCTGCCATCTATTATTTGCTACTGGCAGGGCCTCTGTCAAGTCCTTTAACCTTCTGAGCCTCAGTTTCTACATGTGTAAAATGGGGATAGCAATATCTGCCTTGCATGGTTGCTGAGATGATTTTTTTAGATTCAACAGCCTGATGTATGTAAGACATAGCAGTGTGCCTGACATTTAGTAGACACTCAAAAAAGTCAGTTTCTTTTCCTTCCTCAGTCTTCATTGAATTTCCACCATGATATGAAGCATGGAAATCCACGTAAATCTGGAAATTTCTTTGGAATTAATGAAAAACGTTAATATTTCTCACATGTGACTAATGATACTTCTTTAACCAAAGCTGAACTCTAAAATCCTTTCGGAGCTCTCTCCTTCCTTGTCCATTATTACAGGAGCTCATATCAGAGCATCTGTCAAAAATTGCAGTGGGACACATTTGGCAGTCACTTTCCCCCTCATTCACTTAATGTTATCCATCAAAGGGCAACCATAGCCAAAGAAGCAACGGTACAAATGAAGATATGGAGCCATGAGAAGTTTAAAGGAAAAAAAAAGTCAAATCGGTTTCAATCGTTGTCCAATGTCTGTGAGATATGACTTCTGCCATTACAGGATGCACTCTAGCACTAACTTTGTGGTTCGGTATATCTATCATGAGTCCTTGAAATGTGATTTCATTACCAGAATTACTGAGAGGACCATGCAGTGCCATGGGATTAACTGGAACTAGGTCATGAGACACCAAGGAGAGTTTTGCAAATACAAATGTGCAAATGGGTTTCTCTGTTCATGGTGGATTAGATCAATCTTGTCTGTAAGGCTTTGGCAAGTCTGCCATTTTGTTGGGAAATGACTGCAGAACATCCATCTTCCCTGGACTCTAAAACAACTTCCCCTCTGTTCTTTGAGTGAGTCCACTAGTGCACAGAATGGAGCCAATGAAGGCAATGGTCTAAAAAGCCTTGCCACCTGAGGTATCTGGGTACATCATCAGACTGATGAGAGGGAGACACATTCACATTGGATCCATTTCACATCAGTTGCACTGCACGGCATAAACAGTAATAGGAAAGGAAAGGCTGGGTGCCCCTGCCACCAGCCTCAGAGCCGCATGAAGTATCACCTAACATCGGCAGCCCGATCCTTCCCTGGACTCTCCGGGAGGCAGTCCTATGCTATGCCTACCTCTTCGTTAGGCTTCTCACTAACAGCACTTCTTAGCACTAATTCAGATAGTAAAATAACACTGCCTCTGCCCCGTGTAATTAAACAGCAGAAGGAATGTGGCACCAAAAAGCCCGAGTATGAGGAAGTAATAAATATGTTTTAAGATGACAGTTTCAAGGAGCCTAAGCCTGCACGACAGAGTTGAAGGCAGACAGCTTCAGATGGCAAAAGCTGCCGAGGAGATGTTTTCGAGACCAGCAGTGTCTGAAAGGAAAGGACAGAACGCAGGCCGGGTCTGGATCAGAGGAAAAGCCCCAGAGACGTGCAATGAGATGCACCTTTGGAAACAGCCAGAAGAGAATAAGAAATAAGGAAGGGACTGAGCCAGTTCAAGTATTCTTGTAATAGGATGAGGTTGCTGTATTTCCGCATCAGAAACGCAATCCCTCTCAAGGCACTTTGCTTTAGCCCCTGTTTCCAAAGTCATATTTCATAGTGCACCCAAGCTGCATAAATAAAACCACTTTGGAAACTCCCTTCTCAGTCATCTTGGGGACACACATGATAGGCTGGGTTGGTATAACTCAGCCTTTTATATATTTTTAACTACCTGGCATAAACCCACATTTAAATGTCACCAGTAGCAAAGCCAAGAATAAATTCACGACCGCGCCTGTATTCAAGCATGTTAGCATGCACACACGCGCGTACGCCTACAGTGTTACTGAGAACAAACTTGCCAATTTGCAAATGGGACATCAGAATACATTAAGACAAAGGTGGACCTACGGTTAAAGAGAATAAATAATTGGTTTCTGTCTTGTGGCATGTTTTAATTAAAGATAGCAATGCAATCTACAGTATATCTGGAAATTATTAGAAACCTTTTTTTTTCCAGAGGCAGAAAGGATCAATACCTTTTTCTCTCAGTGGCATAAAACATCTCAGGTTACTTTGTCCCTGTTTATTCCAGCAACTCCAAGTTCAAAGTAAACGTTAAAGTCATGAGGGTAAAATCATATTTTCAGAGTAAATGAGGACACTTTGAAATTGGCTAAAATGTTTGCTTCTCCAGCTTTTGAGATATCAAGCTGAAGGCCTCTGCTCTAGGGTTAGAGGCAAAGGAAGAGGTGAATGATTGAACGGGGGTTTTCTGTTTTTCAAGCAGAGCAGCCAAAACTGCTAGACAAAGCCATGAGCTAAGCATCTACGAAACATGATAGTGATAACTCGTCTTATCTCTGGGAAGGGCAACACAGCAAGTTCTGTGTGTTTCTTTCCATAAAATGGGTTTTCAAAATTTGCTGCTTTTTCCCAGGATGTTGAAAGCAAAATATCATATTAACACCCAAAAAGCTAAATGCCATTTCTATGGAAAATATTGTGAGATGTCACCAAATGCAAAAGCAAAGGCCTTCTCTCCAGCTGCTGAAACGCGCATTTGTTTTACGTCTTTCCCACTGAAATGTAACCATCCTGATAGATATTTCAGCACACTATACAGAAGTGTAGAAATGGAGAAAATAGAGTGATCCTCCAATCATTAT
This sequence comes from Nomascus leucogenys, assembly GCF_006542625.1. Lineage (NCBI taxonomy): Eukaryota > Metazoa > Chordata > Mammalia > Primates > Hylobatidae > Nomascus > Nomascus leucogenys. The sequence continues at coordinate 38,458,242 of NC_044384.1, read as the reverse complement.
CTATAGGACATTATGTTGATAAATGGTGGTATTAATGAACCTAAATGAATTTGAATCCTTTCTCCCTGCAGTTATTTTGATAATACAAGAATCTAGTAAAGTACATGGAATTAACAATTAAAGGGGGTTAAGCAGACACTTAATACTTGTTCTCTTTTGCACGATTTGGCAGTAATGCAGCTGCTGTAATCAGGATTTTTATTTCTCTTTGGGAAAAAAAAAGGGGGAAATGTTTATATTTTGGAAGCAAAGCCTCCAGGATTTGCAGCTCCTCGGTGCAGACCCAGCATGTATGTGTTTGCGTTTGTGTGTGTGGCTTGTGTGTGCGTTGGTGGCCCCGCCGGGCGCGGCTGGCCTGTCTGGCTTTCTCCTTTTGCAACAGCTCCACCTTTGGGCTTCTAAAGGGAAAGGTCCTTTTTTGCTAAAGGATATGAAAGAAACGGCAACAGCCAGTTTTTTGTTTAGCCAACCTTTTGTTTAGTGAAACCAGACAATAAAATTATTTTCTTCATTAGAAAGAGGGACATGAAGAAGAAAGGGGAGCATGGAGAAAGAAAAGGAGGATAACAAAGAAGATAAAAGAAGGGAGACAGAGGATAGAGAAAGAAAAAAGGGGAGGGCAAGGACGGAAAAGGGAAGAGCTTCCTTTTCTGATGAGAGGAAAATGCAGGACTCACTGAATAGTTATTTATTGAATGCTTTGCTGCCTAGATTGCATACTTCTGTAAAGCTCTGATAGACCTGAAGTCCAGCGTCTCTGTTTCAGACTTCCTCAGCAGTGTCATTTTCCCTGTCACTTGTTGTTTATAAACTATAGTACCAGAGTAATGAATGAGAATATAACAGAAGATGTGGATTTCTGTTAAGCCCATTCTCTTTAAAATAAGGACTATGTGCAATATGTGCATGTTGGTAAGGTTCTCACTATTTCTTTCTGAAAGCTCAACAGTCTTGGATTGTTTCCAGACAGATTATAGCCTCACTCCCAGAAAGCATGACCTTGGCTAACCAGGGAAGGGGGAATGAACACAGAGAAACTTCTTAAATCCCACTGTCTACAAAATCCCAACCTTTAAATGTGTGAGTTTCAGTTAGGCAAGTATTCCGGGAATATAGTATGGGAGCTTAGTGGACAGGGCTGGAGATCTAAGTAAATCTTTGTCTAGGGGAATTGGTTTGGGTCTTTCGATATGAAAAGATCAGAAAAAAAAATGTCTGTTCCAAAATCTGTGCTTCGTAGGAATGTAGGTTTTTATAATCAAATCTATGAGAGTACAAAAAAAAAAAAAAGAAAAAGAAGTATCACAAGCAGAAAGGAAATGACATTCAGAAGCCTCAGATTAACTCCAAGAGTGAGACAGGTCCAGGCACTTTGCTTTGGAGCCTTTAGTTCTGACCTTCACAGTTTTAAATCTGTATTTTTTTCTCATTATTCTGACTGCTTGCTTTTGCTTCTCTGACTATCACATTGCATAGTTCACCTAGATTCCACATCCAAAAGTGTCCTCTTCAATAAATAACTCCTCTGCTCAAAATCCTCTAAGTTCTCTCCATTGCTCACAGGATAAAATTTATATTTCTCCGCCCTAATTCCAAGGTATTTGAAGATCTACACCCAAGCCCCTCTCCCAGTAGTCCCATACAGAGACTGTCCTTTCAAGTCAGGGTAAGCATTCAATGCCTCATCCTTAAGAACACTCAGAGCTTCCTTTGAATACTACTTCCCCTTAAGGTCCAGCTACAATTCTATGCTTTGCAGCCGGCATCATGACAAACGCATTCATAAAAGCATCCACTCTCTCTTGTAATTCTGTGTGTCTGTATGCATATATGTGTGTGTGTGTGTGTGTGTGTGTGTATCTGTGTGTTTATGTAGAGACATATCTGATTTGATTTTCTTTAACTCTTTAGCTGGGTGACAAGTTTTCTTTTTTTTTTGAGACAGAATCTCGCTCTGTCATCCAGGCTGGAGTGCAGTGGCGCGATCTCCGATCTCGGCTCACTGCAAGCTCCGCCTCCCGGGTTCACGCCATTCTCCTGTCTCAGCCTCCGGAGTAGCTGGGACTACAGGCACCCGCCACCACGCCCAGTTACTTTTTTTATATTTTTAGTAGAGACGGGGTTTCCCTGTGTTAGCCAGGATGGTCTCGATCTCCTGACCTCGTGATCCACCCGCCTCGGCCTCCCAAAGTGCTGGGATTACAGGCTTGAGCCACCGTGCCCGGCCGGTGACAAGTTTTTTTGGGGGGCAAAGTTTATGCCTATTTTAAGTGTCCTTATGACAATTAGGATGGTGCTTTGTATATATGAGGCATGGAATTTAAAATATATATATTGATTGGTTGAGTTGACGGTAAAATGAATGTCCCATTTGTGCACCCAAATAAGGAGTTATATACTTCTAAATGATATCTTTCTGTATACTTTGAGGAACCAATAATTAAATGAGCCTGATGCAAAAAATTGGGCACTTTTAATTTTAAATGTTTAATATTTAGCCAGTTTTTATCCCAGGGGTAAGTAGAATCTTCATATCACCTCTTGTCTTATACCTCCCAGCTATGTTTACATGTTTTTTATATTTAAATTATATATAAATCTTACATAAAGTGAAACCTGAAAAAGAAGTCCACTGATTTTGGTGCATAATTTTTTTATGTATCCTATTTTTTGGGGAGCAAACTAAGCTCTGAGAACTCTTGTAATTCCTAACAATCACTTGAGGCCAGGAACACATTTAATATACACCTATCTCTCCCTACTACACATATCCACATTTTACTATTTGTGAATTTGGCCAAAGAATAATGGGTACTCAAAAATCTTCATTTTATATATTCTCTATTTAGAGGTATTCCATGCCTCCTTTCATACTCTAAGGAAATGTTCTTTCCTTAGCTACTGAACAGTAAATTCTTTTTTTTTTTTTAAGGCAAAATACAAACATAGACTTTATTAAATGCTGCTCAATCCCCCAATGAAGATCTTTTGTTACAAAACAGCTTTCCACACAACTGCAAGTTAAGAGATTGGAATGGTACTCTGATAACAAAAGATGTGAGAAATACTTGACCAAGTAAAAACATACAAGACCTCTATATAGTCAACGTTTTCAGAGCTCTACAGAGGAAGCCTACTGCATTTCCTTTAAATAAAGCCAGGCAGTGACAACTAGTGCTCTGCATCACCAGGGCCCTAACGTTCCTACTGATCCCACACATGATCACAGTGGACTCCAGAAATACTCAGTCTGAACACTAAGCACCTACGAAGGATCAGTGGTTTTTAGAGGTAAATTATATGTAAAAGGCCATTCATGCTGAAGAAGCTTAGAGGAAAAGGTTTTTTAGGTCTGAAACTAGAAGAGACATGTCAGGCCACGGAGGATTTCCAGTTTCCTCTTGCTGGGATTGAATGTAAGCCACATGGCTCTTTAACTGTACACCGTATACCATTTAAAAAAAAATGAATTATAGAAAGGTGATGGACCCATGAAGCGCATCTTCCCTCTCTCTCATCTTAATTTGTTAATTTCTAAACAAATCTATCTCTCCCTCCAGACTGAATTACCCACTCTCCATTTTTCACTTCTTGTATGTACTTCTATTTTATAAAACTCATTTATCTCGTGTGTCTGTCCTTTAGAGTGCAAGCATTTATCCAGAACAGAGAATGTGTCATATATATCTATGCAGCCCCTTTACCTAGAAAAAAACCTGGCACATAATGATGATCAATAAATGCTGGTTAAAATATTTCAGTGAATTTTAAGCTGCTTGGAGAGAGTGAATTATATCTTGATCACATTTACATCCTTAAAATTCTTTCAACAATGCTTCGTAAATAGATGGAACTGAAAGCTTCTTTTTTTGCTTTTAAACAAGGAGGGAATCCATGAGCTAAACTCTCAACATGGATGCTTTGTTGGGGCAGAGCATGCCTACTTTTCAGGTGCAGGGCTCAGATGCAGAATCTAGGCCATTAGTTGATATGAGAAACTTATCAGACAACAGAGATTTATCTTTTTCTTCATTAGCAGGGTATATCTCAAAAAATATTTTTAAAAAGGTTATTTGTTATTGTGGTATTTCATGTTTGGCTTCATGTTCTATTTTTTAGCATCTACTTCTGCCCTGTAGTTTCTCTGGTAACTTGTGCTACTGTAGCAAGTGCTAACTGCCTGTTGATGGGGCAGTCTAAATGTGTCTGAGGAATAATTGTACCTGGCCTTTCACCTTAATGCCTTTTATACTGTTCTCTGCTTTATTTTTAAAGGTGACTAAGACAATTTAACATCATAAAAAGCTGAGTAATACCCAAGGCAAACACATTTTAAGTCAAAGATGGGCTGGCCCCCTACTGTTCACATTATAAATTCATCTTGTGAGCCTCTGGAATAGAAAAACAATTGTTTCTTGGTGCAGTTTTATTTCCCCCCCTCTAGGCTACTTACTTCATGACTGTTCAGCACATGTAAATAAATATGTCATTATCCTTTTTAGTTTCAGAGTAACAGCAGGTAAGATAAAAATTGAAGCAAACATCAGGATATAGGCCTCAAGATTGTGAGTCTTTGATACCTGGATATGCAGAATTTGTTTTTTCTTACGTTGTAACTTGTGAGAGTTTGTCTGAATGTCCAAAGTTACAGAGACTTGGTGTGTTAATCAGGGTTCTCCAGAGACACGAACCAATTGTGTGTATACACACACACACACACACATACTTTCTGTAAGCAATTGGCTTACATGATAATGGAAGCTGTTAAGTCCAACAATCTGCAGTTAGTAAGCAGGAGACCCAGGAAAGCAGATGATGTAGTTCTAGTCTAAACTTCCAGTCCAAAGGCCTGAGAACCAGGAGGGCCAGTGATACAAGTTCTACTCTGAAAGCTGGCTTGAGACCTAAAAAGAGCTGATTTCTCATTTTGAGTTCAAAGTCAGGATAAGAATGATGTCACAGCTCAGTTGGGCAAAGAGGAGTTCTCTCTCAGCCTTTTTATTTCACCAGAACTTCAACTATTAGATGAAGATCACCCACATTAGGGAGGATAATCTTCTTTCTTCGTTCTACTGATTCAAGTAATCTCATCCAGAAACAACCTCACAGATGCAAGCAGAATAATGCTTGACCAAATGTCTGGGCACCCCATGGTCAAGTTTACACATAAAATTCACCATCACACTTGGTATTGCTTAAGATGCTGCTTGGCTCTTGAATATATCTGTGTGTGTATATATGTGTGTGTGTGTGTGTGTATGTATACATATATATATGTGTGTATATATATATATACACAGTCACATACTGCATAATGCCATTTTAGTCAATGGCAAACAGTATTTACATTGGTGATCTCATAAGGCCATAATGGAGCTGAAAAATTCTTCTTGTCTAGTGACATCATAGCTCTCATAATCTTGTAGTACAATATATTACTCATGTGTTTATGGTAATGCTGAGGTAAAGAAACCTACTGTACTACCAGTAGCATAAACATGTACAGTAATGTCCTAGACCTTCACATTCACTCAACACTCACTCATTGACTCACCCAGAGCAACTTTCAGTCCTGAAAGCTCCATTCATAGTAAGTACCTTTTTCAGGTGTATGACCTTTTAATCTTTGACGTTATATTTGTACAGTACCTTTTCTATGTTTAATACATGAAGACTTACCTTTGTGTCACAATTGGCTACAATATTCAGTACAGTAACATGTTGTACAGGTTCGTAGCCTGGGGCAGTGGGATATACCATATAGCCTAAGGGTGTAGTGGGCTATACCATCTAGGTTTGTGTAAGGATACTCTATGATGTTCACAGGACAAAACTGCATAGCAATGCATTTCTCAGAACATATCCCCATCATTAAGCAATGTGTGACTGTATATAATTTCTCAATTTAACTTTTTATGTAATTGTATGTTTTCATATTAATATATTAAACTATAGTAAACATTAGTATTAAGCAAGCGTCTGGCACTTTGCTACATATATGACTTCATTTATTTGCTAAAATGATACTATAGGATATGTACTCTCATTACTCCAATTTTCCAGATGTAGATATTAAGTCTGAAACAGGTAAAGGAAATTGCCCCAAGTGGCAAAACTTGTAATTGGCATGTCAAGATTAGAATCCAGATCTATTTGGCACCAAAATTCTGCATTCTTTACTCTATTTCTCTTGAAACTCATGATGCTCAGAAAATCTGCATTATATGTAGAATCTGAAGGTGTAAATATAGTAGTTCTGTTTTGAGAAATAATTGTTTTGTCATAAAAGCCAGTTTGCAAGAAAATGTCATTAGGAATAACACTACTTAATTCTTTGTACATGTAGAGAAATAGCAGTGACAATGGGGCATTTCCAAGGTATGAAACTTGGAATACAGTATGCTGAATTAAACACATGAACACCAGACTGTTGCTTTTCTCTGGAAGAAATAAATATTCCCCAAACAAGAGGGTTCAGCCTTCATTTCTCCAAAGCACTTCTGGGTCAGGACTACTTCTGGCATCTTTATGGAAATAACCATTAAACAGACATGCAATGATAAAATCATTGTGATGTTAAATGTTGTATAGCAACATATACCTGGACCTAGCTACCTTTCACATTTTAGAAAGAATAACCATCTGAAAAGCACACATGAGGTTTTTTATATTTTGGACCCTCATATTGCTCTTCCATGGTAGAACCAAAAATGAAAATAATTATAATTATAATACAAGTTTCTTATGTGATAATTTATCCAGACATCATATTTTCTTTTAAACTACCTGTTATAAGTTCATTTTAATGCCCACCAGGTTATTTGTGGATGTTAAGTTTATCTGCCTTTCGCTAGCCCTGGAGCACATTGCTACTTTGACATGACATCTTGTAAAATCCAACGGAGACTTTGCTAATAAATATAATGGAGTAACTGGTACAAGACTTGCCTTCCTAAGGATAAAATTGGGCAAAACATATGCAATATACAGTTTTCAGATATAGGACAAAGGGAAGTACATGACCACACACCCAAGAGAAGAAAAGAAGAGAGCTCCATAATTGTCCAATATTTCTGTCTAGACACGTTTTCCAGACCCAGCATGTGGAGGAATTCAAGCAGAGCATGATGATCTTGCAAAATAAAGCACAAAAATCAGAATTTGGGACTATATGGGTGACTGTAATTTACAGAGCATTGTACCAGTAACAAAGGAGCACCAGAAACCTGCATAGGGTCCCTGTGAAACTTTAAACAAATGGTAGTCAGAGCATGTGAAGGGTGACACTCTACAAAACTGGACAAAAACAAATGCCATGGGAAGAATAACTATAGGGAAGCTGTGACCCAAGCAATTTCTGGGTATCACACAGGACCAGGAGATTCTGAGCTGTGATAACAACAGTGGAAAGAAATTACTGAATAGCTGAAGTATTGAGTAGTGACTTCCGAAGGAGCAACCTTTGGAGCAAAGATTATACAATTTTAGAGTAAAGTCTACTCCAGACTCTATTCAAACCTTAAGACTTTAAAGCGGGGGTCCCCAATCCTGGGCCATGGACCAGTACTGGTCAGTGGCCTATTAGGAACCGGGCTGCACAGCAGTAGGTAACAGCAGGCAAGCAAGCAGTTCCATCTAAGCTCCGCCTCCTGTCAGATAAGCCACAGCATTAGATTTTCATAGGAGCACGAAGCCTATTGTGAACTGCACCTGCAAGGGATCTAGGTTGTGCACTCCTTATGAGAGTCTAACTAATGCCTGATGATCTGAGGTGGAACAGTTTCATCCCAAAACCATTCCCTATCTTCTGTGCATGGAAAAATTTTCTTCCATGAAGCCGGTCCCTGGTGGAAAAAGGTTGGGGACCATGGCTTTAAAGAAGCAAGCTGATCTATAAGCAAACTAACTTCCTGCCTGAATTCAACTTAGCACTCTTCAAAGAAAAACAACAAACTTTAGGTATTGAACAGCATAGCAACTGAATACCCAACACACAGTCAAAACATACTAAACATGTAAAAAACCAGGAGAGCATGACTTACAACCAGGAGGGAGAAGGAAAAAACCTAAAGACACAGACCATGGAATGATGAAATCGGCAGATTAAGGCTTTAAAAGGAGCTATTATAATTATGTTCAAGAATTTATAGGGAAAAAAACCATGACAGAGAAAGAAATGGAATATCTCAATAGATAAATATAAGCCATATATAGAGAAGCAAATGAAAATTCTGGAATTGAGAAATATGATATCTGAAATATATTTATATTTATGTCTCTATATATCTATATGTATATATGTATCTGTATTTAGCTTAAAACTTAATAGAAACTACAGAAGAAAAAAATCAGTGAACTTAAAGCTAAGGTAATATAAACTATTCAAACTCTTTCAGAAACTAGAGTAAAAGGGAATACTTCCCTACTCATTTTATGTGGTTACCATAACCTTGATACTAAATCAAGACAAGATCATTATAAGAAAAAAAATTACAAATTAATATCTCTCTTGAACTTGTGCAAAAAAATTACTAATAACTTATTATCAAGTTGAATTCAGCAATATTTAGAAAGTCTAAAACATAATGACAAAGTGAGATTGATCCTAGTAACACAAGATTTGATTAATATTCAAAAACATTCCAATGTTATACACCACCTTAACAAAAGCAGAAGAAAAATCACACAGCCATCTTAATAAATGCAGAAAAACACTTGGAAATTCAGTATTCATTTATGATTTAAAAGAGAAAAATCTATCAACAAACTAGGAACAGAGGGAACTTCCTCAACCCGATAAAGGGCATCTATGCAAAATCTGCAGCTAACTTCATACTTAATGGTGAAAGGCTGAATGCTTTCTACTTAAAATCAAGAATAAGAAAAAGACTTTGGTCTCACCACTTCTATTCAGCATTGTGCTAGAAGTCTTATCATGTTCAATAAAACACAAAGATAAACAAAAAACAAACAGATTTGAAGAAAATATAAAATAGTAAGAAACCTACAAAAATACTAGAACTGATAAGTCAATTTAACAAAATTGAAACACACCAGTTATATATATAATTCAATTGTAATCCTATGAGTATTTTAAAGAGTGGTAACAAAGGTCGGGCACGGTAGCTCACGCCTATAATCCCAGCACTTTGGGAGGCTGAGGCGGGTGGATCACCTGAGGTCAGGAGGTCAAGACCATTCTGACCAACATGGTGAAAAACCCCATCTCTACAAAAATACAAAAAAAAAAAAAAAATTAGCCAGACGTGATGGCAGTTGCCTGTAATCCCAGCTACTCGGGAGGCTGAGGCAGGAGAATCACTTGAACCTAGATTGCACCATTGCACTCCTGCCTGAGCGACAGAGTGAGACTCCATCTCAAAAAAAAATTGGTAACAAAAATTAAATAAAGAATACCATTTGTGATATCAAGCCCCACAAAATAAAAAGGGGAAAACTTAACAAAATATATGCAATACCTACGTGCTGAAAACTACAAAATGTTGTTGAGAGAAATTAAAGAAGTTCTAAATAAATGTTCATGGACTGGAAGTCACAATATTTTTAAGATGCCTCTTCTCCACAAATTGTTCAATGGATTCAATGCAATCTCAAACAAAAATCACAGCAAGCGTTTTGTAATAAATGACAAGCTTTATCTAAAACTTATATGCCAATGCAAAGGACCTAATGTGGCCAAAGTATTCTTGAGAAAAAATAATTTTGGGGAATTGATGGTACATGATTTCTGGATCCATTATGAATCTGCATTATTCTAGGCAATGTATTATTGCATAAAGAAACATAAATAGATTAATTGAGCTGAATGGAAAATCTGGAAATAGACCCACTTAGTGTTTCTTCAATTGATTGTGAGGTGTTAAAGTACTACAATGCAGAAAAAGAAACACCCCAAAAATATTCTGGAACAACCACATATCTACATGTGGGGGGAGAGAGAGAGGGCAGAGAGAGGGAATCTCAATCTCTTCCTCACATTATACAAAAATAAACAAATAATTCTAGATAGCTCATAGTGCTAAATATAAGTCCATAAGCCTCTAGAAGAAAACAGGAGGTTATTAGCATAGGCAATGATTTCTTAGACAGAACAGAGGAAGCATTAACCATAATTAAAAGCTGATACGTTTATTTTATCTGAATTAAAAACTCCTGCTCATTAAGAAACACTTAAGAAAATGTAAAGGTAAGTCACATTTTGGGAAAAGAAATTTTGTAATGCATGTATTTCACAAAAGATTTATCTAAAATATATAAAAAACTTGGAAACATCAATATAAAAAACCCAATTTTAAAAATATGTAAAAGATCTCAACAAGTGCTTCACAAATGAAGGTATGCAAATATCTAATAAAGCAAAAAGAAACACCCAAAATTACCTATCAGGGAAATATTAAATGAACAATGGCTAAAATTAAAATGTTGGCAACACCAAGTGTTTGTTGATACAAATGTTGAGCAACCAGTTTGCTCAAATATTGCTGATAGAAGTGTAACAATGTTTAAACACTTTGGAAATAGATATTCCAGTTTCTTACAAAGCTCAACGTGCATATTTCCAATGACTCAACAATTATAGCTTAGGTATTTATACGAAATACTTGATAACACATATCCACAAAAATGTACAGAAATATGCATAGGAACTATAGTCATAGATAAAACGTAAAAACAATCCAAATGTACATCAATACAAAAATATGTTAAAATGATATTGTGTTTTACTTACACAAGGGAATAGTATGCAGCAATGAAGAGGAACTATTGATACATGAAACGATGTAGATGAATCTTGAGAACAATATATTGAAAGAGTAAGACATGAGTGAGTACAGTATGATTCTATTTCCAGTAAGTACTAGAATAGGCAAAATGAATAGATGGTAAAAGAAATTGGGTAAGTAGTTGTATTTGAGACAGGATGGAGATTGACAGGGAAGAAAAAATTTCTGAAGTAATAGAAATTATCTATTTCTTAATAGAGGCATAGAATATATAAATATATCCATTTTTCAAAACTTATGAAACTATATTCTTTGGATCTGTGCATCTTATTGTCTATAAATCATACCTCAATCAAAAATTATTGATCAAAAAATCCAATGGACAGCATAATGCCTGGTACATAGTAGGTGCTCAATAAATATTTGTTGGATGATATTATTCCTAGGAAGAATCTCAGATAGTGATTTTTTTCCCTGCAAAGAACTATGGCCAATATTGACAAAACAACTCAAAGAGAATGTCAGTTGCATCATCTTTGTTCATAATGGATGTGAAAATTATTTTTGCAATATTGATTTTTGTTCTGAGGGAAACTAAAACAGACCAATTTGTTCAATCTTCAGAGAGATTTAGGTAGTGTTAAAGTGGCTCATTGGGAGAGTAGAAACTAAAGCTAACACAGCTCTCTTGGCCTGACCTATACCTTTATCAAACCCAAGCCAAACACTGTGGCTGCATTTTTCAAAGTCCATTTGACAGACAGGAACTGTCAGTAACAGTCATACTTAGCAGAAATTCATTAACCTGTAGACCTTCTCCATTTGAGGAAATATTTTCTCACTATATTGAAAGCATACTCATTTCTCTAAGAACAACCTCACATGCACTTACTCCTTGAAGTTTTTTTTTTTAAGCTTTGCAGCCTGAAATGATCTCTACATCTTCTAGATCTTATGGCAATTTCCTAGTGCTTCTATTATAAAACCCATCACCTTCCACTTTATATTACAGCAATTTGGGTACCTGTTTTATCCCCTCTTGGATTGCAAACTGCTTTAGAGGATAGAACTAGTTATTCATTTTATATTTTCACAGAATATACCACACTGTAGTTTTCTACCCACATATTTGCCAAATAAGTGTATAAATAAATAAATAAATGAAGAAATGTTTGGGTCAATGACAAGAGAGAAAAAAACTCACAATTACAAACAGCAGAATGTGATTTTGCATAGTAATTTTTAGCCATTTTATTCATTATTTCTCTCAGTTGTGTTCATGGAGAGCTATTGTTTGGCACATATTGTTCTAGCTATATACTAAGGGTGAAAGTTGAATGAGACATGGACTTTGCTCCTCAAGGAGGTCACAAATACAAATAGAGAGATGGATATAATTGTAAAATAATATAATGAGAGTTTGAATGGAGGAGCTATTCAGAGGAGAGTGATGGCACAAAATAAAAAAGTAATCACGAAAAATAGAGGTTTGGGTAACATTTGTAGAAAATTCCAAATGACCTTAAAAGGCAATGATAACATCTAACATCAAGGGTGTACTAGACTCTGAACTTCTTGAATCCTGTCAGCAATGCTAGAGGTACTACTATTTTTCCCATTATGCAGAAGAAAAAAAAAACTGAGTCACTGAAATTAAGTATTTTGCCTAAGGCCATTACAGCTCCTGGTAAAATCAGGTTTTGAGTACAGCATGTTTGGACCCAGAGCCGTATCCTCAATCGAAATGATCTGGGTCTTGAAAAATGAGTAGGCCCCACTTTTCTGGTATGTGTGAAGATGTTCCTGTGAGGTTAGTGGTTTTATCAGTCAAGGTTCCTCACTGTTTCACTCAAGTTGAATTATTGAATATCGCTACTTTATGCAACAACAGATAAATTATCAGAAGGATACTAGGGTTTCTCAGAGTATCCAAGCAGGTATTGAATATTCAGACTTCAGGAAGAGCAAGAAACCTGCCAGATTAATGGGTCTTAGCAGCTGGAAATAATGGTTTTTCTCTCTGGGTATCTTTCAATTCTTGGATCAGATATAAATCCCTGGATCAATCAATTGTGGACAGGGACAGGGTCATATTATACCAGGGCTAGCACTCACATATTTATAAAAGGCACTGTTTATATTATAAACTATATACAGGCAATGTAAAGGATGTTACCTGGAGGTGGGCAATGTGGATGTTCAAATGGAAACTTAATAGTAGCCATGTGATCAGTAGGGCATCACATGGCTACCCAAAAGTGCAGATTTGAGTAGAAACGAAGTGAAAGAATATAATGGCTATCTGCTACAGGGATTGGGGTTGGAATAAAATTCAGAATTCTCATATTTGAGTCTCAGATATTTTATAACATCAAGCCATGGTTTTTTTTTTTTTTCCTTAGTTCTTGCCTGCATCCAATGTACTGTGAAGTTTCCAACAATCAGGTCTCATTTCCTGTGATTTCTTTTTTTTTTTTAACTCAAAATTATTTTAGACTGATTTCACTTGGATTAAAATAAAGCACATTGCCCCCCTGACTCAACACATTATTTGGAATTGAACTGACCTTCACAGTCTCAGCTATTTTGCCTCATGGTGTGATGGTGTGGGTAACTAATAAAGTGAATGACACATGATTTGAGTCAATTGGTGGAAGAGTCACGATCCGAGTACTGTATTTAAAGGCAAATCTAAAAAAGGCCGTTTGATTGCTCTTGTGGTGTAGGCACTCAGATGCTTCACCTGCTTTGTCTTTGTGAAATAAGGGGAAACACACAGAGAAAATAAAATAATGGTATTATCCTACCATGTATCTATTAAATGTTACATCCTATATGTGAATTATTTTATTTACTCTTCCAACTGACATACAGATTTTCTTCCCCTTATTTTAAAACATTGAAAACAAGCTGAGGTTGATTAAATAATTGAAGTTTCACACTGCTAGAAAATGGCACAGATGGAACTGAAACCCACATCTCTATTTATGCTTTCTGTGACAGGTCCACCTAAAATTACATAACACCAATTTACCTAGGCTCTGTGGCTACCACCAGAGCAGTGGGGCACTCCAGGTTTATTGACTCGTCTAGCACATTTACAGAGGCCCAAAGCAACGGGCACAAGCACCTCCCTTTAAATTCAACACTTCCTTCACTTCCAAGGTCTATTTTAATAGATTCAATCAATCCCAGCTTAATAGTGAAATTGAGGTTTTCATTCGGTAAGCTCTATTACTGAGGGAAGGTCGTGTTACTTTTTGGAGTGGTAGAATTATTGTTTACTAATTACAGAATTTATGCCATTGGTAACTTCTGTCCAGCATGCCTGTGATCTTCCCAAGTCCCTTTGTCTTTCCTTTTTGTTTTTTTTTTTTTTTGAGACAGAATCTTGCTCTGTCGCCCAGGCTGGAGTGCAGTGGCTGGATCTTGGCTCACTGCAAGCTCCACCTCCCGGGTTTATGCCATTGTCCTGCCTCAGCCTCCCAAGTAGCTGGGACTATAGGCGCCCACCACCACGCCCGGCTAATTTTTTGTATTGTTAGTAGAGACAGTGTTTCACCGTGTTAGCCAGGATGGTCTTGATTTCCTGACCTCGTGATCCACCTGCCTTGGCCTCCCAAACTTCTGGGATTACAGGCGTGAGCCACCATGCCCGGCCTCTTGATCTTTCAATGGGGGACATGTTCCTTTGTTAGTGTTGTGTGTAACTACATTTAATAACAACTCATGTGAAAAGTGATATCTTACTCAGTAATATTTAATTAGACTTGAAAATAGAAAGTTACCACCAACATGTAGAATAAATCCTATCTAAGGAATAAGGAGGCTGTACCCACATTCTTGGTTTTTCAGAGACTTATAAGGTGATGCCGCACAAATAATATAACCACTCAAGGTTTCTCTTTCCTTGTCTGTTATAACACCTATTCTACTCTCTAAAAGACAAAACAAAGACTCAAACCAGCTCACATCTATGCAAGTGCTTTAATGAAATGTTACGTATTACTTTACTTTGACACACTTTTTTTTTTTAATCCACTAATTCTTCACATTTTTCAAAGTGGAAAAAAATCAGGAAACAGGAGGTTAAAAATAGAAGAGGTAACTTCCAAGAGGCTGGAAAGGGTCCTAGGGGCCAAACAGCTGACTGGGATTTGCTCTCAGGCAGGCTAGCTGTGGCACATGTTGATTTTCTTAAACTTTAAGAATCCACTAACTTCAGCGAATAATGTCTGGGATTATAGCACCCAAAATGTCACGATATACTGTATTCGCCTGTCTATTGTCCTTTATCACATTTTTGCACCCTACGTGATACTTGGTAAAATCCTTCCTTTCTCCCTTAGGTGTCACTCAAGAATGTGAAGTTATACTGCAAAATGTGCAGACTGAAGAATCAGAGGTTAGAGGCAAAAATCTCTATCCTGCTAATAAAGTTTCAAACTGAAGGGCTCGCCAGTCCCTCTGAAATTTTGTTTTATGTAAATGTTCCTACCTCCTGGAGAGTCCTCCTTTATGGCTTTGTTAGAAAGGCCATGTATTTCCAGATTTCATTTAGGGAAAGCATTTGTTCATTCAGGAAAAGAGAAAAACTAATTCCCTGAGGCACACTGACATTGATGAGAAATAAAGCCAGAGCCCAACAAGGAGGCGAGACCAGGGGAACTCCAGCAAAGTAGAATGAAAGTCACAAGATGTTTTAACAAGGGTGGAACCTTCTGAGAAATGGAGCCACCTACTGGAAACTTCTCATGAACTGTATTTTTTAGGGACAGAGGAAGTAAGAGGAGGTTTTCTCTGGAGGGACAGCTTCTAGGGTCTTCAGAGCCAAACTTTTGGCCCAGTCTTTCTGGGTAAAGAGGGTTAAGTCTGTGTGAAGCAGCATCAACTGGCTGGAAAACTATTTGACCTTCACTGGATCATCAGTCATTCTTTTGCATGAGTGGCTGAATGAAGAGTATGTCATTCTGTCATAGCAAAAATCTGGAGAAGGGGAAAAAAATTAAATCGATCCTCTCCATCTCAGAAAGGCTTAGTTTCGTTGGCATCTAACTGACACAAATACTGTTTGCTAGGTTTCTGTTTGCTGATAGTAATTAAATATTCCTGTCTCTGACTTCACAGCCAAATGCCCTGGCTGACGACGAGGACAGTATGCTCCACTTTTAAAGGACAGGGTTGGAAATTTGCTTATTCTAAATGCCTCTGATTATAGACATGTATATGTATGTCTGGGTTTTCTCTCTTTCTCTTTCTAAAATCTATTCCACTCACCAGATGTAAGAAACTCTTAGCAAAACAACAAACTCTATAATGTGCAATACATTGACATTTGTAGTCCTATATTAGCTGTTAATTAGAGCTTATCCATAGACTAATCTGGATTTCAAATTAATAATTTAAGCAATTTACGAACTTACAGATTTTTAGTTATTTATTAAAGCATTGAAAAATGAATTTAAAAAGGAAGAAAAGAGGAGAGTAATAGAGATCTAGGTGACAAGGACTATTGTAATTTTGCCACAAATTGTTCCAACTGAGAGGCATTGATTGCCTTGCCTTTGTTTGTTTGTTTGCTGGCTTGCTTCTCTTTGTACCTCACCATCTCCCTGAAGTAAGATGGCAATGAAATGGTACTGTGACTGACCACAGTTTTTTCCCCAGACAATGGTAAGATATGGAGACTTTCCTCCCTTAAGAAAAGAATGAATAGCAATTGTCTTGTGTGCCTTTCAATAACTAGTAAGATTAACCCCAGAGAAACCTCCTGTAGCCGAGACATTGATTATTCTTTCTCATCTGGGCCAGAGTCTATTTGAGGAGACTCAGCCCCATCTTTAAAAGGGAAGGAGGTAAGGTAGAGGTCAGGAGTTAGGCAGTCTCATTTTCTTCTTTAGAATTCCTGTACTCAGGACAGGTCTCTCCACACAGTCTAGCTGGGAATTGGGGCCATCACCCAGAGACTTGAGAACCTAAAAATGCTTTATTTAGAGACTTATATACTTTACAGAGTTTTGCTTTTTATTTCTTGCTTCAACTTACCTGAAGGACTCCATTCTGTTTTGCTACAATTGATCAAACAACAGTCTTCTTACATTATCCAAAAAAATGAATGTCTGAAACGAAGCAGCAGAAATCCAAGGAATATCTTGAATAATTCTGGGTGCTAGATAAAGGAAATTAAGATTGTCAAGGTCTCAAAAATGAGTCTTTTCTTTTTCCTTCTTTTTTCCTTTTGTTATTTTGATTTATACAATTTTAGAAACTTTTTCATTCTGATAGAAGGTATGTGAATTAGACAGTTGGAACTGCCAAAGTGTCTTTTGGAGCATCTTTCTTGTCAATATTCAAATAAAAAACATTTATGATGACCTATTAAGGTTTTAGGGCTCTTGTTAACTTTAGAAGTTAGAGCAATGTGAATCGATAACATAAACATGCACAATTCAAGTCACTGTGTTAAGAAGATTTGGGATTTGGTCTGAGTTGGGAAGTAATTAGCATAAAAAAAAACACAGGGGAGTTGTGTGTGCAGTCCTTTCCCTTTGCTAAGATAGCCACAGAGCTAAATCACCTGGATATGATCTATTTCTTACCTGCTGACCTCATAAATAGATTTGTATTTATCAGGCTAAGTTTTGTTCATATCTATATTTATATGTATAATATCTTATCTCTGATCTTCATCACAACCCTGAAAGTTGATATTCATCAGGTTAGATTGTCAAAGCTGGACACAGCTTATAAGTGACCCATGTTGCTTTGAAGTCAGTATTATTTCAATGCACCATGCTACTCATACATAATTATGTGGCATGGAAGTAAACATATGTGTTTAAAGAATGGCAAGGACTCCATGGGGGCTAGGTTGAGCATATATGTTGGGGAGCAGCCAAGTTAAGTTTGAACAGATGGATTAGGGTCAGTTAAGGAAGCTCTTCAAATACAAGAAGTGAAGAATGAACTCTATTCTGAAGGCTACAGAGGGTCATTTAAGTAGGACGATGGTGTGACTACTACTGAGATCATAAATAATATAAATATTTCACCATAACTTTCATTTTTCATACATAGGCACCTATGTAGAGCCAATAATATAATAATTACTAGTCAATAACACATGAAATAACACATGGAATTCAGTCATAAATCTTTTTACTAGACTAATTAAAGAGTAAACTAGGAGCCACAATCAGTTCTATTCATGGATTCGAATTAGACTTCATTGATCCATTTTGATGCCAGAGGCAGGATTTGAACCTAAGTTCTTCTCATTTCTAGATACTCATTAAACAATTATATCTTAAGTACCAGCCATGTGCAACAAACATATGTTAAGTACCTGCTATTCACAACAAACTTATATTGAACACACGCTATAAAATTGGATGCTTTATAGATATCAAGAAGTGTAAAATAATGCCTCACTTTCAAAATGCTTAAAATCTTGCTGCAGGGATTAGACCTAATCATTTGAAAGCTTTATTAATAATAAAAGAGCAATAGAGTTTCACTAGTAAAAATATAAGGAAATAAATAATTATGTAGCAAGTAATGGTTCAGGTAATATTAACTAAGTTGCCCACTATAGCAAATTATCTCCCATGTTCAAAGGGAAGATTCTATATACCTGTTACAAATGTCAGAATATTAAATGCATAAACTTAGCAGACATTCGAATTGGATGCTTAAAGAGTTTCTAACCAATATATTACAATTGCATGAAACCAAATCTAAAAAATTATACATCTACCTGGTGAGTTCCAAGTGAAGAGAATGTTATTTTTTTATTTAGGCACTGACTATAACTATCAGATAACAAAGGAAATGATTCATGGAAATGAAAGAGATGACAGGGAGGGTCCTACCACTGTGACTTTGTAACCACACCATAAATCAAGAGTAAAAGTCCTCAATGAAGTCAACCCATAGTCTCCTCTAGAAGGCTTCTTACTACTCTTTTTGCTCTTTAGTTCCATGTTTTTTGAAGTCTTTTTCATCTATTGAAAGCTACTTGGGAGGCTGAGGCAGGAGAATCTCTTGAACCCAAGAGGCAGAGGAGATTGTGCCATTGCACTCCAGCCTGGCCAACAAGAGCGAAACTCCGTCTCAAAAAAAAAAAAAAGAAAAAAAGACTCCTACTGATATTTGGACCTATTCCCCAGCCATAAATGGACTCTGAGAAGTGTTCATTTCTGCCTCTGTTTTCCCCTTCAAGTTCAGTGTATCCATTTTGATTGAAGTCACCCCTTCCTGGATCTCACATGTGATCGCATGTGACTGTGTAAGCCAGCTCATCTTCCATCTAGGCAGTAAGGTCATCACTGTACCTATGGTGGAGCAACCACTTTACCAAAGGAAGCATCTCACAAATGAAGAAACCATTCCCAACCACCTCCTCTGCAGAAAAGAAAAGCAGGTCATCCAAGTCATGTCCCATCTCAAATCTAAATCTAGCTCTATGTATTGGATTGAAGGTGGCTATATATTATAAGGGGCATTAGAGATGTACTCACATCCCTAAATAATCTGCAAAAGTGTGCTTCCCTACAGTCAGAAGTCCATGAATTGGTAATCCTTGCATAAGACACAGATTTAAATGCAAATGTCCTCCCTATAGAGAGACATCCCTGCACATTAGCAACTTCAATTTTTGGTTGACATAAAACCTACAGTTGGATGTCTCCTATAAGCTAGACAATTTTTAACAGGATTGAAGAACCAGGAAAGAAAATGTGACCAACATTATTGCTTGAGAGACAAGAGCTTATTTGGGATGTCCAAATAAGGGAATTTGTCAGCGTTCACAAGACCATTCATAGCTGTCTAGGAAAGGAGGCATTTCTATTTTTTATTTTTAACTTTTATTTTAAGTTCAAGGGTACATGTGCAGGTTTGTTACACAGGTAAACTTGTGTCATGGGGGTTTGTTGTACAGATTATTTCATTACCCAGGTATTAGTACTCATTAGTTATTTTTCCTGATCATCTCCCTCCTCCCACCCTCCACCATCCAATAAGCCCCAGTATCTATGTGTCCATGTGTTGTCATCATTTAGCTCCAATTTATAGGTGAGAACATGTGGTATTTTGTTTTCTGTTCCTGTATTATTTGGCTAAGGATAATAGCCAACAGCTCCATCTATGTCCCTGCAAAGGACATAATCTCATTCTTTTTTATGGCTGTGTAGTATTTCATGGTGTATATGTACCAAATTTTCTTTATTCAGTCTATCATTGATGGCATTTAGGTTGATTCCATGTCTTTGCTATTGTGAATAGTGTTGCAGTGAACATATGTGTGCATGTGTTTTTATAATAGAATGATTTATATTCCTTTGGATATATATCCAGTAATGGGATTGCTGGGTCAAATTGTATTTCTGCCTCTAGGTCTTTGAGGAATCACCACACTGTCTTCCACAATAGTTGAAGTAATTTACACTCCCACCATCAGTGTATAAGTGTTCATTTTTCTCCATAACCTCTCCATCACCTGTTATTTTTTGACTTTTTAATAATAGACATTCTGACTTGTGTGAGATAACATCTCACTGTGGTTTTGATTTGCATTTCTCCAATGATCACTGATGTGGAGCGTTTTTTATATGATTATTGGCTGAATGTATGCTTTCTTTTGAAAAGTATTCATGTTCGTTGCCCACTTTTTAATGGGGTTGTTTGTTTTATCTTTTAAATTTAAGTTTCTTTTAGATGCCAGATATTACACCTTTGTTGAATGTATAGTTTGCAAAATTTTTCTCCCATTCTGTAGTTTAGACAAACTCTATTGACAGTTTCTTTTGTTGTGCAGAAGCTTTTTAGTTTCCATACACCAACAACAGTCAAGCCGAGAGCCAAACTGGGAATGAACTCTCATTCACAATTGTCAACACAAACACACACACACACACACACACACACACAATACCTAGGAATATAGCTAACTAAAGAGGTGAAAGATCTATGAACCACTGCTCAAAGAAATCAGAGATGACACAAACAAATGGAAAAACATTCCATGCTCATGAATACAAAGAATCAATATCATTAAAATGCCCAAATTGCCCAAAGCAATTTAAAGATTCAATGCTATGCCTATTAAACTACCATTGACATTCTTCACAGAATGCAAAATAGCTATTTTAAAATTCGTATGGAACCAAAAATAGCCTGAATAGCCAAGGCAATCCCAAGCAAAAAGAGCAAAGCTAGAGACATCACACTACCCAACTTCAAGCTATACTACAGAGCTATACTAACCAAAACAGCATGATACTGTTACAAAAACAGGCACATAAACCAATGGAACAGAATAGAGAACCCAGAAATGAGACCACAAACTTACAACTATCTGATCTTTGACAAACCTGACAAAAACAAGCAATGAGGAAAGGATTCCCTGTTCAATAAATGGTGCTGAGATAATGGGCTAGTCATATGCAGAAGATTAAAACTGGACCCCTTCCTCATACCATGTACAAAAATTAACTCAAGATGGATGAAAGACTTAGATGTAAAACCCAAAACTATAAAAGCCCTGGAAGGCAAAACTAGGCAACACCATTCAGGGCATAGGCATGGGCAAAGATTTTATGAAGAAGATGCCAAAAGCAATTGCAACAAAAGCAAAAATTGACAAATGGAATCTAATTATAATAAACTAAACAGCTTCTGCACAGCAAAAGAAACTATCAACAGGGAGGCATTTTTAAATGAAAGTTTTCATGACTATGAAGCCCCAACATTTTTTTTTTTTAATTCCACAATCTGGCCCATGGCTAGGCTATAAAGTTTACCTAAGGTATCTGAGATTTTACTGAATTTGGAGACAGTTGAGCAACTGTGCCTCTTTCATTTTATCTACCCTTCTAAAGGTTAAGAATATTTAGTTATTTCTAGATTTTAGATATTCTCCCTTCATTAGCACTATTAACAAGATGTCCCATCAGTGCAGACGGAACTCACTGAAGTTCATGACCCTGCTATGGATAAATGTTGGTTAAAGGATTCAGACCTAAGTCTGCCTCTTTATTTTAATTCATTATGTAAATCCTGAAACACTTTTTCAGATATATTCAAACTCTTCTTTATCTATATGATAATGCCATGAAAATCTGATCAAGAATTCTATCCTGCTCCATTCTTTGGTGATTTACAAACTGATGGTACCTACTCTGTCAGAAGACACTTCTCTCCAGCTATCAACAAATACATCAATTTTTAAGGTGGTTGAGTTGCATGTCTCTATTACCTGTTAGCCAACAAGAAGTGTGACTATGTTAATATATGCTAGCAAAAGAATATAAGAGCAAGGAGATTACCCTAGCCATTCAATTCACCAATAATTTATTGAACTAATTTGTGCATAACACTGACCTAAATGATGCATTTGATTATTAATGGAAAGGAGGGAGGCTTAATGATAGTTGCCATTTACTTTATTACAAGAATTTTAGAAAATTTATCTTGTTTAAGAATTTCAGCACCATGTGAAACACAAATTATCCCAGATATCCTTTTTCAGACAAGGAAACTAAGGCTTAGTAAGAATAACCTTTATCAAAGCCACATGAATATCTAGTGTTGAAGCTGCAATTTAAACCAGTTCCATGTCTCTGAAGCCAGCACTTGACACTTAACCCTCTAGTATATTACTTGCTAAATAACCCTCTTAGTACTTGCCATAGAGCAAATGTCCTCCCTAATCAGACTTGAGAGCCATCTTTGACATGGTAAAAATAGGTGGAAAGATGAAGCCTCTTTCTTTATTTTTATTTATTTATTTTTTTGAGATAGAGTCTCCTTCTGTCACCCAGGCTGGAGTGCAGTGGCACCATCTCGGCTCACTGCAAGCTCTGCCTCCAAGGTTCACACCATTCTCCTGCCTCAGCCTCCCGAGTAGCTGGGACTACAGGAGACCACCATCACGTACTGCTGATTTTTTTTTTTTTTTTTGTATTTTTAGTAGAGGCGGGGTTTCATGGTGTTAGCCAGGATGGTCTCAATTTCCTGACCTCGTGATCCGCCTGCCTCGGCCTCCCAAAGTGCTGGGATTACAGGCATGAGCCACCGTGCCCAGCTGCCTCTTTCTTACAGCTTTTGTTTTTTGACTAACCAGATCAATGGCTAGCACATTAACCCAAGCCATATTGCTTTCTAACCGGTTATCAGGAAACAGGAATTGGTCAGCAAGCTCAGTCACAAGGTGAGGTTTAATAACTTGTTAATACAAATCGACATAGCATCTGAATTTCTTGCAGCTATAGCCTTTTCTCTTCTATACTCCCCTTGCCCAACCCACTGCTCCCAGTATCACACTCAGGTTAAGCAAGTATCTTTGGCTTGCCTGCCTTAAATTCTATTTTATTACCCTCCCAGTTCACTCCTCTTACCCTCCTATTGAGGCCACGCTGGGAACCTTGGCCTGTATATCTTGGATAGATATGCCTGACTAGTTCTTACCAGCTCCTCCAAGTAAAGCAGTGTTTCTCACTACATTAGAACCATTAAGGAAAATTGTTGTCTCCCTCTCTACCATTCATTACCTTTTCTACTCTGATTGCTAATCCTGGGTTGGGTTGCAGTTTTCTATAACATAACAAAATTTGAGAGCCAATTTCTAAGAGATTCTAGTGTTCATATCTCTTGCTGTAAAGTGTGATTACAGCATGGCTAGAAGAATTCTTGTAACCCTAGCATGTTTATGTCTGATTATATTACCCATCAAGGGAAAAATTCACTTTGCAAACTCTAACTTTCCTGTGAATACAGATTATGTCTGTCTTGTTTGCTAGTGTAACTTGAAAGGCACTTATAGGGCATGGCACATATTAAGTGCCCCACAAATATTTGTTTGATTTAAATCAATGGCTGGAAGACTGAACAGATGGAGCAATGGATGAATGACATGCTTGTTGGCTGAGCTAGCTTATTTCCTCTTCCCCACAACACATACCTTTTCCATATGATAGTAATAACCCTAAACTGCTCCTGAGCCTTGCAATTATGGCCTTGTTATATCACATCAGGCCAGTCTATTTCCCAAGATACCTGGATAAAATATATTTGAATGATACTAAGGATTTAGGAGAGTTTTAGACAACCTAAGTGATGTATCAAGTTCTCCTATCACTCCTCTTTATCTCCTGGGAAAGTGAGTTTGCTGTGTTACACAACATAATTATCAAAGTGGCAAACACATCACATATTTTCTTATCAAAATTTGAATTACTTTTGTTTGCTTGTCTTTGCCTTTTCCATTGAAAGCGTTCATTCATATTGACCCACTTCAATTTTGCTTAGTTTATAAATCCTGGTGAAATTTAAGCTAGAAGTGGCATGGCCATATCTGAAGTTTATATTTATAAGTAGCAATATGGGTAAGAACATGCCTTTGGGTTTTATGATAGTTTTTGAATCAGATTTTCAATGACTTAAAAGTTTTCTTAAAATGTGTACCATATGCCTACATTTTTTTGACATTTATAAAGAAGGTTATTCTGTGCCTGAGCTCTTTGGTTATCTGACTACCAGAGAATATGAGACAGAGAACACTTACTGCAAAGAAAGTGTTCTTTTATAGCATCCTTTAGTATGCATTATAGCTCTGAAAGAAATAGAAGCCAAGATTTCCAAATATATTAGTTTCCCAAAGTTATCACTCAACGATGTTTGACACATTGGAGGCAATAGGTAAAGTTAGTACAGTCCTTGTTAAACCCTGGGTTTAATGATTTTTTTTAGGACATTCGTATTAAAATGGGATCATTAAAAATATACTGCCGTTCCAGCAGCATAAAAAATGCATACAATAAGTTAACACAATGCATACCAATAATGACTCAACAAAATAAATGACAAAATGAAACCAGCATTGCTCACAGTGTGTTTAAAATAACCTTTAGGCATTTGATGAGTTTTATTGGTAACCATTTGGTGGCAAACTACTCAGTGTAAAAGAACAGTTTAAAAGCTAATAGGAAAAATCTGGCATTAATAACGTGGTAGAGTACAGTGAGAACAATAGTGAAGTTACTGCAGAAAGCAATGTATCTAGATAATTAAACTTAAGCCATTTTGGTTCTACAGCAGTAAAAGATATGCCTGCTAGGAACATGAGAGACCCCATATGCAAAGCTGACTCTAGGAATAAAAAGTTGGCCTCCTGTTTACACAAGTAGGTTGAAATAGAGTGTGGAGCAAGGCAGAGAAATGTAGGCAGATCACTGGGATTCATTAATTATCCTCTCTCAGCTTTATTTTTCCTTCACTCAAAAGGTTATTACTATCGTTCTATTCTTAAATTATGTTGGTAAACACTATGCCTCCCTCTTAATCTGTGCCAGAATCATGAATAAACAACTTAAATGTGCAAAAGACCTTGGAAATGCATGCAAAGATAAACTGTAGATAAAGTTATCCATAGCTTGAAATTAAAGTTAAAACCCTAGAGCAGTTACTTAGTTGAGATATATGAGAATAGGCCAGTAGCATCTTTGTTTTTCCTTTTCTCAGTGTGCATAATAATGAAGCAAATGTTAATAACACTTTTGTGATGCAGAGTGATTAATAAGCAATTAGGTCTGTGTCTAAATGATTTTGTTGGCAGTCTTGGATATGCATTTCTTGGACGTCTACTGTTGTCTGATACTGATTCTAACAACTAGTATAAAATTTTTTTAAAAAATTATAGGATTGTATTAATAGCTAAACCATAACAAGAGTGGATCTGGGCTCAGGCAATGCACAGAATATGATCAGGGATGTTTAGGTATCAATGTAGAAGACACATTTGAAAGCCTCATCATAAACCATAACAAGAGTGGATCTGGGCTCAGGCAATGCACAGAATATGATCAGGGATGTTTAGGTATCAATGTAGAAGACACAGTGAAACCTCATCACTGATATACAAAAAAGACAGTTGTGGGATCATCCTATTTGTTTTATTCTATTTATTATTTTAAATTTTAAAATTTACAGTGTTTTGTGTTTTGTGTTGTGCTTTTCATCATTTTAATCTTGTCAAAAATCTAGATGAAAGATGCACTATTTTGGACACATTTTAAATTATGGGACCCTTGAACTCTATATCTAAAAAGAAAAAGCCAAGTAGTTTTTATTCTACCTAATCTAAACATGCCTTTAAAATCCTGAATTCAGGCTGGATGTTGTGGCTCACACCTATAATGCCAGCATTTTGAGAAGCAAGGCAGGTGGATTGCTTGAGCCAGGAGTTCTAGACCAGTTTGGGCAAAATGGTGAAACCTCACCTCTACAAAAAATACAAAGATTAACTGGATGCGATGCCACGTGCCTGAAGTTTCAGCTACTTGGGAGGCTGAGGTGAGAGGATCGATTGAGCCCAGGAGGTCACGGCTGACATAAGCCATGAGCGCACCACTGTGCTCTAGCTTGGGAGACAGGGCGAGATCTCATCTCAAAAAAATATAAAAGTAATAAAAATAAAATCCTGAATTCAAAATTTGTTGAAGATTCAATAATTTCTTATACATGAAGACCACATGAAACTTTTCAATGTGTATTATTCACATTTAGTATTTTACTGAGTAATCACAACAACTTTATGACGCTGTATGATAAAGATGAGCTCCTGTGGGCTGATAAAGAAACAGAAGCCCAGGGAGTTCAGCAAACTTGTTCAAATAGAAAGTTTAGGTCTTGGACACAGAAACTCTGCAGTTTGAATTAAACACAGCATCAGTTGTCATGATATAAAGTAAATTTTGAGTTCAAGTAATAAGACCCTGTTAGAATTTCACAAAATAGCTACTGAAAGTGTTCCAAACAAAAGAGTCAGGAATTTGGACACCACCACCACCTCACACACCCACCAAACCCAGATCATTCGAGGGACGAGGCAGGAGGGGCTTTTGCTCTGCTTCACTTCAACAAATGACCTTGAATTTGGATTTGTAATATAAACTTTCAATACTTTTATACATTGAATTATTAGCAAGGGGAAAATGTTATTATCTCCTGAATGATATTCTCAAATATGCCAAAGTTTATTTTATATCCTAGAAATGATCTCCCAAAAAAACAATAAATGGCAGAAGAAGCAGGAGGGGGAGAGATGGGCAGGGAGCAGAAGAGGGAGCTGGAAGAAGAGGAAAGAACTTCCAGTCCCCACTTGCTCCTGAAATTTTTAGTCACAGACTTAGCATCATGATGCTCTTCAAATTCAATTTAGTGCAGCTTGATTATTAGTACAGAGCACCCAGAATGAGCTATGCTAGACGGCAACAGTATGTAAGGATCACTTCCTGATACCTTCTTCCCTCTTTTATTCCTGGCTCATGGCTTTGCTTTCTTAAAGCAAGAGGTGTCTGCAAGAATGGGAAGGGGGAGCTGCTAGATGGGAAAAGAAGAAGAAAGTAGCCTGATTGCAGCTTAGCTTTGTGAATTCAAGAAGTGTATGTTTGAAAAATGAAGGTATATAAGTTAGTGTAGCTCCAGGGCGCCAGCTTCCCTAGTGTTAGCATAGCTGACACACTGACAGTTTATATGGAATTTATGTGCCTATTTCCTCTGCTTTTTATGGGAAAACATGTTGTTACCTTACAGCTGCCCACATCACATGCCGCCAATCCGCCTCTGAGCCATAGAGCACCTTTCTCGAGGAAACATACATACATCAAGGGCTTATGTATTTTTTACAATGTTGTAAGGGGAAAATAATAAAATATGGGTTATTGTGTACACCATTCCACGGTTTAATTTTTTTTTATTTCACTGGTTTAATTGACTCTGACCATTTTTATTGCCCCTTTCCCCACCTCATCTTGCCGTTTTAATTGTTTATGTGTTTATGTACAATTGGATCGCATCTGGAAAAGGACAGGAGCTGTAACCACAACTTAAAAGCCAATTGCAGAGCTTTAAAAAGTAAATAAAGCATTTAAGCTGCCACATCAGTAGGAAGATATATGCAGATGTAAACAGAAGGAAATGTGCATTTTAGAGTGAAATGCTTAAAAATCAGCTCCTCTTTTCAATCACCTGCAGGAGTCCTAGATCTTTTGTGCTCTCTGGCTGGTGGAAGGCAGTACACAAGGAGGCATGGCAGGGGTCTCGCTCCGCTTCTTCCCTTCCACTCCATGGGCCAGAAGCTCCGCTTGGGCCAGAAGCAGAACCTTCACCTGAGCATACTTCAGAGGCAGGTTGTTCATGGCCGAGGGCCTGGGGTCACTCTCACCTATTGCTTTGCACCGCTATCTTGCCCAGACTCTCAATGCCTGCGGCAGTTTTTTCAGGACACATCTCGTTTTCTATGTAGCCTCTATTCCTATTTTTTGAATGACCTGATAGGAGAAAAATAAGCGATTTATGCCAATTTACATTTCCCACAGTCATCTACACTTCCAAATAGAATCTCATTGCTATAAAGCAATCTTTAATTGGGAAGTGAAGAATGTAATGCAATGAGAGAAAAATAATGGGGATAGATTAATGAATCCAAATCATAGAAGGCAACTTCTTTGCAACACAGGGGACCAACTGGCTCTGTACCCTTCAATAGACAGTAAATGGAAATATGGTTCAACATTTATCTTGCCAGCTCTCCTCAAACTTGTATGCTCAGGTTTCTCAGGATACCCCTGCTTTGGGGCACGTTATTAGACAACAAAATGTGAAGATTTTCACTTAAGGGGAAAGATAATGTATGTGAAACTTAGCCTTCTAGTGAGTAGGTTGGACCCTAAATGATGTAAAGAATTCTCTTATTTCTCAAACCTGTGTGTGTGTGTGTGTGTGTGTGTGTGGTGTGGTGTGTGTGTGTGCTTGTGTGTTTAGGTATATCTTGAACATTCCTGCTTGAAAATCTTAGAGTCAGTGCTCTGATGCTTTTACACTGGCTAAGGTGGGTGCTTTAGCACTGAATATTGTACCCCTCCACCAAACTACCTTTTGAAATAAAAAATATTTTCTAAGTATATAGAAAAAACTGTCATAACCTAAGATGCTGGCCCCAGAAGGATTGCCTTGTAGTAGTGAGAGGCACACAATCAGCACCTCCCGCAATCTGCCTGCTGATATTTCCTTTCCTCTTAGGGTGCCTGGTGAATTATGGAAAAATCAATGAAGTCTTCTTGTGTCTTGTTCTCCTCCTTGTAATGCTTTATCCCCCAGAATGACACATCGCCTTCCTTTAGTACTCTGTAGCAAAACTGAGACAGGGCTAGACTATTTAACACATTTAAAAAGGATCTGCAATAACAAAGCAAACCCAATTTTATGAATTAATTTGCCTGCTTGCCAAGATGCAGGTTATTCATCTTTGTGTTCATTCCACCCTGGGCCTGGTCCCTCCTGTAACTCCTAACCTGCCTCCACATAGCAGAGGTCCTGTTTAACCCCGCCTGTTGAAATTTCTCAAAGTTCAGGTCAAGAAAAGTCAAGAAGTCAAGATAGTTTACTTCAAATACATGAGATTCTATCATGTGGTATTTAAATTTGACTTGCTCTGTGCAGTTCTGGTGTGTGAGATTATGACCAATGAAGGTGACATGAAGAAAAAGCTCAGCCCAGGATAAGTAAGAATCCTCTAATGAGCAGCCCTAGGTTACAGTGGAATGAGATGCTTTTTGAGACAAGGAGTCTGAAGTAGAGCTTGGAAGGGCAACAAAGACATAGACACTCACATTTAAGGGCTGGAATGATTTTAAGTTGCCTATAGAGCAACCACGCTCTTTATCTGAAGGTCTATGACTCTATCATGGTCTCAATTTAATGTTAAGATTCTTAAAGAAAGGTTTCCAAAATAGAGGCCCCAAACTGATTTAACTCACCCTCCTGTGAGGTAGAGATGGCATTTGCCAAATTTTAGATCTGCACGGATGTCTAAGGTGGGATAAATTCTGGGAGGATGCGATTACCTGCAACACATAAGTCTTTGTGATATCACAGACGGCAGGGTGGTATTTGTTCTCTCTTGCAGTTATTTAGATAATGTTTCGGATAAGTTTTCAGTTTGGTTTTATCTATTATTGCTTTTAGGTTTCATGTATGCTTATCCTATTTATAAAAGGGTTGTGTATGTCCTACCTCACATCTCTCTTAGCATTGTTTCTGAGGGACAGAAATATATTATGCATTTTTCTTGTCCTTCAGTTGTTCCTCCAGACTAGGAATATATACAAGAAGAAATATGACAAATGTAATCTGCTCTCCTGCAAACCTGAATTGATTTAAAGTGAAAAGGCAAAGAGATCAGAAAGTCTGTGTACCAAAATTTGTACAGTGTCACCTGACACTGACATAGAAAAAATAGGAAAAAACTTCAACTTCTTGCAATGGGTAATGTAATAAACAAGAAGAATATGCTTTACAGTATGCATATGTGCGTATGTATATGTGCATGTGTGTGTGTTTATGCTTTCATTGAAAGGAGCCATTTGAAAAGCAGCCCATTTTGATAGATGTTTTTCCTATATCCCCTAAATCTATTATTTAGAAAACAATAAAAACATAGCAAGACTGGCCTGAGAGCAATCTTACAGAGTCTTCAATTCAACTCCCTCATTTTAGTGATGAGGCACTTCAACTCATGGGGGACAGGGGTGGTAAAACGTCTTGTCCACAGTTGCACAGCTCTTTAATGGCAGAACCAATATTTTGCAGCAGTTTATTGCTCTTACTATCATAGCACCTCTTAGACAAACCACCGATGAATTGTCCAATGGCTTGAGTGATTGGGGGTTTAAATAAGATTGCTATTGAAGTTAATTTTGTGCAACAACCATAGTGAATTATGGGTTTTAAGACACAGAGAGCCACACTTAAAAGTTTTTCTTTTCTTTTCTTTTCTTTTTTTTTAAATGGAGAGGTGGTCTTTCTATGTTGCCCAGGCTGGTCTCAAACTCCTGGACTCAAGCAATCCCCCTGCTTCGGTTTCTTAAAGTGTTGGGATTACAGGCATCAGCCACTGCACCCACCTGAAAGTTGCTTTTCATAGGTATCTTAGTGTACATGAAAGTGACATGAAGCTCACTATATTTTTGGTAGAGATTGAGCCTTAAGGACTACTGTTATGACAAAATATCTAACATTGATTGGATGTTTGTCCTGCCCATCTCAATTCTAAGTGTTTTCATATATTAACCTTAGATAATCCTTAATACAGAACAATAATGTAATTAACATAAATATTCTACTTCACAGAATAAGGAAACTGAGATTCAGGGCATGTGCCCAACTTCACAGTTTGTAAGACTGGAAACAGAACTCTAGTGTAGGCAATACCACTCCAGAGCTGCTTTTCTTAACCACCAAACTATTTTGTCCCCCTGCAGAATTAGCATATTATGGATGGTTACCTATGCTGTGTGAATTAAAAAGAGATAACAGTCACAGAATGTCTTTTCTTTGTCTTCATCAGTTCCTGAACTTTCTAGTGAATCTAGGCAGTATTCTCAACAGGCGTGTGTCTGTGTGTGTGTGTGTGTGTGTGTGCATGTGTGTCTGTGTGGTGTTCACATATGTTACATAAGAAAAGTACTATAGTATTTAAGTTTATTACCACTACATGGTTCATTGTCACTTTGAAAAAGAGAGCTCTAAAAATGGCACTCAGGATGGGTAATGTTTTGAAATGTGTTTGATGGAAGCACTGGAGAAATCTACTTTCTAAAAGGATTCATCTAGAATCCAAGTAAGATAAATTATGCTAGTAAGAAGCTTCAGAAATTTAGGGGAAAAAAGAGAAAGAACTAGGATTCCAGAGAGAAAGAAAACAAAAACAAACAAAGAAACAAACAAACAATACAAGAAAGAAGATGCAAGGAGTTGGCAAATATATACAATATATATACTTGCAAATATATGGGTATTACAGTACGTATGCCTGTATAACCTGCTTCATAATTTATGCTCCTATATACTGTTGTTCAACTCTTAGAGCTGAAATTACAGCACACATGTCCACTCCTCCTAACCTTTATTAACTGAAGTCCTATTTTATGTTCAGTACCTCTTCAGTCTTTTCATTAAGTTTCCTCTACCCTGATTCAGGTCATTAGACCTTCACCTCTGGATTGGTGCACTAGGTTAGATATTATTACATGAATTTGTCTTTTGAACACTGCTCCTTTTTTCTCCAGTCCCTCTTATTCAATTTTAATCAAGCCATTTGCTAGCTTAAATGTATTCTTTAAGCTTCTACCTTTTAAAACATAAAACTATTTATCATAGCGTTCCAGTTCTAACCTGAACCTGACTTTACAACCTGCTACTACTTTGACAAGTCCAGTCAAATGGATCCATTGTCCACTCACAGAATGTGCTCTATCTTCCTATTTCTGAAACTTTACACCTGGCATCTCCTCCACTTAGAATTTCCTCCCCTATTTCTGACTTCTAAATCCTAACCCTTCTCAAGGTCCAGCTCATCTGCCACCTACTTCTGAAAGTTTTCATTGTTATATCAGAAAAACAGTTCATAGTGAATTCTAAAAGATCTTTAATAATGCAATGCCAATTGCATGCTTCCCTGAATTATAGTTATTTTTATGTAAGTTAAGAATATTCAATAGTGACTCAATCAATGTCTTCAAACCCCCTTTATTGCTGGACACATTTTTCATAAGCCTAAATCATAATATGTTCCACTCCAACCCTGTCTCTAGAAATGTACCTGAAATTAGGCTTCATAAACTTAAGAAGTTCTAAATGAAGCTCTGATAAATGAATACATGATAAATGTTTCATGATCTGTTCACTTGCTGGCTTTCTGACTCCATCCTTTCCTGGTCTCTTCTACACTTGTAACAGTGGAGGGAGGCTCAGCATACTGACTTCATTTTGCCTCTGAGCAGCACAACTCCCTACCACCTGCGCCATGCCAGCAGTAGTATCTTTTAGGTTAAAAGTTTCTGCTTAACTTTGCCTGTAGACCAGCTAATTATAGAAGGAATTTAGCTTGTAGTGCAGCTTTAAGACAAAATAATAGTCCCTTTCTCAAAACTAACTCTTGAGGAGATAAGGAAATGTTAAAGACTAACAGGAACACTATGACCTGATCTACTTCATCCCAACCAAAGTCAACTGACGAAGAACAAAGAAATGTTACAACTTTTTTGAATCTTCACTAATGCCCAGGTGTCTGTGGTCTTAGGGCACCTTTTAGCCTCAACTCCCTCTTCTCCTCCCTTCCCTTAACATGAAAAGGAGTCTGAAGTTAATACTTACTAACTTAAGATGATCCTTTAGGATGCTATTCTGTCATCTTCTTGGTTGGCTGGCTGTCTAAATGAAGTTGCTTTCCTTGCCCTAAAACCTTGTCTGTCAACTTACTGGCTGTTGTGGGGAGAGTAGTGTAAGATTGGACTCAGTTACATATTCACTACTAGTTACTATGTGATATGGTTTGGCTGTGTCCCTACCCAAATCTCATCTTGCATTGTAGCTCCCATAATTCCCACATGTGTGGGAGGGACCTGGTGGGAGATAATTGAATCATGGGGGTGGTTTCCCTTGTACTGTTCTCCTGGTAGTGAATAAGTCTCACAAGATCTGATGGTTTTATAAGGGGTTTCCCCTTTCGCTTGGCTCTCATTCTCTCTTGCCTGCCGCCATGTAAGATGTGACTTTCTCCTTCCACCATGACTGTGAGGTCTCCCTGGCCACATGGAACTGTGAGTCCATTAAACCTCTTTTTCTTTATAAATCACCCAGTCTTGAGTATTTCTTTACCAGCAGCATGAGAACGGACTAATAGACCATGCTTCTTTTGTGATTCCTCAAAACTTCAAGAACAGGCTGCCTCAGAGTTTTGCTCTTGTTGGAATGCTTTTCCCATGAATATCAGCCAGACTCATTCTTCCAGTGGAAGTAGGCCTCTACTCAAATGTTACTTGATTATAAAGGCCTTCTTTGACCACCTTATATAAAATAGTAGTGTTTTCACGTCATCCCTGCAATTTCCCTGGCCCTGCTTTGTTTTCTTTATCCACTTGTCATCACCTAACATTTTATTCATTCATGTATTTGTTTATGGTCTGTTTCTCCCCATCTGAAACTAAATTCCATGAGAACATGGAATTTGTTTTACTCATGGAAAGCATGCCCAGGATCTAGCAGGACCTCGATTAATATCTTTTGAATCAATAAAGGAATGAATTATTTAGTAGTTAATTTTTTTGTTGGTTTTAACAGGACATGAATTAAAGAGAACGCTGAAAGCATCAGTACTCCCTAATCAAGATAATTTTAAATAAAATTATAAAGCAAAGCAATATATTATGTTTTATGCCACCTTAATATACGGATAAAGGAGTTTGACTCAACAGTATTGAACCCAAGTCTGATCCATTCTCTGGACCCAGCTGCCAGTTTGTAGGAAATTCTGAGGACAGTGGAACATGTTGAACTGTACCAAGAGTCTCCTCTCAGCAGCAGGCAGACCATGGGAGAGTCTCTATAGGTCAAACATCCAAGAGTTTTCAGCAGATAAATTATAAAGATAAGAAGAGGCTGAAAGGAGAACTTATAGATAAAAAGAGACATATTAAGTTTAAAAATAGGCAAAATAAAGCTAATTTAGAGATCCACACTTGGGTGATAAACTATAAAGCAGCACATGGAGGTGATAACTATGAAAGTCAGAAAAGATGTTACATGTGGCAGAAGGGAAGGGCTGAGTTAGGACACAGTCCATGGATGGATTTCTGGGGTGGGTAGTTTCATTTTTTTGACCTGGGTGGTAAGTCAGGAGAACTTGCCTGACATTGAGAAACTAAGTTATGTATTGTGCGTGTATATATGTGTGTGTTTGTATGTATAAAAAAATGAAACGTATTTTACAGCAAAGTGAGGAAACAAAAAGCTTGGTGCCAAAGTAGAGGGTCTATACTTTAAAATTTCAACTTATTCTCCTGCACTATTTGCCCCATGTTTACTGTCTGGTGCCTGTGTCTTGTTATCTACCATGAATGCACTGAACAATGTATTTGATGAATTCTGGAACTTAATCCCTCTGCCTCACTAATTCTACCCATCCTCATCTTTTTCACTTTCTACTTTCCCACTGAATTCCAGAATCAGTCTGTATGCTCAATGCCTTGTCACTTGCTGCTTATATAGCCATAAGAAAATCACTTTCTAATTTCCTCATTAAGAAGAAAAGAGGGGAGGGGAAGGAAGGGAAGAGGAGGGAATTGAAGGGAAGGGAAGGGAAGGGAAGGGAAGGGAAGGGAAGGGAAGGGAAGGGAAGGGGAAAATGAGGAGAGAAGAAAGAGGAAGGAGAGAGGAAAGAAACAAAAAATAATTTATTTATATTGTGTATTTGCCCACAGCTCTACCTTGAGTGAAAGAGAGAATGAGTTGGGTGTTAATGAAGATTCTGTTTATTCATTTATTTTCCAAATGCAGGAAACATTGGTCCTCAAATAGCTTTAAGGATAATTAAAGCAATGATGAAATATATTGATTGATTCCAAATTTCCTCACAGAAGTGATTGCATTTTGGACTTTGAGAAATTCCAAAGGAGATTGCAAGAGAAGAGAATCTTGATCCTGGGCTGTGTCAGGCATGCTTTTTTTTTTCTTCTCCTTTCTTACTGTTATTAAAATTGCAGCTATGGATACACACAGACAAGAAGAATGTGCCCAGTGCTTAAGAATATTAAAAAAAAAACCCCACCATGTAACTGCACATCAGTGGACATGTTACAATGTTCTAGAGACACCCAATCAGTAGTTTAGAAAGAAAACAATCAACATATGAACACTACAGAAGCCCACAGCCAGAGTACCTTATGGAAATGTTGGCAGTTTCTCTAATGGTGCAAAGTGATGGGACTGGGATATTTTGCTTCTTTGGGAACTGCAATGGAATAATTTAATTTAATATGGTCATAATCTCAAGAACACAGAGAAAAGAATTAATTTTTCCTCCTGGGGAACTACAGCTCTGGTAGCTCCTTTGGCTCATTTCCCTGCCCTGAGGTACATGATGGGTTGCATCCCCAAAGCTGGCAGCCTCTATGTGGCTAGGCAGCAAAAACCCTATGATGCAGGGCAGGCAAGCCCCAAAACAGGGGCTTAGACCAAGGGGGTTCTTGGTTTCTCCCAGGAAAGAATTCAAGGATAAGCTGGTGGTGTTCACAGTTTTTAATGGAGCAGCAGTAAGGACCAGCAGCAGAGACACTTCTCCTTGTGGAGCAGAGCTACACCATAGGCAGTGTGCCCAGAATAGCAGCTCAGAGGCAGTTCTGCTGTCTTATTTATACTCACTTTTAATTATCTGCAAATTAGGGGGTGGTTTATGCATAAATTTCTAGGAAGAGTCATAACTTCCGGGTCATGGAGTCACTGCCATGGAAAAGGGTGGTAACTTCTGGGAGTTGCCATAGCAGTGGCAAACTGACATGGCACACTGGTGAGCATGTCATATGAAAAGCTGCTTCTGCCAGCATTGTTTAGCTGGTCCTCAATTTGCTCTGGTGTCTGAACCCCACCTCCAGAGTGGAGTCCTGCTTTGGTTTCTACCTCACTGTGTCCTCTGTATGATAGGAGCAGAAACTAATATTAATCATGTGTACTAAGAATTCTAGGCACTGAGCTAAGGCCTCAGATTTACTGTCCCACCACACTCTGCAGGAGACTCTACCATAACTATCATAATTAGATAAAGACACATAGGTTTAGAGGGTTTAGGAGACTGCCCTCAGCCAGAAAGAGAGGAGATGGAGTTTTCAATCCAGTAGAGCATTTCAAAGCCCATGCTTTCAAAAGCTAACGCCTCACTATTTATAGTTCTACCAAAATTGCACATTATTCCTCAGGTCATCAAACATCACAGGGTGAAATCTTAAAATATTAGCTTTGTGATAACACTGAAGGGGGCAAGATGAAGGGGAAATTCCATAACATCTTGTATCGGAAACCTGGAGTTCAAGTCGAAGCGTACACATTCACGGGCTCTGTGATCTGAAACAAGTTTCTTATTCTCTCTGGGCCACAGTTTCCTTATCTGTAAAAGAGACACTTATCTTATACCTTTTAGCTAAAAAGGTGGAATAACAAATGTGAAAGCTTATAATACACTCTTAAGGGTCATGTGAATATAAGTTGTTGTCTATGAAAAGGAAACTGAGGCCTGGAAATATTAACTGGCTTGCCCAGAGCCACAGCACTGGTTAGATGGTTAAGGCCTGAGCTGAAAAGTCAAATCTCTTGGCACATATTTATAAACTTTCACTCAACAAGCATCCAAAACTAAATTGAATTAATACCTATTAGTCTTGGGGCCATTATAGGTAAAATAGTAATTTTTAACATTGTGCTTGGCACACTGTAGTTAATCAATAAATGTAAGGTATTATAATAATTATTATTACCTTCTCTTAGCATTGTTCAAAATAAGAAATTAGATGAGAAATATAAAAATATTCTTTAAATAATAATATGCTCTACTAATAGTATCAGGCAAAGTTAGGAGATTGTGTTCAGTATCTTCTTCAAATTTAACAACTTCTAACTTAATCACATATATTGAGTCCAGAATTGTTTGGCCATGATACTATCAGAAAGAGAACAATTAATTCCTTATGCAAGGGGAATTACCTTCCTGTCCAACCCAATTTTTAATTTGAATTGTCTCATAACCCCAGTCAATGCAGAGTTCCAATCTCTCTTTCTCCTCAGTAGCCAGTGTAGGTTTAAAAGGCTTTAAAGGAAATTCAACTATTTCTACCTGTGTTTGTTGTAACTGTAATCATATCTCTCTTTATTTGGGACTCACAGAGAGGGTGCAATGCCAGTAATCCTTTTGTTTGCAGCCTAAACTATGTGCTTCTTCAATGGGTCCTTGAGCTAGAGGCCATTTCCAGGGGTGAAGTGAATGAATCATTCCATAAGGACATCTACTCACACCCTACCTGCTTCAATTGCCCTCAATTTTGTACAGCTGAAGCTGGGTCATATTTAAATAATACCTGGGTAGGTACGGGTATGGATGTGTGATAGAAAATGGGCAGGAAAATAGGAATTAGCAGTACAATTAGGGTAAAGACTGTTCTCATTATTTTAGATGCGAGTATTGACAAGGGCAGAACTACAATGCACCATTAGTCCTTTTAAAGGACTTGCCACATCCTCATGAAGTTCCCT
The DNA here is from genome assembly GCF_006542625.1 of Nomascus leucogenys. Lineage (NCBI taxonomy): Eukaryota > Metazoa > Chordata > Mammalia > Primates > Hylobatidae > Nomascus > Nomascus leucogenys. The sequence goes on along the minus strand of NC_044384.1, from coordinate 38,420,359 downwards.
ATGGTAATTTGATATCCTTATCTCCAGCTCCTGGTATAGACCCCACAACTGCAGACCAGGGTTCAATTGTGTCTTGGCAGCTCACCTCGCTCTGCTGCCCCTTGCTGCACCTGAGCTCCAAATAGCTGCTGAACTTCTTATGAATCAGAAACACGTGGGTCTAAATCAATTGGCCCGACTCCTCTCTCTATAGCAGGAGATGTGTTTTCTCTGTTTAGCCTGCACAAAACAAAAGCCGATATTGGTCCCATGGCTCCTCCGTAGTCAGGAGATGGCCACACAGCTGGGTGAAGCCAATGACAGCCTCTCCCTAGAGCTGAGGGCTTTTTCCACTTGTTTTCTTTTTTAATTTGTCGACCTACGCTGTCTCCCTGCGTTTTGAAAAGGACATAAGAAGTCTGAGCCCAGGAGCTTCCCACCAGCAGTGCCTGCCAGGAACTGAAAGGACCAATTAGCAGGGTCCCCTATCTGGGATTTCTCCTCCTCCGGCTGACTTGCTGGGGACTCATAAATTACCCATGCTGAGGCAGACGCCAAGACCCTGGGCACTTGCTCACAGCTCTTCAGACACCACAAACTGAACAGGAGCTTCCCTGTGAGACAGCCTGTGGGACTTTCACTAAATTTGCCTCAGTGGGAAATCAGTGGTTAACTAGGTCATAGGCAGCTGATGAAATATCTAAAGGGAGTGAGTGTGCTAGGGACTAGCTTTCTTTAGAAAAGTTTGTTCTTTCGTCAAGGAGGGAGGGTTGCAAGAAGCTATAAAAGGGGCCAATGCTTTAAGAAAGAGAAGGGAGGGAAGAGAGGAGGGAAGGGGGTGAGGGAAGAATACAGGAAGGGAAATTCTACATTTTAGCTGCTTCCCAAAATAAACAGAGATATCTGGGTGACTTGAGATATTAGGACCTGATATTCATATTAAAGTCTGAATGAGCGAGAGTTTGGATGTGTAAGTTTACAAGCAACCACCTTATATGTCATTTCCTTTCATTGTGATGGATATAAACTGGGACATAGTTGGACTTGGGTCCTCTTGTTAAGAATTATAAACACACACACACACACATATATAATATATATATAAAATACATATAATATATAAAATATATGTATAAAATATATATAATATATGTATAATATATATATATATATATATTTTAAACACCAAACTGTTGTATTGGTCTGTTTCCTCAAGTAAAAGATTGAACTAATTTTTTTCCCAACATCCTTTGTGTTCTCACTAATAAAATACTAGTTTTCTTTGGATATGTACCTCCAACTTAATTTATTTGAAAGCAACCTTCCCATCCTCTCCTTCACTCACTACTCTGTGGGTCAGTCCCTGACCTAGGGGCATCGAGGACTTCTCCTTCCCATTCTATCCAGTCATGAGCCACATTCGGCGAAATCCATGCCTATAATGTCCTGCATGCTTGTACTCTGAATGCTTGCGGCCAGACCCTCATTTCCACTGGCTGGGATGGCTCAGACTGTCATAATTGACCTTCCTGCTACTGGCTTGCCTCCTTTTCTGTCCTTGCTACACACTATTGTCACAGGTCTCATTCTAAAATACCCTCAGAAAACTAACAACAAATATGGAATATAATCATTAATCGCCAATTAGTCATTCAGGGCCTTCTACACCTAGACCAGCTTTCCCACCTTGTCTGGATTTCTCCCTTCACCCCACAAACTGCCCACTTCAGCCACAGTGGGCGTACAGTACACTGTGTTTCTCTAGTTCATGCTCTGCCCACTCCCTGCATTGCCTTTCCTACTATCTTTACTTCTCTCATGCAGGCATCTGAAAAAGATGATTTTAGATTTGCACCAAGGCAAATGTGACCTCTTGTGTCTCACCTCTTCCATCCACTGCTGAAGCACCATATCCCCAAGAGAAATTTCCTGAACACTCAAATTCAAAATATCCCTTTCCAACCTCTTCATTTGATTATGTTTTAGTTGTAACCATGCTATAGACCTGTTCTGTCTGGTACAGTAGCCACTAATCGCAGGTTGCTACTGAGCGCTTATAATGTGGCTAATCCAAATTGAAATGTACTACAAGGGTAAAATGCAGACTGGATTGTTATGACTTAATATTTTAAAAATTAAAATATCATATTAACCATTTTATATTGATTGCATATTAAAATGATAATATTTTGGACAATAATTTGAATTTATTTGTCAAAAGAAAATATATTATTGGAATCAGTCTCGCTTGTTTCTTTTTACCCTTCTAATGTGACTGCTAGAATATTTAAAATTACATATGTGGCTGAAGTATGTTTCCACTGGACAAAGCTGCTATAGAACATTTTACATGTCATCTTACATTAATGTGTTGGCCTCTCTCCCCAGCAGATTGTAAACCACAGGAGGGCAAGAAGCAGGTTATTCTCTTTCATCCACAGTAGTTGCATATGTCGGGAACTCAATAGAAATTATTTGAATGAAATTCCAGATGTAGGTAGGGTGTATTAGTTCATTCTCACACGGCTATAAAGAATACTACCTGTGCCAGGCCTGGTGGCTCACGCCTGTAATCCCAGCACTTTTGGAGGCTGAGGTGGGGGAATCACCTGAGATCAGGAGCTCAAGACCAGCCTTGCCAACATGGTAAAGCCCTGTCTCTACAAAAAATACAAAAATTAGCTGGGCATGGTGGCTGTACCCATAGTCCCAGCTACTTGGGATGCTGAGGCAGGAGGATCACTTGAACCCCAGAGGCAGAGGAGGTTGCAGTGAGCCAAGATCATGCCATTGCACTCCAGCCTGGGCAACAGAGGGTGACTCCGTCTCAAAAAAAAAATTACCTGAAACTGAGTAATTATAAGGAAATAAGTTTAATTGACTCAGTTTCATAGGCTTAACAGGAAGCATGGCTAGGAGGCCTCAGGAAACTTAAAATCATGGTGGAAGGTGAGGAAGCTGGCCCCTGCTTCACAAGGAGGCAGAAGGGAGTGCAAGCAGAGGAAATGCCAGAAGCTTCTAAAACCATCAGATCTCCTAGGAATTCACTCACTATTACAAGAACAGCATGGAGAAAACTGCCCCCATGATCCAATCACTTCCCTTCCTTGACACATGGGGATTACAACTCCCTCCCTTAACACCTATGGATTACAATACCAGATAACGTTTGGATGGGGACACAGAGCCAAACCATATCATGGGGCCTTTGCCTTTTTAAAACATTTGGTCTTTAATAAGTTTGCTTGTTATTTGTCATTTCTTTTCTGTTGGTTTCTTTCTATTGGATTTTTTTTGGTCCTTTTTTGTTTATTTGCAAAAGTCATTTATATATTCTAGATACACATTTTACATACATATGTTGCAAACATCTCTCTGTTTATGAATTGCCTTTTATTCTCTTGTTAAAAGATAGTTTGTTATGGACAAGAAATTTAAGTTTAATGCAATTGAATCTATTGACTTTTATAATTGATCATTTTGAGTGCTATTTAGAAAATACGATGTACCTATCCTGAGTCATAAAAATATTTGTCTTTATTTGCTTCTAAAATGTTTAAAATTTGACTATCAGATTTAATTTATTGATCTATCCTGAACTAATTTTTGAGATGGTGTGTTCTTTTTTTTAATTTAATATTGCTATGCCACCTCTATAATATCAAATTTAGTGTTATATTTCTAGTAGATAAGAGTAGACTTCACCTACCTAGGAACTGCTATGAGGGCAATGTAGAACTGTTTGGATAGTTCTTTTTGACAAGTAAAAATACAGATGCTCAGCTTCTATTCGGAGAGAAGATTTAACAACTCCAGGATCAACCCAATGGATTTTAGATTTTCACAAAGGCAAATGTGACCTCTTGCGTCTCCACCTCTTACATCCAGGCTGCAAGCAACCTTAAACCCTTCTCATATAATTTCAAGAATCCTAATGGTGATAGGTTTCTTATTGCCTGTTACCATTGTTTCTCAACCGTGTTTTCACTGCTGCTAGGGAATTCTACAAGATAACTAAGGATAGAGTCAAAGAGAGAAAAATAACCTTTCATATATATGAGACAAGGCAAAAAACTTTGTGGAGCTGATAGATGGGCATATTTTGTGGGTAGAAGATACAGAAACAATTAACCCCTTACATGTTTTCTAGAAGTTTAACAAAAAGAATGCTTTCAAAAGTAGAAAATTGTATTTTTAAATATAAAAAATATGGATAAATATAAAATACAAAAACATAAACTATACATACATCAATCATTATTCTAAAACTAAAATTATACTGTTTACATTTATTATGTATTTGTATATTATTAATATATTATAGGTATTTTTCCATGCCATAAAATATTCTTTGCACATAAATTATTAAAGATTGTTCCATTCTATGAATGTTTCAATTCTCTTTTTGATTGGGTTTTTTTTTTTGCCTCTCAGAGTTTTTGTCATTGTAAGTAACAATAAAAGTATATGTATATTTTAAACAGATTTTGGTTATATCATAGTATTTCCTTGGAACAACTTCTGTAAGTGGAGTGATTGGATTAAAAGGAATGTATATTATAAAATCTTTGATACATGCAAGCTAGAGTAAATATATAGACTGATTTTAGTAAAAAAGCACTTTTTTGCATTTTATTCTTGTTCCAGAATGATGAACTCAACATATTTTCTGTCATATGGCAGAGATTGAAAGATTATATCTTCCTTCCTTTACTGTATGAATTACTAATGATTTGGGATCTGTGTTCCAAGGAATAGTGAACTCTATTGCAAAAGAATGAAAAGAGAACAGGATTTAAGGAGAAGGCCAAAGAAATAAACAGCACTAGAGAGGGAAAGAGAGAAATGTCAAATAAAAAACAATTCCAGGCTGGGGCGTGGTGGCTTATGCCTGTAACATCAAGTCTTTGTGAGGTCAAGGCAGCAGTATCCCTTGAAGCTAGGAGTTTGAGACCAGCCTGTGCAACAAAACAATAAAGCGGGACCCTATCTCTACAATAAAAAATACCAAATAAACAAATTAATCAGGTGTTGTGGGACACCTGTATTCTCACCTATTCGGAAGACTGAGCCCAGAGGATCCTTTGAGCCCAGGAGTTCAGAGGCTTCAGTGAGCTATGATTGTATGACTGCTCTTCGGCCTGGGTGACAGAGTAAGCCAAGGGAGTGGGAGAGGGAAAGGAGGAAGGAAAGAAGAAGGAAAGAAGGAAGGAAGGAAGGCAGGGAGGGAGGGAGGGAGGAAGCCGGAGGGAAGGAGGGAAGAAACAAGGCTATAGGACAGTGGGATTAAAAGTGGTAGGATGATGGGACAATAAATCAGAGAAGGTTTTAAATACAAAAGGGTGAGGGGATTTCTTAACCATTTAACCATCTTTTTTAAGAGCACAGGACTCAAGTAAAATTAAACACTTTAAGAAGAAAGGACTTTTCTAAAACAAAATGATCAGAGAACAGTGAAATAAGTGAATAGGAGAACAAATAGGTTCCCTGAGAGAATGGACACTGATCCTCTCATCCCTAATTTGAGGCAGAGCCCACAGGAGCTGCAGTGATGACCCCCTGGAGCAAAGAATTGCTAGATCCTCTCGGGCACACTGTCCCAGCAGTACGGGATGTGTCTCCTGACTTTGCCCACTGACACAGTTTGACTGTGTCCCCTCCCAAATCTCATCTTGAATTGTAGCTCCCACAATTTCCACGTGCTGTGGGAGAGACTCAGTGGGAGGTAATCGAATCATGGGGGCGGGTCTTTCTTGTGCTGTTCTTTTGGTGGTGAATAAGTCTCATGAGTTCTGATGGTTTTATATGGGGGTGTTTCCCTGCACAAGCTCTCTCTTTGCCTGCTGCCATCCATGTAAGATGTGGTTTCCTCCTCCTTGCCTTCTGCCATGATTGTGAGGCCTCCCAAGCCATGTGGAACTGTGAGTCCATTAAATCTCTTTCTGTATAAATTACCCAGTCTCAGGTATGTCTTTATTAGCAGTGTGGAAGTAGACTAATACACCTACAGTCATCTACTTCTGCAACAGAAGTGAGCAAGAGGAAACCCTGCCTTGCCACAAGACTTGCTGGTTCTTTCCGAATTTGTAGACCTCACAAAGCCTAACTTCTAGTTAAACAGACAGACTTCCAAGTATACAGGCTAACAAGTAGACATACAAGCAAATAAGTAGAATATGGTCAGGAGCAAATAATTAGGACAGCACAGTAGAAAGTAAGAAGGGTGCCTAGTTTAGATAGACTAAAGATCAGCTAGGGAGACACTATCAAAGGAGGTGATATTTAGGCTGAAGTCTTAGGGATGAGCAGAGGTGAATCATGTGGAGAACAGCATTCCAGGTAACTGATGTACACTGAAGCCCCCAGGAAGGTAGAAACAGCCCAGCATTTGATGGAGGAGCAGGTGAGTGCAGGGCATTGAGTAAGCAAGATGGCTAAGACCTGAGGCATGAGGATGAGTTTAGTTCATATATCTAAGTGTACAAGAAGTGGTCAAATACAGTCACACGTGCATAACATTTTGGTTGAAGAACCTCATATACAGCCGTGGGCCCATAAGATTATACTGGAGCTGAAAATATTCTATTGTCTATATGATGTTGTAGCCATCCTAAAGTCATACTATAATGTATTACTCATGTGTTTTTGGTGATGCAGTTGTAAAGAAACCTACAGCACCAACAGTAGAATAAAAGTCCAGCACATACGATTGTGTATTGTCCATAATATTTAATAATGATAATAAACAACTATGCTTCTGGTTTATATATTTACTAAACTATACTTTTTACTGATATTTTAGAATATACTCCTTCTACTTATTTTTTTTTAAAGTTAATTATAAAGCAGGCTTAGGCATTTCTTCAGGAAGTATTCCATGGGAAGGCATTGTTATCATAAGAGATGGCAGCTCCATGCCTGGTACTGCCCCTGGAGGCCCTTCCAGTGGGACCAGATGTGGAGGGACAAGACAGTGATATTGATGATCCTGACCCTGTATAGGCCTAAGCTAATGTGTGTGTTTGTTAGTTCATTTGGGGAGGTTTTTTGTTTTTTTGTTTGTTTGTTTGAGGTAGTCTCACTCTGTCAACTAGATTGGAGTAGAGTGATGCAATCATAGTTCATTGCATCCTCAAGCTCCTGGGCTCAAGCCATCCTCCTGCTTTAGCCTCCCAAGTGACTGAGACTAAAGGCATGTGCCACCATGCCCTGCTAATTAAAAAAAATTTTGTTTTGTAGAGATGAAGTCTCATTATGTTGCCCAGGCTGGTCTCCAACTCCTGGACTCAAGTGATCCTCCCACCTTAGCCTCCCAAAGCACTGGGATTACAAGCATAAACTCCCATGCCCAGCTGTCTTCATTTTAAACAAAAAAAAGTTTAAAAAGTAAAAAAACCCAATAATACTAACTTTAAAAATTCAAATAGCTTCTAGAATGAGGATACAAAGAGATAAAATATTTTTGTACAGTTCTACAATGTGTTTGTGTTGTGTTATTACCAAAGTGTTAAAAAGTTTAAAAAAATTAAGTTTAGAAAAGGAATAAGTTACAGTAAGCTAAGGTTAATTTAGTACTGAAGAAATAAATTTCATATAACTTTAGGGTAGCCCAAGTGTACAGTGTTGATAAAGTCTACAGTAGTGTGCATTTATGCCCTGGGTCTTCGCAGTCTCACCAGTCACTCACTGACTCACCCCAGGCAACTTCCGGTCCTGTCAGCTCCATTCACAGTAAGTGCCCTATAAAAGTATACCAATTTTTATCATTGATGTCATGTTTGTACTGCACATTTTCTATGTGTAGATAGGTTTATATAGCTTTAGATACACAAATATTATCATTGTGTTACAATTGCCTACAATATTCAGTACAGTAGGATGTACAGGTTTGTAGCATAGGAGCCATAAGCTACAACTTATAGCCTAGGTGTATAGCAGGCTATACTAGCTGGGTTGCACTACTCTGTAATGTTCACAGGAGGACAATATCTTATAACAACATATTTCTCAGAATATATCCCCATTGTTAAGCAACATATGACTGGTGATTGCATTTTTAAATGAAAGTATTATATAATTTGTAGTTACCTTCTAATGATGTTTCCAGCTGCCTGGGTTGGGGACAAATTGCAGGGTGACAAAGATAGAAGTGGAAGGTTCTAGGAGAAGAGAGATGATGGTTGCTTGAATAACAATTATATCTTCATGTTTGCATCATGTTGTTTTAATGTTCTACCTTTTAATGACTTTAATGCCTAATGTCTAAGCCTCTCATTATTCTTTTTCAAAAATACTGGATATTTTTAGTTATTTTATTTTGGGAATAAATTTAATAATTACTTCATTACAGTTCATACCGCCTAATGGCCATTGAGATTTGGAGCAGAATTACATTAAATTTTTAAATTACTTTACAGATAATTCCCATATGTATAATATTAAAATGAGTTTTTTTTAACCATTAGGAATAGATATCTTCATTTACTAATTTTTAAAATCATGTCTCCCAGTAATTTTTGGTAGTTTATCATTGACATCCTAGACAAAATTTTTTTTTACATTTATTTCCAGGTATTTTATATTTTAAGTAATTCTTACAAATTGCATTTTCTCTTTTTATTTTCTAATACTGTAACTTAGTATTAAAAAAATACAGATTTTTTGTATGTTGTTAATGTTTTTCAAATTACTTTTGTTGGATTTTCCAAATGGATAATCACATCATTTATCAATATTTACAGATTTCTCTCTAATTTTCCATTTTATCTTATTTATCATCTTTCAATTTTTATTGCATTCTTATTTAATTTTATGTATTGATTGATTAGCTTTTTTATTTTGGGTCCAGGGGTATATATCCAGGTTTGTTATATAGGTAAATTGAATCTCGTGTGGGTTTTGTGTACAGATTATTTTGTCACCCATGTAATAAGCATAGTACTCAATAGGTAGAATGGCTAGTTTTTCAAATATCACCCTTCACCTACCTTCTCCCTCAGGTAAGCCCTGGTATCTGTTATTCCCTTCTTTGTGTCCATATGTACTCAATGTTTAGCTTCCACTTACAGATGAGAACATGAGGTATTTGGTTTTCTGTTCCTGTGTTAGTTTGCTTAGAATAATGGCTTCCAGATCTATCCATGTTGCTGCAAAGGACATGATCTCATTCTTTTTTTTATGGTTGCACAGTATTCCATTGTGTATATGTACCATATTGTCTTTATTCAGTCTATACCATTGATGGTTATTTAGGTAGATTTCATATCCCTATTGTCAGTCTGAAATAGTTTGCTATTATAATAAACATGAATGAATATGCAAACATGTATATTTATGTTAAAAGGATTTATATTTCTTTAGGTGTATACCCAATAATGGGATTGCTGAGTCAAACGGTAATTCTATTTTAAGCTATTTGAGAAATCACCAGACCACTTTCCATAAGTGGTCTGGTGATTTTTCAAATAATTCGTAATGGCTGAACTAATTTACATTTCTACCAGCAGTATGTAAGCATTCCCTTTTCTCCACAGCCTCACCAGCATCTGGTATTTTCTGACTTTTTAGTAATAGCCATTCTGAATGGTATGAGATGGTATCTCATTGTGGTTTTGATTTGCATTTGTCTAACAGTTATGTTGAACATGTTCTCATATGCTTTTTGGCCGCATGTATGTCTTCTTTTCAAAAGTGTCTTTTAATGTCCTTTGCCTACTTTTTAATGAGGTTGTTTGTTTTATGCTTGCAAATTTGTTTAAGTTCCTTAGATTCTGGATATTAGACCTACGTCAGATAGATAGTTTGCAAATATTTTCTCCCATTCAGGTTATTTACTCTGTTGATAGTTTCTTTTGCTGTACAGAAGCTCTTTAGTTTAATTAGGTCCCTGTATTAGTCAGGGGTCTCTAGAGGGATGGAACTAATAGAATAGAGTATATATAAAGGGAAGTTTATTAAGGAGTATTGACTCACACAATCACAAGGTGAGGTTCGTCTGCAATAGGCTGTGTGCAAGCTGAGGAGCAAGGAAGCCAGTCCGAGTCCCAAAGCTGAAGAACTTGGAGTCCAGTGTTCAAGGACAGGCAGCATCCAGCACAGGAGAAAGACGTAGGTCAGGAGACTAAGTCTCTCTAGACTTTTCAGGTTCCTCTGCCTGCTTTTCTTCTGGCCACACTGGCAGCTGATTAGATTGTACCCACCCAGATTGAGGGTGAGTCCGCCTTTCCCAGTCCACTGACTCAAATGTTCATCTCTTTTGGTAACACCCTCACAAACACACCCAGGAACAATACTTTGCATCCTTCAATACAATCAAGTTGATACTCATTATCAACCACCACAATCCCATTTGCCAATTTTTGTTTTTATTACAATTTCTTTTGACATCTTTATCCTGAAGTCTTTGCCCAGTCCTATGTCCAGAATGGTATTTCCTAGATTGTCTTGCAGGATGTTTATGGGTTTTGGTTTTAGATTTCAGTCTTTAATCCATCTTGAGTTGATTTTTGTATATGGTGTAAGGTAGGGTCCAGTTTCAATCTTCTGGATATGACTAGCCAGTTATCCCAGCATCATTTATTGAACAAAGAGTCCTTTCCCCATTGCTTGTCTTTGTCAGCTTTGTGAAGATCAGATGGTTGTAGGTGTGTGGCGTTACTTCTGGGCTCTCTGTTCTGTTCCATTGGTCTATGCATCTGTTTTTGTACCAATACCAGGTTGTTTGGGTTACTGCAGTTTTGTAGCATAGTTTTAAGTTAGATAATGTGATTTCTTCAGCTTTGCTCTTTTTGCTTAAGATTGCCTTGGCCATTTGGGATCTTTTTTGGTTTCAAATAAATTTTAAAATAGTTGTTTTTTTCTAATTCTGTGAAGAATGTCTTTGGTAGTTTGATAGGAATGGCATTGAATCTGTAAATTGCTTTGGTTAGTAGGACCATTTTAACAATATCGATTCTTCCTCTCTCTGAGCATGGAATATTTTACTATTTGTGTCATCTCCAATTTATTTGAGCAGTGTTTGGTAATTCTGATTGTAGATGCCTTTTACCTCCTTGGTTAGCTGTATTGCTAGGTATTGTATTCTTTTTGTGGCTATGGTGAAAGGGATTGCATTCCTGATTTGGATCTCAGCTTGGGTGGTGTTGGTGTATGAGAATGCTACTGATTTTTGCACATTGATTTTGTATCCTGAAACTTTGCTGAAGTTGTACATCAGATCAAGGAGCTTTTGTACAGGGACGGTGGAGTTTTCTAAATATAGAATCATATCATCTGCAAACAGAGATAGTTTGACTTCCTCTCTTCATATTTGGATGCCTTTCATTTCCTTCTCTTGCATTCTTATTTTAGAGAGTATTTTTTTAAATGTGGCAAGAGCTTCCACCATTATGTGTGATGTTGACTTTTGATTTAAAATAAATGTCATTTTTAGGAAATATTTTATTTTCATTTCACTAAGCATTTCTTCATTAATATTAAGCTCAGGCTATTTTCATCTGTATTAATATTTAGACATGAATTTTAATTATAGCTGTTTAAAAACATCTTTCATTTATCTGGTTTAAGGTTAGTGTTATATTAACACAATGAATTAAAAGTTTTTATCTTCTAATATCACACAAAAGTTACTTTTTTGTAAAAGTTAGAAATAACTTACTCATTGAGATATTTAAGTTAGGTAACATTTTAGAAATTGATGATTTGAAAAAATTTTCCATGTCTTTTGTAATTTTTCACTACTGAAATTTTCTATTTGTACCTGGGTCTATTATAATTTATTTTGAAAATTATTAATTTTCTCCATATATTCAAATATAATGGTATATATATTTTTTCAATTCTGTTATTATTTTCATTTCATTATCTGTCCATATGTTTATTTCTCTGGCTATATTTTAATATTTATGTTCTTATATTTTTATTATTTATGTTCTTATATTTTTATTATTTATGTTCTTATATTTTTATTACTTATGTTATTCAGAATTTTGCCTCTGTTTTCAAAGAAATTACACTAATACATTAATTTTAGTTTTTCTGCTTTCTTAGTTATTACTTTTTTATGTTTAGCTTCATCCCATTTTTATCAAAAATTTCAAGAGTGCATACTTTGATTAAATAATTATTTAGAGAAATGTTTTATAATTTTTCATATAGTTGCATTTTTTTCTTTTTTAACTTTTGCTATTTATTTCAAGCTGTGTTTTAATTGAATCTTTGCATAGGATCTGGTTGATCTCTGGGTCTTTATATTCTACCCAAAATAGAAAGTTTTCAAGTGTCTATTACATCAATTTACAATTTTGTCTTCTTAATCTGTTAAAGACTGAGGGTTGTATTAAAATTTCCCACTATAACAGTTTTTACCATATATATTTTACTTATTTTATAGTAGAATGATAATCCCATGGTAAACTATACCCTGTGTTTTAGAGATTTCCTTTTTGATGCATGATGATTCTCCCAGATGTCTACAGAACTCATATTTGTATAGAAATCACTGCTTATTTTCCCTTCTTTCCTTCCTTCCTTTTTTCTTTCCTCCCTCCCTCCTTCCATTACTTCCTTCCTTCCTTCCTGCCTGCCTGCCTTCCTTCCTGCCTTCCTGCCTTCCTGCCTGCCTTCCTGCCTTCCTTCCTGCCTTCCTTCTTCTCACCTTTTTTTCTGTCTTTTATTCTTACAGTATGCTTTCCTTTCTGCACCTTCTGAATCTCTTAGTTTAGGTATGTACTTGTCAAAGCTTTATTTTATTATACTAATCTGAAAGCTATGGTCTAATAAATCAGATGAAATTCTTATTAACTGTATTGGCCAAATGGGTATTTTTAGTTTACATCATATGCTTAATGCTTGTTATGCATTCTTGCTATGTTCTTGATTTTCTATCTTTTGCTAAATGAACTGTATTTTACCTCTGATATTCTGTTTCCTGCCCAGAATTTTGGAAGTACACATTTAACTTTATAAATTCTACTTGTAGCTATTTTTAAGTTTTGAAAAATAAATATGTACTTCATCCTGTTTTTCTCTTTTATCAATTTGTTTTACTGATAGTGACTGTTAACATTTATTTAAAATATAGAAGCATGAGATTTACCAAAAACACTTAAAAATTACAATGGATTTCCCCATAAGATATCAAACAATACTAAAAGTTCAATGACTTGAAAAATAGGATTCTACTGTGGAATACATATCTAACTGGTGGGAAGCAGGAGCAAATTAAGAAACAGCCTCAGGAGTTCAAGAGAATTAAGTAGATAAAGATGCTATCATTTCAAATAGGAGAAAAAATGATGAATTATCCAATAAATGATATTGAGGGAGATAATTAGTTTTTTCCACACAACGTGTAGATGAGGGAGATAATTATATGTTTGGGAAAAATGTTAAGTCTGGGCACTATATCAGCAGCATATATTCTAATGAAACAAGACAAGTTGACAAATAAGAAGATTCGTCATTTCTAAGAACACAAAAGAAACTAAAAGGGTGGAGAAGGGGACCAAATTAGGGATAGTGGGGAACTTCAATAGGGCGGCTCCAAAAGATTTTTTAGGAAAAATATCAAGAAATCAAGGTACTTAGGAGAAATCCATCCTGTAACATTTGGGAAAGTATATTCTAGGCCAAGGGGCCGTAAGTGCAAAGACCGTGTAGTAGAAATGGGCACAGGAGGCTTGACTACTGAATGAAGGCCAGTTTTGCTGAAGCTGCGGGAAAAAGTGAAGAGACAGAAAATTAAAGTCGAATTAAAACAACAGTCCTCATTTTAAAGACATATTGGCAAAATTTATTTCATAGCTAATACCTAGTTTGGCAAGTATGTGGGAAAGCAATCACTGTTATAAATTCGTAGCTAGACTGTAGATTAGTAAAGTCTACTTGGCCAACAATGGACTACCTCCATCCAAATATGGAAATGTATATCTCTTCGCTTAAGTAGCCCTTCTTCTTAACCTTTATCTGACAGAAAAACTCACACAAATAAGCAAAAGTATATCTATTGCCACATTTGTAATACCAAATAATGGAGACAGGTATGTTATGGTGCAAACAGTACAGTGGAACACAAGATGACTGTTAGAATAATCACAGATCTACCTATGTGTGTTAATCCAGAAATCTTCCCACAATACATTTGTAGTTCTTGTTTTTCTTTATTTAAAATTGGCTTTCACTGTGTACCTTTAAGTGGAAAAAGCTTTCAGGAACAGTAATACTATGCTCAATTGTCACTGAAAATATAATTTATTTTATTATAAGTAAATATATATATATGCAGTGTTGTATATTTATGTATGAATTTGACAGTGAAGCAAGTCTGGAAATCTAAAATCAATATGTGCTGTAATAAATACACTTACAAGTTTTCTCTTCCATATTTTGAGTGTTATTTCTGACTTTTATATTACAAAGATTCCTCATTGTCCCAAAGTCCTTAATTGAGGTCTAGAGTTTGCCCATATTTGGAGGGAGCAGTGCCGTGTCTTACCCTGTGGGTGGGTACTGACTACTCTCAGAATTTGCCTCTCAGGTGCTAAGGTGAGTGATTGATTGGTGTGCATTTCTACTGTCAGTTAAATACCTGAGATGTGTGGAAAGGAGGGCACATCTGTGTATGGGAAAGTCTTAATTGTGTTATTTATTCTTCCAGAAACCAGCTTTATTTGGTAGCTGAGTTTCATTTAAAAAGTCATCAAACTATATTATTGCCAGATAATAAGCCTTTAGGGAGAAAGCAAGGTAGCCCCTATCTTATGGCTTCATGGTTAGCATGTTCCCCTCCACCCCCCAAGGACTGGGTTTAATCATTCTTCTTTTTAGTGAATAAAATATCTTTCTCAGAAAAGCAAAGTTTTTCTAAATTTGTGTCTGAAGAGGTTGTTTCTTGTGTGTGTGAGGAGAAAAACCCAAACATTTTTTTTCCACATATCAATTAGCTTTTGGACCCTAGAGTAAGATTTCATTTAGCACTTAGTGGCGTTGCACAGTCAAAACATTCTTAAGTGATTATAAGAAAGTGCAACAAAGCATTATGTTCAGAACTTCCTCTGTCAACTCCTCAGAATGGACAACTCCCATCTCCATTATCCCTCTATTACCAAAAGAAAAAAAATAAGTAAAGAGTAAAAAACAAAGTGTATTGCTATAAATACCACTTTCATTTCTTTTATCAGATAATCTTCACTTCTAGGTGAATGGCAATTGGTTTTATTCACTCAGTCAACAAGGAATAAAGCAGAAAAGATCTGCAGTTTTGAATAACACTATTTTAGGCAAACTGGAGATGTATCACACCCCAAAACTCACCAGCTCAAACATGTTTGCTGCTGTATCGTTTTAAATAAGCAAGGACCTTCATAAATTGACTTCTTGTATATGTTTTGCTCAGCTTGCTGGTGTATCTACTCTAAGTCTATTAAATTTATCTGTTTTTTTTTTGTTGTTGTTGTTGTTGTTTTTGAGACAGTCTCACTCTGTGGCTCAGGCTGGAGTGCAGTGGCGTGATCTCTACTCACTGCAACATCCACCTCCTGGGTTTAAGAAATTCTCGTGCCTCAACCTCCTGAGTAGTTAGGACTCCAGGCGTGTGCCATCACGCCTGGCTAATTTTTGTATTTTTAGTACAGACAGGGTTTTGCCATGTTGGCCAGGCTGGTCTGGAACTCCTAACCTCAAGTGATCCACCTGCCTCGGCCCCCCAAAGTGCTGGGATTACACGCATGGGCCACCGTGCCTGGCCTTAAGTTTATCTTCTAACAGTCCTGCAAACACTCCTTCACACTTTGCCATGTCTATGTCTTTATTCAGGCTTTACATCACTGCCAGAATGGCCGCCTTTTTATCTTCCACTTAAATGAATCCTTCCCATTTCTCAAGGTCCTCTCAATATTCGTCTGCATATTGAAGCATGACTGACATCTTTATTCACCTTCCTTTCATTTCAATTTGTGCAGTACTTAGTTTATACTATATTATTCCAATGAGTAATCATATGTTGTCATTTTATGTTGTTCAGCTTTCCTTGCTTTCATAGATTGTGAGTTCTACCAATGTACAGATAATACACCTTGTGAATTCTCTCCAGAAAAGAGACACAAGGTATAAATTTATTAATAAATAGCAGAGACATTAATTGATTACCTAATTCATTCCAGAAAATGATGGCTTCTCAAGTATGGCTACTGAAGTGACGAGTTCACCAGTGTAGTCACTGCAATAGCCATGCTTGAGGACTGTGGGGACTCCTCAAGTCAGGTCACCTGGGGACTTTTGAAATCATACATAATCCCTGTGTCCTCTCATTATTCCTCCGTGTCTCCACTGTGTCAGTTTGACGACCCTCCTCAAGGGACATTCTTTGTGGAAATCATCATCACATTGATGGAATGTGTCATTGCTTTCTATGCGGTAAAGCGTAAAAAAGGTTTTAACCACCCAGCTAAAGCACAGAACATGTGAAGCAGAGTAAAGGTATAAATATATGAAAGATACGTTGTTTCCTACTCCTTAATGAGAAATTCTTACCTCTGGCGAATTTGGAAGCAGGATAGGCCAAATTATAGAAGGCCCTGGATAACGTGAGCATTCTGCTTATACTTTTACAAAACACATCTTGCTTTGGACCTTGGCTTTTTTCACGGAAAAAAATATTAAAAATATATCTTTGAGATTTCCATATTAATGTTTAAAAATTATGTTATTTTACCACTTAACACCTATTAGGTGCTATTTTCAGAAAAGTGGGAAATAATTGTTGGCTAAACAGTGGAGAAGTCAGAAATTTTGTATACTGTTAGTAGAAATGTATAATGGTACAGTCACTGTGGAAAACTGTTTAGTGATTCCTTTAAAGGTTAAACATAGAATTACTGTATGATCTATAAATTGCACTTCTTGGTGTATTCCCAAAAGAATTGAAAGCAGAGACTCTAACAGATATTTGTACACCCATGCTCTTGGTCACATTACTCATAATAGCCAAAAGATGGAAGAAACTCAAGTGTCTATCAACAGATGAATGGATAAGCAAAGTGTGGTATAAACATATAATGGAATATTATTCAGCCTGAGAAAATGAATGAAATTCTAACTCATGATACAAAATAAATGAACTTTCAAAACATACTAAGTGAAATAAAACAGACATAAAAGGGCAAATATTGTATAGTTCACTGATCTGAGGTACCCAGAACAGACAAACTCATACAGACAGACAGTAAAATGAAAGGTTACTTGGGGTTGGGGAAATGAGGGGTAGAGAATTATTGCTTAGTGGCTATAGAGTTTCTGTTTGGGATAATAAAATATTTCTGGAAATGTATAGTAGTGATGATTGCACACATTATGAATAGCCTAAATGCCACTGAATTTGTACACTTAAAATGGTTTTAGTGTGTTTTACTACAATAAAACAAATATCTATTTTTAAAAATGTCTTACGGATTCTATAGGACTAAGTTGGATATTCCTATTTGTTTATTTTTTGTTTTATTTTTGTTGCTATTTTTGTTCCAACTGTGCCTGCCCCAGAATGATTTTATAGGTCATGCTTATCTCTATTTGTGTTTTCTAAGTTCCCATGCATGAAAAACTTATTTCCTTAGTCTGCCCATCTCTCTCCATTAAATGTGCTCACATGGCAATCTCTATCATACCATTGCCTCACTTTTCTACGGTGCGGCTACAATACTCCCTCACTCCTAACCACACTCCAGATGTTCAGTTTAACAGAGTGGCTACCTCAGACACATGCAAACCAAAAAGAATTGCATTATAATTAGGAATCTGATTAAATTGCAAATGAAATGAGACTCTGTACTGTTGCTTTCTCATAAAATATATGTTTCTACTTAATTCAATCAAGATTTCATAGGTTTAACTATATTTCCTCATTTTAATCTTATCTCACTGTTGACAACCAAGCTGTATTGAGTCTGTGAGTTTATTTTTTAAGGTAATTATTTTCATTCCAATTACCCTTCTTCTCCATAATTATCTAACTAATGAAGAGGTGGATCTTCTATGATTCAACTCAGAGAAGTCTATTCAGATTACATTGTCTGACAATCTGACCAACAACTTTATGCTACCTATTTCTTTGTTTCTCAGGTAAATACTTACCATTCATTCTCAGGTAACATTAATCATTCTAATCAGTTCCAGTAATTTCTCTTGTAACTAGAAGCTAAAGTGATTATGCTTTTGTGTTAGTTACCCCAGAAATGTCTCTTCAAGGACTGTCTAAAGGTGATTTAGCCTTTGTAGAATTTTCTAGATTTCTATCCATTTTCTGGAAAAGAAATTGAGTCAATGTTCTCTTATCATAATCAATGTATTATTTTATGCACCATTGTTCAATACCATTTTAAATCTTATAGCAGAAGCAAACTGATTAGAAAGTCAAATTTATTGCATAACAACAAATTTGACTTTAGTTACACTGCTATTTACCCATAGTGTTAACTTTGAAATTTCATTAACTCAATGTGACTCCAAGGAGTAAATATTAAGCCAATACATGTTGATAGTAAAAACTTTTAAGATCTCCTTGCAATAAATAAAAACTTTTATTGTGATAGGAGAGCACATTACCATCAGCCACAGACACATTATCTGAGGAGGGGGTATAATGAAGAAGGAAAGGGAAAAATTTCAATTAAATAAATCAGTCATCACAAATTAAACAACAGTAACAGTAAAACATAAGTCTGCAATTTGTTTCATTAGGTATATGAAACATAAACTCTATCCCAAAGGCTTTTAAAACATAGTGAGGGAGACAAAATAATGTGAACAAGCAGGTTGCCCTTTTTCATTGCTATGGGGTTCACAGAAGAAAGCTCTGGGAGAGTCAAGGCCAAGAAATGGCTTTGCTAAATTGTTAGGTACTCCAGCATCATCAAGATGGATAGGATTGGATTAATGCAGAGGAGGGTGTAACACCCAAGAAAGGGAAAGATCCACAGCATATGGGGGCTGTGGCAGATTTGATGTGACTGGAGGTGATTAAGACCATCAGGCTGATAGGAGGAACTGATACTAAATAGAGTTATCAGTGACTCAGATGTAGTCAAGTGGCTTGTGCAGACAGCTTGTGCAGAAAGCCTGTGTATGGCTTTGAAGTCCAAAAGATCAGACTCTGTGTTTGAGCAGGGGAGGCACCACTTTTAGGGTAGCACTTTTGGAGAGCAAATATATTTTGAAGAGACAGACTATGGAAGACAACAAAAAGAGGAAAGAGAACAACTAAGGATGCTAGTGTGACCTCATCTCCATGACTTTCCTGGTGAGGTGGAGTAGGTGGAGAAAAGTACATCAGGTTTGCACTTTTGTATATGAGGAAGGCAAAGCATTTTGTCTCACTATTTATTTTTTTTCATACTATCTACCTTGATATTTCATACACTAGGATTTATGGCCGGATTCAGTGGCCTATAATCCCAGCCCTTTGGGAGGCTGAGACTGCAGGACAGCTTGAGCCCAGGAGTTAAAGACCAGCCTGGTCAATAAAGTGAAACCTTGTTTCTGCAAGAAACAAAATAAAAAAAATTAACCCGGCATAGTGCCATGTGCCTGTGGTTCCAGCTACACCAGAGACTGATGTGGGGATATCACTTAAGCCTAGGAGGTCAATGCTGCAGTGAGCCATGATTGAACCACTGCTCTTCACTCTGGGTGACAGTGAGACTCTGTCTCAAAAAAAACAAAAAAGTTATGTATTAGTTTGTATTATTTCATTTTCACACTGCTGATAAGGCATACCTGAGAGTGGGCAATTTCCAATACAAAGAGGTTTATTAGACTTACATTTTCACATGGCTGGGGAGGCCTCACAATCATGGCAGAAGGTGAAAGGCAAGAAAGATCAAGTCACGTCTTACATGGATGGTGGCAGACAAAAACAGAGCTTGTGCAGGGAAACTCCCGTTTTTAAAACCATCAGATCTTGTGAAACTCATTCACTATCATGAGAACAGCACAGAAAAGACCTGCTCTCATAACTCAAATCACCTTCCACTGGGTTCCTCCCGTGACATTTGGGAATTATGAGAGTTACAATTCAAGATAAGATTCAGTGGGAGACACAGCCAAACCACATCAGGATATATTATATTTTCCAATGGGAAAGTTCTTGAAGATTAAGATCTATGGCTAAATAATGCTTTGAACTTTTCTTGTGTATTTTTGTTAGTCCATTTTTCAATTTATTATAAGTATGAATAAAAATTTTTTTAAGGTACAAATAATCCTCTACATTTTTAAGACATATGTAGGATTAAGTCAAAGAAAGATTTTAAAATAACAACAATAATACAATAGCTAACATGTATTGATATTTACTATGTACCATCTAATATTCTAAGCATTTTCCTTGTAAAATCTTATCTAATTAGCACAAAAATCTCTATGAGACAAGCACTATTATTGTTCCTACTTTATAGGTGAAGAAACCAAGACACAGAAAGAATGAATATGTAAAGGATGTCAGAACTAGGAAGTGATGGAATCAGGAAGAGAGTCTGGACAGCCTGCCTTGTGACTCATAGGTCATCTGGCCACAAAAGCAGTAGTAAACAAAATACAAGATTAAACCTCAAAGCATAGGTACTCCATTAATCAACAACAATAAGAGGAATAATTGGAATGCTATACAGTCATTTACAAACTCTTTTACCAACATATTGTTGCTTGAGATTTTCACCACTTAAGAGGAGAAACTGAAGCACTGAGGAGAACTAAGTAAGACTACTTGATAGAATCCTCTCAAAGCATTCAGTTTAAGCTTGAAGTTATTTCAGTG
This sequence comes from Nomascus leucogenys, assembly GCF_006542625.1. Taxonomy (NCBI): domain Eukaryota; kingdom Metazoa; phylum Chordata; class Mammalia; order Primates; family Hylobatidae; genus Nomascus; species Nomascus leucogenys. The sequence continues at coordinate 38,399,574 of NC_044384.1, read as the reverse complement.
CTTCAGTACTCTTCCACTTTACTTAGCATACACACAATTACCACCAAAATTTAGCAAGTAACATAAAAAATGTGAAATGTTTCCAAAGAGAGGAAAGTCACCAGCAATCAAAACTGAAAGGAATGTCAAAATTAACAAATAGCACCTGCAGAAAATGAATAAATTAGGCACTTATAATGCTTTATTATTTTAAATTATGGCACCACTAACTGAGCTGGGAAGGGTTTTTTCTGAGTATTGTATCTTTAAAAATATGAATTCCATCTTGACTGCCTCTTTAAATAAGATTAATTCATAGCATTGCCCATTTAATTGCTTTATCTGTTTTGGTCCATTAGATTCTATTCGAGAATATAGCTTCTATGATAAATTAAATTCTAAGGTTTTATTTTGACATCTAAGTTAATTTTTAATTCTGGAAAAAGTTCTGCCCTGTGCAATTTAGTTCTTTCAGAAGTGCTGAAAAAAATGAAAGTTGAATCATTGTAAGTTTTCTATAAAACAGGTATTTCAAGAGGCCGAGGCGGGTGGATCACGAGGTCAGGAGATCGAGACCACAGTGAAACCCCGTCTCTACTAAAAATACAAAAACAGCCGGGCGTGGTGGCGGGCGCCTGTAGTCCCAGCTACTCGGAGAGGCTGAGGCAGGAGAATGGCGTGAACCCGGGAGGCGGAGCTTGCAGTGAGCCGAGACTGCGCCACTGCACTCCAGCCTGGGCGACAGAGCGAGACTCTGTCTCAAAAAAAAAAAAAAAAAAAAAAAACCGGTATTTCACACCCACCCTGGCTTGGTTTTCTTTGTTTTTTCTTAGGCCTTAGCCACTCCAATGAAAGCCTTCTTTGAGGGATGCTTGCATATTAGCTTTTCCTAAAATTTCCAAAGAGCGATTTCATCACAGGAAATTGCTTGTTTGGTACATGCCTGCCTGTCAGGAAGGATCGAACCTCTGACATAGTTTGGATGTTTATCTCCTCCAAATTTCATGTGGTATTTGACCATCAGTGTTGGAGTTGGGGCCTGGTGGCCGGTGTTTGGAGCATGAGAGCAGATCCCTCCTTAATGACAGTCCTCATGATAATGGGTGGAATCTCACTCTTGGTTTCCATGAGACCTGGTTGTTGAAAGAGTCTGACACCTTCTCCCCTCTTTCCTCCTCTCTTGCCATGTGATGCCTGCTGTCCTTTCCCTTCTTCCATGAGTGGAAGCTTCCTGAAGCCTTCACCAAAAGCAGATGTTGGCAGCATGCTTCTTCTAGAGTCTGCAGAACCATGAGCCAAATAAAACACTTTTCTTTATAAAGCATCCAACCTCAGGCACTCCTTTGTAGCAATGCAAATGGACTAAGACAATGTCCATGCTGTTTTCACTTGAACAAATAAAAATGCATTTGAAATTTCCATATAGGCCATTGTCTATGAATTAGTCCGGATTTGGCCATGGCCATGGAATCAAAGCCACTCTAACAATTAGAGGGATAAACAAATTTAATATAGGAAGTAGGGCTAACACATATGTAAAAAAACAGAAGGGAGGATGAAGGTCCAGAAGGTTGGAGAAACAGTCCTCCCACCAGCACTGGCCAATATACAATTTTGACATATAATAGAAGCTTAATAAATATTTGAGGGATACATGAAGATTGGATTTCAATTAACATAATATTTTTGTTTGTTTTTGTTTCAGAAGAAAGGCAGAAATATATCTTTAGGCTGCGAGTAAACTCCTTGTTCCTTGTCATGGATGGTTCCCCAGTGCTAGGTAAGAGCATCACTGTTAGTGGTTAGATAACTGATCAAGAGTGCTTTACAGAGGTCTCAAACCAACAAATTAACTTTGAAACATTAGGAACTACGAAAAGAAGGACAAACTAAACCCAAGCAAGCAAAAAAAGGAAATAAAAAATAATAGAGCAGGATAAACAAAATATACAATAGAAAAATCAATAGAGAAAATTATAAAATCAAAAGTTGATTTTTTTGAAAAGATCAACACAATGGATAAACTTTTAGCTAGATATAACTACGAAAAACAGGCCTGGCGCAATCCAATGGATAAACTTTTAGCTAAATATAACTACGAAAAACAGGCCTGGCGCAATGACTCTAACAGAGTTTCTCTTGCCTTCTTTTGAGCAGCACTGTTTTGTAGAGCCACTACCACAATTCAGAGCAGGCCAGAAGAACAAATCATAAACTTTCTCTAATAAAAACAAAGGAGAAGGCTGAGTGCGGTGGTGCATGCCTGTAATCTCAATACTTTGGGACGCCAAGGTGGGTGGATCATGAGGTCAGGAGATCAAGACTATCCTGGCTAACACCGTGAAACCTCATCTCTACTAAAAATACAAAAAATTAGCTGGACATGGTGGCATACACCTGTAGTCCCAGCTACTTGGGAGTCTGAGGCAGAAGAATTGCTTGAACCCAGGAAGCAGAGGTTGCAGTGAGCCGAGATCGTGCCATTGCACTCTAGCCTGGGCGACAAAGCAAGACTCCGTCTCAAAAAAAAAAAAAAAACCTAAGGAAAAAATAAGACAGAAGACACAACTTACTAACTAGAAATGAAAATGGGAACATTACTACCAGTTCTAGAGAAATAAAAAGGGGTTATAAGACAGCACTGTGAACAATTATAGGCCAGCAGATTGGATAACTTGGATGACATGAACAAATTCCTAACAAATTCTATATCAGAAATAAATAAAAACTATGAATAGATCTATAATGAGTAAGAAGAATGAATCAGTAATCAAATCTCCTAACACAGAAAAGCCATGGACCTGTTAGCTTTACTGGTTAATTTACCAAACATTTGAAGAAGAACTAACACCAATCCTTCTCAACTTTTCCAAAAATATGATGAGGAGGAAACAATTTTTGATTTATTTGATGAGGCCAGCATTAACCTTGATACCAAAGTCAAACAAGAGACTATAAGAGAAGGTCAACATGCCTTATGAATATTGATTTTTAAAATTCTCAATCATATACTAGCAAACTTAATTAAGCATTGAAGAGATTATACATTATGACCTAGTAGAATTTATTCTTGGAATGCAGGGATGAGTCAACATAGAAAAATCAATTAATGTAATATATCACATTAACAGAATGAAAGAAAGGAATCATATGATCATCTCTAATAATGCAGAAAAGGCATTTGAAAATATGTAACATCATTTTTTTCATTAAAACACTTAACAACAAAGGAGTAAAGGAAAACTACTTCAACATAACAAAAGTCATATATGAAAAGCCCCAAGCAAACCTCACACAAAATAGTGAAAGATTGAAAGCTTTTCCTGTAAAATCAGGAACAAGGCAAGAATAACCACTTTTACCACTGCTATGCAATATAGTACTGGAAGTTCTAGCCAGGGCAATTAGGCAAGAAAGATCACACACACACACACACACACACACACACACACACCTGTTAGAACTAATAAATAAATTCAGCAAAGTATCAGAATAAAAAACCGACATATAAAGATAAATTGCATTTATATACACTAACAATTAGCAATCTGAAAAAATGAAATTATAAAAGCAATTCCATTTACAGCAGCATCAAAAAGAAAAAAAAAACTTAGAAATTAACAATGGAGGTAAAGGACCACCATATATTGCTAAAAGAAATTTAAAAAGACATAAATAAATGAAAGTATATCCCATATTCATGAACTGGAAGACCTAATATTGTTAAGAAGCCAGTAGCACCCAAAGTTATTTACAGATTTAATGCAGTCCTTATCAAAATCACAATGATTTTTTTTTCTTGCAGAAATAAAAAACCTATCCAATAATCAACATGGAATCTCAAGGGACCTCAAATAGCCCAAACAATCTTGAAACAGAAGAACAAAACTGAAGGACCCAAACTTTCTAATTTTAAAACTTACTACAAACCTAAAGTAACTAAAACAGTGTGGTATTGACATAAAGACAGAAATATAGACCAATGGAATAAAATAAAAAGCCTGGAAATAAATGCTCACATATATGGTCAAATGATTTATGACAAAAATGCCAAGACCATTCTATGGAGAAAAGGCAATCTTTTCAGCAAATGGAGCTGGGAAAAACTGGATATTCACATACAAAAGATTGAAGTCAAACTCTTCCCTCATGTCATATATAAAAATTAAATTAAAATGAATCAAAGACCTAAATGTAAAACTTAGAATTATATAACCCCTAGAAAGAAAACACAGGAAAAAAACTTCATAAAATTAGATTCAATTATTTTTTGAATATGACATAGTCAATTATTTTTTGAATATGAGACCAAATAAATAGGCAATAAAGAAAAAAATAGATAAATTGGACTTATGAATTTTTAAATGTGCATAAAAAACACTATCAACATAGTAAACAGGCAACTTTTAGAATGAGAGCAAATATTTGCAAATTATATACCTGATGAAGGATTAAAATTGAGAATAGGTAGAGAACTCCTAAAATGCAACACCAGAGAAATAAATGACCAGATTCAAAAATGGGAAAAACACTTGAATAGACATTTCCCCAAGGACAATATGCAAATAGCTAATAAGCACATGAAAAGATGTTCAACATTAGAGAAATGCAAATAAGAAACTGCAACAAGTTACCACCACACACCCATCAGAATAGCTACTACTGGGGAAAAAAAAAGTAAAAACAAAATAATAATAAGTGCCGGCAAATATGTAGAGTATTTGAAACCGTTGGGCACTGTTAGTTGAAAGTTAAATGGTAGAAACACTGTAGAAAGCAGTACAGCAATTCTTCAAAAAGTTAAAGGTAGAATTACCATATGATCCAGGAATTGCTCTTCAGGGTTTATACCCAAAGTAATTGAAAGAAGATGCAAAGAGATATTTGAATACCCATGATTATAGTAGAATTTATTTATAATAGCTAAAATGTAGAAGTACCCCAACTATCTACAGGATGAATGAATATGCAAAATGTAGGCTGAGGTATGAGAGAATTTGGAGTTACTGTTTAATGGGTACAGAGTTTCAGTTTTACAAGATAACAAATTTCAGCAATAGATGGTGGTGATGGTTACTTGACATTATGAATATTTAAAATCACCAAATTGTACATTAAGACTGGTTTATATGGCAATTTTTCTGTTGTGTATATTTTTGCACAAATAAAAAAGTGGGAAAGAATCTTCTATGACATCTACAAAATGTCACCAAGGAAGAAATTTCCTGTCTGTGTTTTCAATATTGATGGAACTGGCAAATTTTGGAAAAGCATGCATGGTATAATATTATGATAAGAAATACATACCTAGTTTTAAATCTTGGAAGACTGACTCATATTCCTATTTGATAGAAACATTTCTGAGGACACTAGGCTTAAAACCTTTTTGTAGCCACCTTGAGCCTTCAAACAGCCCTTCAAAAACTCATTTTTTTAACCCAACAGACATTCAATCCTATACTAAGTTATGGGTTATTTTAAATCGTTGTCTTGGGTTATTATTCACTTGTACAACCAATACACTTTGCATAGGGGTGATATTTTTTTCCTTTAAGAACTTAAGTAACTTGAAGTTATGAATAAAATATAACAACATTTATTTGATACTGGGTTTTGTACAGTCCAATTCAATACATAACAAGTAGTCAAGATATATCTTTAAGTCAATTCTTGATTCTTTAACTCATCTCAATCAAGTAAATGGTTTAGTGACTAATGTGTGTTCAGCACTGTTCTATGCGCTGTAGGAAGACAAATCTATGCATGCCCCAGCATATTTGGAGAAAGAAGAGTGATGTTGCAAGGTTTCTCATCAAACACAAGGGGGTATTTAGAAATGTCTACAGTGCTTTTGGTTTTCACAGTGATGGGGCACACTGAAGCTGTTAAATGCTAGAAATTTAGGGATGATCAATATTCTTCCACGTGTGGGACAGTCCCACAAAAGTAAGAATTATGTTGTCAAAAATGGTAGTAGCACTCTTAGTTGAGAAACCCTGGCTGGGTATTGTGGGAACTAGAGTTATGTGAAATGAGAACTCATGCTGAAGAAGAAGGTTGTTATCCTTTAGACAATGGGAGCTATCAAGTGTGTTTAAGCATGGGGGAGACTTGATTAGCTTTTGATTTTAGAAAGGAAACTGAACATGTATAGGCAGAAATAAGATGCAGGAAGACAACATAGTGGGTAATGTCAGTAGTGCAGCTAAGGAGTTGTTTCTTGTTTCTCATCTTGGTGTAGCTCTGCCCAGGGCATTGTAAGACATAAAATCATCAAATACTTTTAAAAAAATAGGCAAGAAGAAGAGATTCTAGCAAAAGTGACATGCCCATCTTTAAGCACATTTGCATGCCCAGGTGATGGGACATGCTAATTGGAATATTGTAATTGGACTAACCCTTAGAGCTAGGAATATGGCCAATCTTAAACCAGCTAGCTGAGAATAGAGTGATATTCTATGGGAATTCAGTGTTCTTTCAGACATACCAAAGAAAGAGGAATAGGAACACACAATAAGTATGCACATACAGTGGGGAAACACACAAAATAGTTGTAAAATAGTATATAAAAGTACACATGGGAATGTGGAAACTTATTCTTCCAAAAGCTCTTGGAAGTCTTGCAATACTTAGCATAGAATCAAATATGTAGTGAATCTCTAGTAAAAAACTGCTCAGTTGTATTGTGGGAGGTGTAATATATTTTAATTTTACCTTTTGCAAGAGAAGTATCTAAAAATTGCTTATCAATTGATTGCATATAATATTCTGAGATATCTATGTAACCAACAACATACTAAACATTCTGTTCTCTGCAGAGAAATCATAATAGCAAAGGTATTTATATACTAGATAAAAAGATAAAAATGAAACATATGAAGAAAGAGAAAAATCTAGTACTTAACTGAAGATATTTAATAACAAGAATGAAAGCATTTCAGAGAAGAGTGATTGATATAAACTGGTGTAATTAGTAAAGTCTTTGTGGAAGAGAACAGCCTAGAAGAACAAAAAGACGTTGGGTAAAAGGGTAAAGAATTGGGGCAAACAAATGAGACTTAAACAAATTGGGTCAAAAATGGTGGTGTAGGCCTAGTCTCAATTTTGGCGTTTACTTCTCTGTGGTTGATCCTTTTTGGCCTCAGATTTCTGATCTGTAAATGCAACTAAAGAGGCTTATGTTACAGGACTGCTATGAAGACTAACTGAGGTGGTATGTGTCATAGCTCCTGGAACTGTGCTCAGAATGCATGCTCAGATACTCTCAATCATTTGTTTGTTCATTCTTGGAATGAGAACTTACAACTTTCACTGTGACAAGTCAAAATTGTGAAATGTGATTTTTAAGGGACCCAAGGATCACCTCTGACCATTTCAACCTCCTCTAGCCATTCAGCTGAGTTGCCCACACCGCAGGACTGGATGCTACCTTATTAGAAAACATATTTCATTTAGTACTGTTTCCACCTCTATTCACAAAAAATTGAGGAAAAGAAACCTGTTCTCATTACTCCACAGACACTGCCATTACCCAGGTTCCTGCATGGAAACCTCTGGTTAGAAATAGGCCCCCTTTCATTACCAAGGAGAAGGAGGCCCCCATTCTTCCTCACCAAGTGTCTTTAATTAGATTCCTGAGAAAATAACAGGAATCAATATTTGACGCCAGAGATGACTAAAATAAAATTCAGGACTGAAACTTCCATTGTATATCCTGATTCTTTCACTTGACAAAAATTATTGACAAGTCATTGGGATGTCTTTTTGTAGGACTTGTTTCCTTCTTTCAGTTACATAATTATTTTCTATTTTTTAAACATTTTTATAAGCTTTTTAAAGAATGATTTTATTATTTTTTCAAGCAGTATATTATATATAAGTTCCCAAATTCAGGTAAATGTCCTTATTTTCCTTCTGCCTGAATTCCCTTTATAGACTCAGTTTTCCTTTTCTCTTTCTTTGGTACTTCACTCTCTGCCTTCCAGTCCTCACTCCATATGCCCTGTTTCTTTCCATTTGTTGGTTTAATTTTCTGTGGTAGTTTGATTCCTCTCTGGTTGATCCCAGTCAACATAAGAAAGATGGCAGCAGAGCTGGGATTGGACCAAATTCTAGAGACAGGCGCTGTTCTTCAGTCAGAGCAGGTGCACGGAAGCCAGAGGCATGCTCCGTGCCGGCAGAGCCAGCAGCTCTCACAGCATCAAGGTAGCTGCTGCTGCCTTACTCAGAGCTCGTTACGTTAAATGGAAGTCAGCTTTAAACATTCATTCAGATCGATTTATTCAAAGGTGTTTAAGGTTCGGCTGAGTTTATTACTGCAGATGTGGTTGGGGCCCTTACAGTTTAGCATGATGTTTCATCAGTTGCAGTTCCAAATACACCCATGTGGTGTCCGTTGACAGGGGTATAGGAGTCTTTTATAGCAAAACAGAGATTGCCGGAGAAGGTTTGCTAGAGAACTTGTTTCCATGATACTCTGAGGGGGTTAACGTTTATGAAGATTTTAAATCTTTCCTCTTGGCTTGAATTATCTTTTTTTTTCTTTTTACCCATCCCTGTCTCCAAAGAAAGCAATAAGCCTGTCAAAGGAGAAATTAATTAAGCAAATCAATCAGTCAGTTTTATTAAGGAATTACAAAACCCAAGTGGAGCATTAATTATTCAGATAATGGGATATTTCTGAGCCTTTCTTTTCAATTATTGATAAGCTGCTATCTATCATTCAAACTGCTTTAGTACTGATTTAGCTGTGAATGAAGCCAGGTCATTCAGCCAGAGCATATGCTAGTTATGAGCAGTGCTGGGAAGCTGAGGATATAGGAACTGCCTGGAGTACTGTGTCCACCCAGTGTGAATGCAAGCAATAACTATCATGAGGCAGAGACTGGGCTACACTGCAGATATCTCAGTAAAAGTCTCACCTCACTGGCATCACCCACCCGATTAAAAATGTGCACCGAGGCGATGAAGCCAAGGCCTTCTTTTCCTTTACCACATTTACATTTTTTGTTGGCCTTACAAGAATGGCTACCAAGCAAAGTAACACTTGTAATAAAGCGAATGCTGTTTTACAGCTAAGAACAATTTTTTAAATGGCCTTTGTTTTTATACCTGCAGAAACTTTAGATTTTTCCCCTCCAACATCAGGGACAAAATATTTCCTTCAACCTCAGAAATATCTGGAACGCTCCTTGTTTTAATGTTTATACATACATCGATATGAATAGATATATACAGATGTAAGAATAAAAGTTCTGCTCAAATCTTTTCTAATTTGTATTAGGAGTTCAATCAATTATTCTCTCTCATCAAAGATTTATTTAGTATTTACTAGGTGCTGAATCCTGATCACATAAAGACTGAGATTACAAGGCACTCATGGTGCTGTGACAAAGGCATATACTAATGCAAGATTTATTTTATTTTAATCATACAAACCATCAGTCTATCACAAGGAAATTTAAGATAAGCAGAACCAAAGATCTCAGTGTGGTACAGAGGATCACAGCAATGAGTAAAATAAACAGATAATTTGTTCCTCATAAATCATAGAAGAAAATGTATAAAACCCAAAGGGTCCACCAAAAGGTTAAAGAAACACTCATGGAATAAAATGATATGTGGCTGTCACCAGGGCAAAGGGAAGAGTTTCTGGGCAGAGCTTGAGAGCATAGGAACAATCTTGACTCTTTATATCACTAACGGCTTAGTTTTGGGCTCACTGGCCACAGATAGATACATTTCTTAAGCTCTGTGCTCAAGCCAAATTTTGAAACATTAACAATATATCTCAATACTTAGAAAATTCAGGAGTCAGCACCAGCTTATTGGAAAACTGTTAAGCAACACTGTAAAACTACCTCCTTCCAAGTTATATCTCCCTCCCCTGAACTCTTATAGCACTTTACATTACTCATATCCCACTTAACATATCCTGTGGATGTTCAGCCAAAGGCTTTAAGCCTGATACCATATTAAAAGCTACTTGAGGCAACACCAAAAACATGAGCCATAAACTAAAACCTTGATGACTTAAAATTCATAAAATTAAAAATGCTTGCTCTGCAAAAAACACAATTCAGAGAATAAAAAGATCAAAGCCAAAGATAGGGATAAAATATTTGCAAATTGCGTATCAACAAAAAAGTTACATCTAAGATAGATAAATAATTATCAAAACTCAAAAGTAAAAAACAATTAATTAAAATGGCTAACAGATTTGAATATACACTTCACCAGAGAAGACATATAAATGACGAATATGCACATGAAAAGATGTTCACAATCATTAATCATTAGTAAATGCAAATTAGAACCATAATGAAATACTACACACCTACTAGAATGGATAACACTTTAAATCTGACTGTACCAAATAAATATGCAGAGCAACTGGAATTCTCATACGTTGCTAGTGGAAATGTAAAATGGCAAAACTACTCTGGAAAATAGTTTGGCAGTTTCCCATACAATCAAACTTACACTTTTCATATGATCCAGCAATTTCACTCATTACCCCAGAGTATTAAAGACATGTTCACACAGAAACTTGTAAATGAATGTTCATAGCAGTTTTATTTATAATTGCCTAAAACTGGAAACAACTCCAATGTTGTTCAAAAGGTGAATAGATAAAGACAATCTGGTACAACCACTCAATGGAACGCTACTTATCAATAGAGCGCATTGAGCTGTTTATACATGCAGTAATATAGAAGAATCTCAAAAGCATTATGCTAAGTAAAAGAAAAACAGACATATCGTATATTCTATAGTATAAAATTCTGGAAAATGCAAAACTATAGGAATAGTTTTTCACATATTATCGGCAGCCGAGGTTTGGGGGTGGAGATAAGGTTTGTCAACAAAGGAGCAGCATAAGGGAATATTAAGCAGGAGGATGAAACTCTTCTGTATATTGATTGTGATTGTGGTTACATGACTATTCATTTCTAAAAACTCAAAACTGTACACAAAAAAGAGTAAAGTTTACTATATGAAAATTGAAAAATATATTTTGAGAAAAGAGCTTCTTGAGTGTAGGAACTGTGCCATATTCACTCTTGTAGATGTCAAAGTATCAAGATATATACATGGTAATAGTTTAACACACATTTATTGAGTAAAACATACTATAGTTCAAACTTGAAACTTCCAAAATTGTTCATAAGTATTTGATAATGGTTAGAATAAACTGATTTAGAACATTATGCTTCTGCAAATAGTGATTTTTTTAAAGATTTTATGTAAGTCCTGGTAACCAGATCTTTCTGCAAGAAATGCTCTTACTAGTGAACCAGACATCATGATAAAACAAGCTTGCCTTTACATTACTATCAGTACAGTTCTTGACTCAGCACAACTCAGCATTTGAATGACAAACAAGAAAAGGCAAATATTTGTTGAACATTTTGGATATGCAAGGAATTTTAATAAATTTAGAACTATTTTCTAATTTGCTCTTTAAGCAACAATTCAGGAAGGTATTATCTTTGTTTTGCAGATAAGAAAGGTTAAGTATCTTACCCAAGTTACACAATTGTTAATGGAGAGAGGCATGACTCAGCTGAGATCTTACTGGTTCTAGTCCCAGTCCTGTCCATTAATCAAAGCACTTTGTATCAGTAACCACACATGGAAAGCAGCAGGTGGGAAAAAGAAAAGCAAGACATCGAGATGAACCAGGAATCAGGGCTGAGTCTGGGATAAATCCCAGAAATTATAGTGAATTTTGAGCTGCTACTCTGAACCCAGATTAAGTGGTGAGGATTGATACGCCAGGGCTTGATTATTATGACCAGGGCCAGAAGGAAGAAGGAGCATGTATTAGGGAGTAAGGAGAGGGGAAAATCTTTTGCAGATGAGCTAGTAATTAAAGCATACCAATATCAGATGGCAGAGGAAGACAAAGTTCGAAATGTTTAATGTGTTCCTATTATATGCCAGACCTTCTGGTGAGCAATAGGGCCAAAAGATAAATAAGACAGTGTCAGCCTTTAAGGAGCATAGAATATAGTAGAGGGAGACTGTAGGGTTTGTGGCTCCTTTCTTTTTTAATTAAAGCATACCAAAATACGCTGCAATAGTTGTAGGCACCAGATACAGAGCGGTCATAAAAAAAGGAATGGCCGCATCTATTTGGAGGATTTAGTGAAGCCTTCAGGGAGGGAAGGATGTTGTCATAGTCTCAAAAGATTAGTTGATTAGCCAGATGGCCAGAAATAAATGGAGATGGTGCTAACATTCCAGGAAGAAGGGATAGTGAGATTAAAGTGTGAAGCTGACACTGGCATGGTATGTGTGAGGATATGAAAGACATTCAAGAGGATTAGGTCATGAGATTTGAGCCAAGAGTCTATGGAAATAAGATTAAAGTTGTGGGCAGGTGCACATCATAGTGACCTTTGTTTTAGTCATGGCAAGAAAATTGGACTTTATTTAGTAATTACTTGAAATTTTTGGAGGCTTCTTCAAAGCAGCATAGTGTAATCAGACTTGCAATTTAGCAAGATGCGGCAAATAGACTTCAGGATTGCAAAACTGGTGTGTGAAATCTAGTTAGGACGCTACTGCTATTCCTCCAGGCACCGGACAATGAAAGTCTTCTAGGTGAAGAAGATGGATTAATATTCATACTCATCTCCTTTGCTCTTCTCCTTTCCTAAACATCCCTCTAAAGTACAATGTTTTAAAGAAACAATACAAAATGTAAGTAACAACAAAAATATTATGAGTAGAATCATCAGTTCAAAAGAAATGTTGACCAGCCTGGTCAACATGGTGAATCCCCATCTCTACTAAAAATACAAAAATTAGCTGGGCGTTGTGGTGGGTGCCTGTAATCCTAGCTACTCTGGAGGCTGAGGCAGGAGAATCGCTTGGACCTGGAGGACAGAGGTTGCAGTGAGCCAAGATCGTGCCACTTCACTCCAGCCTGGGCAAAGGGGTGAAACTCCATCTCAAAAAAAAAAAAAAAAAGAAAGAAAGAAAAGAAAAGAAAAAGAAAAACTAAAAGAAAGGAACAAAATGCCTGTAAACTTTTAGAAGCTAGAAAACAGACAGAGGAGAAATAACTGATACTAAGAACAGAAAATACCATGTTTTGAGAGCACATTAAAAAAATTAAGAGCAAGAAGAAAGCTCTTTATTTTGTTTCTGTAGAACCAAAAAATGTGCCAAATTCAAGGGAAGTTTGAATATAAAAGAGTTTGCCTCCTACTCCCTCACCTGGTTTCTTCTGCACGCACTAGGCTTGTATACATGTTTTGCCCCTCTTCCTGATTTTCCATCCCAACATTTTGACATCCCTTGTAATGACTATAGTGGTTCTTTGCTTGTGGTGACTCCTTTTAAATATTTATTCAATGAATCAGAGTCATAAACCATTCATCTCTCACTATACTCAGCCACCTTCAGAGCCCCACCTAATTTGAATGATCAGATCATCTGACTGCTATTTTAAAACACTGCTGTGTGCTAGACATCGTGCTGGGTTGATTAAAATAATTCAAATAAGCAAATTAATATGGAAAGGATTTTGGCAACACCACCTGTAATCCCATTCAGAGTTGAGTTGCAGAATTATCAGGTAGGCTATGTGATTTCCTCCGCCTGAGCACTATGTGACAGGGAGGCTGTGTGCTTTGGTGGCTTCCTGGTAGAACAGCCCCCCACATCACACAGAACTCAAGTGTGTATATTTTCTTTCCTAGCCTATTTTTCATTTCTCACCTCTGTCTCTAATGATAAACCAATAGCAATGCCTTTAAGATGGAATTTGGGTTTCATAAATAAATTTGAAAAAGAACTTAAAAGTGTTAAAGAATTGGGTGGAAAGGTGTCACATTGTGATTCTGACCTTTTGGTTAGAAAATGACTTCTGCATCTATTTCCTCCACTTCACCACTATGACATTATAAGCCTAAGAGAACAGTATGCCAACCCCAGTAGCACTATTAAACTCTCTTGTCTTCCCAGCTTTGACATGAGGTGGTCCTGTGACTTCCTCCTTTTGCCTCTGGCTTCTCCAGTTGACTTGATATTACTCTTCCTCCCCAACAGCATTGACTTCAACTCTGACTGCAGAAGGAGCTATTGTATTTAGGGGAAAAGGGTAAAGAGGACAGACCACTTGGCCCTTGTTCTGAACTTAAATACTCTCTGCAGAGCAGTGGAGTCTTTTGAAAACTCTGTTTATTGGTGTTCTAGGTCTGGATTCCTCATTTCCTTCTCTGTTTGAGAGGTGAGGATGAGGGGAATTTTGGCATTTGGATGCTTTCCAAAGCCAATTTTTTGTCAAAAGCTGGCTCCCCAAATATTACCAACAAAACCTCTTAATAAGAAACAACCCAAATTAATTGGTTATTATTGTAAGGAAGAACGCCACTTTGCAAATCTTTGTCAGTGTCTTGTGGAGAGAAGATAAGGTTAAAAACTATTGATTTTAGGCAAATCTTTCAAAGTTGGAGTTTGATTACATTTGGGTAAAGATTGTAATAAAACAGTCCAGGATTTGTGGAAATAGCACAGTGAATGTTTTGAGTTAGTAATTCAAATAATTTGGGAGCACAAAGTGTTGATGTTTCCCATTGAAGAATTGAGTCTTTCAAGAAGTTCCTGTAATGAACAATCAAAATGTTTGCCCAGGCAGGAGACTTTTGAAAGAATAAGGCCATGCTAATGAAGACAGAGCAATAACAAAGACAAGCTAACAGAGACAGAAAAATGGCACAGTCATGCTATTGTAGGTGATAAAATGTGGTTTCAGTTCTCAGTGCCCAGGCAGAGTGTGGAGACTGACGGCTTTGGCTCTCATTGTCACCACAGTATCTGTCAGTATTTTCTGATTATTTTGCCCATTTGTTTTTCAACTTTATTAATTATCTCACAATGAGATTGTGCTCATTTATTCTACTTAGTGGAACTGAAGATATTGATATTTGATAGGATTAAGTTTGAATTCAGGGTCTGCCATTTCCTAGCACTGTGACCTTGGTTGAGTTACTTCATCTCTCAGAGCCCCAGCTTTCTTATCTGTAAATTGGGTGTCTTAGTCTGTTCCTGCTGCTATAATAAAATACCTCAGGCTGGATAATTTATACAACAGAATAGTATTGTTTTCAGTTCTGGAGGCTGGAAAGTCCAAGATCAATTCTCCTACGGATTTGGTTTCTGGGCAAGGTTTGCTCTCTTTTTGAAATATGATGCCGTATTGCTGCATCCTTCCATGATTAAAGAAGGCAAGAGAGCTCACTTGAGACTCTTCTGTAAGTAAACTAATCCCATTTATGAAAGTGGAGCCCTCATGACCGAATTATATCCCAAAGGCCCCACCTTTTAACTATATTAGGTATTTGGGTCCACCATATAAATTTCGAGAGGATACTAGCCTTCAGACTAGTATTGGGATAATGTTACTTACCTCAAAGAACAGTAGCTCAGATCAAGAGTAGGATTTCACAGCGTTGTGTTCTCTTTGATAACGCCCTGTGTATGCATTTTTACTGGGTTTTCTGTCCTGACTTTGTTTATTGTCTAAGTCCTCATTTTTGGACAATCATTTCCTTGAAAAATTGGCTAAATTTTCTATTTTTCCCTCTCAAGTTTTGTTGCATCTCCAAGGCACTGACAATTTTGCATGAACATTTGATGTATTGTTTGGCCCAACCTTCTGAAATTTATGCAAGCTTAAGCATGGTGAATTGGAAAGAGCACTGGAATTGAAGTCAGAAGTTCTTGACTTAATCCTTAACTCAGCTACCAACTCTCCCTGTGACCTTGGGCTAGGATAGCCAGGCTGAAATTTGGCTCATTTACACCCCTAGTTCTAAATCAGACCCTGCTGAGTGTTTGGACTTTGAAATACTTCTCTGAAGAGCCATATACTCATCTAAGCAGTTTGCCAGCAATTTCGTGGAGTTTCCTGACATATCTCCATGGAACTCTCAGACTTTTCAGAGCATGATTGGAAAACAACTGCCATGAAATCATGGCACTGAATTAACAAAACTCATTTTTTTAATCCACTCATTTATTCCACAAATATTTACTTTTGATAAGTGCCAAGCTTAATAGGAAGTAAATAGAAATGATCCTACGGATAGAAGATAATAATTTCTTTGACTTAGAAGTCTTGTGATTCCAAAGTCCTTAAAATGAAAAGAAACCCTGTCTCCCATTCTACCCTACCCCCAAAACACACACACATATGCACACGCACTTCACCACTGCCATAGCTGCCAAGCTTCATAAGTTCCTCCATCTCTGCACTGCTTGTTCATTAAGAGGGTGCTCCTTCAGCAGCACTGGGGCCAGGCTTCAGCTGCTCAGTCATTCTCAATTTGTCTCAGCCATATTATTACTTCTATCAGCCATTTCAGAGCACGTCTATGCCTTCCTTCCATCGTTACTCCATCTCATTTATTTTTTAGTATTTTCTCAACAGTTCCTCCAGACGCTCTCATTAAGTGCTGGGCTAATTAACCTCCTGTTTCTGAGCAGTGGTGCTGTGGTGAGCTGCCTGGCCCTGCAGGAGGGCTCCCTGCTGCGTGGGAGGAAGCCGGCCCAGCTCCAGTCCGCTTACACACCTGCAATGGCTCACAACCGGACCTGGCACCTACTCAGCCAGGTTGTTTTTGTTTTGTTTTTCAATTTTTTTTTCAAAACTGATGTTCTTTATTCCAGACAAGCATACACCATGGCCCCAGCCACCCTCACTCACTGACAATATCAGTTATTGAAATCTCTCAGCCCCAGAAACCAGAGCTCTCCATTAACGTTGCAGACATGTTTTCCATGCTACAGACTCAGTAGGCACTTAGCAGCTCCTCTCCAAGATGCTCTGGTTCATGGTTAAGAGCAGCTGATACAGCCAGTACCACAGAGAGCCTGCACAGAATCAAAAGCTAGGGATCACAGGATTCTCCTGGAACTCTGAGGTATGCAAAATGACATGTCACCACTGTGGCTTTTCCTCCCCATTTTTATATCCAAGCGAAAATACATTTGAATCTCTTCTCCTAGATTCCTAGCATAGCCAGCTTTTTAGGGTCATGGTTGATGGAACAACTGTTCAATTCTGAACCCCACATTTATAGGAAGGAGAGCAGTAAAATAAACCCTCTCTGACCTATTCCATATATAGCTAAGAGAGGAATTTAGTATTTTGCCCATCCTTGCCTGAGTCTTTCTAGGTTGGGATAATTGATGAACCACTTTTTATTCATTCATCTTTGTGTATCCTGTGGACAAACTTTTTTTTTTCACCATAATAGCATTGTAAGTTATTAGATGCTCTCTACTTTTTCTTCCTTGCTCTAAATAACATTAGTGTATCACTTTATAGTTAGCAAAACACTTTCAAGCCTGTCATGTTATTTATTCCTCAGTTGGATGAAAGTGTTAGCACCATCTGAGATTCAGAAAGGCTTGCCCAAAGCCACCCAAATGAAAATGAGAACACCAGAAAAAAAAAAGGAGAGAAACTTAACTGCCTAAATCTCTGGAGGCTCCCCAGGCCTATTAGGTTTAGCCCTGATGTTACCTCCCTCCATGCCCAACCCTTTTCTTCTTTCCTTCTCACCTCCACATTCTGCAGACCTTTCCCTTCTACTTCTACCCTCTCATTTGTTCCTGACCCCCTTTCCCAGAGCATGACACAAACATTTTCAAGGCATAAATTTATTTATACATACGGCAATTTTCTTAGTGTCCTATGTCTGATAAATGTCAAAGCTATTCTTCACCAGGTTTCTGATAAAAGTAGGGCAAAGCTTGATTAACACTATTGTTGAGGAACCACTTGAGAAGTGATATGCATGACAGATTAATATCATTTCTACTTACATACTTTGCTCTTATTACAGCCAATAAAGCTAGTGTTGTTTTGATGTAAAAGTATTACCCTCCCAACTCCCGCTCTGGTTGCTTACCCAAGCTTTTCTAGCTGCACTTTTGATGAAGGGAGGTAGGCTCAAATCTCATTGCTCGAAGCCCTCAGCTTCTCTTAGGACTCCTGAAAGTAGAACAAAGGAAATAAGGTTTTATAGCTAGAGAGCAATGGAGCAGGGAGTCAAGTCATGTTTTCTGATTCTGTATGCCTCCTGTGTGACTCTGTGAAAGTCACTAAACCCAACCTGAACTCAGTCATCTCAGAAGTCAATTGAGAAGATAAGCTAATATGATTTCAGAGTTTGCTTCTAGCAATGAAATTTTACAATATTATTTCATAAGGTAGAGAAAGTTTTTTTTTTTTCCCATTGAGCCAAAGTTTGCTCACTTTTTCCAATTGATACAAAAAATCAGCTTTTCCCCTTCCTCACACAATAGTTGCCTTGAGTGATCAGGGCAACTTCCACTTTCTCTGAAGTGATCTTCTCCTAAGGCTAATTAATTTTCCAGCAATGTACATGGCTTGGTTCTGATGCTTTTTGTTAACATTTTGAATAGCTTTAACACGTCTGTTAAAATACAGTATGGCTTTTTGGGTAGGATGTTCTTTATAGAAAGTGCAATTACAACCTATGGGCTGCTTTTCTTTTTTCTTTCTTTCTTTCTTTTTTGTTTTTTTTGTTTTTGTTTTTTGTTTTTGAGATGGAGTCTCACTCTGTTGCCCAGGCTGCAGTGCAGTGGCGCAATCTCGGCTCACTGCAAGCTCTGTCTCCCAGGTTCACACCATTTTCCCACCTCAGCCTCCTGAGTAGCTGGCACTACAGGCGCCCGCCACCATGCCCAGCTAATTTTTTTTTGTATTGTTAGTAGAGATGGGGTTTCACCGTGTTAGCCAGGATGGTCTCAATCTCCTGACCTTGTGATCTGCCCGCCTCGGCCTCCCAAAGTGCTGGGATTACAGGCATGAGCCACGGTGCCCAGCCTGCTTTTCTTCCTTTGTAATGTTATTCTTCCTTCTAGAAGGCTATTTTTTCCCCTGATGACATTAGAAGCACAACGTATACACCATCAGTCAATCTATGCTATGGTGTCTCTGGCCTCCTGGGGCTCCAGGTGGAGGTGTCCCCAACCCCAGATGCTGACTGCAGACCCCTGGGCAATACTGCTGATGTGTCAGACACTGTTGGAATGCTTTTCCTTCTTAAGTGTTTAATAGTCAGAACAATGTGAGGTATCTCATATTTCCACTATAGATGAAAACTGGAGGATCGGCTTGCCCAAACCCCACAGATCATTTGACTCCAAATCTCAAGCTTTAACCATTAGACTATGAAAAGGGGTGAGGAGGTCATAAGGAAACACAAAATAGATTCCAAGGTAGGATAACAATATCTCTGATAACAACATAACTTAAATAATTGAAAATATCTCAATTCTTAGCTGAAATATTAAGGAAGTATTGAGCAGATGGCTCATAGTAAAAAGATGAACCAGAGGTGCCTTTGATTATGATGAGGATGAAAGACTAAGAACATATAAACTGCTTTCAGCATGGTAACTTCTGCAAGCCTCAGAGTGGTTTCCAGTTGAGCAGGTAGAAACATGGATGTGGAGCGACTCTGGACCAATACCCTGGTTTTCCCCCCGCCATGCTGTCTGCTAATTCTCAAGCCTCTTCCCCGTCTCCTGACTTCGAAATGCCTGAGTACCCAGCATTCTGCGCATACCCTCAGCTCTTTTGTATCCACAGTCTCTTCCTAAATGTCCTTCACCCAGGACTAAAATCAGCCTTCTTAGTCTTGGAATCTGGAGACAAGAATTTGGGAGTCCTATAGCCTAATCAGTCATGGATGCCTCATTTTCTTTTTTCTTGTTTGCTACTGAAACTCCAACTCTTAATTTGCTACCTTTTATTAAGATGCAACTATTTGTCAGAGAGTAATATTAACTAAGGTTTTAATTGTCAATATGTTGGTTCAAATGTATTTACCCAGGTCTTTTCTTGAGATAAGCCAGTACAGGTATAAAGCTCAGCCAACATATAACGCATCATCTCAAATGTGCAGGTCTTGATGGGATACCTCAGAACACCAGGAGGCAGCATGAGGGAGACATGAGAAGGAGAGGAGAAGCAGATCATGGGGCCAGGAAGAAAACTGAGGGTGTAAACTCATATTAAATATCTCTCAGCAGGTACTACGTTGAGCACCCTCTGGAGCCTACCTCATTTGATCTTCACAAAAATTCTACCACATAAATATCATTACCCATATGTCATATGTTATGGTAGAAACATTCTCAGAGAGTTTAGTTAATAGATCCCAAGTCAGCTGATCAGGGATGAAGCAGAAATTTAAATCTGAATTTTCCTCCATAGCCCAAGCTCTTTTTCACATATGAGCTTCTCTTCCTGGTAAGGACAACGCCTAGTACTTGCAAGTAATATTTTAAATGAACTTGAAGGCTATTAGATGTTATCAGATTGTACTACATCAACCTGTAAACCACAGTTGCATCACTGTATTTGGCAGGCTGATCTTTGGTACATTGTGAGGTCAGAAGAGCTGTTGTCAAGGTTTCTCTTTTCTTCTTTTCTCCTTCCTCCAGGTGCCCACTGCTCTCCTTTCCCTTACATAAATCCATGTGCAGTTCCCTCCTTGGCAATATGGGTTTCTATTGTCTCCCCACAGCTTCCCCATAAAATCTGACACCCTCTGCACCCAGAAGTTGTGGGAAGCTGGACAACAACCACTGCCATATTGAACTACAGTTGCAAATGGAGAGTGGCATATTTTTCAGTTGTGCTGGGTTTATACAAAAAAAAAATCTGAAAATTGCTTGTTTTAAATGAAAAAAATTTTTAAAGCAGAATTTGCATTTTAATAGGGATTGGAATGTAAAGTGAAAGGAATACAGCTTAGAAAGCAAGTTTTGAGTGAGGGATTCGCCATGGCATTTCAGGATCCCTAAGACCATGCCACAGAAGCATGCAGTTAGCTCTTGGGTTAAATTCTGATTCTTAAATATGCTTCCTTGCATTATAGAAAATACAACTTATCTTTTATCCTTTTAGACATTGTTTCCAAATGTTGTCTTAATCTGAAAAATGGGTTTCCTAAAGAATCAAAGATAGATTTTTATTTTCCCCAACTTCAACGTTAGTACCTTGACCACCTCATCCATGCTCTGGTGCAGATGGCCGTATTCAGAAGAGCTGCAGCAAAAGTTTGACTCCACATCTTTACGCTACTTTGCCTTCTTCTCAGTTCATGCACAGGACCCATAGCCATAGCTGTGTGGACTATTTTTTCTTCAATCAGTATTTTCACAGCAAGCTTGATTCTGGCAGCCAGCCACGATAGAATCATCTGAGACTGGCTGCATATCAAGCCCCTTGGAACTCTGGTCTGCACCTAGGGAGAGGATCACTCTGGGGGTTTAATGTTCACTTGGCAAGTTGACCTTGAGTAAATTATTTAACCTTTCTGTGACACAATGTCTTCATCTATAAAATAGAGGCATTAATAGCATCAAGCTCATAAGGTTGAGGATTAAATACCATAATCCAATATAAAGAGCTTTTTACAGCCCCTGGTACATATTCTATATTCAATTAATGTTAGTTATTAATACAATACACTCTTCTTCACCCATCTTTCTTCCTTGTCAAAACATTCCTTAACTCCCAGAAGGAAGGGAAGACACCTTCTTTCAGAGAACTATAAATATTTTCAGGAATTTCTTGTCCCAATATCTGCTTATTATAAAATAAATGAATAAATAAACATTAAAAAGTCATTATAAGCTATCTGCCTAATATTTGTTTTATAATATACATGCTGTGGAACAATCTCACTGGTCACTCCAAGCAACGTTAGCTAGCAGGATAGAATTCTCTTTCAAGTTATAGGCCAAATTGATGGGGTCGTAGAAGGCAACTATCTGGTCAACCCCAAAAGTAAGCTAAATGAAACAGTTTTAGGCTCTATATGGACACTTGTAGCAATGATATTAACTCACTCTGAATGAGCAGCTCATTGTTTAAGACTTGAGAGACACCATTGCCACTCAACTCAACTAAATTGTGGTGACTACTTTTGGATAAAAATTAAGCTATTGCAATAAACACTACTTTGTGCATTTACTATGTATACCCTTTGGGAAAGAACTAGGCAGTGCAGTTTTAGTTTTACCTGACCACTTCAACTTTGTAAGATCTTAACTTGGAAAATTCCCTCCAATGTTATATATGTTATCTAACACCTCTATCTCATGGGAATGAAAGTGATCTAATAATCTCATTACACTAAAGTGTTAAGGGCATCATGTATTAGTGTTACTAGAAAGAATTACTTTTTAAATGAGGAGTCTGGACAGGTCAGTGGTTAATCAAAAGCAGCAAAGATTGATAAACTTTCAGATATCAGTTGGTGAGATATTTGAAGAGAAGAAAATACTTGGCATCCATCAAATCACACCACTTAAATGACTCCTTCTGTATATAAAGTTTTTTTGTAGCTACTTATTTGTTCACACAAAAGTCTTTGATGAGAAGTTACTACTTGCAAGTTAGAGGTGCTGGTGCAATAACCAAGACAAGAAAGGTAGACATTTAATAATAAATTAAAGAATTACTATAAGTTACAAAGTATAATGAGTATGTGACAGGACTTGAAGGAGTTTGGAGAGTGAGGGAAGGCTGACTTGAAGGTTTTCTACTAAGTCTTGGTGGACATTATACATAAAAGCAAGTTTAACAAGGGAGAGGAAAAGCACTTCAAGAAGATGGACTAACATTTGCAATGGTCCTAAAGTGAGACAAATATCATTTCTACAAAGCATTGAGAGGTTGGTATAAACAAAACATACAGGGTGGGGGAAAAACGTTAATGAAATACGAAACTAATAGAGCCCACAGGCTTAATTTTTTTATAAACTATGGTCAATGGTAGCCCCAAGAATATTTGAAACAATGGAGTAATCGGATTATATACGTGCCTCTAGAAAGCACTCTCTGGCTTCATTGTGAGGAATAGGTTAGGCAGAAAGAAGGGAAGAATAAATGGGGGAGAGACCACACAGGAAGCTATAGCAGATTTCCTGGGAGTTTGAACCAGAGTGGAGGTTATAAATGGAGAGGAGTGGAAGGGTTTGAGAGATAGTCCCAAGGTAAGAATTAATAAGATGTTGCATTTGATTTTATAAGAAAGCTGAGGGCAAAGGAGACATCAGGAATAGCCCTCGATTCTTTGATTTGCTTAGCTGGATGAATGATGATGCCATTTGCAGAGGCAGAATTGTCTGGAAACTGCAGGTGTTTCTTCTTCAAGATGACTCTGAGTTTGTACTCTGATCACTTCTTCTGCTTTGCCACATTTTAATTATGGGCAAAATATAGAATGGGAAAACCACAAAAACGTAACTTGGAAACAAATAAAGGAAATATTTCCACAATCCAGAAATAAAAATAGAAAATAAGGTCTAATTTGTTTAAATAATAGAATAATTTAAAAGAAGGGGCTAAACCTGAAGGTCATCTTACCCCAGATTTAAAAACAGGTGGTGATGGCCAGGTATTCTGCTTCTCTGGGCAAAGGAGACCAAAAACACTGCATTTTGGAAAGTGACTGAATTCAGGCTCTTTGTTTGAAAGTACAGGACGACTTTACCACATTCATGAAAATAGGCTACATGAAAAAACTTTCTGTTCTGATTTCTATTAAGAGAAATGAAAACCAATTGCTTACCTATAGAGAATGTTTATAGCTGCTTTACAGGTAATTGCCAAAAAATCGAATCATACCAAATAACTCTCAATTGTGAAACAGATAAGCAAGCTGTGGTCCATTGATGCAGTGGAATATTGCTTAACAATTCAAAGGGCTAAACTATTGACACATGCCACTACATGCATAACATTTGAATACATGATGCCAAGTAAGGAATCCAGATTCAAAAGGCTGCATACTTTATGATTTCATGTATATGACATTCTGAAAAAGCCACAACTCTAGGAATGGAGAATACATCAGTGGTTCCCAGGGGCTGAATGGTAGAAATGGGAGAAGGATGTAGAGGATGTCACTACAAAAGGTAGCACAGAGGAATTTCACACATGATGTGTTGATGAGGAATGTTGATAGAGCAGTTTTGTTTCTTGATTATAGTGGTAATTTCAGGATTCCATGCATTTGTCAGAATCTTCACTGTATACCAAAAGCAAGAAATTTTGTTCTATGTTTAATTAAAAATGAATACAAAGTAAACCTGGATTATGATTCTCAGAATGATGCTTGCACTTATGAGACCTGGATCTTGAAAACTAGTGGAGGTAGTTGCAAAACCACTAGGAGTGAGAGACGAGCACAGAATAGAAAGAGAACTAGAGAAAAATAATCTCCACACAACACGCACCTATAACCCCAAATTTCAAAACAAATGAAAAAGTCAAATACCAAGTAAGAAAGTCAAAAGAAAAAAAAAACTGACTGGAAGAATGATTTCCTCATTTAAAACTAATGTTATAGTCAGATGAAGAATTTAAGATAATTATGTTTTATATGAGTAAGGATATAACTGATAAAATAACTTTATTTTAGAAGAAATTATTTTTAAAATGAGCTGTAATAAAATACATGCAGATATATAAAAGAAACAACTAGAAGATCTTGCATGATCAAATATTCCTATTGATATAAATATTTTATTGGTAATGGCAATTCAAGATGGGCTACAATCATAATTGTGGTACAATAATAATAGAGTTGGAGAGAGTATTTTAAAAAATCCATTCCCAAAATGCAGCACAGAGAGACAAACAGGTAAAACGAGGCTAAGATATTATAACAAGGAAAAAAAAATCCATTTCACTCACAAATTCAGATGCAAAAATTCTAGACAAAATATTATCCAACAGAATCTGTTATCATGTAGAAAGCATAATTGCCAGTGTGGGTTTATTTTAGAAACACATATTAATAGATTAAAAGGGAATATCCATATAATTGTTTCAATAATTTCATAAAACACTTAATAAAATTAAATATAAATTAATGTTAAAAGTTTCCAGCAAACGAGGAAGAGAACCAAATTCTCTATTATTAAAAAATTTGTATTATTAGCATTATTTTAAACAGGAAATGTTAGAAGAATTAGGAATGAGACAATGCACTCACTTTTGTCAATTCAGCTCCTTGACTTTGTATAGGAGATCCTAGCTAGTGTGATTGAAACAAAATAAAAAGCTTAAAGTTCAGAAAAGAATAATCAAAATCTCATTAATGTAAATGATACGAGACTTTATATTAAAAATTTAAAGAAACTATGAATAAATTTTAGAATCATACGGGAGTTTAGCAAGATGGCTAGATAATAAGATAACCAAACAGAAGTCAGTTGCAATTTCATACTCCAGAAAATATAACTAAAAAGAAGACAATATCATAAAAGAGCACCAAGTAACCAAGAATTAATCTAACAAAAGATAAGCAAATCTGTACTTAGAAAATTATATTTTATTTATTTATAGTCATTAAAGAAAGGCTGAAGTGAAGAGATACTGTGTTCAAAGAAGGAAAAGATTAGTATTGTAACATTGTCAATTATTTCTTTAATTTATAAATAGATTTGATAAATTATAAATACAAGAATATGTATGAAACAATAAAGAGCCAAAAATAACCAAGACTGCTTTGAAAAAGAGTAAGAAGAGAAAACTGGCACTATCCAACATCAAGTCTTATTGTAATCCTATAGAAATAAGTCCATAAAGCACTGGCATAGGCAGAAACAAATTGGCAAAAGAAGTGAAGTTAATAACCCCATAATTGACTTATGCATTTATGAAAAAAGTGGCCTGGCATACAAATGGACAGCTGTGGCCCTACAGTATTTATTAAATGGAGTTTTTCAAAATTGGCTATACACTGAAAAAACTGTTCTTGGATTTCCCACCTAATATCATATACAAAAAAACATCTGTAGATGTGCGAGTATGTATTTAAAGGTGACCTCCAAAACAGCTCATGTGTCAAAGAGGAAATTGCAGCAATGTGAATTATAAAATATTTAGAAGTGAATGATAATAAAAGCATGATGTAATCAAATTTGGGAGTTACAACTAACACAGGACTAGTGGGAAGTTTAGCTTTCTAGACAATAATTTAGAAAGAAAAAAGAAAGAAATTAAAGATTGGAAGTAAATGATTTGCGTTGAACTTAGATGTCATAGAACAAAACAAATTTTTTTTTTAAAAAGATAAAGGATACAAAACAATAAAGAGCAGCAAATTAAAGAAAAGATAAAAATTAGTGAAAGTAAAGGCAATTTTTAGGACTATCTCAGCAAGTCTGATTAAAAAAACACAGAAAGATGAGAAGAGAGATAAAGAGGAAATATGTCTATAAATTATGATTAGAAAAGAGAATAAAAATGCAAACATAGTAAGGATTTTGAAAATCAGAAGAATGGCTGGGCGCGGTGGCTCACGCCTGTAATCCCAGCACTTTGGGAGGCCGAGGCAGGCGGATCACAAGGTCAGGAGATTGAGACCATCCTGGCTAACATGGTGAAACCCCGTCTCTACTAACAATACAAAAAAAAAATTAGCTGTGCATGGTGGCAGGCGCCTATAGTCCCAGCTACTCGGGAGGCTGAGGCAGGAGAATGGCGTGAACCCGGGAGGCAGAGCTGGCAGTTAGACGAGATCGCACCACTGCACTCTAGCCTGGGCGACAGAGCGAGACTCCATCTCAAAAATAAAAGAAAGAAAATCAAAAGAGTGGTACATAATTCAGATACAATAAATAATTTTCTAAAACAATATATAAATTACCAAAGTATATCAATAAAAATTTAATAACAATTAAAATATGTACATTGTAGTAAAATTTCCTCTCTTTCAAAAGGAAACCAGTTATAGATTAATATATGGCCAAGTTTTGCCAAACTCTTAAATAACCAAATAATGTTATTTTCTGATTTCAGTCTAGGACTTGTGATAAAGTTTACCAACTCATTTTCCAAAGTTAGTTTCACTTTAATTCTAAAATTATCAAGGGCACGTATAAGAAATAACAATTGCAGACCAACTGTATTGATGAAAATATTGACCAATTTATAAAAAACAGTAAACCAATTTTAGCATCAGGTTCATGCATTGTTTATCCTAGGAATGCAATGATTGTTTAAATCAGAAAATGTATTAAAGTAATCCTAATGAAATTCAGCATATTAATAATTAACAGAAGAAAGAAAAAAATAGGATCTTCTCATAATACTTATTTCCCGGTAAAATCAGAAAAAAATTTGATTTAATTTTACATTTGCCTATGATAAAACACTCAGCCAACAGAAGCTTCAGGTTTCTAAAGCTCACAACGAGTACTGTATTAGATTTTTTTTAGAGCTGCTATAACAAATTATGACAAATATTTTGGCTTAAAACCATACCCCTTTATTATCTTACAGTTTTTTTTGTGTTAAAAGTTTGGTACAGGTCTCACTGGGCTGAAGTCAAGTTGTTGACATGGCTGTGTTTCTTCTAGAGGGTTTAGGGGAATATCTGCATTGCATTTTTTAGTTGCTAGAGGCTGCCCCTTTTCCTTAGCATGTGGCTCCTTCTTCCATCTTCAACGCCAGTAATGGCAGGTTAAGTCCTCACACTCCATCACTCTTATCTTCTCTTCTAACTCCCTTTTCCACTTTCAAAGACCCTTGTGATAACATTAGGCCCCTCTGGATAATCCAGGATAATGTATCTGTTTTAAATTCATTTTAAGGTTAGCAATCTTCATTCCACTGGTAACTTTAATTCTGTTTTTCCATGTATTTTAATATATCCACAGCTTCTAGAGATTAGAATGTGAATACATTTGGGAGGCCATTATTCTGCCTACCACAAGTACATATGAGTTAGGTTTGTTTTCAGCAAAGAACAATCAAAATCCTATCAGAAAGGGCTTACATAAGAAAATCCTCACTTGTTCCATGCTGTGAGAAGCAGCAGTTCAGGACCGTATGGCAACACAAGCATGACATCAAAGTCTCCAGCCTCTTCTACTTTTCTGTTACATAATCTTTGATGCAAAAGATGGCTGCTCCTCTTAGAGGCATCATATCTGCATTCTAGGCAAGAATAAGAAAGTGGAAGAGAGGAGGGGCAGTGCCTATGTCAAGAATGCAAAAAGATTTCCCAGAAACCTTAAATTTGCATGTCATTATCTAGTACTGGTATTTTAGCTGCAATGGAGTTTGAAAAAGTAAGAATTTTTTTTAAATCTGGACACAGTGCTGCCCTTTTCAAAATCAATTACCTATTAGTAAGATGGAAGGGGGCTAATGAATACTGCATAGGAAACTAGCAGTGTCGGCTACTGAATAACTATCATCATATTTAATGGTGATATTTTAGAAGTGTTTCAATTTGAGTCACAGATAAGGTGGAGATGTCCACTATCACTTCTTCTATTCATTCTTTTGGAGTTTCCAATCAACAGTAATACCAAGAAAAATAAATAGAAGGTATAGGAAAAGAAAGCAGAAAATCTTTGAAGATGGGCATATTGTCAGTAGGACATCATAAATTGTTTTGCAAGGATTTTTAGGCACCTAGATAATATCCAAATAAAAATGTTATAGTTGAATATATGGGTACATGAATAGAGATGCAAATTTGAATCATAAGGGAACAATGGCTCACGCCTGTAATCCCAGCACTTTGGGAGGCCAAGGCAGGTGGATTACCTGAGGTCAGGAGTTCGAGACCAGCCTGATCAACATGGTAAAACCTCATCTCTACTAAAAATACAAAAATTAGCCAGGTGTGGTGGCACATGCCTATAATCCCAGCTACTTGGGAGGCCAAGGCAGGAGAATCTCTCGAACCCGGGAGACAGAGGTTGCAGTGACCCGAGATTGCGCCATTGCACTCCAGCCTGGGCAACAACAGCAAAACTCCATCTCAGAAAAAAAAAGAAAGAGACGAAAGAAAGAAAGAAAGAAAGAAAGAAAGAAAGAAAGAAAGAAAGAAAGAAAGAAAGAAAGAAAGAAAAGAAAGAGGGAGGGAGGAGGAAGGAAGGAAGGAAGGAAGGAAGGAAGGAAGGAAGGAAGGAAGGAAGAGAAAAGAAAAGAAAAGAAAAATTTCTGTAATTGAGTACAATTGCCTGGTGATAGAGAATAAGGTTAAATAGAGGGGAAGAGTTAAGACTGAACATTA
This sequence comes from Nomascus leucogenys, assembly GCF_006542625.1. NCBI lineage: Eukaryota > Metazoa > Chordata > Mammalia > Primates > Hylobatidae > Nomascus > Nomascus leucogenys. The sequence goes on along the minus strand of NC_044384.1, from coordinate 38,370,490 downwards.
AATAATTACAATATTTAAAGACAAAACTAAGAAATGTCCAGAGAAGTAGGAGTAAATACAGAAAATACAGAGAAGTACAGTGTTGATGTCAATGACAAGAAGAAAGTTCCAAGGGGAAGAAGCTAAAAATGTTTCATTTTGCTGAGAAGAACAAAAAATAAAAAATAAGGCAAGGTTGACTTTATGATATGGTAGGCTTTGATGACCAAGGCTTATAGTGGAATAGTGGCAATTTTGATGTGAGCCCGATGAAAATGAGTTCAAGAGTTCCTGGGGTCACAATAGTCAAGATATGGAAGCAAACTAAATGTCCTTGGACAGATGACGGGATGAAGGGTAAAGAAGATAGGATACATACATACAGTGAAATATGTACTATTCAGATGTACAAAAGAAGGACATTCTGGAGTATATGACAACATGGGTAAGCCTTGAAGACAATATGCTAAGTGAAATTAGCAAGTCATACACACACACACACACACACACACACAAAACAAATACTTCATGATATCACTTATATGAGGTATCTAATAAAACACATTCATGGAATCAGGCATTGGAATGGTAGTTTCCAGGTGCTGGAGAGAGGAAAATGGAGAGTTAATAATCAATGGACATAAAGTTTCAGTCAAACAAGGTGAATAAACCCTACAGATTGCTTATACAACATTGTACTTAAAGCCAGCAATAATGTTTTACACTTTTGAGTGTAGATCACATGTTAAGTTTTCTGATCATAGTAAAACAAAATACAGTTCAAGGGAAATAGAGACATTGAAACAGCATAAAAAATCTTTTGAAAATTTTAATTTTCAAGTAAGCAGAAATATAGGGCAATATTGGGGGGTGGGAATATGGGTGGAGTTGAGAGTATAATTTTATTTATGAGAGACTAGAGTTTGTTAACTGCTAATTGGGATGATCCTATAAAAGAGTCTTGTGGAAGTACCAACGAAGGGATTGGTGAGCAGAAATATATCGTTCCTAAATATCTAGAAAAGAATTGGTATTAAAATAAGATGTATAACTCACCTTTTTAAAGAAGTTACAGAGATAAAAGAATGGGTGTAGCTAGAAAGATGAAAAGATACAAGAGCTCCCATATGACTGCTTCAATTTCCCCTGTGAAGAATAAGATCATCTGCTGAGAATTGACAGGGGCAGATGGGGAGAGCCAGAAGATTAATGAAAATGGAATAGGTTTGAAATAGCCATTGTAAATATTGGAAAGAAATTGACCAAATCAACATACTAGAATTATTGGATAGTCTTGTTATTGGAACTCAGCTGATGTTAGCAATCATAAATTCACAATGGAATCACACTGTTATGTGATATTTTTCCAGGAAAACATGATATTTCCTGGCAATGGTTTTATCCAAGGTTTGGATTTGTCCAGATAAAAGCAATATAGAACAGAGGGGCAGAAGGATTTAGCATTTTTGTAAAGTTTAATTGTAACGTTGGGTCAAGCAATCTAAGCTGCATAGGAAGGAGAGTGACAGCAGATTTAAATCCCATGGATAGCAGAACAAATAGGGGTGAAAGCTGCAGGTCTGAACATTCATGGTAGGGTTGTTTGAACAAATAAGCTGGAAAGATGGAAAATTCAGGCCACAGAGTAGTAACTTTGAACTAGTCATTTTAAAAGTAAAATCATTTCAAGATTAAGGCAAAGAGCTGGAAAGAATATTTAGGAGATAATTTGAGACTATAAGGAAATATGCTGCTCCTAGAGTAAACATCCCAAAGAGGAAAATAATAATTTAGGGTTGGAGTCAAGGAAAGCAATATAGAACATTTGGGCAATATGGTGCAATTTATAAAGTAGAATGAAAACAAGGTGAACTCATCCCTCAGATATTGACCAGTGAGCATTGAGCATTGGGCAATGCCATGAAATGTGGATCTCTACTAGCCACAGTCATGAACTGAATCATGGTATGGGATCCTTTTCTATATTCACAGAATGTTCCACAAGTCTTCAAATAGTACTCCCTCTGGGATGACTTGGTTCATCTCAGTGGGAAGTGGCATCTTCTGTTATTCATCAATTTCCTAAGCAGCCTATACATAGAAAACTGGGGGGCACAAATTATGCTGAGTGATAGTATGATCACATGATTCGAGGTTGTAAGTTTTGCTCCACAGCCAGCCTTTGACACACAATAATTTTGGGTGCAGTTTTCTTCCACCAACCCCTCCTCCCCTTTATTCACCCCACCTCCATGTATACACAATTGACTTGTTTATCCTGACTCTTGGTTTTTCAGACCTTACCCTGTTGCCTCTCAGAAGCCTGAAAGCAGACCACAATGCTCTAGGCTCTATCCTCTTGTTCAAACCCACCAAATGGTGACAATCTGTTTAGATTCTCATTCCTTTTGGGTCTTGTTGGTGACTGATTGGCTAATCGGTCAAAACAATTTATGCAGAAGCACAAATGGCTGAAGGTAGCACGGTGAATTGTAATGTCCTTGTAACCAATTTTTCACTCAGGTTATCAGAGCTTTAGTCTCAAAGAGTGATTAATGGTATGAGTTTCAAGCACTGTGTGAAAGACAGTTGGAGTCTCTTTTCCAGGAAGAAAATACTTAAAAGTATTTCTCAAGTTCATTCCTTAATTCATGCAATAGCTGAGAGTCTGTTATATCTGCTATAACCCAGACATTGCTTAAGGTTCTGGCCATAAGAAATGCCTAGGTCTCTGATGCACACCTTAAATAATTTATAGTCTGGGAAGAGACAGATGCGTAACAAAAATTTTAGGGTAATAGCTGCTACAATAGAAATCTGTAAGTGTGCAAAAGAGACATAAAAGAGAAAGTGCAAATCCTCATTGTCTTATTTCCTTTGGGAACATGTTTCAATAATGATCCTTTCTCTTCCATATACTTTTTGTTTCTTCTCTCCTGGACCCTTCTGGTCATCTTATAACTCAAGTCCATTTCATCTAAAAACAAAATAAAATAAAACAAGAACCTACTATTAACTCTGGATATCCTTCCATTTTTATATTTCTCCTTTATAGCCTTGTAAGCAAAAATGTTCTTAAATTAGGTTGCATATTCTAATTACCTGAGGAAGGGGACACATGCCTGGACCCCACTCCACAGAAATTCTGTTTATTTGATCTGGGAGGTAGGCATCAGGATTTTTAAAGTCTCCCGGGTATATTCTAATATGAATGAGCCAAGAATGAGAGCTGCCATTCTAAAGAACAATAAGACTGATCACTCCAACATTATGTACAGTGCAGGACATATTAAGCATTCAATAAATGGCTATTACCATTGCATTAATCAATAAATACAAGTGTGCTTTGAGTGCATGGGTGTCACAATTTAGTTAATAGAAAACTGGTAGACATATTTGCCTGACTGAGGTGGAAGTGACTTAGTATTTACCAGCTGTTCCAGATTTGTTTCATCTTCAAACTGTTGACAGCTAAAAGGCAAGACTCTTAGCACTCAGTTTCTCCATCTGTAAAATGGGAAAAATCACTTGTTCTGAATTACAGGGTTGATTAGAGGATTAATTAGCTCATCTTTGTAAAATGCTCTGCAGAGGGGCAAAAAAAAATCTACAAGAGCTAAGGATTATAGTCTCTCTGAAGCATCCATAATTTGTAGAGACTTTCATAGCCCGTCTGGTCAGTGAAGCCTGTAGTTTGGAGCCTTACTTTTGCTTCAACACTTTAGAATACAGACTCTGGTTAAACTCATTGGGCTTCACTTAGCCCCCAGGAAAATGACTATAAACTTGTTGCTGTCGAAAATGTCCACTACCTTTGCTCTTTATACTCTGAGTGAATGTTCAATCCTACGTGTTCCCCAAATGCCATCTTTTATGTCTTCTCTTGAGAAAGAGAGTGGTGGAAGTGAAGAAGAAGGGTAAATAGGGCCCCCCTCCCTTAAGCCTATCCATCAGTTGGATGATGTGTTTGACAACTAAACTGGATCTTTACCTATTTTCTTGCAGGATTTTCTAGTAGCTGCTTTCATACCCCATTTCAGTAATATTTAATGTTGCCTCATCTTTCCATTGTGCTCAAAGGTCTTCATAAGGACACTGAAATAAAAACGATGATTCCTGGCATCTGCACAGAGGGAAGCAAGAGAATGTTACAAATGAGAAAATAGAGCTGGGGTCTGCTTTCTTTCTTTTGGCAAAAAACCTGCTATAGAAACTAATGTAGATGAGGGGGCACTGAGCCATATATAAGTGAGTAATTATCTACTGTTACAGGCCTTATTATCTCTCCAAATGTTTGCTAAAATTCTGTTGGGCAGCCATCTGGACCCAGAGATTTACCCGTGGATAGAGAATAGATTGTTGTTTTAACTTGAGATAGGAAAATTTCTTTCTTTAATTCTTTTCTGTCATCTTCTGTTAAATAATTTAAGTGAATGTCTCTTACACAGCTCTCTGTGAGTCCTCAGAGTAAGTGGATTCAGTGTGATAAACTCATATAAAATATTTTTTGAAAGTTTTCTTTTTTTCCCTTTTCCCCCACCAGAGAATCCAAGGACAGTTTGCCATCTGTTGTAAGAATTTCATTAATGCACCTATTTTCTCTTCCTTTTTGCAAGAGTGGTCAGTCCAAATAATTTGTAGCCCTCTCCTGTTATGGGAAGGACTCGCTGCCCGGAAGCGTCACCCCATCACAGCGAAGTCCCTGCTCTCTCATTATGGCTTTCTCTCAGGTGGCTTTGTTAGCTCAGAACAACAAAGTCTATGTCCCAAAGCCTGGTTGGGTATCAATAATTTAACAACATGTCATAGACAACAGTGAACCATGCTGCTAGGGTTGAAATATTCCTAGGGCTCACTATCTATTACGCTGGATTTTCTCACTGTGCAGTGAATGGAGTACAGGTGGGCCCAGCATTTTCCCAATTCAGAAACTTACAAGATAAGATAATGGCACAGGGGAGGGTTTATTTGCATTACAAAAGATTCCCTGATTTACCAAAGTGTTCACTTTGGATCTTCTTTAAATTAAGAGCTCGTTTTCTGCAATTAAAAGTTTATAGGCTTAATTTGTTTGGCGCTTTCATGATAACACTCCCAAAGAACTGCCTTATTCAGACAAGATGACCCTCCTTCAGACTTGACTGGTCAAAAGTCTGTGCGAAAAATATTTGAAAAGTAGTATTCAAAACACTGAACTTTTACTTCATATTTTCTTTTGGTCTAGATTTCATCACAGTCTGGTACATGTAAGTGTAGCTTATAGTCGGCTGCACCTGATTTGAACACAACTGACCCCAAATTCTCACTGTCTCACTTAGACACATGACCCAGTTACTCCCCATAGTGCCAGATAAAATGCCCAGGCACCAAAAACATCAGGCATCAATGCAGAACGTTCTGTTCTAGTAGTTACATTTGGGAGACAGAGGAAGGTTTACAGTGCAGTCCCGTAGCACAAAACCACATAGATACCCAGACATAGTTATATCATTCCTAAAGTCCCTCTCCAAGAATCACAGGTCCTCTCCTGTCTGTCTTTCTCAGCAAGTGCCCAAGCTCAGGACCTGTTCTTCACCCTTATGGAGTTTGTCCCCACTGTGCAGAGAATTCTGCCCTGCTCAGTCCAGCTTCTGCTTCCCTACTGTCAGTCATCACTGTGTTTAGCTAAGACCCATCTCCCCAGCTACTAGAAATTCCCAGTATATGCCTTCTGCTCTTTTTCTTTTATATAATGGTTTTGTTTATTTGTTTGTTTTAGCTAAATTATTCACCTTCACTAGAAAGTTTTACTCTGTTTGAGACTGGCCTGCTGCCAAATATCAAAGAGGACAAGCCCAAGTTTGGAGCATGACACAGGGCCATTTACCATAAATCATCAGAACAGTTTGAACAAGGGGCAATTATAAATGCACAACTGTTTCTTACACTGCCTGAGTAGTTCACACCAGATCAAGTCAGAGTGATTGGGAGCCTCACCTCTCCTCCTCAGGATGGACTAGATTGGGCCCCTGATCATAGGGGTTTCCATTAATCATGGGTTGTGGGTCTGCACAGGAATTTTGCTAAGAATGGCTTGAGAACTAAGTGAGGAATGTGAGGGGCCAAGGGTCAGATTTAGGAAGAAGAGGGTACTCCTTTCCTCCTGCTTCTCTTACTAGGATTTATCGATTTATCAGGAACTCTCTTCTCCTACAACTATCTTTGTGTTGTGGGTCTCCATTGCTATCCATAAGAGCATCTTTTCTGCTCTCCCTGGCATTCACCCTTTAAGCCCCTTGGATGTCGTGGCCACAGAAATCTCACTAAAGCACCACTTCCATCCCAGCATTTCCCCTGCTCAAAAACCTACACTGCTCCTTATGTTCCTGCATCAGTTATAAAAGGCATGCCCATATAATTTATTGCCCAAACCAGGACATATTTGAGAGTAAAAAAATGGTGCACTTAATATTTATGTCAAGACCACAGGTGTAAATGGAAAATGCCTCATGTAACAGGGATATATGGTCACCTTAGACATAATCTCCCTACCTTGTGTTTGAGACTACGTTTCCATACTACTTATCAATCTAATCTTATTCCAAAGGTCAGAGCACTACTGCAATACTAAAAATAATAGCAGCAAAGGCAACCATAATACTAGCAACCACTCATGAGTTCTCTTCTGTATAGCAAGCACTATGTCTCAGTGACATTTACTTTTTCACTTTCCACATTCTTTTGAGATCAGGATGCCATTTTTGCCATTTTACAAATGGGTAAACTGAAATAAAGAGGTTTAAATACTTGACCAAGGTCATGCAGCTGGTAAATGGCACCCCTGAAATTTAAGTCCAGGATAGTTTGACCCTATGCTTACCACTGTTTGCCAAACCATCTCCTTACTTTGTTGTTGGTGTTGTTGTTGTTGTTGAGATGGAGTTTTGCTCTTGTTGCCCAGGCTGGAGTGCAGTGCTGCAGTCTCAGCTCACTGCCACCTCTGCCTCCCAGGTTCAAACTATTCTCCTGCCTCAGCCTCCCAAGTAGATGGGACTACAGGCGCCTGCCACCACACCTGGCTAATTTTTGTATTTTTAGTAGAGGGGAGGTTTCACCATGTTGGCCAGGCTGGTCTCGAACTCCTGACCTCAGGTGATCTGCTCGCCTTGGCCTCCCAAAGTGCTGGGATTACAGGTGTGAGTCACTGTGCCCGGCCCATCTCCTTACATTTTTAAAGTATTTTGTAAAGCACATAAAGAATATTTAGGATTACAACGGATGGAATGTTCTCCTAGTCTGGATGTGGTCTCCCCAATACTGCTGAATGGCTGAATTAACATTACCCAACTCCTTCCACCTTTCCATCTTTGCTTATGCTGTTGTCTCTAAATTTATTGTCCTTCTCTGTTTTTCGTGTCTATCCACGGTCAGTCCATCTGGCAAAGCCCGGTTTAATTTCACACCCTCTGTGAAACCATAGCTGGCTACTCAATTGACATTAATCCCTCCCACCTGTATCCTCTTAGCCTAATTATCCTTCATATAGTACACAAATTTGTAATAAATTAAAATTTTCCTTTTCAGTTCTCTAATGATTTTATGTTTGTTATTCTTCTCTCCTTAACCTGTATGCAAATCCATCACAGAGAGGGGACTTCTTAGAACAAAAATTTAACTTGAAATTTGGCCAGATAAATATTGTTTAGACATTTTTTTTAACAAACTCAGTTAAGAGATTAAATAACTCATCTAAAATTCATATCCAAAAAAATTGCCCTAAAAGATTGTTAATTGTTTAATATTTTTTCTACCAAAAAATGAGATATTCCTAGTAGCATTATTAAGACACTTTGAAATAAGATTTTTATTTAAGTAAATGGACACATACTAAAATAATTATCTTAAAATAAAATACTCTTGCTTTTTAAAGAAATATATCCAACTGGTTTGAGTTGTCTTACCTTGTGATGAGGAAAAGTAAACTCCAAAATTTTCCTCATACCTGTAATGGGAAAAACACAATATCCTGCTGCCTGTACCAGAAAAACCAGGAAGAACCCCAGGGATGTTCTGTAGTCTCAAATTCACTAGAAACTTCTTTGGGGGGAACAAGAAGGAAACTGATCTCAAAATAGCTGTGTTGACTATATTGCCCCAACAATAATGCATGGAAATTCCCGATGAGGCTGAACAATACCTAAACCATCAGCTTCACTCTGGCTTCATTCCTTTTGCTAATACATTGGTATGAATTTCCCCGGCCATGCCGAGGTCATCTGCCAGCCTGTGACTGATAATTCTACGTGGGGAAGTAACTCAGTAAGTACTACTCAGATAGCCAGCAATCTGCTCCCATTGTCCCCAGGCCCAGGGCAGCATGCAAGCCCTGGCTTCATGGAGTGATGGCTTTGGGCGTGGTGAAATAGGCACTGGGCACATCACTTTCCAAAAATTATCAGAGAGCCATGATGGAGAAAGAAGGCATTAAAGGAACAAGAGGCATTCTAGAATACAGACAGTGCAGGATATTACAGTCACTAATTTGCAAAAGATTATACCAGTAGGAAATCTTATGGCCTATTTGCAAAAGCACTTCCCTGAGTTACTCTGCAGGATCGGTCAGTGAAAAATTACAAAATTAGCCAAGGTGCTTTTTTTTTCCTTTTGTTCCAGCATCCTTGGTACACTTCTGATGCCTAAATTCCTTATACTCCTCACTGTTCTTTCTCTAACACTCTATTGCTTCTCAAAATAATAATAACAGCAAACATCTAGAGACTGCTTATTGTGTTCTAGGAACTACACTTTTCATAGAACACCTCTTTGATTCTTACAAATCCATCTTGAAATTGGCTATAATTTTTATCTTGACCTGAAGTTGTTGACAAATTTTTCCAGAGACATGGAACTAGTTAAATGGCAGAACTGGGTTGTAAAGCCAGGCAGGGCCACCTGAGTCCTGAGTTTCGGCAGCCACATAAAGCATATGCCCAATTCACTCATGCAGCTATTTTCCCACCAAGAAGGAATGTGGTTTTAGAAACTAGTTTACTCTGAGATTACAGACTTAACCAATCCCCTTCCCAAGGTTGCTCATATTTTAAAAAATCTCAGAATAGAAACATTGCATGTGTGTTTAGTAAAATGTCATCCTGATGGTAGATAAGATTTTTCTGTGTATAAGACTAGTCTTTTTTTTTTTTTTTTTAACTTTAAGTTCTGGGATACATGGGCTGAAAGTGCAGTTTTGTTATATAGGTACACATGTGCCATGGTGGTTTGCTGCACCTATCAACTCATCATCTATGTTTTAAGCCCCACATGCATTAGGTATTTGTCCTAATGCTCTCCCTCTCCTTGCCCCCCTCCTACCCGACAGGCCCCAATGTGTAATGTTTCCCTCCCTGTGTCCCTGTGTTCTCACTGTTCAACTCCCACTTCTGAGTGAGAACATGCAGTGTTTGGATTTCTGCTCCTGTGTTTGTTTGCTGAGAACAATGGTTTCCAGCTTCATCCATGTCCCTGCAAAGGACATGAACTCATTTTTTTTCTGGCTGCATAATATTCCATGGTGTATATATGCCATATTTTCTTTATCCAGTCTATCATTGATGGGCATTTGGGTTGGTTCCAAGTCTTTGCTATAGTAAATAGTGCTGCAATAAACATATGTGTGCATGTGTCTTTATAGCAGAATGATTATTATAATCTTTTGGGTATATATCCACTAATGAGATTGCTGGGTCAAATGAAGACCCCTCTTCTTAATCAGCCTGTGAATTATACTAGAACAAATTTAACGTCTATGGATCACAGGACTAGAGTGGTAGGTCCTCTTCTGAGTTGCCCAGAAGCTCCAGAGCCTGAAATAGATTATTTCTTTATCCTTGGATTCAAATCTTCATGATTTGAGTTCTTGTACATGTATTCCTCCCCTCCACATAGCCGGGAACCACCTTTTTAATTCATAAAAAAAAATTCCGCTAGTTCAAGACTCATGTTTTTCTTAATGTAAGTCCTGATCAATTACAACCCAAATATATATTTCTCCTTTGAATTTGCCATACATACGTGACTTATAGCTTATAGATGATTCTTATACTTGATTAATTCTATCATGCTCTTCTCTGGTAAATGTGTTATGTTTTACTTTCTGACAAAACTCAAATGTGTTTATGTCTTACTTCCTGATAAAAGTTTCTCAGTGAATGGAAAAGCAGAGAGTTATCAATATTTCTGATTATTTCTAGCACAAACTAAGTATGAAGAAGCTTCTTAAATGAGATAATGTGTGGGAACCACTTACGAGTGGCTGGTATATAGAATGTGTTTACACACACACAGACACATACATTACATTACATTATTTACCTCTCCCTTCTTTTACCTTAAAAAAAAACACTTTTGACTAAAAAAACAAAAATCTAGCCTTTCTATAGTTAAATTCAAACACATATTTAGTGAAATTAGGAATTGTGTTTGCCTTAAAATCCTATGTATAACTAGGAACTGAGCAGATGGTGAAAGACCTGGTCTCGGGCACATATTCCTTCTCTTCAAATAAGATGCCCCTTGATTTAAGGAGAGCAAGTCCTGGGAGTCTAATTCCATCGGTAGGCTAGTCTCATCGTGCAATCTTGACACATTTGAGGAATGTAGACCAAGATAATCAACTGTCCTCACTTGGGCCACCATCACCTTTGAGATCAGTGGAGTCTGTCTCATTGCAATTCGCCAGGGTAAGTCTGCTCAGAAAGCACCTGGCAGGACAGCCTAATTAAGTATTTACCCTGGCAGCCAAACTAGCTCTTTCAGATTCATTATGGTTTCTCAAATGACCAAAATTAATTTCTTTAAGTGAATAGAGAAATGATATTTTAAAACAACCTTATAAGGGTAGAATATTTGAATTATCACAATTATTAGCTATTTTTAAATTCTATTAATTAATATTATTTTATCTCCAACATATGTTCTTGTTTTTATGGAACTGTACTCATGACTCATCTGGGATAAAATGTCATCAGTAGCCTCTGGCAAGTAGAGATTTCACATCTGCGTAACTTCACCTGTCCTTACTTTATAATGCATGAGCACCAGTCTGACACTCTGGAGTTCTTCCATTGCTGTGCCAGCAGGTAAAGGGGGCGAGGGAGAATCTATGTTGAAATCTTATGACACAATGGCCCAGATTTTAAAATGGGCATAAAGAAGGGGGAGGAGTCCTTGGGTTTATGTGAAAATCCTCTCTCATGCAAGACCTTTTTAATAATATAACTAAATATGTCAACATATTAAAATATTTTTTAAAGAAAAAATTACACATACAAGTTGATATCTTTCTTGCTCATTCCTGAAGTATTTCCTCTCACTGTTGATTTGTTACATTTTTCTTTGAAATTCAGGGCTTTGGTGCATCTTCCTAACTAGCACATAATTATTTTTATTTATGATTTCGCAATTGGCAATAGAACTTCAAAAACAAGAGTATTACAAGAAACAAGGGTGTATTCACTTACAGCAATATGTAGCAAACCAGATGCTTTCTAATATTCGAAAATGACATAAGGCTAGCAAGGCATAGTAGAAAACAAAGCAATTTTAAATACATTTCATCAAGTTTATATATTTTTTGATGTCAGGTACTTTTGTCTACCAGTTTTACTAAGAAATTGGGAATAGAAATGACCATTCTTTTTATGCCAGTGTTATTACTCGGGTGTTAAGGTCAAGTTTAACTGTTTCCATTAAAATCTTTTTTTCTTCTTCTTCAAATAAAGATTTTGGCTTAATCAATGGAGTCCCATGTTTACTCACACCTATGTTTGCAAATTATAGCCATTCTAAAACTACACAAAAACTGTTTATATGAGTTTCCCACTTGAATAAAGCCTCCCACTCTCATATCACACCCTAAATTTTGACCCACCAGTGATGTCATTTCCTCCAAGATTTCACCTGTATTCCTATTTAATGAATCCCTCACACATTTATGCCACTATCTCCAGCCAACAATCCATCAACATTGGTCCCTAATTCAGAGCCCATCACTCTTTCATTATCAAAGAGCCATTTTTTGTCTTCTCTCCTTCCCCAGCTTTGACTCCAGAGTCAATTACTTACTCATTCCCTTGCCCTCCAGGCTCTCCTTTGTGAAACTCCTTTTCTCAACTATCCCACATGTCCCCTAAAGCTAGGGAACATGGATTGGGAAAAATATGATACTGCTGATTGCTTTCACTTTAAGTTTATAACACTCCATCTCCTGTGGGCTTTTAAAATGTTTCTGCAGTCTTTCCATATATCCCTAGTTCCTCCACTCTCCAAATCTCCTCCAGAACACCTTCACAACTTTCCTTTTTTCTCAAACTTTTAACATATCTTCACCCTCCTAACTCTGTTGATGACTTCAGCTTTCATTTCTGCGAGAAAACAAAGAAATCGGAAGAGAGTAACATCCTCATCTCCTATTACCAAACCCACCAATGTATCTCCACTCTCATTTTACAATGCTTTTCTTTTGTTACAGTGGCTAAATTTTTCTTACCTTCACTGAAAGCCAAATATTCCTCTCCCACACTGGATCCCATTGTCTCTAAAATACTCAAAGGGCTTTGTTCCTGCAACTTTACTTATCCCTGTTTAACTGCATCATCAATCACTCTACTGTTTGTTCTCATCAGTCTAAGTACTAGTTGTAATACCTCTCATTTTAACAATTTCTGTGGCCCTTCATTTCACTCATACATGTTTCTTCTTCTCATTGTAGGAAAACTGCTGGAAATAGTTGTTTATACCCATTCTTTTCATTTCTTAAACTCCAATTTTATTTTTGAAGCCACTCCAGTCAAGTTTTCATCCAGTCACTCCAATAACACTGTTCTTGTGAAGTCACCAAAAACCTCCATGTAGTTGAATCCATTAGTGAATTCTCAATTCTACTCTTCCTCTGCTCTGTAGCAGCATTTGGCACAGTTAATCATTCCCTCATCCTTGAAACACTGTATTAACTTGGCTTTAGAGATACCTTCCCCTCCAGTTATACATCCTAACTCACTGGCTGCTTTCCCAGACAGAATATGATTTGTCTTCATCTTCCCAACTGGTGTTAGACTTCTATTGTCTTGTCTTGTCTTGTCTTGTCTTGTCTTGTCTTGTCTTGTCCTGTCCTGTCTTGTCTTCTTTTCTGAATTATCACTGTGTGCATTGGAGTGCCACCAAGTTCATGGTTTTAAGAATCATCTGGGCTCACGCCTGTAATCCCAGCACTTTTGGAGGCCGAGGTGGGAGAATCACGAGGTCAGGAGATCGAGACCATCCTAGCTAACACGGTGGAACCCCGTCTCTACTAAAAATACAAAAAATTAGCCGGGCATGGTGGCCAGCATCTGTAGTCCCAGCTACTGGGGAGGCTGAGGCAGGAGAATGGCGTGAACCCAGGAGGTGGAGTTTACAGTGAGCCAAGATCGCGCCACTGCACTCCAGCCTGGGTGACAGAGCGAGACTCCATATCAAAAAAAAAAAAAAAAGCATCATCTGTCCACTAACACTTTCACACTGGTATTTCTTACCTTAGCTTTTCCATTGAGTTCTAGAGTTGAATGACAAATAAACATCAAGCTAAACTAATAGTTGAATACAGAAGTTTTGAGACCTCTTTTTACCACCTCGCACTCCAATCTAAATCTGGTTCTTCCCCATTTTCACAAATGGTTCCAGAATTCAGTTAGTTCTAAAGTTAAGTGTCATTCATGACTTCCCTCTTTACCTCACATCATCATCCCAAACAATATTACACAATCATTTGTTTGTTTTCTTCTTTGTAGTCAATAAACCCCAATAGGTCAGGAGATTTTTCTAGCTCATTTATCATTGCATGTCAGTGCATAGAACAGTCTCTGTCACCTGGTAGTAAATATTGTTTTTTTCAATGAATGAGTGAATGAATGGTTTCTTCTAATCTCTGAACAGTTTTGTTTTGAAAGTTGTAGTTGAACATCCTTCTGTTATAGAATAGTTCAAGATGTATTAATTTTCACTGTATGTGTTTTTATTTAGCATATATCCACATAATCCAGCAGTTGATCATGCAGTGTTGAGTGTTACTATATAGGTGCTTTACATATATGGAGTTTTATCCCATCTAAAATATAAAGTTCCTTCTGGGCGAAAACCACACCTACATTCCTATGTCTCTTAGTTTCTCACATTGTGTTTAGAACCCAAAAACTGAAGAAGCACAGTTCTTCTAAGGCATTAAAAACTACTTATGATTATTTCTGATCCTAGAGTTAGAAAGACTCTAATATTATTTGAAATATTAGTAGTATTTTACTTTAGTAAAATATTAGTAGTATTTTACTTTAGTATTTTACTTTGCCCTAGAACAAAGTAAAGGAGTAACTTTCCTTTACTTGTTTGTGGGGCAAAGCTTTTGCACACAGAGGCCATAAAAGGCACCAGCCACAAACCACAACAATACCTCAAAAGTTATTCAGATAAGAAAAGATTGAGTGAAGTATAACATTAAATAGGAGTATTTGCACATCTCATTAGTACTTCCAGGATGTTGAATTCTGATTATAAGTGAAATATACAAATTTAACATTTGAGATTATAGAAAATAACAACTAGAAGTCATTCTGAGAGAAAAATATCTGTTCAGGATAGCTAATGTGTGAGGGTCTTCTTGATATATTGAGTGCACCTTTTCATCCAATCTTCAGGCCAACTTGGTGAGTAGAAGGAGAAGTTAGATCATTTTGTGTGATAGATCAAAAAAGGGAGGACCAAGGCAGAGGGAAGTCCAGTCATATGGAGAGAAGAGTCACGATTGTCTACACCAGTGGATTTGCGTCAAATAGCAAACTCCTCTAGATATCACCAAGGAAGACATAACTGAGAAATACTAATTAACCAGTCCCCAGTATACATTAATTATATTAGAAGAAGAAACCAAATCATGTGTACACTCTGCTTCCATGACTGTTCAGACCCATATCACCGTATATTTCTAGAGAACAGTCTGAAAATTTTTCTCTTCATAACCTCCCCACTCCCCACTTTTTTTTTTAACTTGGTAGGGTTTGTCTGATGGCATTCCACACAGAAGTCTCCTAGTGAAGCATGAATAATACCAAAGCTTCCCCTTTAGCAAAAGAGGCAGCTGTTGCAGAAATATAACCATCTCTGCTTGCGGCTTTGGTAATTGTTGGGAGGTGGAGCACTGAAGTACAATGTCCATGTGCTTCCATCATCACATCCAATCCTCAAGACTTTTTACTTTTTTGCTTTGGTGAAGAGTGTATTTGTGTGTCACCCCTCGTGGCATTTCCAATTCATGTAGCTGTTTCTTACGTCTTTTAAATGTCTTTCCATTTTTTTGGCCTTATCTTCATTTCTCTTGTTAAGAAAGTTTCCTAAACTAATTCAATTGATTCCTAATCAGTTATTATTCTACTTTTCACATAGTCACTAAAGTGCTCTTTCTAAAATGCATCTGACCCAGCTAATCTCTGTTTACAGGCTTTTGTGAATCTCCATCACTCACAGAGATAATTCTGTGGCCTCTAGCATGACACTGTAGGTCATCACATGGCATGGCTCCAGTCTATCTTCCCAGCTCCATCTAATGAACTAATGAACTACTACTCATCCGTAAATGACTTATGATCTAACTATATTAATCCACTTGTAGTTTCTTGGCCTTAGCATGTTCTCTCTCCCCTGCCTCAGTGTATTTCATTACCTCTGCAATACCTCCTGTGTGAATTCTTCTCTGGAAGCTCCAGGCAGAGTCATATTTTCATACCAGATCCTATACATAGCACCTACCACATTGATGAGTGTGTTTTGCTTTTGAATTACCTGACTCTTTCACTAAACTGTCAACTCTTAAGGCCAATAAAATATCTGGCTTATCTCTGGTCCCCTAACACTCAGAACATGAAGATAGGAAAGAGTTAAATGAGGAAAGAAGATAAAACATGATTTTCTGTGTACATTGTATTCAAGGTACACAATGTACATTGGATTCTTTATGTAGTATCATATTTAATGTTTACCATAGATGATATAGTCATTATTATCCCCAGTTTATATAATGGGGAAACGGTATGTTGTAAAAAGGGTAAATAAGTTGTCAAATAAACCATTTACAAAGCAAATTCTCAAACCTAAGTAAGTTTGTCTTACATTCTTTTCCTGTTCACACTGTTCCTCCCAATAAGCATGCAAAGCATTCATTAAATAAATGAACTAATGATTTTTCAAGCTAAAATGAAGTTGTTATTGTGATTGTCTCTCTCTCTCTTTCTCTCTCTCCAGTCATATATGGGAACTTTGCTCTTTGGCAAAAACCGACTCCTAAAGCAAAATCTGTATGTTGCTTGCTCTCTGAAATTTATGTGGCAAGAATTTCTGATTTTTGCTGTGGAAATTCCTTCTTCTTTTGGTCAATTTATCTTTCTTCAAAGCATAAGACAAGGCACATTGCTAATTTTCAAAGTGAACCAGTGTGATGACTGCATCTAGATGAAATAAAACAGACAATTTTTAGTAAACTCTTATGTTCCTTAATGTACACCTTAGAGTGTTTGTAGTAACTTTCTGGATTTGAGATATCTAGAAAGCATTTCCCAATGGAATGAGTCTGCTTCTTCAAAAAGCATATTCTGCACTAATTAATTGGAATTATGAAAGTATGTTTCTTTGCTAGAGCTAAAAATCATGTTGTTGATACAATCATGTGGACAGGTCACCAGATATCTGGGCTTAAACTGAACTTTCTTGAAACTGTAAAAAATAAGTCAGACATAATGATGTTTAAAATTGATAAAAGGTGAAAAGTCTATGCAAAATATGTAAGAATACCATATACAATTGAAATTTTATGTCAATATTTTGCTATATCATATAAATATTTTTGATCAAAAGGTTTTATCATGTATGTTTAGTTGAAATGTGTCAACTCTCTATATATTTCTTATTAATCTTCCTCTGTTTATTCACTTATCCTTAATTATTTGAGTTTCTCAGTTACCCAACCTAGCTCTAGTTTTTTTCCTGCATAATAATTATGTAAATGTTACAAAAGTCATTGATTTTTACCCTAACAAATTTAAACTTTTTGCTATAGATTATTGTTTCAAGCAGGAAATTAAAGTTGGTATGTGGGAACAAAAGTATATCATGATCCTCTCTTCTGCAAGTTATAAATCAAATTTAAAAAAACAGAAAGGAGTCAAGTATTGTAGATGAACCAGTATCCATTTTATATTTGACAAGATTGGATGAGAGAATGTGGCTCACACGGGCGGCCATAAGCAAGCTTCCTACTACTTTCCCTTCTTGTCTAGAGCTCAAGTCAGCCTACCCCAGGAGGAATATTTGTCTTCAGGGTTTGATACACTTATCTAAAATTACAGTCCTTCACACTGGTGTGATTACCCGTATATTTATCCAACAAATATTGAGAACCTACTATGTGCCAGGTTCCAGATGCTGTAGATACTGTATGAATCAAACAACCTAATTCCACTTAAAGTTTCTTAACGCAGGAGAACAGAAACTGATAAGTCTATGCAATCCTGCAGCCAGCCAGATCCTAAAATGGGAAAAAGAAAGATCTGAGATGTAGGCTCTCTCTTTTCTTTTGTTTTCTTTTCTTTTCTTCTTCTTTCCTTCTTTTTTTTTTTTTTTTTCTTGACAGAGTCTTACTCTGTCGCCCAGGCTGGAGGGCAGTGGCATGATCTCAGCTCACTGCAACCTCCACCTCCTGGGTTCAAGTGACTCTCCTGCCTCAGCCTCCCAAGTAGCTGGGATTACAGGTGTGCGCCACCATGCCAGGCTAAGGTTTTTTTTTTTTAGTATTGACAAGATTTTACCATGTTGGCCAGGCTGGTCTCAAACTCTGACCTCAGGTGATTCACCCGCCTTGGCTTCCCAAAGTGCCTACATTACAGGCATGAGCCACCGCGGCTGGCCAGCTCTCACTTTCACCAGTCATTGAACCATTCCCTGTCCACCTTCAGGGAGGAATGAGTGAGAGGATGTGAGGAAAAAGGCTGACATGTTTCTTATATGACATTCTCTCCTGGTGACCATAAGTTCCTTCCACAACATGGAAGAAGGTATATGATAGGCTTTGTGATTTAGAAAGATAATCCTATTGGAAGTATAAAAGATAAAGAGAAGAGGGACATGTTAGTCTCAATGCCTTTTATAAAAATCCTCTTAAATTTTTTTGGGCAAGTTGCCTTAATGATGGATGCACAATAACTATAATGTGAAGAAATGCCTGTCTAGAATATAGTGTTGAAATAAGGATTAATAAATATAGCATTGTCCCCAATTCCCTTTGCATAATCACCTTTCTGGTAGACTAGACATTGTTTCTAGAATTGCTTGAGAATGTGAATATATTATTACATTAAGAGGCCATATCTTTACACTGCAATCACTAGAATATATGATAGAAATAACGAACAGAATTTGCAGTGAGATTTTATATCAATGCTGAATTTTTCCCCTGCTTTATGATTTTCTATTGAAAATTAGAATAACTGCCAGGGACCTTGCAATTTTACTTAGTCACAATGAATGCAGTTGCTCTTTCTGTGGTATGGTTCTCATACATCTTAAATTGTGAGAGTATTTTGTAATACCTTTCTAAATCACTGACACAGTTTGCTCTCATATCTGCAAAAATTGTAAGAAAAATATTTTTCTTAGACAAAACCACCATTCTCTTTAATTTGCATGGACTTTAAAAAAATATTCAGGCCTGGTGCTGTGCACCCCTAGTTGCAGTTAGTCGAGAGGTTGAGGCAGGAGGATTATTGAGTCCAGGAATTTAAGGCTGCAGTGAGCTGTGATGGCTCCTGTGAATAGCCACTGCACTCTAGCCTGGGCAATATATGGACACCCTGTCTCTAAACAAATAAACAAATAATAGGATTTATTTTTTTTAGATGTTTTAGGTTTATGGAAAAATTGAGCAGAATGTACAGTTTCCTTATAGTCTCTAATCCCTTCCCCTGCTTCTTCTGCTCTTCTAGTATTAGTATCACACATTGTTGTGGTACATATGTTATAATTGATAAATCAATATTGGTACACTATTATTAACTCAAGTCTATCATTTACTTAATTCACTTTCTGCATTTTACATTCTATGGATTTTGGCAAACATACAGTATGATGACATGTATCCAACTTTGTGGTATCATATAGGATATTTTCATTGTCCTAAATATCTCCTTCAATCTGCCTGTCTCTCCCTCCCTCTCCCCAGACCTCTGGCAACCACTGATCTTTTTTATTTTTCTTTCTTTCTTTCTTTCTTTTTTTTTTTTTGAGACTGAGTCTCGCTCCACCACCCAGGCTGGAGTGCAGTGGTGCAATCTTGGCTCACTGCAACCACCGCCTCCTGGGTTCAAGCAATTCTCCTGCCTCAGCCTCCCGAGTAGCTAGGACTACAGGCACGTGCCACCATGCCCGGCTAATTGTTTTGTACTTTTAGTAGAGATGGGGTTTCACCATGTTGCCCAGGCTGGTCTTGAACTCCTGACCTCAGATAATCCACCTTCCTCGGCCTCTCAAAATGCTGGGATTACAGGCTTGAGCCACCGCACCTGGCTGATCTTTTTACTGTCTCTGTAGCCTTGCGTTTTCCTGAATGTCATATATTTGAAATCATATGGAATGTAGCCTGTTCATATTGGCTTCTTTCACTTAGCCACCTACATTTAAGTTTCCTCCATGTCTTTCTGTGGTTTGATAGCTCATTTATTTCTGTTGCTGAATAATACTCCATAGTATATATGTACCACAGTTAGTTTATGCACTAATCCATGGAAGTAAATCTTGGTTACTTCCAAGTTTTGGAAATTATGTACACTTTTGATACAAATATTTGTGTGCATGTTTTTAATTCATTTGGGTAAATGCGTATACTTTTAAAGCTCAAGAAAGAAGAACTTAATTTTTGAAATAGTGTATCTCCATTATTTCAACTGATTGAACGTCATTTGAATGCATGCAATACTTTGGAGATGGCATCATAGTTCTGTATGTTTTTGACCATAGGAGCTTTTGTCTGCTGATTATCTCCTCCATTTACCCATACCTCGCCACGCTTCCTAAGGTCTCAGCCTTGGTACTTGCCTATCCATATACTTCTTACACCATCTTTACTTTATCCTTTCTACTACTTCCTGGCTAAGCTTTTTTTATAAAAAAATTTTGCAGGAGATCAGAAACATAAATTTACTGGGTTGGGGGCTGTGGCATAATTAGCCCCCTCTTGGTTCATCCGTAAGTCAGCTTTCCTTTTATCTAATCCCAGTTAAACAATTGTTCATATGTGAGTTGGGGCAGGTGAATGAGCAACATTCCTTTAACCAGTTAAGAAAAAAAAAAGCTGATTGCAATACACTCCTGGAACATGGTTGAGCTGTGGTGAATGGAGGGAGGGAGTTGAGTTTTGAAGCATTAAAAACTATAGCAGTGACAGCATTCTTGGAAAGCAGTTCTACCAGCACAGAGAGTTTAGTCTAGTTTGACCCACAAACCGGCCTTTCTTTTCATGAAACCCGTTTGTTCCTGAGTGGTCAATGAATGATTCTGGACAAAGTAGGGTTTCATCAAAACATTGCAATACACTCTACGTCTGTGGAGTGCCATATTTTGCCTTTTCTATTTGTTTTGCAATCTGTTGTTTTCTTTTTCACAACAAACTTCTAAGAAAGGGAATGAGGGCACAATTCCCATTTTATGGGTGAGGAAACTGAGACACACAAAGGTTCAAAGCCATGCCTAATGCCACATGGGTAATTATGGGAAAACAAGAAGACAAAATCTGGTGTTCTGGACTCTTAGCCCTATGTACTCTCTTCTATAGCATGCTGCCTTCACAACTGTGGTCATTAGTCTGTAGCTGGGATTGTGATGGTGTCATGTCAGTGGAGCCAGAGCAACAAATTTAATGACACAGCTGGGAAAACTTAAAAGTCTGCCTTTGGCTGGGTCATAAGTGGAGGTTAATACAATGGTGTCATTACAGACTTTTGCCCGCCTCCCAAAACCACAGCACAGTTCAAGAGAATCAAAAAGGTTCCACTGGGGGTTGGTTCAGGTCTGAATGAGCAGCCAAGGTCAGAATGGAAATGTGGAATAGACAGGGAACTGTTGAGCCCATTGCAAAGTTCAAAACTGCTCAGTGAATCCTCCGTGACCCAAAGCCTACCTTTGCCTGCCAATTAAAAGATCATCCTCAGTTAGAGTTTAAATTAAGGCAGCATACTGCTTCTTGGGCTAAAGATCTGGTGATTTAATGCAACTTATTTCTAAATCAATCCTTTTCAAAGTAACATGCTTGAAACAAGGCTCTATTACCTGTCCAAACTATTTTTAAAAATATTCCCACTGTAACTAAATACAACACTCCAAGGTCCCGTTGCACACTTCACACCCCCTACCGTGTACTATACCTTTAATTTCATAATATATGCAGTCTTAAATTCAACATTTATTTTTAACACCTATATTTTAATGAAACATGAAATATAAAATGAAACTCCAGTCTGTCTTGTATGAGCACGAAGAAAAATCCTAATTACCTGTTTCAAAAGTGTGAAGCGCTTTCTAATTTTCCACCAGCCAGTTTCCTTAGACAGCACCTAGTATTATAACTATTTATGCCAATTGTGCTATTTCATGCATAAAATTACTGCATTATTGTTGGAATAGATGCCAGAGAGATATCTAAGCAGGGTGCAATCACTTCAGTTTCTATCAAATTGGGCTTCTGAAAGGTATCATAAATTTTATTAGAAGGCAAGGGGCTAATGGCAGCCAATCAGTGTTAATGCTGATAAAATTGCTGTATTTTACATTATAAAAACCAGATGATATTTTTGTCAGAGGGCCACCTTTTGTTTTATTAAGAATGTATCATGAAAACTATATTGTAATCACAGAAGATACTTAAGGAAAACTGCCTCCCTTCCTCAGGATGTGGGGGTGACATTCCTCTCAGGGTGCTCTGGCAGCGGTTGGTGAGGCAGCCTTTGCTCTTGGCTGTCTGATTAATGGTAGCATAAAATGAAGCAATGCAAAATGCATCCCTCACACTATGGGTACCGTAATTCAATTGCATGCAGCTTTATTCTCTTAGGGTCCACTCTTTGGGAAACAAATATTAATGTTCCACTGTTCCCAGGTCCTTTATTGTGCTATAAAAAAATTGTTTTCGATTAACCTGCCAATTGAATCTGGAGAGCTAGGTGGTTTTTAAGACTCCCTCGCTTCTTCCTGAGGCACCACAGTAAAGAGTGGCAGATTACGATGATATTGAAACAGAAAAGAAGAAAGTTTGGTGCAGAGTTCAGGCCCTTTGATACAGTCCTGGGTTGCATTTTATCAATAGTAACAATAATTTCCGTAAGTTGAAGGCTAAAATGTGCGACCTTGGGCAAATCAATTCCTCTCTCCAAGGCCTCTGTGTCCTTATTTCTGAAATGATGGTATAAAATGTTGCAGTCTCTAAGGCACCTTACAGACACACACACACACACACACACCTGGAGAAATAACTTGTTATCTTACCTTTGCTTCTATTGGCAACTCCTTACTTGAACTGGTATCTGAGAGAAAAGCTAATGTTATCAGACTTGAGAAAGCATAGGTTGAATGTTCTGGCCTTTTGTTGCTGCTCCATTTCATAGAGGAAAAGCTGGACAATGAAACTCTCTCTGGTCAGCAACTAGCAACAATAAAAATCGATTAAATAATCATTCAAATGTTCTTTCAGACACACAAAAACTTAGCACACAGGAATTTTCTCTCCCTAGTTTCTAACAACTACATCAAGAATAAAGTGCCATCTAACTCTCAATTATAATAGGACTTGTGCTAACTCGTGTTCAATCAGATACAAATGCTTCAAGGAAAAAGACCTACTTTCTACTTCGTTTGACTACTCTTATTGCTCAACACTAAGCAGTCACTCATAAGTGACTTCAGAACTCAGTGGTTAATAGTAAGTGGTTGACAGAACATGAAGAAACCATCAGTTGGTTTATATGATCGAGCACACTGGATTAAGCAAACTGTTTGCTAGAGGATACTAGGCAGACATGTTTAAAACTATGTCTTCAACTTCTATTCCCATTAGACTACTACCATAAATCCACTTTTTTAAAAGTAAATTTCATATTTGTTTGCTTCTCTTTAGGTTGATTCTGATATTTCCCCAAAGAACCATTGATGGCTGCCTTTTCCATGGTATTACAACCCACCTGCTGGAGCTAATCATTATAACTCTGTTACAAGTAATTCTAGAAGCTTGGGGGCCTGCCTTACCAAAATGAACACATATTTATGTGATTAAACAATATATTAGTGTTTATATAAATCAAGTTACACACGTTGTATACAGTAATAAATTACCAAGATTCCATGACTAATGACTATAACTTTGTACTAACCAGACAGGGGTGCCATATATTATTGTGCAGGTTGTGTGCCACACCAGAGTAAAGCCAGAACAGTGAGTGGTGAGTCACCAAGCTGTGCACCTGGTGTACGTGAGCAACTATCAGAAAGACATTGCACTTTTTTATTCTCAAGAAAGCATTTACCACTCTCCCAGCCACGTACCCACAGGGAGAAGCCATGTTTTTCAATTCACACAAAGGGGTCATAAACATACCCGTAACTAGTAAAGCAAATGATTTTGAAATTCCACTAAAAACCTCCTACATGCTGAATCTCAACTGATCTTTAATTCAGTCAGTTTCTACAAAGCAACAGAAACTACAATCTGAGAAATTTTAGATTTCCTGAAAATAGTTCCCAGACCCTAGATCCCACTGACACCAAATGAAATCGAGCCATGCAAGACAATTTTTACTTGGATTTCCTAAGGAGGGGATAAAGATTGGAACAGGTCCACAAATAAATGCTCAGAAACAAATGAAACAATGAGTTAAGAGACCTGGAGAAAGCCAGGCCTGCACCTATCCACCTGCATGTGCAATGGAGAGGCACAATGTTCTCATTATGTACATCATATGGTTGCCCAATTTTCAGATGTCTTAATGGCCTAGGAAGATTATTCCATTAGGGTTTCCTTAATTATTTTCAGAGTTACTATCACCTTTGCACCCGGCCTCAGAGTAGTTTGAGAATAGTGTATGAATGATGCTGAGATGCATTAACTATAGCTGAGCAATTACACCATTCAACCAGAATACAAAGGTAATTCAAAGTAATGAATCCTTAGCTATGTATATGACAGAAGAATTGCTTCTTCTCTATGGTCTTTCAGTCAGCCAGTTAATACTCATGTAATACAGGTTATTAGAACTAGTTATTTTCAAGGGGAGTTAAAGAAGCTAGGACATGTTCCAAAGCTAGACGTTGTTATCGATATCATTTTTTTGTATTTCATTTAAAATAGCCAAATAATAAAAGTAAAATATGAGTAATTACCTAATTAACCTTGTGTGTGACGTGTACTTATGACCCTTGCCTGATGTTTAAATCACAGCCTATTCCTAATCCCTATCACAATCCCTCATACTATTCTTGAACCTCATACCATCCCTGAAAGTGATCATTTTTTTATCCTAATCCTAGGCCACTTTCTATCTCAAACTGCCTCCCTAAGATTTAATATTTGCTTTTAAGCCAAATTAAAATGTACCTGAAGTGAAAACAGAGGCTTCAAAATGCCATGTGATCAACATAGCCTGGTCTCTCAAGTTGTTTAAAGTACTGTTGGGAGATTAAGCCCATAAAAAAATCTAACAACAAAATCTTAACAAATATTGCCCTCACAGAGTTGTCAGAAGCTGATAACTATGACTAATATTAAATAAGTGGATCTGTTAAGTAACCCAGGAGGTTGTCCCAGGAGGGACCCAGGAGGTGTGTGTGTGCTTTCTCAAGTTTTATTTCTAATTGAAGATGCCTTCTGAAATTTGTTGACACTGTTAAGATGAGAAACCCTAAATAAAGAAATCTTATCATGGACTGTGATCAGCGTGATGTGGGAGAGTTTCTTACGTCAAGAAGGTTAGGTGCCCAGGTTTCCTGACAACAAATATTCTCAATAATCTATCTCACTCTTTCAGAATCTTAGTCCATTTTGCACTGTTATAAAGAAATACCTGAGGCTGGGTAATTTATAAAGAAAAGAGCTGTATGTGGCCTACAATTTTGCAGACTGTACAAGAAGCATAACACCAGCATCTGCTTCTGGTTAGGCCTTAGAAAGTTTACAATCATAACAAAAGGTAGAAGGAGAGCCAGGGGTGTCACATGGCCAGAGGAAACCAGTGAGAGAGAGGGAAGGGGTGCCACGCTCTTTTTGACAATCAGATTTTATGGTAACTCATTACCATGGGGAGGGCATCAATCCATTCATGAGGGATCCATCCCCATAACCCAAACATCTCCCAGTAGGCTCTACCTCCAACACTGGGGATCACATTTCAACATGAGATTTGGAAGGACCAAAATATCCAAACTGTGTCAGAATCCAACATGGGCTGTTTGATTACATGGAAAATTGGCCAAGTTTCCTTATTGCTCATGAAACTCTTTTGTATCCATCCTACAGAGAGATGACTCATGGGTCAGGTGAAATTCAGGTCCAAGCTCTGGAGAGTGTGTGGGGAGTGGTGAAAAGACATGTAAGTTGAACACATGTGTAAGTGTAAGAGCATAAAGGCGCTTTGTTTCTATTGTTTGTTAGCGATTGTTTTGGATACTGTTTTAAATTCTTCAGTTTGGAAATTGAGTAGTAATAAAGTCTCCTTGGAGTAGAAGTTAAGGAAGAGAAGAATAAAGTGGGAATAGGTAGGTCAGAGGACAGAAGCCTGGGAGTTTTACTTTTTTTGATAAACAAAGGGAATTCAAGGAAAATTTTAGTAAGAGAGTCGTGTGATTAAAGTGGGTTTACGGAAACAAAACTGGATACTTGGACAGATTATGTGAATGTGGATGATGACACACAGCATATTTATGTAGCCTGCAGCTAGTATTTCTATAAAATTATTTTGTGATCTCGTAAAATCTCGGTGGTAGCAATAACATATTATTTGAATCCTCAATGGGCTAAAAGTTTCATGATTCCATCCACATGCTGATTACATGAAACCTTGGTAATATACCCATGGCCAATATATCCTAAAGTCCGGATTGATTTATAACCTTGCAATCTTTTTGTACCCATTTAATATCTTTTATATAAAATCAGACATCCTGTGTTGTCTCTGATGCTGTATCTAAAGAGTTGAAAGAAGAGGAGTTTAGGCCACAGGAGTCTTTTTGGAGAGAGAATATAATGCAAGAGATCAGTAAAGCAATAAAAGGGTCTGACGGTCCCATTCCTAGTATATGAAATTCAGTTAAAAATATAACACCAAGATTTTTTAATAAAAGGATAGAAGCTTGTGGCTCCTGTCATTGAAGGTTCTAGTGCCAGATGAATCTTTACAATTCAGATCTTGGGTAGGAGGAGGAGGGATATGGGGGAAAAATGAATAAATCTCTAAAATTTGACAAGTGACAGATCTTTGCCTGGTTAACTGGCTATGCAAAGATTTTAGTAAATTCTTCTGTCATTCCCAATTTATCTTATTCATGAGAATTTTATAATATTTAAATGACACAATGGAAGGTAATCCTATATTTGCTTTGCAGAACATTTTAAGACGTGCAGTCAGAGTATGGTTTCACCACTTTGCAAAGACAAAGTTGTATAATAAACTCCAAATCGGGGGAGAAAACCATATGGTATTATTTTCATTGTTTCAGAATATAGTAACACTGATAACACAATAATCCATACACTTAGAGCTGTTTTCAGCTAAAATACCTGAAATGCATGAATTGCTGCAACCTCTTGGCCCCCTTTCTCTCTTCGTGTCTGCAACCCTATCTCTATCTGCCTTTTTTTCCCTTGTCTCTGTGCCTGCTATTTTTGTCTCCCTCTGCCTTCTCTGTGTCTTTCTCTCTGTTGGTTTCCCTCTTCTCCAGTTCATCCCCCTCTCCACATTCCGACCTCAATAGACACTTCCCCCTTTGCTGTCCTAAGCCTTCATACTTTTCCTAACATGAAAAAGGAAAATGCATGCCTTTGCTTGGATGCTTAGTTTGCATTTCCTTCTAATGTACTTTCAGAAAACTCCGAACAAAATCAAGAATTTCAATCCAAACTCAAGGGAAAAATTGCAATAAAGTGGTACAAATTAGAGCAGGGATGAGAAAAAGAAATATTGTCAAGTTCTTGGAATATTTTAAAATATTATTACTGTAGGGAATGGATGAAGAAACTGGTTTTAAGCAACTGATGCAATTTTGATCAATAATTGAAGTTGAATAATTCTAAAAAAGACTATTAGCTCACAGATTGAAGTGCTCACTATGGGATCAGAGAGGCCTCAAAGTATGGGATCAGAGGGAATTCACTTCAACCCTCCCCTGTTATTTCTGGCTGTATGTCCTGAAGCTACTTATTTATCATCTCTAAGCCTTGGTTTACTTATCAAAACAAAATAGAAAATAATACTAGGTTAGCTGAACTAAGATAATTTAAGTAAAGTGCTTAGCACCACCCTGAAACATAATACATGTTCAAACGTGTTAGTCATTATCATCAACATTATGGTTTTTCTTATTTTTATTGGCTACAAGAATAACAATTTCCACATTAAATATTTACTGTCATAAAGACAATTACCCATTTAGAGCTCCGTGTTCTCTTCTTTCATGAAAGTTTAGCAAGTTCTTATTTTGATTTAATTTTTATTTGTATAAAACTTATATGTACAAAGTTTAATAATCAGAGTATATATGTACAACGTTTAATAAGCAAGGTTTCTCAAAAATTGTGAAGAAAATAACAGTATTTAGCCTTATCCATTTGCACTCTAAATTCTCATTTCCAGAAGTAATTATCTTTATTTTCCAATGTTACATTTTTTTCTGAATATTCTTCCCTCCCTATGCCTAAATAGCGTGTTTATTCTATTTTTTTCAGGTTTTATTATTATCTGTTTAGTTCCTGCTGTGGAAGATGAGACTCTTGCTCTCTTTGTAATTTCCCCACATGCACAGAAACACACACATTTCTACTTTTCTCATCCTTTCAATAGGCTATCATAATTTTTGTTAAATCAATTGTCAGTGTTTGTATAATTATTATTGGATAAATATTACTTACAGTGGAGCCCATTTTGTGTACAAGAAAGATTAGATATTCTTTCTTGTAGAACTTTATGTTTATCCAGGAGTTAATACTTATCTGATTATTTTCAGTTGCTTAATGTCCTATAAACCTGTTATTAATTTATGATGAACTCTCCAACAGAAACTGAAATCTTCTCTTACTATGTTTAAACACATCAGGTGTTCTACAAGTTTCTTTTCTCATTTATGTATAATCCTCCTAGGGCTTTCCATCTTCCTGCTCTAGTCTAAACTGGTTGTTCTCTAGGCCAGTGGCAATGTTATCATCCTGATATTCTCCTTCACCATCAGCCTGGGAATTCTGTTGGTTTTTCTCCTGTATGGAATCCTCTATTTCCTGTTATTTTTAAAAACTTGGTGTCAACCCTAATTTTCTTGGGTATATTTATGCAATAACTTTTCAGAAAAAAATACAAAAAAGCAACATTTTTTTCCTGTGATTTTGCTTACTTGAAAATATCTTTATTCCATGGGTCAGCCAACTATGGGATGTAGGCTAAAATCCTCCCATTTTAGTGAATAAGGTTTTATTAGAATACAGCCACATCCATTTGTTTACTTATATATTATGTCACAATGGAAGATTTGAGAAATTGCAATAAAGAACATTTAGATGATAAAATCTACAATGTTTATTATCTGGACCTTTACAGAGCAAATATTTGCTAACACTTGCTTTATTCTATGTTCACACAAAATTGTTAATTTTGCTAGATATAGAATTTTGAAGGGCTTTTTTTTTATATTCTAGCTTCCAGAGTGAATGTTTAATAGCCCTACAACATTCTGATTCCTAATCCTTTATATAAAAACTGTTATTTTGTTTATTTTTGGAAGCTTCTGAAACCTTCTCCTTGTTCTTGGTATGAACACTTGTTTTTCTAATGCAATAAACACATGATGAACCCATTCAACATAAAATCAAACAGCGTATGTGATAATTTTTTATCTTCCATTTTTTTTCCCTTTTTCTGAACCAAATAGTCAAAGTATAGGTCTCCCAGACTAAATGAAAATCTTTTTCAGTCACATAAAAGCTGAAATAATTTTTCACCAACAGACCTTTATTATAAGCAATGTTAAGAAAACTTACCCAGAAGGAGGAAAAATGATGTCAAACAGAAATACTAATCTCTAAATAGGAACAAATAGCATCAGAAATCTAACCACATAAATCAATATGCAAATTTTTTTCTTAATATTTAAATCATTTTATAAGATATAATGAAGCTTGTTGTATAAACAAAAATAACAATAATGTAAAATAAAGAATAATGCATAACCCTAGTACCAAAACTGAAAGGTTTATAACAATATAAAGTCCATGACCATAACACAGAAACTGAGATGTGAGAAATACAGGTATATTATTGTCACATTCTAGTACTATTTGTGAATTATAAAATACCATTTGAAGAGCATCTGTGATAGATTAAAATATATTCTCTGAAAACTAGCACAACCACCAAAATAACAGAGCAAAGAATAATAAATAATGAGCCAACGATGACAATAAAGTAAATCATGCTTACATAATGGAAAAGAAGTCAGAGAAAGAGGAAAAGGAAAGAAAGAACACATGGGACAAATAGAATACAGAAAGCAAAATTAGAGATCAATAATCATATTACATGTAAATGTTCTAAACACACAAATTGGAAGTCAGAGATTCTGAAATTAGATTTAAAAGAAAGAAGGAAAGACTCATCTCTATGCTGCTTATAAGAAGTGTATTCTAAATAAAAGAAGGAAATAGGTTAAAAGTAAAAGAATGGGATAAGATATACAAACGAACACTATTAAAAAAATACCCTAGAGTAGTGATATTTACATAAAATAAATTAGATTTCAGGGCAAAGAGTATCACTGGGGTTTAATATCATATTTATAATGACAGAGAGTTAAGTCATCAAAAAATAACAATTGTAAATATTTATGTATCTAAAAACAGAGCTTAGAAAATTCATGAAGCAAAACTAATACAATCACAAGGAGAAATATAAAAATCTCCATATAATTAGAAATGTTAATACCTCTCTGTCCTGATTGGTAAAACAAGTGGACAGAAAACCAGTAAGTATATAGAACAACACAGGCACTCCACCTGACCAAATGATATTTATAAGACACTCTACTGAACAACAGAAGAATAAGCATTATTTTCCAGTGCACATGGAACATTTACTAAGATGTATATTATTCTAATCTTAATACATTTAAAAGGATTTAAATCACACACAAAAATGTTCTCAGATTACAATGAAATTAAATTAGAATTAAATAACAGAATGATATCTGGAAAATCTTTTCAAATATTTGAAAACTAATTAATATACATCTAAATAACCTATGTATCAGAGAAAAAAATCTAAGGGGAAACAAGGAAGTATTTTGAATTGAATGAAAATAGAAAGACATGGAATTTGTATAATGCCAGTAAAGCAGTACTTAGGGGAAAATTTGTAGCACTCAACGCCTACATGAGAAAAGAGAAAAACATCAGATCAATGATCTCATCCCTCACCTTAAAAAAAACAGAAAAAGAAGTAAAAATAAATGCAGATTAAAAAGAAAAAAGGAAATAATAAAGATCAGAGCAGAAAGCAGTGAAAGAGAAAAACTAGAGAAATAAATGAAACTAAAAACTATTGTGTGTGTGTATTTTGAGATATATAAAAGCTTATAACTTTGTCCAGATTCAACAGGAAAAAGTAGAGACAAAATATTACAAATACCAGGAATGATAGAAGTGATTTCACAGGAGTTTCTATAGATACCAAAATCCGACAAAGAGATTGTATGAAAGAATACTATAGATGCACACACACACACACACACACAAATAGGATCATAGTGTTATTGCTAAACACAATTTTAGCAAATAAAATTCATCTCTCTCTTTGTCTCTCTTACACACACATTTGTTTAGTGTTAAAACAAATTTGGAATTCCTGAAAGAACCCTCATTTGATATGATAATATTGTGTTTGTGTGTATATGGTGTGTATACACATACCATATTTATATATATAATATAGATACACACACCGTATATATATATACACACATACGCATATATATGTAGCACTATACTACATATACCATACTGTATGTTATATACACACACCATACACACACACACGTACACACATACACAATATTATCATGACCAAGTGGGGTTTATTTCAGAAATTCCACATTTGTTTTAGCACCAAAGAATCAATTAATGTAATCCACCATATTAAGAAAATAAGAAAAATAACATGATCATATCAGTAGCCACCAAAAGAAGCATGTGGCAAAATCTATTTCTGATTAAAACTGTCAGCAAACTAGGAATAAAATGGAATTTCCTCAAGCTAATAAAAAACATCTACTATAAGCCTACAGCTAACATGATAGTGGTAAAAGACTAAATACTTCTCCCTAAGATTAGGAATATGATAAGGAAGTTCCCTCTCACCACCTTTATTCAACATTATACTGAAGGTTCTAGCTAGTTCAATACAGCAAGAATAAGGTATGAAAGACATCCAGATTGACACAGAAGACATAAAACTGTTTTTATTTGCACACAACATTATCATTTACATAGAAACTTCAATGATATCTCATAAGAGAAACTAGAATAAGTGAGTTTAGCAATGTTGAATGATAAAACATCAATATGTAAAAATCAATTGTGTTTTCATGTACTAGTTACAAACCATCAACATTGAAATATAAAACAATAACATTTATTATAACATAAAATATGAATACTTAGAAATAAAGCTGACAAGACATGTATGCTGAAAATTAAAAAAAAATGCTAAGAGAAATTAACCTAAATAAGTGGAAATATATACCATGTTTATGGGTCAGATGAATGAATAATGTTAGGATGTAAATTTTCCTAAAATTATTCTATAGATTCAATGCAATCTCAATCAAAATCCCAGCAGGGATTTTTAGAAAATAGAAATCTGATCTAAAATTCATGTAGAAATGCAAAAGACCTAGAATGCCCAAAAGAACTTTTAAAAGAAGACTGAACTTAGAGAACTAACATTTCTTGATTTTAAAACATGTTATAAAGCCACAATAATCAAGACAGTGGGGTTTTAACATTTCTTGATTTTAAAACTGTTATAAAACCAATAGTCAAGAAAGTGGGGTTTTGGCATCAAGAGAGCTAAATAGTCCAATGGAACAGAGCCTAAAATTCAAACTTCACATATCTATAAAAGGAAGTTTTTGACAAAGGTGCAAAGATCGTGCTTTAGAAAGAGATTGTCTTTTCAACAAATCAGGGTGGAACAAATGGATATTTATGTGCAAAAATAAAATGATGTACTCGGATCCATAACTCTAATTATCTAAAAATGTATTATAAACTTAAATGTGCAACTTAAAGTGTTAAAACTTCCTGAAGCAAACACAAGAAAAAGCCTTTGTGATCCTGGCTTAGGGGACAGTTTCTCAAACACGACAGCAAAAGCACAATCAAGAAAAGTTAATAAATTCAACTTCATCAAAGTTAAAAATTTTGTTGTTTTAAGAACTGGGAGAAAATATTTTTAAATCTTATCCCTGATAAAGGCTCATATCGAAAATATATACAGAACTCTGAAAAAATTTTAAGAAGAAAACAAAAAATGTTATTTTTAAAAATAAACAAAATATTTAAGGAGGTACTTCAAAAAAGATATACGGATGATAAATAAACACATGAAAAATGCTCTGTATCATTAGTTATTATGGAAATAAATTTTTTAATGTATTTCTACATGCTCATTAGAAATGCTAATATTAATAGGGCTCATCATTTCCAGTGTTGTATGGATATGGAGCAAGCAGAACTCTCATACGCCATTGACAAAAGTCTAAAATGGTATTACCACCTTAAAAAAATAATTTAGTATTTTCTGAAGAGTTAAACATATATCTACCATTTAATCTAGCCATTCTGCCTCTTGGTATTTATGCTAGAAAACATAAAAGCATATGTCCATACAAAGAGTTGTACATCAATCTTCACAAAAGCTCTATTTTTAAGAACCCAAAATGTGAAACAACCCAAATATCCATCAATAGGTGACTGGATAAAAAATTGTGGTATAGCTATATTATAAAATACCATTCCACAATAAAAATGAGTAAACAATTGATAAATACAACACCTACATAAATAACAGCATAATTATACTGACTGAAGGAAGTTAGATGAGGAAGAGTTCATACAATATAATTCTATTTAGATAAAACTCTAAAAATTAAAAATTAATTAATATTAAAAAACAGACCAGTGATATGAGTGTAGAGGAGAAGAATTATAAAAGGGCATGAGGAAACTTTTAAGGGTGATAGATATGTTTCTTATCGTGATTGAGGTGATAGTTTAATGGATTCATACAAATGCCAAACTGCATACTTGAAGTATGTGCAAGTTTATTGTATGTCAATTGTATAAAGCTGTCAATCTAAACAAAATACAAAAAATCTATATCGTGGAATGTTACCCTCCTATCTTTTTCTCTTAGCAACAGTTCCCTTCTCCTGAAGTAACCATTATTACCAGTTTCTCAATATTTCTTTGTATCTGTTTCTTCTCTGTTTTGGTCTCTTTTAGTTTAAGATCTTCAAATGTCAAGTGATTCCTAATCATTTGTTCATATTGAAGGTCCAGCAGACATAGACACAGTTTCAGAAATGGTGAAATTTTGTTTAGGCTATTTGGTCAGAGATACTGTTTTTATTTGTTTGTTTTTGTTTTCTTAGTAAATCTCAGCTTTTTCTTATGAGAAATCCCATTGTCTTTGGCTGGTGAGTATATCTAGAAGGCAACACTCAAACCTTACATCTGTAGTGTGCAGGGATAGCTGTCAATGGCTTTGTAGAAAACATGTAGATGTTACTGTTCATGGCAGGGTAATATGTTCCAGAGTATTCTGCAAATAAGGCAATGGGAAACAGGGAATGTGCAGCTTATAAAGTTTTTTAGGCAATTTGACAATGTTTAACATCCTATATCAAAAAAGTTACTATGACTTAAAAATACGGAAAATTATACATTAAATTGGACATATCAATGCTTTCAAACTACCTACCTTAGAAACACAGACTCTTAATCCAAAGGGCAGATATTAGAAAAATTTCTGAAGCTCCTTTTGGACTTTCATTTGGACCCAAAAATACTTCTTAGGAATATTCTCAATGCCCTAAAAATGACTAGTTTTGAGAAACAGGAAAAGGAGAATTAGATGAACATGAACATGATCAAGCTGAGGCTACAATTGTGACCTCAAAACAGGTGCCCTTTGAAAGTAGTGGTACTTAAACACTGGTCCTGAAGAAAATTTTAAAAGAGAAATTTCAAATGCCTGTTGAATGTTGACAACCTCATTAGAATAGATATATCTACTCCCAGGATGACTACTTTGAAAGACAGCTCTCACTCAGATGTATAAATTTACATGTGTCAGCATGGGTGGGAGTAATTAGGAGGTTCAATTTATTTCTTTACAGATATACTTTGGATAAGTATATCAGGTGAGGTCAAGAAAGTTGCCCTATTACTCACCTGCAAAAGCCAATTAAGCTGGACTGCCTCCTGAAGATGTGTGGCCAATGACAGCAGAAGACAAGAAGGCTACCGCTTTGATAAATACCCCAAGGGTCTGCAAAATGGCAGTGCTGGGAGGCATGTGCCAAATCATGTTTGGCTTTGGCCCTATAACTTGTGAGTCTGTCAAAGACTCATCACGTCAATTGGTGGAAAATGGATTACTGTCATTCTTCAAGGCACGGCACATCATTCCCCATTGATTGGCATGCCAAATCCTTCACAAAGTAATGAGTCAGGGACGATTCAAATCATCATCCAACTGTCAGCTTGATTGCATAGCCCTCTATCAATGGGATTAAACTGGTGAGGCATCCAAAATGTAATGAAATGCATTACTTTACTTGAAAAGTTGACAAGAAGACAGGGATGCTGGACCCAGGAGGCCTAGGCATACAGAAAAAAATAATAATCATAAAAGTGGGGGAGTGAATTGATAGATAATATAAATATATTTTTTTCAGCCTCACAGGAGATGCTGTGACTAAAGGGAATTACTTTTCTCTTCAAAGAGTGTTTAAACTGAAAGGATATTGTGGAAAGGACATTGTAGAAATCATCTAGTTGGTGCGTTTTCTTTAACAAGAACAAAAAACAAACTCAAGTAAAGTGAGTCACTAATGTTAGTTAATGTGGAGAGAATGGGGATACAATAGAAATCATGTTCTTTGGAGGAAAAAAAAATAACCTGGATTTCTATCCTGATTCTTCAACCTACTAATTGTGCCATCATGGGAAAATTCCTTAGCCTTTGTCTCCTCACCTTCAAAATGGGGATAATTATACTACATATATCACATACATCAATATCCATTGATACATGCCAATCACATATATCGTATTACATGTATATAATATATTTCATATATATCACAGTTAAGGAAGGATCAGGGGAGCAATCCCCACAATATGTATATATAAAATAACTCTTACATAGTAGCTATGTTCCTTACTAAAATTGAGACAATTAGGATATCATATCAGTGTTTGCCAAGAAAAAAATGCTGCTGTGTGCTTAGTATGTAGCATACACACGCACACACACACACACACACACACAAATCTACTGTAGAGACTCAAGCTGAATTTCTTATTTTTCTTCTGCCTTAGTGATCCCCATCACTTCCTCTCAGGAAAAGGACCATCCCCTGGACAAACGTAACTTGCGAACATTACTTTGGTTAATGCAGTTTAGGGAAATCATAAATCTCGCTAAGGTCATATACCCAGTAAGGGGTAGGGTTTCATTGGTGAGGCTCCAAAGCCATGGGCTCTTTTGCTCCTTGTGGTGATAATGTTCCTGATTCTTCAGCAGCAGAAAACATTATTCCAGCGTTTTTTCTTTTTTTTAGCAGTTTCACTGGGAGCATGCTGGATCAAATATATAGTGCTGTCTTCTTACAGTGGGTTGTGTTGCAAGAGGTTTGCCTTGCATATAAATAGTCACTTAGGTGATTAAGTGAAACTTGTCCACACATTGTTCCAACAACATTTGTTAAGGTACATTAAACTGATTAAAATTACATTATTTTAGATTTTAGAAAAAATTGTTTTGGGGTAGGGTGTATTACATCTCTATCTTTATTAACTAAAGGAATTATTTGACAACATAAAAAACTAAGTATTTGAGAAATTGTTGGGATATTGGGTCCTGAAAAGGGAGGTACCATTTTAGGAACAAAATCTCTTCCCAGTGTGGAGGCAAGACCAGGGTTGAAAATGTGATTCTAAGTGAACTATATTTAGACATCTATTTCATTGTTAGAAGTTTCATTATATTTTCTTCCAGATTCTTTACATATGGATTCTGTGCAAAGTTATGGAAATTGTATATTTAGAGTGGCATTGAAAATTCATGGTGCATACTAAGAAGGGAAAGTGGCCTTTGATCAAGCAAGTTGAAAAAATATTGCACACTATATCCCTTATAGCCCCAAAACTTACTAACATATTCAAGGGTCTAAGAAGTCTTGTTGTGAAGAAACCTGTTTATCTTTATTCTCTCCAGCATTTTGGCAGCTTCTTTGACAAGAGAAGTTCTTCATCTACAGTATCCACCATAGCACCTAGAACACAGCCTGACTAGGAAGGGCTCAAGAAATACCTGGGGTAAGAATGTTGAGGAAGTTCACAGTGTATACATGTCTAACAGTTGTTATACAGAAAAAGTCGGTTTGATGGTTATATATTGTACTGTGGCAAGCACCGGGTAAAGAGTATAAAACAATAAATATAAGATATGCATTGGCCTTAAAGGAGTTTAAATTTTAGTGCATGAGACAGAAATGTTCATAAATTACAAAATGGAGGCAGCACCACATAAATATTTAGAACAATGGTTTTGGTCTCGGACAGAGCTGGGTTCAAGTTTTGATGTTGCCACTTGTTGGCTGGATGATCAAAAGTAAGTTATTTAATCACTCAAAGGCTTTAGTCTTCCAATCAGGAAAATGAGGATAACAGTGTCACGTACCTCACGTGAACATTATTTGATGTAATGTATGCAAAGGAAAAGAACGGTATCTTGTTTCACTATTCCCAGAACTATCTAATGTTGAAACATAGTCATTGCTTAAATATTTGTTTAGTGAATTAATGATGACTTAATTAATTATATAGTTAAAATTTCTATCTAGCACAGTGCCTTATATGGAGTAGGTACCTAAGAAAGTATTACTGAATAAATAAGACAATGAATCAGAGGGATTTTCGAAGCTCAGCTTGCACTTTCTGCTGTGGTACATAACTTTCCTGCCCTGCCATTGCATTTGTAGCCATATAAGGGTATATTTATAAATATCCACCATTTTCTATGCTCTCTGTGGCAGCTTTGTAATGTGCCAGCTTGGATAGGCTGAACTTCATTTGCCATAAATAGTTTTCTCGTATGTCTCTGGTTAGAGTGAGCCAAAAGAAATGTTCTTTCTTTTTCTTCTTCTACTTTTTTTTTTTAAGTGGAGGGGGCAATATTTCAGTATGAAAGTAAAGGAGTAGCTACTTTGTACCTTATCCATGTTGTCACTTACTTTCTGGCTCTTCCCCGGATATAGAGTAGCAGACAGGGCTGCAGCTGCTTCATCTTCTTCTGGATTCTCCTTCCCTTTCTCTGACTCCTGTCCAGGTATTCATTTAGCTTCACGATGGATACCAACTTGACCGTCCCTATCAAGGTTAAAAGCAGCAAACATTGACATGAGTTTCAGTCTACTCTTGTGGATTCCAGTTCAAATTGCATAAAACATTTCTAAACAGCTCATGTTTTCCCTTTAGTTAGGAAAATGTAAGGAAAAGTCTTCGTTTCATATGAATGTTATTAGGTTCCTTCGGGCTCTCATTCTGCATATCACTTCCCAACTGGAGGGGCAACAGGGCAGTGTAAAGCTCAGCCCTAGACATGGGATATGGGATCTATTCCCAGCTCTCAATGTATCAGCCCTTGGGGCATAAGTAAATCAGTAATTTTGTGAGTTTCAGATTCTACTTTATTCAATGGATGGTGTCCATTCTTCTCCTGCTTATACAGCTACTGTAGAGATTAGCTATTACATGTAAAACCAATACACCTTGGAAAAAATATATAAATCTCTAGTGTTTTCAAATATTCAAGATTATTTTGGCACTATTGCTATTATTCTTTCAAATCTATCATGTAGTAAGAATTTATTTTACAGCATGCACCATGCTGAGAGCACTTTTCATTTTTCCATTTATTCCCTGTAGAATAGGCCTTATTGTCCCAATTACACATGTAAGAAAATGTTGGAAATTTGACTACCAACACAGAGTTTATAGCCTACTCTATCTGCACAGCCAGAGTGCCTAGGCATTTCTTTATAATGAGCAGAACACATAGAAAAATTGCACCAATTTTATTATGTGAATTATCTGCATTAGCTGTACAGCAGCTGTGCTACATGAACTTGCTTACAAAAGCTTTTATTAAATTTATAATGATGCAATACTGAATTTGAAAATTATTGCATGTCACAAGATAGACAATTCAACTCCAGACAATGAAAATTGCCAAATCACTTGACTTACATCGGAAGTTTTTCAGATTTAGGAAAGGCTACTGTGAACTGACAAAGTACTTTAAAGAACTCTCCCTGAGGCATTAACCATCTATCAATCAAAAACTTTCAGTTGATATTTAAGAGTAGCTATTTAACTTCAAGTAGTATTATTTTAATTAGAGAAAATTGAAAGTGAACATTTAAATATGATAAAAAGTAAATGTGCATTAAATCATTTGATATGTCTTTAAAAATGATAATAAGATGAATATTTTAAGTTTGGGTTTTGGAAATTAGCTTGTCTTATTGATAGTATATCTGCAATTGACCAGAAGTGCTTCAGAAAAATATTAAGAATCAGAATGTGAAAAAGGCTTACATTTTGTTTGAGATAATGAGGAAAAAGCTATTTGTGTAAAAAATACAGACTCTTCTGTGTGAATATGGGTATGTGTAGTGTGTGTATATTCTGAAGATATGCAGTGTGTGTTTATGTATTTTACAGAAAAACTATTATCAAATCAATATGTGTTTTATTATCAATGGTAACAGAGTTGAGGGAATTTGGTACATGTGTTTAAGCTGTTGTTAATTTTAAATCTTGAGGGTTGGAGCCAAGACTACACATAGGTAAGAATATTCTAGGTAGGCAGTTCAAAGAAATGAACAGTGTGGATTATAGTAAGCAGCTCAATCTGGTAAAAGGTCTACTTCATTCTTAACATGAGGCCTAAGATTTCATAAAATTTAAGTTAACTAAATTGTCAATAAGTTAGCTCCATAAATGATGAATCTAAAGGTAGAACAATGATCTTTGATATTGAAGGAGAGATAAAGGTAGGAGCTAAAGGGAGCAGGCTGAAATCATTAACTTTTTAAGATATTTAAATAAGTGAGTTTTAGTAATGAAATCACAACTCTAGAAAAATTAGTAAATAAAAATATTGGGAAGTAATTGTAGCCATCGGAAGAGTGAGTTATAGCCTAGGAAGATAAGTAAATATGTGAATTGGAAGCCTACATAGAAAGAGAAACCAAAATAGAAACTTAGTACACAAAAACAAAAAGAAAAAAGTATAAGTTAACACAAAAACTCAACAAATTATATATAGCACACAATGGTTGTTTAGACAATTCCTTTGTTAAAGTTCATGACTTAGTAGCAAAAATATGGGAAATAATGTATATGCACATAAAATAAGACACATTTTAGGAAAAGCAATCTAGAGTAAGATGAAATAAATAGATTCCTAATCAAAAATAGAATATTTCATACATATATCTAATAAGTAAATAAGTTCTAGTGAAATTATGCTGTGACTGAGCAGTTATTGGTCTTTAGGGCAAGTACGTATACGTTCTACATTACACAACACCAGTATATACAGTTATGGTAATACAGAATGTACACGAGTAAAATTATGATAATGTAAGTATTGAAGTAGCCAACAGGAAGAAGTCAAGTGAATGGAAAGCTCAGTCCTAATCTGTGATTAAATTCTAAGAACTAAAAAATGTGTTTGGAAGTATGCTGCCTGCATCGCACAAGTTCCGTTCCTTGTTATTTTCTCTTTGGTATAACAATATATTCTCCATTGCATATGGTAGAACTTCCTCTGATTGTTTATAATCATTGTCTTTCCAAACAAAGATTAGAAACTTTCTGGTGACTGAGAGCTTGGAGCCAGGACTAGAGAAAGTTCCATCCAGAATCAAATTTTTTGCCCATAGGGATTTGGGTTCCAGTTCAAAGTAAGATGAGTTTGGAGACATGAAACACGACTTGCTGTTAGTGCCAGTATAAGGTCTGGTGAGAAAAATGAAATATCTACTCCCATTTTATCTTTTTGACCTACCTTTTTAAAATATTTTTCCTCTTTCTAATTTCTAAGTCTCTTCCCTCCAACGCTTCTTAGCGAAGTTTCTTATATTAGAAAAATATACATAATTATTACCTTAAATTATTATAATAAAGCTCTCAAGTGGGATTTTTAACATTTTTCTAATTACAAAATTAAACTTTCCTTGTGAAAAGATCTCATCCATCACCAGGAAAACTTGAGGTTTTACCAGAGAGAATAACGGCTTTACATTGCCCTGAAATTTTCACATTTGAACCACGCTGAAGAACTCTCAGATTCTCCAACCACTCCTTGATCCACTAGACATTGTTCTACAATACAAATGGCTACATGGCTAAAAGTTCCGTGCCACAGTGGCACAAGAGCCATGTGCAGTGAGCATCCTCGAAACTCAGGCTTAAATGTTGCTAGTTTGGTGTGCCTGACACATTTTTGAATTTAATCAAATACTACTTGTAGATCAGTCAAAATGTGAAATACGTAGAAGGCCTTCCAATTAACATTAATTCCTTTACAGCCTGATCTCCCCGAGTCTGCAGAGGCCTTTCCACTGCACAGAAGCATAGTCCAAACAGCCTGATAGTCTGGCTGCCTTTTTTTTTTTTTAACCACTATTTTAAACCTATTATTTGACCCGTCTTCTCAAGGTTCTTATTCCTGTGACAGAAAATGTGTGAGTAACTATTTTCAGGCCAGGCATTATGGGTAATAATGGCTTAATAAACTTCACCCTGATAATAATTTCCAACCCAATAATAGAATAAAAGGGGGAAATAATACATTAGCTGTATGTAATTTGAGAATTTATTTTAGGGCAGAGTTTCATGCAAATCCTACCTTATAGTCAGATATTTACATTGCTTATGTTTAAAGCTGGGTTAGGTTACATGTGCATACATAACCAAAGTGTACTCTTCAAAGTCACTTTGTATGTCCACAGCTGAAAAAAAATCCCTCTTTCCTTTGCCTGATGGATAAGAAACAGTGTGCTACATTTTTCTTAACTAAGGGTCTCACACATTGGCAATTTTGTCAACCTAGATGTAAACACCACTGCCACGTCCGAATCATAATAAATTTTGTTTACTGTAGTTAGACATTGAGTTTGCTTACATTTTAGTTAAAACAGCCGAAGATTTATCCTTCTGTCAGAGCCACTGGAAAATTGAGAGTCTTGTGCAAGTTGTAAGCTTTCTGCTTAATCTTCTGGAAACTTTTCCAATTTTCCTTTGATAACACCAGGAGGCCAGTGGTGTGCCACTTATGGATGGAGGGGGAGGAGTTCTCCATCCTGAGTTTCCCTCCTTTGCTCAGCTGACAGGCTCCACAGAAATGAAATGCAGTAATATACATTAGCACTAACTTATACACCAAGCTGTCACCATCAGGTAAAATTGATCACAAATTACTGATTACTGAATCAAGAAAGTCATCAGTTATATTGTACTTGATTACTTTCTCATAAGAGGAATATATTACTGAATATGCTAAGATTACTCATGCATAAGAATTTGGAACTGACACTCCAGCAGCCCACACTCAGGAGGGAAGAAGAATTGTGCTGAGAAATTAGACTCTAAGTTCTATATAAAAATTATTTTAAACTGGTTCTTAAATTATGGCCAAGACCATGATGTCTACTTGAATAATTTTCAACCATTTTACGGGGTGAAAGCTTCTTCATCACACATTCTTCTAGGATGTACCATGGTCACGTTCATCAGCTACCCTCCTTGGTAGGAAGCACTCTGATATTGGTCAAGTTTACAGAATTAAGCCAATAGAGTTTATGGAAATTTTTCTAGGACAAGGTAAGAAATAAAACATCCTTTTCTTTGTGATGTATTTTCTCCTTGAAGACCTGTTTTGCGCTTGATCTTAGCCAAAAGGCCAAGAAGCGATTGAAGAACTGTTTTGATTTGTCTTACTCTTCTCTCTCCTCTCCTTTGCTATAATCACTGTAAGAGTTACTGAAAACTGCCTCTCATCAAAAAGAGGCCCTTCTGCCCTTGGAAAACCATATGGGCCAGACAAGAGTCCTAAGACAGATCTTAACCAAAATATGTGAAAGAGATATTAGCATTCATACATTGCCTAATTAACTCACCTGGAACATGAAGCTGAAGCTTTCTTTTTTGATAAAGAGCTTGCATTTGCCCATATAGAGATAATTTTATCATTGTCAACTGATAGCAGCTGATTGAAATTCAGGCTCTGTGAAAGGAGGCTGAACATACAGAAGAAATATAAAGTTAGCTTGACATCTTACACTTTACACCAAAATAAAATTTAGGTGGGTAAGGCATGGGTTTTCCAAACAAAGTCTGGCAAGGTTTTTTTCCCAAACCGGGATATGCAGAGAGTCTGAGGGAAAAGCAGCAGTGTAGACAGAAGCATGAGAAATCAAAGAAAAGGCTGAAAACATCTTCCTAGATTGTTTATTTTTTGCTAATTTGGCATACTCACAGTCTGAAAACATTTAGGCCAATGTCTTATTTTTCTTTAAGTTCAGGGAGCATTATGCTTTGACGGTCAGGGAGTGATTTACAATATTGTGTGCGTGTTGTGTGTGTGTTATGTGCCTGTCAGCCCCATCCTCTTCACCATGTCCTCAGCACAGTTGGTGCTGCGTGAATA
The DNA here is from genome assembly GCF_006542625.1 of Nomascus leucogenys. Taxonomy (NCBI): domain Eukaryota; kingdom Metazoa; phylum Chordata; class Mammalia; order Primates; family Hylobatidae; genus Nomascus; species Nomascus leucogenys. Next base: position 38,327,156 of record NC_044384.1, on the reverse strand, counting down.
CAGCTTGTTCTGCTGGGTTAACAGCACTCACTCCACTCCTGGTAGTAGTCTGCCAGTGATACTTAGTTACTGGTGGTGGTCAGCTGGAGTCAACAAGGACTGGAAGCTGTACAGGAGGGAGAAGATTAGGAAGCCTGTCTTCATCCACTGGTATAAGTATGGATGTACTCACAGCTATTGACCACATTTTTCATTGTCTATACCCAAATTTTGTCAGTTTCCCCCAGCCAGTGTTACCTTATCCCCAGCATTCTAACTGCATTGCAATTTAGCACTCAAAGCCAAAGTTTCCAACTGAATAGGCTTACTGCCTATAGATTCCTGATCCAATTCCATCCATATGTTTGGATTTCTTTGAATAAAGACACCGGCCATAAACAAACCCAAGCCAATACTTGGTTTCAGAATATGGGTATTTGGGGCTGAATGCGGTGGCTCACGCCTGTAATCCCAGCACATTGGGAGGCCGAGGCAGGTGGAACGCTTGAGGCCAGGAGTTCGAGACCAACCTGGCCAAAATGATGAAACCCTGCCTCCACTAAAAATAACATAAATTAGCTGGACATGGTGGTGCACACCTATAATCCCTGCTACTCAGGAGGCTGAGGCATGAGAATCACTTGAACGTGGGAGGCTGAGGTTGCAGTGAACCAAGATCACACCATTGCACTCCAGCCTGGGTAACAGAGTGAGATCCTATCTCAAGGAAATAACAATAATAATAATAATAATAAATAGAAAATGGGTATTTGGCTAACAGATTCTCCCTATTGGCTTCAGGTTTAGCACCAACTCCTTACGAGTCATTACGGCACACTCTGTTCTGACTGAGAAACAAGTATCCAGTACAACTGAGAATCTTACAACTTTGATATTTGTGAGAGTTAAAGAACACATCTTTTCAGAGAGAATGGAGTCCCTTTTTGGATCAAATGCCATGTGATATTACAAAGATAAAAAATAATAATTGTAACTTAGTTGTTTATCTAATTATTTAATGGTAGAGTTTGAAGAAGACTCATTGTAGTTCGGAATGTTGGACTGTCTCCTTGTAATTCGTTATAAATATGTTCCAGACAGTGCTTTATGAAAAAAAAAATCCCAACCATATAATCATCAAAGTTGGTTGTTTATAACAATAGGATATTTAATGCTATAGGACAGAAAACAAATGTCATGCGAGGCAATTTTTTTTGCCTGAGCTTTAGTCTTCAGTAAGATCTGACAAATATTGGCATTATATGTCACTAAAAAGTAAAAGATCAGGCTCTGACCTTCAAGAATCCCCACAATATGTACATTATGTTGATGTGCCCTTTGTTTTTTCTATTTTGGTTTGCTTTGGCGGCCTCTGCAATTTCAGGATAAGGGAAGATTGTCTTACCGAGTTTCCAATGTCATCATTTTAGCCAAGGAATTAACTAAAAGGGAAGTCTACTTCTTCCACTATTTATTTATTTTCCTCTGACACCGTTGGGAGTCAAGACATATCGAAAAAGGCATAAGCCACATATGGCTCAGATGCTTATTTAGGGTGAGACCAAAGTGACTTCACAAAAGAAAGTGTAAACTTTTCCAAAACAGTTTGGTTTTAAATTGAAGTCTCTTGAGAAGGAACCCATCTGAGAAGGTCAGAATTTGTGCTTCCTTTTGAAAGGCCTTCCACTCAGATGTCAAAAGTGTGCACCATCTTTAAGGTCCCAGTCACATTCCTCCTAATCCATGGAGACTTGCCCCCATCTCTGTTGCTGTATTCATTCACCTCCGCTTTCTTTAAACTCCTAAAGTTCTTATAATCTCTAGTGTACATTTGATTATTTAATTATATATTTCTTGTTATTGCATCATTGGTTTTGCCTCTAGCTAGAGGTCAAGGAAATTAATCTGGATGACCACATCTCTTTCTTATTACATGACATGGAACATGGTATATATACTCTTCATCCAATTATTTCAATCGGCTTATGACCTAACTGCAGTTTGGGTTTAAAAGCAGACAGATAAGAAAATAAAATATAAATATTGTTAGGCCCCTGCTTTCTCTTACAAAGTTAGATAATTTTCTTTCTAATATTAATCATATATTTTTACTTTTCAAAGCAAATTGATATTTACTATTATGATTGATCCTCATAATATCTCAAAGATAAACAGAACTGGTGTCCAAGTATACATGAGCATGTGTTCATACTAAGAGTAAGTGGCAGAGACTCTAGAACTCAAGACTCATAATTCCCAACGGATGTGCTTGACTCTAAATAACATTGGCATAGAGCCGGGTGCAGTGGCTCATTCCTGTGATCTCAGCTACTTGGGAGGCTGAGGCAGGAAGATAGTTTGAGCCCAGGAGTTCAAGGCTGCAGTGAGCTATGATTATGCCACTACTGTTCAACCTGAATGACAGAGCATGACCCTGTCTCTTTAAAAAAAAGTAGTCCTGAGTAACAGTGGCATGACTTACTGCCCATTTAGGAAAAATTGTGCCTTAGGTTCTGCCAGATAATGACATCATTAAGGCAGTGTTACTAAAATGCAATGGAAAAAAAGAGTTTCCATTAAGTTTGGCAGACACTAGAAAATGTTCCCCTCAAATTCGTAATTGAAAAAGTAAATGGCTACACACAGGGTTAAAGTAGAATTACTGACAGAAAATTCAATTGGGAGGCAGAAGTAAGAGAATTAGTCCCAATTCTGTACATCTCCACTCCGGGCCTCCATAATCTCAAAGAAAATAAGGAGTTAATTTCAAGCATCCCTTCTAGCCTAATACTTATGATTGACCTCTCTGTAACACTGATAATTAGGAGTAGCTTCTTTATTATTCAACTCCGTGATCCATGTCTACTCTATTATTTGGGCCTTGGCATGATAAAATATTTGAGCAGAATTTGAATTGAGGCAGTATTTATTTTGAGTTCCCGGTATTGTTTACCTGGCTTACAGTTTAATTGTTTGGTTCATCTATTTATGCATATTTAAAGAGCTAACTGGTGATTATATTGTTTGTTTAAGAAGTCATGTTTCCTGGAGACATATGGCAAGTTCAATCTAGTGCTACTGAGAAAAAGAAATCCCCATTCCTCGTTAAAGTTTGACAGTGTCTTGATAAGTTGATATGTATTAAGCCCATATTCAATGCTCTATAACACTATCTGAGGCATGCTGAGAAATATAAATATAAGGAAAGGATCCTGCTCTCAAATGCTCAACAATCTTGCTAGGAAGTAAAACATATAGACATGAACAATTTGCTGGCAACTCAAAGAAGTAAATAATAAATAACAAATTATTGGTATGTTTAATGTCAAATCATGTGCTGATAAATGTTTAACAACTGACTCTTTGGCAGGGGCTAAGGCAGGGATGGAATAACCAGATTAGCAGCATTTGCCAATTTTCATGGTGTAAATATTCCTACACTGGTCAATTTCAAGCCACCAACCTGAGGTCGCTGGACAGAGTTGGGGACAGGTGCACACAACAGGTTCTGGCAATCCAGTTCTAGCCAACTCCAGCATGCCAGCACTCTTGTAGAAGTTTTGATCAAGCAAAGATCTCAAGGGCCAAAGTGGTTCCATCTCTTCTATGGAGGAATGTCTCTCATATCCATATCTCTGAAGGACAATGGGATAAATAGGGGAGAGTTGATGTGAAAGCATTCCTGAAAGAGATGATGTAAGCAATGGTCTAAGTGTCCTATGACCAAGATAGGCTTCAAGAACAGAAATACGTCCATCAGAGCATTTATTGAGAATGATTTTAGAAAGTAGGTAAAAAAAAAATAGGAAAGAACTCTTCAGTGATTCGGATTGTATCTTGTAAGTTTGCCTTTCCAAAGAAGTGAACGATATCTGTGTCAAGGAAGAAAAATGAATATTTAAAAATATCAAACCCATTTTCATCCAAAAATCAATTTGATAATTGCGACAATTGTTATTTAAAAATATTTTGCAGTGAAAAATACAAAATTTGTTTATAGAGAGCTCTGCAAATCACAGGAAATCCCCGCAGCACAAAATTACTCTGGGAAAAGAAAGTTTAAATCTCTCTTTAGCCAAAACACATTAAATTCTTGTAGTAGTTATATTCAGTACCACATTCGAGCCCTTAAAAATTTTTTTTCCCAAAAAATAAATCCATGTTTTGCCCTAGGAAACTTTTAACTTCAATCCTTCTTCACAGCAGAATCCACTGTTATAGCACTATTCCAAAATATTTCCATTCTTGTCAGTATCCCTGAAGATAAGGCTTTATTTTGATAATTCATGTGGTTGGATATCAAACAGCTGCCAGGATATCTACCGACATCTGCTGTTTAGTTTTTATCAGTTTGTCCCATCTGGCCTGCATTCAACAGGACCCAAATCAAGGCTGAACAAAATCACAGGACCTTCAAAAGCAATTTTACATTATTTTTGGAAGCATCAAGTATTCTTTCTCAGTTGTTAGAGCCACAGACTGTGTTGTCTATTGTCCTAGAGACAACTCTGAAACTTTTCAGATTAAGCTTTTTAACACTGTCCTCTCCACCAAACTTTAAAATTTCTAAACTACATGCTTAGTATTCATCTAAACTGGCTTTTATTTGGCTTAGAAACATCAAATATGATAAAGAATGGTAAATTACTAGTATGCACAATTATTAAAATACATGTTAATGATTAATTTAATCTATAAAGATAGAGCCAAGAAAATTTCTTATCTTGGGAATTTCCAATTTCTTTCTAGGATTCCTTGCATCTACCTTCGCTCCTCATTTTCATGTAGCAGGTGTCTACTAATATCCTCCTTCATGCCTCACATTCTAACTTGTATATCTTCTGCCTCTGCCCACACTTATCAACACAAGAAAAAGGACGACAATTGTAAATATGGCACGTACCCTGTAACGTAAAATTCCACTGTGCCATTGACTCCACTATCTTTCAACTTCTCCTGAGCTGATTCCTCTTCTGCGAGTCTTTCTAGCATATCTCCAGTCCCAGGGTCTCCCTTATGTTTAACATAGACCTGGCATTCTACCTACTTATGTGAAAATAAGATGTACAGTCTCATTTTAAAATGAAAACCAGTCACAAAGAAGGTAAATGATCTTCTAAAAGCCATGAGTGAATCAATGGCAGAACAAGGATGAAAACAGGAACGTTTGACTCAAAAAATCCCATTCTTCCAAGAACCTCCCAGATGCAGACAGCAGCACAACATGTGTTTGCTAAGGCAGACTAGAAATGTGTTCTTTTTAAAAATAATTTCAATGTTTCTTTTAGTTTTCTGGGGGTACATGTGCATGTTGATTACATGGGCATATTTTGTAATGCTGAAGTTTGGAGTACGAATGATCCCACCACCCAAATCATAAGCATAGTACCCAAAAGGTAATTTTTTAGCCCTTCCTATCTCCTCCTCCAACTCTTTTCCCTCTTGTAATCCCCAGTTTCTATTGTTTTTATCTTTATGTCCACGTGTACCCAATGCTTAGCTCCCACTTGTAAGTGAGAACTTGTGGTATTTGGTTTTCCATTCCTGTTAGTTCACTTAGGATAATGGCCTCTAGCTGCATCCATGTTGCTGCAAAGGACATGATTTCATTCTTTTTTATGGCTGCATAGTATTCCATGATGTGTATATACCACATTTTCTTTATTCAGGCCATCATTGACGGGCACCTAGGTTGATTCAATATCTTTGCTATTGTGAATAATACTGTGATGAATATATGAGTACATGTGTCTTTTTGGTACAACTATTTATTTTCATTGAGTATATACCTGGTAATGGGATCGATGGGTTAAATGGTAGCTCTGTTTTAAGTTCTTTGAGAAATCTCCAAATTGCTTTCTACAGTGGCTGAACTAACTTACATTCCCATCAACAGTGTGTAAGTGTTCCCTTTTCTCCCCAGCCTCGCCAGCATCTGTTATTTTTTGACTTTTTAATAATAGCCGTTCCGAATGGTGTGAGATGGTATCTCATTGTGGTTTTGTTCTTTATTTCAGCAAAACCTGTGGCTGAAAAATAAAAATTAATTGAGCATAAATGTATTCTTTTATTCACATGCTTTTCTATAAAATCATGATGAAAAGAAATAAATATATAGCTTGAAAATAATAGCATTGTGGTTACATCCTCTCTTTTATTGTAGAATGTTTAACTACAGAATATTCATTTCCACTGTGTCCGTACACTCAAGACTGAGAATTGAGATAATTCTCTACCATAAATCCCCTAAAGCAACCCCTGCTCTCTTGCATTTGGAAAGTATTATTATCTATACAATTTCAAGTGAATTTGTATAATTTCTTCTTCTACATTGTACCAATGGTTTAGTGGAACAAATAATCCTGTTTAGGTTGTCTTAAATGTTTAAAGGTGACAAGCAAATAATTGGGAGAATCAGGCTAACTGGGTATCTGGTTTCTAATTTTCATCCTAGTAACATCCCTTCTAACACCATCTTGGGATACACAGAACCCAGAAATTTGTTACCTAATTTCTCTGAACTCATTTCCAAGGTTTGCAAATGCCTCTTCCTCAGGTCTCTTCTTCCAAGAGCCAACCATAATTCCAAGGTGCACCTCATGTCCCCACTGGCCAAGTGCTGTGAATGGGGCTTGGATATGCAGAATGAAGTATCCATACATGTAAGCATGAACATGTGTAATGCAAACATCTGTAAAACATCTGTAATGCTGAATAGAGCTGGGGATAGGAAGAACAGATCCTTGGTCAAAGACCAAAAACCAGGGCCCATGGCCAGGTCTCCCACGCATCACATTCTGCATGGATCCAAAGAATCTGTGAATTCTGCATTCGGATCTGATGCCCCTCCTGGTCTTTAATTTATTTACCAGTTTTTTTATTGAGTTATAGTTTTTTAATATTCAGATATGTGGTATGAAAACTTCCGTTAGTGCGTGTTCACCAGCCCTGCAAGTGTTAGGTGTGGGTCTGCTTTTTCCCTTCAACCCAAAATGAATATAAATGTGTCTGACATGCAAATTTCAAGGGATTTGATTAATGTAGTCAAAAATGGACAAGAATTATTTACCTCAAAATAGTAATTCTTTAATAATTTCCTCTACACATTTAGGCAAAATTAAAATTTATGACTACAGAGAATTTTAAACTTCACTTTATTTTTCATTTCTGTAGTCAACACTGATCCATTTATTGATAGGATGTGAAATTTCTACTTTGTTTGAGACTCCAAAACAGAATAATTCTTTAGTTCCTTTCTACTATGTCCATTCCAAAAGAGTAGCAAATTTAGCCTAGCTCTCCATTTCTTTGTATAGAGCAATGGTATTTTTATTGAAATGAGAAATTTACATGCTCATTACAAAGTGCTTATTCTTGCTCAAAATAGCTTTGGCATAGTATTGCGCAATATTTCTCCCCAAATATCAGGAAATGCTGAATTAACAGATCCAGTGTGGAGAATTTAGAGGTTGTGCCCAGTAACTTTACTATGTCTGTCAGGGAAGTCCCTCTCATCATTCTAGAGTAATTTCATCTTTGCTTTGAGTGGAACTTTTGTAGCTTAATGGGTGATAATTTCCTCCTGTCAGACATCTCATATTCTGCACACCCCTCATCTGGCCTGTGTCACATAAAGAGGAGGGAATATAATTTTCCGCCCACCTGTAGAAAGCAGCTAAGTTTTATTTCCTATGTGATTCCTAATACGGTGCCCCATGACAGGAATTCATTATCCACAGATGAAGTAATTATCCTCAAGAAGAGTGGAGTTGCAGCACATAAACTTTTCAGTCTGATAGGGATGGGTTTGAAAGCTGGCTCTCCCAACCCTTACATGCTATATGATCCCCAGAAAATTGCTTAATGTCTCAAAGATTCAGATTTCTCATTTATAAAGCAGAAATAATATATCTCTCTTATAAAGTAATTGTGAGGATTAGATAAGACAATACATATAAAGTTTCTGGCACCTGGTAGGCACGCAATAATTGCCATTATTATTCAAGCATCTAAATAATCACCACCACGCTGCTATGAATATTTCACTGTACCTATCACTTATACATGAATGATTCCTATGTGACCCCAGGTCTTTTAATTCCAATGAGGCACCTCCACTCAGATGTCTCAGAATTATCTCAATTCAATATGTGCAATATAAAACATCATCAGATTTAAAAAATTAATCCACAAATTTCCTGAAATTAAAAAAATGTAGATACTAGATACTCCCTGTTTATTTTTTTAAAGCAGTAATAAAAAAGGTGTGAAATTAAAAGTGAAAATTTCTCCCTTCCGTAGGCTCCTCTCCCATTCCTTCCTCAAATACCCACAGCTAAGCATAGTAACAGTTTGGTATGTTTCGTCAATGTCATGTTTTACTGCTCTTTCATTTTTCCAGTTTATGCTATTTATCACTAAATCCTAACTTTTATACTTTGCAAATGGCTCTCATGTCTGTTGCTCATCCTAAGTTTCCATTCTACTGACACTGCTCTAGGTCTTCATCATCACATATTCATCTAAACATCTACATCTCTTTGACACCTGATCCCTCTCATTTTCCTTCTTCTTCCACCAACTTATTCTTCTGTTCAAGTTTTATTGCCTGCTGCATCCAGTAAGTAAACCAGTGTACCTGTTTTCAAGACCATTTTGTATTTCTCCGTGTTTCTTCTTCACTTTGTATACTTTGATATCACTTGGTGGCAATTTTACATGAAGTGTATTTTTGTGCCTCAGATGCTTTGTTTATGCTGTTCTCTGCTGTTGTGGGTTGAAATCTCTTCCTCCATGATTTATCCTTTAAGTTCTAACCCCCGGTACCTCTGATTGTAACCATATTTGGAGATATGGCCTTAACAGAGGTAACCAAGTAAAAATGAAGTAATTAAAGTAGGCCTTAGTCCAACATAACTATTGTCCTTATCCAAAAGGGAAATTTAGAGACAGACCTCCATAGAGAAAGAACACCATGTGATCATCAAGGCAAAAATAGGGTGATGCATCTATGAGCCAAGGAACACCAAAGATGTCCAACAAACACCAGAAGCTAAGAGAGACATAGAACAGATTTCCCTCACAGCATTCAGAAGGAATCAATCCTGCTGACACCTGGATCTTGGACTTCTAGCCTCCAGAACTGTGAGAGAATAAATTTCTATTGTTAAAGCTACCCAGTCTGTTGTACTTTGTTAAGAAAGCCGTAGCATATTATTACACCACTCCTTTGAGTAACTGTCCCTCCCTCTGCAAATGCTGAATGTTGTACTCAAACTGAGGACATAATGAAGAAGTTGTTCCAGACCACACAAGCTGACACTGACTTCTCTTCTCTGCCTTTTCACAGTGCCTAACAGCTGTACCACTATTATGACATTTAATCACGGAGGCAGATACTATTCACTCAATGTTTTAATAATACAAAAGCCGTACCCCTTCATCTCTGCTTGCAATAATGCTCAATTTTACTTTAAATGCAGAAAGTGTTTCACTGATTCCAGAAAATTAATTGTAAATGTTTAACTCTTTTTGTTTTTTGAGGAAGAGTTTCACTCTTGTTGCCCAGGCTGGAGTCCAACGGCACAATCTCGCCTTACCGCAACCTCCGCCTCCTGGGTTCAATCAATTATCCTGCCTCAGCCTCCTGAGTAGCTGGGATTACAGGCATGTGTCACCACACCCAGCTAATTTTGTATTTTTAGTAGAGACAGGGTTTCTCCATGTTGGTCAGGCTGCTCTCAAACTCCTGACCTCAGGTGATCCGCCTGCCTCAGCCTCCCAATTAACTCATTTTTAATAAATTCTTTTTTATTTGCCAGTGATTTGACTAGAGACAGAACGTGAACCCTATATGATAGATAGGATATAAGGGTAAATCATTGAAGATTTCCAGGGAGGCTTTTGCTTTTCTGACAAGGGAGACAGATGTGGCTAATACTACCACCCTCCCTCTTCCTCTGGTTTTCAGTAAAGTATGCGTAGAACCACAGTAACTATCTTATGACCCAGAAGGATCAAGGGTGAGAAAAAATGGCCAACATGCTAAGAATGGCACAGAGCACAAAGACTATAAGTGCATGTGTCCTTGATGACATGATTGACAGCCAAATTAATACCAACAGACACCAATTTCCAGACTTCTTGTTACTTGAAGAAAATTACACTTTTTTGGTCTCAGCCACTTTCATGAAAGCATGCCCAGTTGACAATGTGCCATAAGACTATTACATGAAGTATTTTATATGTCTTGCTTACCAATAGTGGCTGGAACTTACTTTTTCCTGGCATGTAGTGGATGCTCAGTAGATGAATATCAACGTTCTTTATGTCATATTATACTCGTTATGAAGCTGTTAACATCCAACCAATGCAGGCTTAATTATTTTGCCAAAACCCTGAGTACACATGGATAATCCAGCAAGAAAATGTTTCTATGATCTCAGCTCTGATGGCCATTAGTAGTAGTCCCCAAATATTTCAGAGTCCACCATACAGGTGCCATGGTAGAATTGCACTTGTCTACCCTATTTTAAATTAAGCATACGTATAGTACTTGCTTCAGCAAATATGAGTGGAAGTGATGTGTGTCACTTCCAGGCTTAAAAGCAAGTACAGGATTTGTGACTATCTCTTTTGCTCTATTCTGACAATGACAATGCTGCCAATGTGGGCTCCCTAGGAGCCTGAGTCCCAGGATAAAATGATATGAAGCAGAGCTCTTGGCTGACACCTGATGGACTTTTAATGTAAATGAAAAGCTAACTTTGTTCTAAGCCACAGAGATTTTTGCTTCCTATAGAGTAACCTAGCCTGACTAGTATATAAAACAATCTTATCTTCTGAAACAAGATTTCAGGTTGATCTGAACACTAAAACCTCCTATGACCACCATTTTGGCTTCAGTGATCTGTAATTTAGGTCTTTTTCTATGCCTTTTATTAACATTCATGTAGTTTTGTAATACTATATGGCTCTCACCCAGACTGGTTATGAATAATTTTATGACTTTATTAACCCAGGTCCTGCCCTCGAGGCACTTACAAGATCTATGGTGTATTGAGTTTCTCTATAAATATTCAGTACATGCACAAACCACTGGCAAACTGTAAAGCAACAACAGCATAAAAGGAAAAATTGCCAAACACATCTGGAAACCGAAGATTTAAGGAAGGAAAAAATGAGGGTAAACAATTTATTTTTCAACACTTTCAGCTTTCAATTCCACAAAGCACTTTCTTTTTATGTGTTACTGTAAGTGTTATTAATAGTCACATCTGAGTTTAGAGCACCTGATGGCAAAATCCCAAGGTCAGTAAGGTTTGTGTTATGGCCCCAAGCCTTGGCAGTAGGAACTGTTTCTCCATTTCCATAAAACTGCTTTCTCCAAACTCTATGCCCCATTTCTAGTCTCCGTTTCTCCTAGTATCTTCTGCTCTTCCTTTATCAAAATCCAATCCAGGAGCAAATATGTTATTCATGACTTAAAATATATTATAATGGCAGATAATTTACATTTTGAATCTTTCCTGAAATCATGACTTGATGGGTTCTGTTACCATTTCAATGATCTAAAAGATGGATGATCTGGTAGAGATGAAATTTTAAGTGTTGTTGGACAAACTTGCTTCTTATCTCTGAAATCATATACTAGAATTGCTTTATCCAACATATAAGTAATTAAGATTTTCTCAAACTACACCAACCAGTGGACACCACAGTCATAACAATTACTAACAACATTCCTGAGTGCTGACTATGTGCTGGGCACTCTTCAGGGTATGTCCCATGAAATAATTTATTCAATTCTGCAAACTATTTGATGGAATACATTGCAATATTTGGTCCTTGTTACAAATTGGTTAAGTAAATGTCACAAGGTTGTGTGATTAGTATGACGAAAATCTAGCATTTAAATTTAGACAGTCTAGCTCCAGAGCCCACCCACTTCACTTCTCCTTCATTCTGCCTCTTTGTTATTCCAAGTGTAGCTTAAATGGAGAACTGCTAGTCTGGCATTATCCATGAGTCTTCGCCTAGGTGTACCTGGAAGATGAAAGGCAAGAGAAAGATTGTCTTTATTGGATTTTTTACTTCTCTACTCATCTCCTTACCCTTCCATAGGCATAAACATTTCAGGCTAGAATGTGTAGAACCAACTGCTCTGCCATCTCCTTAGGGGCCCTGTTGGCATTTTGTATTGTTTCCACACCTGTTCCATTGGACTGAAGAATAAATTTAGTCCTTATCTTCCCATTATTGGCCAATTTCTTAACTGAGATTTAGCTACCTGCCTCTCTCCCTCTTGAAAGCCAGTTTTCTTGTTTTCCCATCCTATCAATAATTTTCCCAAATATGAAACAAAATATTCTGATTTGAGAATAATGCCTTACATTTGGGATTGGGCTATCCATGTCAGAATTTTTATTTTTACTGTTGAGAGTTGTGCTCGGAGAATCCTCAAGATACAGAAGTTTGGAGTCGGTGGGATGATACCTTGAAGGGTTTTATATATAACCATAATGGTCATAAGATGGTTCAGAGAAAGACTGCAGGCTTCTAGCCCTCTTGCCTCCCACAATGACGTTATGATAGGGTGGGGCATACAATAATAAGTCAATACATGCTATTGATTGACTTCTTAAATTCTTTGCAAAATTTGTTGAGGAATTCTTTCTTCTTTAATTGTGGAACTCAAATTTATTTCAGGGAGTGTTAATTCTGTATTGGTGTGACTTATTTGCAATTTATTTTTTGAAGAAATTATTCGATGTCTAAGGGCCTTTAAAAAAAAAGAAGCTGTTTCCTTTTGAACAATGAAATCACGTTTCACTGGCATAATTGGACTGGAACACAGACAGGCTCGAGTTTAGCTCTAAACTCAGAACCCATGAAGGTCGATTGGAAAAACGCAGTTGCCCATCCCAGTCTTAAGTGGCATTTTTTTTTTTTCAAATTGTGTCACAAACATGCATACAAAACAAGAGCTAAGTGTTACGGATTATAACCTAAAGCTTTCCAGACAAGCCAGTTGGGAGAGAAAATCAAAGGAAACTTGTGATACTTCAATTTAACTTTCTCCTTTCACAGTGTGTAGGAGGATGAAGGGAAATCAGATAGATTTAAGGTATAGCCTACAATATGATCAAAAGAAAAAAAATCTACTACCGTGCTTTGCTTTTATTTCAGAGTCCTATCAGTCTGGCTACAGCCTGAACAAACAAAATCTGTCTAAGAAACATCCATTCTCATAACTACCTAATAAATCAGCAACAATAAAAGGTGTGTCCAGCTCACCGACCAATGTGCAGCAATTATATCAAGCTCTCTCACCTTGTACCTTCTTTGTTCAGCTGTCCTCACTTACCTAGTTCCTACTGCTTACAGCCCTGTCTTTATTCCCTCTGCCAATGCTATCTGGCAGGTGATTTTACTGGCCCTAAGAGTTCTGTGAATACCATATTCATCCTTTGACTCGTCCTACATCTAGGTCTGAGAAACTATCCCCTAAATTCACAATCACCTATGTGATTGGCTTGTCTATTAGTACCCCAAAAAGGATTTTCCTGTCACCTACCATGGAGAGATTCTGCCGGACGAAAAGAGAAAGAAGCTATATGAAATGATAGAAAAGACATAAGTCAATAGGATTAAAGAGACCTCTCAAGCAATTAAGTGGCAGTAAGTGACTTCAGGGCAGACAAGTATAAAGACTACACAAATGTATATGTATATATATGTATATATACACAAATACATATATGTATATATACACAAATATATAGTGTATATAGTGTATATATACAGATATATATATATATATATCTCCAAAGATTGTTACCCTTAGAAGGGCCCTAATTTAATCTGGTCCAAATGTTTTCTTTTATAGGTATTGATATTTAACCCCTAAAGTCAAGAGAATTAGTGAAGTTTATATAGTGAATTAGTGACAAAACTGAAATTAAACCTGAAGTATCCTAAATTAAAGACCAGAGTGCTTTTCTTCCCCAGTTCTCCAGGAATCTTTGTACCATTTTGTGCATTAAAGGGACTCTAAATATATTGAAGGTAGCAAACTAGGAAAGCAGAGATTGAGGGAGGAAGAAGGAAGATAATGTATTCTGCATTCTTGAAGCAAAGAGGAAGTATTTAGATAATGCAGTGTTTCCTGGCATAGCAGGAAGTGGAGAAGAGTCAAACAGTGAAACAGGAAATACATACCAAGATTCATTCTTCAAATGCAAAGACCCAAGAGCAACACACCTGGAAGCACTAGAGAAGATATCATCAAACAAAGTGGGGATGTTCCCAATCATGACTGAGAATGAAGGCCAAGAATTAGGACCAAAAGAAAACAGGTACATAAACAGAAAACAAAAATATACCCACAGTTGCTAAAGCAAAGTGACCAATGCTGTCTAGTGTGGCTTTTTGCACTGTGGCCAATTGTAACAAGCCAGATCTTGCTCCCCAACATTTGAAAAGTTGCTAATCACTTCATTTTCTGGACAATTTCAGAAAAGTGGAAGTTTAACAAAAATATGAATCAAATTATGGGAAATATGAAAAAGTATTATGGTGTGCTGTGTTGCTTACAGTATTTCAAAAACATAAGATGAAATTGTAGAATATCAAGTTCCTAAAGTTACTTATAAGTGCAGATGAAAGTAAGAATCCTTACACAGGACAGTATCTTGAAAGCCTGCAGACATTTTTCTTTTTGCTACTTTTTTTGATTACTATACTTTATGTTCTGGGGTACATATGTAGAACATGTAGGTTTGTTACATAGGTATACATGTGCCATGGTGGTTTGCTGCACACATCAATGCTTCATGTGCATTAGGTATTTCTCCTAATACTATCCCTCCCTTAGCCCCGCAACCCCTGACAGGCCCTGGTGTGTGATGTTCCCCTCCCTGTGTCCAAGTGTTCTCCTTGTTCAACTCCCACTTGTGAGTGAGAACATGTGGTGTTTGGTTTTCCGTTCTTGTGTAAGTTTGCTGAGAATGAGGGTTTCCAGCTTCATCCATGTCCCTGCAAAGGGCATGAACTCATCCTTTTCATGGCTGCATAGTATTCCATGGTGTATATGTGCCACATCTTCTTTATCCAGTCTGTCATCGATGGGCATTTGGGTTGGTTCCAAGTCTTTGCTATTGTGAACAGTACTGCAATAAACATACTTGTGCATGGGAGATATTTTTAATGAAGAAAATAGAAAAAGCAATAGGAAACCAAACATAATTATATGTGACACCTATATAGTGCCCAGCCAGTTGATGGCTCAATTCTGATGTGGTACTGTGCAAAAAGAAAACAAAAACAAAAACAGAAACAAACAAACAAAACACATACACAATAGCATCTGGCAAGCAAAATAACTTAAGAAAACAATTTAATCTTTATTATATTCCCTCATGAAAGTATTAAAGGGAAAAGGTATTCATAATAAGTAATGAAACGTTTAAATCTTTCTCTCTCCATCAACCCTTGGGCTACGGTAGAGGCACAAGGAATAAAAAGAGAAGGGAATTGCCACATGCCGCTCAGAGTGTGCAAGCTTGTCTGACACCCCCCAGCCCCAGTGTTCCATGATTCTAAGCCACTGACTGCCTCTCATTTCTCAGTGCTTCTCAATCTCTGCAATTTAAATCCAAAAGCAACCTACTTTCATCAAAGATCATCCATCACTCCAATTCACCAACCTGTCAGCCTAACCATGCAATATAAACTTCACTCTTGCAGCTCACTGAAATTCTTGCTATTCTCAGAACTTGACCTGCACACTCCCACATCATTGCCCCAAAATCTTCCCTTCTGCCATTTTCCAGTTCTTAATAGTTTGCCTTAAATACCATGCCTGTTTTTGAAGCTGCATCTAGTGCCCCAGTCAAATCAAATTCTCTCTTGTGTGGCTATCCACACTGTGCCCCTACATTACAGGCTTATATATTCTTCATCTCATTCAAAAGAGACTTGTGGCACTTAGTAGCACTATTTGTGAAATGCCTGTCTTTCCCCACCAGCTTCTGAATTCCTCATGAAAAAGGATGCAGCTTTATTTATCTAAAGCCCCTGTAAAATCCATTAAGGGCCCCTTGAAACAAGTATGAACCTAAACAAAGTTTATTCCCTGGAATGACCTGGCCTTATCTTACCCAACTTACATTCTGTAATCTCCTAAGTGAATGACAAGAGTCATTTTGTTAAATGAAATTAATGTCATTAAGGTGAAATTACTTTGTACGTGGGAAAAAAATGTAGTCTCCAGGTTGTCTCCAAGCCAGTTGCCAATATTTGAGAACCACTATTTAACAATTACCAGTAAACTAGATCAGGACTGCCTAGAAGTTACCATCTGCTACCTTAGCATGGTAAAATCAGAATTTATTATGGATTTGGATGCATGTAATGATTTTTTTCAGGCTAAATAAAGGAAGAAGAAAATGAAACAGAGTAGAGGAGAAGTCATCATGGTCAACAAATGATGTCTCCAAAGTAACATCAATATAATGTAATTAAAAGTCAAGAAGAAATCTTTTCTTTCTGACTGTACTTAAGTTCCTTATCTCTTTACTGGTTTGAAACATTTCATCAAACTTACACAGAAGCTATTCCCTGTGGACCTTTACAGATACATAATAAGTGTGAGGTTTGAAATTTCTGCTCTTTTGAGTAATTTTAAATACTTTTGGTTATGTTGTGTGTATGTGTAAGCCTGCATGCATGAACATACAGACACATGCATACACACACACATGCACACATACTCTGGAAAGAGCAGGGAACATTCAGTCAGAAGCCAACACTGGCTCCACATCTTAACCTGACTCGTTGGTGTAGCACCTTGCCTTCATGAATGGGTGTCTCTTTCTCGTTATAATTGGGACACTGAAAAAGATGATGTCTACATTATTTTCTGGTTTTAGATCTGTGGGTTCTATGCAAATGCACACCATTTAAACAACTGCCTAATGTCAAACAGGTAAACATTTTAAAAAAATATACCTAGTAAACTCTCTGGTAGAACCCTTAGGTTCCATGGATGGCCCTTACCCATGAAACTGTAAAAACAGCAGGAGGAATGTCCACTCCACAATCACACAGGAAGTCTGATGTCTAATCTAGATCAGAATTCAGAGGATGCTATCTCTGGCCCTAAAATTAATCAGAGTCAATTGCTCTCAGCCATAAGATTAAAAGGAAGGATGTTTTAACTGAAACAATGCTCTGATTTAATCTCATATCAGGGGTTGCCATACAATCTTATTTTGTCTTCTCTCAGTTTGGTTTCACACATGAAAAAGAAAGCCCTTGCAAAATGTGTGCAAATTGTTAAATGTCAGCTGAATGTCATTTTCCAAGTTTGGCACTCAAATAGGGCTCTCTGAAAATTGGCTGTCATCCGCTGAGACTTAAAGGAAAGCTCTTTGAAAAGGTCCTGGGAGGCTTCATTTCCAGAGGTTTTTAAGGTCCCACATGAGCTGACTGCTTCCTCACATAAGTCATTTCCCCATGGTCTGCAATGTCGCAGTTCTTCCTGCCTCCATGCCTTTGATTTTGTCACTACCCTGCCCATGAATGCTCTCTCTTTGCTCTCTTGTCTATCCAAATGTGACAATTTCTCAAAGACAACACTAAGGTACTTCCTCCACAAAGCAGTCTTGACTTCTTCCGCCATACACATTCTTTCCACTTTGCAACCTGACCACCTGCATTTGAACCCTGCATCAGTTGGTCCTGGTTTAGGCTAGTACTGGTCTAGAAAATGTTTGCATATATATACTACACTGTACCCATTTCTCTTGTCTTATTATTTGTTTGTAAACTCTTTAAGTAAAAACCCAATTTTATTCTACCATTTGTATTGTTCACCACAAAGCTGTTCATACAAGAGATGTTCCAACACACACTACTTTTATTTCATCTTCTGTTGTCCTCAAAAAGTACAGAAATTTCAATGGAGTACAGAAATTTCAATGGGCTTGTTGCCTTTAAGGATAGACTTACACAGCTGTTATTTTTTTTTTTTAAGTTGATGGGTTACAGAGGCAGGGAATGAAGGCAAGTAATCAAATAATCAAGAGCAGAACTTATATGAGCATTTCAGCACAAAGCAACATTTGGGCCTAAATTACCCCCAACCTAATTAAACTTACACTCCCTAAAAGCATTTTCTCAAACCTGAGCTGCCCTTGACAACCTAGATATAGCTACCACAGTTCACTGGGAAACTTAAATATCACCAGTGCCCAGACTGAGTACCATTAGGGAACGAGGTGTGAACTGCCTAAGGATAGACATGAGTATCTGATGGCACTACACCCTCTCAAAATCCTGGGCATTTGTCTTACTGCCAGACTGACCTTCTCTTGAGAAATACAGTTATTTTTCTCTCACTGAGGTAGCATAATCGGTGTGTTGACTCTTGTTTTTCTTCCAGGTAAATGGGACAGAGACAGATGAAGAAAAACATGGAGCTTTGATGAATCTAAGCAGTGTTTTATTGTTGATGCAGGCTGATTCCATACATTTCTGGAAATGTAACACTTTAGAAGAAGAGAGGGTGGGGTCCTAATTGAGTGAGGGGTGATGTAATAGAAGTTGATGCATCTTATCAGTAGTTGGGCAGACACACTTACTCTGCAGATGGACCTCATCACATAAGAAAAATCAGATGACACAGAATAGAGCCTAATGTTTTCATTAAAGTGAGAAGAGACCTTTACTTGCCTAAGAAAAATGTCTTAACTAAAAAGTAGATTTTTCAAAGACCACAGACAACAGCAAGGTAAAATGTGTCTGATTTATGGCAGGTTTAAAAGGTCTTCTTCCCACATGTGAGTCTAGAGCCACAGTAGGTGCCACAATAGGATGATAAATGAAGAAATAACTCAACAGGAAAGCAACAAGGCAGTGGGCTCTGGGGTAGTGATGGCTGTACCACTCAGCCTCAGAGTGGAATCTGAATGCTGAAGGTGAGTAACTATGTTGTGAGGTAGAAGAGACAAAAAAACAGAAGAGGATGACACTAGGAATCAGAAAGGTAGAATTTTTGTTCCAAGTCTGCCACTAATTTCTTGCATGACCTTGGGGGAAATCACCTTACCTTTCTCTGCCTGTACTTTTGCATCTCTGAATGAGAATAACAAGAACAGGTTCCACTACTCTCTGGGATGTTATAAAAAATAAAACACAATGTGATAATAGATGAACTATGCTTTGAAGAGCTCAAAAGCACCGTACAAATGTAAAGTATTAATTATGTTCTAAAGGTATCATTTCAGTGAGGGAGATAAAAAAGAAGGAACATATTATTAAATTACATATTTGAAAAGATAAGAGACATATTGGGAGGGCTGCTTTCAAGAGATATTATAGAAGCTGGCATTCGATCTTCTAGACACAGCCAATCCTCACACAAAAACACAGATCTGAGATGAGAGAGAAATAGATGACGGTGTACAGGGGATGAATTGTGTACCAAGGTAAATTGCAGAAATGTACTGACAAAATAAAATTGGTGACTTACATAATGAGTATCAAAAATTAATAAGCATACAAAAGACTTAACATTACAAAGAAGAAAAGACAGAGGTTTAGGGCAAATTCAAAGCTACAAGATGAGCTTAAAAGGACAATTACTAAGAAGTCCTCCTTCCTACCCAAAGAAGGGGAGCAATAGAACAACAGGTTGTGAAAAACCAGGCCTTTAGGAGGTCCATCCTGCCAACGCCTGAGCAATAATTTCAGAAGATAACTACCCTCAGGTCCAAGCAAAACTAATCATTTAATAAATGACTTATGCATTAGGTTTGGGGGAGACAAGAGAAGGAAAATCTGGGAAATTCTACCCTTGTGGATGCTAGAAAGAAAGGATGAGAATATAAAAAACAGTGGAGGCTTAATTGCTAAATACAGGCTATGAACATTCTAGTTGGTTAGAAAAGAAATATAATGAGAGGGTTTGCTCCACAAGATATAAAAACATTTCTAGTCCTAAGATTCTAAAATTCTAAGAGCATTTTCTTTGCTAGAAATAACATTCAGAGACTTCTGCCTCCTGGCTCTTAGAAAAAAAGACTAAAAACTAACTCTAAAGTGATGGAAGCTGTGTGCTTTGTATTCAGGAATACCAGGCCCAGCTAAGAGTGAGGGTTCATGTTGAAAACAAAGTGAGAGTAAGTGAAAGTCTATATACTGAAAACTGAGGTCCCTATCCTGGCTTCCAGAACACTGGCAATCAGGGCTGTATCCCCTCAAACTCATCTCTTTTACTACCTTCAGAAAAAGAGATTGGAATATACTTTTGGGGGGAAATTCACAAATCCCAGAGGAAATGTATATGCATATATATAGATTTTGGCAGATAGGGCTAAAGACCTGCTTTGGAACTTGCAGTGGAGTTCACTACTAGTAAGCTCCATCTACACACAGTCTTGACAGCTCTAGATATGAGCAGATAGCTTGGAGTTACCAGCAAGCAGAGCACAGCCTTCACCGGAGAAGGTAAAGGCCAAACCAACACTCAAACAGAAATAATTAAAGGAAATACAAGATAGCAGAAAACATCTGGGAGAAGAAAACTTTCTTTAAAAATCATTATAATTAACATTCTCAGAGGTTAAAAAAAATGAAGTTGAACCCCCTTTGAAAGAAAAACAATGATTATGAAAAATTAGAGACATTGTCCAGGCATGGTAGCTCAAGCCTGTAATCTCAGCACTTTGGGAGGCTGAGGTAAGAGAATTCCTTGAGCTCAGGAGTTCAAGACCAGCCTGGGCAACATAGAAAGACCCCCATCTCTACAAAGTAAAAAAATTAGCCAGGCACGGTGGCACTTGCCTGTAAGCCCAACTACATGGAAGGCTGAGGCAGGCGGGTCACTTGACCCTGAGAGGCCATGGCTGCAGTGAACTATGATCAGGCCCATTGCACTTCAGCCTGGGTGACAGAACAAAACCTTGTCTTAAAAAAAAAAAAAAAAAACCAGAGACACATATCAAAGTAAAGACAGTAATATAATGAACCTTGTGTACTTACCAGCTAGCTTTAAAAATTATCAATATATTGCCATTTTTTTACCTCTAAAACATCACCTACTCTCTATTCCAGATGATTTGAAATAATTCCTAGATTTATAGCATGTCATCTATAAATATTTTATGAGAAGTCTCTAAAAACTTAGTACTTTAAAAAGTACATTACTACCATATAACTATGACACCAAAAAATTAGTATTATTATTTATATCATCAAAAAATCAGTCAGATTTTGAATTTTCCTAATTGTATCATTTATTTCATTTCAGTTTATTTATGGGTTGCTCAAGTCATGATTCAAATTGTGACATTATTATTTTCATCATATTGACTAAACCCTTACTCTATAGGGTTCCTTTCCTTTCTCTCTTTCTCTCCCTTTTTACCTCCTTTGCAATGTATTTTGGCAGCTACTGGTTTATTTTCCTATAGAGTATTTCACAGTCTGGATTTTGTATCTCTGTGGTATCATTAAACATATTTATTTATTCCTGATAATTCTTATTAATTGCTAATTATATTTAGAGAGTTACCAAAACTTAGGCTCAATATTTAGGCAATAATTTTCTGTAGTGGGTTGTAAGTACTTCCATCAGCAGGGACATATTGTCTGGTTGTCTATCTTTTTGTGACATTTTAAGCCTTGAAAATCACTGCTTAATCACTACAACTAAGTGTATTATTTCATTTAGGGTTACAGAATATTCTAATTCTACAATTCTTCATCTTTTTATTAACTGGAATACTTCTATGAAGAGAAACTTCTTTTTATCAAACATTTGTTCCCTGAGATACCTTTGTAGAAGAAAGGCATAATAAGTATTTCATTTTTACCTCTACTAACCAGTTTTTACAATAATAAGTTGGTTCTCTAGCATTCTCCAAAATAATCCATGAGGTTTTTTCAAATATCATTATAAACGCATAGAATTATATGTCATGAATTTGTTACCCTCAATCACAATTGCTATTGTTATCAGTGCTCAAAACCTCTTCCAGTTGGCCTTTGAGTTTATCTGACATAAGGTGGAAGTCTCTGCTTTTTGATTTGTTAAGGTGTTCCAGGCTCATCTTGTACATTCCCAGCCTTAGACCTATATTCTTTTCACTCTCCAAAGCCATCTGGTTCTTTTTACTGGAAAGTGGTATTTCAAAACTGTAATTCTTTTTCCTCATGTCAGCTCTTTTTTTTGCTTCTCAAGGATATTTAAAAATGTGTTTATCCAGAATGTTTGGTTATTTGAGAGAGAGGGTTGGCCCAAATAACCTAGCCCACTATTCACACCAACTCATACTGGGACCTTTGCTAAATCCATTCATTGGCAAGTGCTTCCCCTGGTTATTTGCATGGCTTATTTTCCTAATTCTGTAAAGGCTTTGCTTAAAATTCAGCTTCTCAATGAATAGTTCCCTGATTGTACAGAGTGCAAAGAAGTGAGTGTTGAATAAATGAATAAATAGTGCCTAAATAAAACACGAGGGAAGCTTATTAAAAAGGAACACAGAAAGGTCAGAAAAAGAGATCTCAAAAAATTTAGCTATCATAACAAAATGAAACATTTAGATATAAATCTAGAAGCACAGATATCTAAACACAATGAAACAAACAAAAAATCTGATAATACAGAAATATACAAAAGGGTTTTAAAACGTCTTAGACAAAGAATACCAGTTTGTAGAAAGCAATTAAAAGGAACCATAGGAACCATTGAATGCCAGCACGATGGACTAAAAAAAAAAGACTCCCATCAAAGCATATTATAACAAAATTTTACAACACCATGGACAAAGTGATGACCCTACAAGTGCTTATGCAGAGGCGTATGTGCTAATTAATACATAAGTTCAGGAGTTACAATGCCATTCAACTTCTCTATAGTAACACACCTTTGCTAAATCTTGAGGAGAATGATTCGCAATCTAGAATATATTATTGATCAAGTGTAAGGAGGAGAATAAAGAAATATTCAAACAAGTTCTCATTGAAGACAGATTTCAGAATGATAGCAAGCATAGAAAACTAGGAGCCTGAATAGTAGAGTAGGATGAAGGCCCACATGGAATATCTCCTAGCAATGAAGAACAGAGGGGGAAAGGAGGGGGAGAAAAGAGGAAAAGAGATCTTAAACATTTTAAATATCATAACAAAATGAAAATTTCAGTATCAATCCAGAAGCACAAATATTTAAAAACAAACAGACAAAAAAAACTACCAAACAGAAAAAGGACTACCTGACTCAGTTGAATTGACTGAAAGATTTCCACAACTTTCAGATAATTTGGCGATGATTCATTGATACATAAAAATGAAGCAAATAAAAAATTATTAAATACAAACAAACAAAAATTGAAAGAGTATGTCGAAGAAAGGAAATAAAACTAGTATACCACGTGGCTTAGCAATGAGTAATGTTTACAAAGTCATAACGAAGTAACTATTACATAATGATTTCAAAATTATGGCTTACTTATACTGGGAGAATTGGGAAAGAGAATAGTCTGGGCTGATGTGTGTATACAAAGAGTAGTACATTAAAAAAGTTCATTTTCCAAAGGAGACATCAGAAAATACTACATTTAGCTGGAGATTTTAGAAATAACAGAATAAAAATGACATCTCTAAAAGTTAAAATGAACACTGAAAGATACAGTTAAAACTGTTAAAAATATTACTTTGGGGAAGCAGAAATTGGAGATAAGGAGATACTTTATTGTAAGAAAAATAACCTATTTGACTTTTTTAAAGTTTATTTATTTATTCATGTGTTAAGAAACAAGACCTCACTCTGCTGCTCAGGCTGGAGTGCAACAGTGCAATCATAGCTCACTGCAGCCTCGAACTCCTGGGCCGAAGCCAACCTCCTGCCTCAGCCACCTGAGTAGCTGGTACTACAAGCATGTGCCACCATGCCCAGCTAATTTAAAACAAAAATGATTTTACAGATGAGGTCTTGCTATGTTGCCCAGGCTGGTTTCAAACTCCGGGCCTCAAGCCATCCTCCTGCCTCAGTCTCTAGAGCGCATTGATCCTCCTCCTGCCTCAATCTGTAGGTGTGAGCCATCACACCTGGCTCCTTGGCTTTTTAAACTAGGTAAATATATATCTTTAATGAAAATGATTTTTAAACGTGTTTTAGAAAGTGAAAAGATGTCTAAAGGGTACATTAAGGAAATGAATTAATCTGCTTATTAATGATTTACGTAAGGTAAACACATGTCCTGTAGTCCAGGAGCAGGACAGTGATAGCTTGAACTATGTGGGACATGTAGAACCAGAGGTTTTCACACCTGAATTGATGTGGGCAGTTTCAAACACAGAAACTGAAAGTTTTGTTGGCTTAGATCCCCGGGTCTCTCTTGATTTTCCCAAAGAATAACTTACCAGTCAGGAGAAGCTCCTTACAGGTTCAGATGCCCCCAGAAAACAACTGAAACTTCTGGGACATTGTCAATCTGGAGAGAAAAGCAGTGTACAATCATGAACACTGGGTATAGTGACACTGGTTGAGACTAGGCCAGTGCAAGAAGTTATAGGCAAGTGCCAGGCCCATGACCCAGATTAAAACGTAGATACAAAACCCTTCCTATCATCCAAAAGGTAAACTCTTCCCCTTATATCTTTTGTTATTACCTCAGCTTCCTCCCAAACTCTACCATGCATCCTCATAACTCTCCTATGGTAACAAGAATGTAATGTTATAAAATCTCTTTCCCTTTATCCTTATTACACCATTTATGCATATTCAAAAAACTTGTTGCCTAAGACGTTCCTCTAATTCTATATATTTAATATATTCTTTTTTTGCCTGCAAAGAACACTATATAAAAATTGTCTCCAATTTTTATACACATACACAGCAACCCTCAAAATGTACCTTTATATATATATATATGTTATTGATATTCATGTTTCCTGTGTTTTAATACAATGAAATACTCCCTTGATAAGTACTCTTTCTCCATTTAGCTGTCATATTTAAAATCTTCTGGTCTTCTTATAAAGTGGGGCCCATTTCTGCATTTATCCACATCCTTCTTGTCTACTAAGAACTATCCTTCAAAATTTCTATGAAAAATCTGAATAAAAATTATTACCTGTTGAGAATTTATCAGTAACAAAGGCAGTGTCATACATAAACTACATTGGGTGGAGGATTTCAGCAGCATGATAGAAGGAGATATTGTGAAGTCTCCTGCAATCCAACAAAGTCTACATGTCGAATGTGTCTGAATTTTCTCAGAAAGATTATTCTGTTTTGGAATTAAAGAAAAGCACCTTTTATAACATGCAATTTTTATGCATGCTAAGGGTAAATATAAAACTCTCAGACTTTTATCTATAAACAAATTTGAATGGTGGAAGGAAAAATAAATATAACTCTCCCGGGTAACTAGGCAGGGGCAAGTATTACCAAAGGGATAGGACTTCAGGAGAAGTTTGAGGATGTTGACCATTAATTTGCATCCCAGTCTTCACCCATGTCAGCCACAGTATAAGAAATCTGATTTCTGACATGGGTGGGAGCACATGCAGAAAGAAAGTTACTGATCTCACTCTGTCATGCTGATATACGGAGACCAGTGTCGTGTGTCCAATCCTATAGTGACTATCTTGGGTCTGGTTTCACAAGGACATCTGTGCTAATGCCCTTTCTTTATCCTCCTTTGCCCATGGCCAAACTCAGTCTCAGCAACACAGAAGGCTAAAAGAATCAAATACATCTATTCACATATGGTGAATGACTGGCGGGGCTCAATGGACCCTTTGCATAGCTGTTTACAATTTATCAGTGAAAACAGAACTATAAAGCATAATTTTTTGAGCTACTACCATATGGTAGGGATAGTCCTTTCAATGAATCGTTTAAACTCAAACCTTGCCAGGTCAATTATTTCCTCCATTTTACAAGAGAGGTAACTGAGTCACAGGATCACCCAGCTAATAATCCGCAGACAGGATTCACAGCTAGTTCTGCTCAGCTCAAAAGCTCATGCTGCGTCTACTGTGCTGGTTGCTTCTCACAATAAAGCACAGTTTCTAACCTCAGTGACAGACTAGTGGAGAACATCATTTGGAAAAAGTAGCCCTCAAATCAGAGCAAAGTGACAATTATATAAACTGCCTTATGTGTAAGACTAGCCCTGGAGAAGAGGATGTGTACACATATGTAGGTGTGTATGCATGTAAATACTGCAAATCCATGAGTGCATTGCATATATTAAACTTTATAATTCACTTAATAGATAATAATTTGGGGCTGTTTTGTAGCATATTTAAACCCCAATCCCCAAAATTTCCCTCACCTTTTCCTAACTTTTTATTGCTTTCACACTGTGAATGCAGCGTGTGCAGACCCTTGAGCTACCTAGATTAGTTATCTTCCTATGTAAATCCCTTAGACTTTGGACTTGGTATGGGATTTAATCCTGAGAGCCTAGAGCTAAAATAGTGAGAAAGAGGTAATAAACAATAGTAAATAAAGAACCAAAATATGCCAATACAAGAAAGCAGCAATTTTTGCTTCTGCATTAACACCGTCCGATATTGGAAACATTACCCTCCTTTAAAGTATTAATCAGCAGAGAGATTTTTAGAACTCAAAATTAATAAGATTATTTTTTTCGACCTGACATAAAGAACAGTCTCCCCACCCCATGTTCATTTCGCTGACATTCTGTGAATTGATGGACATTAATAAATAGCCCAAAATGATTAACTCAGAGGTTTCCAGACAAACTTGGCAGGACTTAAAGTACTGGGTTTTGGATGGGCAAGAAGAATATTAGACCTTCTGGGGTGTTATCCACCCAGTCAGAACATTTTACTATTCATCCGTCATTACTTATTTCCTCATTCCAACATGGCCACTTGCCATGACAGCCTGCCACGAGTGGCCTGACAATCGTTTCCATACACATTGCACCTTTGGCAGGGAGACTGCCATTTTTGTTTAAGGCAGTTATTTGTCTCACATTTGCGACAATTTGTCAAATGTCTTGCTGAAATTCTATTTTCTATGAGGGTATATAAAAGACTCATAGCATCTTTTCTCTATTTGGCGAAAATTAAAAGCTTTGAAATTTGGCTTCTTTGGAGAAGGAAGCTTAAGGCAAATCCATTCCTCATATCTTCTGAAGGGATTGGCATCACCCTCAGGGCTGTAGGGATTTCTGATGCCAAGGTTGGCATGCTGAATCGTTATTTTCTGTAATCTATTGCATTATAATATGTAAAATTCTGACAGTTGCATTTGGAATTGGGTCGTAGTCTAACAGGCACTAGAGCACTCCTAAGTAAGTCACTCAACTTCCACCCCCACCATCTAATACATGATTGCTGTCGACTCGTCTTGTACTAAGCATGTCTAAATGCATGAATATAGAGAAGAAAAGCAAGAAAGGAGAGAGGTCTAGGCTAGGCGTCATGAGAGTGATGGGACCCTCCAATAAAATTAAGATTGACCCGTATTAGAGATGGGTTAACTGAGGCTAAGAAAAAGTAAATAATTTACAAAATGACCACAAAACTCAAAAGTGTCATGTTTCATATCAGGACTCTTTGGCTTCAAAGACTATCTTATGTCCACCTAGTGATGTGCAGGAAGAGAATATATACATCGTTCAGAGTAAATGTCATGTCGAGAAATCTACATTTTTACACAATTGCTTGACATACAGTTGAAAAAGATTTAAAGACACCCTCCTCTTCACTGCCAATTTATGCTGAAAGAATGCATTCACACACACACACACAAACACACACACCCCACACACAAGTATACTAACTACCAGGTTAGTAACAAAGAGAAGCAGCATCGCATAGCCACATTGTATAACTAATGCAACAGAAATTAGCATTAAGGAGAGTATAAATGAAGAAAAAGTTTTCTG
The DNA here is from genome assembly GCF_006542625.1 of Nomascus leucogenys. Lineage (NCBI taxonomy): Eukaryota > Metazoa > Chordata > Mammalia > Primates > Hylobatidae > Nomascus > Nomascus leucogenys. The sequence continues at coordinate 38,299,242 of NC_044384.1, read as the reverse complement.
TAAGTATCAATTTATAAAAAATCAGGACACATACTAACAAAAACTTGACAGCCAATCTATTTTCAGAACATGGAAAGACATTTTCTTAATTGCAAGGGCACAGCCATGGTACTAAAACTGAAAATAGTAAAACGTCTATTCACTGCTATCCAATATAATCCACAAATGCAAGTCACAAATAAAATTTTAGATTTTGTAGTAGTCACATTAAAAAATTAAAAAGAAACAAGTAAAATTAATTCTAAGAATATGCTTTTATTAGCTTAATATGTCCAAAATAGTATAAACCTCAAGACATAATCAATATATAAGTTGAATAAAATATTTTACATTTAAAAGTAAATCTAGTCCGTATTTTATACTTTAAAGACATCTCCATTCAGAATAGGCACATTTCAAGTTCTCAGTAGCCACATAGAGCTAATGGCTACCATTGAAAAGCACAACTCTTCACTATGTGCCATGAAAAAGAGACAGATGGGTCAGAATGCTATTTATTTTTTTCTTAATTGGTCCTTGGCTTATGAATAAAAGATCCAGACTAATTAGAAAACTGGGGAGTGGAAGAGAAGTAGAAGGGGCTGGGGAGAAGTTTCAAGGATAACTACAGGAAATGGCAACTGGCAACTTAATGGACAGAAATAGTCCATTTACAAGTAAAATGCTGACATGGATGGGTGAGTGGGGGAGAGAAAATGAGAAATCTTGGAACCAAGGCTTCTTATAATGTGCAGATTTTCATATACCTAAGAGTATCAGTGAACTAGCAGCGGAGAAAGTCAAAGAGCCTTGAATGACAATCTGTCTCCAAGAATAACAGAGCAGGAGCTGGACACATGCACTTGAGGCTGAAGTGTGGATCCCAAAAGATTTGCCCCCTGCTCAAGTTGATAAAGCCATACCTTTGATTGACAAGTATTTTAGGTGACAAAGATTTCTTTCCAGAAAGCAAAACAACAAAACAAAAAAACTGCACAGAAACAATAACAGCAATAATTTGCACATAAACAATAATAGCAATAATTTAAAAACAAAAAGAACACTATAAATCAGTAGCAAAATAAAATATTTTTTTAAAAATGGCATTGAGAATGTGAATTAGAAAAACTCTATGTGTATCAAATCATTAAACTTTTCTTTTTAATAAAACATCAAGCCAGAACAAAATATCAATATTTTCCCATGATAGGAAAATGTTTCTAAACATAGAATTTATGAAAGAAAGCCATTGGGGAGTGTGAAAAATAATCAATATGTTTGTATCAAAAATAGAGCAGCTCTGAAACTCAACAAACATCCTAAGCCAAATTAAAAACAAATGATAGGCCGGGCACAGTGGCTCACACCTGTAATCCCAGCACTTTGGGAGGCCGAAGCAGGTGGATCATGAGGTCAGGAGATCGAGATCATCCTGATCAACATGGTGAAATCCCACCTCTACTAAAAAATACAAAAATTAGTCAGGTGTGGTGTCATGCTCCTGTAGTCCCGGCTATGCAGGAGGCTGAGGCAAGGGAATGGCTTGAACCCAGGAGGCAGAGATTGCAGTAAGCCAAGATCGCGCCACTGCACGCTCCAGCCTGGGGGCAGACCAAGACTTTTTCTAAAATAAATAAATAAATAAATAAGAAAATATTTAATATAAATTGTGGTTTTACAAACCAACTATAATTTTTTAAAATGAGTAAAAGACATTTACAGACATTTCACAAAAGAAAACAACAGAAAAGTAGATGAAGGAAATGAAGGACACAAACAGACAATAGCCTAAAAGAATTCAGATAAACTGAAAACTAAATTACAATATTCATTCTCACCCATAATAAAATGAAACCTAATGCAAAAGATACTTTACATGTCAAATCCATCTAAAAGGTGGTTATCATAGCATTACACACACTAGCAAAACACAAAAAATGGAAGCATCCTATGTGCTGAGAGAAAAACTAGTTAAATTACATTAAAAATACATTCTTTTAGAATATTTACTGATATGCTTTAAATGTGTAGTGACAGAAGAAAACTTAGTCTACAAGTATTTATTTGATTTAATTTGAATTTTAAAAATGGAGTATAAACTCACCTACACATATAAATTTATTTTTGTTAAAATATTTGTTTATATTGCAATAAAATATAAAGATTAGATTTTATTAAGAATGCTTGTATATGTGGTTCTACAAATAGATTAATTACATGTGTGTATACACACATATACAGAAACTGAGACAAACCTTTGGAAAACACATATATAGAAAAAAGCTTGAATAAATATGTTCATTTTTAAATAGTTATAAGTGCAAATAGTTACGAATTGTTATTTTTCTGTATTTCATTGTTCTAAGTAATTATATAGTATTCTTATTAACAATTTTGAAAATTCCAAATATTACTAGGCAATATGTTTAATATGGGACAAGCGAGTGAGATGTCTACCAACAAACTTTGTGAGATTTCTATTGCTGGAGATATCAAACTAAATAAGTAACTTCTGGTTCAGATGAGAAGAATTGCTACAGTACAACATCCAGGGACAGAATATATATAGATTGGTTAACTAAAAGAGCCTTGAAAAGGAGGAAGGGATCAATATGAGTAGGAATTATTAGGGTTTGTCTTATGCTGGAAATTAAAGTCATCCATGTCCTTGAAGAGCTTGTGAAAAAACAACACACACACACACACACACACACACACACACACAGAAGAAGGTTAAAGACTTGGGATTGTGGAACATCATTGGTAGTCAAAATCATAAAGCAATGCTTGTGTGCAGAGAGTTTCTTTCATACAGGTGCAGGAAATGTATCCTTTCTACAAGGTCTCCACCTTCCAAAGAGAAATCCAAGCCATGCGGGATTTTTGGTTTTTTGTTTTTTCTTGTTTGTTTTGTTTTGTTTTTTTAGTATGGATGTCTTTGTATCTCAGGTTGGATAGTGGAAGACAAATCGTATCAAACTCTTGGACTTGTAGTTTAGAGACTCTGGTATCTCTCAATAAATGAATCATCCTCTAGAATAAAACTTCTAAGAATAAAATAAGCAATAATTTCAGTTTAGTTCATTTAATTCATTCTTTGCCTGAGTCTTAGCCAAACACTCAGATTACTTATTTGGCCAAAGTCTCGGGCTAAATAATTATTATACTTTAATTGACTTCTTCCTGGACAGAGACTGAGTTCAAATTATACTATTAATATTTACTTCTCAACTTCTAAGAATGTGTTCTTATTGAAATAGACATTCCAGTCAACTGTATACAGTTTGATTTTACTTATCTCAATCTTTATTTTCATATGGCAGGTGTCCATTCTCTCTCTTTCATTTCTATACCACTTGCTTTCCCAATCAGTTCTTCCTCTTGGAGCTAGTTTTCTCTTTGTACCTAGCTCTTTCACTTGCCTCAGGGAATTGTATCTGTCTAGTATTTATCTCCTAAATGTGACCCACACTGCAACCTAAGCAGTCCTCAGCCTACATTAGAATAGATAATCCAGGGAAAAAGTCTTCTTCAAGGAAGTATCTCTATGCAGACACATGGCACATTTCCCTTTGGTTTGGGACACTGAGAAATGCCAAAATAAAATAATGCTTTTATATCCAGTAAATCCAGAGCCTAAACCTTGCTGTTTGCCCATTCCCAGACACAAGTACACTGTATGCTATGCTGTTACAAAACCTTTTCCCCTGAAACAATCCTCTTTCAATTAGTTGCTAAGCAGATTTCAGAGGTAGAATCCAAGCAACAACAGGGACCGAGCTGGGCATCCCAACCCTTGTAACTTGTTGATTCTTCAGGTGAACTTGAATTCTCTTCCTGAAGGTGAAATCTGTCTTCAGAGTCCACTGAGCCTTTTAGTCCCTTGAAAGTTCTTACAGTGTCTATAAAAATTTCTGCTCTTAACCTTTCTTGTGTTATAAAAAGCACAGCCACGTTCCTCATAACTATTTGATGTCTTATATAAAACCCTTTATAAAATAAAAAAGAAATCTCCCCAGATAGTCTCAAAAGAAAAGTTGCCCGCCGTTGTCTTAAAACGGCATGCTTATTTAATATCGGCATGAAGACAGAGTCAGTGCTCTGAATTCTGGACTGCCCATGCTGGCATTGAGGGGCACTGTTAAAACTTGCCAGTTGCTAAAATATCCCTTCTACTCCATGGGGAGATAGTGTCATGAGTTAAAGCCAGAAAGGGAAAATTTTGGCCGGCATCCAAAAACAGTTGTAGAAAAGAAGGTTCTCTCTCCGACAGCATTCTGACATGCTTTCTTCAGTCTTGCCATGAAGTTGAAATCTTTCCTCAGGAGAGATGAGTGTATATATAAAGACAGCATGCACGTGGTGGGCTCAGGAATTTCAAACATAGCCCAGTCTGACATGAAGGAAAGAAAGGGAGAAGGGGTGGGGAAGAAATCGCTGAAGTTCCAGAAAAGGCTGTCAAAAAGTAAGCCATTTCAACAGGTTTGTCTTTGAAATATTTCTTCTGAGTGATTCTAGTATAATTTGGACCCAATCCTTGTATGATTTTATATGAGGCTGCTTGTTTGCTTGATTTCTGAAAGCTTGAATTTAACATATACATAATGATATATGTGATATACATGATAAAAGCAATTTTGCATTTATGCAGTAATTAGAACCCAACACATTAGTATCCAAAGAGCAGCTAAGATATACAGTCAAAATTTGAAAAGCACAGCTAGAAGGAAGAAATGGGAAGGGATAATAGAAAAATATACAAAAAAATTCCTCCAACCTCAACTGGCAATGCCACAGTCACAGAAGATTATGGTAGACCTTTCTTATCGCTTGCCTTACAGAGTCTGTAAGGAGAAGGATGGCAGGAGGGTGTGTCTGTGCGTGCACGTGCCAACATATACAGGCAGAGAGGGCCTGGAGAGCCCCTCAGGCAAAATAAAATTTCAAAAAAGATACATATGCACCTCTTTTCTACACTCAAATCTATATCTCTACAGAGTAAGCAATAAATACTTGGCATTCATCTAAATAATTTAATGAATAACTTTAATATTAACAGCAGGGAATGAGTATATTAGACCTTGACCAACAGTGTAAGTTTATTAAAGCTGTCTTAATTTCATGTTTTTTTATGTTTTGAATTTTAAGAAAGGGCAGAGGTTCTAATCCTAAGGACCTTCTGAATAAATGTTAATAAGTAAGCAAAGAGAGAGGCCTTTGTATAATTGCTAAAAACTATTAAGAGTCAACTTCTAAATAAGCCTATATAGCCATGAAAATCCACAATAAAAATATAAAGTGTCATTTTCTCGATTTGCCTATACAGTACATTTCTAATCTTGTCTTGATTCTGTCTCTAGCTAGTTGTTGATCTTCTTTATGGAAAACAATTCCTCTGAATGTCAATTTCCTCATTGGTAAAATAGAAATAATAATACCTGTTTCTTAGTGTTATGTGATTTCAAATGGCACAATGTGTGTATCTTTAGCAGACTATAAAATGCTGGACACATGTTGATCATCATGAATAGTAGTAATATCTCTGACCATTTCACTCACAAGATTGAAGAGAAGGGTTATTTCATAGTTTCTTAGATTTTAATCAGTTTCTAATGCACTAATTTCATGGTCATAAAATACTAGAGCGGAATGAGATCTTAGACATCATCTCATTCAAACTTCCTCATTTTTAAGGACCACAGAGTTTGTGGCATGCTCAAAGTCAAACATCGACATGCATGGAATACAGATATTTTTAGGATACATATATCTGGAATGCAGGCTATTGTGAGCTTGTTAAATATTTCCTTCGATAAGATTCTCTGACTGTTTCTAAAATATTAGGTTAACAAATCTGGCCTTAAAGAAAATTTCTGTAAACTGAATTTTCTGTGGACCATTAATTCTTACAACACAAATTAGAAAAAAGTGATCCTTTGGGAACAGCAGCCGGAGACATCTTTTAAAGCTATAAATCCAATCCTCTCATACTCTTGCTTAAATCTTTCTATTGACCTTCGCTGGTCCTTATTATAAAAACCCCTCACCATCGTTTGCAAGGTTTACATGTTGTAATTCCTACTGGTTTAGACAAATTCATCTCTAATGAAACACCTGCTTCATGAATTACACTTTGACTATACCTGCCTTTCTCATTTTCCTCCGAAATCTGAGGTTTGGGCTGTGATTTTTCCTTTATCATTGTATGGCAAACCTTTTGTCAGCTTAAGTGTCATCTCCTTAAAGAGAAATTTGTGACTGCCCCAGTCTCTTACCTATTTCTCCCTATTTCACTCATGGTGCTCAGCCCATAAGGAATGGTCTTGTTTATGGATATTTTGCATGTTTCAGATCAGCCTCAGCCACTGGAACATAAGCTTTATTAGGGCAGCAGTTATTCTGTTTCTTACACACCATTGAATCCCCAGTATTTAGCTAGACTAGCAGGCACTAGCTACATATAATAGGAGGCACTTAATAATTAGCTGTTGAATGAAAGAATGAATGGATGAATGAATAGATAAATGAGTCCACCACTGTCACTTTTGATATGAAAGATGCTAAGATGATGATTAGGATTGCTTTCATAGTAGAATGCAATACTGACCTGATCAAAACACTTTGGCAACCAGGACTGTGTTGGAAGAATTCTGTGAAGAAGGATTGGCACTTGATTGCAAGATGAAAGAACACCAAAGACAAACTCCACTGGCATCAGAATTTCACAGGAAACTAGGCCTCAGTATCAGGTAGTCATTAATTGTATGAAAAATAAAAATATTTCAATCACTATATTCTATATAGCATAAAGGAGAGTTAAAAAGAAAAAAAGATACGTAAGACACACCTTTTGACATAAATTTCATACATAAGACACACCCTTTGACATAAATTTCAAATTTGCTTTCTGATATAAAGTATAAATGTAAGACAAATTGTACGAGAGTGAGTCAGATGGAACAACTAATAGGTGCTCTGAATTTAAGAACTGTTACCAACTTGCACACTGGTAAGGTTTTATTTTGAAGGAATATTATTAAGTCATCTGCATTCATCATTTTGGGAAATAAGGGCTGTTGGGACCTCCTGATACTTATTTTATTCAGATACATAGAAGCAGAAGTGTCCATTTCCCTTTATTTCACCATACACAAATATATCCTGCGATTATCCAAAATGACAGTGAAAACCATGTACGTACAGGACAAAGAGCTTGTTTGTGAAAAAACTGAGACATGGGCAATCTGTGTGTTTTATGGCTGTTACATTACCTTTTGGGGTTTCCTATCTCCTGGTCCATTTGCAAATGACAGAAGGACTAAGGCGTTCAGATGTGTTTAATTGTAGGTGACCAATTAACAGTATGAATGAGACCAGAATGATTTCCTAGCTAGAGTATGAGTAAAACTAAGTCTCCTTACAGCTTTCTTCCACTAGACTGCAGTTGGTTGTACTTCACATGTGATAAAGAAATAGTAACAGAGATACAATAGAGTATAATATTTTAGCCCTTTCCTCCAATATTATCTTGGCACGTCTATCACAAATGGGGCTGGGTTGCACTGGAAGCTTCTGTCAGAGATCAAAGCTTTGGGTCCCAGAAACACTATATCCGGCAAAGGACAAGCATCCACAACTGTAGGGTCAGGGCCCAATTCTGCTGGCTTGGGTTCTGATGACCCATTCACCTTTGCAATTCTGTGTCCTGCCTGCTAGATCCAGGTAAAACATAGCTTGGTACAAAAGTAATTGCAGTTTTTGCCATTACACCAACCTAATACATAGTCTTCTTTACTTTGGCTCAGTTCTATGAACCAGCACTTTTCATGGTATTATATATCAATGATGTTCATCAAATATGTGGGTGGTTAGATGAATGAAGGAATGCTTGGATTTATTTGCAACCCGGCCTATAAATACATACAGTATCTGTCAGATAATTTTTTTCCTAAGCTACAATCCCTCTTTACTTTAGAAATCTGGGGAATAGTTGAAACATAGATATTGGAATGACTTGAGGCTTGGGTTTAACACCCGCTCACCACTGCTAGCTTTGAGATCCTGAACAAGACCATCAATATCCGTGAATCTTGTTCTCTCTATTTTTAAAAAGCAAGATCATACATTTACTTTCTTCTGTTAAGACCAATAAATGAGATACTGTATATAACATACATTAGTTTTCTTTTCCTGGCTATTTGGCAGGATTTTTTTACACCTTGGTCTTAAAATTGGACTTTTGTTTGTTGGTGGTTTGACTTTATTTTTGTTTTCCCAAATCTAAGATTGTATTAAAGTACCTGATGCTTTTGTCTACACATAATATTGTCTTGCTATTTTTTTTTTCTAACACTGACCTCTGCTGGGGGCAGGAAGCCAGGCAAAGCACTGGAGTTGGGGAGTCGTCTTATCCTACACCTTAATATATATAACAACATACTGCCTTTTGGTATAATACGTCATGAATAAATTTGAAAATGAGATTTTATTTAAATTATTTTCCATTATCCGCATTGTAACATTCATTTTGTAAAAAATATTCCCACTTGTCACTGTTTATTTTTCTCTAAAATAAAACTGCAAAATTGGAAAGGTGGTTAAGCTATTTATTTTAAAGCTAAGACTCTCTCATCATTCATATCTTTCTCCAATTTCCATCATTCTGTGACTCAGGATCTTTCTCCTTATCACTTTAACACGGCACCCAGGCTTGGGGGCCGTGAAAAACCTCATCGCATCCTGGACAAGAGCATCCATATCTCTTAGCAGCAGAACTGAGATGGACGGTTCATTATCTGAGAAGGAGAGAGGAATGAGCACAACATTTAGAAAAGCTACTGTGGCAGACTCCGTGCAAATCAAAGATTTGTGGAAATGATCACATTTCTACCGCTCTCCTTCCCTCCACGGCACATTCTGCTCATTAATTCATTAATCTTTGTACCACCCCTGCAGTGAAGGTAACTATTATTAGCTTGGGTTTTTAGATGGAGAAATAGAACTAAAGTACAGTGAACTTCAGCAACTTGCCCAAGATCACAGTGGGAGATGTTGTTGGGAGTGGGATCTGAGCCCAGGCATTTTGTCTCCCAAGTGCCTGCTCCAACACGGAGAAATCCCCCACCTACCCTGTCCATTAGCATAATGGTTAGAGAAGCTGTCATCTTATTTCCTGGAGTTGCATTCACCTAAGCTGCTGAACTCTCCTGAACACACATACAGTTGAGTTGTTCTAACATTTACACTGCCAAACGTCTGCATAATTCCTCTCTTTTCCTTGTCTAACTGTCAGCAGCTGCCCTGCCTGACAGAATGCAGCCACTTGGTCAGGAAAATATAATTTTGAAAAGAAAAAAAAAAAAAGTACTGTTACTTTTCAGCCCGGTGCTATGAAAGAAGCATGATATTGTCACTTCGTGAAACAACTTCTGAAAGGAAAGGCATATCATATTATTTTTATGCACTGGCCCTCTCTGTGCATCCTATCCCGAGGCACAAATGACATTTTGGTTTATCACCACGATGCTGATGATGAAAATGATCTGACAGTCAAGATATTTGGCCTGATCAACTTGTAACCCTTGATTTGACTTCAGGATACCTATAGAGACATAGATCAGAGAGTAAACCACAGAGGGCTGAGGGCCTGCCATGTGCCTACCACTGTGCTGGGCTTATCGATTGTCACAAAGCTACAAGGTGGGTACTTCTGCTCTAGTTACATAACTGAAGAAATAGAAACCTTGAGAGGTGAGTTAGCCCCAGATTGCTCAGCTACCAGCTACAGCCAGGATTTGAACCCACTTCTATTTAAATCACTCTAAATCATCTTAAATATATATATTTTTTCATATTTTCATATATATTCATATTTCATATGTATTTTCATATATGTATGAAAATAAGCAATAAGCATGTATCAATGATATTTACTTTTATTTCAGCTGAACTCACCTAATAGAATCTTTATTCTGAAAGAGAGGGCCATTGCATTAGAAATTATTTGCTGGGCATGAGCAGATGGCTGTGCTGGGTTATTGGGATTTTGTGGATGTGTACATAGTTGATTATCAGGTCAGACTGTAATAACTGTTATTCTTGAGGTAGAAACGAAATGCACTAAAAGTGAGGTATCCCAGCCTAGGCTGCTGAGTAAATGAATCTAGAGGCTGGATATGTGGAGAGGAATTTAGTGTTTGGGTCTATTAGAATCAAGGTATCCAAGTAGACAAATGTGTATTCATTACCCACCAAGTGCCAAGCAATGTGACAGGTCATCTCTCCATTCAGAGATGTTGAAACAGCTCAGAAGGAGGACGTGAGTTGTTCAAGTCACTAAGCTAGCTAGTGACCAAGCTAAGGCTGAGTCCATGTTCTCCTGACTTCTCAGCATAATTGTCACTGTGTCTCATGGTTCTGTCCCCTACAACACACCTAAACTTTCTGCACATCTGCCAACCAATTAGAAACCTTTCTCCTTTCTCTATCTTTCCTCTTTGTTTCTCTGATAAGCATACTGTGAGAGGAAGGATAATTAGTCCTTCCTGGAAAATTGTTTTTAATTTCATATTTAAACTTGGCTGAAAAAGTTACTAAATGTAGTGATTTTCAGGATACTTATTTGGAAAACACATTCAGAAATATTTATACACCTATTGTACTATTTAGCATTTAGATATGAAACAAGCACCATTGTAACTGCAACTTCAGTTAAGAAAATACAGTAAGTCTTTTTCAGCACCTCAAAAGTTCCCAAGCCACTCTTTCCTTTCCTGATAAAGGTAACCACTATCCTGACATATCAAATAATTCCCCCTATTTTTTCTCACAAACCTAATGTTGAACAGACAACACACCAAAAAACTTGTACAATACAATTCTATTCATAAAAGTCAAAAGATAAAACTATCTGGTTTAGAAGCATATACAAGGGTGGCAAAACTACAAAGAAAAATAAGAAGTGATTTTTAAAATAATGTAAATCAAAACATGTCCTCTCTCTGCTATAGTTCATCAGCAACTTTTCTTTACCATAAAATAAAGTTCTATTTCCTTACTCTAACCCAGAAATGTGTGTGAAATCTGGCGCTGCCCACTTCTCTGACTTGACCTCAATGCATGCTCCCTCTCTAGCCTTTGCCTTCCAGAAACAACTTCAGACTGTTCCAAAAACAGAGCAAACTCACTGGGGCCTAGGGCCTTTCCCAGCCACATTCTGAGGACCTTCACATTGCTGGTACCTGTCACTCAGTTCTCAGTTTAATGTCTCTTCCTAAGAGGGGTCCTCTCCCTCCACCTCCCATCTAAATTACCATCTATTCACCTTCCTATATTTTCATCATAGCATTTATCATTACTTAATATTTTGTGTTTTGGTTTTTACCTATTTTTTGGATTATGTCTGTGTGACTCCACTAGAAAATAATTTTCATGAGAGAAGAACCACCTCTGTCTTGTCTGATGCTGTTTTCTTAGCAACAAAAACATTGCCTGACCCCTAGCAGATGCTGAATAATGCCAGTTGAGTGAATAGTCAAAGAATAAATCATCCCCTGCTTAGACTGCGATATGGTTAGGCTTTATGTCCCCACCCAAATCTCATCTTGAATTATAATCCCTGTAATCCCCATGATCTCCACATGTCAAGGGAGAGACCAGGTGGAGGTAATTGAATCACGGATGTTGTTTCCCCCATGCTATTCTCATTATAGTGGGTGAGTTCTCACAAGATCTGATGGTTTTATAAGGGGCTCTCCCCACTTCACTTGGCACTTCTCCTTCCTGCTGCTTTGTGAAGAAGGTAACTTGCCCCCACTTTGCCTTCCACCACGATTCTAAGTTTCCTGAGGCCTCCCCAGCCAGGCTGAACTGTGAGTCAATTAAACCTCTTTCCTTTATAAACTACCCAGTCTTGGACAGTTTTTTATAGCAGTGTAAAAATACACTAATACAGATGGGAATCAACCATAAAGATTACATACATGCCTCATTCAATTCTGAGCTTTGGGCTGAGAGTTGGCCAGTGAGAAGAACCAGCCAGATGAAGAGGACGAGGAACACTCTCTAACAAACTTTGCGCCAGAGGTGAGGCTAGAACATGAAATCTCGTCTTAGGATTCACAGGCAAGTAACGGATTCTACCTACTGTTTATAAGTCTCAACCCCACTCCCACCTTCTCGGTTATGGAAAGAAGCTTTTGATTATACTATCCTCTGCCCATTCTTTCTCTCCTCACACACCAGTAACAGGGAACAGGGGGAGCTAAGGAATAGAAAAGGAATGTGAGAACTCAGCCCAGGCGAGCTGGGACTTTTGAAGACTCATCCTTCTCTGTGTCTAGTCCTAACTCATGCTGCAGCCATCACCCAGCTGTGTTATCAATGGACCACAGGTCCCATTCAGGGTCAGGTGACCTTGTGAAGCAGAAATAATATGTCACAAAGATCAGTGTAATAAAAGATGCGTGCAAGGCTTGGCTGGCAAGCCAGCTTTTCTAAATAACATTCTGATTGCACTGGATGCCTCAGCAACCCCTCTATTCTTGCTGCCCAGGCACTCTGCAGCCAATATATGCACTGGATGATGAAAAGCCCAGGGACCCACTGGGCAAAAACCAAATCACATATCGGCAGCATCGGCATAAGAGCATATAAAGCAATCCTGTTAAATATTTAGATGTGTAGGGCCCCAGAGCATGACACACACTCAACTAAAAATGTACTTTTTTTTAAAACTAGGAAACTTCAGATTACAAACCACTATAATATTGTGCATTTTAAAGGAGAGTGAATCTAAGAAGGATTTGTTGCATATTGACCTATGAGATTTAAGTCATCGCCACCAAATCACACGCTGGTCTGGGACTGGGCTCATTGAATCACAGAATTAATCCCATACATTTACATTTTACTTTTTTTATTGCAAATCACTTTCACAAGCATTATGTTGTTTGATGCTTGAAACAAAAATCCATAGAGATAAGTTTATTAGCAAGTTTATTTGATCCTTTACTCAGGACTAGGCACCAGATTATGCACTAGGAAAGATACAAAGAATATTTCACAACTCGAGAAAGAGGACACATGTAGAAATAGATAGATGTTATCTCCTTGAGGGAAACTATAATGAAATGGGCATCAGGAGCATATCTAAGATAAAAGTAGAGTTTAACAGCAAGAACAAGCATTCATCCTATGCCTGTTATTATCAAGAAACAGTCCCAGGTTTTAGGCTTACAACTGACACCCTACTCTGACACCCTATATTTGTGCTCAGAGCACGAACGAAAAGATAGAACACTTCAACAACAGAATAATTATAAGTAAATTAATATAAATAAGGGCCCACTGAGAAATCCAAATTATGAACATGTAAACATTTGGAAGAAGATAGGCTAAATAGAAGAATTGTAGAAGAATTGGGTTGTGGGTTAATATTTGAAGGAAAGGTGATACAAGGATTAAAGTGTGAGTCTATGTTTTTGACAATGTATTAAGGTGTTTTATTAGTTGAGGGCTTACTTTTCACAAGGAGAACAATGTGAATTTTCAAGGATTACAAAGCTAACCAGTTAGAACCCAAATATATTGACTTCCCTGCTACAAAATGCTACCTCCAAATAAGTGACATGATCTGTTCATTCCAGAAATGATAGTCCCACTGACAAAGTAGGAAGCAGGAAATCTCCAAGGCAGGTAGGTGGGGATCCTGGATGAGGTATCTGAGCTGATTTAGAACATCAGTAGGAGTCAGCAAGAGAAGACACGGAATAAGGGTATTTCTGATGGAAGAAAGAAAAAAAAATGAAAGAAGAAAGTCTTCCATGTGTAAAGCAGGGTCCCTTCCTTTTGGTAGCAAGTACTATCCAGGCACTGAGCCCAGCAGGGTCTTCATCTCTCTGCCTTTGCAGTAAGGTAAGGAAGAAAGGTCACAATGCACAGCCCACCAGGAGTGAGCGCTGCAGGAATCCAGAAGCAAGTGTCAACACCAAGCAGAGGAAATTACAGCACAAGTCCTACCGTGGCCCTAGCCACAGGGGCGAGCCCTGAGGACTGTGCTTGTGACAAGATCCCAAGGATGCTGCAGCTGGGAGCAGAGCTGAGGCCTCTGTGAGGCTCCTGTCCTCACCAGTCAGAACTCCTTGGGAAGGCCAGACACACTGACCCCACTGTGTCCTCCAGGCCACACACCTGATCACCACTTACTTGGGTCCAGAAGATGCCGCTCTTCAGATTCTAGCCAAGGTCAAAAGAGAGGTTTAAGAATGTCTGGGAACTGACAGCAAATAATGAAGATGAACTTGATATAAAGCCTCAAGTTTAAGTACATTTCTTCAGCCTTCTGTATTTTTCCTTTATCCTCTTTAATTTTTTTGATGGTTCTTGAAGGTTTGGTCAAATAATTAAGGTTAAGTATATTAGGTTTCATTGAACCACTTTTGTTCAAAGTTAAAAAATGATAGTTATACTTCTTGAACTTCTCTTACTGAACTGGCTAAAGCAATGCTTTGAAGAAAAGGAATAGTCTGTAGCTATAGCTCACCATCAGGGACAATTATTCACTGAAACTTTCTTTGAAGAGAAACCCTCAGATGATCTCACCTCTTATGTTATTGATAAGACATTCAGAATTTTTAAAAAGTGAAGAACTCGTGTAAATAGATGCGACACTGTTATTTTCTTTCCCCCACTGTAATGTCAGAGAAACAGTTACTACATGGACACTAAGTGCAAAAGAAATAAAAATTAAGAAAAATCTGAGCAATCTATTCAGTCGAGCATCACTAAGTACATCAGAAGACAAGATCCGGGCACTAGATTCACCACATCTAAGTTGTGACTTTCTTAGAATCATCACTGTTAAATGTGGATAGCCCAATGGGAGGAGGTCAATATGAAACGTGTATGCATGATCAGAGTATGCTGAAGGTCTCCCACAACCACCAGTGTAGTTATTGCTAAGCTATTAAGCCAGGGCCCCAGTGTTAACAGAGCCCTGCCCAGACCCATACGGGAATGCCAACTGACCGAAAGATGGGCTAGGTTAGTTTAAGACAAAGAGAAAACCTAAAATTGTGTACCATTTTTACCTGCACAAAGAAGAACAACTTCTGAAATTGCCCTTGTAGAAAATAATGTAACCATTTCTTCAGACTGGCTTTTGTTTGTTTTTTTTCTGTCTGAGGTTTTTCTGTAAATGGATTATTCAGGCAAGTGAAAAAGCAAAATAAACAAATAAATAAATAAATAGACACTGCTACTGTTTTCAAATTACAGCAACTACCATGGCTGTTAGTAATCCTTGATCAGTGCTGCCACACTTCAGTAACAGTATCCCATATACTTCCTTCTTACCAGTAATCCTTAAAGTATGGGATGCATATATATGTATATATAATTTTTATCAGAACCTTCAAAACTGCATTTATGAGAGAAGAAATCTGCTATATGAATTTGAGGTTTAGTTCTCCTGGCAAAAACACAGGAAAAAAATAAATCCTAAAATACAATTGTGACAGTATTGTTAAAAATATTGAATCCAGTTGACGTCCTTTCTTCTGCCTTTTTTTTCCAAGCACTGGGATAGGATATGGCTGTTGAGTCTGTCAACTGGAAAATCCTTCCTAAAGGGCAAAATGCAACATTATGGATCACAGTCAACCAAAAGGGGAAAAATAAAGTAGAAAATTGTCCTCCAAGCTGATAAAAACCCACCTGCCTCCCGTAACAAGGCAGAGCCATTCTTCACCACCTCTCATCCTGAAGACATTTAGAGGGTCATAATTTTCAGTTCTTTTTTCTCTTATTCTTCTTTCTTTTTCTTGGTGGGAGGAGGCAGTTCTGAAAGAAGCTACTTGCTGAAGACTGAGAGAAGATGGCCTGAACTAATTCATCTTGTGACCTTTTAGTGCCTTCACACTAGGGTGATTTAATAGCACTTAATCTGTCAAAAATCTGAAGCTTTGTAATAACTGTATATTAAACCAGTTTTTATGGAGCATTAGTGAAAGTCCTTTCAGTTTACAAAGAAAGAGAGAAAGAAGAGAGAAAACTTGCAATGTTTGTCCTCATTAAACTTCCAGAGACTCCCTACTGTATTCTTGTGCCATGCAGTGACTGACCCACAAGGCAGTCTTGTCCCTTCATTGTAGGGTGCCACAAGGAGGGCTGGACCATAAATGGCCGGACCAGAGTAATGTAGTCTGGGTCATGCTGCTGATTCTGAAAATGGATTTCTTATTAAGAGCCACTGAGAAGAGGCATGGGCAAACTCCACATCATTGGGCCTTGTGACTGTTTTTGATCCAGAGTACTTTGCTGCAAACTGAAAGGTGTTGTGATTGGTTTGTCTTGGTGTGTGGCTTTTTCCAAAATTAACAACCAGTTCCCCAACACCAATTGGGTGTCCAATAAATCAATTTAATTCTGACGTTATCTAATGTCAGATAATGTCAGTTATTGTTAGATCCCACAAGTTTAAGAGAGAAGTCCCACAACAATGCCCTTCCTGCCAGCCACAAGCCCAGGTGACCAATACTTTCCCCCAGCTGACTACAAATTTGGGGGTTCCCATGATCCTTCCACAGGTTCAGTAGTTCGCTATTGACTCACAGAATTCGCGGAAGTGCTTTACTTATGTTTACTGGTTTATTATAAAGGACACAATTCAGAAACAACCAAATGGAAAGACACAAAGGGCAAAATATAGGGCTGGGGTGCACAGAGCTGCCATTCCCTCTCTAGGTATGCCACCCTCTCAGCACCTCAATATGTTCACCAACCTAGAAACTCCTTAAATTCCATTGTTAAGAGTTTTTATAACTCAATCTCCAGCTCCCTTCTTCTCTCTGGAGGTCAGGGCATGAAGCTGAAATTTCCCAAACTCTAATCACCTGTTTGGTGTTTCTGGTGACCAGAACCATCCTGAAGCTATATAGCAGCACCTCCCTCAACCCCACCACCTGACTCGACTCAGGAGTATAAACTCACATGTAGTAAAAAGGATTAGAGGTTGGGAAATAAAATAAAATAAATATTTTATTTTACCACAGTCTGTGCAGTCTGAAAAAGCCAGGTTAGAAATGTTATCTTGAATGGGCCTAAAATTTTACTTCTTAAAATAGTGCACTTAAATCCACCTGCTGTTCATGCTCCTGTTTGTCTCCTTGCCATTAAGCCAGATCCTTTTTTTCCGTATCTGTTTAACACCATCTCCTTATCAACCATCCCCTGGTGTTCAGTTTCAGCTCACCTTTCACCCAAGCCTTCTTTTCCTGACCTCCCAAACCTTACCACCTTTACCTCCCTTCCCCTTTTCTGAGTTCCTGTGTTACCTGGAATCTGTGACATAAGCTTCATTCATGTTGGATTGTCCCGATTGAATCATAACTTCTGTCTTGTTTGATGTCAAATTAGTAATAGATGGCACATTTAAGTCAGAATAAATTGAGGAAGATTTAATAGAAGAATTATTTTCAAAAGTGGTGATCAGGTACGAGAAAACCAAAAGGACACCAAGGCTAGCAATGGTCCTGTTACCATTCCTAGGCCTGAAGAGATGGAGGAAGGAGCTAGTGCCAGACCTGGACAAAGAGAGTTGTACAGAGATGGACTCCTTTAAAGGAGCTGTGATTTCTGCTAGAGAAATGGAATTAACCCCAGGTAATACCACAAAAGGGGATGAGGGAATGATGATCTCAAACCCATTCTCTAACTTCTCACTAGGGCTTGCCATTGGCTGAATCACACATGGAACCATGGGCAAGTAAGCCCACTGATGAGTTCGTAGAGGTCAGCCCCTAGGACAGAGAGAAGGCAGAGAGCAGCTCTGGAAGTACAGTATCACAGAGAATAGTTTAATAAACAATCTCTGAGGCATGGATCCAGAGGCCTACAGAAACTTCCCAAATCCAGGTAGACTCTCTTCTATGGTTGTCATGCCCCAGTGCATCTTTACCTTAAAGAAGCACAGGATACCTTAAAGAAGCACAGCAGAAGTTCCCCTAGCAACACCATATTTTGATATGACTCTCTTTCATTTTTCTATTTTTAGGGAAAGGGTCTTGCTCTTTTCCCTAGGCTGGGATTTTAGGTATGTGCCACCACATCCAGCCATTTCTAAAGAATTTTTGTAGAGATGGGGGTCTCACTAAGTTGCCCAGGCTGATCTCAAACTCCTGACCTCAAGTGATCCTCCCATCTTGGCCTCCCAAATGATCTCTTCATTGACTGACATTTAGCAAAAAGAGCAAAAGGAACTAACGGTCTATCAAGGATTTAAAGTAGCAAACACAAAGGCCAGGGAACAATACTCTGCATGTCTTCTATCTTTAAGATGCTCTTTCTCTTAGTTTCCATAAAGCTGCCTTCCATTTTTTCTCCTTCCTCACTGCAACTCCTGGGCTCTTC
The DNA here is from genome assembly GCF_006542625.1 of Nomascus leucogenys. Taxonomy (NCBI): domain Eukaryota; kingdom Metazoa; phylum Chordata; class Mammalia; order Primates; family Hylobatidae; genus Nomascus; species Nomascus leucogenys. The sequence continues at coordinate 38,280,855 of NC_044384.1, read as the reverse complement.
TGCTAGTTCCTTCTCCTTCATGCATTCTCTTTGGGCTCTGCTGGCTTTTGTTGTTGTTGTTTTGTTTTTTTATTCTACACCTTTTTTTTCCTTTGTTTTTGGAGACAGAGTCTCACACCCATCACCCAGGCTATAGTGCAGTGGCACAATCATGTCTCACTGCAGCTTCTATCTCCCAGGCTCAAGTAATCCTCCCACCTCAGCCTCCAGAGTAGCTGGAACTACAGTTGTGTGCCACCATGCCCTGCTAATGTTTTGTATTTTTTGCAGAAATTGGGTTTCATTGTATTGTCCAGGCTGGTCTCAAACTCCTGGGCTCAAGGGATCCTCCCACCTCGACTTCCCAAAGTGCTGGGATTACAGACTTGAGCTACTGTACCATGCTACACTTTCTTACTAAAAGAGCACTTAGTTGTCATGACTTTAATACAATGGATATGCTTATACCATGGAAAATTTTTAAATCTCAAATCAGACTTTTTGGTAAATTTGAAGCAAGTATATAAAGCTCCTGACATAGTAGCTCTTGTTGAACGTCTCACGTATATCTCAGGACTCATCTTTGCAAATAAACTGATTCTTCATTTTTTCCTATCTCATTTAACAGTAACTCTAGCCAGGGAGCTGTCCAAGCCAGAAGCAGGGGTCATATTGTCTCCTTCCTCCTCTATCTCCCACGTGGAAACTATGCCAAATTCTGCAAACTGTCCCTTGCCCAGAGGATACATATTTTTTTCTATTCCAACACAGCCATTTTCTCATCCAAACAACCACCATCTCTACTGAACTACCAACTGACCTATCTTTCTGCTTATTCTCTTTGTTTTCTGCAAATTACTATCCTCACTGCTGGCAAAATGTGCATGTTAAAGGGCTAATCCAATTCTGTATTCTTCTTAAAGCCCTTTACTGGCTTCCCCATGCACTCGGAATCAAATCCAAATTCCTTCCTCTGGTCTGCAAGACCCTACATAATCCATGATCAGCCTCTGCCTTTCTCTCCAGACTAACCAGCCTGATTGGCTCCCTAACACTCTACTCTTCTCTCACTCTTTGACCTACCAAACTCATTCCTCTCAGAGAGCCTTCATTATAGGTGCTGAATGTTCTTCCTGAAGAACATTATAGGTTGCAGTTCAATGTTACCTCTTCAGAAAATACATTTACTGATTGTATCATGTAAAATAAATCTCCATCCTGTTGACTCTTAAATCTCCTACATGAGAAAATGGCTGTTTTGGAATAGAGAAAATTATGTATCTTCTGGGCAAGGGAGAGTTTGCAGGATTTGGCAGAATTTACAGGTGAAGGATAAAGAGGAGGAAGGGGACAATATGACCCCTGCTTCTGACTTGGAAAATTCCCTGGCTAGAGCTACGTTAAATGAGTTAGGAAAAAAATGAAGAAGTAGCTTATTTGCAAAAATGAGTTCTGAGATGTATGTGAGACAATCAACAAGAGCTACTAGGTAGGTCAGTTTCATTCTTTCAGAGCCTTATCACTAACTGAAATTATATAATTATCTGTTAATAATCTTCTCCACTAGAATGAGAATCCCTAGAAATAATCAGTCTTCACTGCCTAAGTAAAGGCTGGTGCATAATAGTTCCTGAATAAATAAATATGTTTTATTCTGAAATTAGTAAATGAATGAATAAAGCAAGTCAGGAATAAAAGGAAGTTCTTTCTCTCTCTAGTACTTCTTTAATTCAATTAATTAAGCACCTATCTATAATAACTTAATATATTAGTTGCTCATATAAAATATTTATTTTTCCAAAATACAATGAAAGATTTTGAAGGCTGGAGAATGTTTTATATAAATTTCAGTCCTCATGGCTTTCAGCACATTATTTGCAGCCTAAGTGTTGCTGAGTAAATATTTGTTGAATGAATAAGTGGAAGAATCAAATGGGAGGGAATGAAGGAACAAAGTACCTTTCTTTTCATATGATAACAAACTCAGCATCCAAAATAAACAGCTCTAGCCAACAGCAGCTTGAACACATCTGCTCATGGCTACTACCTTCTTCTTCGTGCTTAATATTCTCCCCCGGTGTTCCTTATTTCTTTATCGTTTTAGCCTTTGCACAAAATCCAAAGAAACAAAGAGGCACAACTTAAGGCCTCAGAGAAGCTTGGTTAAAGGGTGAGAAACAGAGGTAAGTGGTGGATATGATTTAAGACAGGTACTTCAGACTCCATAAATTTTCTCAGTCAGCATTAGAGCTGTTTAATATTTTATACAGCATTACTTGCCTAGGTGTGACATCCAGAAAACCTCATAAATGTATAAGCTTTCTCTTTTGATTTGTTTTTTTCTCCTGGCATTAGGGATGATTTTTGCCCATACTGCCTAAATTCTCCTCCTTCCCTTTTTACTTGTTTGCCTCAATTATAAATATCTGCAGTTTTCTTTGATTACAGTTAAGAAAAAGATTCTAGATCATTATTTTTATTAATTTAAATAAAACATGAAGATTACAACAGAGATAATTGCTTTATGCCACATGAACATGGGAAGTCTGATGAGTCCTGCATTCATTTAGTCATCCCTCAGTCAGGATCTACTGTATTAAGTGTGTTGAAATAGAAACAGAGATTAATAAAAACAGGTCTATCTCACTTTCTTCTCATGACATAGGTGTTGGACAAAGATTTCAAACTGGATTTTAACACAACATCAAAGTCCAATTTGTAAAATTAAGACTTTCTTTTTCCCATAACCAACCCATATTCAACTCTATCCTATGTTTCATACTGGTTTCTTACTAAGTGCATGGAGTGTGTGTATACGGTAAGTGTACGTGTGTGTGTGTGTCTGTGTGTGTGTGAGAGAGAGAGAGAAAGAAAGAGAGAGAGAGAGAGACAGTTCTGCTTCCTACTGGACTTTAAGTTCCATTGAAAGAAGAGGTAATTCCTGCACATTTTACATACCTCCTGCATGCCTCCCAAATACAGTTTGGATATATAGCAGGCACAAATAATCAAATAATTCGGTAACATTTCGTTACATTTATATATTTTTGCAACTCAATTCAATTTGGCTTCAAGCTTTCATTTGCCAAGTTTGGTGAGCTCCATTAGCAGCCATGTTCTATGCATCAATTTTACTCTCTGAGGTCTTTATAGGACCATGGGGATTACAAAGTTTTGGAAATGGGGGAAATGCTCTGGTCATCAACCTAAGCTCTCAGTACTCACTGAAGGTTCTGTTGCTAGCTGGAACCCTCACCGCAAGGCTGGCTATAGGCCCCCTTCTACTGTTCTAATAATTCTAGTACTTGTGATCGTGCTCCATATGCATTCATCAGACCCAAGCATTTCCCATCCGATAACCTGCTCCACCCTGTAAATGCTGCATGTAAGCAGGACAAATGCCTCTAGTAAAACAAATAAATCCCAGTTTTTTTTTCTCAGTCTTAAGAAAGTCATACTCTCCTCTGATACTCCAACATCTCCTCAGTAATCCAATCCCTACTTATTCGTTCCAAAAATTATCTAACTGTTGGTTCTCAACCTTATCAAACCCAACACATCTATTTATAAAAAATAATACATTTGTAACAAATATTTTATAATGCATCATTTTTATACTGAAATAAAATTTATAGCCTTCTTGTTTATGTGATTTCACATAAACCAGTAATAAAATTAATAATTCAAAGATTTGCATTGACAAAAGGTTAGACTTGGTTGGATAGAGATTTAGAGAAATGAAAGATAACTCAGGATAAAATACCTTGATTATAGTCAACTGTGGTGAAAAGATGGAAATGTAGCATGGAAAATAAAAGACATAGAAGACACAGTGATAGGCAGGCATGCTTTCAACTTCAGTCCTGGAAGAAGAGAAATAATATTGACAAGAAGCAACATTTGTGGAGAAAATAGCTGAGAATTTTCTAATACTGAAAAACACACAAAAAAACACATCACATAAAATTCAACAACTGCTACAAACCTCAATAAGGATAAGTAAAAGAAATAAACCCTAAAAACATCATAGTAAACTGTTAAAGAAATAAAAAAAAGAAAAAGAAAAATCTTAAAAACATCTAGCCAAACAAACTCTATTACCTTCAAAGGAGCAACAGCTGATCTCTCTCCCGCTCAGAGAAAAGTCAAAAGAGAGTGAAATGATATCTTTGAGGTGGTGAAACAAATCCTAATAATTCATAATTCTATATCCATTGAGGAAAAAATAATGCCCCAGAAATGATGCCCAAGTAAATAAATTTTCAGAGAACCAATAGCTAAAAGAGTTTGTCACTGGCAGTCTCCTCATAAATAAAATATTAAAAGCAGAATGAAAATAATCCAACTTACAAGAAAAAGTGCAAAACATCAGACAGCTTAAATATATGGGAAATATGGGAAATATACGTAATATATATATAAAATTTCTTTTCTGTATGTGTATACATGTATATATATATATTTGTATAATATGTATTGTACATAATATACAGTGTGTAGGTCTTGGGTTGATGACCAGAACATTTCCCTCATTTATTAGACTTTGTAACACCCGGTTCTATCAGGACCTCAGAGAGTAAAACTGATGCATAGAACATGGCTGTTAATGGATCTCACCAAACTTGGCAAATGAAAGCTTGCAGTCAAATTGACTTGAGTTGCAAATATACATATATATATTTGCACACACACATACACATATGTACGTGTACATTTATCTGTGTGTATGTACATATATACATATATACACATGTATGTGTATATATGCATAAATACATGTACATATACATACATAAATACATATGTGTACACATATATACACATGTATACATATATACACATGGATACACACATATGTATGCACACATATATGCATCTATACATATGCATACACATCTATACATACATGTATGCATATATACATATATACATAGATGTATACATATATACACACATATACACATATAGGTATATATGTATACATATATATGTATACACACAGAGAGAAATGTACAAGTATATATATGTATACACATGTATGTACATATGTACATTACACACACACAAAGAGAGAGAGAAATATAAGACAGAAATGTTGGTAGCTGTATGAGAAATGTATGAGAGAAATGTTGGTAACTGCCATCAGGGTCAAGAAAGACCTAGAAATCAAGAACTCAAAGGGCTTCTTACTTGTCTTGCAAAATGAATAAGAAAATTTGATTTTCATTTTTTTAGTTGATAATTACACAACAAGAAAGAGAAAGACAGAGAGAGAGAGAAATCACTTAATTTCTTATAAAGTTTCACAAATGATGGTTAAACACATACATAAAAGAAAGCATTACTCTTGCATTCAAAGAGACTCAAGTCTGGAAGCAATAAATCACAGCCAAAAATCACTGAAATAGAATAGAGAACAAGGGCCATACGAAGGTAATGAAAACAATTGCAAGTGAGATTAAAAAAAAAGGTCACTCTTATTTTTTGTAATATATATACTCCCTGATTAGTCATAAGTATTTTTTAAATGTCACAAAAATGTTTCTAATACAATGTGAGAGACTACAGTCAATGCTTCACGTTCTGAAATTGGAAAATAATTGTGCACTGGTATCCTAACTATATAATTTTTACTTAAAACTTTATGCCACAAAGTTTCTTAGTATAAGGTTTGTTAAAATGGAGATCTTAGGTGCTATACAGAGATTCTGATTTGATTAATCTGGAGACTTATGCAGAAGTCTTCATTTTATAAGGGCAACCGAGAATTTTGATGCAGGCAAAACTTACGACTATGCCTTTAGAAAGGCTTTTCTGAAGATACTTAGCACATTTATTCTGATAAGATGTATTTCCTAATTTAAATCAACAGCGGTGGCTCCTCTCAAAAAAGCCAAGTATGTGGAGTGTAGAGAGAATCATCTATAGAGAATGGCTTACTTTAAGAAGAGAGGTGTGCATCTTCAGCCCTAACCTGGTGACATGCTAGGCTCACTCTAGCATTGCTGAAGAGAAGAGTAAAAGGAGTCTACTTAGGGAATCAGTTCCTGGAGAGCTTCACATGTTGGGGCCTGTGAATATGGAAAGCTGTGCCTTCTTTTTGTATGATGGAGTTTTCCTCTTGTTCCCCAGTCTGGAGTGCAATGGCACGATCTTAGCTCACTGCATCCTAAGCCTCCTGGGTTCAAGTGATTCTCCTGCCTCAGCCTCCCTAGTAGCTGGGATTACAACCTATGCCTCCTTTTCTGCAGCAATCTGAAGATGGGAAAAACAGGGTGGACGGTGCCATTCCAGTTTCCATTTGCCTGTAATGCATTCAAAAGAATTCCTCTGTGGTTCCTGGAGCTGATTCTAAAGGGAGGCAGATCTTATAAAACAAAAAGTTGGGAGCGGTGGGGCTGCCCAGGGAGCTATAGGCCAACCAAAACTAAGACCCAGCAGGAGTGCTACTGGGGACATGGATCGTTGTCATAATAAAGTAAAAACAAGATAATACTCTGTGATACAGATTCAGTAATAGGGAGGTCTAGGGTGAACTGGACCCTGCACCAAGGAAACTCATACACCATCTGTGCATAAGTCTCCTCACTGGCAGAGACAAACAGCTACTTACAGACACAGAACAAACTATAGAGAGACTGCTGTGATCTCCACACCTCTGAGTATGTGACCAACTTTGAAAGATCTCACCCTCTCCATTCCCTTTACCCAGGTCCCATTCCAAAAAGAGGTAGACCCAGAGCTGGTCAAGAAATGAAATTGGAGACCATGCTCAGAAGGAAAGTCCCTCAGAGCCACAGTTCAAGTCTCTACTAACTGGAAGGTGGGGGAAAAAAAGTCAAGACTGTGGATTAAAGCTGCTCTGATTTAATTTTAATAACAAAGTGACCATGAAGTTTTGGAATCTGCTTCCCAGCGGGAAGGGAGTTGAAACAGAGAAGAGTTGAAAGAAGTACAAGTTGGGTACCACTCAAGTGAAAATTCAAAATCTGAAATGCTCCAAAATCTGAAACATTTTGAGTGCCAACAAGACACTCAAAGGAGATACTCAGTGAGGCATTTCAAATTTCTGATGTTTGGATTATCGGATTAGAAGGCTCAACCAGTAGGTATAATACAAATATTCCAAAATACAAAAAAAAAGCAAAATTCTAAACATTTTTGGTTCCAAGCATTTCAGATGAAGGATATTCAACTGGCATTTGGAAAAACAAAGCCTATTTAGTATTTGAAACTCCACTGAGCTGAGACCCCTCAATATATTGGTTCATAGCTATTCAGTAGCAGAAGTGCGACTTAAAACTGACCTGAATCCCTCCCTCCAAGTGTCTGGACACTTCCAGGTCTCACTTTCTTCTCAGGCCTGAGTAATTCCTCTTATACTCATACCCCTTGTGATTTCAAGAAAAACTGTGTCTTCAGGGGGTCCTGAGTGGAACATGCCTTTTCTTTTGTTTTCATCCTTGTTATCTGAGAAAGATCTTGAGCATAAATTTCAAGAAAACAACAGAGTCCATGAATTGGCAAAGTCTTGAAACACCACTGATTGCAACTGATACCAATTTGGAGCCATGGGATCACCAGATGACTGATCTCGGCCTTTCCAACACAGGCAAGGTTGGGCTGGGACTGGCTGTCCATCAATCTGGCTTTCTTTTATTTTTTTTATTTTTATTTTATTTTTTATTATTATATTTTAGGTTTTAGGGTACATGTTCACAATGTGCAGGTTTGTTACATATGTATCCATGTGCCATGTTGGTTTGCTGCACCCATTAACTCATCATTTAGCATTAGGTATATCTCCTAATGCTGTCCCTCCCCCCTCCCCCCACCCCACAACAGTCCCCAGAGTGTGATGTTCCCCTTCCTGTGTCCATGAGTTCTCATTGTTCAGTTCCCACCTATGAGTGAGAACATGCGGTGTTTGGTTTTTTGTCCTTGCGATAGTTTACTGAGAATGATGTTTTCCAGTTTCATCCATGTCCCTACAAAGGACATGAACTCATCATTTTTTATGGCTGCATAGTATTCCATGGTGTTAGAATGGCCATCATGAAAAAGTCAGGAAACAACAGGTGCTGGCTTTCTTTTCTCCTGCACTTCTTGGAGTGCCAAGAGCTGCCTTGCAGGTGGGGAGCAATTGCATTACCATAAGCCTCCAATTAGAGAGCCTCCCTGGCAGGGCGATCTGATCCCTTTCAAGAGCTACTGATGATGGCCAAGTTTTGCCACCGATCTGCATATTCACTTGCTCAGAAGACACAACAAGTAGTAGAAAAGAGATACAGGAAAGGCATTCTGCTGAATGAATTTGGTACCCAAGGGGTTGCTCACAGACCTAGCTCCTAGGTATGGAGAGGATTAGAAATTAGTAAGCAGATCACTGTCCACTTTTAATGAGAAGACACTAATTCTCCCCTTTCTGAAACTGCTTTGACTTAGGGATACTCGGAATCATCTGGGACATTTTTAGTTCAGTTGTTCCTAAGAAACTACCTGGAAGATCAGTGGGAGGACATCCTAACCCCTAGATAAATAATCATACTTCTCTATTCATCATTTTCATAATACATAAAAAGCGAATACTGGTAATGTAGTCTCTACTGAAATAACAATAAGATCAGCATTTATTGAAAATTAAATAGGTTTCTCTTCCAGTTCCAGGTATTTTATTCTAAAACTTAGATTCTAGTATATCATAAACAAGAGTTCATGTATAAATGTCTAAACACCCACATGTCTACACACACTTTAATAAATACATACGTGCTTTATTACATATTGCTCATTTATCACCTCATGTGTTTCAGTGCAGTACATGAAATACATATGAAGTGATGAATGAGGAATAACCCTTAATGTATATCACAGTAAGTAACAAATCATCCAAATTCAGATCAAATAGTAGAAACTGGTACGTGTAAAGGTCAATGACAACATTTTCTATTTTATTTCATTAAGTCCAAACATACCTGATGCAATAGTTAATCTAGAATAGTCAAGAACTTATCAAATCCCAGCCTTTAATAAATGTGTGCTTGAATGACATAAATCTTCCATGAGCCCAGGGTCACTTTGATCCTTTTAGTGGCTCGTAAAGCAGCGTGTATCCTCGTGCAGACAAAGGAGGCAGCTACCAAGTCAGAGGAGAGAGCTGCAGAGGGGTCTTTGAAGGGAAGAAAGGGATTTGGTTGATTCTCAGATTGCCTGCAATACTGAGACTGCAGTTTTCTACACTCGGTTTGGAAGAGAAAGACAATGAAAACTGGAAATTTTATAATTTGAACTCATCTTCTAATCCTTCCCCATTGCTATCTACAGGTTGGGGGTATGACATTTAATGTTCAGTGTGGTGCTCTGATGCAATCAAATTCATTGAATGGAGCTTAAGTGCCCCCTGAAAGATCGTCAACCTAAGGTCAGAAACTGAATGGTCAACACAAAGGACTGTTGAGGGGAAACATATGGCCTAAGCTATTTGGAAAGTGTTTTAGCAAAAAATGGTTTTCTCATTCATTTGCTGGTAACTAATTTGTTTGATACTTTTTTATTTCTAAAACTTGAGGTGGGTACAGTTGGTTTTGTATATATGTATATATATATATACACACATATATATATGAATAAATGGTACTTTTACATTAAGGGCTGGTTCAGAGCTGAGCTGCCAGTTATCTGAGTAGATTGTGACACAGGCCAGTTAAGCAAAGGTCTAAACTGTCATAAAGGCTGCTGGGAGCCACACTCTCCTTGCTTACATGTAAATATAAGGAAAACAAGCCATTTTTGCTTCCCAGAGTCCAGTGGAGGAATGATGAGATAGTGAATTTTAAAAGCCTTTTGGTGTTTTATAGTAAAGACAGTTTATGAGGCCAGGGAATAAATATTATTGTTCTTCTTATTCTGATGCCTACTGAGTAACATAGCCTTGCTGAAGGCGTGTTCTCTTAGTAAACTCCCTCTGGAGATTCCACCAAGGGTCTGATAGGTGAAAGGCCAGACTTTTCATCAGATAACCTCTGAGCAAGGTTGGAAAATATGTTTTTAATAAGATGAGCCTTTTCCAGTCTAAGTTTTCAGTGTGTTGACGTAGTTTCTCATATTGCAATTTCAGAATAAGTGCTTCTGGCAGGGCTGTAGCCAGCAAGTCTCCCTCTACTAATCTGGAAGTGGAACAGTGCAGCATATCATCACAAAGGCAGGATTCCTTCAGTCAAGGCAGGGTGAGGTATCTAATGCTTCTGGCGAACCCACTACCAGGCAAGACAAATTTGCTGTTATGAACTTTTCTAAAACTGAATAGAAGTTGTCATTTATGTTTGTTTCTATTCATTGATTTAACCATAATTTTTAAAAATATGATTATTTCAACAATTAAATGGTTCCTGTCACCATTGCCTCATGTAAGAACTAACATACAAACATGGAAAGAGATGAAGAGAGAGTCTCTATGTGGCATATACCTGGTTAGAAAAAGTAATATGCTCATAAAGCATGTTTCATAAAATATCTAGAAAGGGGGAACTCTATGAATCCATGCATTCACTGTATGCATTTTAAATTTTTATTGTAAAAATAAATATCCCAATAAGTGTATAAGATTTATCAATAATCAATGATTTATCACAAAATTAATGTGTTACCACCTCCTAGGTAAAGAAAGCCCTCTCTGACCCCTTCCAACCATTACCCTCCTCTTCTAGTAACCACTAGCCTGGTTTAAAAGTAATCATATTAGTGTATTTTTTTCTAGTATTTTTCCCAAGCATGCATCTCTGAATACTATGATTTGGGTTCATTTGAGTTTTGAATTTCATGTAAATGAAATTATTCTGTATGCATGGAATGCCTGTGTAAGTTCCCTTCACCACTCTGTCTTCAGTACTTCCAGAAGCCAAAGGGATACAACACAGCTCAAAATTTCAGGCATACCAGAATAGATGTTTGCCATAAATCACATTATTAGCATCAACAACATGGTGTAGCCTGAAGTCTCACATATACAAAACACTCTTATCACACAGGTGGGGGTAAATCGAGTTAAATCTAAGGTCTTTGCACTTTCTGGGAAAATGGTAAATTAAAAAATTAAAGATTTGGATAATTTCACTCCACAGATCCCTGAAACACCATTGCAATGAGAAAGACAGATACTTTGGTACTGTTTAGGGAGGTTGTGGCCAGGAGGCATTCTTACTTCAGTAGGGTGGTCTGTAAAAAATGGAGAGAGAGGGGCAGAAAGCGTACTGGTGGATGCCTATTTCTGTAGTCCAGGCAAGCCAATCCTTCCAGTTGGCTCATATTTTGGGTTTGGAATTCTGACTTCTGGGTAAAAATATCAGGACACAGTCAGTATGTGTTCTTGCAGTGTGTATCTGTGTGAGAGTGTTGGAGCAGAGAGCATGAAGGGGGTGGGGGTTAAGAGATATACATGGCTGCTGTCCAGCAGATGAGGATACCCAGAGGTCATCCTCTGAATCTATGAGCAAGGATAAAAGAGTTGACAAAGAACTCAACAGAATTTCCAGCCCTATGCACCTAAATCATTGCTTCCTGCTGGAAGTTGTAGAATATCAGGATAAACATTATGAAGTAAATATTTCGCACAATGGGGAGGGAATTAGCTGTGCAATTCCCATTAACGCTAATGAGACTTTGGTGGTTAATTTCCCATGCCTTGTGCTGAATATTTGCCCCAATTAGTTATGTCAAGCTTGTGCCACACTCCAACCAAGTTTTCACTTTTGGGGAGGGGTGCCAAGGGGAGTGGGTAATTGTCCTCATCATTTCTTTTAAGTTCAGATGGTGAAGGCAAGGCAGGAGTCATCTAATCATATTGTTTGCTTCTTTGGATGAAAACCCTCTGAGATGCTAGCATTTTGCCAAAACTTGCAAAATGCACAACCCCTTGGAAATCATTGTTTTCATTAGTAAGCTACCTGCTGGGGCATTCTCTTATAGGAGACGGGTTTATTTTAGTTTATTTATTTTACTCCAAAGAATAATTTCATCTCTATTCTCATTAGATCTACAGTTTGGTTTAACATCCCTATTACTTCCATGATGATGCTCCAGATAATAGGAAATTAGAGAAGATGTAGGAGTGATTTTTACAAGAATACAATCAGATGGATCAGTTCATAATAAGCTTTTATTCTGTGTACAAAATTGGGTTTTCTTTTTTGTTCCAAATAAATGTGTGTATCCCTCATTTAAGGTACCTCTCTCACACCTGCCTTCTATACTACATATATTTCTCGTATTTCACCTACTGAAGTGTAAACTCCTGAAGAGTTGGAAGTGTTTTGTGTGCCTTCACTTCCCCTACTAATATCAAGCAAAGCATTAGACACTTAGTTTATATTTACTAATGAATGAAAATATATACATAAATAACAGATATAAGTATGGAGTAGTATCAGATAGTGTCAAATATCCAATAGAAATTCTCTTTACATCAAATCTTAGAGTACATGTAGCCACATTATATACATTTTCACAATTCCAAAAGATATGTTCTTATGAAAGTTGACCTGGGAGTAATTTGTTAAAAAGGAAATAAGAGTGTGTTTGAAATAAAAATCGGAGTCAGAAATGAGGGTGGAAAGAAGAGACATTTTTGCAGTAAGCTTTTGGGAAAGATATATGGAAATGAGGAGAAATCGAATTCAACCTTTAAGCTGGATTCAGATGGCTTTTGTGGAGTGAGGAGAGGCTAGCTTATCTATAGGCTACAATGGCACAATGCCACAACAGCAGGTCTTCTGTAACAAAGAGAGTGAGGACTATATAGCTCTGGGTTTTGAGGAAACGAGTTGATGAATATAAACTCAAAGAGGCTGCCTTGAGGCTTTTTATATATCAAACCTCCCTGTTAACCCTCATAGTTCTTCTGTGGGAGGGAAGTAGGACTTGGTAGACATAAGAGAAAAACTTCTGGTCAAGAATCAGAAAGGAACTTTTAAATTTTAATTAAAAAACATATGCAGGCAGAAAACTACAAACGATTCCTCTTTATGCATATTATCTGTAACAAAACAAAACACCCTTTAAGTGTTCCATTGAAACCTGAGAAAAGTAAATCCCAAAACAATATTAATGAGTAAAAGAAAATAAAACTAATAGTACAATATCTCATCTTATAAATGTAAGCTATTTGAAATGTCATGAATGCAGTCTTTAGTCTTTACTCAGTAGATGCTCAATATATATGGACTGAATAAATGAATAGATTGTTCCAAAGCATTACCACCCCTACACTGGTCTTGGAAGATATTAGATTTTCTGTCCTTCAAAAGTAGGTTAAGAAAACTACTCTTCCTAAGAAGCAGCTTCTGACCACCAGGAAAGAAGTATATCCATGTCCTAGCCATCGGACTTTCCTTTTTATATCATTGTGCATAAAATAATCTCAATGTTTCCTGTGCGCCAAGCAATACTGTAAACATCTTATGTGTATTCATTCATTTAATCCTCCCAATCACCCTACGATGCTAATATTAATATTACCATTATTTTACAATTGTAGAAAATAAGGCATAGAGAGTCTTGATAACATCCCCAATGTCACTAGTCACTAAAAGGACCAGGATTTGAACCCCAGAAGCCTGGTTCCACACCTTGCTCACATTCTTTCCCTTTTTTTCTTTCTTTTGTTTTTCTTTCTTTTTCCTTCTTTTTTTCCACGAGAAAACATCTGTAATTTCTTTTTTCCTTCCCTTCCTTCCTTCTTTTCCTTCCTCCCTGTGTCCCTCCTTGACTCTCTTTCTCTCTTTCTCTTTCTTTCTCTCTCTCTTTCTTTCTTTCCTCTTTCTTTCTCTTCCTTCCTTACTTCTTTTTCTTCCTTTCTTCCTTTCTTTCTTTCTTCTTTCTTTCTTTCTTTCTTTCATCTCTTTCTTTCTAACTTCATTGAGATGTAATTCACACACTGCTCTGGGTTTCATTGTGCCTTCCTCCCCAATTCATGTGTTGAAGTTCTAACCCCCAGTACCTTAGAATGTGAGCATATTTGGAGACAAGGTATTTGCTGAGGTGATTAAGTTAAAACCTAGGTCATTAGGGACAGCCAAAATTCAATATGACTAGTGTCCTTATAAGAAGAAGAGAGGCCGGGCGTGGTGGTTCACACCTGTAATCCCAGCACTTTGAGAGGCCAAGGCAGGCAGATCACGATGTCAGGAGATCGAGACCATTCTGGCTAACATGGTGAAACCCGGTCTCTACTAAAAATACAAAAAATTACCTGGGCATGCTGGCACCTACATGTAGCCCCAGCTACTCAGGAGGCTGAGGCAGGAGAATCACTTGAACCCAGGAGGCAGAGGTTGCAGTGAGCCAAGTTTGCACCACTGCACTCCAGCCTGGGCAACAGAGCAAGACTCTATCTAAAAAATAAAAATAAAAAAATAAAAAAAAATAAAAAAAACAGGTGCTGGAGAGGATGTGGAGAAATAGGAACACTTTTACACTGTTGGTGGGACTGTAAACCAGTTCAACCATTGTGGAAGTCAGTGTGGCGATTCCTCAGGGATCTAGAACTAGAAATACCATTTGACCCAGCCATCCCATTACTGGGTATATACCCAAAGGACTATAAATCATGCTGCTATAAAGACACATGCACACGTATGTTTATTGCGGCACTATTCACAATAGCAAAGAGTTGGAACCAACCCAAATGTCCAACAACGATAGACTGGATTAAGAAAATGTGGCACATATACACCATGGAATACTATGCAGCCATAAAAAAGGATGAGTTCATATCCTTTGTAGGGACATGGATGAAACTGGAAAACATCATTCTCAGTAAACTATTGCAAGGGCAAAAAACCAAACACCGCATGTTCTCACTCATAGGTGGGAATTGAACAATGAGAACTCATGGACACAGGAAGGGGAACATCACACTCCAGGGACTGTTGTGGGGTTGGGGGAGGGGGGAGGGACAGCATTAGGAGATATACCTAATGCTAAATGACGAGTTAATGGGTGCAGGAAATCAACGTGGCACATGGATACATATGTAACAAACCTGCACATTGTGCACATGTACCCTAAAACCTAAAGTATAACTAAAAAAAAAAAAAAAAAAAAAAAAGAAGAAGAAGTGATTTGGACACACATAAGTACAGAGGAAAGAGGATGTGAAGATACTGGAATAATATATCCACCTACAAGGCAAGGAGAGAAGCCTGGAGCAGATCCTTTCCTCATAGCCTCAGAAGGAACCAACCCTGTTGACACTTTTTGGACTTCCAGCCTCCAGAATTGTGAGAAAATTAATTTCTGTTGTTTAAGCCGTTCATTCTGCATCATTTTATTAAAGCAGCCTTAACAAACTAGTACACATACCATACACTTTACCTACTTAACTTTGCCTATTTAACATGGACAATAAAGTGGTTTTTAGTATATTCACAAAGTTGTGCAACCATCACCACAATCAATTTTAAAACATATGTCACCTCCTGAAAACCCCATACTCATTAGCTGACATTCCCCACACCCTGCCCCTGGCAATCACCAGTCTACTTTCTATCTCTGTGGATTTGCCTATTCTAGACATTTCATAAAAATTAAATTATATAACATGTGGCCATTTGTGTGTGACTTCTTTGACTTAGAGCCCACTTACTTGACCCCATCTTACTATGCTATATTATTTTACTATCTTACCTCTTATTCTTGTTTTAATCAATATATAATAATCTAACAATTACTCCTAATTCATATAAATTCTTGATAGCACTCTGAAACAAAACATTTTAAGATAAATTGCTGAAACATTTAATTACATGGAAGAATGATGGTGAACCACAGTGAAAAAATGCATTAAAAAGTAAAAATGCATTATAAAAAGGAATTAATCTAGTCAGGCACAGTGCCCATACTTGTAATCCTAGCATTTTTGGAGGCTGAGGCAGGCAGATCACTTCAGGTCAGGAGTTCGAGATCAGCCTGACCAATATGGCGAAACCCCATCTCTACTAAAAATACAAAAATTAGCTGGGCGTGGTGGTGGGTGCCTATAATCCCAGACACTCTGGATGTTGAGGCAAGAGAATTGCTTGAACCCAGGAGGCAGATGTTGCAGTGAGCCGAGATCATGCCACTGTACTCCAGGCTGGGCAACAGAGCAAGACTCCATCTTAAAAAAATATTAATCTAGATGATATTGTTGCTTTTTCCTATGAATTATATAAATAGTTCTGTCTGCATTTCTGGGGCCTTTAAATGCCTCCAAAGCATTTTTCCATGCCCCACTTTCTGTTCAACACGTATCAATGATGTAAACAAAAAAAGAGAGACATTTCAACCCACCATTTAAAAAAGTCTTTCCAAGAGCCGCCTAGAAAAGAGAAACAAATGAAAGACCTCATTTACAGGTCCTCAGGATTACCTTGGGTAACTCTGCCACTGCCACACTTCTATCCGCCAAAATCTAGCACTTAAAGATTAATAAGCATCATAGCATAGAGAGAGTAAAATAAGGCATTAGCTCTGTGGGTGTTTCTGGACTGGACATGAGGCAGAAGGAAATGAATGGCACCCTGATTCTCAACGTTGGTTTCCATCCCATTGAATCCGCCTTGCATGAAAGAGCATTCAAATGTGATGATGCTCCCAGTAAGAGCTTTGGTTGCTCATTGGATAAGCATGTTTCTGGAAATGTGAGGTGAATTAGACTGCACCTTGAAGGGGACTTGGGACCTGAATTGAAAGTGCTTCTGTAGTATCAGGGATCCACCTGGGAACTGAGGTCCATTCACCCTGCAATGTAGGAGAGATAGACAGGAGAATTTTAAAATTTCATTTCAAAAGGGTAAGTAAAAGATACTGGTGTGAGGAAAAGAGAGACACAGATGGCCAGGTAACTTAGAGAACTCAGCCATATTGCTTTGATTCAAACTTTCCCTTTTTTTCAAAAAACATAAATGCAACTTTAAAAACGTGGATTGGGACCAAGCCCCCCACCCCTCCCCACTATATACCTAGATCTGTGCTAGGTACTAAATGAGAGTTTACCACAGCAAGGAGATGGCAATGGAGCACACATACCCTAAGACAGGGCTCTTGTCCTGTGCAGATCACCATCTACTTGAAGCTGCAACTGCACACAAATGAATCAATGCACAAAACAGACGGTGCATGAACCAGAAATAAATTAAACAGTTCAGATTGTACTGTTAAAGGACTTCTTGCCTTTGTCTTTATTTATTATTGCCTCTAATTCTCTTCGAAACATAGATTGTAATATTCTTCTAAATATGTGCCTGTTTCAAAATTATTTTCCTTAGATTATAAACAAATAAGTTTACAGGGTCAAGTTTTTATTTTATTCATGTTTCAATTTTAGAATCACCTCATCTGAGTGTGATTCAACTTGCACCAGATTTAAAAAACTCCGTTAGGAGACTGGGTTTGGTCACTGTGGGTGAGGCATGCAGCCAGAGTGTTCTCATCTGATCTAGGTACATAATAAAGTCATGGGCATTGAATCCCATTAGCAAAAGTATAGGAGGAAAAAAGAAATCTAGAACACAAGATATAAAGTAAGGAACTGTTGCAATTGTCATCATACAGCCTCACATAGTTTATGTCCCAGAGCTTACAGGGGATAGATTTTGCCATCCTCATATCATAGAAAGAATTTCAGAGCCCCACCCTCCAGAATTAGTATTAACTTTTCTAGTCCTCATTCTCAGGAAATGGCATAACCACTTAAGCAGCCAAATCTCTCTTGGACATTTATTATATAACCCTGTCCCATGTCAGGAACCAGGCCAGAGACAAGCAGTTGAGAAAACACTGTCCAAGAACTTGAGGACAGTGTAGAAAACACCAACACATTCAATATAAACAGATAATAATTACATCAAAAGAGCAAGCCAGAGAAGGAATGGAACCTTATAAGCTGGGCAGTGGGTAAGGGAAGGCTACAGAAAGAAGACAGAGGAAATTTGACACTGACATTTGAAATGGTCAAGAGTCTTTCAGTCAACCAACAAAACCAGGAATTTATTGGTTGGTGAAAACTCCAGGCATAGTGCTGATTTTAAGCATGCCTCAGTCCAAGTGCTCCAATAATGTTTTTCTCATTTTGTGTCACACTGTCTCCCGCCTGGTCTCAGCACTCTTTTCCTGGGAGTTTGTTTTCTTTCTCAGGCAACTCTTTTCACAGAAGAAAGTGGGCCACTTCCAGCTTCTGGTTTCTATCAGTCCTCACTATTTGGTATCCCAGCGGCAAAGCACTTTTCCTCTCTGGTTTCTATCTGTCTAATGGAATCTCGGTAGGACACCTATTGGCTCTGCATGGCTGGGAGCTCACCTTGTAGGCAGAGTACCATGGACAGAGTTGCCACAAGTATCAAATGCCCATCCCTGAGGCCAGGAGTGGTGAGGTAATATGAGTGACAGTCCTCTCATAATCCATGAGATGGGGAAGGGCAATCACCTAACAGAAATTAGAGTAGGTAGGTAGACAGGAGCAATGACTGTCCATGCATCTTCAACAACTGCAAAAGAATGTCTAGGCAGAGAGAAGAGGTGGAAAGCTGTAAAAGTGTATTGATAATATACAAATTGAGTTTTATAGAAGGAAATTAGCATGGCACCTGTATTTGGGGAGGAAAGGAGGATGTGGTATTGTATGTGTAGAATATATTGATTACAAAGGAAAGTCTAAGCATGGATATCATAACATTTCTTCCTTCTCCCACTTTCCACTCCTCCTCTCTTTACAGGGTAAACCAAGCAACTCTTTGTGGAATGCCCGATGAGAACAAAAACTAATCTAGTTGATCTAAGATGCGATGCCGAACTTCGTGAGTTCACATATCAACTGTAGACAAAATATATATATATATATATATATATATATATATATATATATATATACACACATATAGAAAGCTGTCTAAAGATGGATGCTCACAGATTAACACACAACCAAGTCCAATACTCCAAAATAAATCTACCTTTACAAGGCAGCCCCCAGGCTTGGGGGTGACACTTCAATATGAAGAAACCAGGTCCAGTCAGCTTCCTGTACAGGTCCCGCTAGACCAAAGTTGGCCTCAGATTGCAGCCTCTTCCTCACCCTGTGGTCGGATTGTAGCTCAAAAGAAATCCTGGCGACATAAATTATGTAAAACCACCACTTCAGTGTGTTAAACTGAACTGAAGTCTGAATTTAACTGCCCAGCAAATCACTGAAAAGGGACTATAGCAATATCTTTAATAGATGATGTAAATACTCAGGGCATAAAACTGCCTATTTTACTTATTTCCATTACAGCAATTCCCCTCCTCTCCCAGACCTGATTAGGACAGATAAACAGGCTCTCGAGCTTCTGTTTTCTGGGCATGTGCATTTTTCCTAAGTTTACCACTGTCTTCCACAACACCCAAACTTACTTGCTTGGGTTTTATCTGAGATTCATAACTGGGAGACCAGAAGCAGGGGCCAAGCCCTGCTGTTTTGGACAGGATACTTAGATTACTAAGGTTCGTAAATTCTAGTGTTGGGCACAGTTTCAGTCTGATATAAAACCTGTCAAAATCTAGTCTGGTCCTTTGTCATCCTTTAAGCTCCGTATCCCTACTGCCCAACCCAATTCCCACCTCCTTTGATGGCCCCTGAGCACATGAATCTGTCTTCCCTCCTGTTGTGACCATGATGGGTTGCCTGTGTGCTCATTTTCCATGTCTGCATCTTTTCTCTCAAGTTGAATAAGTAAAGGTTTCTCTGAATCAGAGACCACCTTTGATTTTCATTCTCCAGAGTGCAGCAAAATGTCTTGAGAGGCAATATGAGGAGTTGGGGGATCAGCAAGCAGTGTTTTGAAGCCATAGAGTTTCAGGCATGAAACCAACTCTGCCACTATTATTTTTGTGCCACAGTTTGCTCATTCTGAAAAATAAGGATAACTACCTAACTCCTAATTGTTAGAGTTAAAACAAAAGAGTAAATGTTTGTTTCTTTCATGCTGTTCTTCTTCCTTTTCCTTTTCTTTTCTTCATGCTCATCAGTGTACCTTCTGGATCCTTAATGATTATTGTTGACAGGTCCAGCTGTTCTTCCAACACCTGGAGTCACACCTCACATCCTTTCTGCCTCTCAAATTCTACCAGCATTTCAAAGTCCAACTCAAGTCCTAATTTTCTCATTGCCTAACTGTTCTAGCTTTTACTATTTTCTGTTGTCTCCAAGAGCCCTTTGTACTCCATTTATCCCAATAGCTAAGTACTTATTAAAATTTTCATATTTATTATTTTCTCATTCCCATCAAGCTCCTTGATAACAGGGGTTACACTTTTTTTTCTTTTTTGCCTTTTTTGTGTGCCTCCTTATAAGTAGCGAAGTACTGGCCTATTAGTAGAAACAACATGAATAGGTGTTGATAATATTGACAAAAATGATGCCACATCATGAGGTACCAAGCAGAAAATGATCAATTATAACAGAAAGGCTACAAAAATTTGGTAGGAATCAAATAGTCTTCCAAAACACTTTGCACATATTATCTTACTGAAACAAAAGCCTAAATGTATGTTTTTCAAAACTAATCATATGCTCAGGAAGGGGAGATCATTGAATTATTTAAATTTCTCCAGAAAAAGCTTTTGTAGAAAAGATACAATTTCTGGAGAAATTCAAACGGTTCTAGTGGCAAGGCTACAATTAGAAAAAGCTTGCAGAGGTTGGATAATGTTATTTTCCTATAATATATGGTCTATCAATCAGCCAGAAAATGTGTAAAATATGACTAATTCCTTAGGGTCCACTTCCCCAGCCTAATTGTGTTGTTTCTTGTGTTCCTGTGATCCCTTCCATCTGTGACCACGTAGATAAGCACTTCTGTGGACACTTCTGCCTTCTTTGTGGTTTCCTGTGTGTATGATTTTGTTTCTAACTAAATTTTAACTTTCTTTCAGAGAGAGATGTTTTCCATCTTCAAAAAACCTCATACATACCTGAGAATACAGACAGCATGCAACACATTTTTTTCATTAGACTCACTAAATTTCATCCATTCCAAATATCACTGTGAAATCCAACTACATCTCAAAAGCCTGCTATCTTTCAGTAAGGAAACACATGACAGAGTGCCATTACAAACAGCAATTCCTTTTCTAAACTCCTCTAGGAAATGAAACCATGTTGCACAGTAGAGCATAACAATTTGAAATCCTGAAATACAAAGCAAGGCTGCACACCCAGAAATGAGGTTCATCCCCCACACTGTGGCATCTGGTTACTAACAGAGGACTAATTTCTGTCCTTGGATGCCTGAGTACTCCTATTACACTAAGTTAAATGAAAACCCCCAAGGGGGAACTTGACCCTAGCGATTTATCTGGCAGTATGGCCATGTTAGATCCTTTCAAATCCTTTAATTTGCAAAAAGTCCCAAAGTCAGTGAACCAAACAATAGCAGCTTTCTCCCCATGCTGTGTAACTTGGGTGATATTTATGGACAGGGAGAAGTTCTGTGTTCAGCAATTTCCTAATCAAGTAAGAACAAATGGAGAAAGCAAATCCATGAAATAGGAAAGGGCAAGCCCACCGAGCTATGACTCAAAAGGCGGCAGAGAAATGTTAGTGCCATTATGCTGCTGAGCCTCCTCCTCCAGTCAAAATGCATCCATCAGAGATGTTACAGAAGCTGAAACCTGGGGAAATGGCTGAAGATGTTTAAGCTTCCTTGTGATAGTGTCCCTGTGGAAGAGGGCCCTGCAAACCAAAATGGGCCTGCATCTAACCTCAAATATCAGTTGCATGTCTCACTGGATTCATTTCTTTAATAGGGTATAATTCATCATTGGCTGTTTCTGAGAATCTTACAAATTCAAATCCAAGAAATCTTTTAAAAATACTATTACTTGCATGTCAATACCCGGGAGAGACTGCGTAGAACCTCCCAAACAGAAGAAAAGATTGTCCCATCAAAATGGAATATTCCAGGAGCTGGCTTTTGTTTGTGATGTTGCTGTTGCTTGTGCCTGCAGATGATGTGCCCTTCACTTGGAAGTCCATCTCTCTACTTTTCTGCCTTCAGAGACTTTAAACATGAAGTGCTTCCGGCAGAAGAACCATGTACTCTGTTGTTTTCCAAAAGCTCTTGCAAGACCCGGTTTCACACCATGAAACCCCCACTGCCAAGAAAATCTTCCCTGAAACATGACCGAACTGTCTCCATGCTGAATTTCCCATTGTTTCTTCTCTTCCTTTCATTCATAGGAAGAGAATAACCCATTTTCTTTTTATGACTCTATTTATATTCACAGAGTCAGACATATGGAATCATACTTCTGAATCTATGGAATATAACTGCAGAATTTCTCCACACAGTGAGCACCAGAAGGTAAAACAATGGGAGAACATCAGTGCTCAAGGGATTGCAGAATGGCTCCCTTTCCGCTCAGCTTCCAGCTGTTTCCCACTTTGTGACCGGAAGTTCGGGTCATCTGCACAGCGTCCAGTTCTCTCTTCCTCTACAGCATTCTAGCAGTAGAGAAAGGTTGGCCCCACAGACCCTACATTAGTTTCTTTTCCTCTTCTTCCATTTCGAGCAGTTTACAAAAGACTCTTAGCCAGTAAACTAAGACAATTATGAGTCGTCTCTCATGAAAGGCAAAAACAATGTCACACTGAACAGATTTTTAATTTTCTTTGAGACTTATATACATGTATTTCAATTTTATGTAGATTACTTTGAAACCTATTTCTTCATCTCTTTTTCTCTTGTTGGCCCTAAAATCCCAACTCCAATATCCCTATCTTTAGACTTCTCTTTCTTACTTTCTTGATTTGATATGCTTATGAATCAGTACATTCTCTTGACAGGTTTCAGCAGTGCCAAGGTTTCTAGATTCTCCATGGAAAGATGTGTCTGATTTCCTACTGGCCTCAAATAATTAAAACAGGAACCAGGTACAGTGGCTTATGCCTGTAATTCCAGCACTTTGGGAGGCTGAGGTAGGAAGATTGCTGGAAGCCAGTAGTCTGACAACAGCCTGGGCAACATAGTGAGACCCCATATCAACAAAAAACAACAACAGCAACAAAATCAGCTTGATATGGTGGTGCATGCTTGTAGTCCTGGCTACTAGGGTGGCTGAGGTGGGAAGATTAGTTGAGCCCAGGTGTTTGGGGTTACAGTGAGTGATGATAATGCCACTACACTACAGCCTGGCCAACAGAAGGAGATCTTGTCTCTTAAAAAATAATAATAGTAATAATAATATTAAAATAAAATAAGACTAGGGTATTACCCAAAACTTCCATGGTAATGTCTTGTCCACTACTCTACATCTGTTTGTTTTTGCGGAGGGTTGTAGGTGGAAGCAAAGGAATTCATAACATGGCTACCTTAGTGAAATTATCAGTCAGGTTTTCTGAAACCTCTAGACCAAAAATGTATATAGAGATGGAGCACTGCATCTCCAGTGGGCTTGGGTCTAAGTAGCAGTGAAGTTCAAACATGAAAGGTCCTGAAGTGAAAAATAGTGGTAGTGGTCACCCAAGGTGAATGTTTGAGACTGGAAATGTTTAGAAGGTCTGGAGACCTAGACAATAGCAGAGCCAAAGATTCTCACTCATCTGAATATAAATATCAATCTCGTAAATTCCTAAAAAATTAAAACATATTGAAAAGAAAAACAGGAAAGGGTCATAATTATAAGAATGTTTTAAAGAATGTTTAAGGAGTTTGGTAATGGGAGAAAATATAATAAAATAGGGTATTGTGATGAGGAAAATAGAAGCAAAGTCAGTTATGACCAAAGACTAAGGTAAAGAGAGGCCAGTAAGTACTGAGCTATGGCTCCCCATGTTCATGACAAGAGCCCTCCAACCACCCAAGGTTCCTTCCCTCCTCCAGGTTGCTCGAGTATCTCATGACCTGGAATCATAGTTAAGGACACTTGATCACCAGGTTAAGGATAGCAACTTGCTACACTTCTTATCTCTGACTTTAGTGGCTGAACTTTCTGACTAAAGCATGTCTGTCAAGGAAAGCTATGAACAGAGTCATGACGGACATCTAAAAGAGTTCCACAGAACCACGGAAGCATTTTCTAGAACAAAGTTTATACTATAGGACTAAAAGAGGTATTGGGATCCCTTGCTCCAGCAGTTAAGGAGTTACCATGTTATAGCTGACAGCAGCTAAGACCCAGAGATATTCACAGGATGAAGGAGGGAGAACAGACTAGAATCAGAACATCCCACCACTCAGCGGAGGCCAGAAAGACTTCCCAGAATGCCACACTTCCCCATCTTAAGTGTGTGGCAAGAAGTCCTCCAAACATTTACAGAAACTTTAAAATTAATTAGTGTGTTGGCTTCTGAGAAGATATTGTAACCTGTGCAGAGTAATAAAGTCAGCAATGCACAGCACTACTTTCCTCTATGAAGAGCTTGAATAAATAAGACATTTATAAAAATGAGTGGAAAATCTGAAATGAATATCCCAAGAACCATGAAAAACTAAGCTAAACGAAATTGAATTTTCTTTTGAGTCTCTAAGAGAGAGGTGGCAGTTGAGGATTTTTATACATAATTTATAAGGAAAATTGTCCCGTTCACTCAGGTATACACCGTATCAGTTTGTGGGAAAGATTAAGTAAGCTGTCTTCTTTTTAATTGAAATCAAATATAGGTGCGGAAGAAAATGAATTCTGACTGAGGCAGAATGCAATGAGTCACATGGCCAAAGGCTTTCTGGAGTTTACATGAGAGTTTTGTGTGTGTGAGTGTGTATGTGTGTGTGTTTAACAGAGTAACTTTAACCTTATTTTGCCTTCTTTATTGATTACTAGTAAGAAAAGGCTCCAAAGTAAAATCCCACTTAGTGCTAAAGCTTCGTGTTCTTATTTTCTTTCCATTCTAAGGAAAGGTGGACTTAGCAACACATTTCTCACTGGATGCCTCTGATTTTGAACAGCATTGATAAAATACTCTGGGCTGTTTATTATTGTTTCCTAAAATGTTATTATAAACTATTAAGTCCTTGGAATTTTTTTACCCAAAGATAACTGTCTAAATTTTGAATACTCCCAGATACACCGCACTAACTCCTAGTAATGGGAGGTAACTCCCTCTAAGCATCAAAGTAAGAGGATTCAGGGAGGTTGGGCCAACAAAAAGAGAACAACTTTGGGCCAGATGCAGTGGCTTACACCTGTAGTCCCAGCACTTTGGAAAGCCAAAGCAGATGGATCACTTGAGGTCAGGAATTCGAGACCAGCCTGGCCAACATGGTAAAACCTCATGTCTACTAAAAATACTAAAACTAGCTGGGTGTGGTGGCAAGCACCTGTAATCTCAGCTACTCCTGAGGCTGAGGCAGAAGAATCGCTTGAACCTGAAAGGTGAAGATTGCATGAGCCAAGATAGTGCTACTGCACTGCACTCCAACCTGGGTGACAGAGTGAGACTCTGTCTTGAAAAAAAAAAAAAAAAGAGAACAACTATGGGGGAAAGCCCTAAGACAGTGATGTCACAATTTTGCTACCAGGATCCGGGATAGGCCAAGAAGATGGATTCTAGGCATCCCTATAAGAAGCATTAGTTATTTTCTGTGTGTTTGTTTGTCTTGAGACCTCCTGTCATGCCTTTTCCTCATCCCGAGAACATCTTTCTGATATGCTTTGGATCACAGTGAGTTCCTCTAGCGCCAGTAGCGTGTAGGCATTCACCTACATGCCATTTTTATGTCATGTGTTCCCTTGCCATTGTTTTCTGGGTATTCAGTATATTTTTGTTCTGGGCTCCAGTGTAACTGAAGAGCTAATGAGTGCATCTGTCTTTGAGAGCCCTATAGCATCTGCAACAAAGCTACTCCTACCAAGCAGATTCAATATTAATAATACTAAAATGAAAAAAAAAGGACACAGTGCTTTAGTTTCCAGAAACCATTTATTTCTGTAATTGTTTACTTATATAAACTAAGAAAGAAGTTAAGCAAGAAGGTATTACTATCCCAGGTTAACAGAGGAAGAAATAACCATTGAAATAACAGCCACCACTAGCTAACTTCCATAGAGAATTACACTATGTTAGGCACTCTCTTAGGCAATCTTTTGAGTACATGATAATATTAACTAACTTAATAATTTCAACAGTGCTGTGATGTAGCTACTATTATTATTCCCATTTAATGAAGGAGAAAACTGTAGCTTTAAGAATTTGAGCTACTTCCTCAAGATCACACAGGCAGTAGGTGGCAGAAATTCTCACTTGAATCTAGTTCCATTGAATCAAAACTCAATTATCTTAAATACTGCTATTCTAAAGAAGTCTTAAAGTATAGACGTAATTGTTCTCAAGGTCATATTTCCTAAGTGGCAGGATATGGACTCCTTCTGGATCTAACTTCTTATCAAATGCAATTTCAACACTACCTTGATATTTATGAAAATGCAGGCAATTTGGCTAAGGAGCAGAATGTTAAGGTACACTTGGTCCTGTACCAAAACTTCAGCAAACGCTGTTCCTGTAGACTCTGCTTAGAGTGGAAATTTCCTATGGCTCTATTGGATGGTTCCAAGACATTCTATCTACAAGAAAGGCAATGGATTTAATGGTATCCATCAAGCTTATGGTAATTTTAGCCTTTCCAACTTCTGGCAAAAGAACATACAGTGTGAGCACAGGGTAAATTCCAATCTAAGGCTGAAATTTTGATCCTCCTATGTTACTAGCAGAGTGAGTTACTCTAAGCAGCAGCTACAGGGTACATTTCTTCTGGTAACCTCTTAGAATATGACAATGAATGGATGTGAACCCAAGCACACTCAGAGTTTAGAGTTCTACTCCAAAGTTTTTAGACATGGCAACAATGTTAAGATCTGGTCATTTCCTTAATTATGATGATTACTCTTCTTCATAGAATAGTTTTCCTTTTTCCAGTACATACATTTGGTTAAAGAAGAGAAAGCTGAATTAGATTTATATTTCCTACTTTAAAAATCAAGTCAACATATTTAACCAAATTCCCAGGTGAAGTGCTGGTCTAGGTCTATGTTCAAATTTGAAGAAGTGGTTAATAGAGAAGGTTTAAATTCTGATCAGTAGCCTCCTCCCAGTTATGCAATGTTACAATCTGTTCTGTACTTTGATTTGTTCTTATGGAAGATACTTTTTGTACAGTTAAACCACAGGCTGTCAAGTGCTAGTTTGTACATTGTGTATAAAGTAGTCCAAGATTGCTCCAAAATATGAAATTCATCTACATAGCACCAAAGAGAAGAGAGGAGAAAGGAAATTTTTTAATAAATTATATCAAATTATCTCAACTCACTGGTCCAAATACAAAAATTGGAATGGTGAGTCTAGTGGTATGATATAAATTCACTTACAGAATTGGCTATTTTTTCTTAGATGAAATTCAGTGTTTGGTTATACTTTTCTGTCAATGACATCATTCAATAAAATTCTATTAAAAAAAACAAACAAGAAAAAAAAAACAGAGAGAGCTATTTATAGATGTAATGGCAATGGCTCTTTAGGGCCTAACAGTATTTCTCAAAGTGTGGCCCTAAAAACATTTACATAAGAATCACCTGGTGGTGGCTGGGCACCCTGGCTAATGCTTGCAATAACAGCACTTTGGGAGGTCAAGGCAGGAAGGTCACTGGAGTCCAGGGGTTTGAGACCAGCCTGGGCAGTATGGTGAGACCTCATCTCTAAAAAAAAAAAAAAAAAAAAAAAAAATTAGTCAGGTGTGGTGGCAGACACCTGTAGTCCCAGCTACTCAGGAAGCTGAGATAGGAGGATCGCTTGAGCCTGGGAGTTCCAGGCTGCAGTGAGTTATGATTGTGCCACTGCACTCCAACCTGGTGTTCCCTTAATGGGAACACCTTGTCATCAACATTTGTAACACACTCCATAAGTGATAGTTTTATATTACAGTTTGAGAATCACTGGCCAGTTTCCTAGGAAAGCTAGATGTCTGTGGAGCACAGAGAGGCAAAGGAGAGGGAAGGCCACAGCAGCCACAGTGGAAGAGGGAGAAGGAACGGCCTCCTGGCAAGAATTCCTCAGTTGTGTTGGCGCTGGTGTAACAGCTGGCCCAGGATCCTGGAGCCCTGTGAAAGGGGAGCCCTTCTGAGATAGGAACAGGGGCCCAGGGAAGCTTGTGTCTTTGGGAGCGGGGATGGTGAAAGGAAGAGAAGAGGAAGAGCAGGGTTAAACCCTTTGCTCAGCTCTCCCCCTCCTGGGATTCCTCCCCAGGGAAGAGGCGAGCTGCTTGATTCCAGGAGAATGATTTTGAGGCCAGGCAACTTGGGCCCCACCCTGTATTTGGGGCTCTGGCAAGAGATCATCTATCAGGTTTCCTGAATAACCTATAATGGCCGTTACCAGATGTACTCAGCAACACAATAGGGTCAGTCAGAGGGAACAGGGTCAGCCTGCGGAATGGTGCCCTGAGTTTCATTTTTGCCTGGGAGTGGGGCATAGAAGGCAACTGAATGGAGAGCAGTGGCTTTGCCCTAAGCCCATCCTGGGTTGAGGCATCATCTCCTACCCGGGCAGCTGAGACCAAGACAGATAAAATGAGATAATGTGTATAAAGTATATATCAACGTGCTATTTTAAAAGTTAGCTAATAGTATAAAGTATGTGAAAGTGATTTGGGACTCTATAAACTGAACAAAATGAAACATATAGAATTAATAAAGAAAAAATTTAAAATTGCTGTTCATCTACCACGTTTACAGTGATTTCAGAATTGAGCTTCATAAACCCTAGCAGTTTCTCTGAAGCCCCCTCCTATCACTTTTTTGTCCACTGTGGGAGGATGAAGCTCTAGGAGAGACTTCTCATCATCCACTTCACCTCTACTTTACCATCCTGTTGCTGATTCTACTCCTTACTATAATTTGTTTGATGAAAGTTTCTCAACTAAGAAAGCATATGAAAAGTATTGTTCTCTAAGATAAAAAAGTCACTAAGACTCCAGTAAGAAAAGTAGTAATATTCTAAGATACATACCAAAAACAAGCAGCTTTAAAACCCAGAGCTGTTGTCAATCTTACCCATAATTTCTTTTAATTTTTTTATTTAATTTATTATTTTATTTTATTATTAATTTAATATTTTATTTCATAATAAATGGAATTGGAATCTCAAACTATACCTCCACTGCGTGCAATATTTTATAATGCCAGAAGCCCTGATCTGTTTCCAGTAAAGAACAGGACACTGCATTGACTCCAAGAGTTTACAATAAAACTCACTGAATCCCTGGGTTCCCTAAGCACTGCCTTGCCACAAGCACAATGAATTGCCTCACAAAGCACTAATACTTTGAATTACTGTCAGCACCAATTCTTATCTTCTAGAAACTGATAAAACAATCAATAGAGGTTTTTGTGTGTGTGTGTGTGTATTTGTTTCCAAGGAGATAATGATGTGTTCAGGGTTATAGGGAAGGCTTCCTGGTCTCCAGAGAAGAGCAAGGACTATAAGACAAAAGCTTTGAGAAAAACCACTGGCTGTGCTTGGTGTCCTTGGATGATTTTTTCACTCTTTGTTCAAAAGTTTTCAATCTGTAAAGTGGAATAATAGTTGGCCCATTTTCCCAACCCAGATTTAGGTCAAATATAAAATCTAGATTTATAGAAGACAAAAGGGCCTCAAATTATTTAGATACCATTACTTTGTGATCTCAAATTAGCATCAACACCAGATTTTTATTATTCTCCACCACTGTATATTATAGTCATCCATTTACCTGTCTCACTCCTATTAAAACAGGACTCTGTTGAGATTCAGGGCAATGCCTTAATCATCTTTGTCTCCACAGCACCAAGATAGCAGCACATATCTTAGAGACTCATTTATTACCAATAGTTGTTTGTTAAATGAATGAAAGAAAATAAATTAATGCATAGATTAATAAATAAATGTATTGAGCCATTTAAAATTCCACTCACACATCAGAGTTTTTATAAAGTATCCACAAAAGGGTCCCCAAGCCTTGAAACACATGTACCAAAGAAGATGACCAGGATGGCTAGGGCGGATGTAGGAGCAATGCCAAAAAGCATAACATTCCATTATTAATGGAGCTGAAGCTGCATATACTGGTTATTGGTAGTCATATCCCATTGTCATACCAAAATTAGACAATGTCAGCCAGAACCCTCCAATATTTTCCACATGCTATGAATTCATTTCAGTTCAGGTACCTTTTGAGTCCAGAAGCAGAAGTGTCTATGAGTCCTTAACAAACATTGACATGTCAACTTGCTCACATATTTAACTTTATATTGACGTATGATACACATAGACAAAAGTAAAAAATCAGGTGTCTAACTTGATGAATTTTCAATAGAACAATCCCTGTAACTAGTACCCAAATTAAAAAAAGAATAAAACATTACCAGCACCCTAGAAGCTCATCTTTTTGCCTTCTTCCTGTCACCATCGCAGCAAGTGCAAATGCAACCCATATTCTAACATTGTGCATTAGCTCAGCCAGTTTTCAAAAGGTGTACCCATGAAATAATATTGAGTGAATTCTGATGTCTTCTTTTATTCCCTTTTTTTTTCTCACTCCTCACCACCACCTTTTATTCTCATTGCTGGTATAGTATTCCATTGTGTGAATACTCTATAATGTAGTTAGTCATGCTAGTGTTGATGAATGTTTGGGTAGTTTCTCATTTGGTGCCAGTAGCAATCGTGTGCTATAAACATCTTGTGCAGATTTTTGTGGATATATGCTTAGTATTCTATTACACCCAATAGCTTTTTGAATCGTAAATCTGTTTCAGTCTTATCAGCTCCACCTCCAAACATTTTCCAATCTATCCACCTCTGGCTTCCCTGCTCCCAAGTTAGCCTCAACAACCTCACCTCTGATTGTGGAATATGGCAATAAATCCTAACTCATCTCTGCTTTCATAATCCATGTAATCTGTTCTACACAGCCAGACATTGTTATTTTTTAAATAATGTAAATAAGATCATATCCCATGACTGCTTAAAACTCACCAGTAGTTTATATATATTTTATTAAAATAAAAGAAACACTCCCTAGCATGTCCGATAAGGCTCTATTTGAATGACCTCTATCTACATCTCCAGATGGATTTTGAATATTTTGAATCGTTCTCTCTCTCCTCCTCACTCTTCTCCAGCCACGCTGGCTTTCTTGCAGGAATCAAATAGGCTAAATGTGTTCCTTCTTTCTAATGCATCTGCCCTAGAATCTTCACATAGCAAAATCTTTTCCTTCATTCAAGACTCTTATCAATGTTATCTCCTTAGAGAGACCTTCCCTGACCCCTCCCACCAATCTAAAACAGCACCCCCCTCTAGGTCATTTTCCAACTGGTTAAATGGAGCTCATTTCTCTGCCTAATGTGCCTGTTATCTATTTCCTTGCTTACTGACTCTCTTATTGTTTATAACAGTTTTATTGAGATGTAATTTACATACCATAAAATTCACCCTTTTAAAGTGTACAATTCAGTGGGTTTTAGTATATCCACAAAGTTGTACAAGCATCATCACTATTTAATTTCAGTACATTCCTATCTCCCCAAAAGAAACTCTGTACCCATTAGCAGTCACTCCCCATTCTCCTTCCCCTCAGCCCCTGGCAACCACTAACCTACTTTCTATTACCGTGAGATTGACTATTCTGGACATTTTATATAAACAGAATCATACAATATGTGCCTTTGTGTCTGACTTCTTTCACTTAGCATTATGTTTTCAAGGTTCATCATGCTGTAGCACATAACAGTACTTCATTTTTTTTGGCCAAATAATATTCCTTTTGGATATATATATATATATGACATTTTATTCAACCATTTTTCATTAGATGGACATTTGAGTTATTTCCTTTTCTGTCTATTCTACATAATGCTGCCATGAATGATTTTGTATATATTTTTCTGCGAATGTATGTTTTCATTTGTCTTGAGTACATATCCAGGTGTGGATGACTGTCTTTTGATATTAGAATAATATCTCATCTCTAGTAGCAGACACTGCTAGCACTAGCATATAGGAGGTACCCAACACATTTTGTTGAATTAACCTAGGATCTCAAAGCAGGATTATCCAGAACTAATTACCTTTTATAGTTTATCTGAAGAATATGGTATCACTTAGGCCTCAACTGCCTAATAAAAATGGGCCAGGCATGGTGGCTCACGCCTGTAATCTCAGCACTTTGGGAAGCTGAGGGGGGTGGATCACCTGAGGTCAGGTGACTAGCCTGAGCAACATGGTGAAACTCCATCTATACAGAAATACAGAAATTATCCAGGCATGATGGCAGGTGCCTGTAATCCCAGCTACTTGGGAGGCTGAGGCAGGAGAATTGCTTGAACCCTGAAGGCAGAGGTTGCAGTGAGGTTGCCATTGCACTCCAGCCTGGGTGACAGAGCGAGAATCTATCTCGAAAAAAAAAAAAATTCAATGAAAAGCTAGTTTTTCCATGCTAGTTTTCACATCAATCAGCACGTCCTGAGAATCATGTGTTCAGAGGGATATTTGAACTTAAACACACAGTACAATTTGGAGGAGGGAGCAGATTCATGGGTAAAATAAAAATACAAAAGAAGAAAATTTAACTATGGCCACTTCTACAGATGAATTTGCTTGCAGGACCTTGGTAAAGATTCTCTGAGACCAAACAAAAAAATTACTCTAGGGCAAGCAGGTCATAGCCTTTAGAATGTGCTGATCCAGTTGAGAAAATAAATGAAGCAAATGACTTTAAATATTTGGGGCTGCTGCTTACACCAAAACTGGAGTCAAATGTTTTTATCTTCATAGCTGTGGGAATTTATCTCAAAATCCTCTTGGAATCACATTTATCTCTCAGCAAGGTTGTTTAAGACCATCAAAGCACAAGAACTGCCCCAGTGGAACCGGACCAATGGCCCATCCAGCCCAGGATCTTGCCTCTGAGAGTAGCCAGTGTGGAATAGTATTAAAAAAAAAAAAAAAAGTAAGAGTCCTTACTGAAATGCACCTAATTGTGCAATGTCAGAGCAGGGGGCTTGGAGCAATCTCTTCTGAGCCCAGCTGGTGACCAGCTTCTGCCCTGAAGCAGAAGGCCTGACGGCCCTTGTAAAACTTAGCCTGGCAAGTGTAACTGCCGGCTCCATTTCAGATCATGATTTCCTTCCCCTGGTGTCTTTAGAAAAGAAGGCTGGATATTTACCACCCAACAAGTTTGCTGCTATCACATTATGTTGGGCCATTAGAGTTAATCCATTAGCAAAGTGGGAAAGATCTTCAGGAAACTAGGGCATTTAAGTTGAACATTGAGATAATTTGCTACCATTTCTTCTAAAATATTTATTTTATTCTTAAGCTTTTTTTTTTTAAAGAGAAATACTCTTTTCATTCTGCCTTGCTTGGATGTGTTCCCTTAAACAAAGCTGATATCTTCAGCTAACTGTCTGTGCATCATAAACAGGCCAGCTAGAATAGGCAAAGTAGTTAAGATTTGGAGCTGAATGGTTTCTCTTTAGCTTCCTGACTGACACAATGCTTATATTTCCAGTCTTGATGAAAGAAAAGCAAATTATTCATTCATTTATTCTTCATTAAAAATTGAGCACACAGGCCGGGGGCAGTGGCTCACGCTTGTAATCTCAGCACTTTGGAAGCTCGAGGCGGGCAGATCACTTGAGGCCAGGAGTTCGAGACCAGCCTGGCCAAAATAGTGAAATCCCATCTTTACTAAAAAAAGAAATACAAAAATTAGCCGGATGTGGTGGTGCGTGCCTGTGGTCCCAGCTGCTTGGGAGGCTGAGGCAGGAGAATAGCTTGAACTCAGGAGGCAGAGGCTGCAGTCAGCAGAGATCCTGCCAATGCACTCCAGCCTGGGCAACAGGGCAAAACTCTGTCTCAAAAAATAAATAAATAAATAAATAAGCACGCAGAGCTAGGCTAGACCCTGGGAGTACCATGGTGAAGAAAACAGATCCTATGCTTGTAGTTATAGGGTTTTTATTATAGTATGATGACCTGAAAAATAAATGTGAAGAGACAAGTTAAAAATATATATATTTACAAATAGGAATACAATTACATAATAGAAACAAAGAAGGCATTGAAATAAAAAAAATAATTTGGCAGCCAGGAGAGGGCTTTAACTTACTTTAGATGTTTAAACAGAAATACTGCCATAGTGAAGGGTGAGCTCCAGCAGAGAGAAGCAAGGGCTGGGCTGTGAGGTTGCAATGAGGTTGGCATGCTCCAGAACTGGGCAACCACACATCTGACAAGAGCATTGTCTGTGAAGAAGAAACATGACATGAGTTTCAGTGATTTAGGCAAGGCCTATATATAGTCTTATATGTCATGAGAGAAAGTTTGAATTGTATTTTCATGCAATGGAAATGTTTAACTCTTGAGGCCGATATTTAACAAGTTAACAGTTACTAAATAAGTACTGACAACACAGGCAGGTTTCTCTGGGACCAGTTGACCAGACTGCAGAGCAAATCATTCATCTGACCCTTCTGAGGTTCTCTGGGTGTGGTCCCACTAGGGAATGACCACAGGGGTTAGGTGAAGACTGCTGAGTCTATACAGCTCCTTTATTTATCTGAGATCTTGATCTTTGACCTGGCTGGATATGCCACCCTTCTGCTTGACGTGACTCCTAAACTTGATCAATGTCTCTGTTAGATCTTGCATTTCATTCTCTTTGTCTAATTGTTTTTGTTTCATTTCGTTTTGTTGAAATAAAGTTTCACTCTTGTTGCCCAGGCTGGAGTGCAGTGGCACAATCTCAGCCCACTGTAACCTCCACCTTCCAGGTTCAAGCGATTCTTGAACCTCAGCCTCCCGAGTAGCTGGGATTACAGGCATGGGCCACCACGCCCGGCTGATTTTGTATTTTTAGTAGAGATTGGGTTTCACCATGTTGGTCAGGCTGGTCTCAAACTCCTGACCTCAAGTGATCCACCTGCCTCGGCTTCCCAAAGTGCTAGGATTACAGGCATGGAGCCATCGCGGCCAGCCTTGTCTAATGTTTTAGCAAGGGTATCCCTTCCCCAAATCGTTCTCCCTCATTATTAGCCACTTAATTCAGGACACCTAATCCTGATGGATAAACCCTTTTAACCCCATGAAATCTGGCTTCCTTTCTGGGGTAATCAATTACACCATGTGGAACACATCATTTTAAGCTTCGGAATTGTCAAGGAAAGTTGCATTGAGATAGAACCCAGGTTAGAGATAATAATAAAAGAAGAAACTTCAGAGACTGAGAATTTGGCTAACAGCATGATAAAGCCAGGATAGCACTGATTGAGTGCTTACTAAGTGCTAGGCTCTATGCTATACACTTGATATCCATCAACTTATTTAATCCTTCCTAAAATTCTGTAAGAAACTTTTCAAGCCGTGTTTTGCAGAAGAGAAAAACGTGGCACAGAAAGCAGATGTAAAATGTTCAAGGTAAAAAGATAGTGGAACCAGGATTTGAACCAGAGAGTCTGATAGTAGAGCCATTGTTTGTATACCCAGCAACAAGGAAAGAGCATGGAACGAAAAGTTGGGAGACTTCAGTTCCAAGGGCAGTGCTGCTGACTCACCATGTGACACAGCGTCATGCACCCCACAGCGCTTCATAAACAACATAAAAAATTCTGCTCATCTCCATTTCCCAGTGACTTGGAGATGTGTCTTCATAGTACATATCGGGCACCTGTGAGCAACTATGGGCTGTCTCTGCATATTTGGGAGGGAAGAGAAAAATCATATACAAACATTCACCAATCAAGTATTTAGTGAGTATTTTGCATAATGCCAAACACTTTGTTAAACACAGGGAGAGACATGTCAGTAACTTAGAAGACATTCCATGTGTCCCAGATGACTTGCAAAGTAATTGGCATAGTTGATGATATAAAGCAGGATGAGGGATAGCAATAATGAGAGATATAGAAGATCAAAAGAGACAGAAAATAATGCTACCTGGGATACACAGTGGAAATAGCAACAGGGCTGAGCCTGGAAAAAATGAACAGGCCTCAAACAAGTATGGAGGAAAGCAAGTTCTAATTTCCTTAATTAAACAAAAAATTTTATATATATATATATATATATATATATATATATATAATGTTCAGATTTCTGTTATCAGGTGACTGACACCCAGAAAATAATTCAAAGTATATATACACACACACACACACACTCACAGGCTGCCCATGTTGTCTTATTTACTATTTGAATTATTAAACTATCCTATTGCATACAAATGTATTTAGCAGGGCTTAAAAGTTCAGAGTGAAGGCAGGAAATGGAAGGAGGTAAAGCCACTCTGCGGTTTGTACATCAGGGCAGTTAGTTGTCTTTCAACTCACTAGAGGTGCATCAAAACCACCTAGGGAGCTTTTTCCAGATATAGCTTCCTATATTCCACCTCGAGCTTGAAAAGATGAGCCTGGGAATATGAAATAGATTTCTGGAAGATCCCAATGACCACAGCTCTAGGAAAGTGCTGTTGTCTGAAACAATAGTGGAAGGTATGCCATAGAAGCCTGAAGACCCGCAAGACAAGAAATCAGAACTTGTACTCATAGGAATGCCTCTTAAAGGAGCTTTGGTTGGAAACAGGTGATATTTAGGAACTGAATTTTCAAAATTCGCAAAGCAAGAGAATGCCAGACACTATGGGAAACCATATCTCACCATCTTTCTGTCCTTCAATGTACCATACAAATATCAAATACAAACGGGTATTCCAGGCATCTAATTTCACATTTCAGGCATCTAATTTCACATTTTTTAAAACAGGGAATCAGTCCTGGGTCCAATCATACAAAATCCTACAACAAAAGTCTGAAGAGTATAAAGGTAAAAACACACTTCCCGCCTTAAGAAACTTAGAAATGGGACAGAAAATTTTACTATATGAAATATTTAAATAATAATATAAGTGACTGAATGACACAGTGAATGGTTATCAGTATTGCTCCATATCAAAGATCACAAAATGGTAGCCTGTAGATCTCATTCATGCATGTTTTGTTTAGTCTGTATGATGTTTTAAAAATAAAAAATGAATATTTAAAAATTGGGAGATTTCACCTATTGATCAAGAATTTTTAACTTCTCTTGAAAACCTTAGGGGCTCTGGCCTCATGCTGGGGTCTGCCATCTTGCATGGTCACAGAGGAGCTGAGTGGTGGTGGCAGCTCATTAGCCAAGCTTAGAGTATCCTACTGGCCATAGTCTCCACTACTCTTTCATGCTGTCTGATCCCTAACTCATTCTTGTTTCTTGCCTAGCCTCTGTAGGTATTTGTGTCTCTGTGCCTGGCTACACCAATTGAGAGGAAAGGGAAGGCATTACGTGTCAGGATGTTGAATTCCTGAAGGACAGGAATCTAGGTCCTGAAAGAGAGTAAGGCACTGTGTATCTGGACTTTTGGTCAATGCAAAGAAATAGACCTTAATGTCCTCATCCCCAAATAAGAAAATGTTTCTTTCACCTATCCTATTTCTTCTTGAACTCATGTCAGGAGGATTAGTCATTAAAGAATAAAACCTAGGCCAGTCATGGTTGCTCATGCGTGTAATCCTAGCCTTTGGGAAGCTGAGACAAGAGGGATCATTTGAGCCCAGGAGTTTGAGATCAGCCTGGAAAACATAGCAAGATCCCATTTCTATACGAAATTTTAAAATTAGCTGGGAGTGGTGTTGCGTGCCTGTAGTCTCAGCTTCTCAGGAGGCTGAGGCAGGAGGATCACTTGAGCCCAGGAGGTTGAGGTTGAGGCTGCAGTGAGCCATGACTGCACCACTGCTCTCCAGCCTGGATGACAGAGCAACTGTCTCTTTCAGAGCTTGTAACTTTAAGAATTCAAAAAGAAATAGAAATGCTTATGGAAATGTATTCTGGGATTTGCCATCCTCTACACACCTGCATAAGTGAAGGGTACAGGCATTGTTAAAGGAGATGGCATTCACCCATCCAGAGAGTAAATGGTTGGGTAGAAAATGCTAATACTGAGACCCGGTGCCCTGGAGAAATTTAGATTCACAGTGGGAAAAATGGCCAGTAGGTGCGTACCCCTCTGTCAAGTCCTTGGAAAGGAACTGGGAAACAAGTAGCTCTCATAGGGTTTGAACTCTAAGACATAATTACTCTATTTGCTTTTGACAAAGTGCAATCTAATTGTAATCTGATGACCTCAAAGGGGACTCTTCAATGATTAAATTCAAGAGTCAAGAACCATGTACCTACTTTTTCATTTTCATTTCCAAACCATACAACTTAATGAGGTAAATTCAAGAGCTTACGGAGGATTAGAGAAAAAAAAAAAGGAAAGAAAGAAAAAAAAGCCTTAAAAATAAAGAAGAAAAGCCCAGATGGTCTGATCTGGACTTTTAAAAGTTGGCTGCAGACAGCATTGCTGAGGACCCAGCCATTATTTTTTAATCTCTCATTGACAAGGCAAAGCTTCCCTGCAGACTGGGATTTGGGACTTGTTATCTCCATTTTATTGGCCTCTTTGCCAAGAATAGCAGGGCCGATAAAACGCAGACTTCAGTCAGCAGGGAAAGAGGAATGGACACTGAGGCTCTGGGGACAGCAGAGAGCAGCCGCTCACATTCCCCATGGAGGCGGGGAAGGTTAATATTTAGTAGCTGGCAGTGATAAAGAATAAAAGGAAAGAAGAGTTGGTGTGGTGCAGGAGAAAGAAGGTAAGACAAAAGAGAGACAGACAGAGAGAGAGAAGGAAAGCTGGAGGGAGAAAGAAAAGAAAAGAAAGGGAAGGGAGAGAAAGTGGAAGGAGGAAATGAGAAGAATGGGGCGAGGAAGGGTAGAATAGCTTTACAAATGGGTCAAAATTCTATCTCAGTTTTTTTTAGCTGCCTTTATTTAAAAGCAAAGTATCAAGTGACACTGTAAGACAATTCTTCCTCACTTTTCCTTGTGATGTTTGTAAAGAAAATTGGAGGGGCTTCCTGTCACCCTTAGAATAAAGCATAAGACCTCTATAAGTTTTATGAGGTAGTGTAAAATTTCTCTCTAACCAATCGCACTAGACCTTTGTCACGTAGTGCCCCCATGG
Organism: Nomascus leucogenys; assembly: GCF_006542625.1. Lineage (NCBI taxonomy): Eukaryota > Metazoa > Chordata > Mammalia > Primates > Hylobatidae > Nomascus > Nomascus leucogenys. The sequence goes on along the minus strand of NC_044384.1, from coordinate 38,241,793 downwards.
GAAACCCCAACCTCTGAAATTCCATGAGTTTTTCATGTTAACTCTACCCATTCTCACCTTTCTGCTTTAAGATATTTCCTCTGCCTGGAGCCCACTCCCATTCCGCTCCAATATGACTAAATTGCATTCAATGTCAAGCAGTGGGTTTCTTCTGAATGACTGAAGAGGGATGGTCTTTCAGGACAATGAGACCCTCTTCTGAAATGTATAGGCAAGAATTATCCTTGGATGTGGACAGCATGCTTTGGGAACCAGAGAATTAAGGGAAAGGCCAGAAAATGGTCATGGGAGAAGGACTTGGGTAGGATATTTCTGAAACAATCTGTGAAATAAAGGTAGGTCCGGAAGCAGAAAACATGTTGACCGTGCACAACGATAATTGACTCTAACTCTCTACACAACCATTCTCCCCTGATCAGAGATGCAACTATGTGATAGCCACTTGTGTGATGTTGGTAGAAAGTGAAAATAAAAATTATATTTTCTATGCTTGACCAGACTTCCTTCAAGACTATTTTGAAGACTCTGTTGATGGCTTATCCAGTAGCCTTTGCATTTTCCCAAGGAAGTGGCTCTGGGATATTCTCCTGGTCAGATGGCACTTATGAATCATCCATTGGAGGTTGCACAGTAAGTTCTAATTTGGCATCATGAAATCTGTAAGAGATGTCCCTCAAACCTCAAACACCTGGGACCATCTGTATTAGTCCAATCTCATGGTGCTAATAAAGACATATCCAAGACTGGGTAATTTATAAAGGAAGGAGGTTTAATTGGCTCATAGTTCAGCATGGCTGAGGAGGCCTCAGAAAACTTACAAACATGGCAAAGGGGAAAGCAAATATGTCCTTCTTCACATGGTGGCAGCAAGGAAAAGTGCCAAGCAAAAGGGGGAAAAGTCCCGTATAAAACCATCAGATCTTATGAGAACACACTATCATGAGAACAGCATGAGGGCAACTGTCCCCATGATTAAATTATCTCCCACCAGGCCTCTCTCAGTACATGTGAGGATTATGGGGGCTACAATTCAAGATGAGATTTGGGTGGGGACACAGCCAAACCATATCAGCCTGTATAGGAGGCAGCAGTAAAACAGGGTCATCGGGCCTTAGAAAAAGTGGTCATGAACAAAAATGGCAACCATCTTCTAAATCACAACCTGGAGTATCCTGCTTTCCTGATGAACTAACTCACCTGTTGAACTGTTCCTTAAAAACAATAAGTCTACTTTATTCAGTTTTCTGATCTCTTGGCTTTCTTTCTATCTGACCCCACCTGTTTCTACTTTCCCCCAAACCTTCCTAGAGTCCATCGTTCCTCATTGTCCTGACCTCCTTGCAAACAGCCCCAACTCCATCACTTCTTTTTCCCTCATTCACATTTTTCTCCCCAAATCCCAACCCTAGATAAACTGAATGGTCTTCTCTCCCCTTTTACTCTCATAAATCATGTAACTTGAAAGACAGTTCACTATGAAATCATGATAACCAGCTTCAAACACATATCCATCCTCATCTGTCATTCTCACTGCATTGCTCTACAATGCTCACTCTTTCATTCTCATCAAAGATTTCTTTGCTACTTGGGAGAGAGAAGTGGGAGGACTGCTTGAAGCCATCAGTTGGAGACCACCCTGGGCAACATAGTGAGACCGCATCTCTACAAAAACTAAAGAAACAATTAGCGGGACATGGTGGTAAATGCCTATAGCCCCAGCTACTCAGGAGGCAGGAGGATCTCTTGAGCCCAGGAGTTTAAGGCTGCAGTGAGCTATGATCACGCCACTGCACTCCAGCCTGGGTGACGGAGCAAAACCTCATCTCTTTAAAAAAAAAATGAGAGAAAGAGAGAGAGAGAAGAAAAGAAAAGAAAAGAAAAGAAAAGGAAAGAAAGAAAAGAAAAAAGAAAAAGAGAGATTATTTTGTATTTCTCTTTTATTTTTAATGTCTCCTATATTTTGTTGAGCAAATTCGGGGCCATCAGCCTGGAATTTTCACACATTCCCACATCCAAATCTTTCAGCCTTCCTACATAAATATTCTTCTCGCCATTTTTTTCCTCTAACTCAGGTGATTAAGTGTCTCTCCTCTACCAAGGGGACTCGTCATATGTGCTCTGCATCACAAATCCCCTCACCTTCTCAAGGGCTTTGCTTTCTCAATTGTCCCCTTCCTCTCCTACATCAACTTCTCTCTTTTCACCAAATTGTTCATATTTTCTCTGCCTTCTTCACCACCCCTGGGTGTGTGTGTTGGGGGGTGGGGGGGGGTATGGGGCACACAAAGACAGTCCTTCGTACATTTAAAAATGACATAAAAATTAAATAAAATCTGCCTCCCATAACTTTAGAGTTTCCTACAAACTACAGTACATCATCTTTGCTTTTCTTCTCAGCTAAACCCGTGAACAGAATTGTCTAACATGCTGCCTCTACTTCTTTTTTATTATTTTTAGAGACAGGGTTTCATTCTGTCACCCAGGCTGGAGTGCGGTGGCACAATCACTGATCATAGACATTGCAGCCTCAAACTCCTGGGCTCAAGCAATCCTCCCACCCCAGTCTCCCAAGTACTGGAACTACAGGCATGCACCACCGTGCCTGGCTAATTTTTTCCCTTTTTTTTTTTTTTCCGTAAAGACAGGGTCTCCGCATATTGCCCAAGGTGGCCTTGAACTCTGGGCCTCAATTAATACCTCAACCTCCAAAAATGTTGGAACTACAGGTGTGAGCCATCACACCTGGTCATGTCTCCATTTTTTGAGCTCTTTTTCATTTTATAATCCACTCCAGCGTGACATCTCTCCCTACCATTCCACTGAAACTGCTTCTTATGGTGGCAGCATTGAACACAGCTCCTTATTCCTATGTTTTTTCTCTCTTGACCTTCAAGACATCATCCTCCCATTGTTCTCCTCCCTCCTCCCTAGCTGTTCTGTCTATCTTTTACAGTTTTCTCCTCCTCTCCCTGAGAGAAGAGTGTTGGAGTTCCTTTGGCACTTCACCCCCCTTTTCTATTTTTTCTAGACCCTCTTCCTTTATTCTCACAGTTTTAATTGACATTTATATTTTGATACTTCCCAAATTTATATCCCCAGTATGGGCTTCTCTGTTTCACACCCATATATCCTGCTGCCTACTTAACGTGTTTGAGACAGAATTTTTCATTTTATCCTAAAAATTGTTCTTTCCCCAGTCTTTCCCATCTCAGTAAATGGCATCACTATCCACACATTTTCTCAAGCCAGAAATCTTAGAGTGTGGCATTCCTCATCCCGCCCCCCTCTGAATTTACATCTGATCTTCCTTCCACAAAACTATACATTAAATCCTTTGAGCTCTCCTTATTTCCTCACCCAGTATCCTCATCCCAGACACCATCACTTCTCCAAGAGCTACCATAAGAACCATCTCACAGGTCTCCTAATTCCTTTGTGGTATTTCAAATCCACATTTTCTCCACACACATTTTAAAGTTGCTCTTTAAAACAATATTAATTGTATCACATCACTCTCAAGATCAAAAGCTTTCAATAATTTCCCATTCCACTTTGAATCAAATGCAAATTCTCTAACATGACCCATGCTATCCTTTTTATTGTCCAAATCTTATTGCATGCTACCTTCCACTTTCTCTTAAGTGTTTCATTCATGGAGCCTTCCACCCAGTTTCCCAAATATGCAATTCTTCTTTAAGATCTCCACATCTGCCATTTTCTCAACGGATATCTCTTCTAAATGGCTGCCTCTTTTCGCCCATTGAGCTATAATCATTGCCTCCTTGGAAGTCTTCCTTCACTGCCATATATAACATGATAATAATAGTTAACTGTACATTGTGCAGCCAATACAAAACTAAGTAAATTGATTATCCTATTTAATATTTTTAACAAACCTATAAGTAATGCATTATATAAAAAAATTAAGGCATAGAGATGTGAATAACTTACTCAAAGACAACATAATTTATAAACAAAGGCTGTAGGATTCAAAACTAACAAAATCTTAACCACTGTAGTATATTAATTTATGTTTCCTCCTCTTATTCCCCACATTTTATAATGTCCAATTAAGCATTCATTCATTTGCTTCATTTATTCATACAGCTAAAATTTATAAGGACCTACTACGTGTCAGGTCCTGTCCTAGGTAGAAAAGGCAAGATCTCCCACCTTGTGGGAACTGTGTTTAAATGAGGATGACTGACAGTAGCCAAAGAAACAAATTTGTAAAATTTGTGAGGCCAGGAACATGCTTTGAGATTCATGTGCCCGCTGTATTCCTGGAGAGACAAGTGCTTAATGATATTTTTATTAAAATGTGAGCTTTGAGCAAGTCTTTGTTTGGTTTAAATAGCAGAAAGAGTGTATTAGTTTTCTGTGGCTGCCATAACAAATTACCACAAACTAGGTAGCTTAAGGCATAAGTGGAGTCTCTCACACCTCTGGAGTCAAGAAGCCTGCAATCAAGATATAAGCAGGACAGCACGCCCTCTGGTGGCACTAAGGAAGAATCCAGTTCTTGCCTCTTCCAGCTTTGGATGGCTATCTGCATTCCTTGGCTTGTGGCCACATGTCACCCAGCTCAGCGTTCATGTCACCTTCTCCTCTGTGTTTCTGTGTTCCCCTCTTGCCTCTCCCTTAGAATGATGCCTGTGATGGCATTAGGACTCACGTGAATAATTCAGCAAATATCATCATCTCAAGACCTCAACTTAATTGCCTATTTTGCCATATGAGGTATTCACAGGTTCTAGGGAGTAGGATGTGGACATACCTTTTTTGGAACCACCATTCAGCCTACTTGAAAAAATATAGGTCCATCTGCTCTTGTAAAGGATTATCTCCCAGTGAGGTACTACGATCCTGTTTCCTCAACTGCCTACATTGTTGGAAATAAGTTCAGATCCTAATCAAAACGCAGATTCACTTTTGAAGCTATTGAAGAAGTGGTCTCAAACTCCAATGTATTCAAATATCATTTAAAAGTTTATTTAAAGTTTTGATTGGTGAACTTTGTACCCAAAGATTCTAACTCCACAGTTGTCTGTTTGACATTGCATTATAACAAATACTCAGGTGATTTTGGTACTGAAGATTACACCTTGTGGACCGTGCCCAGGAGAAAAAATGTAAGATAGATTCAGACAGAGATCTCTAGAGATGACGTCAAGTCTTTTACTGTAAGATCAATAGTGCCCAGACATTCTAGCTAACTCTTCAGGAAGTAAAGACTTGTATCCTGAGCAGAATCTGAAAAGGCTCCCATCTCTCAGGTACCTGAAGCACTTTGTTTCTTTGGGGACACACTGATGGCTTATTTCATTTTTTCTAGAGTATAACCAATAAAAATGTATTCTTCTCAACTTTCTATGAGGCCTCTCTTAGGAACTTTCCTTTTTTCTCTTCCCATCAGGTTGCAAATCTCAGGTACATTTACAGACCTACATGTAAGATGAAGGGCACAGCTTCTAAGAATTGTAATGATAAATTTTGTGCTACTAGGTAAAGACAATATCGTTTATGTCATTCAGCCAAATACATTATTTTATTTGATTGTGTAAGTGGACACAGTATCAAATGGTTTTTCAAGTGTCTGTCTTCAAGAATCTTACACTGGTCCGCCAATGCTATGTGAAACATTATCCTAATAATTTTTCTTGGAATAACAACCTCTTCTCTCCATGCAGGTAAAATGGGTGTATGATCTTGTCTAAGGTAAAGTACTTGCTTAACACTTTTAAAATTGTATTGTATGTCTATTTTCAAAAAGCAAATAAAGGAGCTTAAAAAATTAAAAACATATAAATGAGATAATCAGTTTTTGTGTGCATTTGTTTGCTTTTATAATTGCAGATAAATTGGGGATTAACTAGTTTGGAGAAATAACTCTTTAGGTTTATTAAATCCCCACAAAGATGTCAGAATTTCATTCAGCCTAAAGATTGCTTTCCAAATTGTTACAGCCTGTTTTTCCAGCCCCTCCAGTGGTACCTCCACTCATAGGCTCTAGTTCAGACAATGATGGGAAATCCATAATAAACCACTAAACAAATGGAATAACCCACACATTTCAGTTGCTTCACAGAGCTCAGGTGAAGTTGTGCCTGCAGAGACACAGGTATGTTCTCTATGCTGTAGAGTGAATAAATGTATACATAGGCTATTTTGAAAGTATTCCGTAACCCAAATTCCTGTGTGTCGATTTAAGTTTACATCCAGCTGGGTAAGCAGTTTACTAAATGATGCTTGAAGAGATCTGATGGTGACTCTCCTCACTCCCCTGGCAAGGGCATGGAATAGCATCCTCCATTTCCCTCCACTACCTCCCATCAAGAAGCAGTCGGCTTATTATATATGATGATCTATCTAAATTACTTCTGTTTCAAAATTCTAAATCATCATTTTGATTTGATTTATTCTGGCCTACACATATGGCAAGAGGCACACAGAATTTACTTTGACACCATACATACCCTTCTAAGAGTACTTTCATTCATTTACTTAGCAAATATTAGTTGAACACCTAGCATCTTTCAAGAATACAACTGCTTCATGATTTACCTTCAAATAAATTGAAAGCCAGAGAGTTTATTTTTTCTTGGCTATACATTTATGTATTTATGTTTCTATTAATACATATGGATAGAAAAGATTAATTTCAAACTTAATGTTAGCTATCAAATGTATGGATGAAGTGTATGTTCACAGAGTTATTCAAAATGCTAGATATTAGCATCTTTAATTAAAAGTGTCTACCTTCACATGGACATTAAAAAATGAAAGTGTGTTTTTATGGCCCTGAGGTTGAATTCATACCACAGCTTTTTGCATTTCACTCAAATAACTAACTTAGGAAATGTTACCATGTGTTAGTAGCACCACCTCAGCAATGAGGTAATGAAACAAATATTTAAATATTTAAATTTCAGCACAGAGATATAGATCGATATTTTTTCATGCTGTAGCTAGTAGTTGTATTTGGTGATTAACTGCATGTTTCCTCTCTCTCTCTGTTTCACACACACACAAACACACACACACACACACACATGCATACATACATCATTTGCCTATTATTTTCCCACAGATAACCAGAGGACAGATATTTGCCGTCAAGATAGCTCAGGCTTTTGGAAGCTCAGCAAGGCAGTTTGTGTAATGCCTGTGATTCCGTTTGTCACAGGAGCCTTTATGAGGGAACAGAAGATATAACTTTGCCTCATTTTTCATTTCCTGTTATCTCTCAGATTTTGGTCTTCAGCTGCTCTGTTTTCCTGTACCTCAACTGGAGCCGACGTTATCAGAGCACCACCTGCTACCACCGTTGCAGCTGAGGCTCTGTCAGCAGCTCCAGGAGGAGAGTGCTTCCTTCCAGAGGAGCTGAGAAGCTCCCTCTGGGCCAGAGCAAACCAAGTCCATGATGAGGTCTCCATATGCAGAGCAAAGTGAAAACACTCCCCGATCAACTAAATAATTCTACCAGAGAAACATTCTTAGTTTTGTAAAGCACTTTCCATTTTATGGAGAACTTTCCCATCTATATTTCACTGGATCTTCAGAGCAGCCTGTAAGACAACTGGGCTTGTACAATTATGCCCATTTGCACTCGAGTGGAGATCATGTTTTCCACATCCCCAGAATTTTGAAATGCCTAAGCTGTGGGGTGCAATTCAAAGATAAGTAATGGAGTCAGTGAGTCAGTGGTGAAGAAGTCAGGCCAAAGATGTGCAAGGAAAGGTAAATGGTTGCCATGAGGCAGGAAGAAAAGAACAGCGAACTGCTGTGATTTAGCTATAATATGACTCTCAGAATGGAGAAAGCTAAAGAACAGGAGAAAAGAATTAAAAATGAGGGAGAGGAAGACAAAGCACATTACTTAGGAATTGTTGGAGGCATGCATTACGAGGAAGGACAGGAAGTTGATGGCAGTGGACTGTCCCAGCCTATTCTTCTCTGATGCCATTTCTTAGAGTTGCCTCTTCCAGGCTGGATCCTAACACATCTTTCATTGGCTTCTAGGTGCCATTCACTCTCGCCCTCCTCCTCTGGAAATTACTTTCTCCTTGGTCAGAGTTCTTTTGATTGGAGATTCTCACTGCCTCCCAAGACTGTAAAAACAGAGTGAGAGGAGGTGGTATGGGGTCTTTCCTAGTCCCAGTCTTGACAACCACATCTCTTCATCCTCCCATCACTGCTCCTTCCAAGAAACACAATCTTGCTCTTGCTCCCGTATCTAGTGAGAATTCTAACCTTGTTTTAAGGTTGCTATTCAATGATATGCCTCAGTCAGAACATTGGATCCCAGTCATTATTATACACCCATACCTCTGAATCCTTTAGGGCCATGGCTCTGTATAATTCCCAACACTCCCAAGAGTAACCATGTGAACCTGTAGCCTAGGGAGCTGGGATTCACTAACTACCAAGAAATGATGTCCCAGTGCTGGCTGTCTGCCTGCCAATCACCTCATTCACCGAAACTTTACATGTTATCTGCTTGTCTTCTCCAACCTGGTGTTTCTCCAGCTTGTTGGGAGACCTTCCCATTTGTTTTAAATCTCTCTAAAATAGATGTCTTGCTTGGATTATAACCCATTGTCCTATGTTTTTGATTATCTAATTTTACCTACTCTAGTGGAACCTATACCAAAAATCATTCTTACCAGCACTTATCTAACCTAAATGGGACCTGGGGATCTAAGTTTTGATCTTGCTTCTTCTAGTCTGCCCAGGCTCTTGGACTTAAGCTTCGTTATGTGATATGAAGATTAGAGACCATCACCAGAGTGATTGGAAGAAAGTTAACATTTCAGAGAACATGTGCCACTAAATAGGTTAGACCATGAGCAAGAAACAAGTAAGACCTGAAAAAATTACCCATTAAGAATCTATATTCGGCTGGGTGCGTTGGCTCATGCCTGTAATTCTAGCACTTTGGGAGGCCGAGGAGGGCAGATCACGAGGTCAGGAGATCGAGACTATCCTGGCGAACATGGCGAAACCACGTCTCTACTAACAATACAAAAAAATAGCTAGGCGTGGTGGTGGGCGCCTGTAGTCCCAGCTACTCGGGAGGCTGAGGTAGGAGAATGGCGTGAACCCAGGAGGCTGAGCTTGCAGTGAGCCGAGATCACGCCACTGCACTCCAGCCTGGGCGACAGAGCAAGACTCCATCTCAAAACACAAAAAAAAGAATCCATATTCATAGAGCCTTTAGAAACTAACCCTACAGGTACAGATGGGTAAAGCCTGGCAAAGGGTGTGACATGGGGCTCACTGGGATATCCTTCCATGCCTACAGTTTCCAGAAGTCTCAGTCCATGTGGCTACTATAATAAAAACACTATAGACTGGGTGACTTATAAACAGCAGAAATATATTACTCACGGTTCTGGGAATTCCAATATCAAGGTGTCCTCCTGTGAGAGCTTGCTTCTTTGCTCATTAATAGCTATCTTCTTGCTATGCCCTCATGGTGGAAGGGAGGGAGGAGCTCTCTGGAGTCTCTTTTATAAGGACACTAATCCCATTGATAAGGGCTCCATTCCCATGACCTAATCACCTCCCAAAGGCCCCACCTTCTAATAACATTGTATTGGGGGTTAGGATTTCAGATTGAATTTTGCATGGACATAAAAGCATTCAATCTATAGCAGCAGACTTCTTCAAGCTGTTAACATTTTGCTTCTTTGAAATGTATTGGTTCTATTATCACACATGCTCCCCTCCAGTTGTACATAATAAAACTTATGATTAATTGTGGTTTGATGCACTACTGATACTAAAGATATTTGACAACTTGCTATGGAAAGGGCCCAAAGGGAATAATTCTTTAATGAAGCATTTTGCAAAGTGCTGAAGGCTATGGAATGATGATGAAGGAGAGATTATATGTATGGGGTTGCACCCATGATAAGGCAAGAGGATGGAGAGAAAAAGTATTTAGCACAGAGGGGCTGTAATTTAACCTTCCACAGAAATGATTATAACCATTAGAAGCTCCACTCTGTGATACTCTTTCACAAGACATCCTCACTGAAACAGAAGGGCCTCTTGATTTCCAAAGTGTACTATTTATTCCCTCCAGTTGCTTCATTCAAAATCACTCCTGGCTGGGCGTGGTGGCTCACACCTGTAATCCCAGCACTTTGGAAGGTCAAGGCAGGTGGTCACCTAAGGTCAGGAGTTTGAGACCAACCTGTCCAACATGGTGAAACCTTGCTTCTACTAAAAATACAAAAATTTAGCTGGGTGTGGTGGCACATGCCTGTAGTTCCAGCTACTCAGGAGGCTGAGGCAGGTGAATCTCTTGAACCCGGAAGGTAGAGGTTGCAATGAGCCGAGATAGCACCACTGCACAGTCTGGGTGAAAGAGTGACACTCCATCTTAAAAAAAAAAAAGAAAAAAAGAATTTTTTCTTGGAACTTCTGATAAGTTTAGAACTGAACTCTAGTGACTTAGAGCAGTATTTTCCCAAGTGTGAAATGCTACAGATAATTTTAGGTGGTGCACGAGTTCGGCAAATAAAACTGAATCACATAGTGAGAAAGTTATTCCCTTTTCAATTCTCTTTTGATCCTTCGATGACACCAAAGATAAATTCTCAGTCTGGAATTGTACATCTTTAACACATTTCTAATGCTTGCTTTTCTTCTTTTTTAGCAAAGAAAGTACATGTTTGAAGCTCAGAGCCTTTGACGGGTAATATGTTTCCAGAAATTAATAAAGTCTAGTTATATTGTATGTATTTTCATACTTACTGTCCTTTTATTTGAGATAATGAAATTGAGATTTCTTTTAAAAATAAATTTCTAAGTTAAAAGGAGTGAATATATTTAGGAAAAACATTTAATAGCTGATAGTACTGGTGTTATGTGGCAACAGACATTGGAAAGATGTTACTGGTGATATGCAAATGACTAGTAGTCAACATCAGCTTGGGTCATACTCCCAACATCTTCACTGGGCTGCAGAATCCCTCTTTCTCATAATTCCTTGCCTTTTTGCTATCCTTTTGCCCAACATAATATTTTAGTTGAAGTGCATTTGCCCAAAATAATATTTTAGTTGAAGTGCACCTTTATTGACTGGACAGCAAGCATACAAACTTCTAGTGTTCATTCATTTTGTGGTGGCACTACAAGTCTCACTAAAAGCTCAGATGTAGACAAGGGAATGAGAAATTTAGTGAAGGGAAAGCCAGCATCCTTTGCCATTGGCACAAGGGATGATAGAACAGGCATAAGGGAAAAAGCATGTCAACACAGGATGGGATATATATGCCCCTTGTAGCCTCCCCACCACCCTGCCCCTTAATGTCTCCTATTGCACAGGGGGACAGAGGGAGGGGAGAGGGAAACCACAGACCATCCATGTATTTGGGTAATTGCTTTCTCAAAATGAAATGGCATCTTCTTTTTATTTCCCTTACGCTCACCTAATAACACTAGCATATTATACTCCCCACACTGAAATCTGAGTGTATAAATCTTTGCAGGCACAGTGAGGCCTTGTTGGGTTTGGCTGTTGTTTCTGAATAGAGTATAAGGGACATAAAATGTAAGTGAATCAAGCCCTCAGCTAGCATTTAATTGATAAGAACTAAAGCTAATATTAGATAACAAATAAATGGTCTGTTGCACAGGCATTTAATTAAACACTAAATTAATGCAGTAATGACCTACTGGAACTAACAGCCAGGAATGCTTTACTGCACTCAAGCATCTGGATGCTTTCACCTTGCAGTACCCCTCCTCCTTCCCCCACCTCCACAGACAGACACATTATAAAGAAGTACATTCACTCATAGCCCATGTCCTCATGTTTTCATGTCCCAACTCATCACATATAAGAATCTACTTTGCCCAAGGAAGCTTGACTATTTAGTTTACTCTCTACCTCATCTTCCCCATCGTATGTCCCAAATCTCAGCATTTGAGACTATTTGAAACTCTAGTCTTGTAACCCTTGGCTGATTACATGCTGCCTGGAAGATTAATTGCAGACAGTGTTTTAGTTAATGGTTTCAGGGAAGAGCATGCAAAATCATGAAGGGGAGTTGAGGAATCAATACGTGGCTTTGTCTGGACCTATCCAAGAGCTTTCAGTCATACAATAAAACACATAATAGGTACAGGAGATTAACTCCACTCAGATTTACTCAACTCACCCTTGTTGGCTCATCTGGGCTGCAATCATACAAATCAACATTTTCGTGTTGACTCATATCCACAAGTTAGAGATAAGCACTGGAGACGTTTTTTGAACACATTTTGCATACAGAGACCACAAACATCCATGTGAATGCTACATCCTTCTTATGGTCCATGAGACTTTGCAGTTCCCTGCTGGACACATGAACAGACTCTTTTTCTTTTTTATTTTTTTATTATACTTTACGTTCTAGGGTACATGTGCACAACGTGCAGGTTTGTTACATATGTATACATGTGCCATGTTGGTGTGCTGCACACATTAACTCATCATTTACATGAGGAAAAGACCCTTTTCAAGGATGTCCCCTAAGAGTTTCTGTTTTCCTACACTCCAGTGTGACTTCAGTGAGAAGAAAGTGTTCTCTCAGCGCCAGCAGCCTTGCATCCATGCATCATTCCAATGCTGGACTTTAAAAGCGAATGCAAGTGACTTCACCGGAACGTTTCTACAGAATTCTTCAGCCCCATATGGCCTAATTCCACCTGCTCTGAGAGCTGAGAAAGCAAACCTGTACTGTGTGGCAAGTGCTATGCACTTAAAAAACGTGGAATCTCTATCTATAATCCCTGAGGTGAGGGATTCCTGTATCAAAGGAGGTTTCAATGAGTTTGGGGTATTTTTTTCCCTAAACCAGCCCCCATCCCCTTCTCCAACATGATTATAAATCGAACTGATTTTGACAAGCTGAGTTAAACCCCATTGACTCTAGAAGGACAGTATAGAAAAATCTGTATATCTTTATATCTGACATATACATGTATATTTTTTTTACAGGTTTTCTTTCCTGCAGGATTCTCCTATATACCTTACCATACTCTACTCCTTTTACATCACCATATCTCTTGCAATCCCACCTTTACCCAATTCCCATATCTATTTCCTTTATGGGACCCTCATTATCTCATCCTTCCTCAGAACTCCCCATGTATCTCCTCATACGTACAGACCATTTCTGCCTCTAGAAGTTGTGAGTCTGAAAGTCAATAGCAACTTCAATGAACTCTTTTAAGGTTTTGTTTTCTTTTGTAAGGAAACTGAAAAAAAGTAAATCTCTAATGGTGAAGTTTCCTGAAAAATTCAAGGTGAATAGGAGAGATATTAGGGGCCTAGGATAGAGCTTTCCTGCATCTTTTAATAACATCACACATGTTCCTCTTTCCATGTAAGGTCAAGCCTCTGTGGATGGGACAGACAGATTGAAGGGAATCTTATCCTATAACTTTAGGTACCATTGGCTCCTGGGGTATATATGAAGTCTTCTGAGTGACCTAGAAACCATAGTAACAGCTCATATTTATTGAGGACTTACCTTGTATAGGACACTGTTTTAACTTTGTGAGAAATGTATTTTTAAAAAACTATATAATGTTTCTGAATATTTACCCAACATCTTGCTTTCTCATTAATGCATTAATCCTAAGATTTATCTTGCCATTAAATAGCTGACTATAAGATTTCCCAAATTACTCTTCTCATGAGTTGTTGCATGCAATAGTCTTCTCACCCCTGTGAAATAAAATGGGCCGGTATAACTACCCCTTTTGAAATGAATGCGTTAAACCCGGAGAAGTTGAAAAATCACACAGCAATTTAGGGCTGGAACTAGAGAATAAATCTGACTTTCAGAACAAGGTGTTTTTCATGATACCATGTTGTCCCTTTTCTTTATAGGCTGCTATGCACAGTGTTGAAATAAAGTACCTGGGAAAAGGCAACCATGTAATAAACTTTAAAAATAAATAAAGAGGTATTAAATTGTCTCCTCTAATTTTTGTTCTTCAGTCATATGTTTTATCCTGGGATAGCAAATTGTTTACAAGCAATTACAGTAATTAAGCATAAATACACCCCAGTGAGGCAAATATTATTATCCGCTTTTTAACAGATGGGAAAGCAGAAGTAGAGAAAACTGGAATGACCTGCACAAGGCCAAATAGGGTGTCTGCTACAAAAAGAGAGAGGGCCTGGGACCTCAGAAACCCCAGCTTTATCCTCAGACTTCTAGATGGTCCACAATCTTTAAAGAAGTTTCGACATTTAAAAAAAAAAAGAAAAAAATAAATAAAGGATGAAGGTGGTTGGTGACAATGCCAGGGAGAGAGATGGCAGAGGTAAGAATGCCAAAAGGGAAATGGCTTGAGAGATGTAATGTGACATAGCCCAATGCCTCAGAGATAGCTGAGACAAGGTCCGGGTTCATGTTCGGGCTTCCTAGGTTCAGCAGCAATGTTTATAAATAGAATACAACAGTCTCCTCTCAGAAATAAGGTGGCTAAGCCTTTTTTTCCTTTACATGTTCAGCATGAGTCTGAGCGCATAAAATGAAGATTACTGGAACTACGGAATAAAACAGTGTGCTCGTGATGAAAATACAATTGCCCTTTCTGAAGGGCTTTGGGATTTGTGAGTCAAATGCAAAGTTGCATTAATATTAAGAAAATTACATCCATGGGAAAATGCTGAAAGACAGGAAGGCTATATTCTCATGCTGCGTCTTTCTGCCCATTATCACATTTGACAAACAGAATTCAAGCAGAAAGTGGATAGCCAAATGGAGTAAGACAGGAATGAAACAATGGCATTAAGAGTTAACAAAAATGCATCTGAAATGAAAAGTTGGCAGACAAGTTTCATGTCACATTCCTGAAATCTGAAACAGTAAAGCCAAGACAAATACTTGTTTGATTTTTCTGTTGAAATATTTAAGAGATTTTTTCTATCCTATTTGTCATCACTTATCAATGTAAGATGGATTCAGCTTACAATAAAACAGAGGGGATTTGAATGCCTTCCTCACACAGCTTTATGAAGTTGTATGTATAGGACAGAAAAGTATCCAGACACCCATTCCTGCAAAGAAGCAAGAAGTTATTTATGGCACTGGTTATTTCTAGGAAAACTTGTACAGCCACCATATACTAACCACAAGAGAGTGGGAAAGAGAAAGAGAAGAGAGAGAGAGAGAGAGAGAATACAAGTTAGAGAGTACAGCACTTCATTGTCAAAGTTACTGATTTGAACACACCTCAGGGAGGCAGCTAGGCACCTCTGATTTCTCAGAAAAGGCAAAAAGATATTGAGAAGGGTATGTACCTTCTTGGAGAATTCTTCATACAAAAATATTTTGGCCGCATTGGAACAAGCATGGAATATCACTGCCTACAATGAGATGATGTTAGTTGGTTATAATAGATTCTGAAAGTTTGCTGAGGGGAAAATAACTTTAAATGTTAGCTGAAATAAGCAATTCTAAGTCCTTTTTTATTGTGACTCTTACTCAGAATGCTAAAAAATTGTGCTTCTATTTCTATTTCAGTGGTGCAGGTCTTTCCTCTCTGACTTCCACCATTCATGAGATATTTCTACATGAATCAGCTAATTTAGGAATAAAACAGAATAGAGAGACAAACAAGAGACTTAATCTGTGTAGCCTATCACTAATTAAAAAAACATTTCCACTCAATAATAAATCTTTAGATGTTAAATGAAAATGATCTCAAAGATCAAAATGTGAATAAGTAGGGCAAAGTAGGATGATTGGAATAATAGAAGTTGACTTTCAGCTCTTCTATTTCTATTATTTTGTTGACTTCTAAGTGTGGCTACTTAAATTCAGTAGTGTGAATTCCAGTTAAACAAGGCCACCAGCCTAAATGAAGGGGTGAATGAATGCACAAATGAATGCATTGCATGTAACTTATACCAATGCTCTATTTGCATTAGCTAGTCAATTTAGGAAACGTGATACTTAAAACCTGAAGTTTTCTTATCCTTGTCTTAGACTGTTCAGTCATCCCTCTCACAGGTGACATGCCAGTTGGCACTTGGTGGTGTGCAGGCTGAGACATCATGCAATTCCATACAACGTTCAGCAATGGTGTTTTGAGGCCAAAATGTCCCCACAGACTTTATTACTCACAAGTCTCGGTTTGAGCTGGTTTTGATTTTCACTTTATATTCTACCCACCAAATAACTTCTGGGTAAGAGGATTTATCTGCCATTCAAAACATTAGACGCTGGTCTGGATAGCATCATTTTTCTCACTTTGAATACAAGTGCTTGATGAATAATGGTGTTGCTACCTTCCAACACACTGGAAAAGAACAGGCCCCTCTGGAAGCAATTAATAATCCTGGTGGTCAGTAGGTGAGCTATAGTTCCTGTTCTCAGGCCTCTAATTCAACAATATGACCAAACATACCTGTTCTGTAGAGTTTGCAATCCACTGCATGCTTAAAAGAGAACAGCCCAGTGAAGGAGTATTTAATGACCTCCCCAGCTGATGAATCTCCAAATTTTCAATTTGACATTTGAGCAAACTCACATTTGTACTCTGAAAATTTTTCCAGGTCCAGATTCTAGTTCATAGGTCAGTGAATCAGCTTTATTGGGTCTCAAATCTCTGTTGTACTTTCCTGCTTCTCCAAACACTCTATAATCATTAGAATCACATAGTGACACCATATACTTTATGGATAACAAATGAAAGGAGCTATCTATAGCAAGTTGCTAAACTATTTCTCTCAATTTCCCAATTTGACATCCAGAGGATTGAGGTGTCGTAGGACAGGTGCCACTGGCTAGATAATTATTAGAGTCTAATTAATTTATTTCTAAGCCAGCTGCCACATGCTCCTTCATTGGTCAGTATTTTAAATTTCCTTTAAATTCCTCCTGCCTTAACAGGGATTTAGGGAAATAAAAATTAATGTTTAATTAGGAAAGATATAGGATTTGTTTTTTTTTTGTTTGTTTGTTTTCCTAATGGGAACACAAGACAAAAGCCCTTTATATTTTTTATGTTATGACTCATTATCTTTCCATTTTTAAAATATGAGCATCAAGCGCATCTAGGATTCTAGTTTCTTTTATAGTTTTAGCAGTTCTCCCACCTGGACAATATACTTCTCTCCCAATTTTGATGGAGAAAACATCAAGATGATCTTCAGTAATTAGCCAATGCATATGGATGATTTGAGAATATTACCACCTTTTCTCACATAGTAATAGTTCTTTCCAGGAAGTGTGATACTAGTCACAAGCCCTGATAGGCTAGGTGGATGGACATTGCATCTAAGTGGATTCATGACTAACAGTGTCATGGCCCACACACCTCAATTGAGAAAATAAGCCAAAAATACCCACCACAGAGAGTGGTCTGAATCTCACGCTGACACCCTCCACTGCAGGTTGCAATGATTTTGCTGCTTGATGGGGAATCATCCAGGCTTCTCTTGATTTGGCTCCTGCCTCCACTCTGGTCTTACAGCTCAAGGTTTCTCAGTCCTACCTCTGTGTGCTACCACCATCAAACTGTACATAACCCACTGCTCCCCCAACATCCCTAAACACCCCTACCCTGTACCGTCATATATTCCATGCTGCTTCTCACATCTCTGCTATGTTGAACTGTCTCTTCTGTCTGGAATGTTCTAAGTGTGTTTCATTTAGGTAATGATAGTGCACATTGTGTGTGTTGTAATTTACAGTCCCTTACTAAACAAAATTGAAAGAGAACGCTATGAGGTTTGCATTAAGAAACACTGAAGGCCTATTTTTTGATATAAAATTCAAGTTTCCATATCATATGGATTTATAATCAAGAAGTAAACCTTTAATAAAAGGTTTCTTGAATATAAAATTCAAAATGAGCTTTCTCAGTTCATAGATTTTTAGAAAGATTTGAAAGTACAAAAAAAACTCAACTAGAAGATTATTAAAAAATTATTTCTTCTGTCTAATCAATGCATTTAATAGGCAAATTGAAAAACACAGAACCAAAAGCCATAGACTGTGCCCTCAAAAAGCTTAGTCTAGCTGAGATAAAATTCCCATTAATTGTCACATTATAAAATGGCAAACTTGAAGTGCCAAATGGATGACAGGTAAACAATGAGTGCAACTGGAAGAAATAGAAAAGAATTTAGGCATTCCTTAACGGAGGAACAGCATCATCACAGATGAGGAAGTGTTCCCCTGGTAGCCTTTTTGAAAGGAGTGTGGGTGGGTTAATGAATTTAGGACACGTCACTCAATCTAACTAAGCAGAGGGATTGTGTTGGGAAACGGTGACGGTAAGTTTGAAAAGAAGAAACGTGACTGTCCCAGTTTATTTCATGCAGTGTCTCCTCATATTTTTCTATAAAATAAGGCAGTACACACTGAAGATGATTTGTAATTCCACTTTTGTCCAGCTTTGACCTGAAAGTGCACCTTCTCACTAGCATGTGATTGCTTAGGCGTGTAACAACTGCATGTTCATTAGCTGATGACTCTGCTGCATCTGACCATCTCTAAGGGTTAAGTTCATTATTACTAAGCAACCTGAAGGGCTTAGCAGTCACAGCATAACAATTCATGGAGGAGGGAATAGCAACAACTTTTGCCCTTTGCATTTTTTCTTCTCTGTTTATGGGTTAAACTTACCATTCGTTTCCCCAAATTAATGCACCTTCTAAGGGTACACTGAGACCAGCCATTTATTTCAAGTCTAGTTCTTTTTTTGCTGGCCACCCCGTCTTATTACCCAGCTTTCTAAATTTCCAGGATAACATAAAACAAATATACATCAGAAACACAAACACTCAGCTATACGTATGTGGAGGAAAAAGAATGTCAGGTGAAGACTTGGTTACTGGTTGAAAAAACTTAACTTAGAATCAGGAGCCCTCTATGAGTTAAATGTACTTTAAATTAAAGTCAATAAAATGCAGTGTACTTTTCTGCAAATATTGACAACTAGTAATCTTTAGCCACATTCAAAATATGGACTGAATACAGAGCCAGTGAAAGTGAGTCAGCACCTATGGCCTGATGTTCATAATCTTAATTCTGGCTTAAATTTATAACTTTATATTTCCTAATGAGACAAAGAACAGGAAACTAACATCTGCAAGGTTATATACTATTACTTAGTATCCAAAATAAAAGTGGTCTTAGTTTTAATGCTACTCTTTTTTTGCTCTGAGATCCTTTTAAAATATTATATCATATTTCAAGATACTATATTTAAATTATTTTCTTAAAGTTTATGACAATTGGGCACAGAGATGTGACTCTTAGAATTTTCTTTCCACTATCCCATTTTCCATTTTCCAGGAGTACTTCACATCTGCTCCTTAAGATTCCTTTTCAGTACACACTAGAAAGACGTTCTTGAACTTGTCCACAGCTATTTCTAATTTGTCTGATCTTCATCAGTCAGTTTAAAGGAGCATAAAATGTCATCTGCCTCATCTGTCACTGTGTGTGTGTGTTAATGTATTTATCTGATTCACTTCCCCTGAGTCGTCTAAGCTTGATGCAGTTCTGAATCTTTCCCATCTCCTAATCTATTTCAGTCACTCCTCGGGTGTACTGGAGCTGAATTTTTCAGGTAGACTCATCTGAAAAGATGCCATGCTCTAGCAATTCTATAAGCAATTATCATCTTAATAGCTTGCAAATTCTGCTTTGTATATTCACTGTTGGTCTACTGCCAGACAGAGGTCCATTTTTCCCTAAGCCCTTGACATAGTATTTTCAGAAGCCTTCACAATGGAGGAGTTGTTTGACTCCTTTGGGATGGTCAGAAATAGTTAATGATGCTGTATCATCATAAGAGGTTGATATGAACATTTGGTGGTAGTATGACCACAATTGCTACTACTGAAAATTTCAGCTCAACCTCCTGCTGTAGCTGACATGGCATAATGGAATGGTCAAACCTACTACTTTTCAGATAAGGCTAATATGGCTCAACACAGTGTCAAGAGAAACTTCTTCATCACCACCATCATCAAAATGTATTGTGATTATAATTACTTCATCAGAATATAACATTTACTACAGGCTTCTAACACTTAGAGTCTTACATTAGGTTTTATGCATACTAACAGGGAGTGATATAATAAGATAAATATCAACATAAAGTAGCAGATGCTGTTTCTCAAATGAATAATACAGATAGGGATTCCAGGGCAGTAATGGAACAGTAAGAAAAGACACCAGGACACCAGGGAGCTTTTGGAATGCCAGCTGGGCCTGAAAAGACAGGAATGAGTATGCATAGGGAAGATCGGAGAATGACCTGGTCAGTGGTGTGGCAGTCATTGTGTGCTGGGAATAATCTAGGCCAAATCAACTGATATGGAGGGCTCATGGAGAAGAATATTGAAAAATAATACTGTGTACTGAAAAGTCAAGTCACAAAAGGTTTTGAATTGTGTGAACTTTTACTTTAGGCTAGAGAAGAAAATAAGAGCCACAGCATTCCAAAGAGGCCCCTTGTCCAAAGACTACTATTTCCTTGGTATGATTGTTTTTCTATCATGTGTCTCATTCAGTCTTTTGTTTATTCATTCAGCAAAGGGTTCTTGAGTGCGCACTATATGCCAGGAACTTTTCTACATGTCAGACACACAGCAAGAAACAAAATACAAACTTTATTGTTCATTATGGAGAATATGAGTTTGCTAGGGCTACTATAGAAAAATACCACAGACTGGGTGGCTTAAACAAAAGAAGTGTATTTTTTTCCTACATTTCTGGAGGCTACAAGTCCAAAGTCAAGGTGATAACTGGATTGATTTGCTCTGAGACTCCTCTCTTTGTCTTGCAGATGGCAACCTTCTTACTGCCTCATCACAATTGTCCTTTCTTGCACATGTGCTCCCCTGGCGTGTCTTCATCTTTTAATAAGTACATCAGTCATATCCAATTACGGCCTCCTCTAAAGGCCTCATTTTAACTTAGTCACCTCTCTAAAGACCTTTTTCATAAATACTTTTACAGTCTGAATACTGGGGTTTGGAACTTCAACATATGAGGTGTGCAAGTGCATATTTCACCCCACAATGTGGAGCTAACATTCTAGTGGGGAAAACAGATACCCACTCTCATACAAATGAACTCCTTGGGGGCCTCCTCGAGGGTTTCCCTGTGATACAATTCATGAACCCAGGGGTGGACATAGCTGATGCTCAGCCTGATCTCCCTGTTACCTACACACGTATAACCCCTCTCCCACTTTTCTGGCAACATCCAGGCAAAGGGAAGGGGGCAGCGAGGACCTGTCTCTTCTATGGTGTGCCTGTCATGACTTAAATTCTCCAAATCCTTCTCATGACCTGATTTCTCTTGACAATGATAAGGTCAAAGAACCAACACAGTGAGATTTGGCCTTAGATCCGCATACCCCAGGAATGGTTCTGATCAGAAGGCTCAAATAAGAATATAATAAGAAACAAAAATGCTTAGAAAAGAGATATATTATGTGTAACCTGAATTTTCCAGTCTCAGCAGTCTGTGGGTAAAATAAGGTCACATTAATATTAATAATAAAATTGTCTGGCCTGCAGCCGCACCTGCAAAACCACAGATTCTCATTCTTCATTCTCCTGGCCTACAGGAGGTAGGTCTTTGATCATCTCTCAGTTATTTCTGGGAGGCCCCAGGCTGAGTCTCACCTAATGTTTGTTCAAGAATAAGTGCACATCTGTTCTTTCTCTCTAAGAGCCTTCTAGAAGTCCTCTGACCGGGACATCTGGGGACAGCGTTTCTCTAACACAATAACTGATGATATCTTCTGAGAGAGCCCAGCTCCCTACCACTGTGTCTCACCACTCCCTAGTTTCCACCAAGCTTGGCCAGGCTGTCCATTAAACTAATACCCTTCTCCAACT
Source organism: Nomascus leucogenys (assembly GCF_006542625.1). Lineage (NCBI taxonomy): Eukaryota > Metazoa > Chordata > Mammalia > Primates > Hylobatidae > Nomascus > Nomascus leucogenys. Next base: position 38,219,910 of record NC_044384.1, on the reverse strand, counting down.
TGCCTTGCCCTTCTTCACCTGGATACTTAGACAATACTGCTATTTTCCCCAGTCTCAAATCCTGCTAAAGTGACCCCTGGAAACGGAGAAATGGTGCCTTCTAGTCCCTGAATACAACCCCTCAAGCATACCAACCAATTCATGAAAGCAGAAAACCCCACTAAGGGCTAGGCATGGTGGGTCAGGCATAACTTGCTCTCACAACCAAACTTCACTTTGATCCACTGATATTAACCATACCGTTTTCTATAGGAAAATAAATTTCATCATTATTCGTGAAGATGAACAACAATTATCATATCATGTATTCTATCATTTAGACATTGGTTACTTTATTTTCTGCCAAACATTTTGTCAGGATAAAGAAAACAATATTTATTCTAAATATATTTTTATAGTCAACATGAGTTTGACCTATTCCAATCATCTAAATTTTTTTTTTAGTATCTACTGTATGCAAGGTATTTTGCAAGAAGAGCTATTGGTATCGGTTGTGGGTGAAACAATCCTTCTTCTTTTTAAAATCTGTTAATATTTTTTCTGTTTTCTAAGGATTTAGTGGCAATGATACTGCATTTTTTCCTTGTACACAAAGGATGATTTTCTTCTTTCATTTCAATGTTGTTAGAATCAAAGATAAATAAAGTGAATAAACTCTACATGAGGATCCAACAAGTCACATGTCTTGATGGCAAGGTACAGCAACAGACATCCAATTGGTATCACCTATACAGTGGATTTCTTTTTTCTTTTTTCTTTTTTTCTTTCTTTCTTTTTTTTTTTTTTTTTTTTTTTTTTTGAGATGGAGTCTCGCTCTTTCACCCAGGCTGGAGTCCAGTGGCACGATCTTGGCTCACTGAAAACTCTGCCTCCCAGGTTCAAACAATTCTCCTGCCTCAGCCCCCTGGAATAGCTGGGACTACAGGCAGCTAACTAATTTTTTTATTTTTAGTAGAGACGTGCTTTCACCATGTTTGCCAGGCTGGTCTCGAACTCCTGACCTCAGGTGATTTGCCCACCTTGGCCTCCCAAAGTGCTGGGATTATAGGCATGAGCCACCGCACCAGGCCATCACCTATACCATGGATTTCTATTGGGCATCATCTAAGTGGCTCAGTTATAAAGTTAACTTTATAAACCAAGGAACTAATTCCTTGCTTTTCGCTCTTATCTGAACATATTTGAGATAAAACATCTATTTAATCCACTTCAAACAGGAGAGTCTAGTAAAACTTATGAAATCAGCAGGCATCAGGTAGATAATTGACTAACATTCTCTTTTCCACTATTTGCTATGTATGGCATGGGCAAAACTTTATTTTCCAAATATGCCCCACCCATGGAGTATTAGGCTGATTTCTATGTAAACCCATGTTTGAAGGTTATCTCAAGATATATATATTTAATCTCCAAAAATAAATTCCTGCAAAAAAAGTTAACACTGGTGAAGTAGAAGTAACCCTAGTAGTCCTCCATTTATAAGAGGAAATTTAGTGTTTCCACAGGGCTTTGCTGGGGAAACTCTCATGAATTGTTTAATAATCCATGCAGTAGTGATTATTATCTGAAATCATAAAAAAATCAGTAAGTGTCGTTGATAATGATGATAAGAATTTTCTTTTGCACAACTTCAGAATTTACACTATGCTCTACATTCTTTACCTCATTTGAATCCTCCATTCCTGATTGATACATATATAAATATTACGATAGCCATCTGAGAGTTGTGGGACTGGACTTAGGTTAATTGCTTTATCCAAAATTATTAGATCAACACAGACTCCAAGCCAGGTTTCCTGACTTCTGTTTTCATTTTTTTTTTCTGCACTGTCATCATTGTCCCATCACTAAAAGCTACACTTATGCAACTCACACACCGCTCATTTTTCCATCCTTTCTCCATTTTCGAATTTTACAGCCATACAGATGTGAATAGTTATTATTGAGATTTTTGTAATACTTTATGTCAGCACCCTTAAACAATAGTCTCCTTAATTGTATGCAAAGAAATTTCTACAATAACATGCTTTCCCTAATTTCTCTCAAGAAAATTTTTGTTTTGGCCTGAGTTTTATTCTAGACCCAAGGGGTACATGGATAAATACCATGTTGCTGAGCTTTGGTGCACAAAATATCTTAAATCTTTAATATTTACAGCAATCTTTATTGCCTACAATTAAATTTACCTTAAGAATGCAAATATGCCACCTACCATAAACTACTATCAAACTGGTCAAGATATATAAGCTCATTGTTTTCAAGTAGTGGACCAAAGGAAAGGCAGGTGGTAATTCGTAAGCAAAAGGGAACACATGAAATGAGTTGAGACCCTCGTTCACCAAGGCTCTCTGACTGGGGGTACTTTCATTACAGTGATGCAGGGAGGTAAAGCCCAGGCATGGCAGCAATCTTGCTGAGCTGAAGCAACAGATAACACCGTTCACGGCTGCTGAAGCAGCTGGGGTTTGCTGGGTAAAGCACCAGAGAAGGGAGGAGGCCCCTAAAGTCTGAATGGGGTTTCTAGCTGAGGCTGGGCTGGGAATGTATAGGACAAGACTCTGTGAAGGATGTTTTATAGCAGAGACCACCTGCTATTGGGAAAAGAACTGAATGGAGATGTCTCATATCACAAAGTGCTGGGAGGCGCTGGATTTCTGGTCAAGTCAAGAGTGAAGAGGCCTGAGTGCCTCAGGCCTTCAGTAGACCATGTGGTAGGTAGGGCTAAGAAACATACTCTAAGGTAAGGGCAACACCTTAAGATTAAAGACAAAACCAAAAAAGACCAGCCTTAATGATGAATTCAATGAAACCTGACATAATCTAAATAATCCTCTGGTAATTTAACTGTCTACTTGAAGAAAAGTTAACTTTCTTTGGAGGCAGAAAATATAATCCAGATTCCAAACAAATTATCCCTCCTTATATCTATGGTACAATCAAAACATTAATAGACATGCAAAGAGGCAGAAAACGAAACACACAATCAAGAAAAAAAAATGAGTAGAAACACATCCTGATATAACCCACATACTGGAATTACCAGACGAAAACTTTAAGAGCAGCTATAATCAACATGTTCAAAGAATTATAATGAAACATGGTCATCTTAGGTGAATAAGTGGAAAATGGAAAATAAAACAGATGCAGATTCAGAAATGATAAATACAAATTGTGAAATCAAAAAGCCACTGAATGGATTTAATGGTGTATTGAAAACCGCAGAAGAAAGGGAATGAAAAACTTAAAGACAGTTCAATAGAAATTATCAAACACAAAAATCAAAGACAAAAATTTTTTTAAACAAATTAACAGAGTCCCAGAGATCTGTGAATCAATAGCAAGAGATCTAACTTACATGTGACTGAAGTTGCTGAAGATAGAGAAACAGAATGAGCAGAAAACTATTTGAATAAATAATGGTAAAATTGGAGAAAAACATCAAAATTACAGATCTAAAATCTCTATGAATCCCAAGCAGGATAAACACAAAAAGAACCACACCTAGACACATCAAAATCAAACTGCTGGAAACTGGAAATAATCATAAAAGCTGCCAGTGGAAAAAAGACACACTGCAGACAGGAGAACAGCAACACAAAATGACGGCAAACTTATTATCAGAAACAATGAAACCCACAACACAATGAAATGGCAGCTTTAAAGTGCATTAAAAACAACACAAAACAGAAGAAATCAACCCAGAATTCTCTGTCCATTAAAAATAAGGATGATATAAAGACATCTTCAGATATATAAAAGCTGAAAAATTTTATTGTAAGTGTACCTGAATGACAAGTAATGCAATAGAGTTATTCATCCTGAATGCAGATAACATCAGATGGAAACTCAGATATACAGAAAGTTAGTAAAAGATGGTAAATATGTGAGTAAATATAAAATATTATCTTTTTTTCTTTTGTAAATTTCTTGAAAGACAACTATTTACAGAAAAAGCAGGGTTTTACTGTGTGGTTTATAATGCATGTAGAGGTAAAATATTTGACAATAACACAGAACATAGAATGGGCGGACAGAATAAATTAAATAATACTTCCGTAAGATTTCCACATCTTACTTGAAGTGGTATGGTATTAATTCTAAGAAGACTGTGACAAGTTGAGAAAATGTGTTATAATTTTCATCAACCACTTAAAAGACACAGAGGTATAGCTTAAAAGCTTGTAGATAAACAAAAAAGAAATACTATAAAAAATTATATTAAACTAAAAGAAGCCAAGAAAAAAGACAGAGGGATAACAATAGATTAGTCAAATAGAAAACAAACAGCCAAACAATATCAACAATGACATGAAATATAGTGGACTAAACCCTCACCTCAGTTATATGGTTAACTGATTTTTGACAAAGTCTCAAAGACAATTCAATGAAGTCTTTTCAACACGTGGTACTGACACAATTTGAAAATACATGTGCTCCCACCCCCAAAGTAAGAGCATTATATCACATACAAAAATTAGCTAAAAATGAATTATGGACCTAAAGGTAAAATCTAAAAATATAAAACAATAAATCTTCCATTAAAAAATCATGAGAGAAAATCCTTGTGATCTTAGTTTTAACAAAGATTTTTTTGCTTGCAATACCAAATGCACCATTCATAAAAGAAAATAAACAAATTAATTTGACTTCATCAAAATTCAAAACCTGTCCTCTTTGAAAGACACTATAAAGAAAATGAAAAGATAGACAGGTGCAGTGGCTCACATCTGTAATCCCAGCACTTTGGGGGGCCGAGGTGAGAGGATGGCTTGAGCTCAGGAGTTTGAGACCAGCCTGGGCAACATTGTGAAACCCATCTCCATTTAAAAATAAAATAATAATACAGAAGTTAACCAGGCGTATTAGTGCAGGCCTGTAGTCCCAGCTTCTCAGGAGGCTGAGGTGGATCTCTTGAGCCCAGGAGGTCAAGGCTGCAGTGGGTCAAGATCATGGCATTGCGCTCCAGCCTGCGTGACAGAGCAAGACCCTGTTGAAAGGGAGGGAAGGGAAAGAAGGGAAGGGAAGGGAAGGGAAGGGAAGGGAAGGGAAGGGAAGGGAAGGGAAAAGGGAGGAAGGAAGGAAGGAAGGAAGGAAGGAAGGAAGGAAGGAAGGAAAGAAGGGAAGGGGAGGGAAAGGAAAGGGAAGGAAGGGGGGATGGGAAGGGAGGGAAGGGAAGGGGGAAAAAGGAAGGAAGGAAAAGAAGAAAGAAATAAAAGAAGAAAGAAAGAAAGAAGAAAGAAAAAAGAGGGAGGGGAAGGAAGGAAGGAAAAGAAAGAAATAAAAGAAGAAAGAAGGAAAGAAGAAAGAAAGAAAGAAAGAAAGAAAAGAAGAAAGAAAGAAAGAGAGAGAGAAAGGAAGAAAGAAAGAAAGGAAAGAAAAGGAAAGGAAGAAAGAAAGAAGAAAGAAAATGGAGGGAGGAAGGAAGGAAGGAAAAATAGAAAGAGAAAGAAGGAAGAAAGAAAGAAAGGAAATAAGAAAGGAAGAAAGAAAGAAAGGAAGGGAAAAAAGAAAGAAAGAAAGAAGAAAGAAGAGGGAGGGAGGGGAAGGAAGGAAGGAGGGAGGGAGGGAGGGAGGAAGGAAGGAAGGAAAAATAGAAAAAGAAAGAGAGAAAGAAAGAAGAAAGAGAGAAAGAAAGAAGAAAGAAAGAAAGAAAGAGAAAGAAAGAAAGAAAGAAAGAAGAAAGAAAGAAAGAAAGAAAGAAAGAAGAAAGAAAGAAAGAAGAAAGAAAGAAAGAAAGAAAAAGAAAATGCCCAACTAGCCGCAACATTCCCTTAAGCCGAATCCTAATCCAAAACCAGTAGATGAAACAGTCTTCTTACTGAAAGATGCCATCTAGGGCTTGTATAGCTAGAAAGGAGAAGTCAATGCTTGGCTTAAAAGCCTCAAAGGATGGGTCAACTATCTTGTTGGGGCTAATGCAGATGGTCACTTTAAGTTGAAGCCAGTGCACATTTACCATTCTGAAAATCCTGTGGCCCTTAGGAATTATGCTAAATCTCCTCTGCTTATACTCTAGAAATGGAACAACGAAGCCTGAAAGACAGCAGATCTGTTTACAGGATGGTTTACTAAATATTTTAAGCCTACTGTTGACACCCACTGCTCAGCAAAAAGATTATTTTCAGGATATTACTGTTCATTAACAATGTACATGGTCACCAAATAGCTCTGATGGAGATGTACAAGGAGATTAATGTTGTTTTTATACCTGCTAATATAACATTTATTCTGTAGCCTGTAGATCAAGTGTAATTTTTACTTTCAAGGCTTATTTTTTAGGAAATAAATTTTATAAGGCTATAGCTGCTACAGATAGTGGTTCTTCTGATGGAAATGGGCAAAGGAAACTGAAAGCATCCTGGAAAGGATTCTCCATTCTTAATGGCATTCTAGGTGTCATTAAGAACATTTGTGATTTATGGGAAGAGGTAAAAACATCAACACTAACTGAAGTAAGTTGATATTAATTTTCATGGATGATTTTGAGGGGGCTCAAGACTTCAATGGAGGAGGTCACTGTGGATATAGTGAAAATAGCAAGAGAACTAGAATTAGAAATAGAACCAGAAGATGTGACTGAATTCCTGCAATCTCATGATAAAACTTAAATGAATGAGGAGTTGCTTCTTATGGATGAGCAAAGAACGTGGTTTCTTTAGATGGAGTCTACTCCTGGTGAACATGCTGTGAACATTGCTAAAATCACAGCAAATGATTTACAATATTACATAAGGCAGCAGTGGAGTTTGAGAAGATTGACTCCAATTTTGAAAGAAGTTTTATTGTGAGTAAAGTGCTATCAAACAGTGTCACATGCTACAGAGAAATCTTTGGTGAAAAGAAGAGTCAACTGACACAGCAAATTTCATTTTTGTCTTATTTTAAGAAATTTCCACAGCCATTCCAACCTTCAGCAAACATCATCCTTATCAGTCAGCAACCATCAACAATGAGGCAAGACCCTTCACCAAAAGATCATGACTTGCAGAAGGCTCAGATGATCATTAGCATTTGAGAAATGAAGTATTTTAAGTTAAGGTATGTACATTATTGGGGGGGGTCTAATGCTATTGTGCAATTAATAAACTATGGTATAATATAAAGATAACTTTTATATGCACTGGAAAACCAAACTATTTGTGTGACCCACCTTGTTGTGATGATATTCACTTTATTATGGTCATCTGGAACGGAACCCATAATATCTCCAAGATATTCCTGTTCTACTCAGCAATAAAAATAAATGAACTATTTATACACACAATAACATGAATGAATCTCAAAACAATCATGCAGAGTGAAAGATAGGCAAAAAAAGTGTATGCTATATAATGCATTTGTAAAAAAAATTTCTAGAAAATGAAAACTAAACTACAGTGACTGGAAGCAGATCAGTGTTTGAATGGTAATGGAACAAGAATGGTACAGAAAAGAGTGGGAGGGAAGAATTATAAGGCCATAAGAAAACTTTTGGGAGTGATAAATATTTTCCAAATCTGGATTGTGGCCATGGTTTCATGGGTATATACATGTATCAAAACATCTAATTGTATACCTTAATATATGCAATAGCTATACTGTTTGCAAAAGCAGAAATGTAAGCAACAGAAATGTCCATCAACAGTAAGATACATATTTTGTTTTATTAAATTTATTTACATGCAGCAATAAAAATGTGAAAAAATCCACAACTACATGCAACAACATGAATGAAACTTCAGAACACACTTAGAGTAAACATAGTAAATCACAGAAGCATGAACAATAACATTATTACAGTTGTCAAAATTGGAAATATAGCAAACTAAATGACATGTTGTTTTGGAACACTTCCAAATGTTATTAAACAATAAAGAGAAAATCAAAGGAGAAACAACAACCACACAACTCAGAACAGTGGCTCTTCTGGGCAGATGGAATGGAAATGGAACTAAGGAAGGGCACTTAGAGTGTATGCAAAGGTGATTGTGACGTTTTATTTTTTAAACTGGGTGGTGACCAACCTGGGTGTTCCTTGGGTTGTTATTCTTTATGCTGTAGAAATGGTTTGTATATATCCATTTTTATCTACTCAGTATTTAATGAAATATGTTAGGAAGCCTTAGAACACAAACACTCCATTTAAAAGGTAGACATTGTCAGATGGAATAAACAAAGCATGGCTGAGCATATACTGTCTAGAAAAGGTGAACTGAAAAATATAAAGACTAAAGAGGTTGGAAGTACAAGAATAGGGGGAGAAATCATAGAAAAAATAAGCATAAGAAAGCTGGTGTGGCTACATTTCTACCAGTCAAAGTAGACTTCAAGAGTATCATCAACAACAAGGAGAAACATTTCACAGTAATCAGAGCCAACTCAACAAAGTCATGGGAAATGAGTGAAATAATTATCTGCAAACACCAGAGTAAACTGACTAAATAGTGGGGATCCTGAATGGGAGTATATTCTTTGGTATCTCTGAAGTGGTGGCATGATAGGACTTTGGTTCTTGTCAACTTCATGGACCCTCATTTCAGTTCTGAATTCCCTTCTTCCAGAATTCTTTTACTTTCTATTCATAGACATCTATCCTTTCCGAAGAGAGAGAGAAGAAAAAGAGAAAATCATAAACAGCAATAACAGGAAAAAAACAGCAAGAAATAAAAAGTAGGGTTATTAATAAAGCAATCAATGTTACAGCTATTAACATTAATAATTCAAAATGATACCTTAACATTTTCTCAAATTCTAAAGACAAGTTGTTTAGGCTATAAACTTTTTATTTGTGGCTCTATTTGCAACTTGCTTTTTTGCTTGCTTATGTTTTCTCTATTTGATTTTGTTTGCACTTAAATCAGAAATACAGATATTGAACTTAAAAATAAATTGATACATGGTTGAGCCCATGTGTGATCAGAAAAATCGAAATCATTTTTCTTTTCAGACAAAAGTATTAAAATGAATTGCCATCCTGACTAACTGGAGACATTACAGTGACATGAGTAATATTCCAAGTCGCTGCAAAAGGCTGCAGTGTTTGCTGATTACTCTATGGTAAGTGTGTCAGAAACAGAGCTTTGGGACAGATTTCATTTTCTAAAATTATTTGCACTCAGGAGGAGAAGCGGGCATCTTGATGACTGTGAAAGAATAAACAAAACAAAATTACTCAGGCATCTGACACAGGCTGGAGACCAGCACAAACCACCAACTTCACTGGCCCCTGTCTATCCAGTCTTCTCTCTTAATTTACTTGTTGGTTTATACCATAAATGGATTTATTCCCCTTTATTCCCCAGCTTGTACTTCAGTTGTTCAGGGTCGGAATGTGTTTGCTAGTTCCTACTCCTTCAGGTAGGAGCTGCAGATTCACTTTGCCTGGGGTTGATCACAGAGGGGTCTCTGTATCCACGGGAATCTCCTTTCTTCAAGCTTTTATGACTGTGACAATCTGAAGGACTATAGCTACAGAGAGGTTGATTACAGCTGGGGATGTTAGCAAAACATTAACATTATTTCTAGAGTGAAAATATATTTATTCAGGCAGTGCATAACCATTGTTTAAATATTTTCTGACAGGTGAGGTATATAGGTTTGTGTGTATTTGTGTGATTTGCATAAACCACACACAAAAATTCATCGCATAATTTAATGTTAGTACACACATGTGCTCACATATGGAGAGGAAGTTTAGCAATATTTTCACCGTTCATCATTTCAACAAACACTGATTCATTAAATATTTATTGAGCATCTATGATATACTAGGCCATGAATTAGATGCTATGGGAGCTACGAAGTTGAATTAATCATAGACTGTCCCCTAAGCAGCTTATTATCCAGGGTCAGAGATATACCAAGGACTCAAAACTGTATTTCCAAATACAAAGTGATATATTTGACGAGAAGACAAATTTTAAAATGCCAAGAGAGTCTTAGAAGGGGGAAACTAACTCTGCAAGTGCAGACTGGGTGGAAGAGAAACATCAAATAATGCTTTTAAATGGGCCAGATGACCTGGTCAGATTTTGATAGGGGCATCTGGTGGAGACAAGTTACATTAAAGCAAACTTTGTGAACCAGAGCTGTAGAAATAAGAGAGTGGGGTGCATTGTCAAACAATGCATAAGCTTACAAAAAGGAGTCCTGGGATATGAAGTCTGTGATACAGGGGTTGTAGTAAATGTAATGGACAATGGAGAGTCATTCAAGAACTCTGAGTATGAAGATGACATGCACTGAGATGTGAGCTTCTTGTTTCATTTACTTTCAAACATCTCAGTACTCAGCAGAGAGCTATGCTCTTAGCAGATGTCCAATATAGAATAATAACATTTATAGTTTCCATTTATTGAGCTCCTATTATGTGCCTGACTCTGTTCTAAATACTTTAGATGTGGAACTTAATTTAATCCTCACTACAACCTTATGAGGTTTTTGATGTAATTACCTCTGTTTTATAGATGAAGTAATTGAGATACATTCTTTAAGTTAAAAACTTAACCAAGGTCACACAGCCTGTAGATAACAGAATAAGGACATAAGCCAAAGTCTCAACTAGGTTTCTCTACTCCTTCTCAACAAATAGATATCTATCAAATAAATAAGGACCTTAATACACTGAAGAACAAAACATTACACTCTTTCATCATATGAATAAATGACAGATGAAAGTAGACACAACCCATTGAACTAAGTTACAGCCTTAGTTGTTAGGTTCACAAGGACAGAAGAGAGGAACTGCTGGTTTGGGTCAGATTTCTGCTGTCACCAGGAGAATATCACACGTGGTTTTGTTTTGTCATTGAATCCTACAAAATGTGCAAAGATAGCACCCAGGTGCTACTGCCAGGCAGCAGCCATCAAAAGATGACCACCCGTTATGATGTGGCTGCAGCGTGTGCCATCCTGTGCTGGTCACTGTGCAGCTTTGAGTAAGACATGGCAGAATCTGCAAATGACCGTTGTGTGGAAAGGAGAGTAAAACAGAACCCCTGGGGGTCCTCAGGATGTGTGAAATTGCCCTTCTTCTGAAAGCAGAATCAAAATACTTCCTTACACTAAGATAATAAAATTATTCTGCAATTCATTGAAGAGTTGGGAGAGGGAAATGAGTAGGCTATAGAGTCACACGACGTTGGTCTACACCAGTCAGGGAAGAGGAAAATAATTATGTGCTCTTCATAATTATAGAGACAGCTTAGCTGTAATGTGTGAAGTTCCAAAAAGTCATCTTTGTCTTTGAGGTTAATTTTTCTCTTCCCAAATGATATAAATTCCTTAAATCTTTCTATGAAGACAAGGCCTTAGGATTTCTGAAAACTGACATCAATCCAGTCTGGAAGTACTTACTGAGCATTTATTATGAACCTGTCCAGGACCACTGTGTGGGGCATTAGAAGACCATGAGGTAGTGTGTGAAGGGAAGAGAGTGAACTTTCACACCAGATCAATCTCACTCCTGCCTTTAGTGGCTGAGGGCCATGGTCCAGGCATTCCACTGATCTGAGTTAATTTTTTTCATCTCTAACATGGAGACAGCAATAGCATCTATATAATTGGGAGGTGGTTGGTTGGTGAGATAATATAAATAAAAAATTCTTATATAAAGACTAACATATTCAATACATCCTAGTGTATGTCTGTTTGTGTGTGTGTGTGTGTGTGTGTGTGTTTCTAAGCATCAGTTGAAATATATTTCAAGTTAAGCTATTGCTGAAAATTTGTTTCTTTCACATTTACTCAGATTACAGAGCCAGGTCATCAGGATTTAACATAATTCCAGATACACCCATTTATAACAGATTCATTGGTGAAATGAATTATCCTTTCTTAACTTTTAACAGAGTCAGAAGGATGAGTGAGTCAAAATTTCCCCAATTCTTGCTTCTTTTTGTGGGTTCATTGGAGAGGATGAGACAAGACTAAATACATAATAGTAAGGACAGCAGAGTCTTTAGGGAAGTATTAGTATAGAATTTTAGAATTAATTGGGATGAGATTACACTATAGGATGGCACTGTATAGTGACTACACAGTTCCAATTACATGTTTCTTTAAAAAGTGTTTATGTATTAGTTTGCGGTTGCTGCTGTAACAAAGCACCACAAATGTAATCATGCTTTCTTCTATAGTTCTGAAGGTCAGAAGTCTCACTGATCTAAAATAAACGTGCAGGCAGGAGTGTGTTACTTCTAGAGCCTCTAAATGAGAATCAGTTCCTTGCCTTTCCTGGCTTCTAGAGGCTGCTCACCTTCCTTGGCTGGTGGCCAAAGCCAGCAATTACATCATCATTCTAGCCTCTGCTTTTTTCTCTCCTGCCTCTTTCTTCCCTTGATAAAGATCATTGTGATTCCAATGTGTCCACTCACATAATACAAGATGATCTTGTCTACAGATTCTTAATTTAATCACATCTGCAAAGTGCAAAGCCTATTTTGTCAAGTAAGGTAACTAGGGATTAACTAGTTTTCTCTACTACCGCTTAACAAATATTCATTAAACAAATAGATATGTGGACATCTTTGAAGGCCATTATTCTACTGGTAACAGTTTTGTGTTGTTTTCCAGCCCTGACCTCCCTCTCCTGAGGCCAGCATTGTCACTGGGCCACGGAGATATCATATTAGCCTTTGAAATAACTCTAACAGTGAGCAAAGTTGCTCACCTAGGAAAGGAAGTATTCTGAGGATATTCAGTGGTAGAATTGGTTTGGTCCAGATACTTAGGTTTGCAGAGCTGTCTCCCTTTGTAGCTCAGCTAGGCAAGTCTTCACACTGGCTTTCTAAATGCAGCCCCAATTCAGGCAGACACATAATACATTTTGAATTGTTCAGTTTAAGAATGTAGCCACCCCAAAGGACAGAGATGACAGTGACCTGCTGTCCTTCCAGAAAATCGGCCTTGTGTACAACACTTGGTCTCGTTGCATATGGGTTGCTTAATAAACCAGAATGGTCATGTTTCCTTCAGACATATTACTATAACTGCAGCCAAAGAAAAATAGTGCTGAAGAAAAGGCTTTTATTATCTTTTATTTTACCCTCTAAAATCTAATTCAGAGCATGAAGAGAAATGTACCCACAGAGCCAAATTTCATGTTCATTAATGTAATTGGACATTAGTGCCGTAGCCACGTCCTCTCACTTAGCAGCGAAAACAACCCTCTTCCTGTATTATCATCAATAACGGCATGGTAATGGCCTGGCTGGGACTGACCAGACCGTAACAGAGCTCTTGGTCCCTTGGGCAATGGGGTGATTTTTATTTACAGTGACAAGATGATCTTTACACTTGTTTCTCTTTGGACTGTACACACACAGCTCTGTCCATAAGCCAAAATACAGCCAGGCTGGCTCTTTCTGCCCTGCACTTTACTTAACTGACGAGGTGTCAGCATTAATTTCTTGACTGTTGGAAAGTTTCATCTCTCTTGCCCTAGGGATGTTTTCTTGACCTCTCTAGTCCTGTGATTGGAAGTGGTTTGGTCTTTTCTCATAAGCTCCAAACATTTTCTTTCTCTTCCATTGCAATTATTATCTCCTGTGACATTTACAAGGACCGGTTCTGCTGTCGCTAGAGCTATAAACATACAAGAACCCTCAGCGACCCAGAATTCTTTTCTGCTTGAACATGCCAGTTAATAATGTTAGGGGCTTTCAGCATGAATTTGTGATGGGAGTTCTCTGAATAAGTATTTAGCTTTAAAAGCAGTCTTTGTCAGTAGAAATCTTTGAGAACATGTTTGAAAAAATTGTAGTCAAGCATAATTCTGTAAATAAAACATTTAATTATTCAACTCTACAACCCTCATATAATTATCGTTTTTTTCTTATAACTGCACGAGTTTCACACAACAGCTGGAAATGGCTTTGCACTAGAGCTCATTTTGAGACCCAGGACAATGGTGAAAATAGTGCTGAGCTAGAAATGGGCTGAACCTGGACCACTAATGAGTTGTACCATCTTCAGTGACTCACCCATTTCCCCAGAACTCCATTTCCTTAATTTGCAAATAATAATAATAAGAGTTATAAGCTTAGTTCATCCAACAGTTATCTTCCAGCTCTAACATTTGGGAAATAAATAACCACCCAGCGCCGCTCAACTTTTATTAATATTTTTCTATGGGAGTGCTGCTTGCTTGCAACAGATGAAGGATTAAGCAGTAGACTACCCCTTTTGTGCTTAGTACTGCTGACGTCAGTGCTCACATATTTTCACCACCTAACTGTAGACAAGAAGAACAAGCTGGAACCAGCAGGTGTTTGCCCTCTTCCATGGAGAGATTCATTCAGAGGCCCAGAGGTTTTGAAGCAAAGTAACAAGAGCACGCAGTCAGTCTCTGTTTTCTAAGGTGGGTTCTCCAAGATGCAATGATATTGGTTAACTGCTAGATGATTTTAATATTTTGAAGAGATTTTGATTCTAAGCTTTGTATTTGGAGAGTGAAACTTTGTGTTCAAGCAAGAAAAACATTATTTGTTAAGGCCAATATAGCTATCCATTTTCAAAGTATCTGCTGAATTTTCCTGTCACTGCTTTATCTCTCTTAGGTTCTCCTGAAGTTAAAACAGAAATTTTTCCTTATCTTCTATAGGGAATTCACAGCCAATAGAATTCACTCCGGTCCTTGGCCCCTTCTTCTGAGTGTTAATACTTGTTGTGTCCATTCCTCAGGCAATATAGATCCTGTCCCTTATGCAAGGCCCAATGAATTCCTGGTTTGCTTCCACTCTGACCCCAAGCTTCTATGAACTCCATGCTCTCATCTACAGCAGAAGGACATGCACCATGCAATTTAACTTATGATATACTGTCAAAATATTGCATTTTTAAAAAAATTCTTTTCCATTAGATTATGAAGGCATTGATAACAGACAACATACTGCACTCTTCCTACTTTGAAAATAGTAAGTGATCAATGAATATTTAATGGACACTCCATAATTTCTGCCATATGGAAGGGATAATTGTAGATAAATATTTGTCCATATTGTTTTCAAAGTGAGATTCCTGAACCAGCAGCATCAGCATCATCTGGGACTTTGCTGGAAACAAATTCCCAGGTTTACTGAATCAGATATTCTAGAGGTGTGACCAGCTCTGTGTTTCAGTAATTCTTCCAGATGATTTAAATGCATGTCAATATTTGAGAATCACCATCACAATATTTGAGAATATTTGAGAATCACCATCATAGACCAATTTCTAAGTCTCAGAAGTCTATCTTCAATAAACTAAAAACAATACAACTTTGTTACTTATAACAAATATGCAATGCATTTATTTGTGTTTGCATTAATTAATTCATTCATTATGTTGGTAGAGGTTTATTTATATGAATGCAATGTTTGCCACCCAGCCCCTCACCTGCAGTAGAGTGTACATAACAGAATCAGTAAAGGTTCTTCTTCCCCCAAAAGATTGCTTTCTATAAATGAAAAACATGACTAACATCATCTTGCGAGAAGTTAATTTTTATTCACTCTCCTGTCGAATGTGGCTAAAGCCACCAAGATCTAATGCTACTCTATAGGTTACTGCATGGAAACTGGGGTGGCTTGACTGACTGAGCTGGAGAGGTGGATGCTTCCTCTTCTCCTTTTAATCCTGACATTTATTCCTACCTGAGCACCCTGGAAAGAAGACATGACATGTGGTCACCTATAAAAGAATCCCAATATATGATCAAAGTCCATTGTTCAGAAAGTATTGCATTCTCTAGATTCATCCTAATGAGTAGTTGCATGTAGCCTTTATTACTTTATTTATTTATTTATGCCTTTACTGTTTTCAAGTACAGATTATCTGGTTTCTGCCAGTGAATCTTTATTGATATACTATTAGGGCCAGTGACCCTGAATAATGAATATAGTTACAAACTGAAAAGACCCTGAGAATGTGTGGGTTTAGATTTGTGTGTTTGTGCATGAACAAACATTATTAAGGACGACAGTGAAGAGAAAGATTTATTCCCCTAGAATACATCACCAAGATTCCTGAGGGTTAATTACTTCTTCTGAGAAATTAGCTCCAATCTGTCACTGGCTTACTGACAGGCAGTGATTTCCTCTGGTAAACACCTGGAAGCAATTGCCTTCAGCTGCTTACCTGTGATTCAGGTATATATAGGAGCCAACACAACATAGGAGTTTCTACTTAAAGTTATGCAAATTTTTATTAACTGGGTGAAGCACAGAATGCTAGAGAAATTTGAGAATTTTCTACAAAAAATCAAGTCATTAATTTATACAAAATGTTTAAGTACTTTTCTACTCACCCCATGTTAAGCAGACAATAGACACCTTCTTCCCTGTCAATTTGGGAGCATGTCATCTAAACTGAGAGTGCAGACATGGGAGGCACAGGAAGGAGGAAAGGAAAGAAGGAAGGGAGGAAGGGAGGAAGGGAAAAAGGAAGGAAGAAAAGGAAGGAAGGAAGGGAAGGAAAGAAAGAAGGGAAAACACGAGTAGAAGAAACTTAAAGGAAACAAAAAGTAAAGAAATTGTATAGAAAGGATATATATATAAAATATAACATAGAAATTCAAGGAAAGAAGATTTTGCAGAAGGTGAATAGACGGGTAAAATTTCCTAGAGCAGTGAGATTTGAGTTGACCCTAAAGGAAGAATAGATGGCAGCAAAAGGAAAACGTTTTCTACCAAACAATGGCCTCTCCAATAATTTGTTCTCTTCTGATTAGGCTGGAAAATGAGAAGAGCAGACACAGACCTCTTTTATTTAAAGCATCCTGACTATTTAGCTCCTGTCAGTGAACAGATAAATTGTATCACCACTTATTCCCAACCTCCCAGTGGATTTGATACTTCAGAAAGGACATTTTTACTGCAAGCAAATTAATCTATTCCTTTTTAAAAAATATTAAGTCTATATTGATACATTTAAGGAATCTGTCAATTCCTGCACAAACTGCCAAATTGTGTGAAATTTAAAAATAGAGCTAAATATTTAAAACTCTTCAGACAGTAATACATGAGCTTAGACTTGAAGAAAGAAATATGAATACATGGAAGGCATGAAAACTAATTTAACCAGATTTCCCTAATTTTGTGGATCCATATGGATTACAAACACTTTATGGAATGGAAACCATACATGGCTTTCCACCAATGATGCCATGACTGGTACAGTGTACAATGAGAAAATTATATTTCCTTGATAACTAATATAGTTAGAAATGGCAAGTAAGAAGTTAGGCAAAATTCTTTCTCTTCCATAGTGCTAGAAAACTATGATACTCTACCTACATCAAAAACAGCAGGTGTTTCAACATTTATAAGATCCTTTGGAAGAGAATTTAGCAAATTGGTACCTTCCACTATAGAATTTTAACTTGAATTCCATAAAGATCATCAATATTATATTTCTTCCCTCTATCTATCCATTGTGAAGTCACTCCCTCCTCATTTCCTGGTCAATAAGATAGCAAGGAAATAGGATTTTAACTTACAGTTTTAGTTTTTTAAGAACAATAACTCATATTACTTTATAATCAATTACTAGTATTAGCATAATTTATCTATTACATCAACTAACATAAATAGTTATTAGATGCCTACTCTGTGCAAATCAAGAGATGGTTATACACAATCTTCAACTTCACAAGATTTAAAATTTAGTGTTGGAAAGCAGGTGAGTACTTATGAGACATGTTAAAAATACAAATGGAATTGAGTAATAATTTGTGATCTAAAAGCTACAAATTATATTATAGATTAAAAAGTTAAGTGACTACATAAGAGCTTTAAAAGCAAGTGTCTTTTACAATGCTTTGAGCGCATTGTACTCACTGAATATGTGTTGAATGATAATACCAACAAAGATACTAATGCAAAAGATATCACTTTTCTAAGCAAGCTAAAACGATCCAGGGAGGCCTCATTAGGGAAAAATGACCTAGACCTAGGAAGAACAGTTTTTTAACAAGTAGAATTTAGAAAAACAAAAACAAGCCAAAACAGGAAGCATAGATGAGAGGAAAGAAGATGAGTGAAGCCTTGGACCTGCACTGTCCAATTCCACAGCCACCAGTCAGATGTAGTTCATTCAGCCACATGAGCCACACCTCAAGCGCTCAATAGCTACTGTGGCTAGTGGCTACCGTGTCGGAGAGAGCAAATACAGAACTTGCACTTCCATCATTGCAGAATGTTCCATTGGGCTGAGCTGGCTTAAACTCAAAAACACACTGAGAGAGAGAGAGTATGTTGAGAGTAGGGAGAGTTTGACGAGTTGGATCTCTGTGAATCTATTTTCTTATCTATAAAATAAGTAAGAAAATAATATAAACTCTGCCACTTACAGTTCCAAAATTCTGTGTCTATGTCAACATATAAATTCAGCAGAGCAGCTGGTGTACATAAAGGAGAGTGAAAGTGAAATTTTAGAAAGAAGAATAAAAAGAAATTGTTGAGAAATTTTAGAAAGAAGAATAAAAAGAGATTAACAAGGCTTGTATTCATCCTGTGGGCAATGATGAGACATCAGAAGCCTTTGAGGAGAGAATTGATAGTCAGTGTTGCTTTCATTTGCACATTAAAATGTACCTTTCATTTATGTAACATTTTTTGTCTCAATTGTCAGCTATCATTGAAAAATCTTATCTCTTTACTTTAAACAATGATATGTTCCTAATTTCTAGATGTGTCAGTTGCATCCTCTGGGAAGCAGATACTTAGACTGAGCTAAGAGTACAAGCAATTTATTGGGAGACTAACACCTAGGAAAGATGAAACAAAATAGAAGACAGAATTAGGTAAAGCCTTCAGATTGTGATGTGCCTGTGAAAGAAAAGAGCAGTGAAAGAAGAATGGGGCAGGGGTTGAGCCTCAGATCATGATACACATCTGACAAATTCTCAGCCAATCCAAGGGGAGCTCAGAGCAAGTTGGTCCCTTAGAGGGGTCCCTCTCTGGGCAGAAATAGCCAGGCCCTAGTACCTCTGCTGGGCTCAATTCTTGGCTGGGTAGTACATATGAAGAGAGTGGTCTTGGTTCAAAAAGGGAAGCAGATCCTAATGGTGCTGCAACTCAAGGATGTTTGGTAACTGCACTCCTTGCAGTCAAGTGGTCATTTCTGTATGAAGTGGTATCTGAGTGGCACACCTCCATGGCTGCAACCCTGGCTTTCAATGCCAACATGCCTCACAACTATTTCTCCATTCTGAAACCTCCCATTTGATTCTGTTTGGGTTCATTCTTTCCTCCAGAACAGCAAAAGGCAGGACAGATTGAAAATAGGCTACTGTTTACAAAAGTATAGGACATCAAAGAAGGAAAGGATCTGTTGGAGAGTTCTCATGCCTGTGGTCCCTAAGTCATTCTTGTTAACTTGTGGTGAGCCAAAATTTTATACCTGTAACCTTTGCTCTGCTACTAGGAAGTCCTAGGTGGGTTGTTGTAAGGAGCAAAAAGTACACCAGATGTGAAAATGGTTTAAAATTTAGTTATATAAAGGCATACCTCCTCTCTATTCACATTTATGTAATAAACCCTTCTATTTCCAGGAAAACTCCACAGCTTCCAAATATCCATTTCATTTGCACTGCTTTTTAGGTGATAGAGAATAACTCTTCCTCTTCCAGTTATAAAGGAAAGAAAAAATGTCACAAATGTGCATTCCTAACCTGACACCAAGGGTTCAACCTGGAAATTTTAAAACATTCAGACTTTGGGCATTATAAACAAGTTCCTCAAACATAAATGAGATTGCACAGTATTTTTTGGTTGCCTTCTTTTACATAGCATGAGTATCTTGAGATTCATCTACATTGCTGTGAATATCAATAATTCATTTCTTTTATTAATAAGTAGTATGCCATTATATGTTTTACTACAGTTTGTTTACCCATTTACTTATTGAAAAACACTTGATTTGGTGACTAATGACTAATGATGCTGACCATTTTTTTCATGTATTTGTTTGCCATCCATTTATCTTCTTTGATAAAATATCTATCCAGATCTTCTTTTTATTTCTTTATTTGGTGGGTTTTTTCCTTATAATCGAAGGTTGAGAGTTGTCTCTTTATTCTGAATACAAATTCTTTATTAGATCTGTATTTTAAAATATTTTCTCCCAGTTCATGGCTTATCTTTTCATTCTATTATCATGTCCTTGAAGGTCAGAAATTCTTAGTTTTGGTATACTTTATTTTATCAATATTTTTATGTCATGAATTATGTTTTTAGTAACAAATCTAACCCAAGGTCTTGACAATTTTGTAGTATGTTGTCTTCTAGAAATTGTATCATTTTAGGCTATACATTAGGTCTAAGATCCATATGAGTTAATTTTTGCATAAGATATAGAGGTATAAATTAAAATTATTTCTTTTTCTTTTTTTCTTTTCTTCTTTACTTTATTTTTCTTTCTATTTTGCAATATCCCATTATGTCTTCATCTACTTGTTTTAAATGGATATCTACTTGTTTTAAAACCATTTGCTAAAAAGGATAACCTTCTCCTGCTGAATTGCTTTTGTAATTTTGTTGAAAAGCACTTATTAATATGTGTTTACATGTATTTCTAGAATCTATATTCTGTTCCATTAAACTTCTTATCTATCTTTACTTCAATACCACCATGTATTGAACACTTTTGTTTCATAAAAAGTCTCAAAACCAGATAGTACTAGTCCTCCAACTTTATTGTTTTTTTTTTCAGAGTTATTTGGGCTATGCTGAATTAAACATCCAAACTAAACTTAAGAAAAATTTAAGAAATTACTGAAAAAAACATGAATATGTAGAGCAATTATAGCTCAAAGACTTGTTTAAGAAACTTATTTTTTTGGAATATCAGCAATGACATGAAGAAGAGTTTTGATAACAAAACTCATTGTGAAACTCTTCTTTAAGTGATGTAAACATATTTCCTGGCAGAAAGACTTCTCAGGACCTTTAATACGATAACACATGTTGGGACTCTCCAAGAAAAAGATCCAGCAAGCTGCATTTCACAAAGATCTTTGACTATTGGTGCTTTAATCATCTAACGAGACGATGTTCCACAGAACTTCTTTGGGAAGCAGTTAGTAGACAACAGAGAGTCACACAACACATAGTTGCTGTTTCTAGAGAGGGTCTAGTTTTATTAGCCCAGTGAGAGAGAAAGGTTGAGCTGGTAGAAAAGACAATTTAAGAGGAGCAGAAAAAGGAACAATAACTTAAGCTCTGGAAATAGGAAGTAGAACATTCAGACACATGTTATATATAGAAAAGAAAATGTGTCCTTTGGAAAGATTTAGTTAATGGAAAGGCATATAGAATTATCTCACTCCGTGATTCCTCTTACAGAGAAACTTGGAAAGAAAAAAAAATACCAAGAGACTTAAGTACCAGTCCTGAAAATGCACAAAGAGATGTGAAAGTACATAACATGATTCATTGTCAGAACGAGAGCTAGTGATGCAATTGTTCTCAAAGGTCAGAAGAGGAAGAACTCATGCTCAACTGGGTGGGTGAAATATATCATTTAACTCAGTCCAATATAGAAAACCATAAAAGCTGCATCCTTATCTACCCTTTGTATGTTCATGGTCGCTACTCGTGTTTGCACTGGGCAGTTCTTCCATATTTGAGACTCTATAATTATGTGGCACATCTCTGGTTGTTTGTTCTATTTGCAGACAGATCATTCTGGCCTTTGTATCACAGGAGCAGGTCTCTTCCAGACACACTTCTCTGTGCCTCTGGCCTTGTCACTATTTCCCTATCATTATGAGCCTAATAGGTTTGCACTGGATATTCCTTAATTTTTCATTTTTCTTCTGTTTATCCTTCATACCTTCTCAACCCTCAGCTTCCATGATGCTCCAATATGCTATAAGGGTTGGGTTTAGAAGTACACAGAAAATGATTGCCCATTCAGGTATGGGGTGGGCTAGACTTAGTGGCAGCTAAGCGAGGGGAAGCTTACATTGATCATAACCTCATATAAGTAAGAGAATGTCTTTATCAGGTTCAGAAAAAAGGTACCCCAAGTAAAAGAAACAAGAAGGGATCAGAAAATACCATGAAATGGGGAGTGTTAGAAGCTCAGTCCAAGAAGGAATGGAAGAATTTAAAACTTTGAGCTGAAATGAGTCAGACAGATAATACTAAATACACAAAGGGAATGTTGAGGGCTGTGAAGTACTCAAGAGGGCATGCCCAGCCTAAAAGCATTTCACTTCATGTTGTAAAGCCCTCCTCTGGTGAAAGGAAAACACCTCTAATGGCTCACATCTCAGGTCAGAATTAAAAAGAGCTGGGCAATGAATCTCGTCAGAACCTTTACCGTTCCATTCATTCAATAAGCAGGCATTTATTAATCAAGAACTGTGTCAAACACTAGGGATATATGTTAAATAAAACCCAATCCCCAACTGCAAATAGCTTCCAATCTACTTGAGGGACAAATATCTGTCTGAGAAATTAAAGTGAGACTTCCAGATGAGATGACACTTGATGAGATTTTATGTAACTGGGACTTACTTAGCCAATCAGATTTTAGTATTTAACAGCAGGTATGAGAATTTCTTTGCTGACAATGGGCTGTGATGACATCGTCCCATTCCTTGTGACTGTTTTCATCCTGCTTGTTTTGCTATAAAAGTATCCTAAGCACACACAAACACACACACACACACACACGCTCACACGATCCAATAAATATCTAGGCTCCATTGGAAGTGTAGCAAGGAATACCAAACTTTACCTTTTTCATAATTTCTTCTATAGCTAACTCTGCACCCCATGAAAAATATGAATATCAAGAACGTGAGATACTTTTTCCTTTGACACCTTTAGAATCTAAATAAGACAATGAGTTTTGATACATTGGATAGTTATATCTATAAACAAAAAGTAGATTTGAAATTCAGGATGGTTTGAGGACAGTAAGATTAAATTGGATCTGGCTTTTCTTTTCTTTTCTTTTCTTTTTTTTTTTTTTTTTTTTTGAGACGGAGTCTCGCTCTGTCGCCCAGGCTGGAGTGCAGTGGCGCAATCTCGGCTCACTGCAAGCTCCGCCTCCCGGATTCATGCCATTCTCCTGCCTCAGCCTCTCCGAGTAGCTGGGACTGGGACTACAGGCGCCCGCCACCACGCCCGGCTAATTTTTTGTATTTTTAGTAGAGACGGGGTTTCACCGTGGTCTCGATCTCCTGACCTCGTGATCCGCCCTCCTCGGCCTCCCAAAGTGCTGGGATTACAAGCGTGAGCCACCGCGCCCGGCCCGGATCTGGCTTTTCTTATTCTTCCCATCCTTCTCTGCCTTTGACCTCCAATGCCATGAGGAATGTTCTGGACCCACCCTGTTGGGAACAGAGTCACAGAAATGCCTCTGGAACCTGATAATGGCTAGTGAAATGTTACTGCCCTTTTGCTGAATATCTGGGCTTGTGAGGAGGGGTGGACTTGCCTGAGAACTTATTTTGTAACTGGAACAGCCCAACAGACATACAGGAATTACTATTCTCCTCAACAGTCTCAGAAAAAATTAAGAAACCCTCATTCCCCTTGTCTGCCTCTTGTCCTCCTGGATTTTGAGCAAAATTTTTACTCTTGTCCTCCACTCAGGTAAAGTCTTGGCAACTCTGCTGCCCTTTGCCGTCTCTTCACTTTGATTTGGGGCCAGGAGCAAATCCAAATTATAAGGACGTGTAAAAACAGAGCACAGCACATTAGCATTTCCAGTGTACCACACCGGGAATCTCGGCATTTTCAATATATATTTAAAATAACGGAGTGAGACAAGTTGCCGCCTTCCCTCAAAATTGCCAACGTATGTTCCAAGATCTCCTGCATTTTGCATTGTGTCAGTCTGTGTCAGAGGTTTCAGGAAAGGTAATATAGAAGATGAATGAAAGTCTATCGTTGCAGTGCCAAGATGAAAAAGTGACAGCTCATAATGAAAAGAAAAATAGTTTCCATTTTGGGCCTCTGTAAGTAAGAAAGTGACAGAGTCTTGGGAACTGTGAGCCTGAAAAATGGTCCCTTTGACAGACATGCCTGTAAGTGAGAGGGCCCCGGATATAATACCACCTGTAATAGAGGGAATAATGATTATTTTAGGCATTTCATGATTTTGAATAAATCCTTGACTACTCCCCAGAAAATGGAGTTGAAAGGAATCTAGGAAGAGTGGTGGGTTAATTTAAGGAATAAATTACCACTTTTTTTCTTTTATGCCTAAGTTGGTTAAATATATTTTTGTCAAAAATGACCAAAAGCCAATAGTACTAATAAAAAAAATTGCCTCCACAGGGATAAAAAAAAAAAATGCCACCCTAGAATCTTCCTTCAGGGTTTTCTTTGTGGCCAAATCTTTTAGAATTAAGTTCTAGATTGGTTGTTGTAATTTAGTGTTTGCGAACTAATCGAATTGAGCTAAATTCAAGCTGAGACAACAGTGTAAAATACTAATATATTTTTAAATTCAATTCCAAATTTCAAGATGCTTGATATTATCTGAGAAACTGTTTTCATTTTTCTTTAATAGCTGGTATTGCTTGGATGCAGCCTCAGATGTTAGCCCATTTGCAGCGTTTACAATTACTTACTCTGCATAATTTCTGTATCCATCTTAAAATAAATACAACCAGAAACACACTTCCGACTCATTTAACAAATGCTAGGTCAGTGGCTCTTCCTTGTACATTTGCTCTAGTGAGAGCACAGAGTATTGTATTGATTTCTTAAACTAGGCTATACAAAATCTTTCTCAGAATTGGAGCTCCTAGAGTTTCCACTCTCTTGGCTTCAACCATCAACTAAAAGAAATAAATGATCACTAAAAAAAGTGATTGCTACCCATTGAGAGCTCAAGAGTGGAGCCTGAGGGAGAATGTGAATTTATTTATCACAGAGCCTTAGACCTGTAAGGAACTACAGTGGTCTCCAGCCTGGGCTCTGCTCAGCACTCCTGGTGGTAGGGAATTGGATGCTTCTCACACATCTATTCCATTTCAGAGCAGCTCTAACTATCAAAAGAGCCTCTTGATTTCAAGTCCATATCAATCTTCCTCCAACAGGTGTTCTTTGATCCTGTCTGGCCCCCTGAAAATACAGAGAAAGGATCTATCTTTGTTCTGAAGAACAGCCATGTGCCTATTTGTTAGTAGATACCTTGTCGACCCTGGACAACCCTCTTACCAGTCTTTTCCCCAAAGGAAAGTTGAGTTATAAAGAACACCAAGAGGAGCCACAAAGAAGAAAAGACCCAGCTCGGCCGGGCACAGTGGCTCACACCTGTGATCCCAGAACTTTGGGAGGCCAAGGCAGGCAGATCATGAGGTCAGGAGATCGAGACCATCCTGGCTAACGCGGTGAAACCCCGTCGCTACTAAAAATACAAAAACAAAATTAGCCGGGTGGGCATGGTGGCAGGTGCCTGTAGTCCCAGCTACTCGGGAGGCTGAGGCGGGAGAATGGTGTGAACCCAGGAGGTGGAGCTTGCAGTGAGCCGAGATAGCGCCGCTGCACTCCAGTCTGGGCGACAGAGCGAGACTCCGTTTCAAAAAGAAAAGAAAAGAAAAAACACAGCTCATGTCTTTCCTCAGTGTTCTTCCCATGCGTTGTTCCCTCCAACACTCATCATGCTATGCAGTGACCATGTGCATATCCATGTGGGAACCTTGGCCACAACAGAGTAGAAAACACAGGCTTTCTGAGTAACTGAGTTGTCGTCCGGGTCAGCCTCTCGCAGGTTTTGTAATCACAGGCTAATTGTTTTACTTTCTGAGCTTCATCTGTAGAATGGCAATAATTTCAATCTGTTCCAATTGCAAAAATTAAGTTAGTTAGAATGTATAAAGCTCCTGGAAAATAGTCAGTATTCAATAAATAGTAGTTCCTGTTTCCCCAAGGCTTATGATTGAATTTTAGTTACCTTTGTTTTCTGGATAAATGATGCATAATAGATACTCTGAAAATATTTGGGGAAATGGGAAGGGAGGAAGAGATGGAGGAAAGAGATTTCAATTTGTTTCACAATGGGGATTGCGGAGACGGGGCAAAGTCATACTGTATAAATGGGGTTCTCAGCTTTCTTTTATTTGGCTTTTAAATACATCATGTCCCTAAGTCACAGAAGCGTTGGGTGCTTGAAAACAGTGTCTGGAATAATCACTGTGGTCCATCTTCCCAGAGACTACTTCTGAGCAAAAGTCAAAATAGGAAAGTTCATGAATAACACTGGAGAAAGTACATTTTTGTATAATAAGTCTCAGAAAAATAAAGACTAAAATTCTGAGTTAGTACAAAGAAGCAGTTCCTGATGCTGAGATTTATTAGTAAAGGACAATCTGTCCAACCAAATGCAGGCAGCTTCCGCTCTCAAAATAAAAAACCAGAATGGACAAAAGGCAGAGGAAGAGACTGTATTATTCTGGGAACAATGCAACTCTGAAAATATGGTGAAGAGATGCCCTAATAGATCTTTCATTCCTCACACTCATTCACCAAGAACAAACAGCACAAAGAGAACAAGCATTTTCTCGGGGTGCTGAGAATAAGAAGACTAATTTCCTGAATGGAGCTTAGGGTTAATCAAAGCGGTTTTTTGTGCACTCATAAGTGTATAATATGCAAAAGCACTGGATTATGATTTTGAGAGGAAAAATGAGACAAGAACATGTCTCAAATACTTGGTTTTTGCACCATAGTCTCCTGTCTGCTTCCTATTTGTTTGCTCATCTCCAGCCCAGTAATTCAGTTCTTGTACTCACCACTATGCACTCTGCTTTCATTGTTTAGAAATGAGAACCGCCTTACCATCACAACCAGCACACACACACACACACACACACACACCCTTGTGTGTGTACACTCACACATGCACAAACTCCTTTCTATCAAAATTCAAATCACTTGCAAAGTGTGCCTCAGACTTAAATATCAGATCCTCTTCATAAACTTCTCTCAGACTCAGTGAATTCACAAAGCACAGATTGCCACTTCCATTGAGCATGACAGTTACGGGACAAGTTGCTTTATTTCAAAGAACCAGCAATCAGATCGGTGTATGAAAACTTATTGAACACACACGTGCGCACACACACACACATGAGAGAAAGAGAGAATGAATGAATGAGAGAGAAAGAGAGAGCAAACTAGGTTTTTTCAAATGGATGGTAATGAATAAAAACATCATTAAAAAAAAAAGAGTTGTGTTGAGGGAGAGATGATGTCAAAGTGAGGAGGGGGATAGGATTTCAACTGTACCTTAAAGCAAGGATCTGGCTTAGATAAGCAAAGAGGAGAGGAAAGCAATTTCCTAGGTTTCTACTTGAACATTCTGCCCACAGACAGGGGAATTTCCTCTTGTTGATTCAATCAAGATAGACTCCATATTTAGCAGCCTTTCAGTGTAATGAATCATACCTGGTGGAAGCTCTCAAGACTCATATAGAATATCCAAAGCCGCACACATTGCTGCCTGCAGTTTCAGCTTTAATCAAATGTATGGAATTGTATTTGTCTTGAATTTTACCCCTAGATGATGGCTTAAATGGTAAAATGGCAAGACCTAAATTTGCCAGTGAAAGTCTAAATTGCTAAGCTTCAGCAGTGTGCCAGTTATTAATTAATTGCTTCTCAGCTGCAACTCCACCTTGTTTTTGCCCTACTATGTGATATTTAAGCTGGCACCCTGCAAAGGACTTCATTTCCTTGTCATTTGGGCAGAGGAGGCTGGGTCTCAGCCTCAGGAGTCCTCCTCTGAATTTCCAAGTTCCTTCTTGATCACTTTTTCTTCAACCTGAGAGGTGGTAGTTAGTTGCTTTCTACAGTTGCCACCTCTGTTAGCCCCTAGAGCTCTTTTCTATCCCTTTTAGTAGTGAATCGCTTTTACATACTTAAAAATCCTTCATATTAAGTTTTGCCTGGTCAAATTACTTGTAGGTTTCTGTCTTCTAACTGAACCCTGACTAATAAGCAGAACTTGCTTTTCTTTAGGGGAGAGCACCTTTCCTTTCATCTGTGAGATAGAGGTAAGTGTAGAGGTAGTGATGAAGAGAAATGGGAGAGAGAAAGTTTTAGCCATTAGTATAATCCTCTAACCTCTTGGGCATGTTATTGGCTGGTATTAGAGATATTGTATTGTTAATTCTAGCTATGCTGTCTATTCACCTGTTTGCTCTCAGATTCATTTTCTGCCCTTCTCCTTCTCTAGGGTGTATCACAGGGGCTTATTCACAATTTTTGCCAGCCAGTTTTTTACTAAGTTCAGCCAGTGATGGTAAATGTTATGGAAGTAAAATGGAAAAATTCTGGTCACACCCCCAGCCTCACCACCTCATGCCCCAAGGCAATCATTTTGAACATTGTGGCCTCTGTCCTTGGTTTTAACTCTTAGTGTAGGTTCAATTTCGGTCAGACAGCCCTGACTCTTAGTCTCTGATAACACCACCTTTCCCTTTGGTCCCTCCAGTCCTAAGGATAGTAGCATCTTCTTACAGTTAGTAGCCTGAAATAAATTTCTACTACTGACCTACCTGGAGAGAGCTCTGTTTTGCTAATTGGACTCTGACTGATAATGCTATAAAGGTACCACTCACATAATCTTTATCAACTCATGTATTTGAATGTTCTCTAATATCACCAAATACATTTGTTTCTTACTTAATTTCTCTAGATAGTATCATGGTTGTCACAGTGACATTCAAAAGAAATGTCAATTTGTTTCTCATATAGGTCTCCTTTCTTCTTCTTTCTAGTTTTTTGTTTCAAGTATCATAAAAATGAGTAAATAATGTAGTCAATAAGGGTGTCTTCATGAAATTCTACATCACCACAGCACACCTTCATATGCTCAAAGAAAATAAAAATATATAAGAGTCTCCATTAAAGCCACGTTTGTCCTAACATGTCTAGGTAATTGGGACAAATACATTCCTTCCTCTTTCATTTATGAATCACTGGTCTAAATTCTCACCTAAGATATAAATTTCAAAAGGGAAAAAAAAAAGAACCAGAAAAGAAGGAGGATAAGTGGAGGAAGAGGACAATGACAGCAACTAGAATTAATTGAATGTTATTCATATAAGTTGTTCCTTTAATTCACACAGGAAGCCATGAGTTGGATATAATTCTTATTCTCATTTTACAAATAAGGTAACTGAGGCATAGAGATGTTAAATAGCTTTCCCAAAGTTACCCACTGGGTCAGTGTGGTAGACCTGGAGTTTGAATACAGGTATGCCCAACTTTAAGGCCTAATTCATACACTTTGAAAGATGACCAGAAAAAGGGAAAAGCCTGCGGTTGGAGAGAGAAAGTAAAGTCCTCAAAAGCCTATTATGGGTCATTGTGAAGGCCTAGACATGCAAAGATGAAATCCAGAATGGAGAGCCCTAAAGGAGAGGAGGAGAGGCTGAGAGCAAATCCTGCCTGCTTCCGACCTTTGTCTGGCTGCAGGTGGTAGGAAGAGAAGAGGTGCAGAGATAGCAATTGCACAGAAAACCTCTGGAGCGGAGAAGTGGCCACACGTGAGAAATGAGCTTGAACTCCACAATGGCATCCACAAGGCCAAAGTGTCTTTTTAGTATATGCCATCCCCCTAATAGGCAGGTAATTGCTTTGGTACTCTGGTGGAGAGGAGCCTTCAGCTTGGGGTACCTTATTAAGATGTTGACAGACCCTGGAGAGTTCAGAGAGGAGCAAGGAGATGATTACAGGGGCTGGAGGGGTTGATTTATGTGGCAAGATGGAAAGACTGGTGCTGTTACCGCTTGGATAAATGATAGCTCAGAGAGGCATAATGATATCTATAAATATTAGTAGGGCAGAAGCAGAGAAAAGAGAAGGGAGTCATGTGCTACAGATGGAATACAATACCCTCCATTTCCCTTTGCTGAACTTTCAGGAAAAACTTTCTGACAGCGATGTCATCAGAACGGCAGAAAAATCAGCCACAGGGGAAAGGGTAAAAGTGACAGCCCAGGAACACTTAAGACCAAGCTCCATAAAAAATCAGTGTGCTGAAGGGCATCTTCTACCCTGACTTAGGATTGCATTGGAGAGTCCCTTGTGGAACCAGGAGCCATTGCAGAGTCCAGGGTTCATCTTGCTCTCCAGCCTTCCTTCTCATCCATCCTCTTCACAACAGTCAGGCTTATTCATTGTGCCTTTGTTCAAACTTCCCCCTTACCGTAGAAACCTCCCTACTAGTCTAAATCTATCCAATCTATATCCACAATTAACGAAAGCCTCCAGTAGCCATCGTACTGAGCTAAGGGGATGGATACAATGGCAAGGAGAAAATTGTGGTCTTCAAACTGATGGTTAGCTGGAAAGCCAGTCAAGTTATCACATAGGTAAATATAGTGTAATGAGTGTGATGATTGATGTAGGGCCAGAGTGTTCCGGAAATAAGGAGGGGAGGTCCTGATATGACTGAAGGTATGGAGTGATAATTGCTGAAACGTGACAATGTTAAACTTCACCTGAGCCATAAAAAGACAATGGTTAAGAAATCTCCCCACGCTTTCGTGTTATGGGAAGCCAAAGCATTATCCTTTCCCCTGTGACTTGGAAAAGACTTTTGGTCCACTCTTCTCACAACTCCCCATAAGATTCACAAATAACTCTTCTTTATTTGTGACAATGCCAAACACAGACCTTTCTTATTTTGCCTGAACTTGCAGCTTCCTATTCTTCTCATGAATTAGTAGCTGAGGTTAAAAGTTGTCCCCATGAAAGTAGAAACATTTCCTGTTTGGTTGACTAATTGAGACTTTTCATTGCAAATCATCCCACCTGTAACTAGTCCACTCCTTTCTGTAAAAGTCTAAGACAAAGTCACACTGCTGAGGCACTCTGATCTTCAGACCTGAAAGGTTGTCCCTGTTGCAGTAACCTGAATAATATCGGTTTCCTTATTAATCTGATATTTGTCTCTGACAAAAGAATCTGGAGAAGTGAATTGCAATTAAGGAAAGAAGAAGAGGAGGCATATGGAAGGGAGTTACACGGAAAGGAAGCAACTCATACACAGGCCTGGAGCTGAGAAACAGAAGACTATGTTAGTGCACTGCTGTGACTGAAGGGCCACACCTCGGGAGAGGGTAAAGTGAGAAATTAGACTGGAGATGCATCTTTTATCACAGAGCACGACCCTAGCAAAAAATCTTTCCTAACTTAGATTCTTTACTATAAAAATGAGGGAAATAATAATGAAGGAGTTCACAAGGGCCAAGCTCTTGGCATGTAGTAGATGCTCAGGAACCAAGTGGCATTCTCAGACAGTGCCTGGCATATGTGGTGGATGGAGAAGTACTGTTTCCTAAATGGTTGGTGGACTGATGTTCCCACCTTACCTCCTACACTCAAGTGAGTTATTGTAGCCAATTCTGTTGCCAAATGGATTAGAAGCCAGTACAGATGTGATCTCTTGATGTCACATTTTGTATGATGATAATTCCATCCTGCCTTAGGAGGCACCACCATGGTTCAAGCCTCTTTGAATAGAAACAAAAGCAGAGAATGTTTCACTGGAGAGCATAAACCCACAGTAAACTCTCAGAGCAGGTTGGCCAGATTGTGGATCTTAGAACCTGAGCAGGGCTGATGTAGTGTGCAGACCCAAATGGTGCCCACTGGATGCGATATGGCTCTGGTAAGCCTGACGATGTTGCAAAGCCAGCCCCAGCCCAGCACACGGCCACCTGTGGCAGCCACAGTTTGTATGGACTGGTTCGGAGGGATAAAAATGCATTTCTCAAACCAACAGTATTCAATGCAACATATTTTTCACATGTTTAATGGAACAGAAATTTTTATTTTAACTGACATTTATGGGCATTATGGTATTCTGTGGAGAGAGCAGAAACCTGGTGGGGAGAGATAGCAGGTATACAAATCATATTATTTTTATCATAAGATTAGTGCATTCTGTGTTTTCCTCCCCCAAGGCTCCTTTCTCCCCCTCCCAGCCTAGAAAAACAAGTGATTATCTATGGAGGCTCCTGCTATACAAAGCCCCAGCTTAGTTAACCCTTTCTTCATTGCAATCCGGACACCAGAGATCCCATTATTTAATGCTAATGTATTGTTTTCCCACTGCCTGGCTCTGAGAGATCCAGATTCTTGGCGCCACAGACTCAAGCATCAGCCAAAGCAATAAAGAGGAGACAATTCTTCATTATCATCCCTGGAAGCTACACAGTGACAATGAGGGGACTGCCTTTTGGGTTTGCTAGTGTTTCCGTATACATTCAGAAAGCATATCCTAAAGTTGTGGTTTTAGTGACAATCAGCTTTAACTATTCTGGCCATCTTCTTCCCATATTTTGCTTTTAAAAACTAGAGGAGCCAGGCGCGCTGGCTCATGCCTGTAATCCCAACACTTTGGGAGGCTGAGGCAGGCAGATCACGAGGTCAGGAGATTGAGACCATCCTGGCTAACATGGTGAAACCCCATCTCTACTAAAAATACAAAAAATTTGCCGGAAGTAGTGGCACACACCCATAATCCCAGCTACTCCGGAGCTGAGGCAGGAGAATTGCTTGAACTCGGGAGGCAGAGGTTGCAGTGAGCCAAGATAGTGCCACTGCACTCCAGCATGGGAGACAGAGCGAGACTCCATCTCAAAATAAATACATTAATTAATTAATTAATTAAAAACTGGAGCTTCCAGGAGGTCAACAGAGATAACAAATTTGAGAAGGAATAAGGGGTCTTTGAGACAAGTATGCCCTTTCCTAGTTCTCTTTTTCCCTTTTGTTCCCACCACACCCCAGATTAATCTCTTTTTCTTGTCTCTTCTTGTCCTGCCATCTCTGTTTCAACTGTTGTTTTTCTTCAGATGTAAAGAAAACCCTGGCTATAAATCAAGATTCTAATCCTTGCTGTAACCTTACCAAGCTGTGTAAACATGACTGTCAATCAAGCAAGGCTGCAGTTTCCTTTCCTGTGGAAGTGGTCCTGAGGCCTTTCCAGCTTCTCCACAGACTGAAATTCCATATGCTTCCTGTGTTCCTCAGTCTCCATGGCTTCAAAACCAATTTGTTCACTGAGTAAGAACTTTTATGTCATTACTTCATCACTGATAAAACAATGTAAAGTAATGTCCAAGTTTCTGGTGGTGGAATTGACTTTGTAAATTGCATAATTCAATATGCACCTCAAAGTTTAATTTCTAAATAGTGTTTAGTATTTGCACAGCATCATTTGCTGAGCTTCCATGCAGCTGGCCAAACACACTGAGCTGACCATTCTCCTGGACATTGCAAATAAATGACAATTATGAATCAAAGAAATATGGACCAATACTTGAAAAGCCCCGGGAAATCCTGCAAGAGCAGTATCATATCTGTAGCAAAATCCAGATAAATGTTTCCTATGATGAGGATAGGCAAGGAAGTTTGTAAGACTAAGTTGTCACAAATGATGAAATCCCACAGACACCCCATCCTCTCAGCCCAGCGCCCATCGTATTCTGTTCTTTGTATGTGAGTTTCAGTCAGAATGTGGAGTCACAAACTATACTCACTGGCTCAGAAAGCTGCAGAAAAGCAGCCTAAGTTCTTTTCAGCCTGGCTCTGATGCTTGAAAGGTATACTTCTTGGAACTTGTGAGCGTATCACAGATGCTGAGCAGGTAAGCTTTAAAAAATGATGTTCCATCTGAATAATCTGTCAGGCTACTGACAACAAAAAGCTATTTCTGACTGTAGCTGGAATGAGTGATTACTTTGATAACAAATTAAAACAAGCTTGGAAATTGGAAATTACCAGAATTAAGCTATCTCCAATGAATGACTGAGCTCCCCCCTTCAGTACATTTTCTTCTATATTAGCCATAAACATGAGCTCTTCATTAATAGAAATTGGCTCATTGCTACTAGCCACAAGGGGAATCTATAGGATGTGTGGCACTAACTTCCAACCTGATCAAGAAGACAACTTGTTCTTAATGTGAGTGCTTTCTTGGGAACTTAAAAATTCTTTATGTCCCCTTTGGCTTCTTGCATATGAAGCCAATTGTAATGTTAAACTTTTAAATGTTCAAATATTTTCTCTGCATGGGATGTTTATGACACCAAATAATTTCTGGATGATTACTGTTTTTAATAACCATCTAATTACCGTATTAATCAGAAATGTCCTTTTGGCTTATAGAGGCACAAGGGACAGAGGTAAGAAACAAAGATATTCCTGTTGCAATCCCCTTGTACAGAACTTCTAAGCTTCCTATTCAGATGATACAGAAATGTTGCTAAATTGTGGGCTCAATCCATTGTAACTAGAAGATGTTCCAGTCTTCCTGTACCAATTATTCAAAGCATTCCAAATAAATGGGTGTCTCATGACCTCCCAAACTCCTATATGTCTTGAATACTTAATTGAATCACCCTTTTATATTTTAACTTTATACAGTGGAAAATGTTGTCACTTGGCAGAAATTTTATTCAGACATTTTCTGTTAACTGCTTTTTTTCCTGATCCCCGATCTATACATGATGACCTTATACAGCAATGAATCAGAGAGGTTAATATTCCAAATAGGCTGTGATTTTTCTTTGCATTTATCTTAACTTTACCAAGCTTCCATTTCATCAAATGACCCTTGCCACCTATTTAGCTAGCAAATTTTGTATAAATCACAATAGACATCTTCTCTGTTGCCCTCTCATCTCCTCCTCCCCTGGTGGTTTTTCATGGAAGAGATGTAAATGCTAGTGATATCTGTCCCAGCTCTTCTTCATCCCTCATTCATGTTCCTGGCAAGAATGTGTGTGTGTGTGTGTCTGTCTGTCTGTCTAAAGAAATAATGAAAAATAGCCAGAGAGAATTTTCTGAAGTCTTGGGAGTTTCATTAAAAGAATTGCACTGATTTTTTTGCATTTGATGAAATGGTAATTTTCCTGCTTCTCTTTCATACTGAGCTTGATGGACAGGCCCTTCTTTAATGTACAAATAATCTTTATGACCCTTGTAAGCAGGTCTGATGATACTCAGCTGAGTAATGTACCAGAACTGAAATTTCCATCTACTTGATGTTTTGCACAGGGGTTTTGATGAAGTCACTGTCACCTGCTATTAACTTAATATCAAGTCTTAATAGGGTCCCTTTCTCACCATCTCCACGCTCTTGGGGTCCACATTAATTACGAAGTAAAAATTCTGCCACATAAATCCTCACTTCCCACAGAGGAAAAAAAGTTTCTAACCTCATTTGAAGGGCTCAGAGAGCAGCCTGTGCAAGAAAATTTGCCTTAAAGACATGTCTAAAAATTCTGTATACCAGTGCGAAAAACAGAGGACCCTGCAAAGTGGGGCTCACTTCCTTATGCTCAAGCACTGTGTCTTCTTTCTCAGTATCTCGTATTTATTCTCATAAATTGTTTGACTCTTCACTTAGTGCTCCCTGGTACTGAGCTATGGCTGGAGATAACAAAATCTTCCCTAAAAATAACCTATTCTGTATGATTTTTTTTTAAATCTACTCAATAGTCATCTGGTATTACCTAAAATTTTACCATCAGAAATAAATTTGTTATTAAATGATAACATCTCTAAAAGGTCAGGAGAAAGGATGAAGAGTATGAGAGGATAAAAAGAACTTAATCTCTATTAGGCACGTAAAACTTCATATGAATTTGTTTAGAATATCACTGGGAGTGAAGACAGGGTGTCGTCGTGTTTGGGAGAACATGGGTGTGAGGGTCATATATACAATAATAGTTGAAAAGATGGAAAGATCTTTCCAAAGGTATGGTAGAGCATGAAAGATAACTTTGCCTGGGTCACAATTCTGTCTGCAGATCTCCAAGGGCAACAGAAGAAAACAGGAGTAGGGGTAATATTAGTGTCTATACATTGGAAAAATATGCAAAGAGAGATCATAATTAAAAGCTCAGATATACTTACACATTTCGTTAATATATAGAACCCTTAACTTTGATTACTTATTAGACACTAAAAAACAGATTATTCATTTCACTCTTCCTCCTAAAATCAAAAATTGCACTTTTGAAGCTTCCCTCAGATTCCATCATCTTCCTTTTGCTGTTTCTAGCCTCGACGTTACTGAGTCCAGCTGACCACACCTGCAGCTCTTCTTTAGCTGCATTTATATACTTGGTTCCTAGAGTAAATTTGCCAATTCAGGCAAACCTAGAAGTTTGTGTTCCCTAGGTTCTTAGCCAGCGAGTAAATACTAGGGCTACTGGAATATGAAAGCCTGGCACCCCCACTTCCTGTAGAATGAGCACAGAGGCATGACTTAAAATCCAGAATTTTCCTGGATCAGATTGAGCTTATCCTTCACAGGTCCTTGCCTGAAATCTCAGCCTTGCTTGGCTTCTTCCCTTTTTCTGGGCTACTTCCCCACTTTCTTACTAGATTCTCTTTAAAAAATCATTTGCACACCATCTCAGAGCCTTTTTCTGGGGAACAGAACTATGACATGCCATTTCCAGATATATCCACTTGAAGATTTGGACAAACTCGAATTTATCATGGCCAACACCAAATGCATCACCGTGTCCCACTTACCACTTCCAATAATCATTCCTGTTAGGAATGCAACATTCTCATAGTTACTCAAGCACAAAGGTTTGGAGGCATGTTTAAATGTTTTCTTTTCACTCCATGATTTAACTAATACTGGTATTACATTTTATAGTTTACAAAACATTTTCATTTACTTAATATCATTTGATTCTCAAAATAAACTTTGTAAATCTATAGGTTAGATTTGATCATCTCAGCCTCAAAGGGAGGCTTCAAAGCATAAAGAAAATTAAACAGTGAATAAATTGAGTAATTGGTATGAGGACTTGTGCCTTTGACGTTGATTGACTACTTTTCGACAAAGCCAGATGGTCTTCCTTCAGGATATCTTTCAGATGCCTCTCTTTTTTTCTGTTTCTTCGATGCAACCTTGGTTTAGACCCGTGCTATTCTTTCTCTTGTTATAACAATGATCTCCTAAATGGTTACTCTACCTCTACTTCTCCTTGTTTTATGTCTGCATGCCCCTGCTAAATCACATCTCTTTCTCTCTTAACTGTGATCTGGATCCTGCAATCATTTCTAGTTTTAACTCTTGCTTGTCCCTTCTATCTAATTCTAGGATTTATTTGTTACTGAATTATAGCATAGCTATACTCGTGTACAGACATGAGTACCTTTAAGTCCGGTGATGCGATAACAAGCACCTAATGTGTGTGTGTGTGTGTCACTGACTTAGAAACTGAATGATTAGAGGCAATAAAACTGATAAAGAAAAAGAGGTTAAAAAGATTGACCAGGCGCGGTGGCTCACTTTGAGAGGCCAAGGCGGACAGATCATGAGGTCAGGAGATTGAGACCCTTCTGATCAACATGGTGAAACCCTGTATCTACTAAAAAATACAAATTAGCTGAGTGTGGCAGCAGGTGCCTGTAATCCCAACTACTCGGGAGGCTGAGGCAGGAGAATTGCTTGAACCAGGGAGTCTGGGGTTGCAGCGAGCCGAGATCGCAGCACTGCACAGCCTGGCAACAAAGTGAGACTCCATTTCAAAAAAAAAAAACAAAAATGTGGCTATGCATATTACACAGTGAAAAAACTTTGGTAGAACTGTTGCCTGCTACAACTTGGAAGTCAGAGTACATGTCTAATGAGCTTATGGTACTGGAGAAGAAGTTGAAAGACTGAAAGTACAGTTGACCACTGAACAACATGGGGGTTAGGGGAACCAATCTCTGTGCAGTCAAAGATCTGTGTACATCTTTTGACTCCTCTAGAACTTAACTACTAATGGCCTACTATTGAACAGAAGACTTACCAATAATGCAGTCAATTAACACGTATTTCGCATATTATATGTTATATGTTTTATATACTGTATTCTTACAATAAAGTAAGCTAGAGGAAAGAAACTGTTAAGAAAATCATAAGCAGAAGAAAATATATTTTCTATTCATTAAATGGAAGTGGATCATCATAAAGGTCTTCATTTTCATTGTCTTCATTTTGAGTAGGCTGTGGAGAAGGAGGAAGAAGAGGGGTTGGTCTTACTGCCTCCAAGGTTGGAGAGGTTGAAAAAAATCCTTTTATAAGTGGACCCATGCTATACAAATCCATATTGTTCAAAGGTCAACTGTAGTGTGTGTTGGAAAAGTGATTAGGCTTTAGTCAATAAAATGTTCACCGAAGCAATGAAGCCACCTCTAGATCTGCACTGAAATCCATCCTATGCAGTCCTCTAGCTCTTTCCCTCCACAGGAAACTTGGAGATCCTGTGTAGAAGACAGCAGAATCTAGAGAGAGAAGGACTTTTGACCTCTAACTCAGTGCTGGAAGATAGTCTCCAAGAAAATAAAAAAGGGGGGGGATCTACACAGGACTCCGAAATGAAAGAGAAGTAATCTGTTGTTGTGTTAAGTTCTGAGACATTGGGGTTTATTTTTATACAAAGCATGCCCTAGAGTGTTGTGTTTGATAGCCCACAAGGTCTACACCTTCAATTCCAGTACCTAGCACAGTTCTATGCATACAGCTAAATGTTCAGTGCTTATTAAATCAAATAGAAACAAGAACTCATATTTGGAACTGATTTTAATGAGTAAAAAGTATACAGCCATTCATAGATCCCAGTGCACAATTACTATATAAATAACATAAGAAATAAACATCAAGGAATAAAATGGTGATTATATTTAATATCTCGAAATAATTATTCTTAATAGCTATGAGTTGAATTATTCAATTATAATGAAGTTAATAGAAAATAATAATTAGTTGAGACATTTTCAGAAAATACTCATCACAATGCCCCCAAATTGTTTTTTATTTACATAAACCATTAAGTAAATTGATGAAACATACAGCTACACTCTTTATTACAAATTTATTGTTTTCTTAGTTAACACAATTAAAAAAATCCTGGTGATTATTTATTTCCTCAGGGGGTAGAAAATATTAGTCAACAATTTTAGCAAACATCTTAGAGCAAGGGAAGTCCGGCTTACTGGGGTTTGTGACATTTACAGCACTCGAGCCCATATTCATAAATGGCTTCTTCGCTTCTTCAATTGTTCTGGTCTATAGCGTCAGTTTCCAGTAGCCCCATCCACTGCATTAGTCAAGGTGAGTTCCCTAAACATGACGAAGTCTGACACAGCAGAATGTATCAGCCTCCTTCCCCAAGTCCCACTGCTGAGAATTCAAGGATCACTTGTAATAAACTCAACCTAACACATTCTGGGCCACTATCATTTAACCTCTCTCCACTCACACCCTCAGAGTGGCCTCTTCTCATTCCATTCATATCCTCATGTCTGTCTGGTTCATTTGTACCCATGTAGTGAGATCACGGCTTTGTGTCGGTAGAATCCCTTCCAACTTCTCTTCAATCTTCCCTGCTCAGCCTCTGGTACATCTAGAATTCACCCTTTTACTGCTGCTTCCGCTCATCCCATCCCTCCAACAGGATGCCAGAGCTCCAATCACTGCTGCAGCATACCCTGCAGGGAGCTGTCCAGAACCAATCCTGGCTCCAGAATGCTGGTCCCCTGCCTCTGCTCAGACCTCCATTTAATCCTCTAACAGTAAAATTCTTCACAGGTACATACCTGTGCCTCACATTCGTGTCCTTTTTGATGTAGTTAAAGCAAATACCTAAAACGTAGAACATCAAAGCCAGTCAAGAGGATGGAAATGGATGGGCCTACTTCTGGGCTGTCCCTTTTAGTGCCCCAAAGCAGAGTCACTGTGTCATGTGAGGTTTCTTCTACTCTCCTAAGACACCCTCCTAGGCCCAAATGCAGGAAACCCCAAGCCTCAGTCTTTCCTACATGTTTCCCACTCAGTCTCCAAATTCAACCCCTGTCCCATAAGATACTTGGTATTTCTTATGTAAATGGCATTAGAGAGGGGACAAGTGCAGAAATTATCTCAAAAATTGACTATTGGTAATACTAAAACACACATGAATCATCTTAGTGGAGAGATATATAGTGATGCTGTACCAATTTTGTGCACAAATATTTATTCCAAGAATTAGGGAAGATAAAGAGGTAAATATTTTCCAGAATTTCTGGAAAACTATCTCTATAAACAGCAGGGTGACTTCAGCCTAGGTAATTAGCCTGGGGGATTAACCTTAATGGACATAGCACATTACTAAAGCTCTGAAATGGTCTTGAATTTATTTCATCGTGCTTCCCATTTTTAAAAAGTTTGTGTGCACATATCGCTCCTTTTATGTTTAGAAATCATCTCCAGATACTACTGTACAAATACATTATATACACTATAAAATATCCATAACAAATAGAAGTTTTAAAGGATGAGATGAGAGAGAAAAGGAAAGAAGGGAAAAAAAAAGAAACTCTCCCAGTTAGGAGTCCTATACATTCCCTGAGTGACAGGATTCCCACTTTGGCAATGACTATACTAAGAAAAGTGTGGTAAGCTCACTAAAAGGATGAGTGGTATGACCTGGTGAGGAAGAGACATAAGTGGATAGAACTTTAAAGGCCTGTTTCTGAATTCCTGCTCGTGGGATTTCTCTCTGCAGCTGGAACATGCATTATCTGTGTCTTTCTTTTATGAATATAAGACAGTGTATGTTGTCATGGATGCCATGGATAGATCTATCATCATAAAGAAACCTATGGGATATTCAACATTTCCCAGTTGACTTTGTTCTCTGATTCTGTTGCCTGAATTCTTCTGATCTGATTTTCTTCCTTGAAGAATTCTTCCTCCCATTCCTTGCAAAACTTCCTTCTTGTGGATCCATCTACAGGAATCCTTCTATGAGAAGATGTGGAGGTGTTGGTGGGGAGAGAGGATCCAAGTGCCTTGGCATCTTTGTTTCTGTATACTAGGCACCTACTAAAACCAGCTAAAGGGCATCGTGAGCTGTCCTTGACTCTCTAGAGCACAAATAACATTTATCTCTGGGCAGCGGGCAGCGCCAACGCGGGTTTTTGTCAACCTGTCAATTTTTTTTTCCTTAAACAGAAAGCAGAGTTCAGTAAATAAAGATAAATGATTGTGCTCCTTCTCTGCAGACCCTGAAGCTAAACTGAACAGGCCTCTTATGGTTTGGCCCTGCTTCATTGACTGTTCAGACAGCCCAGTAATACGACAGATGTACCCAGCCGTTCCCTCTTCCCCGCTGTCCATTAGATTATGTTCATTTTGTCTGAGATGCCATTAGAAGTCTCAAGGTCAAAGAAGTCGCAAGGAAGAAAAGAGGATGACTAATTTTTTTCCTGCAGCCCTTCATTGCCCAAAGAGCCTCCAGACAGGTGGGCTCCTGCTTTGTGAGGGGCACAAAGAGGGGGGCACCATGCAATTTACTTAAAAGAAAATGCTGGTGTGCAATTAACCCAGACACACTTCTGGCAACAAGCACGGCTTGGCATTGGAAGTTTTATTTGAATCAGGGGAGAATATTATTTGAGATATTTTCCTAAATGACAAATGAATGATTTACCTGTAGCAATGTGTTAAGGAAGAGTTTGTGGAGCAGAAGAGGCTTATGTTTTCCTTTCTGTCTTGTCTTTTTCTTTCTTTCTTTTCTTTCTTTCTTTCTTTCTTCTTTCTTTCTTTCTTTCCCTTCTTCTTTCTTTCTGGAAAAAGTGGTAATGGTGTTTTGCTCCTAAACTGTTTCCCTTGGGATTTCTTGAGAATATCATACAAATAGGGAATTTGTCCCTGTTTAGCAGCTGTGATTATGCACGTAATGGTCCTTGAATTTATACAGTGTGTTACTCCTGAGCTCAAAGCACTTAACGCACATGGCCACATCATTAACACTTAGAGTCACAGAATGTGAAAACTGGAAGAGACTGTGAGGGTTATCTGCGTCAACACCTCCATAGACAGAAAAATACACAGTGCTGTTATATGGGGTCCTCTACTTGCTTTGTTCATGTGAGTCAGGTTATCCTTCTAAATAGTGGTAGGGACTATATTGTCTTCATCTCTAAAAGCCCTCACAGCATCTGGTTTAAGCCTGAGTACCAGAGAAACAGAGAGCTGTATGTACACTGGCAATTAGAATTATAGAATCAAAAAGTTAGAAACTTAAACACCTAATC
The DNA here is from genome assembly GCF_006542625.1 of Nomascus leucogenys. Classification (NCBI taxonomy): domain Eukaryota; kingdom Metazoa; phylum Chordata; class Mammalia; order Primates; family Hylobatidae; genus Nomascus; species Nomascus leucogenys. Next base: position 38,177,875 of record NC_044384.1, on the reverse strand, counting down.
TCTTCAGAAATGTAAGAATTCTGCTCGATGTTCAGAAAGAGGCACAAAGAGAAACTTATGTAAGAGGGCTCCAAGTTCCATCACTATTAACAGATCCACTCTTATTTAATTTTTGAATATTTTGTGAGATGTGATATGAGAGTATTATTTGAAGAAAAGTTTTCCATTGCTTAGAAAATAAATTAGAGAAATTTTTATATAGCACCCCAACAAGATTATCATCTAACATTTCCTTAAGCAAGTCCATGAAAAACAATGGACTTTAATACCTATTTCACAATACCTTGTTGAGGTGGGGCCATGCAAGGCAACAGTATGTATGACACACCAGCAGAGTGACCACATGTAAGTTTGTGATGCTTTTGTTTCTATTCAATTGCATTCAAGAATTATGTATTGAGCATTGTCTTGTGGTTTTCATTGTACTTGGCTGAAGGTTATGTTGAGAACAAAATACAACTCTATGAGCTTTTCAATTTATTTGAGCAGAGAAAACTCACAAAATCCATAAATGACCCTACTTTTAAGAATATGAATGCCAATAAGCACAGTTAAGAACATAAGAGAGTTGTAAAATTGCAAATCAGATGAAAAGAGGAAAAACTTGAATTGGAGTTTATTGGAGTCATAAGAGGTCTTGTAGACCATTTCTTTAATGGATGGGCAAGCTGAGGCCCAAAGAAGTAATGTGACTTGTCCACAATTGCCCAAGTCAGAGGAAACATAATTGACACTGTTCCACACGTCTCCTCAACCTCCAGTTTACTGTGCTTTTGTACATTGTGCTGTCTTCTCTAGACTAGGGAGAATTAGACTATTAGAAGAAATGAGGGTTAAAACTAGGAAAGGAGAGAGCAATTCTCCTTTGATATAGGAGGAAGAACTAAGATATGGCACTCCGTGGGCCATGGCCAAGACACCTGAGACAGGAAGACCATAGATTACATTAGCAAGCAATCACTGAATGAGTTCCCAGTATAAAGCACCATACTAGACTCAACGGGAGTGACAAAAAATAGATAACACAGTTTCCGAGCTTAAGGAACTCTCTAGAGTAGGGGGATGAGAAATACTCAGAGATGTCTGTAAATCATGGTAAGGTGATCTTCATGATAGAGGGCAATCACAATGCTTCAAAGACTGAGAGCATTTACATACAAATGACTCTCAAATATCTTCTAGATTTAGCTTCTGCATTCCAGACCCATACATCCACCTGCCTGTTGGCATTCCCACCTGGATGTCTCATAATCTCCTCAGTGTCAAAAATTCAAAACTGAATTCATAACTCCCACCTCCCTGCATCTTCCATCTCCAGTCCTCCTCCTGAGTTCCCCATCTCAGCAACACACTTTAGTTTTCCACCTTAGTAAGTGGCAACACCACCCTGACACCACCTCCCATGTTACTCAAGCCAGAAATCCGGAGGTCATCCTTGACTCTTCCCATCTCTTCACTTTTGACATCCAGTCAGCTCTGAGTGGTTTCCTTTCTTAGACGGCTCTACAAACTCAGGACTCAGTGCCAGTGACCTAGTCCAAGACCCCATTATCTTCCTCCTGAATGATGGCATGAATGTACTAACTGCTATCTTTGCTTCCTAACTCCTCTCCTCCTCCAATTAAATATATAATATATACTCAAACATAAATGAACATTCTTTAACTCACATCTAGTTGTATCTTTCTTCTTACCATTGCTCTTAGCATTATGTACAAAACTACTTAACATCTTGCAAAGCTTCTTTCCCATTTTTCCCCTGCTCACCTTCGTAATCTCATCTCCCACCAATTTTCTTTCCCCTTACAATATCCCATCTACTCCATTAATACTGGGTTCTGCTCGATTCCTTGGTATTGTCATATTTTCTTCCCTTTGTACATACTGTTTCCCTATCTGAATCCCTGTTACATTCTTTCCACCTAGTCAGACAGCCATACACACGAAGACAATGCAGATATGCATACACATTTCACACGGCTAGCTTCAACTTATCTTTAGATTTCAGCTTAAGCCTCACTTCTTTTAGAGTTTCCTTGACTCCCTAGACCCTGTTTCCACAGTATTTTATTTGCTCAGATCCTGTTTCTATAGCATCTTATTTGCTCCATCACAATATGTGCCTTACTTTATGCTAATTTCTTAAATGTCTGTCTTCTCCATAGAACTGAAAGGTCTGACTTGTGCCTCAAATTGTCCCTGGTGTTTAGCACAAAACATGCACATGGTACTTAATAAATATTGAATAAATGAGTGATTACTCAATGATAACCAGAGCATCTAATCTGAGGCAAGCAAGTCTCCAAGAGATAGAAATGAGGGCACTCTTTAAGTGAGAATTGGGCACATTGGAAGCAATTTAAAAGGTCCTTATCCCAGCAGGATAGTGCCATGCCTGGATCAGACCACAGCTGAGATCGTCATTTTCCTGAGCATTAAATTCATTCACAAATGTTAATGGGTCTGAAAAAATAATTACAATGGTAACAAATTAGGGGTCTGTTACACTAACTAACTTTTCTCTATTAACACAGAATTGACTCTGAAGAGCAGAAAGAGCCAAGTGAGCAGATTTCATAATTGCAGAACTTTATTTTCACTTTGCTCTAACTTTCCCAGTGAAACAGAACATAAAGAAAGCTTTTTGCAAATGGATAATTACACACCACATCTCAGGATTATAAGATACTATGTAACCTTTTCTCCTCCTTTTGTAATGTGACCAAGCACCATCATAGAGCTATTCTTGCCCTTATGGGGAAAGAAAGCACTTCAAGTCACTCTTTATGTCTACAAGCATGATTTCATGTTTATTAACATATACTCATAAAATTTGTAATTTTTTGCGGTACCTGAAAAGATTATGTAGATCAGCTAATACAAACTTCTATTCTAAGAAGCTGAAACTAAGGTCAAGAAAAGTTAAACACCTCCTTGTAACATGAAAATCCTGAAATAAGAGAAACTTACATCAAATGAACAGTAATGACTGCCTTTGTAGAGACATGAAATAGTGTCAGCCTTAGGTGTGGGAAGAGAGGATACAGTGGAGACAGATGTCAAATCAAAAACAAATCAAAATAAATAGAAAAAGTGTACTTATTTAGCTCATATGTCTTAAGACAAACCATTTATTTGACATTTAACCCCTGCACACACAGAAGAGTAAGATACCGTAATGTAAAGAGCACAGATTATGGAGTTATACAGACTTACCTCCAGCCCAAAATGCATCCCAACCCCACAACTACAGAATTTCTCTTAGTGTGTGCTCCGGGTACTCATCAAGCCCACCAATATATCATGTTTGGGGAACTTTGGCAATTATGTCCATTTTCATAACCTAAGTGTTCAGAACTTAATCATGCATGTGGGAAAAATCCCAGACAGCTCTGTAATGATGACTTTTCATATGGTTTCTTTCCCTATCATCCAACTGCTAAGAACTATCTACTTTGAATCACTTCAAATATTTAGATTCAATACCCTTTCTCTCAAGGCCTTCGATTTGTATCTGGGTGATGGCTACCTGGATCATTGTGGGCAAATATGTGATTCAATTGGTCATTTGAAGTGATACAGACCAAACAACAGATTGACTACCTCTTATCTTTTCAACGTGTATTATTTAACCTTATTCATTTGAAAAGTTTTCCACAGTCAAGGAAATTAGTTCACCTCTTACTAAACTCAAAAAACCAAACCCCTGATCAAAGGTTTCAGAAGATTCATCTGTAGAATTCAAGGAATGAAAGATTCTTAAAGGATCTCTGTTTCATTCACCTGTTTAAGGAAGTAACGTGCATATTTTTACAAAGTAATTCAACTTTGAAAACCTTTGACAAATCCACTGAAAAAACTCTTGCTAAAGTCAACAATGACCTCTGTGTTGCTAAATTCAATGATCAAATGTTAATCCTTGATCTGGCCTTTTCCATCAGTAGCATTTAAAACAACTAACCACTCCCTTTCTATGAAGCCCTTTCTTTTGTCCTTTGCAACAATGCTCTTATTTCATCCTGGCACACTGGCTGTTCATTCTCATACTCCTTTTTGAATTTGTCTTCATTTACCTAACTTTAAACATTGGGCTGCTCCATCTAAGATTTTAGATATCTTTATTATTTACATACATACCCTGAGCAGTTTCATCCAAGTGTGTGACTTCAGATATTATCTAAATGTTCCTGACTTCCATTGAATACCTCTATACTGAATTCCATAATCTTATAACCAGCTGCCTTTTCAAAATCTACAGCTGGATGTCTAACAGGCATTGGACTTTAACCTGTATAAAGTAATAATATCGATTTTACCCCAACCCTGATCCTCCTGCTGCCTTCTCCATCTCTAAAAATGATTGTTGCCTTTTTTCATGCACTCAGGTTAAAAACCTGAAGTCAACATCTCATCCTCTCTTGAACTCATAACTTACCTCCAACTCAAAAGAAAATCCCACTATCTTCAGTTTCAAAATAGAAAACAGAGTGTAGCCATTTTTCTGCCCCCAACTACTCAGTCCAAGCTATCATCGTTCCTCAGCAAAAACATTGCAATAGCTTTTTAGTTGGTCTCCCTACTTTTACCTATAGAAACTCAAATAATTTTTTTAAAAACTTAATTCTAATTATAACTGTCCTCTTCTCAAATTCTTCTAGGGGTTCCCCCATTTTACCAAAGCAGAAGGTAAGTCTTCCCATGACCTATAAAGCTCTGCATAAGCGAGCTCCCCACTACCTCACTGGACAAATCTCTGACCTCTCTCTCTTTACCCTGCTGTAGCCACCATGGTTTTTCTGCTATTTTTCAAAGGTACTAAGCCTTCTCCTGCCTCGAAACTTTTCTCTTGCTATTTTCCTGGACAAGAAAACAAATGTTTCATCTCCACTTTTTGTTACTCCACTAATCTTCCCCCTAAAATAGCATGTCCTTATTCTGGGTTCCTCCTATCCTCATTTTTCTGTTATATTTATCTCCAGGCCCTTGTCCTCATCCAGTTTACTGCCAGTTATTTATAATCTATCCTTTCTCCTCAACCCCACTAGAAGGTAAGTTCCACATAAGCAAGAAATTTATTTTGTTCACTGTCAATCCTCACTGCCTAGAATAGTACCTGGTGCATAGTAGGGAGACAATAAAATCATCATGTTTGAATGAATAAATAAATAAATAAATAAATAAATGGTAATTGTATCAAATAAGTGTTAAGCCTCAAAAAAAACATGGCTACTTTATAGTTGATGCTACAAAGACCCACAGGAATGGGGGCTCAAATTATTAGTCAAGATACCAGTGTTATAATTTGAGGAAAACTAAGCAAGTTATTCAGCTCAAGAAAACCCCTTGAGTGGCATTGTAACTTAATTTTGTATCTAAATATTAAAAGCCCCGTGGGGGAAAAAAAAAAAAAAAAACTCTATCTCACTCATGAAGCCACAAGAGCAAAAACTGACATGTTGCCCCACATTCTAGTTGGCTTAGCACTACTTATACCATAGTCAGGAAAAAAAAAAAAAAAAAAACCCAGGGAGGCTGAGGCAGGAGAATGGCGTGAACCCAGGAGGCGGAGCTTGCAGTGAGCCGAGGTCGCGTCACTGCACTCCAGCCTGGACGACAGAGCAAGACTCCGTCTAAAAACAAAAAAAAAGAAAAAAAAGAAAGTCATCTAGTTATGGTCTCCCAAATGAATGAAATATTCAGCATTTTTCACAAACATGACTCTAGTAAAAAAAAAAAAGAGAGAGAGAAAAAAGGTTTTTTTCTACTTTTTCAAAGCTGGAAATCTTGTTTAACTTTGTATTTATTTTTCTTTTAGATATTTGTGTTATTTGATTTGGTGAGCAGGTTTTGCAACCTGATTCTCTTTATAAGTAAACATTTCCTTTTCTTTTCTCTGAGTCATCCTATGACCAAGCTTTCCCTGAGAGTAGTATCACCATTAATCAATCATTCCTCTAAACCTCTCAGCACCCTGGTCAGTACTATACAATTTAGCACTTAATAATGTAACTTTGATGTTATTTGCTGTAATTTCATGCATCCCTACCACAGCAGTTAGCACATTACAATTCACATACTAGATATACAATAAATATTTGTTACTTTATAGGCACAATGGTATTATTTTAAAAGTCCTGGATATGAAAGTTGAAAGAACTCCATTTACATCCAGAGTTTGTTGCTTATTAGCTAGACAATCTTGATCAGGCGGCTTAATCTCTCTACATTGAGTCTCTTTATCTGTAAAACGTAATAATGTCTCTCTCCCTTCACAAGGAGGAGAGTAGAGCAAGTCATTCATGGTAAGCCCATAGAGCTGCAGCTTATATATTGCAGATGTCTCTGCTGTTGGCTGGATCTGAACCCAAGTTAGTTTCCTGTAAGAGTGCAGCTTCTGGAGCCTGAGTTCGCAACCCTAACCATGTTGTAGAATCACCCGAAAGGACTTAAAAAAATCACTGATTCCCAGGCCCCAACCCAGATTAATTAGCCCCTTGGAGAAAAAAATCTAATCATAGATAATTTTTCAAAATTGTCCAGGTGATTCTAATGTACAACCAAGGTTGAGAAAAATATCACTGAAGTAGGTCTGCCTAAATTCGGATCCCAGCTCCACCACTTATCTTTTATGAAACTTAAGGCAAGTAAATTAATCTCTCTAGGCTTCATTCTCTCAGTCTGTAAAATGGGGTTAATAATGGTTCCTTTCTCACCAAGTTGTTACGAGGATTGAAAGAGATAATCCATGGAAGGTGCTTCGAATACCATCAAGGACATAGTTAGAACTCAATAAATGAAAGCTAAGATTATTAATAAAAATCAGCTTTATATCATTCTCTTCAAGGGCAGGGATTATGCCTTATGTTCACGCCTCATCACAGAAATGAGACTGTATAACTAGTGCACACTCCATTCGTGCTTATGGATCAGTTAGAGCCTTCTTTCAGCTGTGTTACAATGCAAAACCATGCAGAGTGAAATCATAACCTAAACCATTATCCACTCACAGCTTGAAAAGACCAACTGGGCACCACTTGCAGCAAAACATACACCTGGGGAAGAAATGGGAACAAGAGTATCACAAAGGAAAATTAGATAACATGCTACTTAAGTTTTGCTTTTGGCTGGTTTTCACAGGGAGCAAATATGAAGAAGAGGAAAGGCTGTGTTTTAGTATATTTAAATTATGAAAAAGTGCAACTTGGAGGAATCTCAGTCTTTAAGATGAGAGAAATGTCAACTGTGAGGTGGGAAAACCCTGGCAGCTTACCTGTACCTCTTTGACATAAAGATTGAGTATTCTATTACATAAGTAGAGTATTAAAAAGACAACATTAAAAATCCAGTGGTCATTCATGCTTCAATCTTCAGAGCAAAACTTATCAGAAGGATAAGCTGTAAAATGGCTAAATGTTTTCTTTATTATATTGGCACTTTATAAATTCAGAAAGCAGCACTTACCTCACATCATTTATTTTCCTTAGACAGTTCTAAGAAGAAAAATGTCAAATATTTATATCCTTGTTACTCTCTAGAATTTTCATTTGATATTCAATATGAAGAGTAATATGTGAAGATGGAAAATAATTTCTTTACATGTCTGACATAGTTTATTTTTATTACCCAAGCTCTTTATTAGAAATTTAATAATCTGCTTATAGCTTACCTTTTAATCTATGAACTTTGCATTCTGTTGATTCCTACATTGGCTATACAATATAGGGAGTGAGATTTTCAAAAAATGAGTTTGTAGTAACAATAACTAAGCTGACATACGGTGAATTGTTCTATTTTCCGGCATTTTTTATAGAAAAAAACATGATACTTGCTGCATTATAGTAATGATGATGATTATTTCCAACATATTTAATAAAGTGCTTTAGATTTGAGTATTTCTATTAAATTAACCAGATGGTGATAGCACATAATTTCACCCAGAAATGTACATTAATTATTAACAATAAATGTAGGGCAAAACAACAGACTTCAGTAATATTACTGCACATCTGCAAAGGAGATTGTTGGTGATTTGGAAATGCTAATTCTGTGATTAATCTTCCATTTGGCTACTGAGCAACATAAGTCATGCAAAAAACAGTGCTAAGATGAATAATAGAGCATGCAGACTTCAAATCAGATTCTGATCTCAGACACCAGAAGGACACTTTGGTAGGCAGTAGAAACTTCTCACCAAAAAATATGTGTATCTTTGTCATAAAACAATTTAGAGAAAGTTGTGTTCTTTTGTCTTTATTTGAGGCATCTGGTCCCGGTAAAATAAAGGATACCTTTTTCCTCCTTCTTTTCAAAGATCTCAAAACCACCATCCTACCACCTCTCTCTTTACAGAATTACTACTGTCATATAGCCTGAAATGTCTTTTCCATAACACAAAGAAAATTATCCTCTACTGTTACAAAGCCACAGCACTTTTACATCTGGAATACAGCATGCAATTCTGGGCACTCCTCCTCAAGGGAGACATAACAAGATGGAAAAGTTCCAGATAATAGAGGGGACTGATTAAGGAGTTTCTGTGTGAGGACAGTCTAAGAGAAGAGGACTGAAGTCCATAAACCAAAACAGAAGGGAAATACAAGCAAAGTCTTTAACACTAAAAATGATAATAGGTGAAATCTGTGTTGGATGAACAAATCTCAGATGTTAAGGACACAAAGAATCAAAATAGAGTTAATATTGTTAGTCTTTTGAAATGGACATAGCATGATCTATAGCTTAAAAAAGTGGGTTGGGGCAAATTTAAGAAAGTGTACTTTCTAGAACTTACTAAATTTGTAACCCAAAAAATAATATAAATTGAAAGTATAATTTTAGAAGTTTTAAACTTAATCCCCAAAGAATACATCTATAATGAGTTATGAGCTGTTTCAGAGAAACGGTTGGCTAATGATAATAAATAATTTACTTTTATAAGGAAATGGGTGAACATGTTAGGCTCTGACAGTCAGTCATAAGGTATATTCCACAAAGTCTCTGTATTTCTTACTAAGGAGAAATCTTGATAATAATCACAATCAACAAAATTGACAAAACTATAGCTAAGCTGACCAATTTAAAGAGATAAAAGACTCAAATTGCTAATATCAGAAATAAAAGAACAGACGTTACTACCATTCAGTAAAAAGAGTTCAATGCCTATAAAAAGAATGATAAAGTAATATGAAGTACAATTTTATATCAACAGATTAAATGACCTACATAAAATGAACAAATTCATAGAAAGAGAAAAATGTTAAAACTGACTTAAGACGAAATAGAAAACCAGAATAGACCTATAACAAGTTAAGAAATTGAATTAGTCATCAAAAACTTCCCACAAAAAAAAAAGAAAAAAAAATCCAACAACCAGATGGTTTCACTGGTGAGTTTTACCAAACATTTAAAGAAGAATTAACTGCAATCCATCACAAACTCTTGCAAAAATAGAATAGGAGGGAAAACATGCTAACTCATATTAAAGCCAGTATTATCCTGATATCTAAACCAAGGATTTTGCAAAAAAAGAATACTATAGATCAATATCCAATATAAATATGATGCAAAAATTCTCAAAAAAAGTTATCAAACCAAGGCTAGCAACATATAAAAAAGCTTGTATCCTATCACCAAATAGCATTTGTCCCAAAATGCAACATTAGTTCACCATATTAAAATTAATCAATGTAATATGTTATATTAATAGAATAAAACAAAAAAACACATGATAATCTCAGTAGATGCAGAAAAAGAAATTGAAAAAAATCCAACATTCTTTCATAACTTAAAAAAATGAAACTCAACAAATAGAAACAGAATAGGAATATCCTCAACTTGATAAAGGACATCTACAAAATCCCACAGTCAACATCATACTTAATTGTGAAACACTGTAAACTTATGATTGAAGATCAGCAACAAAATGGACATCAAAATGTCCATATTCATCATTCTGTTCAACATTGTTCTGAAGCTTCTAGCTACTAGCCAGAAAAACAAGACAAGAAAAGTAATAAAGGCAATTGAAAAGAAAGAAGTAAAGCTATCTCTATTTGCAAATGACATATTCTTATTTATACAGAAAATTCTAAAGAATCCACAACAGTAATAACACAACTTTTATATTAAAAAACAAGTCCAACAAGGTTGCAGGATACAAGATCAATATACGAAAATCAATTGTACTTCTATAGATTGGCAATGAATAACCTAAAGGATAATTAAGAAAACAATTCAGTTTATAATAGTATCAAAAAATAAAATATTAGTAATAAATTTAACCAAAGAAGTCCAATACTTGCACACTAAAAACTACAAAACATTGATAAAAAGCATTGAAGTCGTAAGTGAATAGAAACACATCCATGTTCATGAATTGAAAGTCATAATAGTGTTAAGATGGCAAGCCTCCTCAAATTGATTTAGGGATTCAATGTAATCTCCATCAAAATTACAGCTTAATTTCTTGCAGAAATTGACAAGCTGATTCTATAATTTACATAGGCATTCGGGGACCCCAAATAGCCAAAATAATTTTGGTAAAGAACAAAGTTGGAGGACACACATTTCCATATTTCAAAACTTTCTACAAAACCATGGTAACCCATAGAGTTTTATACCACCATAAAGATAGGCAACTAGATCAATGAAAAATAATTTAGAGTGCAGAAATAAACCCTGACTTTATGTCAGTGATTTTCAACAAGGATGACAACACAATTCAATGGGGGAAAGCATAGTCTTTTCAAGAAAACAAAATGAACGACAACAACAAAATGAAGTTGGATATATACATAGTATACAAAAATTAACTCAAAATGGATCATAAATCTAAATGCAAGAGTTAAACTACAAGACAGTTGAAGAAAACGTAGGAGTAAATTTTTTGACCTTGAATTAGGCAATGACTTCTTTGATACAACATCAAAAGCACAAGAAACAAATACATAACTTAGACCTCATCAAAATGAAACACTTTTGTGTGTGCTTCAAGGGACACCATGAAGAAAGTGCAAATATAACACAATGAATCACAGAAAGTATTTGCTAATCATATATCTGATAATGATCTAATGTACAGTTTCTACACAATGAATTAATATTTGGCAGTCAAAAGGGATTAAGTATTGACACATGCTACATCATAAATTAATGTTGAAAGAATTATACTAAGTTTTTATAAAAAGCAAAGACTAAAGTCTAAATAAAGTATAGTACCATTTATATGAAATATTCACAGTAGCAAATCCATAGGGAAAGGAGGAGGTGGATTAGTAGTCACCAGTGCTGTGGGGTTGGGACAATGAGGAGTGACTGCTAATAAATACAGGGTTTCTTTCTGGGATGATGAAAACGTTCTGTAATTACATAGTGGTCATAGTTGTATAACACTGTGAATATACTAAAAACCACTGAACTGTTCTCTGTAAAGTGGTGAATTTTATGGTATTTGAATTATATCTCAACTTTTAAAAATAATCACATATTACTATACTGTTTTCTAAGTTCACTATTTCATGAGTACGACCAGAACTGGAACTCCTTTCAGACCATTGATTACTACCACCACTTCCTCTTTAGGAAACTGGGGAAAAAGAGGCTTGTCCAAAGTCCAGCTCTCTGAAGTGGCCTGTCTCTAAAGGTGTCTGCTGCAATTGCTATAACCAATAAGAGTGACAATAATCACACCTAGTTACAACTTTTTACATTAGGGACGTTGAATAATAGAATTCCTGTATCACTGATTACAATATAGTAAATATTTTAAAGTGACACGATTTAAGACATAAAGACTTTAGAATATCTTATGCCTATATTCACTTTTCTTCTTATAACTTTTAAGTACTCTAAGGGGAATGAAATGGCCCATATTGTGTTGTTTTGTGTTGTCGTAGTATGGGTCATCAAATCTATTGGCTTATATAGCAAAACAGTTTTTTTGGCTTGCTTTTAATATTTTTTCCTAGGGCTCCTGACAAGTGGCTATTAATACACAGTTCTTGAATAGAAAGGGTAATGGAAGGGAGGCAAAAGCTACAGTTATCCCAAAATACCTGTTAAAACTATAGGCAATGTTATGTTATCTGAGCCTGGTTAAGACACAGAAGTTACTTCTGTCACCCCTCACCCTTGCATCTGGCCCCCCCTCCCTGCTGTTCAGGGTTTAGTAAGGAAGTTCTGTTTATTGCTGGAGCACTTGGACTAGAGACAGAAGAGTCAAGCCATATATTACTTAAAAGATACTAAATTATGCTGCAATATTGGACAACCTTAAAATGTCAGTAGCTTAAAACAACAGTTTATGTCTTGTACATGTTACATGTCCATCACAGGTGAACAGAAGACTCCAATCATTGTAGTAACTCAGAGTTACAGGCTGAGAAAGATACCATCTCAACCTATGGTTTCATGATCACAGGAACAAGGTTTTCTTTTGAAAAAGTGATCAAGCTTCCATTGACGCCTAGAATTTGTTCTGAGGTCAGTTCTGCTCACATTCTATGGGTCAAATCAACTTTTGTGGGCAAAAAGAATGAAATAACATTCTTCGCAGCAACATGGATGCAGCTGGAGGCCATTATACTAAGCAAATTAACACAGAAACAGAAAACCGAATACTGCATTTTCTCACTTATAAGTGGAAGCTGAACATTGGGTATGCACAGAAACAAAGATGAGAAACAATAAACAGGAATTGCAAAAGGTGGGAGGAGGGGGACAAGGGTTTAAAAACTACCTGTCAAGTACTATATTTACTACTTGGGTGACAGGATCATTATAAGCCAAACCTCAGCATCACACAATATATCCATGTAAAAAGCCTGCACATGTACCCCTTAATCTCAAATAAGATAATTTTTTCAAAAGAATATCAAAGATATGTTTCTACTTTTGAATGAAATAAGCAGATTATAGGCCAGTATATATGGTATGATTACATTCATGTAGAGAAAACAAGAATAGTATGTTGTAGTATAAGCTTAGAAGAAAAAAATGACTAAAGCAAACAATATATATATATATTTTTTTTTTTCTTGAGACGGAGTCTCGCTCTGTCACCCAGGCTGGAGTGCAGTGGCACAATCTCGGCTCACTGCAAGCTCCGCCTCCCGGATTCATGCCATTCTCCTGCCTCAGCCTCTCCGAGTAGCTGGGACTACAGGCGCCCGCCACCACGCCCGGCTAATTTTTTGTATTTTTAGTAGAGACGGGGGTTTCCCCGTGGTCTCGATCTCCTGACCTCGTGATCCGCCCACCTCGGCCTCCCAAAGTGCTGGGATTACAAGCATGAGCCACCGCGCCCAGCCCAACAATATGTTTTTAAAAAGTTATGCAGGCAAGCTCAATGTCAAGAAGAGGAACAGATATTAATGAAGAATAACACTGGCTACCATGCCACTAAGAAGCCTACACAATATTTTTTCTTAAGTCCTGCTCTGTCCAGTGGCCCAGACTGAAGTTCTAGCACTAACTTCCTTCCTCAAGGTCAGAAAATTAGTTGGTGATGATGCAAATGGGGATTGAGGTGACCATTTAGTAAATGCTAAGCAAAAGTAATAAACTACTGCCTTTTTAGTCATTTATTCAAAAATATTTATGTATGCGTACTATACCTCACATACTCCCCAAGTATCTTTAGCTGCACTAAAGATATTAGTCAAAAATACCAAATGTGGCGTAGTAATGGTTGATTGTTAAAAAAATTCTCTAGTCAAGATAATAATGAGTTTTCTACATTGCTAATCTTCCAGAGTTGAAGATAGAGGACTGCCTTCCTTAATCTCTAGAAAACCCCCATGGTGTATTATAATGCACATTGTCTTTGGACAAGAAACATCAGGAACAATGCAGGAAAAAGAGTAAGATAAAGACAAGACGAAATTAATTAATATAAATGTTGGTCTCTCTGAGGATAGTCAGCAGTTCAGTGAGTTGTGTTTTAAAAAGGAAGTAGATTTTGTACTGGTTTGTCTGGAGAGCCTTCTATTTTTCCATCTATCCATCCAGCCAACTAACTAGTCATTCAAAATCTCACTATGATGTAGGCACTAAACTAGAAAAGGGACATTCAGTAGCTAAAGAGGTAAGAAAGATATAAAAGTAGACATTATAGGAGGAATCCAGGTAATTATTAAGCTAGGCATATGTAGATCTAAATAATAAATGCCTTACTGCATGACCATGTCAATAATTGGGTGCCAAAAAATGCCAAGCACTGTGCTTCCTGCCTTTTATGCATTAACCGATTTAACCCTTACAGAATGTGAGATGGACATTATATTTTACAAATAATGAACACTATTACATAAGTTAAGTAACTTGAGATAGTGATTCAACTTGTAAGAGACAGGATGTAGATTCTGGCTCCAAAGACCACTATCTTTCTATCATTCCATGCTAGGCACAAAATTCCCCCATGCAGCAGGGCAGGCAACCCTAGCCAAGCTGGAGTTCAATATAGAGCTATAATATTAGAAGGAAGAAAGAATGCTATGTAGCAGAAATGAGTCCATCATCCTATAGATTACCTAGCATAGAAGCACACCAGAAATCAGGCGCCACCAACTGGTCAGCCACCTAAAGGCACTGACGCAGGCCTCTGCTTGTCCAGATCATCTCAGGAACTAGGTAGAGGTGATCTTGATGAAATAGAGGCACCATTAACTCCAGCTGAGAAATGTTGACATGATGGTATTACAATTCCAGCTGAGAAACAGAGCTTGAGATATAATTTATTTAGGGTACATATAGCATGCTTTTATATTCTCACGAGAAGCTGAATTTTTTTAACTGAAATGTCTTCTGATATTAAAAGGGACATCTACCTTTCTGTCCCCAACGTAGAAACAATGCCTCTTCAAGCTATCAGCCAATTAGTAAATTCAAACCTATTTTATCTCATTTCCTGGGTACAATAAACATTATTTAATTTGAAAACTTCTAATGAGGACAGCACCCAACAGTGATAGAGACAAACCATTGGATTGAGAACAGAAATATCAACATAGGCACAATTGCCTAATTTTCCCATCTTTGGCGTACATTAGTTGGTTAATGGACTCAAGCCAGGATATCTACATAGACAAAACAAAGTGGATAATTGCGCAATTATCTGATGAATTGAAACACCAAAGGAAGTGACTTTAGATAACTAAGATTTTGTTCTAAACTGCTGGAGCATCTTTCTTGGGGGGAAAGTTATGGAGACAGGAGTAGAAGTAGTTTGTGGATTTGCCTTTCTCCACTGCATTTTAGAGCTGTGTAGGGAGACTTAGCAGAGCTAGGAGAGGGACCCAGTCTTTGGGCTGTTGGCTGTAAGCTGCATGCTAGGAATGCCCCTCTGCTGCTATCATTAGAGGCCGGTATATAAATAGAAATAAAACATGACCAAATCTTAACCCTAGCACTTTCCTGTGAGCTTAGTGCTCATGATTTGAGAGAAAACCAGACCCTACCCTTTTGCAATCTGGAATCCAAGCTTTGTGGTTGCACTGATGCAATGTGCTAAGATAGTGATAGGATTCATCACACAAGAATCCTTTGTTGCAGAAACACAGCCCCTCTCATGGTAAGATGGAGGGAGGTAGGGAGAGCAGTTGTTGGGGCTTAAGCCTTGTTACATGGCACTGGTCCATAACCGGTTTCCACGAGGCTTTGAAGGCAGCCAACTGCTTTGTAAGGTATCAGGCTTGGGCAGGTTAGCATTTATCTACAAGTATTATTATCCATGTTTGAGACATGAGAAAACTGGGACATAGAGAGAATGAGTAGCTAGCCCGAAGACATATATTTAAAAAAACAGGTAGTTGCAGGGCCAAATCTGAAGTCTGTTTGACACCAAAATTGCTATATTCTAATGACCTCATATATCCTTTAAAATCTTATTTCCACAGAAATGAAAAGAAACTGTGTCTTTTAATTTATTACGTCTCTAAGGAATGTTTTCATGGGATAAGACAATAAGCTTAGTATACTAAAATAGGCATCCCTCTAATCCCATCATAGAGTATCTGGTCATGACTGGCCCATTGAACCAGAATGATTCAAAATATTAAAAAGTATAGCAGAGACTGTCCCTCAGAACTCAGGATAAGAATTAAGAAATGAAACCAGATAGAGATTATGGAATATGCTAACATCCTTATAGAAGACAATTACTTGAATTATTTAAATAAACACAATCATATGTACATACTAGTTAAATATTCAAAAGAAATGAAAATATACATCTAACCATATTTTCATGGGTCAAAACAGATTGAACACTGATAATTCTATGCAATAAAACTGTATGCTTAAAGGGAAAATTTAAGTATCTCATTCTCAAGGCAGTTTACAGGCAAGTTGAGCTCTACAGATATAGCCTTCACCAACACAGCCAAGATTTCTCAAAGTTCGCATACTCCTCCAAAACCATCAACCAAAGCCTAAACAAAAAAGATAACACATGACATTGTATTTATGCAATTTATTAAAGACTTTATGCATTTAATAAAGACTTTTTATATCTTCAATAACTAATAAGTAAGAAATCATAAAACAAAAGTAGTGGAGGTGGTAGTTAGAGCTCAATATTAATTCTAAGAAGAAAGTTTTCTACCTTCTATGACTTCCTAGGGAGTAAAAGTAGCTCAAAATGTCACAAGTATATGTCTAGCACCAAGTATAATAAATATCAAAGTGCAAAATACTTTATTCAAAATGGAGAAATGAAGGGTTTTGAGTGATTATAATAACACAGGTCTTTTCATATAAAGGGGGGATGTTATAGAACTTCTGCATTAAAATCTGCTTTCTAATAGCTCAGTAGTTCTCTTTTCGGTAAAATACGGACAATGAATTCAGCAAAAATTAAAACATCCCTGCTTGAAAAAGCAAGAAATGAATCACACGTAAATTTCAAGAACGAGAGGAAATTATGTGTCATATGTAGTATCAAGTGGCAATACCAGGACACTAGACTGGGCAAGAATTACTATGAAAAATTGCCTGGTTTAAAGAGCAATTAAGGATTTAATGGGGGAAAGTAATCAGGAATATGGGTGATCTAGCCAGTAAAGGAGCATTAAGTGGGTAATACGGTACTCCAAATATGCCCTGTGAATATTCATGAGTTGATCTTATTGTGGCTTATCTATGTGGTGACATTTTCCAGTAGGAAAACATTTGATTATAAGAAAATAGCTCCTGAGTTTCTGAACATGATAAAATTCATATTGTAAAGGAAGCAAAATTCAGTGCTCTGAGTAAAGCTATGAGTAAATGATGGACAGTTAGATAAAATGTTGGAGAATAAGGACTCTGCAATCTAAAATGGCGATTTACCAATTCAGGAAAATCCATGCAGATTTTATGTTCTTTCCAATATATAAAAAACACCTGAAAAGTGATTGGTTTAAAAAGATAAAAATACCTTTCTGGCTTACCTCTCAGCGTTTTTGCATATGCTTATTCACTTGAGAAAATTGCTTTCATTAAAAATTTTTTAAAAGCTACAAAGAAGTTTCAGATAAGAAAAAAGTTTATGTCCAAAATAAGTAAAGTCGGCTCTTTGTTCTTGTGAAGCTACCTGGAAGGAAACAAACAAATGACAATAACAGCAATAGGAGCAGCAACAAAAATCCATTCAGGGAATAAAGGATCAACTTAGTTAAATGATAATTTCAGAACCCCCAGTGGATATGGAAATCAGAAGAACTAAAATATGTGTGTGCAAGTGAAATGTTAGCTGCACTTAACTCATGCAAGAGAACCTGCTGAGAAAATGCATTGAGTTTGACCTGAATTAGCCAGACGGGCTGTCTAAGGCTGTGTCTGCACATCACCAAATAGTAAGAGAAGATGAAATAAATACATATGTATTTTGTTGCCATAGAATTTTCTCATGAACAGACTGTCAACACCGTTTTCTTTTTATATTTTGGCCCACAACATAACCATCAGCCAAACTGAATGGATTTCCCAGACACAGTTGTTTGTCTTTAGGTGGTAGCTGAGCATGGTTTCAGGATCTGCAGGATGGTCATGCCCCTCCTTTGGTCTGTTCACAAACCCAATACCTGTTTCTGAAGCTCCACCTCACAGAGATGATAATGGCCACTTTCGATTACTTTCCTTTCCCTTTTTGGCATCACAATCATGAACACATTAAGCATGCAAGATTTAAACAAAGAAACACTCCTCCGGCTTCTTAATAGAAAGAAAAATATTGATTCTATCCTAAGAATTTTGTTACTTTCAGCCACCAAAGTCCACATTTTACCCATTCAGATTAACTGAACTTTGGGTTCACCCCAAGTTCTGTGCAGTTCCGTGAGAAAAAGAAAGTGCACATTTTCCACCTCTGCTCTTTTTATCCATAAGTTTGAGATACGCAGATCTCTAAAGTTAATGTGAAGATGAATTTAACTTAAATGTATTGAACCTTAACAAGAACTCCAAACATTCTTCATTTCCATCAAAAGTGAAATTCTTGGTGAGCTTGCTTCCTGGGGGTTGGGGGGGGAAAGTACGTGATCACGAGGGAGATGGATACTTATAATTAATACACCCTGTGAATGTCAGCTTCAGCATAACTTTTCCCTCCACACTTGTCATGGTGTCGCATTCATCCTTGAGGGATCCATCAATTTACACAGAAGCATCAGGAGGCCAGAAGGGAAGTTTGTCTTCATTTCTACCTTCCTTCCAAGGTTAACTACCTTCGGATCACATTCAGGCTAAAATAAGAAACTCAGATTTTTTTTTTCCTAGGGTTTTAGTTCTTTGATGAAGAAAAGAAAAGAAAGAAAAATTAAGCCTAAAATGAGTGTGATGCATATTCATAAAGGTCAAAGCATTACTCAGGCGATTGCAGTGTTGGTGACCTTGAGCTTTATCAGCTTACTGACCTTGATCTGTAACGGATCTAAGGCAATGTACACCAAAGATAGTGAATACTTGCAAATATAATTATACATCTATACACTTCTACTTATAAAAAAAGTCTGTGTGGACATACAATTATAAAGGTATTGAACACAGCAAAACAAGGACAGTGGCTATGTCACTATACTGAAGATCATAGTCTAAGGGGTGAGTCTAAGAATGAATCTGCTAGTCAAAAAATCTGAAAGGCAAATAGAAGCTGAGGAAAAGTTGATCTTTGCTTGCTACCTCCTACCTTTTTATTTTTGTCTCCAAGCCTTATATCAGCTCTTTTCTTACTCTTGATTTGTATACAGCATTAAAAATCATGTATACTATTTTTTTAAATATTGCTTTTCTCGGCCTCAGTTTAGCCTGGGATTTACATATCTTGGGATTCTTAAAAATAATTTTATGGTTTTCTGTTGTATTTGTTCTTAGTTGTGGTTTTTGTTTTTTCTATCTTTTTACTCTTGGGCTTCATCTGATTTTAAAACCAGCAAAGTTGCATTTTCTCTAAAAGAATCTTCATGCTCAGAATGTATAATCTTAATTTTATTTTTCAGACTTTTCCATCTCCTCTTTACCCACACAACTTCCTCAGTGATGTTTGTTTAGTCAGTATCAAGATACACTTTTAGTTCCTTCTCTGCTTTATTATTTTTCCATCTTTTTTCTCTAATTGTGCTTTCTCCTATTCTTGATATTCCAACACCAGCAACAATGACTACAGCTGCTCATCCTGGATCTATCTTCGTCCTTGATGCACTCTCTACCTTGGCAACATTGTCCAATTCCATTTCTGCCTAGATGCCCCACCAGCAACTTAAAATTCTTTTGTCCAAAACCTCGTTTACCAGCCCTCTACCCAAATTATCTCCCCTTGTAGATGATCAAATTTCTTTTCTAACTGTCATAAATAGCTCCAAAAAATCAGGTTACAAATATGTTCAAATAGAGAGGATTGTAAAGAGCTCCAACATGCTTGCATAGAAAGAAATTCAGTATTTCAGTTTTAAGGTTCCCTTTTCCTACCGAAGAGTTAAAAAATGCCCAAAAAGCATTTTGGAATGTCCAAAAAGCGGATCATTCCAACTTGCACTCCCATTGGAATCTAATAAAACCTAATGCTGACATTGTTTCTCTTGTTTATTTTGTTTGTACAGGAACTTAAAGCTAGGTATCTCCAAGCAAGTGCTTGTTGTAGCTTCAATCAGTAAGACAGAGAGATCTGGCACTGTGGAATCTCTAAGGGAGAATGAACTCACCTTCAAGTCTTTCTTTTGCCCTTTGACACCCCAGAAATTCAGATACATTATCAGTTAAGCAAGAGAAATGTATGTGTGGTCTACTATGCCCTCTGAGTGATTCTGATGTACTTTTACTTTCACTTTCACTTTGCCCCACATTTGGTACTTCCAGTTTTATATTGTCTTTCTTTCCTCTTTATTAGGAATTCCAGGATGCCATGATCCCTTTGTCCCAAGGTTTTTGTTACTCTTCTTAAAATCAAAAATAGCCCAGAATATCAGCTTCCTTTAACATCTTATAAAAATTAAATGGTTAGTATGTTATGTTAAGTATGTAGTTTCTACTTTTAGCAAAATAAGTTACTCCACATACATGTGCATCCATGATATAGGCATTCTGTGATCTGTATTTGAAAATCATTTCCTACTTAATTTATCTGCATGAGTTTTGCAGCATACTCCTCCTACACCACTGATTCTTTGTTTTATTCCTCTTATTTTAGTTTAAATGCTCCCCATCATTTCTACCACTGCATTTTTATTGATTTTTCCAGTTATAGACATTTTGAAGCTATGAAACTTTTTCTGTTCTCCAAACATTAAACTATTTTAAGAACACATTATGTCCTTTCATTCGTAAATCTGGCCCTGCTGAGTCTCAACAGAAGCTTTGGCAATTATATTTTGTGTATGTGTGTTTAAATATAATCCTGGTTCTCGTCCCCGCCCCACAAGTGATTTATTTACTTTGAATTCTCTACATTGTCTCAGATTAATCTTATCTCTGGTTTCCCTCATCAGTAACTTTTTAAAATTTAGCTTAATGATGCTTCATTCTCTCAACCATACTGGAATGCAGATAGTCTCCAAGTCCTTTTAATATTTCCTCTAGCAGAGGGTACAATTTCACTTGCAGCAGATTAAAGTAATATAAAACTTGGGGTAAAACAGACATCTTAAATATATGCTTTGCACATTCCTACAACAGTCCTCTAGTTTCCAGTATTTATTGGAGTGTCAGATGAATTATATATCTTCATTAACACCCTGTAAACATCACCTATAAATTTCCATGAAGATTTTCCTATTTCCAAGGCTTTGGGATGTAGGTCCTAGGGAAATAGAAGGAGGGAGTTGTTCAATATATGCAATTTCTGGCTCTCTCTCCCCTTTTTAGGTTGACATAACATGTTTACCAGGCACTCAGGGCAGGATGTTTAGTCATTTACTTCAAGTTGTGAAAGCAAGAGACTAAGGAACAGATTAAATTTGTTGCACAAAGGAGTGTTTTTACATATTCTAACTAGAAATTCCTTGAAAACAGACACATACTGTTAAAAACAATAACAACCACACATACACACACAAAAATACTTGAACAGAGGACACTGACTCCTTCTTCTACAACTTACCCCGGCATTCTCTCACAGTGAATAGAATCATAGGCAAGTTTGCAACTAGGCATCTAAGATACATTATCATGAGCAAGTTAAAGTCTGGAAGCCAAAATTCAACTCTTCAAAGGTCTGAAGTAATCACCATGCCTATGCTTAAAGAAAATGTATATCTTGATTCTTGGAGATTGGGTAAGCAAGACACTAACTCCAATCATCATGAAGAAGAAGTGAGTTTAACCCCAGGGTAAGGCTGACTTCCTGTTTGATATCTGATCTGTCACATATGCTCTCTGCCTACTTGTAGATGTTTCAAGGCCTGAAAAACATACACCTAGGTAGGCCAGGCTACTGTTTCCCAGGCACATTCTGACTATGGGTAAGGTGGGCATAGAAATTCTGTATCCCCAGCAATTTTGTATACAATTACTCTTTGTCATCAAGGGGATTTATGTCACTAGTTGGTGAAATGAAACAGCACACATAAAACAGAACTTCCACTGAAGTACTAGTTTTGAGTAGGTTCAAAGAAAATGATGAAAGTGGTCTGACATAAACACAGCAACAATAATGATAATATTTACCGAACACATTCTATATGCCAGACTTCATACTAAGTGTCTTATACCATTTATTCCTCACATTACACCTGTGAGTCAGATACCATCACTTCTTTTACTTACAGATCAGGAGAGCAGTTTAGAATAGATTACATGAAGTTAGGCAGGTAGTAAGAATTGGCACAGGTCCTATAACCCAGAACAGTGGGACTCACAACGTCAACCCTCATGGGTATCCTCAGCAGGATCCTGAAGGTAGACAGGCAGGGAGAATAGTAAAGCTAGTATAAAAAAAAAAATGCAATGTCTATTACAGGCCTCTATGTTGAAGTCTTCTTGATAGAAGGGTAAAACAGACATCTTAAATACATGGTTTGTACATTCCTACGACAGTCCTTGTAATTTCCAGTATTTATTGGAATGTCAGATGAATTGTATATCCAGGTTTCTTGATAAAAAGCTTCAACATAGACCTGTAAATGCAGAACTTCACAAATTTTTGCTTTCCCCACAGATTCAGCCTAAGGAATTGATAGAATTATTTCCTTCACAAGTCCAGCAGGTACTCCTTATCAGCCAAACCTGAATTTAATCCTGGTCTTCATACTTCAGGATAAGACCTTTGAGAGGCCATTAAACTATTCCAAGCCTCAGTGTCCACATCTGCCAAATGGGAATAATAATAGCAAGTATGTCATAGGACTATCACGAGGATTAAATATTTCCTACAGCACATTTAGCTCTGTGTCTAACATACAGGAATCACTCAATAAATACTAGTTATTTATCAACACACTGTGCAAGGCACTGTTTTAAGAAATAAAAAGCACAAAGTGTGATATGAACCCTTACATTGTTTAAGTTCAGAAGGAGAATAGAGATGTGTTTGCCATTCTACAGACACAATTACATACGAGAGTAGGCTCACCTTTTCCATGAAGGCTTCTAGTAATTTTAATTAAGCAAAGATTCTGTTCCTTCTTGGAATCTCATAGCATTCAGTGGGTACCAAATATGTTTATTTGCTATACCTGCAAAATAATATATGTTCTGTGAAAACTGGGCCTCTTTCCCCTCTGAGCAGGTAACTGAGGAAAGCAGAAAACAGCATATCAGAAGGAAAAGTAGGTTTGATGCTGGAGAAGGTGCTACCCAGGGAGTGGAGAGAGATGGGAGAAGCTTAATTCTGCATATTCCAAGCTGGCAATGTTCCCCTGGGAATAGTCTCCAACGGGGAAAGGACAGAGTTAAACTAATTTAATTACATCAATTAGATTAGGGTATCCCAAATGCCTATAGTCCTCCTCCAAATTGAGAAATTTCAGAAGTTGGTTTGGAGTGACCCCTCTTCTATTTCCACACACGTCTACCTCCTTCTAGTGAACTCACCACTATATTTTTCCAGATACTCAATACCCTCATGGTCCTTTGTATAGAGAATACTTTTCGGTTTGCTTTCTTAGAGTTACTTGCACAAAACAACTTTTTGCTTTCTTCCTAATTTCCTCTTGCCCAACTGATTGTTTTCCAGATGCACTGAGCTATAATTGACAAATAAAAATGGTAAATATTCAAGGTGTACAATGTGATGATTTGATATACATATACATTGTGTATTGATTATCACAATCAAATTAATCAACACATCCATTACCACACATAGTTACTACTGTGTGTGTATATGTGATGAGAACACTTAGAAGGAGATGTTGGTCAAAGGATACAAGATTGCCTCACATGATTAGTAGCATTTTTCAGTGTAGCTGGTGTCTGCTGTACATCAGAAGGGAAGCGATGTATTTAACACATTTTTCTAAGGTATGAATGAGTGATGCCTTCTTGATCTTACCAGGATTATACATACTTTAAAAAGGTATGCTTAAAATATACATGTCAAATCACAGGGTATGTTTAGAATCTAAGTTAGGCTGTAGTTTGTAGAAATCAAGCTCTTTTGTATGTTGAACGGAAAATGAAATTTTAGGCAATATGAGAGAGAGATTATAGAGTTTTTATGGCAATGTGGACAAGTATCCATTCTTGTGGCATGCTTGACCAAGACCTTCTTTGTTTTATTGGGAAAGACCCTTTTATAGTACACTTAAGTAATGCATGTGTTTACAACTATAAGGAATTCTAATTTGAAAATATTTGCCAATTGTTTTGAGTTTCCTTCTAGGAAGATGGTGACAATTCCAGAAAAATTTCAGCAACAAGGCAGCACAAGAACCAATGCCATTTGAATTGGTTTAACATAAAGAAAACCAGGTGGATGGAAAAATTCTGACTTTTCATCTTAGCTAGGGACTTACAGGCCCCCGATGAAAAGGACTCAAGCCACAGCATTGAGGACTGCTCAATAAAGATGTTTTCCCAGTATGTGGCAGCAGTTAAAAAGCAAATAGGTTTCCGGGATATAACAAAAGGGTTGGAAGATACAGTGGCACAATGAACAATGAAGGCTTTCTCTTCAGAAAGACTGGACGCCTGCCATCTTAGCACCTGAAAGCTACGAAGCAGGTTGAAAGAATCCTGAGCAATGCGTCGGAGACAGCTTGAAGTGAGGATGATCTATTCTGAAGGTCTGGGAAGGCGAATTACTGGCAGTCAGATGGAAGCATTCACAATTATGAAAGCCATGGCAAAAGCTGATCAGATTCTCCTTTCTACTAGGCTTCATGCTTCAAAACAACCAGAACCTCATTTTATTAAAATGCTCATCGCTGTCAGTTGAGAAGACGGGAGTCTGTTTGACAGCATCGCCTAAAAGGCATTGTTAGGGATGCTGGCAGGACTCTCAGGCCACCTGACCTAGACAGGGCTTTTACTTATGCATCCTCCTAGCACAGCCCTGGAAGCTAAACTACATTTCGAAGACAAGTCAGGCTGATTTCTAGATTAAATTCCCCTGTCCACTGCTGTGTGCTTCACTGAATGTGGTAAGCTGAGCGTGAACTTGAGCAAAGCGCTGTTGAGCAAATAAAGGCAGATAAAGAATGTTAAAAGGACTAAAAAAAATTATAAATTGCAAACTGTCAGATTGTCCATAGCCTTAGCCAAGTCCAAATGGCTTCATTTCCCTTTTCTACCCTGGCCAGTCCGCTTGAGTCTCTCCCACTGGTGTTTTTGGGAAACAGTCCAGGCCATTATGAACAGATCCAACAATGTGCAATGATCTTGAAGCTTGCAGAAAAGTTTGAGACTACTTAAATTACACCCCATTTATCTTTACCAGGGGATCTTGTAGTTCTGTCAAAAGTGTCTTTAGGCCCTGGTGAGCTAACTTGCAGTAGTTCTACCATTTGGGAAAGATTTAGAGGTATAGCTCATAACAAATGCTCAGGATTTAGTATTTCTTTTTAGTTGAATCTTCTGTTTACTCCCATTTCAGTGACTGGAACCTCTTTCCTTCCATAAGTTATGCCTATTCTCCCTTTGGTGTATTTTCAGCTACATGTGAAAACATACCCCTTTGACAATCTTGACCTTCACCCAAACTTAAGAAGACTCCATACTAAACCAAGCCATTTATTAAATGTTTAATTGCCTGGGGTATAAGTGGTTCAACTCCCCAAGTTTCTGCATATGATGTCTTTCCCTCTCCTGCTAGCATTTAGTAAAACAATGCGTTAGGGAAACTGCGGGAGTTTCCAAGAAATCAAGTAAAAGGGTTTGTGGTGGTATGCAAGAACCCTGGATCTAGAGCCAGTGGAGTTGGACTGGACACCAAGCTCCACCCTTAGTAACTATGGTTTTTTAGTAAGTCTACTTGGCTTAGCCTTGGTGTCTTCATCTGTGAAATGAGGATAATGTCTGCCCCCAGTAATGTTTGCTAACTACCTGATGTGATACACATAAGAGCTATTTCATACAATGCCTTGTGTTGAGTAATTAATTTTTTCTGTTTCTCTTCCTTTGCTTCACTTTTTAACTTACTGCCTCTCCTCTCTCCTGCTCTATCTACGTCACTCCCTCTCTTCCTTTCTTTCTTCCCTTTTCTGTAACACACCGTATCTGCCATGTTTCCCAGCTGCCCCCTCTGTTCTACCTAGGAAGATAATTAACATAGTCTACACATGCCATGCACTTTCCTGTAGATTTTTTGCTTGCATGCCCCTAGATCACATCTACAATCACCTCTCCATTTTGGTGCTCCAAATATTTTCCAAATATTGTCTGTCCTTCAAGATTCTACCTCAGTTTTACCTTCACCAGGACCTTGTCTGTTAATTCTACCCAATGTGTTAATGTTTTGTTGTTGTTGTTTTTTGGTTGTTTTTTTTTGTTGTGGTGGTGGTGGTTGTTGTTGTTTGCAATTTTACTCTACTTATTGTCTTTTCCTTTAATGTTTTATTCGGATTTTGTCTATTAGTTACATTCTAAGCTCTCAAATTGTGAGCTTGTATATCTTTTGCATTTCCTAAAGTATCTATCATATTTGTGGGTATAGTTTAAGTTTTATATAAAATATGTTAAATGAATGGGGACTATTAGCCCAATTCTCTTAACGTTGGTTCTATTTATTTTAATAGATCCCCTTATATTCCCAGGTGAAAAGATTCTCTCATTCTCCTAAAAGGGCTTCACTTCATTGGTCTATGATTGCCATGTCTCTGTTTCATAAGTATATATTTTGCTGAAATGATTTTTTGAGAATAATTTTAAAAGGAGGTCAGGTGTGGCAGCTCATGCCTCTGAAATATTAGTACTTTGGGAGGCCACAGCTGGCAGATTGCTTGAGGTCAGGAGTTTGAGACCAGTCAACATGGCAAAACCCTGTCTCTACTACAAATAGAAAAATTAGGCAGTAGTGGTGGCAGGCGCCTGTTATCCCCGCTACTCAGGAGGCTGAGGCAGGAAAATCGCTTGAACCTGGGAGGCAGAGGTTGCAGTGAGTAGAGATTGCACCACTGTACTCCAGACCTGGTCCAGTCTGGGCTACAGAGAGAGACTCTGAGTCAAAAAAAAAAAAAAAAAAAAAAAGGAAAAAAAAAAGAAAAAAACACCTTCTGTATAAAATGACTGTTATTGTCTGTGGCTTTAATGTTATGGCACTATAATGTCCAGTGATATCTGGTAAATGTTTAACAGCCATCTTTCTGTAGAAAACAAAACAAAAACTATCAAAACCTGATTTGTAATGTTTGCCAGCTTCCATGGTGTAAATTGTTCCATCATGACTGATTTCAAGCTTCCAAAGTGATAGTATAAAGCACAAAGAGAAGAGATGTGCACACGTAGCCCCTTGAGCCAGTGTGTGGCAACTCCAGCTCACTACTGAATATACTTCTATCTTTACTATGGGTGATTTTTTTTTCTGTTTTAAGATATTGTACAATCCTGTCTCTCCAGGGAGCCCTAAAATAGATTTATTTTGTAAATATCATTCAAATTGACAAATATACACAAGAACCATCAGGGACAAATTTGAACTTTCCACTTTAGGAAATTCGTCTTTGGAATTCCTTCCTAGGTTTCTTTAAGAGAGATTGACAGGTTCCTTCTTCAGCATGAAGAACAGGAATTATCTCTCTTCATCTCCAGATCAGAACTCATCTCTACAATCATAACGTTACTGTATTAGGTCCCTAATAGATGGTGCCATTTTTATGAGCATCTGTTAAAGGAGTAGAATTCACTAAGTGTCTCTTTTACGTTGAATAGATGTTTGGCATATAGTTTTAGCCTGGTACATTTGCACAAGCAAACACTGCATTTTTCATTCCATGTATTAGTCCTACTTACTGAAAATTCCTCCACCATGGCCAATTTCAAGCTTCCAACATGACATCAACCAGCTAACAAAATTTCTGAAAATATGTGAACTGATTCTCATGAGCTGAGACTCTAAGACAAAAACAAGCCAATTTCACCACATTACTGACCTAAGCGTATCTATGGTGGTACTCATGGCAAAATGAGTGAAGCATTGCTTCATTTCTCATATTCCATTCAGGCCATACCTTTGATCATTGGCCAAACTTTAAGGTGCATTTGGGTTACATTCAAGTGTCCAAAATTCCAGTCTTCAAGATCTCCCATGATTAGCTATAGGACTTTATGTTCATCCCTTAACCTTCTTTGTTAACAGCTTCTTCATCTGAGGACAAAGAACTATAGCATATCTGAGGTGCTTTTCCAGCTCCAATGTCCATTTTTCTAGTAGTCTAAGGATAGAGAAATGAGCTGTGCAACAGCAAGCAAGTAACTGCCTTTGGCATTTGTGTCAAGTATTGCCACCTATAATATCTTCAAAGGCTATTTGAAACTCATCAAAAGACTCAATTGAAGTACAAATTGTCAATATATATTGGTTCATCAATTTCTTCTGCAGAAAACATTTCTAACTGGCATTCCACTCTCTTTCTGCTCACTTCTGCAGTCATTTCCATGACTCATTCCCAGTCAGGGCTGTTGTTTTGTTTCTCCCACTTTGACTCTCAGTGATAAAGCAAGATCTAGGAAATGGGCTTAATCAATTGCAGGAATCCATGCCACCAGCCCCTATTCCATGAGATGAGTCACATGGATCTCAAAACATTTGGATCATTACCTCTATCCTAAGTTTATATTTCTTATATACCTGGGTCTCCTTTGTCAGATAATTCTATTATTTAATATAATGTATACTAATAGGGGTTTTTTTTACACCATAAAAGGTTTGAAATACTGGCTGTCTCTAGCAAATATAGAAAGATTATTTGTTTTTAGCAGAGTTAGTATCACTTTATATGACCTCTTTACTTGCCACATAACAAACAGCAACTTTAGACTAATGCAAATCAATAACTCAGCTCAGGCAACTACCCTCATACTGTTCACACGTCAAATGTGAGCACAAGCAGCAGGAAACTGGCCTGCTCTTTCTAATTACAATCATGATAAGAGTTTAGCACAAGTCTACTTAAAATCATAAAACCTTTTGGTGCAAGATTGGTGTTTTATCTCATTGTATATTCATATGATTAGGTTTATTTGACTGCTCAGATTAAAAAAAATGCCTCTCATTGTCCAACATCTTCTTATTTAGGATGCTATGAGGAGTAACCCATGTGCAATCACACAATGTCTAGTCCTCATGCAAATGACACAAGCATGAAAAACAAGATGATGGGAAAGGCTTATTTTCCTCCTCTCCAAAATTAATCTCTTCATTCCAGGAGGACAACAAATCTCAGGTTCAAATAAAAGTCCTTTAATTGGGTAGAATTTCTGTGCAAAAACTAATGCTATTTGGACTAGCAGGCAAGTGCAATCCTCCTTCTCACCAGGGGACCGCATTTTCCCAACCAAGCTGGGTCCCTCTTTCCTAGCACTGGCAGAGGCACAAAGTGTTCCAATTAGTGAGGCTGATTTTTTCCCTATCATTCTTCTCTCATGTGCCTGTATGGGGTAAGTGAGGGTAGGCATGGGAAATTGCTTCAAGTCGTTGATGGAAGAACCAACTGATTGATTGATATTGGGCTGAAACAATCTTCCTGTCCATCCATTGGTTTGCCACTCATCAGGAAGCCAGGAGCACTGAAAGTGAGCCAAGCCTGTCAGATGTGCCACTGAGAACACTATTCTTTGCAGAATATTTTTGGATGCCAGATGCCAATCACTCATGGGACTTTGCTGCTCAATAAGAATTTCAGATGTGGACTTTAATTATAGTCAGGCAGAAAAAAGATGATGGAGGGAGCAGAAGCAGCTTTATTTTTAGCAAACTCAGCTCTTAGCCACCACAAACCCTGTGAATCTATTTTAGGGGCTTGTCATTGTTGCTCGGTGGCTTTCATCAATGTTGTTAAAAACTATCAGGTTTACAGCTTTAAGGAGTTGACGGTCCTCACTCTAGGGAAACTGAGAGACACAATGGCCATATTTGGGAGGAGCTGGGCCTTGATGCCCTAGCACTGACCTCACTGAACAAGTTCTAGGAGATGCAGAGCAGTTGGAATTTCAAGAATAATCTATTTGCTTTAAGGTCAGCCTCAAAATCTTTAGGGAGAGAGAGAGAACTAGTCAAGTAGTCTACAACTGCATGAGAGAGCTAAGTAGAAATTAAAGGACAGAAGAGTTCCGATTGTATTAACACTTTAATTTCTGTATGGACTCTTTCATGGACCAGTGATTTCTGCTGAAACAGACATTTGGGGATGAGGGAGTCAGAAAGGTATTAATATTGATTGAACACAAACCTTACCCTAGGTAAGAAGAAGAGAGAGACCACTGTGAATGGCTCTTTCCTCAGGGAGTTCACGTATGAAATTTAAGAGCAACTTGTCAATAAGTAGAAATGTATAACATACATACTTCCACTATATCTTCAAGATATAATAGAAGTTCCACAGAAATGTTAACCGGGTTCAGAGAAATGGCAACCAATTAGATAGTGATATTTAAGAAGTTAGCTTTAAAAATATGGCTATGAGATGTCCCACCCCCACCCTGTACACACACACAAACCCCTTAGCTAAGAGTTAGACTAAAGCCTTCTTTTCAGACAATGAAGCAGCCATCAAAAGATAAAGATGCTTTATTGTGGTTGTTGTTGTTTTGTTTTTATGGATAATTTTTGTATTATGACCTAAAGAGTATGTTAAGGGGTTAGAAGAACAATCACATTTTATTATTTTTTAAAAATCCATTTGATACTGGACAAGTGACACTCACAATGCATGTAAAGGATCTTTGATAAAATCTCCTTCATAGTATTTATTTGTTTTTAGCTTTAGTAAAAAAAATTTAATTGACCAAGATTTAAAATGTTCAATGTGATGATTTGTTATGTGTATATATATATATATAATATAATAGTGATCAAAATCAAAATAATTAACACATCCATCACCACCTATTTTGTTCATTAAATCCCCAGAACATGTTCATATTATAACTGAAAAGTGTACACTTTGACCAATATCTCCCCATTTTTCCCACTTCTAAAAAAGTTGAACTCATAGAAGCCAAGATTAGAACTGTGGTTGTCAGAAGGTAATGACTCGATACTTGCGAATTTTCAACCAACTAGCAAGAGACCCCCTCGGCCCATTTCCATTTCCTGTGCTCTGCAGCTCCCATTTTTTTTTAGCTTAATGTGTTATTTCTGTATTTATTAGATTCAATGTGCTGTCTCTAGATAGTCCCTCATCTTAAAAACTATGGTCTTCATAGGCCATAAATATTTAGTAAACCAACAATGCTTTGAGGTTATTGCTTTGGAATTATGAAAAATTATATTCTGAACAGAGGGAGAGCCCTTGAGAAGCTTGCCATCAAGTGAGAGGGGACAATTAATTTAGTGCAGGCTTCAAAACAAATGTAAAGACTCCCACAACTTAATCCGTTTGCTATTTATTTTAATTCAAAAATGAAACATTGAACACTTACTGCATTTAATCTGTGCTGAATGATTCTGGGGATATAAAATAGACACAAGATTTAGTACGTGCCATCTACTGTAATGTACAAGATTATAATATACTACAAATACAATCACATATAACTAAATGTCAAAATGAATGGTTCAAGTAATATGTACTACATGAGATCAAATCAGAGTGATACCAGTATGGGCTGAAGTACTAATAAAGATTTCAGAAACTCTATAGAGATAAAACAGTAATCTAGTTAATAGCATAAGAATAGATAAGTCAGAAAACTTACCCTAAATAATTAATAAACTTTTTGGACTGAATTATCTACTTTATAATGGTGATTTGATCACAAAAATGAGATATTTGCTGATAGATTTCAGGTAGTAGCAAAAACCACTATTAATGAGATGGGTTTAAGTTTTAAGACATTTCATAATATTATAATGGTAATGGACCAAGAGGGCCTTTACTAGAATGCCTTCTCAGTGCTACCTAAATAAGAGATACAGTTCCCTTTTGTGAATGAGTCACTGTGATCGGAGGTGACCATAATGTGGAGTCCAAGTTCCACTGGCTTACCTTTCAGCCATGCCTGGGATAGTTTCTGTTCTCATACTATGTCCACATGAAGTGAGCAAAACCACTACCATCTGTTCAAAGCAGTAACATTCAGCTCACAGCAGTGAGTCGTAACGACCTGTCTCGATCAATCCATCACAAGTATCCACCTTGGGATATATAAGACAATCTTTATAAGTTGTGTGGAATGCAAAGAAGATTTCGTCAAGACCCCTGCCCTCAGGAGCTTACAATAGAATAGGAAAATAAGATATGTGTACATGAAAGCTAGCTAATTATATACAATGTGTTACTGGTGGAGGGTGTCCAGGTTCTTGGCATCTTAAACAAATAATTGGAAAAAATGCACAAACAAAGCAAGGAAAGAATGAAGAAACAAAAGAAAAGATTTATTGAAATTGAAAGTACACTCCACAGTGTGGGAGCTGCCTGAGCATAGGGGCTTAAGGGCACCTTTACAGAATTTTCTGGGGTTTAAATGCCCTTTAGAGGTTTCCCATTGGTTACTTGGTGTACACCCTATGTAGATAAAGTAGTGGCCTGCAATCAGTCTGATTGGTTGCAGAAAGCAACCAATCAGAGGCTGAAGTGAAGTTACAAAATTACACTCCTATGCTAAGGTCTGATTGGTTACAGAAAGCAACCAGTCCGAGATACTTTCAATTCTCCATCTGCCACACAGAAAAAGGGGTGGGGAGGGGGAGTGGGGACGTTGCAAAAGGAGTAGCCTCTGGTCCTTTTGTAATTTAGGTGTGGAAAGTTAGCATTTTCCTTTTGATTTAGTTCCAGGAAGTCAGCGTGAATTGCCCTTAGGTTCCTTGCCTCCAGACCCTATTCTCCTGCCTCAAATGTAGTAAATAATAAAGGCTGAGGGAATAATACCAAATATAGTAAAGTGAGGAAAAGGGCCAGTTTGGGAGAAATAGCTCTCCTTTATCTAGCCCTTTAAAATTGCCAGCACATCTTGTCCCTTTCCTGCACAGCAGTCAGACAAAGACCAACTATAGATAGAAATTCATTTACTGATTATTGCCCAGGTTTGTTCTCAGATTGCTTGCCTCTTTAGCCTGATAAGCTGCCTATCAATATCTATTTCTACCTCCCTAGTTGGGCAACTTGTTCAAATTCTCCTCTCTGCTTTAGTGAAATTGTTGCCTTCTTGACTTTCTATTTTTCACTCCCCCCTGAGTTCCATATCTTTTATATCTTCAGATAAGATACTATTATTTTCCAGACTAAAGGAGTCTAAAAGCAAGGTTAGCTCCTGACCACCCCTGGCAAACAAAAGGAGTGAGAGAATAAAAATAAAAGAACAATTAATATGTGCACAATGTGTCAAGGCACAGGATGGCCAAACTAAAGTCAATATCAAGCCGTCAAGTTTTGGAGTTAGAAATGGAGAGGATGATTTTTCCCCAACTTGATAATTTCCAAAAACAGCCAATGAGAAGAAGCTCTAAGTCACTGTCATGAAATTCCTTTTAAAGTCATTTAATGCTGGTCAATGAGTATTTGTGGAGTTAGTTCCCAGGGCTTTGTCGCTCATCCTCCTACCCCTGCTTCATTTAATCTATGTCTAATTAGCCCATGCCTTAGTTAATGGACACGGTGTCTATGGTCTTCAGCTTGCTGCATTCTCTGCCTTCATGATTTTAACTCAGATTATTTATTGGTTCCCATTAAAGACAGAATGAAGTGGCTCCTAGAGCACAGCAGAGTTCTTGGCACTGTAGATATTCTTGTCTTCTCAATAAGTTGTAGCTTCTAATGAAAGTAACTGTGCCTTTGGCTCTAAGTCTTGAGAAGAAAAGTGAAATGAGAACATTTATATCTTCAGTTACCTTTCTTCTATAACCAAATGTTGTTACTCTTAATCCTCAAGGACTTTAGAAAATTGCTATGGCAATGCTCACAAGGAGTAGGAGGGCAAGGAATGAAAAACCAGTGGGTTCACCGAAGTTGCTTTTAGGAGAATGGAATCAACACTTCCCTAACTGGACCTCTCAAGTAATCAGTTATGGGTGATGACTGAAGGACTTGCTCTATGACAACTCAGAATGTAACTCAGGTGCTCAAATACCAGGAAGACAGATGCTGTAAGATACTCTAATATGTTTGGGAATATCTCTGGGGCCAGGCTCTCAGCATGGTTGATATGCTGACATAGTGCCTTATAACACCGACAGCCCCTGTCTCCTAAAATCAAAGCCTCTACAACAAATTATTGGGTTATTTGGCTATAGTAGATAGAGTCACAAGGAAAAATACAATATGTGATTCATTTTTACTTCATATTATTACTATTTTGATGACTTCTTATATGTCCTCTGTACACTAAAAAGCATATCTTTTGGAGCCAGATACCTGCATTTAAATATATGTGTGATAATCTCTTTGCATCTTTATTTCCTCATCTGTAAAATGAGGATAATAACAATACCTATTTCACAAGATTGTTTTAAGGATTAAATGAGATAATATGAGTAAAATGCTCAAAGCAGGGCCTGGAATATGATAACTCTATTAAGTGTTAGCTATGAATATTATTGTTATTATTACATCCTGCTGGTTGCTTCCAGATAAATCCTCACAAAACACTCTGCTCAGAAACCTTAAACAACCTTTCCATTTTAAAAAAAACTCCTAGTCCTTAGAAGAAAATTGTATTCAAGTCAACAAACATTACTGAAGATCTCTTTTGTTCAAGAAAGAGGGATTGAAAGAAATGAACACAAATGATTCTGAGCTGCTGCAGTCAAAGAAGTTTCTAGTGGAGTTTTTACAGGAGGGAGGACGCTATCCACACTTGAAATCTTAGCAGTGCAAAACTCAATTTTTGAGTTATTCTTTTTATAGGAAGACAAAATATAAGCACCCCTGACTTTCATTTGCACATATGGACAAAATAGATGGGCATCTGCCTAGAAATGTAGGGTACCTGCAAGAGAGGGATCAACAGTGAACCACAGCACCTACAAACAAACAAACAAACAAAAAAGATGCATTCTCCTGTCAGGCATTTGTAGAACATGTCACAATGTCACAAAGAAGCCAACCCCCCTGAAGCCTTGCTTTACCTGCAAACAACTTTGGGCATTTTTACTTATGCGGCAATTGATTTTTCCTGCCTATGGGAAAAGGACCCCAATATCAAGAAATTATACTCAATATAAAGTGCCATGGGACAAGGGCACAGAAAAGGATTAGCAGAATTTGAACATTGAAAATTTCAGACCAAATCTAAACAGAAAAACAAAATGTCTTAATTATAATAGGCTAAAACTTCTCACAGTTTTTTTCTTGGAGAGGAAATCAGAAATTAACATTAGAGTTGTGCTATATCCTATGTATAGATTACGGCATTCTCTCTGCTTAACTTAAATGAGTAATAAATTAAGAGCGTTCAAATACTATGTTGTAAATTTTGTTAATCTCAGATTAACTTATGTGTGTTCTTAGGAAGTTCCAAGTTACAGAACCTTCTCAAGGAGTGTTAAGCCATCTGAGACAATAGGATGCTTCCTTAAGACTGGGGCCAAGATCTTGGTATTCAAAATGGATAAAAATATGTAAAAAGCACTGACTACAAAATGTTCCCTTAACACTGTGGGAGCACTAACAAGGGACTTCCACAGAGGCCTTTATTTTCTTTCTGCAGTATTATCTGCCACTATTCCTCTCTACTATCCTCATAGATTCTATAAAAATAAGCTTAGTTCCCCTCTGTGGCTTACGTCAAAATTTCTCAGGCCTGGAATATCCTCCCATAGTCTTTATCACTTATTGAAATATTCTCTCTCCATTGGTACCTAACTCCTACCTTTGCATAACATCTTTCTTGATCATCCCAGTCTAAAGTTTCTCTCATCCTCTAACGATTGTGAGCCAGTTAAGAGAAGTCACCGTACTGGTTTATCTTTGCCATTTCCCCACCAAACCTTGCATAATGATGTTTGTTAATCTTTAAAATTAAAAACTGAAAGTTTCCCTAGAGAGAATTTGTTAACTAAAATAGAGCCCATGTGAAGTTGTGAACCAGCTGAAGTTATACAAATGCTACTACATTGTGATCTTTTTTTTTTTTGCATGTATGTATATCTCATTTTGCCAGAAATATGTAAGATCTTTGAGAACAAGAACCATTACTTAAGATTTTTGCAACAGTTCAGTCTTCGGTTCAGTTGGGTTTTCATTAGGTTACTTTGTTGATAGTTCTCAGAAATGCTTAGGCCAAAATAGAGCAGTGAAAGACAAGCCATCTCATGACAAAGGTGACGTTTAATAAAGCTTACATGTTTATATAAGAAAGATTTCCTGGGGCCAAAATCTTGAAGGGCAAGGTCAAGGATGAGGTGTAAGATAAGTAGGCTGTTGTACTTTCTGCACCTATAGCCCTGCCTAAGGGGAAATTCAACCCCAACCTCTTGGAATAAATCACCTGAAACTGGCACATCTCCTGTTAATTCATTACTGCTTCTCAAGCCCTGAAGTTATAGACAATTGGCTGCCCTGGGGTAGGGACTGGACCACAGAGCAGCCAGTTCATGAACTTACCAGCAACCAGTGGAAAAATTCCTGAGCTGGGGTTCAGATTCTCTTTCTCAGGAGCCTTTGAGAGAGAATCAGGCAGTTAATAGGAAGAAATAAAACTGAAAGTTTGCCTAGAGAGAATTTGTAAAGTAAAATAGGACCCATGTGAAGTTGTGATCCAGCTGAAGTTATACAGAAGCATAAACTGGGAAAGCAGGTGTTATGAAGAAAAGCTCAGTCGATAGCAACAGGAGAACAGAGGGATTACACAGTGAGGACCCACATCCCATTAACAGCAGAGTGGTAACTTAGCAATTTGAAAACTCCTGCTACCTAATTCCTGTAACTATCTGCGAGCTCCAAACTCAGAGAGGTGCTGCCCTGAACGGATCTTCTTGGATGTCTATGAAACAACATATCCCTTGGAGCCCCCGAAGACTCTTTAAATGGCAAACTTCCCTGCCACATTCTTCAAAGAAGGCATCATTTGTTGCCAAAAAGCTTAGCTAAAATTCCTGGAAAAAACACAAGGCTGTTAGAAATTGTCTGTTGTGTCCCCGGATGTCTGCTTCTTTGCCTTTGTCCTAATGCAAACGTATTCTCTGTCTTCTATGGCTATTGTTTCCTACTCTTTATAGCCAAGAAATTTCCCATAGAAAAAAATCTTAAACTCTTTCACACTAAAGTATAAATGGCTTAGGGCCAGGCGTGGTGGCTCATGCCTGTAATCCCAGCACTTTTGAGAGGCTGAGGCTAGCGGATCACTTGAGGTCAGGAGTTTGAGACCAACCTAGACAACATGGTGAAACCCTGTCTCTACTAAAAATACAAAAACATTAGCTGGGCGTGGTGGCAGCTGCCTGTAATCCCAGCTACTCAGGAGGCTGAGGCAGAGAGTAACCTGAAAACAGGAGGTCGAGGTTGCTGTGAGTCCAAAAAGCACCACTGCATTCCAGCCTGGGCGACAGGAGTGAAACTCCATCTCAAAAAAAGAAAAAAAGTATAAATGGCATAAAAACAGCACCAAGTATTGGCTTAAAAATAACACCAAGTATTGGCATTTTAAAACAGAGCAGAGGTCTTGCATTAGAAGAGTGAAGTGTTTATAGTGGAACACCAGATTCTCCCAAAGACGCGTGCTGCATTGACTCTGAGATAGACATTAGTGTGCCTGAGGTTTAGGAGGCAGTGCTCCTGGGAACCGCACGTATGAAAGAGATGAGAAGGAAGCAGGTTTGGGCAAAGGGAGAAGTTGAGCCTTGATGAGGTCTCAATACAAACCTCAGACTGTCTATTAGGGAGTTATGAAGATGTGATGCCCTTCCAGAGGTTGCTGAAGTTGGTGTGAAAAGACCAGACTTTATGTCCGTTATTGATCGGTCACTGACAACCCAGTAAGCAGAGGTTGCGACAATATCCAGAGGGGCTGACAAGTGAATATTGTCTTTCAACAGCACTCTTACCAGCTGGACTAAGCAATCCTTTATTCTGGAAGGGGCATCTGGACATCATGACTTCCATCACATCCAAAAAGAGTTATCAAATATCTTGGGGTTGGAAAAAGGAGGTAGGTAGAAGGATCTTTATGCAGTAGCACTATAAGATTTCCCCATTTACACTGCCTGTAAATATATGTATAATAAAACTGTTTCCTGACTATATTAATGATCCAAATGAGTAAGATATAAAGAAAGGAAATGGAAAGGGCTTTAGGCCCATTGTGTTATCTAAAGAAGTTCTCACTTTTGAGTCAGGTGCACTGAAAATTGTGTACCTTTGACTTCATCGACTTTATCAGCAGTGTGTTTTTTCTTTCTGTTTCTTGTTGTTTTTTGTTAATGGCATTATCTTTAATTAATAAATAAATCACAAAACTAATATTTTATGAATAAAACCAAAAGAAGAACTTCTTTATATTAGGTATAAAATTTTATTT
This sequence comes from Nomascus leucogenys, assembly GCF_006542625.1. Lineage (NCBI taxonomy): Eukaryota > Metazoa > Chordata > Mammalia > Primates > Hylobatidae > Nomascus > Nomascus leucogenys. The sequence goes on along the minus strand of NC_044384.1, from coordinate 38,139,361 downwards.
CATTTCTCCTTTGAAGTCTCTATTTAGTTTGCCTTTTCTAAATGTGCTGGGCAAATTCTACCACTGTGAAGTTGAGGTTATGAGACAGAGGGCCTGGCCTTCTTCAAGTAGCATTTGCTCACCCCAAAAAACTCATCTGGTGGTTCCAAGGAACAAATGGCTTTTGCTGGGCTCTTCAATAATATGATTTGCATGCTTGAAATGAGATCGCCAAAGTAATTGTACAATATTGCTTGCCATTACCGTCATTAAAAACAGGCAGATGTAGGAGCACTCCCAGGGAAAATCTTCCTGCTGGGTTTTCATGGAGATAAGTGCACAAAATCCACTTTTGAAAAGATGTTGAATGGAATGAATTTGCCATTCACTGGCTGTCTGATGATGATTTGCTTGTTAATTGGAAGTTTAGGCTTTAGAGAAGCCTTAACAAATTTGATTGCTAAATTCAGGAGGTTTACTCCCTCCTTGCAAGCCATATTCAGAAGCATAAATCCTACTTTTTTCGTGTATGTCTATGTACTCATTTAGAATCTCTGTGAAAAGAAACCAATCCCTAACCCTTTTGTCACACTTTCCAGAGTGACTTTACCAAAAAAAACAAGGACAAAGCATTTTGTCCCTTTGTAAGCATCTCTAGAGTCCAAATATTTCCTGGGATGGGAGAGGACAGACTCATGAGCTAAGCTGAGATAAAGGTTATCTGCACACATATGTCTGACAATTGTCCCACACTATAATGCTAACAATGGTCAGGGTGGACCCCACTTGTGGGCACCACTTCATTTTTATTCTAAATCAGCTCCACTGCAGTTAATAAATTCAAGTAAAACTTTTTTTAAAAAGCATGTTGGGAAATCCTGCTGTTTTTCTTCTCTGTTCAGACACAATGCTAAGTGTCCTCTGATCTAAACAATGCCAAGTAGCTGGCAAGGTTAACAGCCCCCTGAGAAGGGTCTTACTTTATTTTTAATGGCCATCGTTGCTCAGCTACAAAGTGACTTTATTCATCCCTGTCATCACCTATCCAGACTAGTTTTCTCTATGTAATGATAAGTTTATTGCCAGCCAAGGAGAATGACAACTGCCATGTGGAACTACATGAGCAGTTATGTAAACAGTATAGATAAGAGTGCCCACATGGTGTCATATAGCATTTCCCAGATCTAACAGTTCAAGAAGAGTAGCTAGACAGCCCTTTCTTCCTTATCATCCTCAGGAATTTCACAGTGTGTACCCTGACTAATAAACCCGTGCAAAACGTTATTATTTATATAGCCAATGATATTGGCATGAAATTATACATACCGTAAATATACATTAGGATCAATTCCAGGCAGAGCCCTACAAATAGTAACAGTGTTTTAAATATTTAGTTAATTAAAAGCCTCTCCATGATTCTTGGTCCTCTCAATCTCTCTGTCATCTCAAACAGCACATTTAGGCACTCCTAGGCTGTAACAGCCAGGAGGAGGTAGAACCTGCCCCTCTGAGAATTTAAAACTCTAGTCTCAGACCCTTCTTCAGCGTATGAGACAGAGACCATTGCAGCTTCATTCATTTATTTAAAAGTATTTGTTAAGTGTCCTCTATGTACCAATGTTTTTGTAAATGCTGGGAATATAATGGTGAGGATGGCCTCTGCTTTCACGGAACCAGCAGGGATGAAACACAATTGAACAGCCGTAGCAGTAAAGCTTAACAAGGACCGACTGTAGCAGAAGAAAATCCAATCTATTCAAAGAGGTCTAGGTTAAGCCTTCCTGGAGAAAGTGTCCATTCTGTGGGCACCTAAAGAATGACTACATGTGAGTTGAGAGGAGAGGAGGGGCAAAAGATTATTCTGGCAGAGAAACATCACGTACAGAGGCTCAGATACAAGAAAGCATGTGACCCATTCAAGAACTGGATGATGTTGGTAGAGCTGAAACATAGCACGGGCATGGGGAAATGGTGGTGCTGGTGAGGGGGATGAAGATGGGGGTGAGGAGGTAACAGGTTGGTTCATGAGGAGTATCGGGTTGCATCACTGGCTCTTCACGGAGTGATTGCTCAATAACTATGCGTCAAATGAATGTGTGCATGGATGAATAAAATATCAGGACATACATGAGATCCTAGGAATAATAATGACCAGGAAGAAATGCTTACTTTGCTCAGGGTTTAGGGAGATAATCAGCTCCCCTACACACCATTCCCATGGTTCTTAAAAGGGACCAAAACTAATCCTGTGAGGCAAAGCGTGTATTTACGCCAGAGATCTCAGTGGAGATCAGACATCAAACTGCACTATGAAGCTTTGCTGAGACCATGGAGACAATGCCTTAATGGAAATGGGGCTCAAAGGCTTTGCCTGTGACTTGCCCTTAGCACATCCCAGAGTGCAGCTTCTCCCTGTAAGGATCCAGCTACTTACTCACAGAGTGTCCAAATGCATCATTTCTGATTACCACGTGGGAAGTTAAAACAGATAAGATAAACACTATTTCTAATTGTTTCTAATTATATATAGAAATTAAAGATAATTTTTTAAAACTTTTTAATTTTATAACTTAAGGGAAGAGCATTTTCCCAGAAGACTTGAGAAAAAGAATTTTAAAAAACCACAAGGGTAGAGAATCACAGAAAAGAAAAAGAAAAGAATTTCTCACTTCTTCAGGCTACCCCTCTATGTATCTCTAATAGACTGTTTCTTACACCACAGCTCTCTGAATGATGCTAGTCCTAAAACAAGGAATTTAATCACCTCTGAAGTCTCAGCCACACCCCAGAGGCACAGGAACACATCCTATCACAGATACACACTGCTGCTTGCCTCGGATATGAAACAACTGATCGCTGATGTGGTTTGATATGAAAATAATGCTAACGAGACCCTTGGCTGGGAAAGCAGTGACTCCAGGGAAGCAGGGTTTGGAGACAGGGTCTCGTGCCATTTGAAAACAAAGCAGCTCTCTGTCCCCTCACAGTAATTGAGTTTAGCTTCTTTTGAATTTCAAATTGTAGGAAAGTAGTGCATAAGATTTTTGTATTTATCAAAAAGAGGCGGAGTCTTATAAAGGCTGAGAAACCACACACAAATCGTGCAATAAGCCTGGTATCTTTCTGGGTTTCTTTCCATGGAAGATTTTTAAATAGACATCAATGGCTCCCCAGTACAACACGTACACATACATACACACACACACACAAACACACTGTACAATAATGCCATTTTTAAGGCATTGATTGCTCCATATAATGCTAGAGCAAATTAGTTCATTCCCTTTAATTCTATAGGAGGTAGCTGCTCTCCTGTATCCTATGGATTTAGGATAAAACAGAGAGTTTGTTCACCAGCCTTGAGGGGTTTTAAATAGAGCAAGCAGAGCTAGCAAAGAGTTACAAAGTTTTATCCAAGGTCAGCTTCGCCTGTTAGTAGTAGAGCTGGAAATAAAAGCCAGGACTCCCCTTCTTTTTCCTGTCCTGTGTCCATTGGACCAAACTGCTCTCAATCAATAGGCAGCCAGTTATGACGGATTCACATTCTAGCCGGTGTCAATAAAAACAAAAATCAAGTTTTAATCAAAACACATAACCAAGATCTACATTTCTCTTGGCCTCAATAAATCTTCCCCAAAGGAAGCAGGCTAAAATTCTTTAAATTTAAAAAATGAGCTCCGCTGGGACTCCAAATTCCAGTTCGATTTTTGAGCCAAGGCATTTTTTTCTTTATCATGCACTTGGTGCTGTAGTGTGATAAGAACCCCATGCAGACCATAAAACTAATTTATCATCTGTAAGGTGTACAAAGAAAATGGTAGCTGCCTACTTGTCTGCTTGACATATGAGGTCATTTTTGCCGCTAGCTTTCTAATACTGAGCAATTTTATCAGCTATTTATATACATTAATTGTGGGTACCCATATGCTCAATGTTGTATTTAATAATGCATTGCATTGAATATGCATTCCTTAAGTTTTAGCATGCAGTGAACATCTTGCATTTAACTATTTGGTTTGCCTATTAAAGCCCATTATTCAGCTATGCCATGTTACCTTCTCTCTCAACTGAATTTATGTTTCTTTAAATCTGGCTCACCCTGCTGAAACCTATTGAAATGGACAAGGCTACCTCACATGTCCCAAGGGCTCCAAGCAAAAACAAGCAGAGGAAGTGCCATGGTCCACTTAATAATACTCAAGCAAAAGGATTATTTGATGAATCCCTTTCCCCAAAGGACAGCAGCATATTCACGCTTCACAGTGTAAATATAAATACAGTTCTCAGGCAACAGAGACACAGAATGCTAGATAAAGTGTGAAAAATACCGCTGCAAACAGCTATGCCAGAGTGATTTCTTAACTAGCAAGGGGGAATCAGTTCAAACATCCAAAGCAATCCCAACTCCCTCCCCTCCCATCCCTCCCCAGTTTCATCCCCCAGGAAAGAAAGCAAAGTCCAGTTCAGCTGGATCCTTGGCCCACTGATTACCCTAGCCATCCCTTCTTACTGTGAATACTCACTTCCTGATAGGAGAAAAGAAACCCAAATCATCATCCATCTCAAGAGATGTCCCACACACAAGCTCCCCTGTCACAGGTGTTAGCATTTGCATCATAAAATTAACTATTTTAGAACAAGACCTTAAATGGCCCTGATCAAAGACAATTCTTATGGGTATAATAATCTATAAAGTAGAGTCCCTTGAATGCTTTGGCTCAGAATAAATTTTCAGAGAGGATTTTGTTACCCAGCAAAACAAAGGAAAAATATAATTTTTATCCCAAAAGAAAAAAAAATCAAGGAAGCCAGGCTCCAGTAAAATGCAGCACAAGGTCGGGAAAGGGGGTGCCAATATAGGCAAAACCAGCTCAAGAGGCCAGATGGCGAGGTGGGCAGGTGACCAAACAGTAAGGAAGACCCTGAGCTTGTAGCCTGGGCAGGCAGACAGTCATATTCCTTTTCTTGTATAAGTCTGTGCTCTATATGGTATGCATCACATAATCTGACATTAAAGTATGTCTGGAGGTCCTGCTAAAACTGGATAATTTGAAACTACACACAAAATAACATGGCTTTTCCCAAATCCTTCACTTTAGGTCAATGTATGTGTCCTGACTCTGTATCTGATGCTGTTTCCTATATGTATAGAAGACTCCATATGTAAATTCTGAAATGTTCTCATTTTGTCTACACCTATAGTTTTCATGTAGGATAAGATATAAAGAGCAGACTGTGACGAATACCCCTATGTATTCTTTTAGTTATGAAGCCACCAAGCAGGGCTGTCTCAGTTTGCTCAGCCTTACCAGACATTCCAGTGCTAAATCTTTTTATTTGACAGGATAATAAGTTAAATCCTCCTTGGATAGTTCCTTTGATACTGTTTTTATCAGCATTATTCACAACAGCCAAAAAGGGAAAGCAACCCAAGTGTCCATCCACAGATGAATGGATACACAATGGAATATTATTCAGTCTTAAAAAGGAATTAAATTCTGACACATTCTATACATGGATGAACCTTGAAGATGTTATGCTAGGCGAGATAAGCCAGACGCAAAAGGAGAATTATTGTATGATTCCACTTACATGCGGTACTGGGGTCATCAAATTCATGGAGACAGAAAGTATAATGGTGGTTTCCAAGGGGTTGGGGGAAAGAGAAAATGGGGAGGTAGTGTTCAAGAAAATGGGGAGTTAGCGTTCAATGAGAACAGAGTTTCATTTTGTGAAGATGAAAATTTTCTGATATAGATGGTGGTGATGGCTGTACAATAATGCAAATGTGCTTAATACTACAGAACCATAAGTTTAAAAATTGTTAAGTGGTAAATATCATATTATGTATATTTTACAACAATTTTTTTAAAAGTTGAGGGAGATTAGGGGAGAGACTCACAGGCCTAAATTATGAGTCAATTCTAGTATTTTGATAGGAAGCCCGAAGATAAAAACTATAATCATTTATCATGGGAACATTGTGTCACTTCCTTGTGATTAGCAGACATTGTAAATCCCATTTTTCAGATAACAACACTGAACCACAGGCAGGCTAAGTAACTTCTCTAAGGTCTAATATAATTTATGATTCCTTTCCAGTATCCTGCCTGGGAAACCAATAGAAGCACTGCCAAGGGTATTGTGCACAAACACTAGTCTATGTCTATGTCATACCATGACACCCTCCACAACAGCACAATCTCCTGCCTAGTCTAACTGCCCATTCCTTCCTCCCTTCCTACCCATCCAGTGAGTAGATCCATTCAGATGTGTAATCTTTTGTCTAATCAGTTTGCCTTTTCTCATGTCTCCCTTCAGACTTAAGTCGAAACTGTACCTTCAGGACCATTTTATGTGATTGTGGTATCTGAGAGCTAAAGAGAGTTCTTGCTTAATGAATGCCCATGATTCAGTTGACTTTGATCCATGATGCCCTTGGCCAATCACTTCCCAGAAAGGATGGAGAAATAGATGTGTACTTGCCTCAGAAATGTTACCCCATTCTCCAGTTTGTCACTGCAATCCATCCAGTGCCACACAGAGCCATACTGGACCGTGAGGTAAAAGGAAAAATCAGTCATACTGATCCTGTCTTACTTTAAATTTTTGATATTTTATTCATCTTGGATTTTGGCATTGATTTTTGTTAAAATATTGCATTAAAACATTATTTTTGATTATTAGGGTTTGGGGTGCTCCCTTAAATGTGTCTGAGGCAAGTTTCCCTCATTCATCTCACTCTAGTTCCAGCCCTAAATCCATTTTTCTCCATGACCAAAAAAGAAAGAAAGGACAGAAGGGAAGAAAGAAGGAAAAAAACAGAAAACATCCTTCCCTGAATCAGCTACTAAAGTGAAGTCAGGTGCCAGTCAAGTGTTCTGCAGATAAAAGATGAGAAAAGGATCAGCTATAACCCTAAGTAGAAAAGAGCCCAGCATAAATGTCTTTCATGTACATTTTTGACAAGATCGTTTCAACCTAAAATCAAAAGCTTATATTTAAACACCACAAATTGCATATCTATGAAAAATGAAGTCCCTACAGGCTAACTTTCTGCATTTTTGTTCTCGTTAAAGAAGGTATTAGAGCAATTTGGGCTGTCTTCTTAAAAGATTTTTATTGTTTTGTAATAGGTAACAGGAAGCTATCAACTGAGTATGTAGCCAACAGGTCAGAAAGAAAGCAATGTGGCTTGACTGCTAAGTATGTCAGTTCTGCCATCAACTGACCAGAGTCTGTGTGAGTGTGTATGTGTGTTTTGCATCTCTCACCCCAGGCCTTGTTTATCAGCTCACAGCCAAGCAACCTGAAATAGCTTTGTTTTCTAAGCACTACAGAGCTTTTCTCTTTGACTAGGAAATCTGTCAGGAGACCTGGCAGAACATTCCCCCACTCGATGACAGTGGGGATGAGCAAGTCTGCTATCCCCTTTCCAGGGAATGCATTTGGAATCAGCTTGAGAATGCTCTGGTCAGATCTCAACGTGCAGGATTGTTGAGAGAGAAAAAAACTGTCTCTTCATTCCTCAGGCAAGGCAAATGCCATCACATTGCAGGCTCAGTGGGAGAGTGGAGATAATGAGGTATTTTGAAACAGCGGACATTGTCAGAAAGACAGAAATTGGGAAAAGGGCTGAGGTGGTGAGTGATTATTTCTCAAAGGAGCAATGGAACACAAAATGGGTCTCAGTTTGGGTTAAGCAAGGGAGATGAGAAAGGGAAGCGTGTTATGAATTATTTACCACTGGATATAGTCTAGCTTTGATCCTAGTCCTAATTGTGGGGTTGTCTTGGTGTGTATGAACTGAAATAAAAAGAAGTTGCCAACTTTTCTGGCTGTATATTCCCATGGACACACATATACCCCAGTGTTCCTGAAAGGTTATCCATATGCCAAGTTTAGATTCGCTTATGAAGTGTATAATTCAACAGGCACTGGTAATATGATCTACCTATAAATATTTTCTACATCCTAGAGTAAAGTATCTAAAATTCTATCACTAGAGATGTGTCAATTTGGGTGAATCATTGTCTTCTCATTTGGTCTTTTTATTTGTGAGTTAAAAGGGCTCAAATCTGGAGGTAGCTCTTATTAAATGCACACTGAAGTGTCTCTAAAAGGCTATATATTTAATCTTTAAAATTTAGGATGACCAAACACCCTGCCTGGCCCCAGACACTCTCTGTTTGTCTATTGTCCTATAATAACTAATAGGAATTCATTTTATTCGTGAAAGTTATATTAAATAACAAATTATATACTCACCCTGTGAAAACCATATTTTCAATAAAATCTATATTTTCAAACAGTCTGTTAGTTTGTTCTTCTCAGTAACAGTAGAGACTCTAGGGAAACACAAGGACCATGGGTCTCTGGCTACTATGAAGTTCTGGAAAGGGAGGACTAAGAGCACTGGAGACAAATGTATTCTATAATTTTGCTTTAGCCCTGTTCTAATCTGGAACACTTAGGCTGTCCGTATCTGGTTTCCAGCCTTTCTTTCATCACATGTGGAATGTAATGCAGCATCTCTCATGCTTCGTTAAAACCACTCAAACTATCAATTAAAATGAACTGAGAGAAGCACACAGCAATTAAACAACACACATGTGCAGGAGGCTGTACCCATGATCCATGAAGCAGAAACTTCTGAAGAGTATGGAAGGTCAGAATGGCCACCACTGCAGCTAACAGGGAAAAGAGAAGCAAATGGGAAAAACCTGGAAAGTTTTCCCACAAGGAATGGAAGCTTGCTATTGGGATTCATTAGTGGCATTAATTGATGAGGACTCATAGCAAACTTGATTTCCTACAGATAGGAGGAATTTTGACCCTTAGACTAGGTCAGGTGCTTCTGTGGGATTCTTCCATAATACTCCATACTATACTTCTCATAACCTTTGTCACACTTTCATGTGGTTATTTTTAAATTATCGATCCTTTGGCTAGAATATACAGACCCCATTGTCATAAAATAATTGTCATAAAGATAGTCATAAAATCATTAATATGTAGTAGGTCAGACAGGGGTCAAAGCACTTTGCATGAATTCAATAAATTCTCCCCACCAACAAGATTCTCCTCACTTCTGATTTTAAAAAGTTGCGGCTCAAGTAATTTTCTCAGGTTACACAGATTCTAAATGGTAGAACTAGTATTCAAATTCACATTGTTTTGAACAATATACTAGATTGCCTGCCTTGGATAGCAGCAATCAGGCTGTCCTATTCTTTACCCATGCTCCCCCAGAGCCTAGCACAGTGCTAATAAGGCTCAAAAATATTTAAAAAATAAATGAATGTATGAGTACTTTTTACATGCTGGCTACTATGAAGGTACTATTCTCAAAGAGCTAAATAAGTCATAGCTTCTGCTTTTTGATAAACTCCCACTCCATCAAGTCCCAATGAAACAGGCAAAGCCTTGTGAATAAAGACATTGAGTGGATGTTTTAAATTATTACCTCACACCACATATTTTAAATTCAACAGCATTGTTGTTAACTTTGAAATATTAGTATGATTGAGCTGAAATTTAATGTGGTGTTTTGCAAAAGTGCCATGTTAGAGGGAAATATGGGAGAATTGTAAGAAATGTACTAGGCTCAAAAATTACCGATATTGCAACACAAATGCTGAAAAATTAAAAATTATGCTGTTTGTTATTCCTCTTGAAGGTGCCAGCTTGTCTCTCAGGAGCAAGTAAGTGAAGAGAGGGAGTTTTAGACAAGAATGTTTGGGACAGCTAGGGTTGGAAGTGGAATAAGCCTAGATAGCTGGAAACGAATGATATACCATGATATGATATGCTGTGATACTTCAACACTTTAAAAATATTCAGAAAACTCAATAACATTTTGAGTTTTCTGAAATCTTAAGTTTTAATAAATAACTAGAAATGAGGTATAAGGACATTTATAAATGGAAGAAACAATACATGAAGACATGATATCTGTGTCTGTGGAGAACTTTGAAAAGGGCTGACTACATTCAATAGTAAAGAGTTGTGAGGGAGAAAATGAAAGGATGAGAATAATACTTGGCTTAAATGAAGGAGAAATGAGAAGCCTCCAATTAGAGCTTGTCTGTGGGAAGGTGCTCAGTATTATGGTAGATGAGTATTCTTTTATGATTAACGTAAGAACTTTCCCAGTCAAAAACATGCTGAGAATTATGTACTATGTCTTAAATCGTCTCTTGCTTGCCAATACTCTATAAGATGAATTCTCAACATTTAAAGAGACCTTTCACTTCCTCCAATCTCCAGCTACATGTCAACTCCATCTCCACCACACTGACACCATGATGACTGACGTTGGTTTTGATTTGACATTTTAGCCGTTGAAATACACAGACACACTCACTCACACTCACACACAGAGCCTTCGACTTGAGATTTGATTGGCATCAGTCATTTCATAACCTGTCTCTTGGGGATCGGACCAATGGACCTTTTTAAAGCTTGCCTTATTGAACTGACCCTTCTGATCTTGACGCATGATTCATACTTGCTAATCTTCTTGGGAGCCTTCCTTACTCTTAACAAGCCTGTCATTTCTTTCTCTTGAAAATATTTTCTCAAGGTGCAAGATGATTTAAAATGTTATTTTTATTCCTGTTCATGACTTTTGTAAGGAAAAAAAATCATATGAACGTGTCAAAGAAGTAGCTATTCAATCTAATTAGTGAATTTTCCCAAAGGAATATAGACATCACCATATTTGTAGATTATATCCTAAAGGGACATGAGGATCCGATTCAACTCAACAAATATGATACCATTTAAAAAATGTATTTGGAAAGGTCTTCAGAGTTTAGTACAACTTTCCACCCAGTAAAAGAATCCCTATGTCCTTTCTCAGAGAGTTAGCTTCTATATGAATACTTTTTGCTAATATGAGTTCATTTGAAAGCCAACCTTATTCAGCGTACTTCTATCTCTTGAAATTTCTTCCTTCGTTAATTTTGAAATCAACTTCCTTTAATTCATCCTCCTAAGTGCTAGGTATTTTTTTTTTTTTCAGCTGGAACCACAGAAAGTAAGTCCCATCTCTCCTCTACATGATAACTCAGGGCTGGCCTAAGCTGGATGTCCACAGTTTCAAAGATGTATGTTTTTCTCTTCCTCAACCCAGAACAATTTTCTTCCTGCCCTCATTCTTTTTTTAATTATATATTTGAATTTAATTCTTTCTAATTGAATTTTTTTTATCATTATACTTTAAGTTCTAGGGTACATGTGCACAACATGTAGGTTTGTTACATAGGTATACATGTGCCATGTTGGTTTGCTGCATGCATTAACTCATTATTTACATTAGGCATTTATCCTAATGCTATCCCTCCCCCGCCGGCCACCCCACGACAGGCCCCCAGGGTGTGATGATCCCCACCCTGTGTCCAGGTGTTCTCATTGTTCAATTCCACCTATGAGTGAGAACCTGCCATCATTCTTTACCACCTCTCACATTCTCCATGGAGGCCCAAAGATCCACCCTGTGAGAGGCTCTGTGACCATACTGATAGGTTGTTTTAGTACCCTCAAATATGGTTCATATCTTGCTGTCTTCTCATCTTTATTATACTCTAACATCCTCTTAATCGCAATGTGGTCTTCCTTAAATTCAGTTGGAAGATCTCTTTTTTAAGTGGAAGCAAAATATTCCCTGAATAGAAGAGATAATTATCATTTATTGAGAAAATGTTTCAGACACTGCAGTAAATTCAAGGATGACAAAGATACAAAGATGGGAGAAATACAATATCATATCCACAAAAAATTTATACTACATTGGGGGAACAGAAACACCCTTAACATATAAGCAAATATAGGGCAAAATGATGCGATGTATGCTATTTTTTCAAATGACTCAAGCTATATACAATCATTTAGGGAGACAACGTGATTTCTTTTCAACGGAGGGGAGGGAGGGAGGGAAGGGGAAAATATCTTCTGCCACCTGGGGTCAAATAGGAAACATAAAAAGCCACAACATGCAGAGTTATCAATTACCTTTTACATAAGTTATACCGTATATACAATTTTGGTATACTAATGGCCTCTGCCTCTATGATTCTAAATATCTACCGCCCCAGGGTATAATTTATCCCATAAAACTCTCTTAGGATATTTCTTGCATGCAATACACCCCAAATCAAAACCTATCAATGTGCCCTAATTTATTAGGGGTTAAAATACAATAATATACATTTTCAAACTACCTTCATTCTTAACTGACTTTATTTCCCTATTTATGACTCTTAATATAGTACACTGAAGAAGGTTTCAATTTCAAGGGGTTCCAGTTTTGTCATTTATCCTTTTAATCCCTGTGTGCTAAAATTTCCAAATTATTGCTTCTCCCACCTCACCCACTTCTTAGAGAAGTTGCCTCCTCCTGAGAACCTGGAAAGGGCAGCTCATAACTCTAGCCCCAGGGATGAATATCCAGATCATGCTGGCAATGAAATTGTATCTTGTCAGAATTTAGACAAAAGTCAGTTGGAAGGTAGTTAGCTCTTACACTGGGAAATTGCGTTGTTAAGAAAGAGTAACCAACAAGGTAAATGGAAGGCAAGCACAGAAGGAAGTTAAGGGGAGTAGGCAGGCCATTAGTGTTGTAAGCCAGCTGAAACAAGTAACAGAATGGTTAGGGATGCAAAGGGCCTAAGAGAAGCAGAGACCACATGGCTCCACCAGTAGTTGAGCGAACAGGTTCTACTCACATCTTGCCTATTGCAATCCTTTCATGGATGCCTAAGCAAGACTTAATTTTATGAACTTTGCTAGCTGCAACAATGCCTATTAGGGCCTTTCATTAAACTTCTTTTCTATTTGAGCCAGTTTTAGTGGGTTTCTGTTCCTTGTAGCAAAGTCTTCCTTGACTAAGAAACACCTGTAGGTTCTCATCACATTTCTCTTTGAGTCCAGCTTGTTTTTAACCACACTATACCAGCACAGCTTTGAAAACTTTGTACAAGACAAAAATTATGGGTAAGATTATACAAACAGTAATATTTTGGTTTTAAATTTTTTTTATTCACTGCTTAAGTAAATAGGGAAGGAGAGTTGCACGTTATTTCTTTTGCATAACAAGGAAATTGAAGTGCTTAAATCTAGAGACTGATGAAAAAAGAACAAAGTGAAGTTGAGAGATTTGTAAATGTTTTCCCTCAAAGAAATAAAATAAGTAGGATGTTATTTGAGTGTTTAGATATGGGGTAAGATAAAGTCAGATGAGTCCTGAGCTACATAAAGAAGTCTTGTTGTGCCCTGCACCTAGCTGAAGTGATAAATAATCCAAGTAGGCAAAAATAAAGTCTTAAACCAATGGATTTTCTTTTCTTGTTGGCTATGCTGTTTACTTGCTACAAGCATCCCATTGGATTGCCAAGTAGAGAGTCATCATGAGCCAAAAGAGAAGGCACAAGTGAAACAAATAGGAGGAAAAAGGATTTTTTCACCAGAAGATATAAGCTTATTAGGGTTCCCTCATAAATTCTTCCATACTTTATCTTTCCAAGCAAGAAGTCAGTATACTCACAAACACACAAGAGAGAAAATTCATTCTAGTAAAAAGTAAAAAGCGATAAATAAAAGTCAGAGTCCAGGGTTGTACTCTCATTCCTCCTCTGTAGAAAAAGAAAAAGAAAAGAAAAGAAAAAGAAAAAAGAAAATGAGAAAAATACCTGCTTGACCTCTACCCATAAGTTGAAAACCTACAGGTTAAATTAGACTCAAATATGAATGTGAAAGAATTCTCTAAAATTAAAAGACGCTTTAAGAATGTAAGATACTGTTAAATGTTAAATAAGTGTGTGTGTTTGTATAATATATATGTATATATGTATTATATTATATATGTATATATATGTATTATATATATGTGTATATATATATATATATATTGCAAACCAGGAAACAATAGGGAATAAAATACTGTAATATGCTTCTGTTATCCTCTCCCTTTCCCACTTCCTTTAAAAGTTTGAGAAGTAGTTATTAAAACTTCAGATGAATTCAAAGTTTGCCATCCATAATGTCTTCATTGTCTCCTGGCTCTTTGAATGTCAGTGAGTATATACCTCAAAATTACTCCTGTCAATTATGAAGGCGCTTATCTTAGCATTGATTTTTACATGCCCAAATCAATAGCAGGATATGGCCCAATAATTAATATTGGGAAACTAAATTGCTTTTTTCCCAGGCATTTAGCTTTAGCCACAGAAATATTCCCCTTTTACTAACACTATGTCTTTATATTTATCTCCTTTTCTTTATGTTCTTAAGCCAAATGCTCCCAAATAACAATACTAAATATTTTTAACTTGTCAAATGGTACCTACTGCATTTTTGTAAACAAGGCTGACGCCTGAGTACTTACAAACAAAGTATCGTGTATAAAAATATTTTAAATGTATATTAAATTTTTTAGTTCAGACTGTTAAATTCTTTAGTTTTTCCTATTCATTCTCTAATTACCACAAAAGTGATATTGCTCAAAGAATTTTTTTCAATAAATATTACTATATGCCCACCGTTGTTTGATGTGCTAGGGAAACAAAAATTAACAAGACATTGTTCTTTCCTTTAATAACTTCATAACCCCTTATGTTGGAAAGAGACAGGCATAATGAACACATTGTGATCTATACAATGAAAGATGTAAGTGCAGCACGCAGTGCAGGTAGCTAGGGGTGCAGCTGGCTCATACTGACTTGAGAGAGCTAACTGCATTTCTGTTTTCAACCATGTTCAGTGACAATGGGATCTTGAAATTGGCTATGGTGACAATATTTACACCACAAGAATAGGCAAATGCTACAAATCAGCACTTGTATTTCCTCTGGAGAAAACCAGTTGTTAAACATTTAACCACAAACTGTCCTTACCCCTTCCCGGGGTATTAAGGAAGGGTAGGGGCTGAACAGGGAGACTGACCTTAAAATCCCTTTTTTAGCTTGGGTGCCATAGTCTGATTAAACAAAGCCTTTTATAAATTATACTTTTGTTTATCTGTAGCAATTTAACAATTGTGGGACAAGGTCAATTGTTTGAAAGAATAGAACTGTGTTAACTCTAATTCTTTGAACAGATGACCACGCTGGCCATGAGGCAGTGTTAACTGACCATTTAAGTGTACGAATAAATATAGTAAGTACATATTCAACAGATAAGTTTTATCATTGAGTTAATTTCTATTACAGCATTGTCAAAAAATGACAATAATATTTTCTAGTGCTTTTAAGGCTTTACGTTATCATGAAAGTTTGAAACGTGTAGAGAATTATTGCAAAACAAACTTTAGTGATATTATTTTGTCTTTGAAGAGGCAGAGTCAGGTAGTTAAATAACAGTCTGATTGTTCAAATTCAAATGAACTCCCATTAGGACAGAAAATCAAATACAGGTCAATAGATGATAAACCTCTGAGTTTGCTGTAGGTCAAAAGTCATGAGTTTCATGTGCACCTAAGAGTAAGCCAGAATAAAAACTTCACCGTGGTGATCCAATTTCCTCTCCCTGGGGAGCCACAGCCAGTGATCTTACCCATGCCACCAAGTTTTTATTATTTTTCGTATTATTACAAAACATAGAGTCAATTCAGAAAACCTGAAAAAGATAGTTCAGTAGAAATAAACAAAATAGGAGTATAAACCTGTCATCCACACATTTTCTATAACATTATAATGTACTTTCACTCATGCCTATATTTATTTCTATGCCTATGTGTGATTATGTTCCTGTAGATACAGACAACACAGTAGAGTTAAATTTGAAACAGCATTTGTATATTGTACATATCTTTCTATATTATTATACATTATAAGTTAAGCAAGTTTTTATGACTCATAAATTTTTAAGTGTATCAGTCACTTGAAATTCTTTTTTTTTGGTACCTCTTTCTTTTTTTAAAATTTTTTAATTTTTATTTCCATAGGCTTTTGGGGAACAGATGGTGTTTGGTTACATGAATAAGTTCTTTAGTGGTGATTTCTGAGATTTTGGTGCACCCATCACCCGAGCAGTGTACACCGTACCCAATTTTTACTCTTTTATCCCTCACCACACTCCCACCCATTCTCCCGAGTCCCCAAAGTCCATTGTGTCATTCTTATGCCTTTGCATCTTCATAGCTTAGCTCCCACTTATGAATGAGAGCATACGATGTTTGGTTTTCCATTCCTGAGTTACTTCACTTAGAGTAATGGTCACCAGTTCTATCCAGGTCACTGTAAATGCCAATATTTCATTCCTTCTGATGAGCAGTACTCCATGGCATATATATATGTGTACATACATATACATACACATACATACATACATATTGTGTATAAATACATGTATACATATGTATATACAATTGTGATATATACATACGTATATACATATAAATACTTGTATACATATGTATACATATGTATATATATATCTATTTCTTTATTTCTTTACTCGTTGATTGATGGACATTTGGGCTGGTTCCATATTTTTGCAATTGCGAATTGTGCTGCTATAAACATGCGTGTGCAAATATGTTGTTCGCATAATGACTTCTCTTCCTCTGGGTAGACACCCAGTAGAGTCACGTGAAATTCTTTGTGAATTTTCTGTTCATGCCCTTTGTTCAATTTTTTTTGAGAGAGATAAGACCTTATGTAGTACGTGTGCAAATTATTTTGTTTATATGTTACAAACATTTCCTTAATGTGACATCCTCATAAATTTTAGGGTCAATCCCGCTACAGTGTTATTTTCCTTCAGACACTTCCCTATTGTAAAACAAATTCATTTGTTCTCTGTTACTTACAGAAAAAAGTCACCTCCTCAACTTATGAATTTTATTAATAATAATGACGACAGTGATGATTATTATGTTAACTTGTGTTTCTACAATGCATAGAGTTTATAGAACATTTATAAAGTACCAGTGAGCACTTAGCAGGGTTATGTTCCCCATGTAAGTTGACATATATTATAGGAGTATCATAAACTAAATACATTTTATTATACTTAAAAATAATTTAAAATTATCTCTCAAAGTTAATGTCTATTATAGATGAGGCAATTGAGACACAGAAAATCTACATGACTTGCTCAAATCCACAGAAAATTATTGAAAATAATCTCTACTAACTCCAAACTCCTAATTGTGTTATTATTTTTACCCTACCACAAGATGGTCCATCAACTGGACCCAATCTATATTTCTGGCATTATTTCTAATTTCTCCCAATGAACAAGTCTGATTTCTCATCAGCGTGACTAACACTTTAACACCATTTTTGTTTCCAGCAACCTGAACTTGCTCAGCCTGCAACTGTTCCTCTAGCCATGCCCTCTCGCAACCTCTCCACATGCCTATACCATTCATTTTTACAGGTGATCTCAAGTTCAACTGTTTCCATAAGATCTTCCCTTATTTCTTAGATCTGAAATAACCTAGGACTTATTTTTATTCATTTTACATACAGTTAGGTGAGAAAATTGAAGCACATTACATATCACAGGGCTATTTTAGGCTCTGTATATGGATTGGTATAAACCTTACAGAAACACATTTTAGCTTATTTATGTTTCTCTCAACAACAAGCACAGTATTGTACATACCCCAAACACCTTATAAATGCTAGTTGAGCAAAGATTGTCTATGCTCACTGTTACTAGATTATTATTTAGCCTATCACCTGCAAAAACAGTATATTCATTATGTGAACAAGTTAATGATTGTAATACGCCAAAGATAATAAACAATAGTTTAAAATCCCTTAGTTTGTTAACTACCATTATCTTATTACCAAAGAATAGATTTAGCTATGTTTAATATTGGGATAATTTAGTTACATGATTAGCATAAATTTTGTCCATCTCTGCCCTTGCTAGAACTACCCTATGAAAGTTGATCACTGTAAGCAATTGTTTGCTCACATTTGTTTTTGTGAGTCATGGGCAAAGTATTTCCCTTAAAGATGATAACACATCATAACTGCCCCAGATATGTTGTTCAAAAGAAGTTATATCAGTTTAAGTTTCCACAGAGGAGACACTAATCATATAAATAAATTATATATAGGTACAGGAAATTGCATTATAGCAAATTGGACAAATCAAGTTTAAGAGAAGAAAACATAATTGTGTAATTTTAGAAAGAAATAAATATTGGCCAAAATGAACATTTTTACAAGTAATGTTATCTCTGATCAGCAACAAACATGCTTCTGGATCAATATTTGTAGTTTGATTCATTTCCTGCCATATAGAGCTTGATGGGCTCGTCAATATATCCAAAGGTTAAAAAAAAAAAAAGAGGGTTGTTTTTAAAATAAGCTTTTCTAAAAGTTTTCTTTTTTCTTCCTTTAATAAGTTTCCTAAATATCTACAGAATAGTGAGTGCAGTGAGAGGTGGAATCTGCTGAAAGAAAGGAATTTTCTTAAGACACGGTTAGGGACAGGAACAGTGGCATTTTTCTCTGGATGAGCAAGACAGCAAAATATGGACTTTCTTCAAATGTCAAACCAGCTGAAAGATGGGTAGACTATCAGCAGAGAAAGAAGGCCAATTAGAAACAGTTTGTTACTGAGTAGAAGGTGAAGAAATTTTAAATATCTTGGATTTGCACATTGCTTTCTATTTTTCAAGGTGCTCTCTTGCCCATTCAATTCAAAATTCATTTGGTATTCTGTATCAGCAATGTGATAGATGCAATTGGGGTGGAACCTGAGAGACGGCACAAAAATGGCAATGTATGTTTCTGTCTGCAAAAACCTCATAACCAAACTAAGAAAATAGACATGTATGTGTCTTACAACGTTATAGGCATGGTTGCCAAAGCACTAGGAAGAATGCAAAAGCAAAACGCAGTGGTGAGTTCTATAAAGGCTTCCTGGAGAGCAAAACATTTCTGAGATTTTGGACAAGAAAGGCTTCCAAGATTTTTAATCTTGGTGAAGGATATTTTGGACTAAGAGAATAACATGGGACTAAGACTGAAAAATATACGATCTCATTATAAAATTGTGAGGAGTCTGGTGAACGACTTATCCGGAGAGTATAAGGAAAAATATAGATGGGAAGTGGCAATGAAAGATGAGCTTGTGTTTTTGAAATCTTTAAACGCACTGCATTGATGATAAGACCTTATTTTTTATGAAATGAAAAGCCAGAGAAAAAATAACCAGTGTAGAATCATCAACATCATCACAGCTCCATGAAGTATGTAGATTTATTTTTGTCTACAAATGTTAAAAGTACAGTATAGGGAGGTAATAGGCCCAAGGACAGCAAAAAAATAAAAATTATATAGAAACTTCCAGGTATCTGGCTTAGTAACTCTTCAAAAGGACTATAATTCCCAATGATTTTTCCAGAATCCAGAATTTTAGTGTTGAGAAAGAATTTGATGACAAACTGCAAACCTAATTAAGAAAGAATGACTTTTAGAAGTTGTCTTCAAGCATTGAACCAGGTATCCATTAAGGTCCTATCATATCCATCTGTGAACCAAGACCCAAGATTAAAATTGCTTTGTTAGCAGAGATTCCTTGATCGATACAATATTTCTTTAAGAATGGGGCTCAGGGCCAACTCAGAGGGATTTGAGGGAGAGGCTGATCACTATCACCATCAACATGTATGTGGTGACCTGTGGATCCCACAAGCAAAGGAATTTCTTCTCAGAACAAGGGGCAAGAATAGAAACTCACTTACAAGTCAAGCTGTAAAAAATCGTATTGATTCCTCTAAGGATGCAAAACTTAACATCAGCAGATACCATACAATAAAGAAAATAGAATTATATAGGAATTTTAAAAAATAGTCCCAACATACGAAGCTCATGTGGGGTGATCTCTGAGCGTAGTTAGCAAACCCTAGCATCAGAGACAGTTCAGCATGCGAGCAGAGGGTAGAAGACAGACAAAGCCCTGGCAGAGAATCCCACATCTGTCCTCATTAAATTGAGTATAAACCTAAACCTGACTTAAGTAGCTGAAAATCTGCTTGCTGGACGCGATTTTTTGCGATAATCTGTCTCTAATTGTAAGACTACTGAAAGTATCAAACCTGTTGAAGCCCAAAAGTTTAGCTGTGAGATAAAAAATAATCTTTTTTTTTTTTGAGACAGTGTCTCACTCTGTCATCCAGGCTGGAGTGCAGTGGTGCAGTCATAGCTCACTTGACCTCCTGGGCTCAGATGATTCCCCTACCTCAGCCTCCTATGTAGCTGGGACTACAGGTGCATGCCACCAAAGCTGGCTAATTTTTTTCTTGTTTTTTGTAGAGACAGGGTTTCATCTTTTGGCCCAGGCTGGTCTGGAACTCCTGGGCTCAAGCAATTCACCTGCCTTGGCCTCCCAAAGTGCTGGGATTACAGGCACAGGCTACTGTGTGCACCGTGCAGAGCATTTCAGTAGAGAGAGCTCCTTCTTTACTTGAGTCTTCTTTGTATATTTGAAAATGTTCATTTTCGAAATGAATGTTCTTTGTATTGCAATGTGTTGACTTTTTTATTGTAAAAGTAGTTGTACTTTATAAAAAATTTGCAAGACACCCAAAAAAGTAAGGATGGAATTTAGAAAATAACCTATGATTTGATCACCTAGAGATAATTATGGTAAATACTTTGAGATGTTTTCTTCCATCTTTTAAACTTTACAAATATCTACAATTTCTAGCAAATTTGGAACCTTGTTGTTGTGCCTTCATTTTGTTCATTTAACAGTGTGATGTGCATTTTCCTCTATCATTAAATAATCTTCAAAAAATGTGGAAATAAAAATATAGTTACAGAAATTTTGGGCAAACAAACAAATGAGGTTGAGCCTGCTTTAGTGCAGCATGACTGCTCTACCCGGGATGTCATTTCACCCTTAAGTTAGTCTGGTAAACTCCTGTCTCACCTCTAATACTCAGCTAACCCTTCAATTCTGAGAGACTAGCTGACAGACTTCCTGACAGCCTCTCTCGCCTCACTTGGCCAAGCAGAGCCAGTCATCTATCCTTTGTGCTACATCTGTACCTTGCACATTCCTTAATTAGAGTGTTCCCTTCATGAGTTAGGCACTGTGTTATGAGCTTTCCTAACATCTGCTATCTCATTTCTCTCTCATCCCAATCTTAGTGTTGTGTTGCATTCGCTTCCAAATTTTATAGACGAAGATAGTGAAAATCAGTATGTTCAACCTGACAAAGTCCCACACCTCTTAACTGGCAGAGCCATTATCCAAACTCCTGTCTAACTGTTGCTAAGGCTCTATCATTCATAGCTGCTATACAATCATGTGATCATGTGTATATGAAACTGCATTACTTACCTAAAAATTTAGAATTTCTGTTTTTTAAAGGCTATCATATACTCTGGTTATCTACTGCTGCATTATAAAAGTACCCTGAAATGTAGTGACTTAAAAAGACATTTTACTGTAGTTCGTGATTTTGTGGGTCAGGCATGCAGGAAGGGCTCAGCTGGATAATTGTTCTATTTCACATTAATTGGATGAATTTATTTGGTCGTACTCAGCATATAGGCTGGCCAAGAGAACTTCTCTAAATTGTCTGGTGCCTGAATAGAGATTGCTGGTAGACTGGGCTCAGCTGGGACTGTTAACCAGAGCACTTGCATGTGACTTCTCCAGCACTGTTGTTTCAGAGTAGTCAGACATAAAGGCCCAGGGCTCCCAGAAAGATTGCTCCAAGAGACAGAAAGTAGAAGCTGCCAGTTGAGTGTATCTTTCACCAAGAAACTTGCACAATGTCACTTCTACGCTATTCTATTGGTAAAAAGAGTCCTAGATCTAAGGAGAGGGGAATACACTATACTTATTATGAGGATTGTCAAAGAATGGGTAACCATCTTTAATCTGCCACATCACAGAAGCAGTTGATAGATTTGGAGAAAATATTAATCACATCTAAAACTAACAAGAAACTAATATCTCTAGAAGAGCACTGTCCAAAACAACTTTATATGGTAATGGAAATATTCTGCACTATCCAATATGGTAGCCATGTAGTAAACATATGTGGCTATTGAGAATTTGAAATGTAGCTAAAGTGAGTAAGGCAATGAATTTTAATCTTATTCAACTTTTAGTTAATTTAAATTTAAATAGTAACAAATGGCTAGTTGCTACTACAATGGACAGTATAGCTGTATATATGAATGATATTCCTGCAAATCAACAATAAAAAGACAGGAAAGTTAAATAAAAGTGGCCAAAAAATATACAGATAATTTACAGAAGTGAGTTCTAACTTATTATCAAATATATGAAAGGATATTCAAGCTTAATAATAATCAAATAAATATAAATCATAATGATGAGATACTGTACACTTATCTGCATAAAAAAACTAGAGCATTTGATAATATCAAGAGTTACTGGGACTATAGAGAAAAAAGTACCCTTTTGCACTGTGAATGCAGAGAGACGTTAAATTAAGTAAACTTATAGTCTATGATTCAGCATAATGTCTATTGCACCTATAAGGATATTCACTGTAGCAGAGAAAAGGAGACAACTTAGGTTTTCATAGCTAGAGGTAGAAAAAAGTAAAATGTGGTTAAGGCATATTATGTAATATTACAGTGCCATTAGAAGCAATGACAGCAAAAGTACATATAAGCAAAATAGATGAATCTTTTAACACAATGTTGAGCTTAAAAACTGAGAAACAGTATCAATTCCGTAGCACAACATTTTTAAAAAGTAAAATTGCATATGCAAATCAACAATGTGTATTCTACAAAGATGCAAATTTAAGGATATTTAATAAATACCTTTTCATGGTTGCCTAGGCAAGGGAATAATATGAAAATGAAGACAGTTGGAAGGCAGGAGGGAAGGAGGGAAGGAAGAGGAAGAAAAGAAATTTATGATGATGAATTATGACAGTTAATAATACACTAAATACTGTGTTTATTGCGGTATTCTGAATTTGAGGTCCCTAAAATTTATGTTTGTATTCCAGTGCTTATGTATGCTCATACTTTACACAGAGTTAGTACTTCACGAGTGACTTCTGGTGGGTGGATGGATGGATGGATGGATGGCTGATGAATAGATTAGTGAATGATAAATACTATGTGGAAGGCCAGATGAAGAGGATTAGAAGAAAGTAGATTAAAACTATTGGCAAAAGAAGGCTTACAAACAGCTATTATTACTTTATTCTTTTTCTTTCATTTTACCTTGAGAGATTGTATTCATTTCCATGGTTACTGTCACAAATTACCACAAAAAAAATGCATTGGGTTACAGAAATAAATTTGGGGGACCTCAAATTCAGGTGACTGCAATAATCATAGTCTTTAGACTATCACTAACTGTCACAATTCATTGGTACACATTTATTTCCTTCCCCTTCCCCCCCCCACTTTCTTTCCTCCTTCCCCTTCTTCCTTTCTCCCACCCTCCTTTTCTTCCTCTCTCCCTCCTTCGCTCCCTCCCTTCCTTCCTTCCCTCCTTCCTTTCTTCCTGCACACATTCTACTCTCTCCCCTAATAGGTATGAAGATCCCTACTATCCCAACATCCAGTACTTTCCAGAAGCTCCGTTCCCATCACTTAGGCAAAGTTGGAGGAAGAAAATGGTTCAGGTCAGTTTCAGGGTCTGAGGAGGCCTCTGCTTAACAGATGAGGAAATTCTGAGCTAAACGATCAAATACATTAGCCTTATATGGCATAGCAGCAAGGAGAACTCATAGACCTCTGTGGTAGACTGCATAATGGCCCAAAAAATATTAGATCCTAATCCCTGGGGTTCATAAATATTACTATATATGGCAGAGTCTTCCCTTATGTGATTAAATTATCTTGTGATAGAGAAAATTATCCTGGACTATTCACATGGGACATAATGGCAATCACATGTATCCCTATAAGAATAGGCAGAAAGAGATGTGACACACACGTAGAGAAGAAAGCACTGTGAAGACTGAGTAGGAAGAGATTTGAAAATGCTGGCCTAGAAGATTGAAGTGATGGGGCCATAAGCCAAGGAAGGCCAGCAGCCACAAGAAACTGGAAGAAGCAAGGAACAGATTCTCTCTAAAGCCACTGGAAGGAGCATGGTCTTGCCAACACCTTTATTTCTGTCCAGGGATACTTACTTTAGACTCTGGCTTCCAGAATTGTAAGAAGACAAATTTACTGTTTCTAAGAAAACAAATTGTGACTGGCAGACATAGGAAATGGATACAATCTCCCAAGATAAAACGAAGGAGACCTTGAGAAATTAATGGATTTTCTGAAGTTCAAATGCACTTACCCCAGACTGGTCTAAGACGTGAACTTATTAATCAGGATGGCATTCCACCACGCCTGGCCCTGACTTTTATTACAAGCATAGGGAGTTTTTTGTTTTTTTTTGAGACGGAGTCTCGCTCTGTCTCCCAGGCTGGAGTGCAGTGGCGTGATCTCAGCTCACTGCAAGCTCTGCCTCCCGGGTTCACGCCATTCTCCTGCTTCAGCCTCCCGAGTAGCTGGGACTACAGGCGCTCGCCACTGCGCCTGGCTAATTTTTTGTGTTTTTAGTAGAGACGGGGTTTCACCGTATTAGCCAGAATGGTCTGGATCTGCTGACCTTGTGATCCACCCGCCTCGGCCTCCCAAAGTGCTGGAATTACAGGCGTGAGCCACCATGCCCGGCCTAAGCACAGGGAGTTATAAACATTCCCTAGGTGATTCTCACTTGGAGCCAAGATTGAGGATCACTGTTCTAGTTTCTCTTTTCCTTCTAAACTGGTCTTGAAGAGATATGCTCTCAATTCAGTACACTTAAAAGTGGAAACAATTCACCACATTTTTTTTTTCCAAAAATGTTCATGATTTCAACCTAACTTTCATTTGTGAGTTCAACAGCTTTGAAGCCCATTAAAAGATGCACAAACTCTCAGTAGATACAGAAAGGGGTCATCTTGGAGCCTTCTGGTCATGCCATAACTGAGAGTAAGCCCAGCTTCACAGACAGCTGCTTTACCTGAACACACGTCAACGATGCTGAAAACACAAAACCACACTGTCTGATCCAGCTAAGGTTATTTACTCAATAGGAAACTCACCTCCCTTTCCCTCCCTAGCCTATTGTAGCCAAAGCTGTGCAGCCTGAAATTTTCAAAGGAAAACAGCTTGCTACCTGGTTTGCAGCACCGATGACTTAACTACATTTATAAGGGTTGTGGAACTTAACATCTACATTTTCCTCCTATGTTCTGATTTCCTGTTTCTCCACACTATTTATGTTCACCTATTACCCAATTAGCACCCCAGTAAGCTGAACTCCCATAGTTGTTTTACCCTAGCAATTAACCCTCTCCAGCACCCCCCTCTGAAAAGAGCTCCTGATTAAAATAAACTGCTCAATTATTCTCCTAACAACAGGAAGCGTGCCACAGTAGACCAGAAGGAGAACAATTTATTTTTTCTTAGATCTCTAAATGTGTCCAGTATTGGCTTAAAAGAAAGATTTCCCTGGAATAATCTAGAGGACTTCGTTGAGGTTTATGGTAAGGGCACAAATTTACAAAATGTCAGCACCTATCTACTAGTTTCCAAATGGTCAGCATCTCTAGTTTGAAGAAAATGCTAAGATGAAAAAGGGAATTCACTGGTTATCCTTTTTTATTTGATAAACTGCTGACATAAATTTCTCATTAAGAACCACAGTGATGAATAGAAAAGACGTAAAGAGAAAAGTAAGGACAAAAGGAAGTTAAAGAATGGAAAATAAAAGAGATGGGAGGATATTAAGTATCAAGTTACCCAACATCTGTAAAGAATAGGATGTTCTATGTAAGCAGTATTTCTTTACAAATGAAAATAATGTGCATACTATGTATAGCTTTCCTATTATTAGAAAAATAAGATATTTAACAAAGAAACTCCAATTAATATAACTTTGTCAGAAATTTTTGAAAGAACTTCGGAATCTCAAGTGCCTGAGATATATTAATGACTATGAACAACAATTCTGTAAAGTAATAAAGGGAGGAATAATATTGAGTTGACATTATTACTAAAATGTAAAACTTGTAGTGGGTCAGAGATGTGAAGACAACATAATTTTCCAGAAGAATACACAGCTTTATGTAAAATATCGAAGTGGGTCATAACCATATTTGCACATGATATAGAACTGCATATAATTGCCTACATATTTTATATGTAGATTTTAAGGCAGAAGATCACTTTTTAATCTAGATTGCAATTTATTGGGGAGTTTTTTGTTTTATTTTTTTCTACCCACACATTACTCCCAAGGCAAGAATCCTCCAACCAAAAGAGAAGATGGCACATTCAACCACAAAAGCCTGTGGGTGTAATTAGACTGAAGAACAATCAAGAAGGTAACTTTAATTTTATCTGAAAAGAAAATACATTAAAAGCTACAATTTTTGGTA
Organism: Nomascus leucogenys; assembly: GCF_006542625.1. NCBI lineage: Eukaryota > Metazoa > Chordata > Mammalia > Primates > Hylobatidae > Nomascus > Nomascus leucogenys. The sequence continues at coordinate 38,112,984 of NC_044384.1, read as the reverse complement.
CAGGATTGCCTGCTAGGCAACTGAGGCAGAAGGTGCTACAAAGAATCTCATTCTGAAAATGTAGTCAGACAGTCCTCGGCTTGCACTGATTTCCTAAGATCTTTCCACTGCAGAAAACTGCAGAATCCAGGCATCTTGGAAGACTGCTAGAATCTCACTTTTCTCTGCTATGAATGGAGTCACCATTTTTCAGAAGCCTTCATTAACTGAAATTCTAATCCTGCTTAAACTTGAATAAGGAAAACAAACAAACAAACAAATGAAAGACCTTCCTGCATACCGAATGTGTAAATCCTGGAAAACTGTTTACAGACAAGGAGTAGTCAGCCAGCTCATAGCTGTGACTTTTCTGTTCCGAGGGAAAGCAGCTTGTGAGCTGCAGTGTCCAGGAGCAGAGAAAAGCACAGTCACTGATCCCTATGAAATTTTAACAATTCATTAACAGGAAAGGGCCGCATAAAGGGATGCAGGATCAGAGGCAGCTCAACAGCATCAAATTCCAAGAGAATGAAGACCGAGAAAGGGGAGATGTGGAAATTCAGACTGAAGAGAAGAGGGAAAAGAAAGAGGAGGGAGATTTGACAGAAATAGGAACAAAGACAGGAGAGACAGGAAGGCAAAAGAGTAGGAGAGATTAGAGAACAAGGGAGAGGAAAGGGGAGAAAGGATTTGAATAAAATTCAAGTCTCTAATCTGGTTTTACTTTTAATCTTCCTTCTGAGGGAGGACATGAATGTGAAATACTTATTGTTCCACTTTTTTTTTTTTTCCTGAGTTCCCCTAACTGACCAAACCATGTGTTAAAAACGGTTTCCCTTGTGGAAGGGATTATGCCCCTTGACTTTCAAAAAACATCCCTCCCCTTCCCAGCCTCAATAAGGCTGGGTGGTGGTGTGTGCCCTGGTGTGGAGCCAGTGGGGGTCTGCAGAAGGATGCAATCTCAGAGAAGTCAGCCAGGCTGGTGGAGGGAAAGCATTGTTTCTTAAACACCCTTATCTCAGACAGTGTAGGCATATTTGTTTGTAAATATGCATGTTATGTATGTGCTCATGTAAATAAATAAGTTTAAATATAATTTCCAAATGAACAACATGAGAAAAATCGTCGATTTTTGAGTGTGTCAAATAATGACTGCAAACAAGGTGTTTTGCAGCCGCCAGCAGTGGGTCCATCCCTGAAGCCACCCTGCCATCTAGTGGGGCACTGCCCAAATGAACGCCTCTTCCAGCCACAGTCGGCCTCATTTACCCTCACAGCTGGAGACAGGGAAGTGGATTCTCCTAAATGTGTTAACTTAGCAGTGCTATATACTAGAAACAAATTAATATATAATTCTTCTGTGTCTTAAGGTCATTACTGTCAAAACATAAATTAATAGAGCTATTCCAGTTAATTCATTTTGGCGTTTGCTTCTGCATGTCTGAGCGCATATGTGAAAATAGGCCTCCCCTCCATGCCAAGGGGGAAGAAGGAAGGAGACCTAAAAGTAGCTTAGCCAAACAAGCAGACTCTCTGACCTAAAAGCAAGTCAAGAGCAAAGCCTTTCAAATGCTGCTGCTTTGCCCTTCTCACTTCTTGGAGCCCAGACTAACAAATCCTCAGAACAGCAAAGCTCAAAGAGGAGGGGATGGAGGATGGACTCTTGGGAGTCTAGGAGGAGGCCAGGGGGCACTGTTATCAGAAGGCAGTGTTTGGAAAAACACCTGGTTCCACTTTCTAGGGTGAAAGGGATCCTGTTACAGGAAAATAGGGGCTCCTCTTTCTGACCAGGAGGTGGTATGTCCATACTCACCTGACCAGCCTGGTTGCAGAAGAGATTGTGAGAATGGTCCCCTGCCCTTATTCCAAAGGTGGCTGCATCTTTATCACCATTCCCTAAATCAGTGGGTTTCTAGACAACATACAGAAGTACACAGCAATGCTCTCCCACTATGAGAAGAAACAAAACAACCCACAGCAGTAGAAAGGGAAGACCAAGGCGTGTGAGGTAAGATGAAATTTTCCCCCACCTGATTTCAATTCTTTTCAGAATCCATAGGGGTAGAAGCGCTTCAAGAACAGGCTACACCCATTGCTGTTTGCCTCCTTTTGGTCTATTCCGAGATTCAGATAAGAATCTGAAATTCCACCTTTTTCTGAAGTAAATCTCAAACAACCAGGCCTAGATGTAGATTCGAAGATCAGATCATCCTAGATTTTAATTTTCATCAGGAGTTATTGTCATGCGTATAAATTCTGTATTCTCAAACAAAAATATCTAAAAATGCCTTCAGGCTTCTGCTGCTAATAAAACAATGTTCTCTTGATGTGTGTGTGTGTGTGGTGTGTGTGTGTGTGTGTGTGTGTGTGTGTGTGTGTCCTGAGAGAGCTGGGGGTAAAGGGGGTGTCTCTGCATGTCTGTCCTGATAAGAATTGCTTGATAACCACCCTAGAGAAGCATTTCTGGGGTCAGAGCCATATCTTCTCCCAGCATCTCTGCAAAATGTATTAACCAAAGCAATATACTATACTATTGATAATGCAAATGCTGTGAGAGAAAATTCTCCACCGTCACTGCAGTGCCTCCTAATCTAGTTACAAAAAAGAGATTGACTCACATAAAGCAAAAATAGGCAATGATGCAAAACATATCAAAACAAAATTTCTGAACCTTAACTATGCCTCTGAATCACCTGCAAGACTTCATACAAGTGCAGATCAGGCCACCCAAAATCCCAATCTCTGGGTGCAGCTTCTCTATTTTTGCAAATTCCACAGCTAATTCTGATGTGGAGTGAAGTTGAAAGCCAATGACTCAAAATTTAAAAATAAAAATAAAAAATAAAAAGATTCTTGCATGGGTGATTCTTTTGAGCAGCCAGAAATGAGAACAAGCATATAAAATGCAGTTGCAGATGGTGCGGCAGGACCTTAGCCACTGTGGGTGGTTAAGAGGAGAAACCAATGAGAGAGAGGGTTAGCACAGACACAGAGAAGTGTCCTGGAGAGGGCAGACCTTCAAGAATGGGTGGGACATACATAGAGCAAGAACATAAGAGAAGGTATTCCGGGTGAGGATATCAGTGCTTCTGCTGGAAAACACGCTGCAAGTTCTAAGGATCACAGAGACCTGCCTGGTAAAACTGAATGAGTATCTTGGAGAACAGTGAGTGCAGCTCACATCTGAGCCAGAAAATAGCCAAAGATATAGCTATCGAAATCAAAAGAAGTAAGTACCAAACAGTCTCAAACATGATCCATGTTCTGTCTCAACAAATGTCCACATTTCCCTTTTGTCCAAGGCCTCCCTGATTGCCCCACTTCTGCATATGTTGAATCTCGAAGAAGTACATGGTTGGTTCTTCCCATTGTGCTGCTACCCAAGGGTTAAAGATTTCCACTTATGAGTAAGATAATGCACTCAGCTGCATTAAGCAGACAATTAATTTATCCCTTTCGCTGCCCAGTACCCATCCTTAATGTACTTTAAAAAGGAAATAATGCTTACCTTGCTTTAACTTGCACAGTGTCTGGAAGGAAAAAGGCATGCAGGAGATAAGACTAAAATCACTGCACTAAGAATCACCCTGATCATCACTGGATCATCATGTCAAATAGAACTTCATAATATTGTTACAGAGACATCAGAGCAGATGGGTAAGAAAGAGTGTCATGTGAGAAAGTGAAGCGTTATTACTTCATTTCATCTTCCTGTATTGCAATTATAAAACATGCTGAAATTCAGCAGGGTGACCAGTATATCAACCTCTGACAAATGCCAGGCTTTCAAGTGTCTGAGGTAATCAAAGATACCCCATAAATTGTCCAAGATAAACATGGCTAGGCCCTGATTCTTGAAAATGTGGTCTGTTCAGGTGGGATTGCAAAGAGTCCACATCTTAATTGAAAGAACATAGTAATCTACTTGGCCAGGGAGTTAGAATGCTTCAGAAGAAATGCTATCTATCCTGGTTGGTATAATACTTTGTTATATGAGGACATAGGCTAAAAGGTGATGGTCTCACAAGATTCCTATTAGCTCTTCAATACATAATCCTGAATCATTTAATTTTATTTTACTCAGACAAACTTTTAATGGACTCCTATAGTCTGCATGGTATAAACTTCTTAACAGGAGATTCAAAGCCCTTGATCATCTAGCTCAAATCTAGTCAGGCAAACTTTTTTCACACTGTCCTCCCACCTAAACTCTGTTCCATTCACATTGATCTCATAATACCCTCTGAATACACATTATCGAAACTTGCCCCCATCCATTGCACAAGATTGGCCATCCACTACAACATTTTACCATAAAAAATTGTAACAACAAAAAATAACAGCATTTTATTCATCAAACAAAATCCAACATCCAAGTCAGTCCCTTCCTCTCCCATGGAGTCTTCCTTGAAAGTCTCATTATGAAATATCTTCTTCTGAGGATTGGTAGTGCTTGATAGCTCCACTGCCATGTCACACACTACATTATATGGCTAATTATCTGTTTCTACTAATAGGCCTTTCTCCCTTACTGAATGACAATTTCATAAGCTCAACACTTGTGTTTTAAAATTTTCACCTTTTTACAGAATCTGGTACTGTGCCTGCCCTAGACTTGATGCACAGCAAGGTCAAGAATCAGGTCATGTGTTCACTACTATATTCCTAGACCTTGGCATAGAATCTAGGGAGCTGCAGAAAGGAAAGCAGCATTTTTCCTTTTGGATTTCTCAGATACGAAGAACATCTGCTCCTCTCGACTCTGTGCAAGTACAGACCACGTTAGATAAATGTCAGGAGAATGGAAGTATCTACAAGTTATTTTAAGTATGTTAAAAAAGAAAATCCCATTCATCCTTTAAACAGAAAAACAAACATTATAGGCCCTCTTATGGTGAATTTCTATTTGGCTAACAATCTCCAATGAAATATAGAGATAAAAATCAAAAATAATACAGAAACATAAAATTAAAAATAGTTCAAGTTGTGAGATTTATTCAATAATTGCATTTGATTTTGGGATGGGTTTTTTTATTTTTGTTTTTGTTTGTTTGTTTGTTTTTCTTGAGATGGAGTTTCACTCCTGTTGCCCAGGCCAGAGTGCAATGGCGCAATCTCGGCTCACCACAACCTCTGCCACCCAGGTTCAAGCGATTCTCCTGCCTCAGCCTCCCGAGTAGCTGGGATTACAGGTATGCACCACCACGCCCGGCTAATTTTGCATTTTTAGTAGAGACGGGGTTTCTCCATGTTAGTCAGGCTGGTCTCGTGCTCCCGACCTCAGGTGATCTACCCACTTCCGCCTCCCAAAGTGCTGGGATTATAGGCATGAGCCACCATGCCCAGCCAGGTGTTTATTTTTTTAAGTGAAATAGTAGTTCATAACCCACTAAAAATTACTCTTTCAACTAATCACTGTTTATGGCACCTATCCTATACTGGGGACTGATTATAAAATTCATGTTCTTTGTAACGTACACTGAGAACAGCCGCAGTGGGAAAAAAAGGGGTGAGGACAAGAATTTTTTCTATGAAAAAGTTGAAGGAAATACTCTGAAATTGGGCTCAACTTTGTCCCAGTCAACAACCGTGATGGCTTTCAACATATTTCTTACAAAGAGTATTGGCATGGATTTTGTTGCATCTTTGGTAACTATGTAAATGAGAAATTTTATGTAACCCACAATAAAGACAAAGCCATGATATAGTAATGTGCTTTTTTTTCAATCTGTCCATACCTCTTTCACTGCCAGAAATGAATTTCTGAAAGAAAGTATACCTGTGATCAGCGGGTCTGCAAATCAAGACCTCGGTTACAAAAGGTTGCAATGCATTACAGGAGCCAAGATGCTAAAATCTGAAATTGAGGTGTTCTCATCATATTTTGGATCTCCAAAACAAAAAAGAACACCTGACTGTTATGCCTTTTCTCTTCTCCCACTCTCTTCCAACCTCTGCACACTGGATAAAGAATTTGTAATGTTGCCAACCTTGCCACTTAATGATCTGGATGCATCTACATAATGGCCTCCTGATACTGGCCATTACAAATGAGATTCACGTTATTTATAAATTAGCTCTCTTGTTCTGCATATTCCTGAGTTTATCATCATTAAGGAGCAGAAATGTTTCTCAACAAAAGGCCCAGGTACTATGGTGATAGACACAATAGTAACGCTTAGATACACAGATAGGCATGTTGCCGTTTTGGTCTTTTGTATCCATCTTCACTTGTCCCAGATATGCCATTTTCTGATTCTCAGGGTGTAGAATGTTTTGAAATACATTTGCGTATTCATGGATTGTTGGCTGTATTCACATTTTTATATTCAGCTAATATTTAAATGTATTTAGGAAACAGGCCTCAATTTAGATTTGCAATGTGGTATGAAATGTCATAAAGGGAAATCACTTTCAGGCTGTTAGATCTGATGCAGCTGGGGAGATAGAGAGGTTCAAAACATCTGTCAGCCCACAACATTTTCGCAAACCCTTTCCATACTCAACAATACTAAGCAATACGACTGCTAACCCAGAAAACATAAAGACCTGTAGAAACACTAGAGTGAGGGAAGAAATATGATTTTCAACCATTTTATTTAAATTCTTATCGGTTCACAGGCCGAGTTCTTTTGGGCAGACTAATAATGTCCAGGTGTGGGCCTGCCTCTGTGCCAATTTTAAGACTGGTTTAGTCTATGGCTGAAAAAGACAGAGGAGGACTTCCTATAAGGAGGAAATACATGAAGAAAGGTTTCAAGGGAGCAAGCTATTTTGAGAAGATGTCCAGTGCCTTCATCAGCACCAAATACATAAACTCTCAGCTCCTTATTTGCCTCTAGGCAATTAGCCCAGTGGATTCATGTACAGAGCAACAAGATCTAACCCATATAAAAGTATAGGTCCCAACTTTACACGTGTTATACCCTGCGGCCTCAGGCTAAGTTCCTTATCCCAGTTAGTCATCTCGCAAAGTTAGCTGGGCAGGAGCGCAAGCCACTTCTACTGCTGTCAGAATAGCCTATTGATATAGAGATGGCATCTCCTGTCCATAAAAGATTCTAAATGTCTCCCTTTTATAGAGAACAAAGTGTCCTAACACAAACACTACTCATGGGTAGTACTTAGTAAAGTTTTGATAATGATGTTGATAATGATAGAAGTGATGATGGTATTGATGAAAACAAAGATGAAGATTTTTTTTCAAGGTTCCCACCAGCAAAAGGCAAGCAATTTATTTGTGGTCCTGCCCAAAAATAAAATAAAACAAACAAAACACAAAAAACAAAAATAGAAAGCTTCTTTTATGTCGTCTGTATTGTCAACGTGTTTGTGTATGTGCATGCACACGCATACATGTGCCTACTGATAAGGAACTAAACAAAATTAACAGCTGACATTGGTCAAAGCATCAGCTGTGGCCTGAGATAAATGGCACATTGTGATAGTGTTCCACTTTCATGATGTAGCTGTGGCTCAAAGTCAGACAATGAAGTCACTGCCTGTCTCTGGCAAAATTTACATTGATTAGAGAAGCAATCACTCAACAAACATCCCTGGCCAACTCACATGATTCTGGAGACACGTAATCTATATTCATAAAGCATTTTGGGATAATTAAATATCAGGTTCTAGGACAGTACAAGATACAATTAATCATTGAGAAAAACAAAGAATCTCCATTCAGCTAGATGTATGGCACCGGTGAGGAGAGAGGCGGACTTAGGAAGATTTTAAATCCGCTTCACAAATCCACTCAGGGTAGTGGGTTTGAAGCACTCTAATTTACTATATAATACCTCTTTTAGAAGCAACAACTTAGAATCAGCCAATAGATTACAAACTGAGAACAAAGGGACAATCTGGTAACAAGCCATTTCAACATAGAAGACTCAAGATTTCACTCAATAGAAACCAAAATAAGGATTAACAGTGCCACTATTTATATTAATTATAAAATAACTCAATAGTTCATTATCTTTCTTTGAATATGGCATTTGCTTCCTTAACCCCAATGTAGGATCTTTAAATCAGGGATTATGTGATATATTTCTTTTGTACCAAACCAGTATTTAGCACAGTGCCTTGCAATGAGTAGATACTCATTAAATCTCTGTTCGTTGATAGCTTCACTAGCATTCTCGACACAGGGCTCTGATTATTATAACATTACCATAAACACACACACACACACACACACAAATTGTCACTGACTCCCTATTAGCTGTAAAATACAGTCTAAGACTTTGAGCTTATTCCACACCTTGTAACTGAGCCCAAAATGACCTTTCCAACTTTAATTTTCCCCTATTCCCCCATACAGCTCACAGTTTTCTATTTATGTGCCGCACTTCCTTGCATTGCTTGGTTCAGTTTGCTTTCTTTACATGAAATATTCCTTTTCTCATCATTTCATATTTTCCCTGGCCAAATGTTAGTTCCTTCGTGCGCCCTTCCCTATTTCTCCCTGAGACCTCCAAATTGAAGCAATCACCGCCTTCCTTAAACCTCTGGAGAATATTAGACATGTCTCTCATATGGATTTGCACATTCCATAGAGTCACGCTTGTGCTTGTCATATTTACTCTGCCATTCCGTAAATTCTCTGAGAATAAGATCTCCAAAAGTTTGATTCATCTTTGAAAATCCCTAGGCTTTTAGCATCTTTGAAACCCCTAAGGCCCTTAACACAGAGAGGTTCCCAGTAGATATTTGCTGAATTAATTTGCTGTTGATTAATTTATTTATAGAAGAAGGAAAAATCTGGGTAGAAATTCTGATGAAGTAAATAAAAATGATCTCTTCCCTCTGATACAAATTATTACAATCACATTCTGAGTTGTTCTGAATGGTAATTTAGCTCAGGAGGCATTTACTCAATACTGTGTTTAGTAACTTTAAAGAGTCATCCTAGCCACAGCAGACATATTTATACCCTAATGCACACTCCTCTCATTTTTTACACACCCTGCCTCACCTGGTATTTCATAGTTTTTCCTTCTTCATGCCATTTACCCAACTTCCTTCCTGTCTGGCCTCACACATACTCTAACCTTTTGCTTTTTGGTTGACCATGTAATTAAGTAGCTCATAACCTGGCTAGCTTTTTGGCAACAATTTTACTGAACCCAGTGGCTGATTGACTTCCAAAGAAAATTTTTTAAATCATATGTTCACTCCCAAGATGCATAAGTTATCAGTCTTCTGCTTCCTGGCAGAGAAAGGAAAACAAACGCAAAAAATACAAAAAGCACTTCCAACACAGGTAGTCATTTTTACATCCGGTGAGGTGAAATCTATCCCTTCAAAACAACACACTTAACTCTGCTTAGAAGATGCCTTATAGTTTCCCAAATTTCTAGACTATTGGAGGATATATGACTATTTTTTTTTCCAGGAAGACTTTCCAGAAAGTGGCGGACTGACATCTCCATGAGGGTGACTATATATTATTGACCACATCCTGCATGTCTAGTGCAATTCCTATAATACAATGGGTCCTCTGTAAATATCTGATAAATGGGTTTATATATAAATGAATGCACAACTTTCCTCTGCAGTCCCTCACATAAATGATGCTGGTCCAAATGGTCCTAAAATTTCCTTCTCCTGATGAGCTCTCTAAGAGGTCTATGAGAGCTCTACAATCTGTTTGTGACTCACTTCTCACAGACAGATGTAGCTCTACATGAAACGGGAAAATGTTGAACATAGAAGAGAGGACACAGGAGGAGAAGGCTTGGAAAAGAGACAAAGAACAAAAAAAAATTAAAAAGCTATAAAAATGCCTCTATTTGCACAGCAATATGCTACATTTTGCAATGATCTTTCATATGCATTTTCTCGATTGAGCTTCTTGATGCCTCAGCAAGGAGCCAGAGTAGGTATCATCCCCACCTCACCACTGTAGCCCCATGCACACAGTACACGTTATATTACAGATGAGTAACCTAATGTCTACAGAGAGGATCCAGCTAGTGGGTCACAGATCTCCTAATTCCAGCATCCAAATCAATATTTGAAGTAAGCTTATTTTTCAGCTGTAAATCTGACTATAATTCATTGTGCTAAACAGATATACCATGTGGAATGTTCTCAGCTCATCTCTTCCCAGTTCCTCTTTTTTCCTCTAAGTCTAGATAGATGAGGGTTTCAAAACAAACACCACACATCCTTCCCTGAAATACTCCTATTTCTCCTTACATCCAAGAATCTTTTCAGGTGTCTTGCCTGTCAATTCTGAGGCAATGACCCCCCAAGTCTACCCCATGTACTCCCAGTCACTCGGCTCATTTGTTGGGAATGAATAATTGAGTCCAATTACTACACCCCTGGCTAAGCAAGTTCTGAGCAATCCTAGTGAAGCACTTGTGGCCTAGCAGTCAAGCGCTGTCTTTAACATAGTGTGGTCAAAAACGGTTTGGCTAAATCAGGTAGAGAAAATGCCTGCTTTCTCTAAAAGAAATTTCTGAGGAAGTCTCCACAAACAGTTTTGAAAGAAGAACATAGGTTCTTTGCCTTTCATCCTTTTTATAATTACTCTATGATGCCTACTGGGCAGTAGCAGGTGGAAGAAATACTTGAGGGTGATCTCAGAGTCCGGGATCTTGGTTCCTGGTCTTGAGCCTCGCTCTTACTAATTAGGAGGCCCTGGTTGTTCAAAATGGGCCTGGATAGGGAAGCCCATATGACTCTTTTGCCAAGACAAAGACCCTCTGCTTCCAGGGCTGTAGCCCACCTTAGGGAGCCAGAGTGGCTGGCGTTCAGTCCCTGCTTAGCCGCTGCCAGGCACCTTTGCTCAGGATACACACACTCCCACAATAGGATGTAGCCTTGCCTGGTTGTCCTTCACCAAGCTCCCCTTTTTATTTAATTTAATTTTTGAGACAGTCTCATTCTGTTGCCCAGGCTGGAGTACAGTGGCACGATCTTGGCTCGCTGCAATGTCTGCCTCCCAGGTTCAAGCAATTCTCTTGCCTCAGCCTCCCGAGTAGCTGGGACTACAGGCATGCACCACCACACCCAACTAATTTTTGTATTTTTAGTAGAGATGGGGTTTCACCATGTTGGCCAGGCTGGTCTTGAACTCCCGACCACGTGATCCACCTGCCTTGGCCTCCCAAAGTGCCTGGCCCAAGCTATCTTTTTCCAACTTCAAGTACACCCAGGTGGCTCTAAGAGCCTCTGGTATTATAATGATATTTGAGAAAATTCTTCCTGATCTCTCCTTTCCACTCCTCCTCCCCTCTTTGCTGGGCAGCGTGTTGCAGACCCCTCAGTTTTGCCCCGACTCATCTGGCCCCATTTAAACTTGGCATCAAAAAGATGCTATTCCAGACTGCCAATTTTTACCCCCAATTTTCAGGCTCTGGATATCACTGCTAATTTTTATTCCCAGTTTCCAGGCTCTTCAGTACATAGCACTTCTCTTCTTTCAAACAGCTGAAAATCTCTTCATCCAATGCTTAGGCCAATGACCAAAACTAAAAAAAAATGGGAATGTGCTGTGAAAAGGAGTTATCATGAAGACAAATATCAAATTGTAGCTATGAAATTATTTTGGCAAATACATTAAGGTGTGCTATAGCAATGCAATGCATGGAATTCCAGGCAGATCAGATCTCTAGAAAGGACCCTAGGTGAACAAGTGCCCAAATGCACTTACATACTTCTACACCACAGCCTTGGAGAGGCAAGGAGCACCCAGATAGCTGCTGGCCTCCCCTCTCCATTTCCTCACCCACGTAGTAAAACAGGCAAAGTTTATATTCTTTCCATTTGTGTCTGTAAAATTCCCAAGGAAAGTACTTGGCAAAGGAAGAAAGACAGCTAAAATCAAACCTCAATTTTTTTTCCTCCTTCCTTTCAGATCCCCTGATTTATTCACTCCAGAAGACAAGTGGCATTTGGAATTTAAACCTTCAAGCCTAGAGGAATAAAGGCTAGGAAGATGAGAAGATAAGTCAACCAAAATAGAGTAAGTTAGAAAAGGCAAAGGAGGGGGAAGTTAGGGTAGAGAAAAAAGAAAAACATGCATGAAATAAGAGAAGGAGGGGTGGAGCTATGGAAAGAAAGAGGAAGAGAGTTGGACAGAAAGATGTGGGAGAGAGATCAAATGCAGGAGAGAGGGAAGGGATAAAGGAATGAAAGCAGAAGAAGTGGAGGAGGAGGAGAAAGCTAAAGGAAACAAGGAGAAGGAGGGGGAAAAGCAGGGGAAATATGTTGGGTGAATGATGCTTAATTTGATACAAAGGTAAGTTGTCATTGAAAGCACCAGATGTCTTCATTTGCCACAGCTAAGATTTAAAAGACAGAAATTCAATTTAGTTGTTCTTTTCTCTAATAAAAAATATGTTTTATCCCAATGGGAAAACGTGTTTCTTTCTGCCAGTAAGTGTCAGCACCTAATCTGAAGCCTTCAATAAAACAATGCCATTAAATAATTTAACATGGAAAAAAGCCACTGATGTCTGTGAAATAATGTATAGATTTCAGATGGATCAAACCTGAAAACGGAAAAACAAAGTGTAAGAAATGAGCTTTGGGAAACAAAGGGGCATCTGCCACCAAAGAAAAAGGAAATGCATCAGGCCTAGAGCATTGGAAGTAGCCCCAGCAGGCATCTACCCTAGCATAGCATTGTGTTAAAGCACACAACTGCCTTCTCTCAATGCTCTGAGAAAAATATGCAGAACAGAGAGCATGCAGAATGAAATCTGGGGATCAAGTCAAATTGATTATTCTTCCCCCAGAATACAAACCTGTACATTCAGTGAGATCTCTCAGAAATGTCCATGGAGGGTGGTCACCACATGGGGGTGTCCTCCAGGATTTCCAGAATAAGAGAGAAAGAACCTGGACTAGATCTTAGCAGACTGAAGGTCTAATTCAAGTTTGCCACTAACTAAAACATAGTCTTTTTAAGGTATTTATTCCCAAAGGGTCTTCATTTTTTTCCCATTGGTAAATTTTGATGATGGTATTTTAAAAACCATAAAAATGTCATGGAAACACACAGTGAAGTTACTGTCTGCACAAAACTTCCCTCTGATTACTCATTTACTTATCCTTTCACTCACTGGTGTCTCATCAACAGCAATGCAATTATCTCTACTAATTCTGAAGAGACCTATTTCCTACAACACCCCCATAAAATGGTCTATAGACCAAAAGGTTTGAGGACAACTCACTCTGGAGCTCTCTCTTTCCTTCCCTCCATTAGTACCCCTATTAATCATCCAGGCCAGTGGTTTTCTACTCAAGCTAAGCATTAAAATCACCCAGGGAGCTAAAAAAAAAATAAGCAAAACAACAACAACAACAACCACAAAAAGGAAAACATTGATGCCTCAGTCGCACTCCACACCAATTAAATCAGAATCTCTGTGGATTGGCACAGGCTTTCATAGTTTTTCAAGCTTCCAAGGTGATTCGAATGCATAATCAGTGTTGAGCACCACTGCTTCAGCTATACCATGGCAGTTCACTTATAGAAACACGTTTGGCCAGTCCTTTCAAAACAAGAGGCAAATCAAAGGTGGACATGGATAATCTTGTCATGAATAAAAACGGTACCTTTAGAACAAAGCAGCTAGGAACGGAGGATAGGGAGAATAGTTAAAGTTATTAAAACTCTAGTCATTATCATCTGCCTAATGATTGAGGAAAGACTCATCTAGCATAGCTTCAATTTTTGCAATCTTTGGAGTTGGCCCTTTATAGTCATTACCCAAATTTGAAGTAGTGTATGAATGATACCTGAATTCATGGTTATAGTTTTCCCAAACAGGATCTGGGAAGTAAATAAATACAAACTTCCTTAAATGGCACAGGAAAATCAGCACAGTCCTCTGAAAACAAAGCAAAACAAAACAGGCTTTGGAATGGACAAAAGTAGCTTTGAATTCATTCTGCCACCTTCCAGCTAAGTGGCCTTATACAAGTCATTTTACCTTTATCTGAGCCTTAGCTTCCTTATTTGTAAAAAAGAGGATAACAATAACTACTTTGAAGTATTGTAAAAACGAGAGATAGATATAGAGACCCCATGTGTCAACAGCACAATTAAATGTTGACAATTAGAAAGATGATGATAATCAACATCATGACTGAAAACAGAAAATTGCTGGGAAGACAGGTTATAGGAAAACTGGTCAGCTACTTGGAAGAAATCTTATATTTGGCATTACAGTGCTTCACCAAAAAATAGATACACAAGGGAAAATGTGAATATTTATAAAGTTATTTGAAATTATAAACCATGGATGAAAGGTTTATAATTTGAATTGGCAGGAAGCCAAATGCCACCTTTTCCAGCTTTCTCTTTGACTAAAGAGGAAGCAAGACTTGTTGGCCCAATCTTGGCATTCTCCTTTCTCTTTTCTTTCTGACTTGATTACAGATATAATGGCTAATGCTAGCTTGAAACAATAATGGAAAAGCTAAGAGAATCACAAGAATTCAATCCCGACATCACTAAACCACTGACCCTGTACCTGCTTCACTCTAGATATTTTGGTGTGTGAGAAAAATTCAACTCTATTTGCATAATAAGCATCCATAATCAAGTTTTGTATTTCTTGCAGCTGAATACAGTCCTCGCTGATAGAGTATAATTGACTAAATCTAAAAAATTCACAACTTAGAGTCTGAGTAGCTGACACCCACAGATCTCAAAATCAATACAGTTGAACACATAATGTTAATCTATACTCAAAGAAAGGATCTTTTCTACAATTAAAGCAGAATTGAATTGGAAACTGTTTGTGAAATGCAAAGCAAACTATACTAAGAGAGAAAATGCATGCTCTCCAGCTTTGAATACTCCAGCTTAGTACAGCAAAGCAAACTGTACTAAGAAAGAAGAGACATGCTCTCCAGCTTTGGATCCAGCATCAAATCACAGGCTGCTTTTAGCCTGTGTGCTCAGGACTCCAATCTTTCATCCTGATATGTAAAGCCTTTCCTTATCTGAGACCTTTTACTCAATTTTGATATAATTAAGGTTTCCCAACTGTCATCTGTGCACACCATGACTTTTCATGCCTTTGAACTTATTCCTACCTTTCTCATCTGGAGGAATGTCCCACCTCATGTCTCTGCATCTGTTTCAGCTGTTCATATTTTTCTAATGTTATGCCTCCTCCCTGAAGATATCCCTGATTTCTCAAATGCATAATGCTCTCTTCTTTTAGTTTTTAATTAAAAACACGTTTATGAGTGTGCATGCATGCATATTCACACACACATGCATACACAAAGTCTTCTACCTTTGTCATACATCTAAACTTGCTTTCCCCAGGTTATGACTTTGCAAAAAGGCAAGGCCTATCATATACTCAGTATCTCCAATCTTACTGCCCAGACTTATTGTTGGATCTGCACTAAAGTTAATGAAAAACTTTGAGAACTCTCAGGCAAGTGATCAGAATTTTTACAGAATCTTCGGAAGATACCACCCCTGCCTTTATCTAATACCTCTCTTCAGAATATCAGAAATTCAGGGCGGTCCCTAGGGAGGCATTTTAAATTGGTATAATTGACCTGGCAACTCTCACTCATGCACAGCCCTAAAGAAGGCAGTTAATTGAAGCACCAGAAAAATTGGTGTTATCTGGTCATATGTGGCACATTGGCCAAGCTAACTGTCACTCTGTGACCAAGAGAGTTCCCACCATCCCAAGGAGCTCCAAAAGTTTCCACTGCAGAAAATCTTGCTTCTCATTCTTGTCTGTTCCTCTCCTATGCATACTCTTACCCACTTGTTTTCTTTCTCCTTTCTTTTTCCTCCTTTCTTTCTCAATGCATCTCCTCTCTTCTGTTTGCTTTCCCATTTCCCTAACATTTCTGGTTCTGCATTGCCTTTGCTTTTCTCTATAAACTTTCACTCATTGATCATTGCTTTGAATATCATTGTGTGTTTTTTTTTCACTTTATGTGTTCTCATTTATTCAAAATTCTCAAGTTTGATTTACCAGTCTCTTATTTACCTGTTAGATGGCTGAAGGACAAACTAGATTTTTTTATGATGATGAAAACTAAGGCCCTGGCAGGAGAGGCATTTGCTCAAGGTCACAGTAAGTTCTTGTCAATGAGGACAACCACACCCCGTGAAGTTCATGGCACCAACTCTACTGCCTCGGATGTAAAAATCAATTCTCTGACAGAGAGCAACCAGACATCACAAACTTCAGAATAGTGATGGAAGACCTGATTAATTATTTCCACAAAGAAATGACAATAAAAAGAGAAGAGAGTTAAGAAACTTAGAAAGAATGAAGAAATGAAGAACAAATGCCTCTTTTCCGAAAAACAGTGTTAGCAGGATATTAGATTTAGTAGTGAATGTTAACGTCCTTTCCTACACCTGCCCTACCATGCCTTTCTGTTAGCTGGGGATTTATTTCAAGGCCTTACCAATCATATGCTAAAGCTGGAACATCACTAAAACATCTTCTGGGAGGACAGGGAGAAATCCAATCTAGGATTGAAAGCTGCAACTGTCATAGATAAAAAATATCCTCTAAAGACTGCTGTTGAGTCAGACAGGTGGAAGAATTACTACAAAGTTCTCTGAGCTTCATGTAAGTTACTGGCTAGTACTCAGCCCAATGCCAGGGGTATCCATTTCTAGGGACCCTCAAGAAGAATGTAATTTTGGGCTGTTCTATAATCACTCTCCAGTGATTCCGCACTGCTCTCAGCAGGGACCCCAGAAGGAACTGGCTGAAAAGACCAGAGTTGTAAAGAATTAGACCTTTTTACTCTGAATTGTGCATTAACAAAACTCCCAGCACTGTTGAGAAATGTTCCGGCCAGAGAAGAAATACCTTTTGAATAAAACTATTCTGTATCTTTCCACGTATTGAATGCATGACACCATTGTCATCAATAAGCTCTTACAAGAGCCCATGGTTCAATACGCATGCGTTTGTACATTTTTGTCCTGTTGACAAGAAACTCCCAGTTTTTAGTCATATAATCTCAATTTTCCTCCTTAGAATCCTGTATGCCAACTGACAGCCCCAGTTAGGCCCATATTCCCTAGAATCCTCAGCTTTATAATCTCAGTATCTCACACACACACTCACAAGTACACATACACACAAGCACACTCATACCTCATGCACATATACAGAAATGATTACTAGTTATATATTCTGTATCAAGTTATCCAGGTCTAGCTGTTGCCTATGATCATGGATACTTCAATATGTGAATCCTTAATTCATGTAGAACAGCCTTACCTTTATTCAGTAAAAATTATAATTTTATGACTTTAACAATAGACTAAATGATTCTTTACTTCCTCGGGTAGCTGAGTGATGAGTCAGAATGCTCACTCAAGGACATAGCCTCAGGACAAAATTACCTAATATGCAATTACAAAATCTCTCTTTGCAGAATTTTATTGTAAAAGGGCAACTCACTCATTGGGAATGCAGACTCTTCAGAATGCTTTCTCTCATAATCAGGGTCATGGCTTTTTATTGCTCAGGAAAAGCAGAGTGGCTTACCTCTTCAAATAAAGAGTAGCTTGATCAATTATTAAAAAGAAAGAACTGTTTTGTGTATCTTTGAAAGAGATTTTTTGGTATCATTAAAACCTGAAAGAATATGTGGTGGGCTACATTTAAGTCTTTAAACTGACAGCTCCAACTTGAAACTTCAGTATTCTTAATATAATATCCTGTGCCCTCAAGATGTTAAACACAAAAGGATCTTCACGTACTTTCAACTGTGAGGTCTCTCTCAACATATCTATATACCTTCACTTCCTCCCTCTTTTTACTAACCTCCAAATGCCACAACCTTTCCTTTTCCCGTATAAAAGGATATCAAACAAATTGCACTTCTTGATATATGTTGGTCCCTTCACTCAGGAAAAACGACATGGCTATTTTATTAGACGGGAGGTCTCAAGAGCTCCTGAACCCCACAGACAGTCTCATAAATTACCAAGAGCCACACCACTAGAACAACAATAAACTTGAAATGGGTTAAGTGGTTTTCTTCCTGGCTTGTCCCTCCCCCTCCACCATCTCTCTGTGGAAAGTCCTGTAACCATATAGCTCTGTGGATGTGTGATCATTGATACCTGGATACCTAATACCCAAATGTAAGAACGACATCACACCTGACCTTGATCTAAAATCAGCAAATTGGTTGCATCTTTGGATAATATTCCCTAGAAGGAATTGATAGTAACTATCCATGGATTTACATGCCCCTGTAAATACATTTCACTCCTTGAAGTTATTCATGTTTTACCTCTACAATGATGGCATTGTGTCTAAAAATATGTAAACTTTTCAATTTTTATGTATAATAATGTTTTCTTTTATTTGACTTCAATGTATACCTTTAAGAAATGACCTCTGGTATGAGTATTCTGTATTGATCTAGTTGAGATCGATCAAGAAGACAGCTGGAGTCAGATCAGCAATGTTGCAGTCTAGTGTGCCTGCTGGGTACAACTGCAACTCCAACTTAAAGAGCGAGCACAGGATTTGAAGAAGAAAAGCTCACCTGGGAATGCTGAGGACTTCCACTTCCTCTCTTTGGCTCACCCCCTGAATATGAGAGATGTGTCTGCATTCAGACCTTCACCACACATGCAGCGCAAGACAGCCCTGTGAAATAGGCAGTGATCATAAGACCTCTAAATCGTAATTTTGTCCTCAAATTTGTGGCTCTCTACCACTGCATTCATTTCCAGCCACAACAGTGTAACACACAGAATTCTTTTGGAAAAGGATGGCCATTTGGTTTGCTAGCAAATAAATGAGCTACACCGTAGGACATGTGCTAACCTTTCAGATGCTTCTTTTCACTCTTCACCTTCCTAAAGCTCAAAACTCACAGCGGAAAGTCACTTTATGCAGGAACATCCTCCTTTTCCTCTATGTCCTGAAAAAGATAATTTGGTAAGATGGCATTTATTGAAAATGAGTGATGCAAATGGAAAAAAATTGAAAATAATAAGCTATGAAAACAATTGGGTCTGAATATGAGTACCAATTCTACCTTGGTGCTGCTGAGCAAGTACATCAATCTCTCTGAGCTTCTGATTCCTCATCTGAAAAACTGGAGAGACTAATAATACCTACAATGGTGGGCGGTTGTGAGAATGGAATGGATAATGCATGCAAAGTGCTTCCTCACCCTATGCAAGCACACAGTAGATCCTCACAAGTCTCTTCCCAATTTTGTTTCACCCACTTCTTCCCCTAGCAGAAGTAGTAACTCAGGCCAGGCAAATTACTAACAGGCTGAATTTATATTTCAATCTGTGTATTATGTAGCAGAAGGTGGGTTATTACACCAAACTTTTGTGAAATAGTAAGACTTTTCCTTAGCAGATGAAACAAGGTCTCTGTGGAGCTTTCCCACACAGCATTTTTGCAAGTTATTCATCCATCATTTATTGAATAGTTATTATGTCTAAGTACATCACTAAAAATACAAAGATGAATAAGACTCAAGTTCTCACTCATCAAAAGACTTACATACACCCTCTTATTTCAAATTTGCTAAAGAATTTCATGACCTGTTTGTTGGGAAAAAATGCATATGCCCAGTTTTATTTGAAATCTCAAGCACAGTACACTTTGTGAACTATTTAAACCAAACTTTACCAAAATCAACCTGATACTGAGTCTTGACTCTTACAGGAAGAGATACTGAATTCAAGCCCATGTCAAACTAATGAATCCATTACTCTGTTCCTAATTTTGGATCTCATAAGCCTGAGCTTTGGGAAAATTAAATGATTATATCTGTATTCAAGTTTGGAGTTAAGAAAATAGACAAAAGAACAAGGAGAGAGCTTTGAAGCTGCCAGGGAAATAATGAGGAGCAAATGCCAAGTAACAGTCATGAAATTAAAAGAAAATGTTCTTTCATGAATGTGACAATGGGATCATTTGGGTTTGCAATATCTTTTTTTTTTAATGCAATAATTTGGTGAAGAGGAAGTCACAGGGCTTTGAGGGGAGCATGGTGGCCTGCAGGAAAGCACAGATGGCTGGAACCAAGCTCAGCAAAGGCCCAGCCCCACGCAGCCACTTCTCTGAAAGGCCACAATCACCTGGCACCAAGTCCGGTCAGACTTGTCAGGGAGACGAGCAGGAAGCAGCTGGAGGAGCTGAGATTAATGAGGAAGCACAAAATGAAAAAGAGCAACAACTGGAAACCCTTGTGGTGACATCAGGAACAGAGCCAGAGAAGACAACCTTGTTATCACATCTGCTCCGTCATTATAATTAAATGGTAATGCGCCTCTCTTGTTGGGTTACCAGGGTGGAATTCCAAGTGAGGGAGCCCCTCACCACTCACCCGGGCCCCCAGCCACTGCCCTTCTCGTTGAAGCTGAGGAATCATTCCAGGGCGCTAATAGGCTGGGTGTCTAGAGCAAGTGTTAATTTTGGATTACATCTGAGTGAAAATAAGATGAAGGTCTGGGGAATGCTTTGCCTTCACTCAGATGTTTCATTTCCATTTACTAGCATTGCAGGATACCCAGGGAGATGTTTTTATTCCAATTTAGAAGATTTCATAAGCCTTCGAACTTTTAGGTATTGATCCAAGCTCTTGAGCGTTGGAAGTGCACAGACATGCTCTGTGGAGGAAGAGGGTAGGTGTCAGAAAGCCCATCTGAGAAGAGTTGCCCACTCTTAGGTGGGCACACCTCCCCTCTCATGCCAAAATTCACCCTGCACGACCCGGAGGCCCATCAGAGGCACTCAGAACCATTAGCTCTGACTGGCTCTGTGCTGAGTAAATACTCTCGTGTCCTAGTAGAAACTAGGGCAGCTGCCTGGGCCTTTTTTTTTTTTCCTTCCTTCCTTTCTTTCTTTCAAAATCAGCAAAGAATAGTTCTTAACCCCAAATGACTCAAATGTGCCTCTTAATAAGTATACTGCTTTCTGTACTCTGCTAGTAGGGGTTAGCATTAATTTGGCTACACTCTCAGTTCTTTTTCATTTGGTTTTGAATATCTCCAGTTTTTATTTGATTTTGGACAGACTCATTTGCAGGGAGGATGCCAATAATCAGATTTTCACCATTAAAGGTAAGCTATCTGTACCTGCAGGAAAAGGCCACTGTCTATCATCTTTGGAATCTGTGAGCTAAATAGCTGTTGTTTGTGAAGCCTCCCAAAGGAGGCTTTGAAAAACAAAGCACTTCACTCAATGAGAGCAGGGAGGTTATGGAGTGACGCTGTGCTCATGCATTATTCAGCTCAGCCTCCACCAGTGAGTATCTGGTTATCATAATGCCCCAGTACCTGGGCATTACATGCTATATCCTCATGGCAAGAAACAGATATAACTGAGACTAAAAAGGATTTAATTAAGAAATAATATCTGTGTTTTCCTTTACATTTAGGGTTAATAGTTTAGTGAATTAGAGAATAGAAAATCTATTGAAGAATTTTCTCTTTTGATGAAAAATTATCCTGACACCTTGGTGAGATTTATTTACTGTCACAAAACAATGACACACCAAGTGGCAAAACCATGGAGTGCCTTACCTGTTTAGTTTCTAGCTAGCATTTAGATCTGCTGTACTAGAAAAGATGTGTTAAAATTCAGACCACCTAGACAAGAGTTAGGAACACACCGAGTGCTCAGAAAGTACTGATTGTATTGAAATTTGGGTGGACCCAATGTAGGTTCTTTGATTCCCTCTACACTTCTTCCCCTACTTTTATACCAATGTCCTCTTCAGGAATGACTGGGGGTAGCCGGGGACAGTGGGTCACGCCTGTAATCCCAGCACTTTGGGAGGCCAAGGTGGGCAGACCATTTGAGGTAAGGAGTTCAACACCAGCCTGGCCATCATGGTGAAACCCCATCTCTACTAAAAATACAAAAATTAGCTGGGCATGGTGGTGCATGCCTGTCATCCCAGCTACTCGGGAGGCTGAGGCAGGAGAATCGCTTGAGCCCAGGAGGCGGAGGTTGTAGTGAGCAGAGATTGTGCCACTGCACTCCAGCCTGGGAGACAGAGTGAGAGTCCATCTCAAAACAAAACCACAAAAAAAGAAATGACTCGGGGCAAAATTACTCTTACCATAAGTGAAATAAACAGTTAGATCACTGGCAGAAACCATTCTAGATGCTCACCAGTCCCATTTCCTTTTCCTGGACACATTGTTAAACTGTATTTCCCAGTCCCGTTGTGTCTCAGTGAAGCAGAGGTGTGTAAGGAGAACTGATGAGTCACTTCCAGCTGAGGTAGCCAAGAGCAGGTGATCCTTTTCTCCTCCTTCAGTGGAGAGCTGAGAGATCACAGGTTGAAGATGACAATGACAAAAGATTGTAGAGTCCTGAGTTCCTGACTGACCACATAGAGCAGAGCCTTGTACCTCACCTCCCCAGGCCAATCAAGAATAAGGAATAAACTTTTCATGTTAAGCTACTGCGAACCAGGAGATTTTGTTACAACCGCTAGCACTGATTACCCTGTATGGAGTAATCCATTGAAATGGAGTGCTGTTATAACCAAACCAAAAATGTGCGAATTGGCTTAGCACTCAGGTAGCAGATGATAGTGAAGCTGCTACCAGAGGCTGGAAAGGTGGCAGTTCATGTTATGCAGCATCAACAGATGCAATAACCTGGAAGGAAGATCTTATTATACCTCCTGAGCCTGTGGCTCTAAGGGAAATGGTTGGAAAGAGAGTAGGGTATTGGAATGTGTTTGTAGTTATTGCTAAATTTGGCTAGTATTATAATAAATGGATGAGTTCAAGAGAAAACTGACCAGATTATGAAAATAAAGAAAAGGTAATAGAGTCCAGTAATATGGGGTTTTGAAATGTTACAAAAATTAACATCTTCTACGCCCCAAGGGGCAGGATTAAAAAAAAAAAAAACTGAGCCTTTGAACAATGGAATCCCACTAAAATTCAGCTTTGTGGGATGAAATTAAAAGTAAAAAAGGAAGAAATCCTGCAATATGCAACAACATGGGTGAACCTGGAGGACATTATGCTCAGCGAAATAAGTCGGTCACGGAACAATAAATACTACACGATTCCACTTATAGGAAGAGTCTAAAATAGGCCCACTCAAAGAAGCAAAGAATAGATTTGTGGTTATCAGGGATGGAGTGGGGAGGAGAAAATGAGATTGCTAATCAACGAGTATAAAATTTCAGTTATTCAAGATAAATAAGTTGTAGAGATCTGCAGTACAACATTGAACCTATAGATAACAATATTGCATGCTTAAAAAAATGTTAAGAGAGTAGATCTCATATTACGTGTCGTTACCACAATAAAATTAAAAATAAATAAATAAATAAAACCAAATAACTTCAAGATGGCTGTCATTAAACCAAAAGTGGGAGACATGACTGGAAAGAAATAAAAAATAAAAAAAAAAAGCACATTTGGGCTATATCTAGGAAAGAACCTTGGGCACCGCAGTTACCGGCCTGTGGAACAACTGACTTTAGGCAAATAGATCAGAAGCCTACTAGGTTTTCAAAGAAATTGGGTTGCTACAGAAACTATAAACCAATCAATCCCATGACTATTAAAGATTTAAAGCAATCCTTATGACCCCAACCTTCTAAATGGGCGTGAAAGTTCCACGGCCCTAAGAAGGACATATTTCCCAATGTCTATTTCAAATGTGGCAGGGAGAATAAGAAACAGGAAGAGGTGCTCTCTCCAGGGGTTGCTGCTAGGAGCCATGAGGATACATGAATAAAGAAAACACTCTCAGAGGGCAGGACCGTAGAGTCTTATCAAGGGACTTCCCCACTGCCAGAGCAGACAGTTCCAAACACCCGTAGGCCTAGAGAATTTTAGTTTACTATGGGCCATTGACATCTGTGTGTTTTCTATTTCATTCTTTCTCCAAAAAGGAGTTTTAATTAATATAACTCTGTTCTTATTCCATCACTGTGTATTGATCTGATGTAGGTGGCATGCAGATATTGTTTCTTTTCATGCACAGCCAAAGAAAAGCCCTATCAATACTGAGTGGGCCTAACTAGGCAACCAGTTCTGGTTGTAATAATTGTGTGGGGCTTGGAATTGCCTTCCTTAAGAAGAGGCATCATAAAAACAAGGGCACATGACCAACCAGACCCTACAAGTAATCGCACCCTGAAATTGGCAAAAACTCCTAGAGACAGAGGCAGCAGGAGTGGTAAGTAGTGTAGCCTCCTCATTCTAGGACAATGCACAGACATTTAGCAGGACCATAAATCGGACACTGGGAAACACCAGATTGTTTCCAGAATGATCTGGAGACAGCAAACAATTGCAGTATGATATGGCAGATACTTGGCCACAGCACTTTCCTGCCAGCTGGACATTTATGGTTGAAAAACATTGGCTCCTTTTTTGGGGTGATTGGGGTACTGGGTTTCTAGTCTTGGAGTTTTAACGAGATTAATTCCCCTAAGTCTTCAGAGGTTTTTGAGAGGCCAAGTTTTTTTGTGGGGGAACACAATGTTGTGGGTTGAACTGCATCCCCCAAAAAGATATGTTCAATTGTTAAAAGGGTAGATCTAGTATCTGCAAATGTAATCTTATTTGGTAATAGTCTTCACAGATGCAATCAAACTATGATAAGGTCATAGTGGATTAGGGTGGGTCCTAATACAATGACTGGTATTCTTAGAAGAAGAAGAAAATCTGGACACAGAGACAGGGGAGAAGGCCAAATATAGATGAAAGCAGAGTTTACAGTGATACTTTTGTAAGCTAAGTAATGCCAAGGATTGTCAGCAACCATCAGAAGCTACAAGAGGTAAAGGATTCTTTCCTAGGGCTTTCAGAGGAAGCATAGTCCTGCCAGCACCTTGATTTCAGGCTTCTAGCCTCCAGAACTGTGAAAGACTACATTATATCATTGTAAGCCACACAATTTGTGATATTTTGTTATGGCAGCCACAGAAAACTAATACAGTCAGCCAGCAAGTGATTTGTCTTAGACAGATTACTCCTCCCCCTTAAGACAGAATATATTTTAGTGTAGGAGAGGGTGAGACAGCTGGGCAGACAGGTTACCAGAGGTCAGTCTCTGCCGGGGACAATGCTATATTTCTGTTTACTGCTGAGCACATAGCTAGACTACACTTCCCAATCTCCCCTAAAATTATGTGGTCATATAATTAATTCATGGTAAAAGGAAAATGGGAGGAAATAGTGTTACCACCTCCAAGCTTGATAGGACAAAGGGGCCATAATCTCCCATACTCTCCTTTGTCCTCGGCCTTGCAGCAGGATGTTAACACTCTATATTACCTAAGGAGCAACACACTGAAAACAGAGCTTCTATCAACCTGGATCCTTGAATGATTGCAAGCATCGGAGCCCCATTCTGCATCATACTCACCACACTGAGCTGAGACATTAATGAGAAATGAACTTCATAGTTCGGCCCAGTGGTGTGTTGGAGACAGTCTTACCAACTCAGACCAGACAATTGTTAGCCTCTCTTCTCAACTCTGCATTCAGTAACATGACATTGTTAACTTAAATCTTAAAATCATTCATAGGGGAAGTATTTACACCATAAAAATCAGCAAATGTTACAAGTCAAGTGTTTTTTCTCCCATTCGTTAGGATAGTTAGTTGTTAAATACTTACCACCACACAACTGGTTAAGCCTTGGGAAAATAAAGGTATCTGTTACAACAGCTAGCATCAATCACATGAATTAATAAAACTCTAATTATTTTAACTCTGGCAAGATGGCTTGGGCATCATTGTGGCATCCTCCCATTTGGTCTGGTCAACATTCACGTGTCCTAAACTTCTCTCATCCAACCAGTCTCTACTGAGTATTTCCTATGAAAAAGAAACTGTCCTAGGTGCTAGGAAATCAGCAGTGAAGGAGCTGGTCATTATCTGCAAATTATATTATCTTGGACAAGGCAGGAACGTGGAAACATGAAACTAAACAAATATTTATTAAATTTTAATTATGAAGAAGCGTATCAGAGTGGTATGAGAAACATACCAGATGAGGACTTAAGAACCTATCCCATTGAACAACAGCATAGTTGTTCGTGAGATGTTCTTAAAGAAATTCATTGCATTATTGTTTTTAACAGTGAAAGAAATTGCAAACAATTTAAATGGTCATCAATTGGTGAGTAGGTTAGTTAATTTGAGATGCATCCATATTTATTCTCTTATTTCAACAATTGAATGCCTACGGTGTGCCAATAATTGTGCTAGTCATGTGGAATGCCAGAAACACACAGTCCTTGCACATATAGAACCTAAATTCTACTGAAACAAGGAGAAAACAATTATCAGATGAATAAATAAATGCCAAATACAATCAATTTTATAAAGAAAATGAGAGAATAATGACAGTGTGGTTTCATATATCTAAATCAAGTGGTAAAGATATCTTTCAGAGACAATGGGTAATACATAAGCAGAGAAAGAAACTAGCAATGAATTAAGTATCAGAAGATAACATGTGGAAAGCCAAGAGGAAAGCAAGAACTTCGCAGACTTTAGGAAATTGCAAGGCCAGAGTGGCTTGGGCAGAGTGAAAAAATGGGAGTATGATAAAAGCTGAAGTCTGAAAGACAGGCAGGGCTGGGTCATCCATGACTAGGGACCCTTTAATAAGGATTTTGGATTTTACCCTAGGTGCAATGGGGAGCTCCACACAGGTCTTCAGCAAGGAAATGACATAATTAGATTTAAATGTAAATTTAAAAGAAGGATTCTGACTACTGGTGGGGAACACATTGGAGAGGACCACGGTATAAGTGAGAGACTGATTAGGAGGTTACTGTAAAAGCTGAGGTGAAAGGTGCTGGTTACCCAATCTCGGATAAGGCACCAGAGAAGGAGAGAAGGAGACAGGTCTGAGATGCATTTTGAAGTCAGAATCAGTACTTATCCCACTTGATTCTCTTACTTGCTTACAATTCTACGTTCCCTGCTGGAGGTAACTTTTAGGGATGCAAGAACCATGTTAGTAGGACTCAACAGGCATCCTCGGTGGGTGGCGCCAAAGCTACTCTGATGAGCAATCAGAATTAAACCTACCAAGTGACTGACATTGTTTTATTGCCTGCTATGTTTTAGGGATTTTAAATATGTTAGTTCTAACTAATGAACAGAGCCAAAGATCGGTACTAACATTCGCATATCGAAGATGAGAAAACTGAGACTCAGTAAGCCTAATTTGTTCAGAGTCACACAACTACTAAGTAGTGAAGCTAAGATTCAGCCCAGGGTCACCTAACCATATGTGTTTTTATATTATAGTATCACCCTCTTTACAAAGAGCTTTCATTTTAATCAAGACCAGAAGGGCACAAATCAACCTAAGCAAGAAAGTTTACAAGAGAGATATATATCAACAAGTGGCAAAACAATGAGAGGAATATTATTAACCTAAGTACACAAAGGCACCTTTTAAAAATGTTATGAAAATTCCTTTTCTTTTTACAATAAATGTGATTATACATAAAAACATTCTATACATGTTGACTATTATTCCAATTTTAACAATAACGAGATTAGAGAACACTATCAACATTAACTATTCAGACTAGTTAGCAATTAACAAAATACTTCTCTTTTTTCCCCCACTCCCTTCAAAACACATAGCACATCATCAAAAAAAAAAATGTAACTATCTTGGTTGTCTGCTGGGGCAGGTCCAGATTCATTAGCGGATGCACATGTACCCAGTAGCCTCTCACCCTGAAGTAATGAGCCATGTATCATCTAGATGTGAATGTAAACACATCTGTGACTGTCCAACCTGGGAACTACCCAGTGCAGTTCTAACTCCATTTCTTAACTATGCTTTCCTTCTCCTAGTAGACAGAGGATGTAGCAGCGGTAGCAGCTGGGCACTAGATTTAAAATCTAGGATTCCTAAAACTTTGCAGATTTTCTTTTTTTCTCGAGAGTTCTGAGAGCTACAGACCACCTCCTGAGTGTTCACACCTAAGGTGTTTGAAATGTACACATAGTTTGGCAAAGTAGAATCAGCCTGAGCTTCAGAGAACTGATGCCAGATAGTTTTTTGAGTGTTCACAAGATGCTAGGCACTCTTCTAAAGGTGTTACTTGGGTTGTTTTATTTAATTAACACAATAACTCAATGCAGTGAGTGCTATTAGTAACTTTGTTTACAAAGAAAGAAATGAAGGTTAGACAGGTGGGCCACTTTTCTAAGCTTCACGGCTAAAGTCAGATGCTACCCAAGATGATCTCCGGATGCACCATGTAACCCAGTAGTCCTCCTCCTTATCTTGGCTCTAGAAGCTCCATGTATTCCATCTCCTGCTTCTCTCCCCCTCCTCTCATGACAACGCCTTTCCTTCCCCAGTGCCTAAAATTTTCTACACCTCTAGAAAGCTAAAATTAGGTCTATAAAGTTTTATTAAGTACCATCTTTAGACTGCTTTATGGAAGTAGGCTTTATTAGCCCTTCTTTACTAAATTATTATAGATTTTTTTTCCAGGGACTATTTCTTAGAAGGACAGCAATAGCATCCACAGCCCACTATGTTAATAATAAACACATAATCAGCCTCAGTATCAATCAGCCAGTATTTACCATAACCCATGGAAAACACTACTCATAGTCACAGGAGAAATCCACCAGGAAAATAGGAATGGGTCACATGTAAAAACACAAAGTAAATAACAATGGAAATAAATACACAATCAAGTACATTTTTAGGAGAATATTTTGAGAGATTAGCATTTTATGCAAATTGTTTTGAAAAAATTTATAACAAATCAGCATTGTATTAATAACACTATAAATTCAACAGGCTGGGGCTTAAGGGTGGTGAAGGAAAGGTTGAAAGGAATATTCAGTCAATCAGGGGAGATTTCCAGATCTTCTTTAAGTAACACTGTAAACACGATATGTCTTTCCAAATGTACAGCAGTCTTCACTCTGTATGGTGTTGGAGGAGATAATTGGATACAGTTTCAAGCTTCCCTAAAATTTATTATTTATTTTAATCCCAGGTGCCTTTGAAGAACATACAGGTAAAGAAAAAGTATTTTATATATAGTTGCTCACAAAACACCTTTGATGATTCCTTCCAAATGCAAGATACTTTGTGAAACATCTTTCAAACCCAAACCTGTCCCAGTTTCCCAAATTACTCAGGAATGATTCTTTTGTTGGCTCTTTCTTCATCATGTACATTAAACACAAAAAGATAAAGCATGCTCTCTAGCATTGCATAGTGGATAATTCTATTTCTAAGGCACTTCAGTCACATTATTTTAACATCTGTGTAATTAAACCAAAGTGCGATTCTCCATTAACAGGTTTTCCTTTAGTCTCATGGATGTAATATCTTCATGGACAGGAAAGTGTTTCTCCTCTTTGAGTAGCTATATTTATGCCCATTAATCCAGGGTAACTGCTGTGTGGTCTTTAATGAAGAAGTCCATCCATGAGGCGGTGAAGCCGAGGGGAAACGTCGAGGTTGCCCATCAACCCCTGTTGAGCACTGCAAAGTAATAAAGCTTTCTGGGGAGAGACTGACAGCAAATAGCAAAGGTGTGAAATGAGAGATGAGATTTTCTTTGGAGCTTGTCCAGATTTTGATACTCTTATAACCTGCTTCTCTTCCCTACCAGTTTTTCCCCATCTGTAGACACTGGTCTGGCCAGCAGTCAGTGTTATTCCCCAAGAGCATGCCTGATGATTAAATACCTGTGGCGTATGGAACCTCCAGAGTTTCTGCCACATTTGTCTGAAATTTCCTTTCGGCCATGGCAGAAAATTAAAGTCTAAATTTTGATACTAACCAAATGATCCACCATGATTATAGGAAGCATAATATTACATTTTGATCAGCCTGCTATCCACTCCTTCTGATACCTGTGGTTTTTATTGGAAAATTACTGCATTCAAGATATACTTCTTCACTAATTAATGGCTTTGAGGCAGCTGAAAAAAATAGAGATATGACTTCTGAGAAATGGTAGAGCATACAGTTCAGAGAGTTATTGTCCCCAATGTTATCAATAACCAAACTAGTTATTAAGCAAGGGAGGGATTTGATTGCAAAGATCTTGCACATACCTATAATGCATTTTCTTGTTTTGGTGAAGGAGAAGTAGTGTTCAACTTTTTTGTCCCTTGAGATGAATAATGCTGTGTGAATTATGGAATGGAAAAAAGGATCAGAACATTATCTGTTCTATGCCAGATCATTTTCAGGATTGAGGCTTGTAGCCTTCACTCTGCGAATAAGCTCTGGGAAATGGCTTGTTATAAATTTTCCCAAAGAATTCTGCATAGAATGCTAATCTCTCAAAACAGTCTGTTAAAAAAAAAAGTCTATGGGAAAATAACTTTGAGAAATGCGGGGATTTGCACAGAATTTTTGTATGTGAAATACAGAAAATTGAGAAGTTCAAGGTGTTTAAGCTGCCTTTTCAAACTTATTTAACCCCCAGGGGAATATATACATACATACATACATACATACATACATATGTGTGTGTATGTATATATGGAAATTATTGTCTAAGTAATACTTTTGTAAAATCTTGCCTCAGAATCTATTAGACTTGCTACTAGAATTTGTTTTCTGATAAAGCTAAATATTTGTGAAAGGTAAAACCATCTGCATTCAATTATTGACACCACCATGGCAAATATATCTTCAGGTTCTCTCCAACAGGACAGCCAAATCAATGTGAAGTGGGAAGGTGGGTGTGGAGGAAGGTGTGCAGTCAACCTTCTGAACTCCAGACAGAAGGGATTAGAGCCAGGGCCCGGCTGGGGTACTGAGCAGGACTCAAAAATGTATTCCCTTCTCTTTTCTACTCTTCGGGTCCCATGCAGGAGTGTGTCTCTAAAAAGAAGAGTCAGAACCATCGGGCCTTTCTGCTTCCTTCCATCTGGTGTACCTTCCTGATGCTGCTATCTTCTTGCCCCGCTTTATTTATTAAAAAAGTAAATATTAAACACCTGCCATATTCTAGACAATGTATGTCACTTAGAACACAAAAGCAAATTAAGACAAGATATCTTCTGTTCAGTCAAGAAAAATGATTAAAATCCATAACTAAACCCTAGTCCATGCTTTCCAGGGTCCTCTCAACTTCCAGGAAATAAAATACCTTTTTAGGAACGTTAATGAACAACATTTCTTGCCTCTGCTTCTGTTCCTGGCCCTACTAGCTATTATATTTCAGAAACTCTAATTTTTTCCTTTTAAATGATTCATTCCTCAAAAAAAAAAGCATTTGGAAATGGTTTCTTTTGAGATGTGAGCATAAACCCATTGAATTAGGGACTCAGATTAAAAGCATAGTAAACATCATCTTTATAATTTCAGGCGATCTAAAGGTGCCTGAGTGAATTGGTCAAGGATGCTAAATTTGTTTATTAATTCATTAGTGCATTCATTTATTAAAAAGAGACTTATGAAGTCCCATTTTGTGTAAGCATGGGTTCTCTTTGGTCCCATAAAGATAACTTCACTATTACCCCTTAAAAGAAGAGGCTTACGGCTAGGCGCAGTGGCTCACACCTGTAATCCCAGCACTTTGGGAGGCCGAGGTGAGCAGATCACTTGAGATCAGGAGTTCGAGACCAGCCTGGCCAACATGATGAAACCCCATCTCTACTAAAAATACAAAAAACAACTGGGTGTGGTGGTGCACACCTGTAATTCCAGCTACTCGGGAGGCTGAGGCAGGAGAATCACTTGAATCTGGGAGGCAGAAGTTGTAGTGAGCCAAGAGTGGGCCATTGCACTCCCACCTGGGCGACAGAGTGAGACTCCATCTCAAAAAAAAAAAAAAGGAGGCTTACAGTGGAAAATCACAGGCAGATGGGCCAAGTTCGCTTAGTCATTAAGCAGTGTTCTTTCCATGAAACAAAGTTTTTTTGATCTGAATAGTTGGCTCAAGTTCATCCAGATTACTAACACAATGAATTTGAAACCATTTGGAAACTTAAAGTAGATAGAATTCCCTAATAGGTAAATGGGCAGGAGGAGAAGTCCAAAGAAAATAAATAGACAAAACCCCATAGATCATGTGGATTTGGAGTTCACCTGTAGTAAAAACTAGCAGACAGACTATTACTGTTTCAAATACCTTTTCCCTGCAACATGCTGTGCCAGAATCATGAGTGGCCCCAGGTATAACCTGGAATTCACAAAATTAAATTTTAGTTCGAGATATTAAAAATAAACACAGATAAAGAAACAAGCCAACAAACAGTTGCTCTAGTTCCACACTCAATCCGCAGACCCAGAGCTAGGTTAAGCAAAACCAGAGACACTTAAAAAAGGAAAACAGTCCTCAGGCTGGAGAGATCAGAGGCAGCAGTGGTGGGGTGTAAGCTGGAACTCCAGAAATGAAGCCTATTTAGAGAAGAGATCATGGCATTTGATTCAGAATAGTTGACCAGTCATAACAAAATCGCCGTATTCAAAGTGATTTGCATTCGTGGACTATAAGTCACTGTGGGGTTTCCAAGGAAGGTTTAAAAAGCCTTGAGACCTTCCTCACACTTCTTGGAAATCACAGCCACTGTTTCAGAGGTAGACAAGTGAATTCCCAGGAAATAAAGAAATCCTCTTTATCTACTGGGACTGATTATGCTGGAAATAAAAGCAAGGTGACTTCATCCCTGGCTTTCTTACAGTCACCACTAAACGGATTGACCAGGTGTCCCAGCAAATATCAAAAGGTGGAGAATGAAACTACAAGAGAATGAGTTCAGTCTCTCTTCTCTCTATCTCGTTGTCTTTCTACTTCTCTTTTGTTCAGTGTCAGCATTTTTTTCTTTCTCTCTGAAGAAACTTTATTTCCCTTTAAGAGTGGCCTCAAAATTACTGTTAATTTTCTACAAGGAAACTGTTCTTTGAAATACATCATATACCATTTTCTTTTCTTTTTTTTCCCTCCCTCTCTTTGTGATGATGGCAATGCGTTGGTTGTGAATGTGTAAGTATAGTTGCTTTTGAATGCTGCAAGGTAAATGCAGAAAATGACAGCTTAAATGGAATCATTAAAGCAGATGTAGGTAATATCTGAATGCTACCAAGCTTTCTTTGCAAGGCAATTTTTTTCATTTCTGGTGCCTTGCACCTTTTCAGGGAAGCTGACAACCTATCATTTCTTACTTTTTTTCCCCATTTCCAGCATGAACTCAGGGGCCTCATTTCTATCTTAAGTTACAACCTGTTGATTGGTGGAAAAGGCAAGAAATGTATACTGTTCCACCCTAAACGGTTATTTCCTGGCAGTACAGCAGTGAGCTCTGTCAGTTCATTCAAAGACATTAAGTGTGAGAAAGTCACAACAAAATTGCTACCTGTCCATGTGCTGGGTGAACCACAAAGTACAAGTTTCAGAGTGGTTTAGGACAGACCCAAGGGACCGCATCCTAGATTTGAAGAGGGCCAGATGTACTACAAAGGAATTATAGTAAAATTTTGCATTTCTTTAAATTTGTACCATCTAATACAGTTTTTATTGTACATTCCTAACCTCCTCATTAAGAAAGCAATGCGGATGTTTTTATCTCCAATGAGGATCAGGAAATGGCAAATTATAAAAATATTATTTTTCAAAAATATGTTAAAAATAGTTTGCTGCAATGCTAGGTATTCAGAACATGGTATTGGTTTTTCTGTTGTTGTTGTTGTGTTGTTTTAATCAAAGACCTATATAGCACTATGCACCAAGAATTTTCAAAGTTCTTTCCAATATCAACTCATAGAATTCTTGTAGTATCTCCCTAAGGTCAGTACTATTATTATCCCTCACTTTATAAAGTCGGCAACTGAGGCCCAGTATCATAGAGGTGGATCTGTTGTGGAATGAGGACTCGAATCCAGATCGTCTTATCTCCAGAGTTCATGCTCTCAACATCTTCCCTATGTGCCTTTCAACATACTGGAAGGTATGCTACAAAAGAAGGAAAAATAAATCCAGCTATTGCTGTTCGATTCTGGGACTTCTAACTCTTTAATTCAACAAACTTTATAGAGCAATTATTACCAGCAAAGGACTGTATTCAGCGTTTGGAGCATCCAAAGTAATATGACAAATGGTATAGCCTCATTATTCAAGAATTCTACATTTGCAAATTTGCTTACTGTTTAATTGTATTTGTAACCTCGAAATCAGTACTGGTGGAATTTTGCTGTCACTCATGGACATGTGCAGACAGGCTTGGAGCAGTGAAGAATTTGAGTTGAGGATCCACTTTTCCCAGCTGAGTTCAAATAAAACGATGCTCTGCTCTCCTATCCTGTTTCAGCTTTCACGCGGAAACTACCACAGGATGAAAATGGTGGGGGACAGTGCAGTGTATAAACAGTGTGGGACAGAAAGGTGGGTCATGATATTGATAATTCAAAGTTCTCCCTAAATCACTTTGACCACAATGACATAAATATTTCAAGCAAGAAACACACACACACACACACACACACACACACATGAGAAAGAGAGAGAGAGAGATGACAGAAAAAGAGAGAGAGAGAGATGACAGAAAAAGAGAGAGAGACAGGGAATGTGCGTGTAGGTGCATGAACAGCATGTGTGAATGCAGGTCATGTAACTAATTGTTTTAATTCTTTAATCAATTTGTTAACATAGATCTTCTTTCGGCATACTGCTATTAAGTACATAAAATAAAGTATGGGCAGAGAGGTATGGTCCTGGCAGAGCAATCATAATAGAAAATGAGGTGATCTACTGATAAAACAACATTGTGCCCAAAACAACAAATCAGAGTCACAGTGCAATTACTGTTTTCAGAACATGTACAGCAAACCGGTTCCTCAGCAGCCAACAGACAGCGCCACATCATTATCTCCTCTGCTCACTTGGCTACCGGGTATTAGCATCATGTCTTACAACTCTGGAGACTAAACCAATTAAGGTACAATTTAAACAAGGCACTCATAAATATTGTACCACGGTGGTATTGACACATCTAAATATTTTAAAAAATAGAATAAGGCTTCCAAAAATAGGCAATCCGTCTTAGGAGAAGAGGTTCCATGGAGCGACTTCTGCATTATGAATAAATGTGCATAATCAAAACAGTAGCCCAGCTCGTCTCTCTCCTGCTCATTTGATATACCTCTCCGTGTCATATCTATTTTCATATAAACAACACAATAATATAACATCTGCATTGCTAAATAACACTACTATGTTCTAATGTCTTTCGGATGGCATGAATAAAATCTTTCTACTCCCGTTTATTAGAATTTATTGTTGGCAATCCCTTGCAAAGTAGCAGAAGGTATAATTAATTCTGGTACAACCCTAAGTTGGATATAGAAACTCAACAGGGTTTCCTTTTGACTTCAAATGATCCATCACTTGATAATGTGGAGAGGAGGCAGCAAGAGGAGGGTGTGAGCCTCCATAACTTCACTCTAAACTGCTGCCATGGTGCCCTCACAGTTAATGTTATATACACACACTGTTAGCTCCATAATACAATTGTACTTTTCTTTATTCTGTGTAGATCTTTGGCTACAATGTTCCATGGGGAGAAAAAACAAAACAATCTTTCACGATTTGGGCAGGAATTGTACGAAAGCAAGTATTTAGAAATCTCCCTAACTCAGCATGAGGCTCCTCCTACCACTTGCTCCTACTATTATACATTCAACTCTCTTCTTTCTGGACATCTCCTAGATTGGGGAAAGGATAATTTCACAGTTATGCTAAGTTAAAATTAATGCATCATTTCAAGAATTCTCTCATATAGGCCATTAATATATGCACACTTCTCATCAATAGAAGAATTGATCTAATTATGTTAAATGTACAGTTATTGATGCACCTTTAGCTCATTATGTGGTTGCTCAGAGGAGGAGAAAGCAAAGAGGGAAGTTATTATTATAGGCTTGATTCTGACCAATGAAAATAATAAACTAATAATTCAGAAATAAGCCAAAACAGAAGAGAAAGTGATTGTGTCAGCCTGGAATTCATGACATGAAAGAGAAGAGCACTTGGAGATGAATTATCGGGAGGGGAAAATTTAATATCAGGAAAATAGATATATGGTACCCTGGTGAGTGGTTTTTTAAGGGAATAAGACTTGCAAGAGGTGGAAGTGTCCTTAAATTGCAATTTATTGTGTCTTTGAGAATTATCTCAGTTTTAAAGGTGAGCAAGAGGTACAAACCAAAGAAAAAGGTGTAGCAGTAATGATGCCTCTGATAAGGGCAGATTACAAACATGAAAAGAGAGACACATTTCAACTCTCTAAAAACTATGCTATCAAAGGATGAAATGGGCTGTCTCAGAAAGTGTAGGAGGAAGAATATAAAAGTGGTCTATAGAATTTGTAAGGTTTCTTTCACTTCGAAGTTTCTGTTATTCTGAGTTATGTGGAAATAGATTTTCATTCAACGTTCAAAAAGTGTTTTTAGACAGTGATGTTAAATAACAATAGCTTACATATTGAGGTGGTGCCTCGTAATTTATGAAGTGCTTTGACAAGCATTATCAATTCTCACCATAGCCCAGAGAGATCACAATCTTCATCTTATAAATGAGCAGACTGAGTCCTACAGAGGTTAATTTGCTATCCCAGGGTTACGCATTTGCAGATTTCAGGGCAAGAGTACAACTGGAGGAGCACATACCTTATGTCTTAATATCTAAAATTTATAAACCAAGTAACAAACAGTTAAATATGTCCAGCCTCCTACCTCAGATAACATATCTTCAAACAACATTTTCAAACTATATGCTTTTTTATGACTAAAATTTGGCAAAATATAAAAGATGACTAAATTAATTGTTTTAAATAATGCTATTGTAGGGCTGGATGTTCTACTGATGAGACTGTGGTGTTTAAAAACACATCTATAATTTATAATGTATAAGTTATATAAATATTCCCCAAATTTATTTTCTTTACTTAATAAAATCACAAATTATGCTGTTCCCATATTTTTATATAATCTGGGTTTTATTAAATGTATGATCTATAATTTAAAAATAAAATATAATTGTATTCAAATTATATAAATTTTGTATGCATTTTGATAAAATGTAAATAGATATAATATAAAAAACAGACAAATTATTTATATATATTTTTAAAGTTTATTTTCTTCTATAATATTAAAAAGTAAGAGATTAAATATACATTATAATTAATAAATTAAACATTTGGAACTTATTACTATAAGCTGAATTATATAATAATTTGAAAATATAAGATATTATTAAACATTTTTGGTAAAAAAAAATTCACTGTACTAGTTTTCAACGTCCATCTAATTGTCAGTGTAAAGAATCAGTAGTGTTTTACATCTAGCTAAAGCCATATATATACAAATTTGAAAATCATAAAAATTGTTTGTTGTTACAAAATTCCTCAGCCACGATGGCAATTTCTGAATACCTCCAGAACCATGAAGTGGAACATGAAGAACAAGAAGAAATGGACCCAACCTTATTGTGGGAATTGCTTGTCCCTATGCCATTTAAGAGAAAAGATTTGAGACATTAATTAATTTGTCTTTCATCTTAACTACATGCTTTCTCTGCTGAAATCCTTCCCATACTCCAAAGCACTGTCTAGTTCAGGCTTCCACAGTGTTCAACCACCAGGCCCTCATGGCACTCAGATACAGCTGTTTGTATTCTGAGTATTTAGGAAAAGAGATGTGGAAAAGACATTCCCTGGGGCCTGAATGGTGTTAGTCATGGAGTGGATGTTTAGAGTTATAGGTGATAGTGCATCAGCACTAAGTCCCAGACCCTAAGAAACAAAGGCATTCAAACACTTCTTTTAAATAAATGCATTATGTTTGTGTGTATGTGATATATAAAGCCCTCTAAAGCGCAAGTCCTAGGCCAGAGGCCCCTCTTTCCTGAGTTAAGAGTGATATTAATTGGTAGAGTCAGGAGTTAATCTAAGTCAATACCCTTTTAATGAAGTCAGCAATCTTCAGGGATAGAGAGATCCCTTTAATAAAGATATTAAAGTAGAATTTTTATTTAAGAAATTTATGGAATCAGTAAACTGATTTTTATTCCTTATTAAAACAACTGAATTTATTTTATATGTATATTTTTGTTTCCTCCCATTTCCATGTCTGACCACCACTACTACTATGTCACATCATAGTGTTTTATATATGCTTAAAACCAAGCAAAGACTGGAGTTCCATCTTTAAAAACTAAACAGGCATTTTGAACAACACATTTTTGGCAATGGAACCTGGACAACATTTATCAAACATGGTAGGGAAAGTTCTCACTCTGCGTTATAAAAAGAACAGCCAGATATCAACTGTTACAGAAATGAAATAAGACAGAAAATTTCAACAAGCTGTTTAAACTATTTTCTTAAAGAGACTTTCTTCACTGCCAGAGATCTTGAATAGCCTCCTGTTCAGTCATCCGGAAGGAATTCTTCACATAATTGATTAACTTGGCTTCCGTTTTGGGAAGAGTACCACCTTTTTCTATACTTGCTTGCATTTTTGCTTTAATGTCTTCTACAGAACTAGGGCCTTTTGGTGTTAAGGTGAATACTGATGAAAATGGGCACAAGTTGTTTTTTATGAATGATTAGTTTAGAGGCTGGTAGAAAGGATGAATTGCACATGGTTGAAGCAGAGGCAATGAATTATTAAGAAGACAGTCCAATTAAAGTGATTTCTAATTTAGGTTGAAATATATGATGTGTAAGGACCCTAGGGTGCTATGATTAAGAAATAGTTTTAAATGTTTCTATCTCATCATCAGAGTATATATGCTTGTATAACTCACATTGAAAGATAATTTGGATTAAAGTTCTGAATTAATTCAGTGGTCACCTACAACCTAATATAACAGTCAAAATGAGAACATTCACAATTTTAGTGGATGTGGACCCAGTAGATCCTATGCACTGAGATGAGGAATTCGTTTTTCAAGTTGAACATCTGAAGTAGATCCTGCTTCATGGAGAGACTCTTCTAATCTATACTTTATCCATTTACATGGAAATTCTTCTGAGCTGAAAGAGGAGTTTCAGTGTGAACTTGTAAACCTGCAGGACCCTTACTTAAACAGATAAAAACACGGTTCACTAAGGATCTGTCTCATTAGAGCTGGAGAGTCAATTAATTCATTTTAGAAAATTTTCAAGAACATTTGTTACAACAAAAAGTTTTATGATTTTCAGTACCCAGAATGCCTAATGAAACAAAATCTTGTCTTTCCCAGATTACATGAACTAGAGAGTAAAGAGGCAGTATCACGGGAGAAGCTCACGGAATCTGGAGCCAGGCCACCTGAGTTTGAATGCCAGCAGGTATTACCTGCAGCAGTGTGAGGCTGGGCAAGTTACTTAATCTCTCTGATTCTCCATTTCCTCATCTTTATAATGGAGGTGATAGTAGCGCAAGAATAGTGGCACTGCACAGATCCAGAGATGCTACTCACATTGCCTCTGCATTAATGGCAGCTTGGAGGGGTGCAATACATGCCAGGAAAGACTATTATCTGCTTCCCTGAATAGATCATACCGTATACAGTTGTAGCGCGGATTACATGAGTTAATCATGTAAATAACTTAGACTGGAGGCTGGCACCCATTAAACACTCAGTAAGTTGTTGTCAATCCTTTTGATAAGAGAATGGTGAGGAGGAGGAAATAGAAAATAGCAAGAGAAACAAAACCAAAAAAGAGTCACTGCTCTAACTGGATACCTAAGAGAAAAAAAAAAAAAGAAATAAAGTTGCTTATCTTTTCTAATCTGTCAAAGGTCAATTCACAATAAGCATAGAAAGGAGTTTGTGCCCTGTCATGAATGATCCACATTTTCCTCTGAGAATACAGATATTTAAACTCCTAGGAAATCAGAGAGCCTCCTGCTAAAGTGAAAAATCAAATGACCAAATAGTGAATTTTTTTAAGCATAAGAGCAGGAAGTGGCCCATCTGAATCTCCAAGACTTGGGGAGGTGAATTTGACCGCTACAGCTAATGGGGAACGATTTATGACCAGTGCCCATCACCGGCAAATTATTCACCAACTGCTGACAGGGCCAACTCTTGACAGTGAAATGAGTGGGGATGATATCAGTCACTCTGTCACTGAAGTTGCAAATCTTCCAGTCAGCACAAGAGACCTAGAAGCAGAAATGGAAAATGGAGAAGCCAACAAGTTCAGCCACGGCTGGAGGCGCCCCTGATAGGAGGTCGGCAAAGTGAAATGGAGACAGCAACATTAATTATGCCAGTGGCGAATGTACGAGTCAGTACTGGCCATGAACTATACCAGAGGATCTGAAGAGGTACACCAGGAGACAAGCAAGGGCTGGAGTGTCAGAGAAAGCTGGTTTCAAATCCCTGCTTTACCACTTAATAAATGGCCTTAGGCAAGCTACTTAACGTCTCTAAGTCACCATTTGCCCATCCCTAAAATAAAAATAATAAAATCCTCCTTACAGGGCAGGGTGCAAAGACGTATTAAGATAATGAATAGGACACATTCTGGCACACAATGTCTGGCAAGTTGAAGGTACTCAGTGAACCTGACTCCCCATTCCAGAAGCTGCCCTGGGGGATACTCACAGCCAGGAGAGTGGGGTGGAATGCAATTAAGTAAGTAGTTAACAACTAACATGCTAGAGATGAGAACAGGACCTCAGGAGGACACAAGGGGATGCTTCCTTACCCAACCTGACAAAGGCAGGAAACAGCAGAGAAAAAAAAGAGATGCTCAGGAAAGGCTCAAGACTAGGTGGGTGTAGACCATGGAGATCAAGGTAGCTAGAAGGACAGACAGCGTAAGGCACATGGCCAATACCAAGGCCTAGAAACAAGAGAAAGCACTAGACGGGCTGTCCTGGATCTCAGACCTGCTTCAAATTCTTGAAGTCACAGTTCCAAAATCCACTTTTTCTCTCCTTGACTTTTGTCTAGCTGATTTTCTCTGTTGGCTGATCCCTGTTTAATGCACTGTTAGGAAGCATTGCCTATCCTTCTACCACCCATAACACAGTATTACAATGACAAATGCACAAAGGCGAGCCCAGTGGGCCATACTGGGATGGCTTAGACTGGGATGAGAGCAACAGGATGGGGTGACCTGCTCATTGCTGGACAGGAAAAGTCCCATGATTCCAGGTCATTGTGCTGCTGCACCCTAAGGATCAGAAAATAGCTGCTGCTTTCTCCATTCTCCTTCTCAAACAGGAAAAAATATATATAAATAAATAAATACGGGTTGATCTGCAAGTTGACAGGGAAACACCAGATATCCTCACTTTCTGAGTGGAGTCTTCAGCAAGCGAAGAACATTTGGAATGAGTACTTATTGTCAAGGAAACTTTCACCCAGGCCTCTGTCCATCATCCTCATTAATTTCTAACAAGGAAAGAGAAGCTCTCAGTCTGATTGTTAAGAGTCAGAGACATAAAGCCATTTTTTAGAAATGTCTTACTAGCGGTCAAGGTCACCATGTGTTACACCTCAGTGTCCAGGTGTAGAGACAGCATTCCTACTTTCTGCTCCATGTGCTAAACCCTACAGGACTAGGTTTGTTCCTTTGCAGCCCAACCAGCCATCCTGTATCTTGCCTACCTTTTTGACTTTCCACATGGGTCATGTGCTATGCAGTCATATTCAGGGCCTGCTTTCCAGAAACAGTCCTCCTGTCCTTCTCTAACTTCTTTCACTGTATCTTCTATAACCAGGGAAAGGAAGGAGAAAATTGGGAAATATCCTAGGTACAATATCACCTTGACAATGTTTGACCATTTGATATTCATAGAAAAGCGGGGAAGAAAAAAGGACTTCATTGGCCCAATTCATACTTAGCTTTTCTTAGAGTATTACACTGGAAAAAGAAGGGTGTAGGAGCCTAGATACCCACAAAATAATATTTTGTCTTCTATTCTTACTGTGATTGTTTGTGTGTAGCTCTTTCTTTCAGTAATTCCAGAAAGAAGAGTTTAGAGTTATAAATGAGACACAAAAACCACACCCTGAAATCTCTAACAATGATACAGATTTCTTAAACTCATTGAAGTTAAGCATGAAGAACTGGAGGAAGAAAATGTAATGTACATATTTAGGGAGATAATCCAAAGCCTAGAAAAAACAGTGATAATGCTTTTATGCTCAATAATAGAATATGTTGATTTTTATGGATAGCCAGTATATTCACCTCAAAAATGTGTATCTGTGAATATTTTAAAATTATGCAGAAAAATCATTAAATGCATTAATTAATTGATGTTTCTTTAAATAGGTACCAAATTTTGAAACCACTGGGATATTGGAGAACACAGAAACAGTCAACAAGGATGTTTAGATACTTGCTATAAGCAAGGTGCTATGCTAGATAAAAACCAGTCAAAAGAATAATCTTTTTCCTCTAGTAGTATGCAAACTTGTTGGGAACAAGAGCAATTGTTTTGGAGTCAATAGACTGTGTTTCAAGTCCAGATAGTCTCACACCCTATGAACTTCAGTTTTCTCAACTTAGAAAGGGGTTAATGAGGCCAGGCATGGTGGATCATGACTGTAATCCCAGCACTTTGGGACACCTAGGCACGTGGATCACCTGAGGTCAGGAGTTCGAGACCAGCCTTACCAACATGGCAAAACCCTGTCTGCACTAAAAATACAAAATTAGCCAGGTGTGGGGGTGCACACCTGTAATCCCAGCTATTCAGGAGGCTGAGGGAGGAGAATCGCCTGAACCCAGGAGGCAGAAGTTGCAGTGAGCTGAGATCGCGCCATTGCACTCCAGCCTGGGCAACAAGAGTGAAACTCTGTCTCAAATAAATAAATAAATAAATAAATAAATAAATAAATAGGTTAATGAGATCCACCACATTCAGTTGTTGTTAGGATTAAAGAAGATAATCTATGTGAAGTTCCTGACACTGCCTGACATGTGGTAGAGGATCACACCAATGAGTTTTTTTCCCCCTTTCTTCCCTAGATACCTTAAATCTTACCCACATGAAAGTTGATGAACGGTGCAGTACAGAACATGGCAAGGGCCAGATTAGCAAAGCAGAGAAGTCAGAGATGCAGAATTTGACAATGCCAGTCCATTTGGAGCAGTAAAGAAAGGATTCTGCAAATTGGTGGAAACTGAACTAGGAGTAAATCAGGAGAGAGGGTAAGAAACTTGTGGATATAGGACAAACCCTGTAGCTCTTAGAGAGAGTTGACCCAAATTTAGTCTGTTTGAAGAATCAGGGAATTCACATTGTTTGTCATGGTTTATGGATTAAAGACAATCATCAGCAAGGATGTCATGACTGCCTGCCATGTGACTTAGCAAAAAGGGAGGAGAAAGAAGAAAAGGCAGTAAGAACAAAGAGGAAGAGAAGAAGAATGAAGAGGAGAGGAGGTTTAAGAGGAAGAGGAGAAAGAGGGATAGGAGAGAAGAAAAATGATTAGTGTCACAGACATCAAAACTGTAGTTTGAAAGGGTAAATCTGAAATGAGGCCATTAAATCCAATAGCTTCATCATCAATGCCACTAGACTGAGTTGTTCTAAGCAACATTTTGTTATGATATAGGAGCTGGGTGAAGCTGATTAGCTAAGCCTATATCATACAGTACATGAAAACTCAACAAAGGTTTACTCATTTGAAAAGAAAACATTGAGTCTTGGCCAAGATAGAAATGAATATTCCATGTGAAAAAAAAGTGTTAAATACGGTAATGATGGAAGAAAATCTTCTATAATTATTGCTCCATATGTTACCACCTTCAAGGGAAAATATACACATATAATCCCCCCATATGAATTTCCAGATCCATTTTTTAAAGTGAGCAACCCCAGGTTAAAAGCAAAGGAGCATTATTCAATGATTGTCAGTTGCAAGCTTTGCAAGGGGATCAGCCCCAACTCCAGAATAAGCCTGGAGAAAACCAGGGAAAGGTAATCAGCTCTTCGGGATTCATAGATCACAGAGGGCTGGAGAGCATCGTGGTTTTCTCAGGCTGGAAGGAGCATTCAGAGGTCATTATGTCCATTCCCCTTCCCCTAGGCAACTCCATTTGCTCTTTCATGACAAAATAATATTTTACATGCAAGATAGAGCTAGAGGCACAATGAGTATTATAAATAGGTGACAGAAAACAGGAGGAATGCAGAGGTTTCTCCCAATTAGAATTATAAAAATCCCAACTGCATCTGTCTAGTACATTTCTGCCTCCCCAGTAATTAGTTTAGCATCTGACACATCATAAGTACTCAGTAAATATCTGTGACAGGAGTGAAAAAACATCCTGTGCTGCCTGGAATTTCTCTTCACTTTTGTTCTTTGAGATCTATCAGGAAATTTAGGATTCAACTACCCTCTCTCTGGACCATAGTTTTAGCCAGAGTTTCTCAATTTTATTATAAATTTTCAAAAATTTTTTCTGTATGTGAGGATTTTGTGTGTATGTGTGATTGCCACATACCTCAAAGACCACACAAAATTCTTTGTATCATTCTGACAAAGCATGTTATATTGGTCCATCTGTATTTCATCAATGCATCTATAATAAAACTTTAGAAAATCCATCAGCCATCCAGATGAGCCAATGCCACTTGTTACTAAACATCTGAATGACACTGAAGACCTACAGCTCACCTTCAGAGAACCAGGACTGGCTTCTTAGAGACACTGGAAGATGAAGAATCCTGAAGATGAACCACAGGGGAGCCAGGAAGCCCAAGTGAAAGTAGTCAGAGGGTGCAGCATTCTCAGAGACTCAG
Source organism: Nomascus leucogenys (assembly GCF_006542625.1). NCBI lineage: Eukaryota > Metazoa > Chordata > Mammalia > Primates > Hylobatidae > Nomascus > Nomascus leucogenys. The sequence goes on along the minus strand of NC_044384.1, from coordinate 38,068,288 downwards.
GAAGCGGACTTGAGAATTTGGTTGGGGTAAGACAAAGTGGACCAAGAGAGAAAAGGAGGATCTATCATGAAAGACCAAAAAATAAAATAGATTAAGCCAATTAGTTCTTTACATTGACAAAGATGATTAAATCAATGAGTTCTCTACCATTTAGAAATATGAAGGCTAAAGAAGAGAAAACTCACATCTGCCATTAAACCGTATTATTGTATGAGATAGAATATAAATTGATAAATAAAATATTGTTGATAGGGACTTATGACAGATTGTTTAGAAAATCTAATGGAATCTCTAACAGATTTTCCCCCATATTTGTTTGAATACTAGGGAGCAGTTCACCTACTCCATTTCAACTGAGACCATTTTAGTTGATAGACATGTTTTTTTATTTTGAGATTAAAGTGTCTCCTGGGTCATACTCATCCTAGTTCTGTCTTCAGGGATAATTCAATACAAATTCACAAAGTGATAATTACTATAAACTTTCTGCAGGAAAGGCTCTCTCCATTTCTCCACCAAAGCATTAAAGAGGTACTTCTGGGGGAAGCAGAGCATGGTCATTTTAACCCCATCATTTGACTGCACCTTACAAGGCCTTTGACCAATTATGGCTTTTTATTCCAAGAAATAAATAAGTACTGCAAGAAATAATCAACAGAGATAAGTTGAGAAAAGCTAAAACAGCACTCAACAAAATTAAGAGAAAAATTGAAGAATCCCATCATGTTAATAACTTCCAAAACTGCAAAAATTGACTTAGGAATTTTAGACTTCGAAGAAATAATCATTGCAAAATGAAAGTGGCAATGGCTAAAACTGCATTGTGAAAAAAAATATGTTATTGACTGAAATTGACACAATTATCTAATCTTCTTGCCCAAATTTTGATCTGTAGAATCTGATTTAGGACAATTGGACCTAGTATAAATAACTATCAAGAAAGAAAATAAAGACTGGTAGAAGCATTCTTGTAACATTTTATATAGATGATTGATGAATCAAATCATGTTTCTACATTTTATCATGAAGAATTGTTTCTGAATGAAATAATTTTAATTACATAAAATAAAATTGGATAAAAATGAAAAGAGTAAACAGTTTAATTGCACATACAGAAAATTGACCAAGGCATTAAGTTGGCTTAACTGAGTTTAATCCCAAAATATTTTTTCAATGAAAACTCATCCATTAAAATCTATTATATCAGCATTTGTATAATTCTGATTTATCAACTAGGAGTTCAAATGTTATTACTGCCTAAACGTTGAGGTCAACAAAGCACTGGATTGTCTGCAATTCTCCTCAAAGAACACTGAAAACTCATATTCCTATAAACAGGCTTCTAGCAAAGTTTAGACCTATCTATAATAAATCCAACATCTATGTTAATGGAATGTTAGGATCTTTGACATCTAACTCTTGTTCAAAAAGAAAAAGTTATATTAAATGGCACTGATACTGCTCCAGGGTGGCCCCTATAATGTTTCTTATATTTGAATACCACATATTCAATAAACAAATATTTACTGTGTATTTGCTTTATGGCATATCCTGGATTAAACACTGAGGATACAGAACGGAGCCATGCAGACTGAGCCTTGCCCTAGGAATTTATGAAGAAGCTTGCTCCAGAGAACAACTGGAAGAGATAGCCCCAGGAACATATGAACTCGGAGATGTCCTTACCCAAGTCATGCTGTGTGAGTCTCCTCCCACCCACTCTTTAATAAGAATAAAAATCTGTGCAAATTGACATCAAGAGCAGGCTCAGATGAGTCAAGGTTTCTAAAGGAGAGAGTAAAGCTTCACTAGACATGAGCACCTTGAGGACAGAGATAGAGAAAGCAGAGCCTGAGAGTGAACCAGAGAGACACTTTCACCAATGACAAAGTCTGCTATATAGTAAAACTGAAATCCCCCATTAGTGGTAGCTGCTTTGGTATGATGCTGGTGGCTAGGCAGTTAGGGACCTGCATATTGTACATTCTGAACTCAATACCACGGAACCAGAATAAGTGTCAGTTGCATAAATATCTCCGTCATGCTAACAGAAAACTATTAGGGTCTGCTCGCAAAACCTGTCAGTAACAAAGGGAGAGAAAGAAATTACTCGTAACTCTTATTTATTTAAAGTCTTATGGGGAAGACTGCCAGTGGTTCGTCATTATCCATTCTCTTCTTCTTACATTATAGTTGATTTTTCAGCTGGGCAATTGGCCATCTAGCTGGAACTGCATTTCCCAACCACATGGCTAAATTCTGGGAAATGGGACATTAATGCAATAGATATTGGCAACTTCTGGGTCATACTATTAAAAGAAAGTTAAAGCCCATTCCTATGGCAGTAATAAGAATATAGATGACTGTATTGAAATATGTGGATGAAAGAGATACCTTGTGTACAGTGACAAATAGCCTTTCCCAATAACATTTCCCAGCCACAGGGACTTGTCCCAATCATTCTAGGCACCTTGCAGATTTGTGGATAGTCTAAACTCCCAGATCAGCTTAGACTTTCATGTGAGAGAGAAGCTGACTTCTATCTTCATTGACCCAAAGAAAGTCTGGCCCCTTGTTAGAACCAAATTTATAGCAGATTCAATAAAGCCATATTGTATTTTTTAATGCCAATGGTTATATCTGAGGAAGTTTTTGTGTAAGGAAGAGGATATTGCAAGGTTTCCATGTTTGTTCCATCTTGTTCATACTCCATCTGACAGGAAATCTCAGCGCTTCAGAATTTAACAAACTCCTCATTGTTTGCACAATTTGTTTGGAGTGAACTGTTTTAGTTAATCAGACTTTCCAGTTGACCAAATTATTTTATGCTCTGTAGGAATTAAAAATCCTCAAAAAAAATAGACAATACATTTTCACCCAGATATTTCACCAGACATCATTTAATCTTTAAGAAATCATATAATACTTCACAAACTTGTTATACCACAGGAAAATGATTTTAAACAATAATTTTTATGTTATAATTAGTAGGATTCTAATTTTTAAAACAACAGAAGAATTATGGAGAACAGAGTTAATCCTACTGTATGCACTTATAAAAGCTGCTAGTTTATCAAGTATTTGTTGAGTGTTTGATGGATCCTATGTCTGGTTTTACCACTTAATTCCTACACAAACACAGGCAGCCTATTCATTTTTTTTTTTTTTGGAACTCCTGATTTTTCATCAGTGAAATGAGAGGGCTGAGTGGATAATTCTGAGCTGCAGTCATTCTAGTTTTAAAAGACTATAATTCTAATAATGGGGCTAAGGCCACAGAATGATGGCTCCTGTCACTCTCAGACTCAGCCCTCTTCTTCTGAACTTTTTCCAGAACTCTTTCTGGATCCAGATGTCCACAGTTGGATATATTTTCCTGGAAGCAACATCATATAATGGCTCCTCCACAGCTTCTTCTACATGTTTAATTGACAGCAGTAGTGTTGCCTCAGGGCCAAGACTTTCTCCTGCTGAGGCTATAAATGGGTGTCTAAGCCACTAGCCCTGACTGGACACTATCTCCTTACACATGCACGTGTGCTCTTGGAATGGAGACACTTTTGAATTCCAAATTCCCTCCCTCTGTTAGAGAAATTTCTCACCAATAATTCTGCTGACCTCCAAACAAGGCCTTTCCAGGGTGCCCAACCTCTTTCCTGCATTTCAACAGGCTGGAGGTGCTTCTCTGCTCTGCCAAGCCTGTGTTCATCTGGTCACAGTGAGAAGACTTGGCGGGTTAATTAGATACTTCAGATGGGGTGGGAATCCTGCTGCTCAAGATGAAGCAGATTTGTAGGTGAGTTAGCCAGACTCCTCTGTGGAGGTTTATTACTAAGATTAGAACTTAATAATGCATGTGTTGGCAAAGTGGATCCATCCAGGCCAGAACTCTGCCTCCAAAAGTAGCCCTGCAGGGCATGTGGAGGGAACATGGTGACAGTTGCACAGCACAACAGTGTTGCCTCAAGATCAACATCCCTGTAAAAATAGTTTACAGAGTTATAATTCACCAGTTAACCCAAAGTCTTTTAAACACATTTATATTTCTGGACAATAGCATCTTTGGAATCCCAACCTCACCACTTACTAACTAGGAAAATTTAGTCTAGCTATTTAATTTCTGATTCTTCATCAGAAAGTGGATATTATAACTATCTCATAGAGTTATAAAGATTAACTGAGTTAGTATATGTAAAAAGCTTAAAATGCAGTGTGTGCAGTAGGTATTGCTTGTTGGTTTTGTGTTTATTAATGTCAGGTAACAATTTCTGAATGTATAAGTATGGAAGGCAGCATGGGAGGTAGTGGGCTTTGGAGTTAGACAAACCTGAATTTATGTCTTATCTCTGGTACTTTCTAGTTACATGATTTAGGACACATTCTTAATGCCTCTGAGCCTCAATTGTTGAATCTGAAAATTTGGGATATTAATGACTACTTGAAAAAGTTGAACATATATGTGAAACCTCTGGCATACAGTACTTACTAGGAGATCCATAGCTATGATTACCACTCAACCACCTGCCTTGTCTCTGGAGGAGTCCAAGCTTTACTGTGGAATGAGTATGGCTTATGAAGGTGACACCAGCTTTCCTGGGATGCAAGAGCAGTAACATTCCTCAGGAGATTTTTTTTAATGACATTCACATTCAACTAAATTGGCTTCTTGTTTCCCTGATTAGAAACAATTTTTTAAATCCTAGTATTAGACATTCACTCTTATTAAAGATTCTTTGTGATTCTCTCAGGAGCCTATTGATGCCAATAGAAAAACTGAAAGAATAACTCAGAACAGTAAAATGGGACTATAGAATGGAATTAGGGCATTCTATTTTTAGCACAAAGCAGGTAAAAGATAACTCAGACCTGGAGCATGTGGTTAATGAGCAGAGGAATTCCTGAAGTGCTACTGAGCACCTTTCTTACTCTGATAAACTTGTCCTCTTCCAGCCAGCTTCTGATAAAGATTCACATATGCTAAATAAGTATGCTAACATCCCTAACCTTTAAAGACATCAGCAAAAGCATTTCCCATTCTAACCACTAGATTTAATTTCTGAAAGGAAAATTAAAAACATGCATTTAGATGACATGAAGCTGGTCAAGGTATGAAGCATTTAAGGATGTAGAACTGGAGAGAAAACATGGGCCAGCAGGCATGAGCTCAGGGCCTTTTCTCATTATTTACTTTCCCCATTTTTATGTAATATCAACAGATTAAATATTTAAATATTAAAACAAAGCCATGAGTAACATTGGAAGAATATACAAGAAAATATTCGGGTAGGAAAGATCTTCCTATACAAGAACAAACCCAAAAAGCATAAAGCACACCACAACCTGTGTCTTTATAATATGACTATGTGACGCAACTTACAAACTTCTGTAGGACAAAAGATATCATGAACTAAGTTAAAAGACAAGTAACACACTTGGAGAAAAATAGAACATAGATAATAAAGGATTAATATCTATGATATATTAAGACCTCTTTCAGCCTATAATAAAAAGGAAAAGGAACTCAATAAAGGCTAAAAGGTATTAGTGAGCAATTCACAAAATAAACACAAATGGACAAATTCAAAAGATAAAGCAGATCCCATCCATCAAGGAAATTTGTGGGCAATGGATGGGATTGATGCATAGGAAGATCTTTCCTACACAATATTTCCTTGAATGAATATACATTCAAGGAAAAAGACTCAATCACTCCAGAAATCAGGGAAATGCAAATTTAAAAACAACTACCAGAATCTGTTTTGCACATTGGATACGCAAAAATCAAAAATATTTTTGCCTATGAAGACACAGAGAAACAGGCCCTGTATACGCTGTGGAAACACAGTTTAGTACAGCTTTTATGGAAGGCAATTTTATACTATCTGATATGTATAGCTTTTGGCCCAGAATTCTATTTCTAGGACGCAAGTCTACAGAAATACACAGATGCCCAAAATTACATGAACGAAGATATATGCTGCAGCATTTCTAATACTGACAAAAAAGGGGGACCATCAAAATATTCACTAATAGGCAGAAGGTCAAATAAATTACAGCATATGGGTAAGATGGAATACTATATAACCATTTACAAACACTTTACAGAGCTCTGAACTGATATGGAAATACATCTAAGCTATTGTAGCAGATTTGTTTTCTCTAAATGTAGGCAAAAATATCTTCCATTCCACATGCTTTCCTCGCAATATAATTGACTTTCCTCCTACGTAGAGATGGGGTTTATGTTCTCTCCCTTTGAATTTGAGTGGATTCATGACTCTTCTAACCAATAGTTTATGGTGGGAGTGATGCTATATGACCTCTAAGGCTAGGTTATGAAAGAAGATATGGCATCCACCTGGCTTTCTCTTTTTTCAGGGTACACAATCTGGAGAAGCCACCTTTATCCTGTGAGGAAGCCCAAGCTAGCCCACACAGAGAGACCAAATAAAGAAGGCCACATGAAGAATAACTAAATCCCCCAACCCACAGCCATAATCATTCTCCAGACACGTGAGTAAACCAACTTTCAGATGATTCCAGCTTCCAGCTTTCAAGTCCTTCAAACTCCAGATATTGGGAAGTAGACACACACCCTCCACAATGTGGAATTTTCAAATAAGGGCCAAAATGTATTCGTGAACAATTCACAAAATAAACACAAATGGACAAATTCAAAAGATAAAGCAGATCCCATCCAACAAGATTTGTGGGTGATGGATGGGATCCACCCATGCACAGGAAGATCTCCTTTGTGGCCTTTCCACATATCTGATCCACAGAATTCATGAACATCACAAATAATTGTTTTATGCCACCAAGTTCTGGGATAATTTCCTATGTAGCCAAATAACTAGAACAGATTTACGTAAAAGATATAAAGTTTCATAGAAATATATGTGGTATAATTCCATGAGAGAGAGAGATGTGTTGTGCTATAGTACCCCCCGTCAAATTCATATGTTAAATCTCACCCTCAAAGTGAGGATATTAAGAGGTAGAGCCTTTCAACAGGTGATTAGGTCTTGAGAACAGAGCTCTTATGAATGGGATTAGAATCCTTAAAATAGGCTCAAAGGAATTCATTCATTCCTTCCCCCATGTAAGAATGCAAATAGAAGGTGTCATCTATGAGAAAGCAAACCCTCACCAGACACAAAATCTGCTAGCATCTTGGACTTCCCAGCCTAAGACAGTGTGTGTGTGTGTGTGTGTGTGTGTGTGTGTGTGTGTGTGTGTGTGTATTTGTCTACATGCATGGACTGATGTTTGGAAAGACTGATGTTTGGAAAGACACACTAAGTTGCAAAGTGTTACCCCAAGTGATGGAGGAAAAAAAATGGGGCAAGAAAGTAAAAGAGACTTGAAACTCTGACTCTGTATATTTCTAGATTGTTTCAATTTTGTGCCACCAGCATATAATTTAAAGGAAAGAGGGAAGGAGGAAGGGAAGAAAGCAGGAAAGGAGAAAGAGCAGGCAAGTATTTTTGTTCAGGAGCTAAAAAATCTAGCTAAATCCATGAATAAATAAATATACATAGGATTTAGGGCAAAAGGAGAGCATGACTGAACTTTGATAGAGAATTGGGATCCTGACTCTACAACTTATGAGCTGTAGGAACTTGAACAATTTGTTCAATCCTTTCTAAACCTCACATTTTCCAACTATAAAATGGGGAATGAACTACTTCATATTTTTAGGGTGGCTAAAAGGATAAAATAGGAAAAAGTTTGTAAAGCTCCAAGCACAATGCCTAAAACATATCATGTTTTCAATGAAGAAGGAGTTTTCTTTACCTTCTGTTTGAAAGAATGGATAAAAGGGCATTCAACTGAGCAAAAGAGGCAATTCAGGTGACAGGTCCAATGTACAGATCAAAGTAAATAAAATGAAGCTGATTTAAAGTGTGTCAGAGGGTTAGAAAGGAAAATTTGAGCTGATCATACACAGATATATACATACCATTGTAACCTACCCTTTCTTCCCATGCAGCTCAGCCATGCTCAGCTATATTCGCACCTGTGTTAGTCAAGTTGTAATTGTTAGTGTTGCAGGGTGCTGAGCACTTGGCTTTCTTGATTAAGGAAAAATTCAAATTTATTTTCCTCTTACACACAAATTAGTACTTATGGCGTTCCTTGGTTTCTGACCACCTCACAATAATACAGCAAATTTCAAATCTAGGTATTCTGATAGAGACATAATCCAGGAGGAGCAGGATGCACTTGAAAACCCATTAGAAACACATGCAGAGTGTCCTTTGAAGGCTCAGCTCCCCCATCCCCTGTTCTGCCCTAAGTGTAAGACCTTACTCCAAAAGGTTGAATGAAAAGGGAGGATAGACTAATGACTAGAAAAAAAATCAGATACAGCATTGCCCCGATAGCCCACCCATCATACTTTCAAATAAGCTGATCATTTACAGTAGAGGTTATTTAGAACAAGGTGGAACTCCAGAGTCCATTTATTTGAATGTATTTCCATTTCAATTACCCTGTTTCAGAAGTTGCCTGTTCTTCTCATCACATAAGGTGAACAGATGTGATTTTAAGGACTTACTTCACAAACTCCTGCTCTTAAAAAAAAAAAAAGAGCTGTCTGTACAGAAAAAATGTTGCCCCTTTTGGTGCATGTGATTCAGAAATTTTTTAATAGCTCATTTCTAATCCTACTTTTGTGAGGGAATCATATTAGTTATCTTTCAATATCCTTAGTCATAGGTTCTTAGGTGAGTTTTTTTCCCATTCTGTGCTTAAATAGATTTAAGCTGCCTATTCAAGTGAGAAAGCAGAAATCAAGATGACTTTTTGAAATTTTTCATTTCATTTATCATAATCATTGGTATACAAAGGAATCCCTCTAACATGAGTTGAAGTTCCTTTCCCAGAAACTAGGAAAGGAGAGACAAATCTGAAGAGAACCAAACACATAATTTCTTGTGCAATATGTACTCTTGTGACAAACAGTACTTTATTTCAAATGATTAGCCAAGATGAGGGCTATAGTCTGCCCTGAGAGTAAATATGGATAGAGTTTTCATGCATTGTGGACATTTTAGCCATTTATTCTTTATTTCCAGTGTGTCATAAAAACAATAGAAACATCGGAAAGCAAGATACAAGAAAGATAACAGTGTACTATAATTTTTCACCTTTTCTACCACTAAGAAAAAGCAATGGCATTATCAACCAACATGTCATTTTTAAGCACTACTTATGCACTAGTATCACCTTGGGCACTCTGCAAGAAGACAGGACTCCTACCCTCCCTAGGAGGAAGACAAAACTCACACACACACAGGTGAAAGCTCAAAAAATGCGATGGTGTTCTGAATAATTTTTTTAAATGGGGTGCACTTGTGGGAACAACGGAGGGGAACTACCTGTACCTTCTGTTCGATTTTTCCTTTCAAGATAAAGTTACTCTTTTAAAAAAAAGTCAATTATAAATAAACAAATAGGAAGATACAAAGTCTTCCAGAATAAAACTAGGCAGAGAGTCATAGAAGGCTTTCTAGAAGTGATGAACCTATGGATGGACCTTGATTTGGGACTTGAGACAGGGTTGAATAGGGATGCACTTAGTGGAATCAGAAAACTACAATGAGCAAAGGCCGGGGGCCCAGAATGTTTGGTCTTCCCAGAACCCATCCTCATTCTACCAAAAGGAGCATGAGGGAAAGTACTTGGAAATGAGTCTGAAGAATGAAATAACTGAAGATAAGATCCTTGTTTTAAATTATAATAAGAATCATCATGCCTATATGATGATACCCATATATGCTATATATATGCAAATATAGCTATATGCTATATGCTATAACATGCCTAGTCAATAGATTCAAAATGAAGGACTAAATAACTCTGAGACTGAAGCTCTTAGAGTCAAAGCACGTGATTTCAGAAAACTTGAGAGTAGCCTTGCACAATACTCACCTTTGACTCTAAGTGCCCAGGACAGCCTGTGACATCTCTAGTGCAATAAAGTTGAAGACACATAACAATCACATTTCTGTTCAGCAGTACGGAGGAAACAAGGTAGTTTTTCAGAGGGAAAAAAAAAAAAGAAAAAGAAATCCTGAATCCTGCAGAACTTTTCCCTGGAGGGAGGGGTTTAAGAGGAGAGGTGTCAGGAGAAACTGAAGCAAACAGAAAAAAATAACCTCAGGTAATGATAATTTGAAGAGTAGGAGGAAAGTTTGTGCATTTAATTATGATAACACCAGTTTGTCAGGAAAGCTAAACTCAACAAGAAAATCCTTAATCATTAACACTGTCATCCCAAAAAAGCACCTTTTCGTAACTGCCTGTTTGACAGATTCTGGAGGACAAAGAGAGCCTGCAGACAGGAACCTGTCAATCCTGCTGCACAGAACATCAGAGAACCCCTCTGAAGAAGGTGAGTAAGCGTGAGCATGCACCTATGTGTGTATGTGTGTATGTGTGTGTGGCGTGGTGTGTTTGCAGAGTGTATATTCATTTTCCCTTTTGCTTCTTACCTTTTGTCCTTGAAGATTCTTTCCTCTCATTCTCTAAAACAAATTGACAATACCCCGTTTGCTCCATTGCACTTTCTCTTCTCAGTCCCTTCTGCTCACTCTTTTTCCCAGAAGGTTTTAGTCATCCTCACGGTCAGCTTCCAAGGGAGCCATGTTATTGAGAACTACTCTTAAGCCACGGTTTCTTTCCAGTATGCCCTTCCACCCTGTCTTCATCTAACCTCGGAATAGAAGCTTCAAAACCAGGTGCATAGGTTGAGAAGTAGTTAGAGGCCACCTACCTTGCCCAGATACCTGCAGCCAGAACCCGTGCTGGCTAAGAGGTCAGACTTTAATTGGTCTCTTGCTGATTCCTGCCGTATCTCGCCTCCTCACCAGCCGGGCAAGATGGCAGGTAGTACACCAGACACACACAAATCATTCACCTCTGCTGGCTTGCAATTTACTATTCTATATCAACAGCCATTTCTTGTTCCCTCCCAACTTCTGTCAGCTCACAGTCTTAAAAAGTAACCTGGTGATTTGGAATTTGAATTTGGAAAGTTTATACTAATACCAGAGCTAAGCCATTGAGATAGGGTGGCAGTGATGCAGAGGGGAGCACGGACAACATTGAAAGATCACGAGTGCCAGAAGAGGTGGGAAATAGCTCTATGTCACCCAGAGAGGTATTAGAACAATGAAATGAGATTCAGAAAAAGAAAATACAAGCCCTATTGCAAGAGAAGAGCTCCTAACCAAGAGTCAATTCAACTGTGGAATGACTTCCACGTGGAAATGGCCAGAATTGTAGTAGCAGTCATTGAAAACCAACCCTACAAAGTGCCCAAAATAAACTAAAATTCTATATGAAGGGCCCAATTTCATCAGCACGTGGTAATGACAGACATCCCAGTCTGGACATCTGTCATTCTTAGACTTTAACCAGGGGAAAAACTACTATTCATTTTCTGTACATTTGAGGAAGAATCCCTGATACTTGTGAGAGGTGAAATGTTTCTTGCTGCCATCTTCCAAAAATATATTTCTAAGATAAAGCCTGGTTTATCACAGAATCACAAGTCTTTGCTGGTTCTTTGCTTTATTTGAACTCATAAGATATTTGACAGTTAATCATACCCCGGCTTGTACCATCTTTTCAGTAACAAATATTTTACTTTTATATTGTTGGTTATTTGTATTTCTTAGCTCCTTCACAAGTTAGTCAGTTCTCTGAAGACAGAGGATACTTTATTCCTCAAAACTTTTAGCACTGAAATTTCTGTATAGTAGCCAATCACAATATGTCCATAAAATCACAATCATCAAATGCTGTTATAAATCAAAATCAATACACATTATTGTCCATGTGCTGTATATCAGATACTCTGCTAAGAAATTTATGTCATCATTTCATTTAATCTCTAGAACAATGTAATAGGTTTTATTGTCCCCATTTTATTTAAAAAAAAAAAAAAAGACCAACCTAGAGAAATAAGAAAAAAAGTTACATAGAATCACCCAGTTAGGCAGCACCAGAGCCAGAATTTCAACCCGTCTAATGCCACTGTTTCAACTCCGAAGGTCAGAGAGTAAAAACTTCATAATTTTATAGCACCTACTAATAGCTAACTTTTTTGAATGTTATACAAGAAGCATTGGGCTAAGTGCTTCACATATATTAGTTAGTACATGATGCAATCACTATTATTACATGAACTACATCCATGTTACAGATGAGGAAACTGGTGCGCAGAGACATTAAAGAACAAGGCCATACAGTTAGTGAGAAGCAGAGCTGTGATTTGCACCTCAGTGTTCTCCATCTGGTGCCCAGGCTCTTTGCCATTTGGTATACCGCCACTCAGATGAAGGGACTGAAAATTCAAGAGGAAAACCCTCTGCATTCAGGCATCTAGTCCCATACCATGTTCACAACAGCATTATTTATTGATTCAATCATTGTTTGGAAGCGGCTTTTCCTTGAATCTCATTTAATGTCTGCCCCTGCGTCCAGAAAAGCCTCATCCAAACTTGCCAAAACAAATCAACACTGCTCATGTAGTTTTTGAATTCCAAGGTAGAAACACTCAAAGGGGTCTTTGATGAGGACCAGCAGTAATGCTACTGTCCAAGCATTCCTTCCAGGAATTGGTGGTGAGCCCCAGCCAGGTCATCCCTGAAACCCTGGTCAGGCTGCATGAGAGAAGTTGGAATGGGGAGTGTGTAAACTGAAAGGTTGTGTTTGAAGGTTCCAGTTACAAACGAAATCATCAATTCAAAAAAACATGAAGCTTATTTACCAGTGTTTCTGACCATTTCCTTTGTTGAGTCATATCATGAACTAATATTGAATCCTTACAGAGCAAACTACAAATAATACACTATAGAAAGAGTATTCCATTGAGCAACAACCAAGCCGCAGTCTCCTTCAGGGCAGACATCATGTTCTCTGGCTCTCTTTTGCACCCATCAGTCTTGGCATAGCAACAAACACATAGAAAAATGCTTGACCAATGAAGACTGAATTTAGCTGAATCTTTCAGGAGTCTTTTTCTGACTCTACCAACAGCTAAGTAGGCAACAAGCCACGCTTGGGACTCAGTGGAGGCAACAGGACCTGAGGCCCAGGACAAAGGAGGGCACGCCCCTCTTCAATTCATGCAAGGAGGTCACAAGTCTATTGGGTACTAGCATTGGCTATAGCCTGAATAAATAATCTATCTTGTATATACATTTTACAATCATTTTTCTTCAAGATAATATGGATGTGGATATGAACAAAATTCAGACGCATTTAGCAATGGCACTGAATTCACAGTTGCTTTTTGTAATTATGATTTTTTTTTTTGAGACAGGGTCTCACTCTGTTGTCCATGCTGGAGTGCACTGGTGCAATCTCTGCTCACTGCAGCCTTGACCTCCCAGACTCAGGTGATTATCCCACCTCAGCCGCCTCAGTAGCTGAGACTACAAGTGTGTGCCACCATGCCTGGCTAATTTTTGTATTTTTAGTAGAGAAAATTTCACCATGTTGCCCAGGCTGGTCTCGAACTCCTGGACTCAAAAGATCCTCCCATCTTGGCCTCCCAAAGTGTTGGATTTACAGGCATGAGCCACAGTACCTGGCTGTAATTATGAACTGTTAGATTAATTAATGCAACTGTTACATGGGGAATCTGGGACATTTTGTGGCACTTTTACAGAAGCTTCATATTGGAAATATTACACTAGACAACTCATATGTTTTTTTTCTATTCTAAACTTCTTTATTTTATGATTCTCTGACTTGAAGTAGGGTGAAATGATTTGACAGTGCCTTCCACAAGTCGGCTTCTTTCTTAGAAATTGCCATGCAGTGGTGACAATCTCCACAACTTACCATCGAAACATCAGGAATTTTTCATATTTCCATATCTGGTTCTACAAATAATGTTTTCTGAAAAATTCCTGAATTAGAAAGATAATTATTATCTTTAATTAGATTTCCTTGTCTTCTTCCAAAAGAGCTAGGTCTTTGAAAGGATACAATGAGATTTTCAACAGTGGATGTAAATTTATCAGTCCCATCTGTCATTATAGTCCTCTACACATTATTTGTTCTTATCACACAAAACCATTGTTTTTCTTTTTTCTTGCAGTTGCCATTCACCTTCACACTCTTGCTGATCCATTAGCTGGGGATACACCTTCACCTCTTCTCAGCCCAACCTAGCTGCCCTTGATCCTTTTCCCATTGCATCACCACTATTAGCCACTCTTTCCCACGGCACAGTGGTGTGTGCCTAACCCCGGGCACTCACTCTGCCAGCTGTTTTAGTTCTTCCTTTGTATGGCTCTGCACTATCTAGCCCGAAAGCCACTTGAACGCTAGAACTGCCTCTCATGTGTCTTCTTTCCGCCAGACAACCAAGCTAAGGTGATCTTTAAGCGTTCATTAAATGTCCTGAATGAATGAAATGATAAATGCAGTCACCATGGAAGGCAAATATCTTTGATTATGAAAAAATTACACTTGAATTCAAAATGTTTAAATTGGTTTCCAACTTGTAACTGATGTGGTTTAAAATAAGTTTAAATTTTAAAAAAATCTTAACCTCCTACCCCTAATTACCTGATGTTCTTTACACTTTATCAAAAGAAAAGTGAAAGGAAATAAATTCTTCCTGCAGAGTTTCTAGGCCCTGCTTCTATACTCTACAGAAAGAATTAATAAACCAACATTATTCCTGGAACTAAAATGATCTAAGTTGATGGCTCCAGTACCCAGACCAAGATGTGCTGGTAGGATAAGACTCTGAGAGCATAAATTTTTGTTAAAGGGAGAAACTACCTTAATTCTATCACCACATATAACAAACTAAAAATTTTAAAAAATAATAGAAAAGAAAGAAAATTACATTTCCTTTGTGGGGGTGAGCGTAGACAAGGGAGAAAAAAATACATTTGTTCTTTTAAGTTATTTCTAAACCAAGCAGAAGAAATTAAAATATACAAATAAGAATGAAGACATTTGCTAAAACAAAGTATATTGCATTGTTTGTTCTCCTTCCTTCTCTAACCTGCAGAGGGATAGTATACCATTCAGCAGAGAGCCCAGGACATAGGGTTGATAACTGCTAACATGGACAGATTACTTCATCTTGGTCAGGTACTGTGCTAAGCTCTTTACCTGCTTATAATATTTCATCCTTACAATAGTTCTATGAGCTGTAAATTGAGTACTCTTATTATCTCAATTTTACAGATGACACTTAATAAGATTAGTTTGTCCAAGACGTCAGAGTTACTAAGCAGTGAAGCCAGGATTCAGACTCAAGTAGTCTGATTTCAAAGTGCTAACAACTTTCTATTTCCAATATGGCTAGAGAATAGAAAATAGGGAATCCAATCTCAATTTTATATTTGATCTAGATTTTGGATATTAGGCAGAATATTGACAAAACTGGATGAAGGATAAGATTTTCCAGTTTGATAGACCAATGTCTTCATAGATGTGTGTATTGTGTGTGTATTTTTTAATTTCCTATGTGTTGTAATATGTTGACATTTTATGAAACGTTTCTGGCTGAGGAAGAGCCTGCCCATCCAAGAGCTAGCCAACTCTTAGAGATAACAAAGTACCAAAAAACTATGGACTACCACCACAGCCCAAAGCCCACCGAAATTCTTCAAACTGCCAGTCCTGTGCTTCTCTTGCCCTGTGTTGCCTTTCCCTGGGAACCCCAATGAAGGCTGTGGCCTGAGGGCTCCCTGGATCTGTTTTCTGCCTCCTGTCTACTCTGTTGTCTTTCCCATGTGTCATGCCATGCCTCCTGTCTTGAGGACCTGTACATATAATAAACTTTGCTTTCCTGAGCCTCTCCTCTGTCTCCACTTGTGGCAGCACCTAACTGACCACCATGTAAAAAAAAAAAAAAAATCCAAAACAATGTGGCAGTGAGAAAACAAGAGGTATCCCCAGGGTATGGAAGTGGCTCAGTGGGACAAGAGGACAATATCTATGTGGAGCAGAGGCTGGTAAACTGGGCCATGGGCCAGATCTGGCTTAACACCTGTTTTTGCACAGCCTGTGATTAAAGAATGAATTTTATATTTTTAAGTGACTGGAAAAAAAATCAAAAAAGAAAAGAATGACATTTCATGATGTGAAAATTATATAAAATTTGTAAACTTATATGAAATTTCAGTATTCAGTAATAAGCTTTTATGGGAACATAGCCACAATCATTCATTTTCTATTGTTCGTGGCTGATTTCAGAGAATTGAATAGTTATGACATAAACTGTGGGTGCTTCGAAACCTAAATTGTTTATTACTTGGCCATTTACAGAGTTTACTAACTCCTGATCGGGGGAATTAACAGGGGGATGTTGAGAAGGGTGGGTAAATGACAACCAGTCTTCAAAAACATGCTTGATGATTTATAATTTGAAAGGCACTGGAGAACGTTGAAAGACTTTGAGGGATACGTGGTATAATCAGGATACTAGACTTTTAAAATTGCAAACAAAAGACATTCCCAGATGCCCTCTGTAATAATCACTTATTATAAGGTCACAAAGGGAAGCAGGACAGTAAGGCAACTGCCTCAGGGGTAGTGGAGCCATTCTGAGTCCCAGGACTTCTATGCCTCAAGAAAAGTAGCTCATCCACTGCAGGACTCATCATGACCTCAGGGGAACCACCAACAGAGCTTGTCTGGCTAGGTTGATTTAACACGCTCTAATATGGCGCATGCCTTATTCCACAAGGTATGATGGCTGGCCTCCTGTATGCCCAGCCTGTCCATGGTCAAGACAATGGTAGAAGAGCATGTTCTGTCTTTCTCAACACTCAGTACTGGAGCCCCAGCAACTGTACAAGAACTGCTTGAGGGCATTTTCCTTTGAAGGAAGATTTGAGCACAGTAGCTTCTTAACATTTTAAGGATTCTTTCTCAGTGTTAGAGTAAAAATCCTGCCCACATAGGCCCTGGTGCTACCTTGGGTGATACCCCTATGTTGGCTGGGGTGGTGGGGGGCGCTAGGGGATGGGGAGATCTTCACATCAGCATCTTTGCTCTCATTATCCTGCTCTAGGCTTCACAACTACAGCAAGTATCTTGTTGGTTCAAAGTATCCAAAGGTAGGTGTATTAGTCCGTTTTCATGCTGCTGATAAAGACATACCCATTTAATGAATTTACAGTTCCATGTGGCTGGGGAGGCCTCACAATCATGGTGGAAGGTGAACGGCACATCTCACATGGCAGCAGACAAGAGAAGAGAGCTTGTGCAGGGAAACTCCTCCTTATAATAACTATCAGATCTCATGAGTTTTACTTATTATCATGAGAACAGCATGGGAAAGACCTGCCCTACGATTCAATTACCTCCCACAAGATCCCTCCCACAACATGTGGAAATTCAAGATTAGATTTAGATGGGGACACAGCCAAACCACATCACTCCACCCCGGCCCCTCCCAAATCACATGTCCTCATATTTCAAAACCAATCATGCCTTTCCAGAAGTCCCCCAAAGTCTTAACTCATTTCAGCATTAACGCAAAAGTCCACAGTCCAAAGTCTTATCTGAGACAAGGCAAGTCTCTTCCACCTATGAACCTCTAAAATCAAAAGCAAGTTAGTTACTTCCTAGATACAATGAGGGTGCAGGCATTGGGTAAATACAGCCGTTCCAAATGGGAGAAATTGTCCAAAACAAAGGGGATACAGGCCCCATGCAAGTCCAAAATCCAGCAAGGCAGTCAAATCTTAAAGCTCCAAAATGATCTCCTTTGATTCCGTGTCTTACATCCAGGTTACACTGATGCAAGGGGTGAGTTCTCATGGTCTTGGACAGCTCTGCCCCTGTGACTTTTCAGGGTACAGCCTCTCTCCCAGCTGCTTTCACAGGCTGGCATTAAGTGCCTGTGGCTTTTCCAGGAGCACAGTGCAAACTGTTAGTGGATCTACCATTCTGGGTTCTGGAGGACAGTGGCCCTCTTCTCACAGCTCCAGTAGGCAGTGCCCCAGCAGGGACTCTGTATGGGGGCTCCAACCCCACATTTCCCTTCTGCACTGCCCTAGCAGAGGTTCTCCATGAGAGCCCTGCCCCTGCATCAGAATTCTGCCTGAACATCCAGGCATTTCTGTGCATCCTCTGAAACCTAGGTAGAAGTTCCCAAACCTCAATTCTTGACTTCTGTGCACTCGCAAGCTCAACACCACATAGAAGTTGCCAAGCCTTAGGGCTTGCACCCTCTGAAGCCATGACCCGAGCTCTATGTTGGCCCTTTTCAGCCATGGCTGGAGTGGCTGGGACACAGGACACCAAGTCCCTACACTGCATACAGCATGTAGACCCTGAGCATGGCCCACTAAACCACATTTTCCTCCTAGGCCAGTGGGCCTGTGATGGGAGGGGCTACCATGAAGACCTCTGACATGCCCTGGAGACATTTTCCCCATTGTCTTGGGAATTAACGTTTGGCTCCTCATCACTTATGCAAATTTCTGCAGCCAGTTTGAATTTCTCCTCAGAAAATGGGATTTTTTTTTTTCTATCACATTATCAGGCTGCAAATTTTCTGAACTTTCCTGCTTTCCTTCCCTTTTAAAACTAAATGCTTTTAACAGCACCCAAGTCATCTCTTGAATGCTTTGCTGCTTAGAAATTTCTTCTGCCAGATACCCTAAATCATCTCCCTCAAGTTCAAAGTTCCACAAATCTCCAGGGCAGAGGCAAAATGCTGCCAGCATCTTTGCTAAAACATAACAAGAGTCACCTTTGCTCCAGTTCCTAACAAGTTTCCCATGTCTATCTGAGACCACCTCACCCTGGATTTCATTGTCCATATTATTATCAGCATTTTGGTCAAAGCCATTCCAGAAATCTCTAGAGATTTCCAAACATTCCTACATTTTCCTATCTTCTTCTGAGCCCCCCAAACTCCAACCTCTGCCTGTTACCCAGTTCCAAAGTTGCTTTCACATTTTGGGGTATCTTTTCAGCAGCACTGCACTCCTGGTACCAATTTATTGTATTACTCCATTTTCATGCTGCTGATAAAGACATACCCATTTAGTGGACTTACAGTTCCATGTGGCTGGGAAGGCCTCACAATCATGGCAGAAGGTGAAAGGCACATTTCAAATAGCAACAGACAAGAGAAGAGAGCTTGTGCACAGAAACTCCCCCTTATAATAAACATGGGATCTTGTGAGACTTACTTACTATCACAAGAACAGCACAGGAAGCACCTGCCCTTATGATTCAATTACCTCCCAACGAGTCCCTCCTACAGTGGAATTCAAGATGAGATTTGGATGGGGACCCAGCCAAACCATATCATTAGGTAAAAGCTTCAGTTTTGAATTCTAATGTTGTGTCATAAAAACCTAGTCTGCTTTATCTATTGCTTTAACAACTACTTTGTCTTGTAGCATTCTGTGTCTTTTAATGCAGGCACTTCTGTTCTTTTTCAAAAAAAGGAACAGGAATGAAGGAGAAAGGAAGAGGGAAGAAGGGAGGAAGGGAGGGAGGGAGAGACGAAGGAAGGAAGGAAGAAAGGAAGGGAGGGAGGGAGGGAGGGAGGGAGGAAGGAAGGAAGGAAGGAAGGAAGGGGAAGGAAGGAAGGAAGGAAGGAAGGAAGGAAGGAAGGAAGGAAGGAAGGAAGGAAGGAAGGAAGGAAGGAAGGAAGGAAGGAAGGAAGGAGGAGGGAGGGAGGGAGGGAGGAGGGAAGGAAGAGAGAGAGAGAGGAGAGAGATGCCCTTGAGAGTGTATCTCTGCATTAGTAATTAAAAGCTGTCAGGGAGCTGGTCATCTACCCTCCTCTGAAGATATTTATTTGTATCATACTTACTTTGATTAAAACAGTAAAAGATTATCTTTTTAACTAGCTCAGCAAGTCCCAACAGTTTTCAAATCTGAGTTTCTGAAAGGTCTTTGTCCTTCTCTTTTCTAAAGCATTTATATTATTTGAATAGAGTAGCCAGAAACCAGAGTTTTTCAGGAAACTTAAAACTGAAAAACTGAACAGTTTCTGTATAGTTGGCAAGGACCCTATACTGAGTGTTGAGAATTACAGAACATGCTCTTCTACCATTTTCATAGTCATGGACAGGCTGAGCATGCAGGAAGCCAGCCATAATACCTTGTGGAATAAGGCATGCTCCATGTTAGAGGAAAATAAATCCACCCAACCAGGCAGTCTCTGTTGGTGATTGCCCTGAGGTCACGATGAATCCTGCAGTGGATGAGCTACTTTTCTTGAGATATAGAAGTCCTGGGACTTGGAGTGGCCTCACTCCCCTGAGCCAATTGCCTTGCTGTCCTGCTTCCACAGATGGAGAAAATGGTAAAGTGAACCTGGTGAAATAACAAGGGAGAGAACCTGAATTCTGATCCTTACTCCATTATTCAACCTGTGAGAACTTGAGCGAATCAAAACACTTCAGAGGCTCTAATTGTTCAGATAGGAGATATGAATAATAACACTTCTGTGGCATATATCACAGCTGGCGTTGGAGGTCAAGTGGAAATATATACATTTCAGGCTTTAGAAATTGTCGAATATAGGATAAATCAGAATAAAGGATGTAAACATTAGTAAGCAAAATGATATGGTTTGGCTGTGTCCCCACCCAGATCTCATCCTGAATTGTAGTTCACATAATCTCCACATGCTGTGGAAGGGACTTGGTGGGAAGTAATCGAATCATGGGGGCAGATTTTTTCCATGTTATTCTCGTGATAGTGAAAAAGTCTCATGAGATCTGATGGCTTTATAAAGGGCAGTTCACCTGCACACCCTCTCTTGCCTGCTGCCATGTAAGACATGCCTTTGTTCCTCCTTCAACTTTTGCCATAGTTGTGAGGCCTCCCCAGTTATGTGGAACTGTGAGTCCATTAAACCTCTTTTTCTTTATAGGTTACCCAGTCTCGGGTATGTTTTTATTAGCAGCATGAGAATGAACAAATACGCAGAATAAATGTGTCTGTATTCATATTGCCAGAATAAGTGTTCTTAGCTGCAGGAGAACAAGCCCTCATGCCAGGCCAGATTGATAAGGGGTAACTTTGTGCTGATTTGGAGTTTCATGAGGGTCTTGAAGATAAGGGAAAAAGAAAGCATTCTAGGCTGCAAGAAAGGTGCAGAAATAAACTTGAAAGCCAAAACATTTGATGTATGTTTAAGGAGCAGTAAGTAAACTAGACTACTGGCTGGAGCAGATTAAGTGTGTTAGCAAAGTTGTGGGACATGAACGTGGAAGAAGTAAGTTGAAGACACACCATTGGAGGCCTTGAATGCCAAGTTTAGATATTTGGGTTATTCAGAAGAAAATGGTCAGTAATTTTAGACTAATGACTTGGCAATAGTGTGCAACTACATCAGGGAGAGATGGGCCGCAGCCAGACCCTACTAGCAACCATTGCTTTCATCCGTCTAGGGACAGGATAAGGAACTAAGCTGAAGCAATAGTTGTACTGGCTGCTCTGAAGGATCTGGTAGCTGAAGAGGCTATAGGGAATGAAAAACCACTTCTTCTGTGTTTGGCTGGTGTAAGGAAATGAGATAATATTGTTGGAAATGGGGAACACATAAGAGGGAGTTCTCATCCTGGGAGGAAAAATTAACTCACTTTTCGGCCTCAGCGTTTGAGGGAAGGAACATATGGGGCTTGAAAGGCTTCTAATTCACCACACAGAAAAGGGCTTTGAGGAAGGAAAGGGCATGAGGGGGCTTGAACTCCCTCCCCCAACTCCCAGAGAAAGGCAGGAGGCAACCATTGCCAAACATTGATAGATTGAGAAGGCTCTCCTAGAAAGGCATGAGGAAGGCTTAGAGAATTCCAGCAAGGAGGGAGACAGCTTCCAGAGGAACCTGAATAAGGGAGAAAGAAAGGCTGAACTCTCACATTCAAGCCCTTGGTGGTCTGAGCCTGACCTTCACTGTAGGTCTCCCACACAGAGGAAAACTGCAATTTAAGACAAATGTTTCTGAACCAGGCAAATGGGGAGTCAAACAGCAAGGAGTGCTAATTTATATTTAAATACAACATTTTTATTACTTTTCTAGAAATTTGACACCAACCCTCATTTTAAACTAGACAAAGCAGCATAACTTTTTTCTTTCAAAATGATTGACACTCAAAAGGTAATACCCTTTAAATTCCTCCAATTAAAGCAAATTTAATTTTAAGTTTAATTAAAGGAAACTTTAATTAGAAAGAAGATTAAATTTTAATTAAATTTCTCTAAAATCTTCATACCGGCCTTTACAGCTAATATTTCTGTCAGAAACCAAATCCCTTCTTAATATTCTAAAATTCTTTTCTAGCATTTTCCTTCGTATTAAAACAGCATCTCACCAGCTGTACCTGCCGCTGTGAAAATTATTCCCATCTTAAAATACTGGAAATACAACGGAGAAACCAAAGTCTCCCTGGGCAGAGAAGGAAAAACAATATATTCTATTATTGATGAGATTTTTATTTTCCATCTCCTCCCAGTCCTTTCTGAAGCGATTAGGTGTGATGGGCCTGCTGTGAGCCAGTTGTACTGCATCCACAGCGTCAACAAATATTTATGGAACACCTACTGTGTGCATGGCCCTGCACTAAGTTTCCTGTCTAACAGGGAAACATTGTTAAAATTCTAGCTTAACCAGAGACACCAGCCAACAGAGCCTAGACTACAAGCTATGCCTGGTGGGTTCTTGGCGGCTGCTTGTTCCCAGAGTCAGAAAGAGAAATGTCGTCTCTGCACAACTGGTCTAGCATCTTCCCCCGCCCCATGCTGCTTGATGCTAGCGGGAAAGGCCTTGAGTTAAGAGACGTAAGTCTCAGATTCTAGACCTAAATTGCCATTAGATAACAATATTATCTTTGGGAAAACCCTAAACTCTCCATTTTTCACATTTTTCCTTTGTAAAATGGGTAATAAAACCCAAGGATGTCATAAGGATCAAATGAATTAACGTAGATAGAAAAAGTTTCTGAGAACGGCAAAGTGCTGGTTAGTGTAACGTATGAGGATATTGCTGACTGGCCTTCCCCTTCCCCCCGCAGGTTCTGCCTGCTTTAAACTCTCTAGCTGGGTCCCCAGCCCTCCTCGGATGTCTTCCAGTTCATTGCTTACTGTTCTCACATTCACCATGCTGTAAAGGTGGTTCTGTTAACCTTCCTTCCCACAACTACCTCCTGTTGCCACATTGCGTGTCCTCATTCCTTTCCTCTCAAGACCTCTTTCCTGCTCCCTGTCAACCCATAACCAAGCTCACCTCCTCCCAGAAGCCAGAACTGAGCAGAGCCCCAGACAGGGAACATTCCCTTGCTCCTAATATTCCTTTACACATGCACCCTCTAGACTGCCCTATGATCTGGATACTGACATATAGCAGAGCCTCTGCCTCCAGAAATGTGGAACATACTTCAAGATCCCCCGCAGAAGAGTGAAGTTAAAATAAAATGAGAATAAAGAATTTCATTAAGGCCTCCCCAGGCGGGGATGCTGGGGCTTGGCAGTGGGCTGAAGCAGCTCAGGGCAGCACTGAGTACTCAGGACTCCACTAGGCTCCCTCTCGGCACCAAGATGCATAAGAAAGCTGATGCGATGACTGAGGGTAAAAGCCAAATCAAGAAACCAGAGAGACCACTTCCTCCCTTAGGTCCTGTGGCAGTTGTTCCTATAGGTTGTGTCACCATAGCCATCCATGCCAAACCTGGCTCCGAACAAAATGCTGTAACGGATTTGACAGCAGAGGCGGTAAATGTGGCTATTGCAGCACCTCCATCAGTGGGGGAGGATAATGCTGAGCTTTATAGCTTATCTGTCCAAGGTCTTAGAACTCACGAAGAGTGATGTGGCTTTGGATAAGGGTGGTACATCACATGAAATGGTAGTGAAGCTTTTGGCCTCCACAACTCCAGAAGAAATCTTGAGGAAATTTAAAAAGAAAGCTGAGAAACAAAGCAAGAAATGGAAAATACATCCTTGAGAAACTTTTATTGCTAATGATGAAGAGGCTGTTACAAGCACGTTCAAATATATATATGTATTTGAATGTATATATATATATATATTTGAATAAGACTTCAAAAAGTAGACATTTAAAAAGTAATATACATTGAACACAGGTTCTAAAATCCCTGACCCCAAACAGCCTGGAGCATGTTACTCTGATTTTATGGCATTATAAAATAACAGAGCTGGAAAGAATATTCAAAGTGACCTGATTTAACAGCTTTCATTCTCTAGTGGGGCTTCTGATATCCAGGAGTTGACAGACTTGTTCAAGATCATAACATGCAAGATGGTGACTAAAACCCAACACCCTTGACTCCTTGTTGAATGCAGTTTATCCTGCTTGTAAATTAAAATTACCATATCTCCACAACAGTTCTGGAATTCTGGGGATTGCGTTCTAATCCCGTTTTACAAGTGACAGAAAATCTGTTACACTGCTTTGTAGTGTTACCTTATATGTTAAAATGCTTATCTACATGAAAAAAAATAATTTTTTACATCTTTTAAAGACTATATTTACCATTTTGTAAAAAAGTAATGAAAAATCGTAACATAATTAAAAGTGAATTATAATTTTTGAGAAAAAAAGAATTTCATTAAATGAAAGCTATCATGAATTTGCTTGACAGGAAGAAAATCTCTTCTTCACATGTTTCTAGGTTGAGTTTCCCATCCCTGTAAATAAGCTGTGCTGAGCTCTCTACCCTGTACTCCCAGTACATATCAATCACACACCCCATTTCCTTCAGTTCTAATACGTGCAAGGGCCTGTGCTTCATGCTCTGGAGAGATGTTCTCTAACTTTATGTGTTATTATCCCCTAACACGCTAGGTGCCTCCTCCCCAGGGTGCCTTTCACCCTGGACCTGGAACACCACTGTCTCCTAAATCCTTTCCTCACCCGATCTTCAAAACTTCAACCAAACCCAACCTCCTGGAAGTGTCTGACTTTTCAGCCTTTTCTTCTGAATTATTGTATTCCTAGTGTTTGGTAACACAGGATGAATTATTTGATACAGGATTTGGTGGTGTTCTTTGCTATACCCTATGTGTCAGATCTGTCTCCTCACCTCCCTACAGCTTTTCTAAGGAAGGATCTATGTCTTTTGCTCTTTCTGGAGCTCTTGCTGTGCTCAGGCCGCTGCCGCAGGCATACTAGGGAACCAAGAAACACTTCTTCCTTAACTGTTTTTTAAAAGGGAATAGAAACCTTGTTCTGTTTTGTCAGGTGCAAGGTAAACCAGAGACATAGTAATTCTCACAAAGTGGCAGAGACTCTGATTACATGAGCCTAGAAGCAAGCAAAAACGAGTGATAGACGGAAATAGAAAATGGAAGATCAACGAAGGGTGCTTAAATCAGTGAGTTTAGCATAAGATAGAAGTGAAAATATGGAGGCTGACTTCTTCTAGGAGTGTGTGGGAGTTTGAGAGACCCCAAAAGTGAGATAAATAAGTCAAGAGCAGGGACCACAGAGAAGATTGTGTTTCATGGCCAGCTCCTGGCCTGGAGCTCCATCATTCAACTGTGAAATGGGTACAGTGTCATTCTCACACTCCTACTTTAAGGACTTTTGCAAGACCTAATTATTTATTATTCATAAAGGGCTTTGAACTCTTCACATGAAAGGCACCAAGAGAAGTTCAAAGGATGAGTCAGTATCATTATTAGCTATAGTTCAACTCAAAGTGAGAGGAAAAAATATGACCATTTTCAGTGCACCTGTCGTCTTGGTCTTTTTTATCATTTGTAGGATTTTTGTGGCTAAATCAGAATTGCTCTTCATTACTTTTTCACTGGCAATTAAAAAAAGATCAAAATGGAACTTGTAACAAGGAATCTGAATACTAATTTTTGCTCTCTATAAAAAGGTAAAACATACTTCTCAGAAATATCTCGGGAATACTTTTCTCTTTAGACTATCTGCAAGAATTTCAGGGAATAGGTGACTTTACTGCCTTAGAAAAACTGGAGCTCGGAGAAACGGAGGAAGAAGGTAAAACTCACCAGTTTTAAATGTTGATTTTTTTTTCTTTTTTACACCAATTGCCAAACCTCCAAACTGCCAAAATGATGGAACATTTTTTTTTTAAGCTGAAGCTGTGAATAAAACTATCGTTCTTATTATCAAAATGCTGCCAACAATAAATCCTGACATATATTCTCTCTCTCCTTCTATCCACAACCCCCTTGCCCCAGCCAACAGCACAGTCTTTGGGAGGTGAGTTTCTCAAAGTTCCAATGGGACTGGAGTTTGATCATTTTCTTTGCTGTTCTGGCTCAAGCTTTCTTTGGGGTTTGTTTTCCATCATGGGCTGATGTCTGTGGGTCATGTCCTTCTCTTGCTGAGGTCTCTGTTTGCCTCTGGCTTTCTTTATTTCTTGCCTTTTTCTTGACCTGTTTGCTTTCAGGAATATCTTTACTGAGAATCTGCTCACTTCAAGCTTTAACAAAACGAGAATTAGGACCAACCACAGTCATTGCTCTCACTTCTTTCTTGCATTTCTCCTTTCTCTCTGACATACATTAGTTCATTCACCAAAGTGAACATGTGTGTTGGAGTTGCAAATGGAGATTAGGGATGAGCAAAAGGTGTCAGCTACTCAAACACCCTATTTCCTTCTCTATCTTAAATTAATCCTTCCTGGGAACCTTAATATGAATTTTTAAATAATGTTTAAAGATGACAAGTAGAGAATAAGTTGGCTTGAAAATAAACTGCCAAACTAGAATACTTTCTGCTCTGCCTGCCAAAACTGGGAGTTGAGAGGGCTCTGCACATCATTATCCTTCCACAATAGCAGATGCTGTCTAGGTGGCCCATCTGGATGGACTGCTAGGTAATCCATATTGTCCCTGATCCAAAAGAGTCATCGGATCTTGAACTGTGCTGTGGGCTTATTAGTAATTCACCAGAGGCTTTGTGTCCATATTCATGGTATTCACAAGTATTCTTTAAGGGGCTTTTCATGCCATAGCAATAATTGGGTACCACATGACTACTCAATCTAAAATATCTTAAATGTGTGTTTAATAATTCCTCTCTTTCTATAAATTATTTCTCCAGAATTTGTTGTTGGTTTTTGTTGTTGTTGCTAGGGGAGTATATTACACAATATAAACAACAAAAGGACCCCCATTTCAATAATACTTCCTTAAACATAATAATTTAAAAACAACCCTTAATGCTCAGAGAGATACAAGGGACAGTAACAATGAGAAACAGACCTTTTAAAAGACTCCATGATATTCTTCTTTCTTTATTCTCTGGCTCAGAATTCTATTTCTAAGAGAATCTCTATCTAAATGTTCCATTTTAAACACACATACACATGCAAATACCCCCTCCACTCTCACACCCTATACACAGATAAACATGGTACTTCTTATTAGCTTCACTTTTAATACCAATCCTTATTTTCAAATTTCCTCAGACATTATTTGTTCCCTTACAAAACATTATACTCATCTCTGACTTATCATCCATAACCAAACACTTGAAAACAAATTACTCAACCATTATATCCAGCACTAGAGTGGAGATGGGTGACCTATATTCTGATCCCAGCTTTGCAAATAATTAGTTTTGTGACCCAGAATAATTTACTCTCACTATGTCTAATTTCTTCATCAGTAAAAGACAGAACATTACTGTCTTGTCTATTTGCAAGGTTTTTGTAAGAAATACTTGAAAACTGAATATGAATTTGAAGTAGAATGCTTATTATTGTCCATATCTACCTTATGGCATCTCTGCTTCTGCCATCCTCTCTGATAGTGTCTCTGCTGATTGACACTTCTCCAATTTATTATTCACTCTTTCATTTATTGAACAAACATTTATCATATACCAACTCTACACCAGGCAGTGGAAACTCACAGACGCATGGAGAAGGCTGGCATCTCAGCTGAATATGGAACCCCTATATGAGAAGTACCCAAAATTGTGGAGGGCACCTACCCCAGAGGATGAAAACATAAAAGGATTCAAAGCAGTTCATCAGTATATATATGGAACGGACATGTACCTTATCGTGCTTTCCATCTCAGTCACTCACCATTCATTCCTCTTTCCTAATAGGATCTTCTTTTGAGGAATTTGCTCTTTCTTCATTGGCCAAGGAGCAGACTCAACCAATGTTGATTGGGTTCTGACCTAACACACAAAATTTGTTCTATGGTGGCAGAGAGCCTTTAAATAGTAGTAATTTACTGATTATTGACACAGCCTTTGACCCAGCTTTCTCTGACATAAGACTGTTGCAATCATTACACATCTTGCTCCTCCAGAACTGGCTCCATTTCTACACTCTTCCAAGCCTGGTTCTCAGTCCTTTATGTGAATTAGCAACATACTCCACTAAATATGATTTTTCCTTTAGGAGCTGGAGTTGCCTACAACACAACAAAACCATGTGTTAAAAAAATACACCTATATGCTAAATGTACTGTGCCTTTGTGAATATATCTGAAATATACAAGCCTAAGGTCTCAATCCATATTTACTCACTCAACCAACAAATATTCATTGAGCATAAACTATGCATCTGGCACTGTACCAGCTCACAGACAGGAGAGGAGGACAAGCAGTTAATAGGT
Organism: Nomascus leucogenys; assembly: GCF_006542625.1. Classification (NCBI taxonomy): domain Eukaryota; kingdom Metazoa; phylum Chordata; class Mammalia; order Primates; family Hylobatidae; genus Nomascus; species Nomascus leucogenys. Next base: position 38,039,698 of record NC_044384.1, on the reverse strand, counting down.
AATTAGAAAGATAATGTGTGGGAAGGAAAAGAAGCTCCTGTTGAAGATAGTGGTGGCAGACTGAAACTGAGAGAAGACTTTCCATGAAGAAGTCATATTTTTCCTTTGACATAGGGGATGAGGAGGAGTCTGCTGGTTAGAGGGAATGGGGATGGAGTTCTAAAGTGAGGGAACAATAGGTCCCCCAAGGTAGAAAAGCATGCGCACAGCTTGTTCCTCTCCATTTCGTGCATCACCAAGCCGCAGAGCAAAGGGATATCAAGAGGAAGCTAGGAAGTAGAGTGTTATTCCTGGTCCCACAGCTAATTCACTGTGAACTTGAAAAGACAATTACTTTTTCAAAAAAATTCAATAGTTTTGGGATACCGGTGGTTTTCAGTTACTTGAATAAATTCCTTAGTGGTGATTTCTGAGATTTTATTGCACCTGTCACCTGAGTAATGTACACTGTACCCAATATGTAGTCTTTTATCCTTCAACCCCTCCCAACATTTACCTGCTGAGTCCCCAAAGTCCACAACATCACTTTTATGCCTTTGCAACCTCATAGCTTAGCTCCCATGAATAAGTGAGAACATAGATATTTGGTTTTCCATTCCTGAGTTACTTCACTTAGAATAATGGCCTCCAGCTCCATCTAAGTTGCTGCAGAAGACATTATTTTGTTCCTTTTTATGGCTGAGTAGTATTCCATGGTGTCTATATACCACATTTTCTTTATCCATTCATTAGTCAGTGGGCACTTAGGTTGGTTCCATATTTTTGCAATTACAATGTGCATGTGTCTTTTTCATGATGACTTCTTTTCATGTGGGTAAATACCCAGTAATGGGATTGCTGGATCAAATGGTAGTTCCCCTTTTAGTTCTTTAAGGAATGTCTATACTGTTTTCCATAGTGGTTCTACTAATTTACATTCCCACCAGCAGTGTAAAAGTGTTCTCTTTTCAGCACATCAAAGCCAACATCTATTGTCTTCTGACATTTTAATTACAGTCATTCTTGCAGGAGTAAGGTGGTATTTCATTGTGGTTTAATTTGCATTTCCCTGATGATTAGTGGTGTTGAGCATTTTTTCATATATTTGTTGACTGTTTCTACATCTTTTTTTGAGACATGTCTATTCATGTCCTTTGCCCAGTTTTTGATGGTATTATTTTGTTTTGTTTGTTTGTTTTGCTTATCTGTTTGAGTTCCTTGTAAATTCTGGATACTAGTCCTTTGTTAAATGCATAGTTTGTGAATATTTTCTCCCACTCTATGGGTTGTCTATTTACTCTGCTGATTATTTATTTTACTGTGCAGAAGCTATTTAATTTAATTTGCCATTATGTATTTATTGCTGTTTTTGTTGCATTTGCTTTTGGGGTCTTCGTCATGAATTCTTTGCCTAAGCCAATGACCAGAAAGGTTTTTTTCCAATGTTATTTTCTAGAATTTTTATGGTTTCAGGTCTTAGATTTAAGTCTTTGATCCATCTTGAGTTGGCTTTTGTGTAAGGTGAGAGATAGGGATCCAGTTTCATTCTTCTATACGTGGCTTGAAAAGGCAATTACTTTTGTATGCCTGTTCCCTTGTCTGTGAAATTAGGTTGGAGAGAAACGTAATACGGATGGTTTCTACTATTTTATGATTTTGTATATTTCTAATGTCTAGTATTAGATGAATAAAGGATGGGGCATCAGTCTCCTTTCTGCTGCTCCCTATGACATGAGAAGGTAATATAGGTACAGAAAATTTGTAGAAGTAAAAAGAGGACACAAAGGTTTGGATGAGTGGACTGTAAAAGGAAGAAAGGCAGAAAGTTGCCAAAGATGCCTGCACTGGTTTTTGGTTTATCAATAACTAATCCTACATAGTATTTGTTTCTTTCTTGCTTGCTATTCATTTTAAGACAGCACCTCTTTCATATTGCTTACACAATGCATTATATCTGTGTGTGGTGTGTCTCTGTGTTTGTACTGCTGGTTTTTTTTACTACTAATTTTTTAAATGGAATGCAGTTATAAGTAGGCCCAATGCCTCAAATCATATCCAAAAATTGGCAGAGTTGGTGATTCAGCATAACTGAAGTGACCCCATTGGATCAATTAATTACCAAAAATCCTACCTACCTGTTTAGAGAGGAATTTTCTGGGCAGTAGGGGGCAGTCAGCCAAGAAATCTACCTGTTGGTCATCAGTGAGGATGTGCATTTTCTCAGTTCATAGTCCTTTGCCCCTAACACCATTCTTCTCTGAATGACTAAAGAGATCTGAGCAAGGGACAGGTCAGAGCTGGGAGATGAGATAAGTACACCTCTGGGAGGACAGCCCTATGACCAGAGAAGAAAGAAAATGGTCTGAAAAGAAACCACCCTAATAAGATCTGAATTTCCTTTGAGTTTCAAGACATAAGAAATCCTTGCAAATCACTTTCTGTATAAAAAATGTAAGCACAAAACTGTAAGCAAGTCTGCTTCCCAATACAATTTACTGAAAGAAAAATGAATATTTAAAAAGCTTTGTTGATAGCTATGTACTATTCCCAGGTGTAAGAAGCAAAATCGAATTCAAACACGAGGTGAGCTCAGTTCCTACAAGGAGTTGATATAACCTCAGTAGTGTTAAGAAACACAACTTCCCGGACTGTGCAGGAAAAATATCTCACCAGAGGTCAGGAAAGCTGTGCCTCTCCAGGCATACTGTGGTGCACTCAAGACTGGGGAGCAGGACCTGTGGGGTCTGAAATGTAGCTTCATTCTCACTGCTCTCATTCTCGATGTTGCTCTTCTGATATATAATACACATCACCATCATTAAATCTTAGCCCACCCCTTTCCTACATATTGGAACTCCCTCTCCTTTTCTTCCCACTTGACTATGTACTACCCATCGCAAAGGTCAAGTTGATGTTTGGTTGGCAACCACTGGGAAGCTTTTCCAATTCAAACCAACCTTGTGTGGCATGTTTTCATCTAAATTCCTATGGAAACCACTGTATAAATCACGCATTTGGCACTTAAAGCATTCTTATTATTTTGAGTTAAATCAGATAGTTAATATGAAAATTCATTGAAAGTTATAAAGTGATAACCCAGCATTTTTCAAATCATATTCCACAATAAAACAAATAGTACTTTAAAAAAAAAAAAAAGGATTGCCTAGTAAGTGTGAGGAACAGGCAAAACTATTTATGGGGATAGAAATCAAATTTGTCGTTGCCCGTGAGAAGGGAAGTGAGGGGGAAGAGGACTGACTGGCAAGGACTGTGAGAAAGCTTTTGAGAGTGATAGAAATATTCTATATTTTGTTTGGGGTTTTGGCTACAAGAGAGTATCCATTGGTCAAAACTCGCCAAACTGTATATTTTTCTGTATGTAATTCCATCTCAGTGAAAAAGTTAAAAAGGTGTCTTTATCACAGAACTTCAAAAAGCTTCTATCAGGTTATTATACATTATAAACCTCCAGAAAGCAGATACAGCACCTTATTTGTCCAAAGTACCCTTCTTTTCTAAAGTGTTCTTGAGATAGCAGTAATCTATGGAAAGCTCTTTCTGTTATACAACATCTATTTTCTATTACTAAACTTGATTCTCCAGGGCAGAGACTGGTTTTGTGGCTCTCTGTACCCACAATCCCTGGCACAAGATCCCACGGACATTCAGTAAATGTGCCTTGTTTCTGCTCTGGCTGAAGATAATGATGTAGATGATGATGCAAAGTGTTATAATAAAGGTAAGGGTGACTTGCCCCAGGTCACAGCCTCAAGACCACAGTAATCTAAGCCCCAGGGATGAGCTCTCTTGCTACAGCAGCAGAATGGCAGGGGGGATATTTTGGTATGAGGGTTCTAATAGTGGCTCTCAAGTCTCAGGATGTGGCTGCATTCTCTAATCATGTAGAAGGTCACACTGCCAGTTTCTGAGAACTAATTCACTCATAAGACACCCATCAAACATTCTGGAGCTGGGCACTAGGGATTCCACAGTGAATAAAATGCAGTATTTGCCCTCAAAAAGCTCATGGCCTAGTGGGGTAGTGAGACAAAGAGATAACTTAAAATGCAAGCAAGCAGAAGCAGGGACTGTGTGAGCACAGGGCAGGCATAACTCATTTAGCTCCAGGAGGATTTAAGATACTGATATTTGCCAGTTGGAGATGGTGGTAGAAGTCATTCCCAGCTCAGATAAACATAATAGGGGGATAAGTTTGGAAAGTACTTTACATGTCAAATGAATGTAACTAATATGCTTTATCATCTTACACAGGTTATTTATCTTTAGCTACCTCATGCCAAAATAAACATAACAGTGGTTTGTTTGTGTCTAGTAAAGCTGGAACATAGAGTTTCTTGGGCATGAAGGAGATATGGTTGGGTGAGCTGGGGCCAGGATAGGAAGCTCTTGTGGATCATGTAAAGAAGACTGAACTTTTCCCCAGGACAACTTAAAGAGAGTGGCATAACCACATACATATTAGAATGTCACAGAAGTCTGGATCATACAGCTAATTTCGTATAGATTTGTGTTCTTCAAGTGATTTTTTTTTTCAGAATATTAGTCTCATTTCCTTAAATATATTGTAAACTACTTGAGGGCAAGATTTTTTTTTTCTTTTCTTTTTTTGAGACAGGGTTTCTTGCTCTGTCACCCAGCCTAGAGTGCAGTGGTGCAATCATGGCTCACTGCAGCCTCAACCGCCTGGGCTCAAGCAAATCCTCCCACCTCAGCCTCCCTAGTAGCTGGGACCACAGGCACATGCCACCATGCCCAACTGATTTTTTAACTTTTTTGTAAAGATGAGGTCTCACTATGTTACCCAGGCTGGTCTCAAACCCCTGGGCACAAGCAATCCTCCTACCTCGGCCTCTCAAAATGCTGGGATTGTAGGCAGGAGCCACCATACCTGGCCAGGGCAAAACTATTATCTCATGAAGCAAGCAGCAACATACTGAGGCCACACAAAATGTGCTTGATATGTATGTCTTAATTAATGATAATACTATTACCTGGCTTCTTTCTAAATATCTTAATAACATTTACAAAGTTTAATACTGTCACATTATAAAGCAGGGATCAGAAATCCTAGAGCACAGGATTTTGTATTTTATACATTTTACAAAGAGACATGGTTTTTATTTTCTGAAAGCCTTTACATTCACCCTGAAAACATGTAGGTGAGTGACTGTTGGAGAAGACTAGGCAACAGATGAGAAGGGCTGCTCATCAAAAGGCCAAGGTGGAATTGGGTAAGAGGAACCACTTAAGTGTAAGAGATCTAAAGAAAGTATATTACAAGGCAGGGGGAAACAAGAATGTGGCGAGAAACTAAAAGTTGGCCGAGGGAAAAGAATAGGTAAACTGATTAACACAATCTTGGTTAAAGATCTATTTACTAGTGAGTACAAATTCTTCTTCCGAGACCACTAGATTTAGTGTTCAAAGGAAAAAACAAATACACAAGTAAATTGAGAAAAATCAATGATGACTTTGTAGACTATTTAAGACTTGACCTGAGTGAGTTATTTTGTTGTTTTGTTTTGTTAATCGTTGCCTATAGGCAGAAACACACAACACAAACATACTTGGATTCTGATGTACCTCGGCCCTTCTTAGGATTCACAAGCCCTGGATATTGCCCTCTAGGCCACACAATCCTTCTTCTCCCTCACAAAGATAAATTTCATATCAGTCCGGCAGTCAGCCATCATTTATTCTCAGGGGAAGAGTATATAGCATGACCTCCCTTGAAATATTAGCTCTATTTACACGGGTTTGCGTGGACCACATTACTTATGAGTCACCAAGGGGAAACAGGGCCTCCGGTAGATAAAGCCATCAGCACAAACCTCTGTAAATAAATCGGAAATTTCAATGAAGGTCACGCCAGGCCTGATTTATTCCTCAGCACCCTATGAAATAATGTTGACCAGGTAAGTGGTTTCCATTTTTTCCTCCATCCACATAAGGGAGAACTTTTTCGCTCTAAGGAGCTTGTCTTTCATGTTACAATGAGCATCTCGCTAGAGAGAAAATACACCCTGAAGGAAATAACCTTTTATTATTATACTAGATACTCAATAGTGAAAGGCCAGATCATCTAGCAAGAATTTTGTTAATTGAATCTGGTGGTACAAGTTCTCATAACAGAATTTTATGGAAGAGCTATTGCTCAACCACAGAAACTGTTTTTTATTCAATAAACCGAAGTGGAGCACCTTCCTTTAGGAAGCATGTGCAGAGTATGAGGTTAAGCAATGTAAGGAAGATGAAGATGGCTATACCACGGTCCCTGAAAGCCTCCCCATGTCTCCATTGGAAACCCTCAACTATTCTGAAGCATCAAGAAAATGTCTATGGCATGTTGATAAACCAATTTGCTAAATAAATAATCATTCAGTCAAGCTACATGTATTGTGCATTTTCTGATCACCAGACTTTATGTTAAATACTGGAGAAAGGAGACAGGAGATGTGAAATGAAAACTGAAGAAATAATTTCTTACATTCAGAATCCTACAAGGCAGTCGAGTTTTATTGTATAAATAATCATTCCAGTGAGAAAAAAATAGCTAAACAAATTAGGTGTTGTTTTTGTTTTTAATTTTGAAGCTGAAAAGCCATATATCTTTTTTAAACTGAATTTTCTACTTTTCCATCTGTCCTATTACACATATCCCACATGTAGCAAAGAGACTTCAGGACACCAAAGAATTGCCTTCTAAGCAGGAAAAAATAAATTCTTGAGAGAATTGTTGAGAAAGGTAAAGAGAAGGCTTCAAAAATCAAAGATAAGAACTAGACATTAATTAGTTCTTCACAGAAGATAAGATGCCAATAATGCTGAAAGTTTGCATCAGGAATTCTCATTCCCTGTATGACTCTTCCAAGTTCGGTTGGAATTTACAGCATTAATGGTAACAGCCCCTGCTTTGATTTATATCCGGAATCATGATAAAAGACATCTCTTCAGTATGTGAGGGTGCCATTAGAAACTATAGCTGAGGAGAAAAGGAAGATGTCCCTCCTCCCAGTGTTAATAGAAACACCAATCAGACTCATTTTGAGAAAGGATTCTCTGGTTCCCTTTTAAAAACTCATTTATATGCAAGCAGTTGATAAGTTCCTTGGAAGACGCTTCTATCTGTTCATAAAACCTCGTCATATTAAGGAGCTCATTGTATACCCAAGAATGAAAAATGTGGATTTTGTTGCACAAGCTAGTTCTTATTTATACAGATTTCCTTGCCTTCACCCTCTCATAGTTTTCTAACTTTGTGCAGTTTCACTTTTCTTCTAACAAATATCTCTGCTGTTGGGGCATGGCCTCATACCCAGTAGAGGAAAACACAAAATGTTGGTCTTTCTATCTGTAGCAACTCTGATCTGCAGTAGGGTGTGAGCACCCATTCTAGATTTTATATATATACGTATATAATATATATATATACGTATATATATATATATATATATATATATATATATATATATATAAAATTTTCTTGGATTTTCAGTCCCTGCTTACAAAGGTTTCAGAACATTTTAACTGGTTAGGACATAAGCAGAAACCTGAGGGCTGCTAGTTGCCATGCTGTGGCACTTGCCTGTATCTTCTACCTTTTTTTCCATTCGATCAGGCTTTATGTGTGCTTTGATCCAGGCAAAACATAACAAAGATATTTTTCAGTTTCAAAACTCTAACTATGTATCCACCGAGGGCAAAGCTGAAAACCATCATTAGGCAACAATGATGCTTTGAAATTCTGGCTGTAGAATTTTGTGGAGCATACTCTCCTTCCCCTTTATGTGAATAAAACTCTTTATAATGCTTCAAATTCATAATGCCTCCCGGTTTCCCTGTAATGCAGCCTTGCTTTGTTATTCCCTCCTTGCTGCTAAAGAAACAGAGGACAAGAGTGGCTAAATAACTCACCCAAAGTTATTCACATGGATTAAAATGAGAATATTAAAACTATTGTAAAAAATGAAGTGAATGTTCGCTGCAGTCACAGATTCTTCCTGTGGCAATGCTAATACCTATTGCCTGAAATAAGTATTAGCATCAACTACTACCTGCCAGTTCAAACCTCGTGCCTTCTCTAAGACTAGCTCAGGTCCCACTTCCACAAGGTCCACTTCTTCCAAATTGGCCTTTGGATGAACCTCTCTAAGACTTATTAATGTCACAATCGAGCTCTTGAGCCTTTACTATGTCTGTTTCTATAAAGCCCAAATTGTCAAAGTCTTAAAGTTAGTAATATATCCCCTATTTCTTTCATTGTCTACAATGATACTCATCCTATATTATGATAACAGTAGTAGCTCAGTAATTATTTCATTGATTAACAAAAAGCAGTAGATTAAAAGTATAAAAAAAGCATGGACTTGAGTTGCCAATGATAAACTCTTTTGTACAAGTCTAAGTTTCAATGTTCTAATCTATAAAATGAAAATGTTAAATAATATGCTTTCCAATAGTGATCCTAAAAGTGGACTTCTATGATTGTATTGTTCTACTTGCACATACCCTTTGGAAGTGCCCAAAGGAGGGGAAGTTTTCCTATGTTTTCCCATTTCTTGCCCTTCTGCATTCCACATATTCCCTCAACCCTAATCCAACTAATTCACCACTTCCAGAAGGGCTTAGAGAGGTGTTACTGAATGACTACTAAATGAACTACTTCTAGTCTATTTAACTTGTCTACATTTGAAAACATATATTTCAAGACATATTGAAGCAAAGCTGAAGACTCTAAACATGGACTCATCAGCTACATGTTACTCTGTCTTCAGTATATGGAGAAGGAGCAGAGCCAAATACATTATTCTCGAATCTGGAAATAAAAATAGGGTGAACAGAAATTTTTTTTAAAGACATTGAAGTTGCATATAAAAGTTCTCAGTCACTGAATGAGGAAGTTTGTCTCTGACATGAGTTATTTCATGAGAGACAATGTGCATTCAATTTGACGTCATGAGATCTGACTTTTGGTTCAACTTCTGCTGTCTAAACAGATATTTAGCAAATTGAAAATAGTCTTTCATCTCCCTTCCAGCACTAACATTGTAACATTTGAGGGGTCTGATGGGGCCTCCTCTATCTCCAATGAGTAATTCCACACCTACGTTCCCAAGACCCCCTTTTCCTTCTGGGTAGTGTTCTCTTCCTCTAAACCATGCCCTCCTCAAACAGCTTCTAAAGGATGGACCTGTTCTAACAGATTCCATCTATATCAGTGTCACACGCATGTGCCTCGGCTCTTCAAAAACCTGCCACTGATGTAAAATACTTGACACATGAAGTAAGTTCATGCTGTCCATTCACATGCATACGTGAGAATACAGGATCTCCATGAAATCTGTCCAGCATGGAAAAAGAAGTGACTGTTGGATCACAGGAAGGAGTCACCCATGTTCCCTCTCTGTTGACCAACTTCCTCAATTTTCACCAGGTATCTGTTTTGCCCTATAAACTGACATGTTAAAAATATCAAATGGTGTACCAGAATTAAGGAAACCAATTGCACAAAACATTTTGCTAGTAATTTTCTACCAGTTTTACAACTCTCATTTTCCATAAGAAAGTGATGACATAGGACTGGCGCAGTGGTTCATGCCTGTAATCCCAACACTTTGGGAGGCCAAGGCAAGTGAATTGCTAGAGCTTGGGAGTTCAAGATCAGCCTGGCCAACATGGCAAAACCTTATCTCTGCAAAAAATACAAAAAAAATTAGATGGGCATGCTGGTAGTCCCAGCTACTCAGGAGGCCAAGACAGGAGGATCGCTTGAGCCCAGGAGGCAGAGGTTGCAGTGAGCCAAGATCGTGCCACTGCACTGCAGCCTGAGTAATAGAGTGAGACTCTGTCTTAAAAAAAAAAAGAAAAAGAAAAAGAAAGAAAGTGATGATATAACATAATGAATGGATTCACAAAGACCCAAAGCATGAAGTACCTTTCCTGGACTCAGTTCCTTCATCTATATAGTGAAATGGTTGTACATGTCCAAAATTACAGAAATGATTTAGTAACTTAAGGTGAATCAAGATAATAGACTATCATGCAGCCATTAAAATAAAAATTACAAAAACCTTATAATAACATGGAAAAAAATTCGAAGTCAATGTTACATAGTGGTAGAAAAATATTTTATTGCATTTTTGCTTCAGTAACCATGCAAATAAAAATGCATACACTACAAAAAAGGTGAAAATAACTATTTAGGGTAGTTTAACAATGGGTTATTTAAATGACTGATAGCAGCTTGAAAAATCAGCCTTTTCAATAAACAATGGAGTGGTTAGAATGATTGCTGCAGTCTCATCCAGCTATCAAACTCCATGATCCTTTGATAACACATTCATGTTAATGTGTTCAACAAGTATAAATGAGATAAGGAGCTCCTCATCAAGATAAAAGATCCATTTTAAAAATCTGGAGAAAGTGCCTTCATGAAAAAGCCATGACTGTATAGATTTGTTTCATGTAGTTTTAAAATAAGGGAAAGATGATATGTCCCTTCTCCGAAGTTTTTCCTGAATCCAGGAAGGATTAGGCAAACTAGTTCCTTCTTTGTATCTTTAATAGAGACAGCACTTTACACATGGCACAAGGACTGTTTGTTTGTACATCTGACTTTCTTTGGAAACCGTGACCCCCATGAAAGTAAACATACGACTTTATTCAATTTTGACTCTCCAGAACCCAGCAAAGTGCTTGGCATACAGATGGGGCCAAATTCAATGTTAGCTTTAAGAAATGAATAAATGAATAAGAGAAAATCAGTACAGGTGGATTAGCATCCTTCCTTTCAAGACAGATATACCACAGGTGCTCAAGGGCTTGGGTCCTATTCCAGGGCCAGTGGTTTTCTTTCTGTTTGTTTTCACCTCAAGCCATTTTCATATACATTGGCCACTAGGGTATCTTCTTGTTGCCAGAGAAACATGATTTACACTTCACCTCACAGGCTGAAGGTTTGGCAGACCAGACTCATTAAACTTCAGAATGTTACATGTTCCCTTTCCTTGCTTATTGTTTTAGTCAGCATTGCTAATAAACCACCCTTGCTCCTACTGATTTATTCTCTAGCTGGGCTCATCTTTACAGAGTATGCTAGAAGGTTCTCCAACAACCTCTTTCACTCCCATAGAAAGGACCATGAGTATGTTGGGGGCTGTGTTGGTCCTCTGATCTTCTTCAGAGAGAGAAACTATATTCCCTAAAGCACATTAATGTAGCATTTCTATCAGTGCCTCTAGGGCACCCAAAGAAGTAGTCCTGGACAGGAGTTCAATAGGGTTTCTGGATACAGAGGCATATATAAAAACAATTTGATTTTTAACTTATTGAGTTTTTAGTTCATAATTTTTTTTTTATTACTCAGAATACTCCCCATCCATTCTCTATCTTTAAAAGTTCTACTTGTGCCGGAAACAGTGGCTCATGCCTGTAATTTCAGTGTTTTGGGAGGCTGAGACGGGAGAATTGCTTGAGGCCAGGAGTTCATGACCAGCCTGGAAAACATAATGAGACCCCCTTTCCTACAAAAAAAAAAAAAAGAAAGAAAGAAAAAGAAAAAAATTTAAATAAAAAGTCGGGAACAGTGGCACATGCCTGTAGTCCCAGCTACTCGGGAGGCTGAGGCGAGAGGACTGTTTGAGCTGAGAATTTGAGGCTGCTGTGAGACATGATCACACCACTGCACTCCAGCCTGGGTGACAAAGTGAGACCCTGTCTCTTAAATAAATTAATTTAATTAAATTAGGAGTCATAAATAAATAAATAAATAACAAAAGTCCCTTGCTAATGGCTTTTCTAATCAGCATTAAATATTCCCAAATCTGTTTTTTCTAGATACCTCCTTGTCTCTCTCTTACTTCACAACTCAGCCCCTTCGAAGTGTTTTCCACAATTACTGTCTTCATTTCCTCTCAGCTTTCACCTTCCATACCCTCTTTAACTCACTGCTCCACCGAAACTGTTTTCCCAAAGGCCAGTGATGATCTCTGCCAGTAAATCCAGTGAACCTTTTACTCCACACATATTATGTGGCTCCTGCATCTATGGACAGTGTCCCCACTCCCTCACTGAAACACTTGTGTTCTCTTTCCTTGGCTTCTGGGAGACTCCAGTCATTTGGTTTTTCTTCTACCTCTCTAGCAATTTCTTCAGGGACTTTTCTTGTACCCACACCTTCAATATCAAGGTCTATCTGAGTTCTGTTTTCCCTTGCCTTTGTCTTCCTGGGTAAGTTCATCTATTCCCATGACTTCAGAATTTCCTATGTGCTGAAGATTTCCAGGCTGATCTTTTTCCTGAGCTCCAGAACCACCACACCATATAGTGAACACCTCCATTTGAACATCCCAGGGGCAACTCAAATTCAACATGTCAAAAACAAACCCATTATTCTACTTCCACACACGTACCCCTTTTATATTCTTCTTTATCTCTGTGAATGGTCAGACCATCTACCCCCTTACTTGAACTAGGAAGCTACTAGTCATCTCCAATTCTGTCTTTTCCTGCTCGTTTTGCTCTCCTACATCCAACCAATCGCCAAATCCTGTTACTTCACCTTTCTCAGTAGCTCAGATCCATTCACTTCTCTCTTTCCCAATGCTGATAACTTAGTTCAGGTTACCATCACCTTTCACCTGTACAATTTTGCTTATTTTACTGCTAAGCTTAAAAGATATAGTATAATGAGACCCATAATACGATAATTACCTTCTCCTTATAGCCAATTTTTTCCCATCAGCCTAAGTGTATCACAGTTCCATGTGGTTACTTTGTCTTGATCTTCACATTGGTTACAGATTTAAAATGTGGTCTTTCCTAGAAAAGCATTGTAACTTCAAGTATGCAATACATGGACTAGATATACAAGAATGCCACAACAGTTCAATAGTTTTCTCTACTCCCTGCTATCCTTAACTTTGCAATTGGAATTCACTTTCTGTCTCAAGCACAATTTCAGCTCCAACATGGTTTTAATCAACCAGGACTCAGAAGTACAGAGTATTACAAGTTCAGGCTCTAGAACCTATATGCTTAAGTTAGAATATTTACTGCATGACTCAGGGTAAAACATTTAACATCCCTGGGCCTAGTTTACCCATCAGTAATATAAGGATATTAATAGCATCTATCTCAAAAGATTATTAGGAGGATAAAATTTGTTACAAATGAGCACAATAAAAGTAAAGGAACTAGGTAAATGCCTGGCACACAGCAAAATCTGTTGGCCTTTTCTATGATTTTTTTTATTGGCTTATCTCTTCCCCTCTAGTTTTCCTGAGCCTACTCCTCATGCCCACAACTAAATTGCTCTCCTTCTATCACTAGCAGCACATTTTCTGGCATCCCCTCTTCTCTCCAGGCCAGCCTCACATCTGTACCCAAAGGTAGGTGTTATGAAATCAAAGAGTTGAGGCACAGATGTGATCCTAACAGTGAAAGAGTCAGTAAATGTCAGTGATATGGTTTGGGTCTCTGTCCCCGCCCAAATCTCATGGCTGACTGTCATCCCCAATGTTACAGGCAGGGCCTGGTGGGAGATAATTGGATCATGGAAGTGGATTTTCCCCTTGGTACTCTCATGACAACAGTAAGTTCTCATGAGAACTGGTTGTTTAAAAGTGTATAGCACCTCTCGCCCTTTCTCTTTCTGCTCTGGCCATGGGATGTGCCTGCTCCTCTTTCACCTTGTGCAATGATGGTAAGTTTCCTGAGGCCTCCCTAGAAGTCAAGCAGATGCATATTGCTTCCTGTACAGCATGCAGAACCATGAGCCAGTTGAACCTCTTTTATTTATAAATTGCCCAGTCTCTGGTATTTCTTTATAGCAGTGTGAGAACAGACTAATATAGTCAGAGACAGGACCAGATCCCAGTAGCTCAGAAATTTGCATTTAGGGCTCTTCTCTGCTTCTGGAAGAGATTTTTCTTTTTTGTTGAATAGGGAATACTTCCATGTGCTCTTCATGAAGCATTATTTCTAAATGAGAGAAAAAGGTGGCTGTCAAATGATGGCTCCATCCTGCCATGCTGCCTACAATTCTCATCATGAAAGAGGCTTCCTAAAACATCCTGGAGAAACTTTCTGAAGGGAGGTCATTCTTACCATCTTCCTTCCATGCCACTTTTTTTTGTTACCTCATAGTACCTTATTTATATTTCCATGAAAACTTAGCACATTTTATTATAGTGAATTGTTTCTGTGTCTCTCCCTAAATCCCACCCAATAGATAGTGAGCTGAGAAGGGAAATACATCTCACTAATCTTTAAGTTCCTAGTGCCCATCTTGAGGCCTGTCCCATGGAATATAATTCAATAAAAGTGTATTTTATGATTTAGTAAATATATTCTTGAACTGAATCAAAACACAAAGTATTTGAAAAATTGCAGTATCCCAAGGGAATGTTTTGGATGCTGCTGCACAAACCAGAATACATCAAAAGTCTCACGGGATTAAATCTAGACCAGCTGGTTTTTTGGCAGGACATGTTCAGCTGCAAATAACAAAATATCCAACTAAAAGTGCCTCAAATTTTGAGGGTGCTATATATTGCTTATTTCACAAGATGTTCAAAGGCAGACAGTCCCTGGGCATCAGTGAACCAAAGGAGAGATGACAAGGGTACAGAAAGATCAATTTTTTCTTCTCTGAAGCATAATCCAAATTGCCTTGCCAGCTTTTTCTCTCCTCCTTTTAAACTTCCATGGGCTGGGCACAGTGCCTCACGCCTGTAATCCCAGCACTTTCGGAGGCTGAGGCAGGCAGATCACAAGGTCAGGAGATCAAGACCATCCTGGCTCACACAATGAAACCCTGTCTCTACTAAAAATACAAAAAATTAGCCGGCTGTGGTGGCACGCACTGTAGTCCCAGCTACTCAGGAGGCTGAGGCAGGAGAATCACTTGAACCTGGGAGGCAGAGGTTGCAGTGAGCCAAGATTGTGCTACTGCACTCCAGCCTGGGCAACAGAGCCAGACTCTGTCTCAAAAAAATAAAATAAAATAAATAAATAAATAAATGTAAAAAATAAACTTCTGTGAAACTTCCTCCTAATACTACTTGTCCATAACTTGCTTCCGTTTTATGTCCATAGCTCATCTTCCCAAGTGGATGTTCAACTGGCCAGAGGAAGAATAGTGTCTTATATGTATTTGTATCTGCCCCTGTGATATTTATTCTGCCTTGGTTGGCATTTACAGCTCTGTCATCATTTGAGTAATTGATTGATTCAAAGTTTTACTCATGCCCCACACAGAACGGATTTCTACAACAAGTAATGCACGTTTATTATGGAACACAGGCTTCAGGTGGTGAGGGGGCAAAGTGTGCCCCTGTTCACCCAGCAAACAAACCCAAATCCACTTTAATTTTCTTGATTCTCTGGATGAATCTCTCATGAGGATGCATTTCTGGTGAGTTCCTCAGAGCATGCCTTTATGCTGCCAACATTGCCACAATTTTATCTGGATTGAGTTGAAGCCTTGTTGATTTAATCCAGAAATTTATTTCTGACAGCTGGGTAGCATTTGTCACTGTGTTTTGAATCCAAAGTCAGAGAGATTGAGAGTCGGTGTCATCACTGTTTGGGTGGTAGAGAACCACGAACATGGTTTATTTCCACCATAAATTGTTATTTGTTGTTTCTTACAATGCACATAAACCCATAGGCTAAACAACAAGAATACTTTATACATTTTACAAATAAAGACATGAATGCTCTGGAATGAATACTACTTTGTTGTCCAAGTTTGGGCGCTTCATTCAGACTACCTGTTCTCTTTAATCTAAACATTTTTCCCACTTATATCAGCCAGTGGTGCAAAAATTAAATATATGTGCCATCAAAACATCTCCCCTCTCTTGGCACATATTTAGTAGAGGACACTGCTCTTGGCCTCACATCTCACAGATTCCCTGACAGCCTCAGCAGGGAAGATATGAGAGACTATCCATAAAAAATGTGAGGTTAGTGTAGACATCCTGTCAATGAACAGAAAAGTAATTCAGAGCTCCTGCCAGAATTCTGCTCTCTATAATATTTACCAACTGAAGTCAATTTGGAAGAAAAGTCCCCATGCAGAGAAGCCAGGAGCCCTAAGCACATGAACACATGATTTTTCAAATAATGTGATGTTTCGTAACCCATCACAACCACCACCCATTATTCAGGGTGAAGGCAAACCAAACATGTTTTATCTCACCTTAAAGATTAATGAACTTGTATCTCAAGTTCAATCTCAAGGAGAGAGATTATAAATTTGTAATTTTCCAGTATTCTTAGGAGGTTGATGTCCATATGTAGAGTCAAGCAATTGTTACAGTAAATGAAATCTAGAAAAAATCAAATTGAGATTAGTTATATGGATAATTATTTGTTTCTGTACCTGTTTGTCCCTAGAAGGATTTAAAGTAGAATTCAAAAATATATAGTATAATACGGTGCATTTATTTGGAGTAGAAACACAAATTTTTCTCTATGCTTTCAGAGAACTGCAACAACAAAAAAGACGCTAGCAATCAAATCTTTCAGTGTTTGGAAGATAAAAATCAAGCCAGAGGCACAGGAGAAGTGTGATATTTTGGTACTAAGAGCAGAGGAAAAACAGTCTCATGCAGTGAACAAAATCTTTTTAAAAAATGCATCCAGAGTATGACTGCATTAATGATTTTACTAGGGTTATTTCTTAGAAAGTCTATATGGCCATTGACATGACAATGAAGTTAAACATAGTAGTAACATTTTCTGCTGTTAATTGTAGAGATAAATTAGGCATCTGATTAGGAAATTAGCAAGTGACGACATTTGTTTATCACCTGTCAGGGCAGCCTGCTGAGTAATTTGCATTACAGCTTAGAGGTGGGCATAAAAATCGAAAGCAATTTTTCTTTTTAAAAAAATACTCTAAGAGACAGATGGGTTGTTACTGACTGTGCTGTGGCTTTTTGAAAAGCTTCCTAAGATTTCTTGGACCCAGAGGCTGTACCTATCCAAGTATCCTAAAGTAGAGATATAATTATTCAGAAACTTTGGCAGGAGAAAAAAAAAAAAAGGAACTTTTCACTAAAATGGCAGTTGCATTTAAATTTATATAGTCTGGCTATGTCATTGACCAAATCACTTTATAGCTTTCTTAAATTTCTAGCCCCTCTGCCAATGCATTAGCTTCTCCCAGGGTATCAATTACTGCAAGCCATTTTTTGGAAGATACTCAGAGACAGCTATCCTAGCAGTTCAGTAAACTGTAACCATCACCCAATGCAATCTGTTATTTCTATAACCCCTACCTGTGTACTAAATTTCAGTGAAATCTATCAAACATTACAGAAGATATGCCTGTTTGATAAGTTTGCTCAGTTTCCATTTTGTCTTAAGATGAATGACTCTGATAAAAATACATCTTGATATCCCATCACACAGTACTCAATTTCAGCAGAATAGGTCAATGTAGAACAAACTCATACTAAAACAAAAAGTTTCATGGAATCCAAAGACAGCAATATTTCAGCAGGATGAAAAACCCCATGAACTGCCTACTGACAGAACGTTACACCTTTTAGTAAAACTCCAAGGAGATTGTGCACTCAAAGCTCTCTGCGCTCAGTTCAACCTTCTGTACTGTGGAAGAGCCCATATTGCCCTTTCTGTAACATACACAAACTCCTTATTGTTCCCAAGAAAAAGCCTACGGTAGGGTGTATTTTCTAAGACAGCTGCAGCAATGTCCCCCATCTTTTTGTGCTTTCACAGTTTGATTTTGACCCTCCCCAACAAGAGGCAGGGTCTATTCCTCTACTCTCTAAACCTGGTGGCCTCTATGGTGGCTTTGATTCATAGAATAGGGCAAAGTAATGCTGTGCCCCTTCCTGGTATAACCTTTAACTGGCCAGGCATCTTCCATCTCCTGCCTCTTGGAGCCCTTGTAAGAAGCCTATGAGAGATAAGCACTTGGAGGAATACTGAGGCCCCCGACATGAGTGAAATGTTCGCCCTCTCAGACATCCTGCTCCACTGAGCTTTCAGGTGATGTAGCTCCAGCTATTCTGAGTGCAACTGTGTGAGACACCCCAGCAGAGCCACATCAACTCACAGAACCATGACAGATCATTCTAAATTGTTTTTAAGCCACTAAGTTTGGAGATAATCTGAAACCAGCCAAATTGTCTGGCTCTGTGCTTCTTCTCATGCCGGTTCCAACTGCTTAGAACTATATTCCTCCTTATTTCTATCTTTTGAAATCTCACCCACTCATCAAAAGTTAACTAACTCAATTCCCCTAGCCAGCAGTAACCTCTCTCTCCTGTCTAGGCCCATAATAACTTGTTCATATTTCTCTTCTATGGGTTTTCACTGACAGGATATAAAATTCTTTATTCATGGATTCATTCATTTCAAAGTATTTACGGAGTGCCTCCTAAGTGTTAAGCAAAAATGAATACAATACAGTGCATGATATCAAAGAAATTCCTAAGAGGAGTGACACAGATACACAAGATGGAGTTTCAGTGACTGTGGTACATACAGACAGCCTCACATTAAGAAACTTTGAGAAGGGAGGCCAGGAAGAGAAGTAGGGAAATCCTGCAGGGAATAAGTAAGCCCAGCAAGAAGGGGCAGAGCATTCCCTATAAAAAGGACCACAGGTGCAAGTGAAATTTCCTAGAGGTAGGGGCAATGCAGTGCTTCTGGGAAACTGCAAATATTTCAGCACTATTCGGGTGCAAAACAGGAATCAGAGTGGTCAGAAGACCAGAGAAGAAGGACATACAACGATAGAGAGCCTCCTACACCATGTTAAAGAACTGGGATTTTTTTCCCCAAAGAGACACCCTAAGGAGATCTTCAAGAACTGCTAGAAGAATGCCATGGTCAGATTAGTTCTATAATTTATTTCTTAGCATGTATATGAAGAGTGAAGTTGAAGAGGGCAAGTATGAGAGAAGAGAGAGTTAAATTAGTCATCCATGGCAATAGGCCATTCCAGAGATGGCACAAGCCTGTTCTAGAGCAGTGACTATGCTGGTGTGTAAGAGAGTTAATCAAACCCAACTCATGCATTGTAAGAGAAAAAACTAAAACTCTGGGAAAATAAGAACATTTCCTCATACTCTGGCAACAATTTGGATTTGTTTATTTGTTTGAGATGAAGTCTTGCTCTGTCCCCCAGGCTCGAGTGCAGTGGCGCAATCAGGGCTCACTGCAGCCCAAAACTCTCAGACTCAAGCAATCCTCTCACCTCAGCCTCTCGAGTAGCTGGGAGTACAGGCACCCACCACCACAACTAGCTAATTTTTTATAGAGACAGAGTCTTGCCATGTTCCCCAGGCTGCTCTCAAACTCCTGGCTCAAACTCACCCCTCCCAAGTGCTGGGATTACAGGCATAAGCCACTGCGCCTGGCAATGAGGCAAAATTTAAAATAAAATTCAGGTTAACGGATTCCTCACTTTTTCTATAATTATATTCTAAATTTAAAAATAATTTCAAATGTAATTTAAAAATAATATTTTCAAATGTAATTTTAAAATAGTATTTTCAAATGTAATTTAAAAACATTTTCAAATGTAACTTAAAAATAATAATTTCAAATGTAACTTAAAAATAATATTTTCAAATGTAACTTAAAAATAATATTTTCAAATGTAACTTTAAAATAATATTTTCAAATGTAACTTAAAAATAATATTTTCAAATGTAACTTAAAAATAATATTTTCAAATGTAACTTAAAAATAATATTTTCAAATGTAACTTTAAAATAATATTTTCAAATGTAACTTTAAAATAATATTTTCAAATGTAACTTTAAAATAATATTTTCAAATGTAATTTTAAAATAATATTTTCAAATGTAATTTAAAAATAAAGTGAATAAATTTTAATTTAAAAACAATTTTAACATTAAAATTTTAAATTATATATATATTTTTAATTTCAATTTCAATATCTTTAGGGGTACAGGTGGTTTTTGGTTACATGGATGAATTATATAGCGGGAAAATTATATTTCTCACCTCCTAGATTATTTATTGTTTAAGTGACCAAGTACTACTCATCTTTATATTTCTTGTAACCTGTGAAATAAATAGTGGGTACTTAAAAGTGTTATTGAATTTAACTGATGATTACTTCACATTCTAGTGACAACGACTGAATGACATATACTATCACATAGCATACTTATGTGTACTATAATAATATTCTTCCCTAAAACAAAAAAACTATGAATGTGTATCAATTTCAAAACACATGATTCTGATGTGAAGAGTGAAATTTTGGAGGCCAAACTGTGTCATCGTGTTTTCTAATTAATTTGTTTATTTGAAAAATAAAAAATAAATATGTATAACATGATGTTTTGAAATATCTATACATTATGAAATGATCAAATCAAGCTAATCACTACGTACATTGCCTCACATACTTATTTTTTGTGGTGAGAACACATGAAATCTATTCTCTTAATGATTTTTGAAAATATAATATATTGTCACTAACTATGGTCACCATGTAATAAAATAGATCTCTTAGACATATTCCTCTTATCTAATTGAAAATTTATGTTTTGGCCAACATCTCTCCAGCTATGTTCCTCCACCCAAGCCCACTTCTAGCCCTTGATATCCACCATTCTATTCTGCTTCTGTGAACTTAAATTTTTTTATTTTTGAGACAGAGTCTTACTCTGTTGCCCAAGCTGGAGTGCAGTGATGCAAACTTGACTCATCGCAACATCTGCCTCCCGGGTTCAAGTGATTCTCGTGCCTCAGCTTCCCAAGAAGCTGGGATTACAGGTGTGGGCGTTTAAGCCTGGCTAATTTTTGTATTTTTAATAGAGATGGGGTTTCACCGTGTTAGCCGGGCTGGTCTCGAACTCCGGACCTCAAGTGATCCACCTGTCTTGGCCTCCCAAAGTGCTAGGATTACAGGCGTGAGCCACTGTGCCCAGCCTATGAGCTTAACTTTTTATTATCGCAGCATTATTGCAAATAATGCTGCAATGAACATGGGAGCGCAGACATTTCTTCAACACACTGATTTGATTTCCTTTTTTTTTTTTTGAGACGGAGTCTCGCTCTGTCGCCCAGGCTGGAGTGCAGTGGCGCGATCGCGGTTCACTGCAAGCTCCGCCTCCCGGGTTCACGCCATTCTCCTGCCTCAGCCTCTCCGAGTAGCTGGGACTACAGGCGCCCGCCACTACGCCCGGCTAATTTTTTTTGTATTTTTAGTAGAGACGGGGTTTCACCGTGGTCTCGATCTCCTGACCTCGTGATCCGCCCGCCTCGGCCTCCCAAAGTGCTGGGATTACAAGCGTGAGCCACCGCGCCCGGCTTGATTTCCTTTTTATACCCAGTAGTGAGATTGCTGGATCATGTGGTAGTTCAATTTTGAAATTTTTGAGGCACATCTATACTGTTTTCCATAATGGCTACACTAATTTACATTCCCATCAACAATAAACAAGGATTCTCTTTTCTCCCCATCTTTGTCCACACTTGTTATTCTTGTTATTTATTTTGATAGGTGTTAGTTGATATTTCATTGTGGTTTTCACTGATGATTAGTGATGTTAAGCATCTTTTCAGATACTTGTTGGCCTTTTGTATGTCTGCTTTTGAAAAATGTTGATTCTGGTCCTTTCCCATTTTAAAATGGATTATTTGTTTGCTTGCTATTGAGTTGTAAGAGTTTCATAGATACATTGGATATTAACCCCTTATCAAGTGTTATGATTTGCAAATATTTTTCTCCATTTTGTTGTTTGTCTCTTTACTATGTTGATTGTTTCCTTTGCTGTATAGGAGCATTTTAGTTTGATGTAATACTATTTTGTCACGGCATTTTTAAGGAAAGTGTTTATTAATGCATATTTTCTCTGTCAGTAAATACAAATCCTCTTCCTCTGCCAAGGACCAGCTCAGCACCAACTTTACCACCCAAGTTCACAGCCACCTCTCACTTCCTGAGCTCCCATAATACCAAATATCTAGGGTACTTTATTACTTTATTAATTCTTTCTCATATTTTTCTATGATGGTTTCATGTATGTTGATCTTGTTTCCTCAATGAAATTGTAAGCTTTCTGTGAATAATAAGGATAGCAATCTTTTTTTGTACTCCTTTCTCTTGCACACAGTGAGATCACAAAACATAGAAATACTTGACCAGGCAGTTTGCAAAAGAGTCTTGACCTTATCCTTGCTTTTAAGGTATTTGTAAACAAAGACGCATGAAACAAATACAATGTAGCATTTAAATGAAAAAAGTGGCCAGGTATGGTGACTCATGCTTATAATCCCCGCACTTTGGGAGGCTGAGTTGGGCGAATCCCTTGAGGCGATAAGTTCATGATCAGTCTATGCAACACAGCAAAACCCTGTCTCTATGAGAAAATTAAAAATTAAAGGAAAAAGGCATAATGTCACAATGGGAGGGGAATAGTGAACAAATTAATATGAATTATTGTATTTATACTCTAAATGATAAAGTCTATGCAATATTAATGTTTATAAGGTGTCATATGTTATACAAAGCCATCTCATAAACATTAACTTATTTACCTTAGAAAAAGATATACTAAGGAACATAGAGTAAAAAATTGTTGGAGCTGTATATCAAGCAATGAATTACCAACTTTATGTTAATCAGTCAAGGAAGGCTTCAGAAGTAATTGTGTGCCAAAACGAAGTTTTGTAGAGTTAAAGTGATATCATTTTATTGTCTTTGTCTATGAGATCTATAAAGGATTATATCTTCTCTGAGAGAATAAGCTGGATCTTGAAGATTTCAGAAAATGATTTCAAACCTGGCATGGAATCTTGAAAGGCAACTAAAAGCAAAATGAAGACACAAAAGGTTTTCTTCAGTACCACTGGCCTGAATCTAGAAGAAAATTATTGTATATACTTTCCCACAAATAATTAGATTTGATTTCTTAGAAAGAGAATATTATGGAACTTGTAAGACTCAGTTCCATTGTCTTTCTCTTTCTCCTTACTCTTTCTTGGTGACTAATGAAATGGGCAAATAATTATTTTTCTTCTCTTAAGACCTTCTCTGCATAGAATTTGAGAGCTCATATAGCTAACCACTGGGGATGGTCAAAGAAAACAAATCAGATAGAGGAAGCAGAGAACTGAATGGATCACAAAAAATACATCACAGGACTTTTATTGTGACAATATTTTAAAATAATAGATCGTGTTCTAGTTCCTTAGTCCCCTCTCTACCACAAAAACAAGGATTGCCTCTTGTGCACAGAGTCTAATAAAAATCAGGTAGTAGATTTCCAGTATATGAAATATACTCTACTACATTTTCCATGTTTTTTAATTCCATTTTTATGAGTTTCTATGGCTGAGGGAAATATGGCTAAAGGAACAGAGAGTTCTGGATGTTTTAACTGCAGGCTGATATATGCTCATAGAATACAGAGATGGAATGTACCTTGGAAATCAGCTCACCCAATCCTCTTGTTTTGTAGGAAACTGAGATCTAAAGCAGTACTCTCCAACCATGTTCATGTCATGACAACATAGAAAGTACCATATTTTAATGGCACATTGGGACAATCTATAAAGGCTTGGCCACCAAAGAGGTTATAGGGATAAATATCTTGGCACAAACACCTATTCACACTACTTCAGCATATCAAGGACACATCAAGGGGAATCTCTGGTCTAGAGTGCCCACATTAGAACAGCAGATTTACAAAAGAAGGAGGAGTAACATCTAAATTTCGGACTCTCCACAAAGTGCTTGTATTATCTTGGCCAAGTGGTCAGGGGCAGTGGTAACAAGTAGGATAGGCCAGAATAGAGGAAGGTTTGTGGTATGCTTAATGTCACTATTTTTCAGAACCTTCTAAGATCTTGCACCTTAGAAACTGGCAAATTGAAATCATTGCTCTATTCCTCTCCCCCTGCAGCATCCACTAACCTTATTTCTTACACATACAGCAGAGGAAGACGAACTGGGATAAATATTGTTTTTCTACTGATGTTTACACAAATAATCTGTTTTAGGAATTTCCAACTGAAGTACAAAATTGTATTAAGGGTAAAGTTCACAATGACAGTTGACTTCATTCAGTTCTTTTTCATAACTATACAGAACCATAATTTTTAGAATAGAAATAAATTAATGTGAATAACTGATACAAATTCCATACACACAAACACACATACATGCGTACACAAGCATTCATAAAAGTTAATCTTGAAAAGTTAACATCCTATGATGTTGCAAGCCTCATATTTATTCTAATTTGTAAAAATGTATTTCACTGTACCATTTTCTTGAACACTTATGCGGAGACAAAGTGCTTGCTAAGTCCATGGATGGTCAGATGTCAGCCATAGTAACCTTCTCTAAAGCAGTCTCAAAAAACCTGACAAGCTCAAAAACCCTGAATTATTGATAAACTTTGTGCCTCACTAGATTAAAACCTATATGAACCATACTTTACTTTTATATGGTGCTGTGGCAGTACCAAAATCAAAAATTCCAAAGCAACTGGGCACTAGTGTTATTAACATTCTGTTCATTAACCTTCCTTTTCTGCCATAACTGGGTCCACATTGAATTCTTTTCTGAAATTGGAAAAGATGAAAGAGAGAGGCAGAGACAGAGAGACACACAGAGAGACTACACCTGCTTCTGGAATGTCTTCCTGTGTGTTACATACTTGAGACTGTAACAAAACCCTTACCATTCTGTTAAAAATTGTTAACTTAGTAAATTCCAGGTTGAAAATCAAATGACTACAGAATGATTTTTTCAAGCATTTGGAAACCTTGCATTTTAAGTAACTCCACTTCCATTGCACAAAGACTCGACTATTTATTCATTTCATTTGACTACTTTTTAATCTCAGTTTTTATGAAGACACTAATGACCCTCACAGATTGTTACCCTCCAGTGAAATAACAGAGCTTTGGCAGCGGCTGGATTCCAGTTGAAGAGTTCTGAAACTCATTGTAAATCTTCCTGTTTTGTTGTTCTTCAAACTAGGCTTTGCCATCTGCCTTTTGAATTGAATTTTTGTTGTGGTATTTCCCATGATCTAAAATATGGTTATTGCCATCCATAAACTGAGGTGCCTGGAGAGTATTAATTAAGTCCAAAATATTGCACCAATGTGCACAGTGAAACACAACACAAATGTCATGGCGTGACCATTATTATAATCCTGTCTGCATTCCATGATGGCTGTTCTCTCAAAACCCCAGAGACAATTTGGTTGTAGCAGCCAACAAAGTTAAATCTGAAGACTGAAATTCAGGTGGATGAGATAAATTGAAACAGATCTATTGCTCCCAAATACTCTCTTGGAAATAATGGCATCTTGACATTTTATCAGTCACTCAAGCGGTCATTCTCAGCAGTATCAGTCGGAGCTTGAAGGATAGAGCTGTAAAGAAAGGACTGTCAGCCATAAACATTCCTCAAAACCATGAAAACCACAAATGAGAGTTTAAGTAATGGAGGACGCAATACCCTTGATATTTCAACAATTACCTGCAACAACAGGCTTTGTTCAGAACCATAGTCATTTTTTTCAAAAGCCTTACTTGTCAACCCTGGACTTGGGGGGAAAGGAGAGAGACGGAGAAAAAAGAGAAGAGGGGGAAGAAGAAGAGGGAGGAGGGGAAGGTTGAATTCGATGCCCTTAGGTTAAAAGGTGAACTTAAGTTGGCCTCATATTTAAGAAAGCTTATGAAAAATTTTCAAGAACAACAACAACAACAGAAAAAAAAACCACTAAAGATTGATCCAAGGACATTAATATTATTAGACTTGAAGTGAAGCTTTGAGATCATTAGAAAGGCATTTACACTGCTCAGTTGTTTCCTTCGTGGCCATTCCTGATGTCAAATTACACAGGAGAAAAATAGCAGAGAATGCAGTGCAGGGAAGAGAAAGTAGTAATGGATAAGAATGTAAGTGTGGGAAGGCAAAATGAATTTAACTTCATTACACCTCAGAAACATATTGCTCTGTTGTGAAATGAGAAAGACTAATTTTAAAAGGACTTGGTGCTATTATCTTTGCAATTGGGACCCAAGAAAACTAAATGAAATTGAGTATACACCAAAACAAAGTCACCCAAACTCAAGAGACAGCAAACATGGAAAGGTCAAATGCCCTAGAAATTGCATTTGTGGAGTTTCTCAACACAAGAGATTAATGGTTACTCAAAGCAATGGATAAATATTAGCTGAAGACCATTAGCCGAGGAAAACACATCAGTGCATCACTGTTCTCGGGCTTATCAGATCAATTTTAAACAGGTTTATCTTGGACTTTTCTAACATTTAATGAGGAACAAATTTTTTTTTCTTCTGTTTCCTCTATCCATGTTAACTTTTTGATATTACCTAAGAGAGAACAATTAAAATAAATGGGTCTGTGACAAAGTGTTAATTTGGTTGTCTCAGAAGCAATTGCAAAAGGGTCATTTTATTATTGCTTCCTCCTATTACACAGTTTATCATAAGTATTTAGATTGAATAGTGGATTTCTTAAATGAGAAGAGAGTTTGAATGGTCATTTGGTTCGTTCCTCAGCCTAAAAGAAACACCCACCTACACAATCTCAGCTCTCAGTCCGTATCAATCCGAATCAGACTGTCAGTCTATTCTATTTACATTTAGCAATAACAAATGAAAACAGACACAAAGTATACATTATTGAGTGTCTACTAGTGCCAATCATTACGCTAGTCATTGTGGGGGATTCAAAAAACAAATACAGCCCAAGTACTTATCCTCAAGAAGCTTAGCACCTAGTAAACCTAATTCACTCATTTTATATAAGTCCATTTCTTCTATCTCTAGGAAAAATTGAGGAAAGAAAGCACAATTATTTTTACCCAAAGTTTCTGGATTGCATATAAGAATACTGAAGTCCAAAGCTTCCCGATTAGGCTTTAACAAGAAAAACGAAAACAAAACAAAACAAAAAAAACAGAAAGTAGTGCCTGAGGACGGTGGAGATCTTATGGCCTTGGCCTTGCACTCTGCCTCAGTTAGTCCTTCTATTTCTCTACCTTAACCTCAAATTATGACTTTGTTCCCCCACCAGTAATTGGGCCTGCTTGACAATTTTTAAAATTACAAAGACTTCTAGAAGTAAATTTGTGTCTTAAAATTTACATATATATATATATTTTTTTCTTTCTTTCTTTCTTTTTCTATGGTTATCCCCACAAATTCAGCTCAGGAATTTGGAATATCTTTCAATAGGCAGCAAATAAAGCAACACAAATGTTCAGTCAAATGGTCCAATTTTGAAAGTAGCAAGTGACATTTCTGCTTCCTTCAATGAACCATGCATTTTGTCTTCATTAAAAGAATCATTTCTTTTTATTCTATGTCAGTGTCTCATAATAAGGCATCAATAGAGTAGTGCTTATACACTATGGCTTGCCTGACCTGTAAAACAACTTCTCACGACCTCAATATTTCCCTTTGTGAACAATACAGCATGAAATAGCCTAGTTCCACCCATATGGAAGGCTGCGATGCCACAACAAACAAAATAGCACAGTAGAAGACCATGCTCACTTTTCATATATTGAGAACTCTTCATAGATTTGAATCCGAGTACATCTGTGGTCTGAAAACACAGGTCATGAATAAAGGGACCTTTGAGGAAACTATTTCACGGGAGAACAAAAGACAAGTTCCCTCCAGTGGTCAGAAAAGAGAAAAGAAATATGTCCTCTCTTGGTACCAAATAAATGGATATTCTGAGTCTTCGAAATAGTGACATTGTTGTTAACAGTGGAAGCTCTTCATAAGAGAATTTGATTGGGGTAGGAGGATACTGAGATAAAGAAGAATTTTTTACTCTCTGTATTTCTCTCATTCTTCTCCCATCCTCCCTCCCTCTCACACACAATTTATCTATTTATAGCTGTTTGATTTTCTTACAATAAGTATGCATAAGTTGGTGTTTTTTTAAAAGTTTAAAAGAGGGCAAGAGCCTCATATAGCTTCTAATACATAGTTTTCTTTCAATAAACGTTTTTAAAATGTACACTCTTCAAAAGGAAGAGTGGCAAGTGTATAGCCTATCCTGTACCTTTTCAGCTAGGACATAAATCTTCTTTGTCCTGTTCATAACATAAAACGACGGCGAACACACAAAAATAATGAAAAACAATGAGTATCCTCAAAATTGCTTGGCTTCCATAATATCCACTTTTCCCTCCCAACTAGGTCATCTAAGTTGCATTTCCTCATTTGTCTCATTTCAGCATTCTCAGCTCCATAACCTGATTCAAAACTTGCCTGTGATCTGCTTTGGTTCTCTATCCTCCCAGTTCGGATCTTTGTACTTCTACTATTTCATACTGTCTTTGTTTTTCTTGGAGCTCTTAATTATCCCCAAGCCAGAACCTCCACCTCTAGTCCCCAGTTCTAGGAAACTCTATCACCAAAAGATCTAACTGCTGAAATCTTCCTCTTACCCATCCAAAGAACATAAATCTAGCAAGCTGGAAAGAATAGTTAAACTAATAACAATTGTTATTACTTTTTAAAGAAAATGAGAAAATCAAGTCTCAGGAATAAAGCAGTTACCAGGAATGTCTTCAAAATCCAAAACCTGGTATTATTATGGAAATCAGAGAAAGGGGATGAAATCCATATTTACTGGCTCAATGATGTAGTGGAAATAAACAGAGAGAAAAGACAGAATTGAAAATCTGGAATTCAAAGGAGGTTTCAGCCAGATACTGACCTTGATAACATAATTCATTCTTGGAAATGTCAAAAGTTTTGAAAATCTCAGGGAGGGCATTAGACTTTAACACAAGGTATGAAACAGGAGTTTAGGCCAACCTAGATCTTAAGAAGAAACAAGATCAAAGCTTACATCTGAGTTCTCCATGTAACTAACCATATGATGCGATTTATATGTCAACTAAGCAATAAACACCCGAAAATGCTCAAGAGAAAGGACCAATCAGAACAGAGGGTCAAGAAAGGAATTTAGAGAAGGTAGAGTTCAGAGCACAAGCTTCATCTTGATCTCACTAGCTGATGTAAAATATGGCCCTTATGTTGATGCAATGTTATTTAAAAGCTGTGTCCTGGTCTCAAAGGCTTTATAAAGACATCCAAAACCTATGGACACCGGTTACATGCAACCCCAAACCTAAAACCTGGGGTAAATAGATGTTTTTCAAAGCATCACCGGGGAGAGCTCTAGTTTTCTTTGATCTTTTCACCCAGGGTCTGTGAATTCTCCACATAGGAAATGAAGAATACAATCTTAGTATTGTCCACTTCTTATCTGGGAAAAGCAGCACTTCTGATATTGACAACTAACTAGCGCAACCCTGAAAAAGTCACTTGACTCTTCTGAGCCCCAATATTACCATCTGTAAAGTGGGAATGAGAGCAACTACTTCATACTGTGGTTATTAAGAATTGCATGAGTCCTCGAAAATAAAGCACTTGACACAGTGACTGACACACAGTTACATGCCCAATAAATTGAGGCTCTTTTTCTTGTGATAAGTCACTATCACATAACATTACTTTCTTTCAAATGTGTATTCATTCAGTTCTGAAAATATTTTACTTTTGGGTTTCAATTCAGTATATTAAGTCCAAGCAATTTCAAAACTTCCCAATAGTGTATGGTTTCTCATTCACTCTTTCTCTTTTTCTTTCTCTTTTTCTTTCTTTCTTTCTTTCTCTTTTTCTTTCTTTCTTTCGTTCTTTTTCTCTTTCTTTCTTTTTTTCTTTCTTTTCTTTCTTTCATTTTTCCTTTCTTTCTTTCTTTCTTCTTTCTCTTTCTTCTTTCATAAAACCTTGATTGTGTCATTGCTCTGGAGTGGTGCTTCACAAACTTTAATATGCACAAAAATCACCAGAGACTTTGTTAAAATGCAGATTCTGATTTAATAGGTCTGGCTAGATAAGGCTGAAATTCTGCATTTCTAAAGGCATCCCAGGCACAATGCTACTGGCCAATGGAGAACACTTTGAGTAGCAAGGCATTAGTTGTTCTCAAAACCCTTTACAATTCTTCGGTTCTAAATATTTCCTTAAACAGTTAGACATAGCTGCGGAAGCAGAGGAGGGAAAGATACAAGACAAATAGTTGCCTGCTTCAATTTGTTGACCATCTAGTAACAAAGGTTAGCAATTACTGAGAACTCTTTTTGACAGGCGTTGTTCAATGTGCACTGCAGTTTTTAACCTGATTTCATCCTTACAACACTGTAAGGTAGGGACTGTTCTTCCTATTTTAAGATAAGGAAACTGAGCCCAGGAGACACTGAATAATTTTTTCAAAGCCACATCAACTAATCGATGGCCAAGCGGGAACTGAACAAAAGCAGTGTAGCATGGAGTCTAAACTCTTCCCATTCACTCTATTATGTATTTTTATACTCTATTTACATTGCAAACTATAACTACATTACTTCTAAGGCAATACATTCTTCTCTTGTTCATGTATTGTCCTTACAGGCTGGAAATGCTGAACAGCTTCCTCCCATCTACCAGGGAAAAGTGAGATACAGGTGATTTATAAAAGATCCCCCCAACAACCTGCACTTTAACTCAGAGGATATTTACTAGCTAAATTGTTAATTCTCTAGGTAACTCACTACCACCCACTAGCTATTAGCTATCATCAGCTGATTCCTTTCTTGTTTCTCCCATTTCTGTCCCCTGTAATACTTGTTCCATATTCATTTAGCTCCATGCTCAGCCTCTGAAAGCCAGCTCTGCCCAGTTTTGAGACCTCATCCTCAGACTCACCTCCCAAGACTAGTCTTCCCCCACCAATCAAGAAGGGAAGCTTGGACATTGAACCAGTTTATGAGCCATGAAAATAAATTCAGGCTTATTAATTTGTAGTCAGGAAAGGCTTTAACAAATAAGGGAGCATTTTGCTTAGGTGACCCCATCTTCTATTTGTACCCGTAATGGAGAAACTGAAATTGTCAAATCAGTGGAATATGTTGCCTCCTTTTGCATGCAAATAATTTATTTTAAGACTT
The DNA here is from genome assembly GCF_006542625.1 of Nomascus leucogenys. Classification (NCBI taxonomy): domain Eukaryota; kingdom Metazoa; phylum Chordata; class Mammalia; order Primates; family Hylobatidae; genus Nomascus; species Nomascus leucogenys. The sequence continues at coordinate 38,008,673 of NC_044384.1, read as the reverse complement.
TTCATGGCTTCAAGGTTCTCTTTTCTGGGTCACAAATGATAAAGCACACAAAATTTTATTCATTTCTATCATGGTTCTGGGGATGCTAAAAATCACATTTTGCTTTTAATAGCTTCTCTACCAATACAGGTAATAACCTCTTACTCAGCCTCCCGTTTCTAACTGCTCTTCATACCAGTCTGTCTTAACTGTGGAAACAATTCTCTTGTGTGAGCTCTCATTTATTAAGTGCTGACTACACTAAGTGCTTCACAGAATATATACAGCATTAGCACTCTGTGGAATTCACTGTAGCTTTGTAAATTGATGACAATAATAATGCCTTACATTTATGCAGTTTTTATATTTTTGAAAAGGTTTTTTGTGTTCATTATCTTATTTAATCCAAAACCTTTTTTTTTTTTTGAGGCTGCATATGGTGGCTCATTCCTATAATCCTAAAACTTTAGGAGGCCAAGGTGGGAGGATCACTTGAGGCCAAGAGTTCGAGGCTGCAGTGAGCTATGACAGTGCAACCTCAGTCTAGCCTGGGCAACATAGTGAGACCAGACTCAAAAAAAAAAAAAAGAAACTATTTTTTGAGAGTAGAATAAGTATTATTCTGCCAATCTTACAGACTTGAAAAAATTGAGGATCAGAGAGGTTAAGTTACTTGTTTTGAGTTACACAAGTTTTGTCAGTGTGATGTTGGAACTTAGCATTCCCTAATTCATTGTGTTCCTAGTTTTTTAAATACAGAAAAAAAGTTAAAAGTATGTGCTAACTACCCACAATTAATAAATGCTATCATTTACAAGGAAGGAAGGAAGTTAAGAAGGAAGAAAGGAAGGAAGGAAGGAGGGAAGGAAGGAAGGAAAAGGGAAGGGAAGGGAAGAAAAGGGAAGGGAAGGAGTATTTCTGGCTGGTTGGTTCACAAAGGCGATGAAATTTTTTTTTTTTTTTTTTTTTTTTTTTTGAGACGGATTCTCTCTCTGTGTCCCAGGCTGGAGTGCAGTGGCACTATCTTGGCTCACTGCAAGCTCTGCCTCCCAGGTTCATGCCATTCTCCTGCATCAGCCTCCCAATTAGCTGGGACTACAGGTGCCCACCACCACGTCTGGCTAATTTTTTGTATTTTTAGTACAGACGGGCTTTCACCATGTTAGCCAGGATGGTCTCAATCTCCTGACCTCGTGATCTGCCCGCCTCGGACTCCCAAAGTGCTGGGATTACAGGTGTGAGCCACCGTGCATGGGCAGGAGATAAAATTTTACCTCACTCTAGAAGGACAGCTGAAACGTCAATGACTAGTAGGAGAAGGAATTGGCATGAACAAAACTGTAGGTATATGACTACTGTGAACATGCAAGTTGAGTTTATGAAGCAATAGGGACAAAAGTTTGTCTACAGCAGAAGATCTGAGAAGGAGAATTAGTAAGAAGCAAACTGAGATCAGGCACTAGAGAGTTTTGAAAACTAAGCTAAGGCTAGGGAGTTCAAAGCTATTCATATTGCATAACTGAATACTATACTAGTGTTCACTTAGCTTATTACACTTTTCATGAATCTGCTAATCTCAACAATAACTACCGGGCTTAGTGCTCAGCAAAGTACAAAGGGTATTGGCAGGGAGATCTTTGCATCTGAGGTCCCACTCCCACCCCTAAACACTTCTTGCCTAACCTTTGATCTGAATCTTCATAGTCATACACATACAGTGCAAGTTTAGGGTTACATTTTCAATGCCTGACCATCTTTTGTTAAGAAATTTTTTCAGGAAGGCTATGGTGGTAATGCTGCTAATAAGTAAAAATCCATTTCACTGTTTCCTTCAATTAGTCAGACTTTTTATTGCAATCTAAAATTGAATTTAAATATTAGGGAAATACAAAAAAAAGGTAGTAAAACATGTTACGGTCATTTTTTTAAACACTGAACTCTACGTACTGTAGGACCCATTTACGTTTAGCTCAACTCCAGCATCTTCTTGGTCCTCATTTCCCATTCTTGGTGATGAGAATTCAAGTTGAGAAAAAAATGGTGCCATTCTATAGAAATTCCTTGGTAAAAATACATTGAATTATGTTCCCTGGAGCCTACTACTGAGTTGAAGAAATGCTTATCAACCCTGACACAAGCAGAATTTTAGGCCTAACAATTCGTTGTTGTGGGGGGCTCTTCTGTGCATCAGAGGCTTTATAGCAGCATCCATGGCCTCTACCCACTAGATGCCAGTAGCAAAAATATCTCCAGGCATTGCCAAGTGTCTCCTGGCTGGCAAAATTTCCCCTGATTTAGAACCACTGGGCTGCAGCACAAAAATAACCTCGACTTAGAGAATCCCAACAATTAGTTTGAAATAAAATTAAGAAAAATAAATTAACTAGGCTCTAGTCTGTTTCCCTAAGCTTCCCAGCACATCAAACTTTGTTATATAATCTCATTTGCTCAGGTAAAACCTATCCAGACCCAAAATAGAAAAATTTAGCAACAAAAACAAAAACAAAAAACAGACAACACAAAATAAATCCCAGCTCTGAACTAGTTAACTAATATTCCAGAGGAAGTTATAGACAATTTCCCTCAAGAAATTAAATTCCTGTACAAAAGTACCCTGAGAACTTTAACACAAATCACTCTTCTTACTTGAGACTATTTATCATTTTTAGAGCTTATAAATTATATACACCAAGCAGCAATTTTATACACCAACAACCATAATAATCCAGACACAAAGTAGAGCAGTTGAAGGATACGCTGTTCCAACAAAGAGAGGAAGAAGTAGGAGGAGAGGGGCACAAAAGGAGCAAATAGTGCTCTCCTCTAGAGCACTCTTCCCAGGGACATAGCTTTTCTTTTCTGTCCTCACTGTCTTAATAGATTTCATCTTCCTTTAAAAGACATGTCACAATCTGTCCCTGAAGACAGCGTTATCATTAAAATGCTCCACTGGGGGCAGAGGGGCAACATTACTCAGTGTGCAACAGGGCATTCGAGAAGACGGGTGACATTTTCCTTCAGGGCCAGCATTTTGGAGAACAGAGGAACTGAGACAGGACTCTCAGAGGTCAAGTCTTCCTCCTCTTGCCTCTGGTTGAGGCTGCAATCTATGCCATTCAAGAAGAAAAGAAGTCAATTCTTTCCATTTACATTTCCAGAATGAAGTAGTTTTTTTTTTTCATTTTACAATAATTACAAGAGTTAGGAGTCCTGCTAGAGCAATAACGTTCCTCTCCCAGTTATCATCTATGCTCACCTCAGCTATCCTGATCTGAGCATCACTTATAATGATCAAGAATCAGGTGCCAGATATTCATCTGTGCAGCACACAGAAAATACATCACTCCTGCCCTTCCATGTTGGAGGTGAAAAGAAACAAGATGAAGGACACACACAGTGGTCAACTTTCATTGCGGTGTTCCTATCTCCCTGTTATTTTCAGTAGTAACCTACATATCATAATTAAGCTGCTCACCGTCTACAGAACTGAATGGATAGAAAATAATTATAATATTTAAAACTGGAAGTCACCTTGAAAAACCTCTGTATCCAAACTCATTTCATAAAAAGGGAAAACCATATGAATAAGCTCTGGAGATATAATGCACAGCATGGTGGCTATGGGTAATAATACTGTGCTATGTACTTGAAATTTTCTAAAAAAGAAGATTCCAAGTTTACTCAACAAAAAGAAAAGAAAAAGCTAAATATGTGAGGTGATAGATATGCTTGTTATCTTGATTGCTGTGATTAGTTCATAATGTATATGTATCAAAACATCAAGTTGTACACTTTAAATCTACAAACTAAAATAAAAAGGAAAGAAGGAAGCTGAAACCAGAGAGATAAAATGACATTGCTCAAGGTCATTCAGTTTATCCATGATCTGTGACAAGAGAACATGTCCCCTAATACTGCTTCTCAGGAGCAATGACAAAAAATCCAGCTGAAATTATCACCAGAAACAAGAAAGCCAAAAAAAAACTTTAAGAGCTTTTATAATTAAACATATCAGAAAGAGTATTTGTTTTTATTTTATTTTTTTAGGCTCCCCTGCAGCCATTTCTCTTCCTAGTAGCATCCCAAATTCCTTTTAAGATATTACCCTGCCCCCATTCTCAACTATGTGGTTTGGGTGGATTTGGCTTCAACAAGAGCTCATGCATCTTTCTTTAGGATTCATGAGAAGCTGCATTTAGTTGCAAATGCTTCAAGGTAAATCAATTTATCAGATTGCTTTTGTATTAGTCCAATCTCATGTTGCTATAAGGACATACCTGAGACTGGGTAATTTATAAAGAAAAGATGTTTAATTGACTCACAGTTCTGCATAGCTGGGAAAGCCTCAGGAAACTTACAATCATTGGTGGAAGGCAAGAGAGAGAATGTCTGCCAGCAGGGGAAATGCCAGACACTTATAAAACCATCAGATCTCATGAGAACTCATTCACTATCATGAGAACAGCATGGGGGAAATCAACCCCATGACTCAATTACCTCCCACTAGGTCCCTCCCATGACACGTGAGGATTATGGGAGCTATAATTCAAGATGAGATTTGGGTGGGAACACAGCCAAACCATACCAGCTTTTCTCCCAATGAAAAACATGATTGACAAAACAGTAGGCAAGTTGAAGGTGTGATTGGAATTGGCAACCCCAAATATACTTATTTGTGGGGAGCTGACCCTAAGCATAGTTTCTATTTTTATATCCCCCATGAGACTTGGGATAGCCCAAGAGTGTGGAAGACCAAGACTTCTCACCAGAGGTCACAGGACAATAACTGCAGAATACAGCTCCAATTTACTACTCAATGTCCTCCTGATTCTACCAGGAATTAACAAAAAAGGTCTCAGAACTCTAATAAAAAACAGGATGTTGTGATTACATTCCAAACCACTACAAGTAAACCCTCTAAGCTTAAATGAAACCCATATGTGCTGAAGGCCAATGACTGTCTTTGTTAGTGGTTGCAGGTTTATGGGGCTCTGGTTGTTAATGAAAAGAAGAATGGGTCTCTTTTCATGTCTTTGTTTTTTAAAATACTGGCCAAATAATAACAATAATCATTCTTTTTAATTTCTTAATCATAAAGGCCATATTTTACTATCATCTTTAGCTTTTCAAAACACAGTAAATACTGTCCCATTTGATACTCACAAGGCATTGTGTATCCCTATTTTACAGATAAGGAAAACTAAACTCCAGGTTCAAGGGGATTATCCAGGATTACACAGTGAGAGCATGATAAAGTCAGGACACATGGCACAGCATTAAGACATATATACTTTATAAAATGCAAAGTATAGGGGTCCCTTTGTTCATTTTTCTTGAAATGGCTCCAAATATATAATTATTTTCTGTCTTCAGAGTTTTGAAGGTTTATCTAATCTCCATAAAGAAAGAGATAGGTAGATCCTAAAGCAGATCACAAAGGAAATGCTTTTGAAGTAATAAGACATTATGAGGATAGAGGACTCTATATGGTAATGTGTGTGTGTGTGTGTGTGTGTGTGTGTGTAATGTATAATAGATTATGTTATGAAAATGAAAGTCAGATGATCACATTTATTTTTTGTGTGACACTATTGATTTTAGACTGGGATTCATTGTTTATATATCCACTTAGGTCACCTGAAATTCAAAGTGACTCCTTACCTATGAAATTTACACTAAGATTCTTACTTTCCCCTTCTACTGAAAACATAAATAAGTAAATAAGCATTGTAGACTATAATAATGATATTGTGACTATGAATCCGGTGATGCTTTTTAAAGGCCCATGCTCTGGGAAGCAGCACTAACTCCATCAGAGGCATTTAACTCTATCATCCAGATATTCATTCACATAGATCGTCTTCTTATGTTTGTTAATAAAAAATCTTCATCTAAGATGAAGAAGATCGGCCACTCCATTGAAGTTTCAGAAGATTGAGTGAGAGATTTTGAAAGAATTGTCTTCCAATTCATGCTGGAAAGACCAAAAAAGGCAGCAGAGGTGAACAGCTGCTGAGTCCTAGAGTATGGAAATGGAAGAGCTGTCTCAGGCATTGTCATGGCAGGAAGAAGAGATGGGAGAAGAAGAGAGGTACAGAGAATATTGGACACCGCCTCTCAATCCACCTCTGCTTTAAACAGGGCTGCTCCACATCTATTTGTATTATACATGTCAATTTTGCTGAAAATTTAATTTGTCAAATTCTGGTTCAACGGACACATCCAAAAATGTATGAAAAATTTTAGGGCCACTCAGGTAAAATCACTTGGCCCTTATCACCTAGTCACTGAGAAACAAGGATTCTGGGCCAAATCATCTGTATCCCAGTACAGGTTCTCTTCACTAACCCATCTCCTCTTGACTTCGACCTCTAACTTCATTTAATCCTCACAGCAACCAGGAAAAGTAGATATTACTAGCTTTATTTTATAAATGCAGAAGCTGAAGCCTAGAACGTTAGAGGACCTTGGCTAATGTTGGAATACTTGCACCTCCTGACTACAAACTCCATGTTGTTTGTGTTACATGCATAGTGTTTCAGTGCAAAAGATACTGTATTTTTTTTAATATGTGAGTCATGCTAACTCTCCTTCCTATTTTAATTGAAATTGCCTTCTTCAGACACCACCTTGTCTCTTCTGAAATGTTCTTTGTCCTTTAGCTTAAAGTCTGTTTCTTCTCTGTTAAACTGATTGTGTTTGTGTTGCCCTTCCAAGATGACCTCTGCCTGGCACAGAAAGACATCCAACAGGCTATTTGTCACACCTCATCTCTTCCCTTTTATGAAAGGGACACAAGGCTGTCTTTGAGCCCCCTTTGGAAGTGTTTTCATGCTAATCCAAGAATTACTGTTGTGTTTGTTTTCTGGCCGGTGCAGTGTGAAGCCATTCATGGGGCCGCATGGACCTTGTCTAGTCATATTCCAGGCCATTCTTGGAACATTTTGGGGAAACGCATCATCGCTCTGCTGGTGGGAGACAAGTCTGTGTCCCTGCCTGAGGCTGGCAGCCAATGCATCTCTGTCCTTGATTGTGCATGAAAACATCTCCTGCCATCTCTGCCAGGCAGCCCACTACACACACAGGGAGTGGGGGAGAGCAGAATTAAATGTTCATCCAAAAAAGATCAAAATCAGGAAGAAAACAACAACCTCCTAAATAGTTATCTCTGGAAAATACGGAAAGAAAGTGAGCTGAGCACTTCAGTCAAAGAAACTTAGGCTTTTCCTAAATATCCTAAGTAGCTACGGGTAAGAGAAATGGATGCAGAATAGGAATCGGGAGACATGAATATTAATTCTGATCCTGCTGCTAACTAGCTATGAGATTTCAGGCACGTGCTTTTATTTTGCCTTATATTAGTCCCTAATATTTCAAACACCATGGGACACTGATAAAAATTAAAGGAAAAACTTTTTGTTGATACTACTTGGTAAACAACAAAGAACAAATAGTCATTGCTATTGCAGCCGCTTTCTGGACCTCAGTCTCTTCACGTGTAAAATGAAAATAATGGGATAGGTCGATGTCCCCGAAGCCAGCTCAATATCAGAAACACCTAATGAGCTTCTGAAAAATCTAAATTAAGGACATCACTAAAACCTTGAGGGCTAGGACCCACAATTACACTTTTGTTTTTATTTCCCAAGTTTTTTGTGTGTAGCCTGCCCTGAAATGGTTTTTAGGGTCTCCTAAACTATCCACTGAAGGTTACCAGCCCAGTGTTTAGTGGTTCTCAAAGAAGACAAAATCCCTGATATAAGCTGAGGTTGCCTGTAATTTTACCATTAAAAATATGGTTCTAAATTATTAAAAGCTCATTTTCAAAAGTTCTCCATTAAAAGAAAACATCCTTAATAAGGGCAACATCCGAATTCACCACAGCTTATTTGCTGATTCTCAATAACTGCACTAACAGATTAAAAGCATACTTAACACAGTGGAACACAAGAAATGCTTGTGTATGTTGAGGGTAGCATTTTCTGCAACATTCTCTTTATTTTCAAATATGGACACTGGCCCCAGATAATTTATAAGTATAGTGGCCATATAATATTTAACCAAAACAGGATACTTTTGAAAGTGAGAAGAAAATTATTGATAGTTACTTTAGATATAAAGCAGGACCCTCCAGGGCACACAGGAATAAGCCATTACCCTAGTTAAAAGTGACTTGTCTGCATTGCAAAGAAAGTTAATATTGAAAAGAGAGGGCCGGTGCCTGGCCGGGTGCAATGTCTCATGCCTGTAATCCCAGCACTTTGGTAGGCCTAGGCGGGTGGATCACCTGAGGTCAGGAGTTCAAGACCAGCCTGGCCAACATGGTGAAACCTCATCTCTACTAAAAAATACAAAAATTAGCCAGGCATGGTGGTGGGCACATGTAATCCCAGCTATTTGGGAGGCTGAGGCAGAAGAATTGCTTGAACCTAGAAGGCAGAAGTTACAGTGAACCGAGATCATGCCACTACACTCCAGCCTGGGTGACAGAGTGAGACTCTGTCTCAAAGAGAAAAAAGAAAAGAAGAGAGAGAAGAGAAGAGAAGAGGAGAGGAGAGGAGGGAGGGGAGGGGAGGGGAGGGGAGGGGAGGGGACCTAAAAATACCAATGAATGGGACTAAAAAAAATCAGTGAATGGGACTAGAACTTCAGCCTCCAGGCTTCTTCTTTATCAACCAAAGTCATAGCCTGTGTGATTCAAATTCACTTCACTTTGGATCCATGTTCACCCTTATTTCTCAAAATCAGCCTAAGAATATTTATCTTTTTTTCTGTACTTCTTTCCTATCGCCATATTCTAGATGGCCAACCTTGGGGCTTGGACCCCACCACACTGGTAATAATCCACTGATTCAGTACACTAACACATCGGGGATTTCTTCCATTTAAATGGGCAAAGATGGCTGCTATGCAGGTATAACAGAAGCTCATGTGAATATCAGAGACTAGACGGGGACCCTTAGAAACCCCCTCAACTGAAGAGGAATGTTCCTGAGGTTATCTAACGACCCTGACAGTCCTGTAGTTAACTGTGGAGAGATGCTGTGCTTTTCCCCTCTGACTTTTATCAGCGGTCCCATAGCTAAATGCAAGCTGCCAATCTGTCAATAACCATCAGACAGCAGGAAAAGTGTCTCATCCCAATATTAGATTTTCTAATGTTGCTTGCCTGACAAAAGTTATTTTATTTCTGGCTTTATTTTCGAGAGATGATTCCTCGGCTGGTAATGAGCCTTTTCTTAGACCTTTATTCTCAGTCAACCATATTAAAAGGTACCAAATACCAGACTTGAGATTAAAAAAAAAAAAAAAACCTGGTTTCCAGTCCCCTTTCATGCCTGAAAGGAAATTTGTAAATTGTCAGCTTGACTTAATTTTTCCTTTGGACTCACACCTATTTGCTGTAATAAGAATTTTCCCCCTGGGTTTCACTCATCTGCAGCATGTGGCAGGAAAAAGGGATTAGGATTGTATTTGTCATCTTTTTGGAGCGGATTTTCTTTGAGCAAGTCTGCTATCAATTCTGTCTGCCAAAATAGCATTTTAATGTGTTACCTGCCAGTCAAGTATGTTCTGTTAAGTTGACTTCTGCCTCTGCTGTGTTTTCTGATGCTGTTTACCATTAATTTTTCCTCCCATTTTTGCTGCGCTTATTATTTTTAATACAAATGTGGATCGTGCTATTTTGATCATGTGTCTAGCTCTGCAAAACATTAGTTTAAATGAAAAAAGAGAAGGGTATGGGGAGGGTAGCAAACAGGGCTTTCTCTTGCTGGAAAGACTATTTTAATGAGTTTTATTCTGTAGTTGGGGAGATGCTCTTAACCTCCTTGGCCCAGTAAGATGTGATTTCTTGACACTGAGTGTATTGCAAATGCATTTTTATCAGAGCTGCGTAAGGTGGACACAGAGGGGATTTCTCCAGTATTTAACAAAGCCATCTATTTGCAACACAAAGTAATGCTTTGTTTACCCTTCCTCTTTGTCCTGGGTATGGTATTATTCCAGAGGCATTGCTTCTCCCTTGCAAACTGTCAATGGCCAAGGATACTTTACAGCGTGTTTTGGATCATAATTGGCAAAAATGTCTGCTCAGTAGTGGAGAAGAGGTAAAGGTCAGACATGACCCTATGGGGGCCATTCTCCAGTTTGTATGACACAGACAGTAAAGTGCCTTGCCCATTCTCCAAAGTTCACAAACCCTTCTCCGTATTCCAGGGACACACAGCCTTTCCTCCCTGCCAGATAATTAGCAGCAGTGGCAAGCCTAGCTGACTTGTCACTGGGCACTCAATGGTGCCCCTTTCCTCCAAGCTCATTTCCTTGGAAGGTGAGAGCCATTATCGTAAAGAGGGATGTTGTAAAATTCTGTTCCTTCTGCTAAACCATGGCTCTGAACAGAGAAATTTGTGTTTTCTGCCAGGGAGAAAAATAACATTTATTTAATGGATGCTGAGCAAAAGATATTCACAATTCATGCTTCGGGGCTTAAGCCTATCCGAGATCAGAAGGGAACTTTTCCAGTCTCCAAATCGTACAACTGGGTAAGTGCTTAGTGCTAACAACCATTCTGTCCCCATCAGGCATGGTCTGAGGTCAACACCTCAAGAGTGCCCCCCACATCCCCTCAGCTCTTGAATTTGTCCACAAACCATGTTTTATACCCCTTTTCCCACCAGCTTCTCCTACCAACTTAAACCTAGCAGTACTCCTTATAGATGTGACTCCACTGAATTCCAGTTATGCATCACCAGCATCCCAGTCCCTTCAAGGGAATTCTCTACAGTTTCAGAGTTGAAATACTTAAGTGTTTCCTCTCTCAGCAATGGGAACAGCAGAATGGAAGAAGCGTGGAATAGTAGAAAGAACACAGCTTTCAAGCTAGAAAGATTGATCCAAGTTCAACTCATTCTTGAACCCTAAATAGATGGTTAATCATGAATTGCCCATTCACTGATATTCAATTTCCTCATCTGTAAAGCATAATAATAATAATAAAGCTTACCTTGCAGCACTGTTGTGAAGGCCAAGTGAAGTCACATGTCAAGTGTGTGGTCCATAAAGAAGAGAAACTTGATCACGCCTTCCTTTTCTTGGGCAGAAATTGAGTCTGGTTGTAACACTAAGTACCTTCTGGCAAGTCATTCAAATTTTCTGTGAGTTCATCTACAAAATGAGCGAAAGAAAAACCTCCATCCTGCCTTCTTTTAAAATAGAAATTTTACAATCCAGAAAAAAGTAAAAGTATTGCCAAAAAATATGGTGTTATTATTATGCTGATGCTTAATCTTATTATCTTTAAATTCTAGACATATTATATTAAAATATTATCCACAATTAAGTAGGCCTGTCTAAAAATATGTCTGTATCTTTCAATCACAGGTAGATATTAGTCATAACGCTCTGATGGTGGAAAAGCTGACACAGTGTTGTGTCTTAAAAATAAATCTGCTCTGGCTGGGCATGGTGGCTCAGGCCTGTAATCCCAGCACTTTGGGAGGCCGAGGTGGGCAGATCACGAGGTCAGGAGATCGAGACCATCCTGGCTAACACGGTGAAACCCCGTCTCTACTAAAAATACAAAAAATTAGCCAGCGTGGTGGCGGGCGCCTGTAGTTCCAGCTACTCGGGAGACTGAGGCAAGAGAATGGCGTGAACCTGGGAGGCAGAGCTTGCAGTGAGCTGAGATCACACCACTGCACTCCAGCCAGGGCGACAGAGCAAGACTCTGTCTCAAAAAAAAAAAAATAGATCTGTTCCCAGAGCTGGGACAAAAAGATTCCTAGTGGCTTGGTCTATACATAAAATGAATAAGAGATTGGAAATATTATTGTATTATAATTAGGCCAAAGCCCTGAGTGTAAACACGTGAAGCATGTAACAGACGCTCACTAAATGCTGCAAATCTCCGCACATTTTCTTGATTTGAGATTTCAAGTATCTATGGTGTGCCAGTTAGCCTTGACCTTTCCTGTCACCCTCAGCTGATGGCCACTTGACCCTTTTCCACTCTCCCCTCCCATATACTCCACCCTTCCCCAGTTCCAGCTTATCTGGACTCCAGAAAAGTAATAACCAAGCATTTCCAGTTACACACTCAACCCTTGCTGCTAGACTTCCTTGGGCATAAGTTTCCAGTCTCCTAGTTAAGGTTCTGCTCCATATCTTTGATTCTACTAAGGGGATTTTGCCTATGAACAAGGCACTGCCTTTGTTCAGGAGTCAGTGTATCTGCTGCTTCCATTTCCTGAATCTCTCACTAGACACTTTTACTGCTACAATGGACTATTTAAAGAGACAAAGTGCTTGGCATGGAAATGGAAGGAAGGCTTCTAGGCCTCTACTCTTTTCTTGTGTCAAAGTCAGTTAGTGGGGTTTCAAATCCAGGTTTCTTGTGCTTTCTGTGTTAGAGAGGTTTAAGAGGAACCACCTTTTCTGTCTTTTATTTGTGGCCCTCGGCAGCTTTGCCACTGGGTCAAAGTCGTTGTGCCTAGTTCCTTTTTCTCCTCACATAAATTTCCTCCCAAGAGCCCATTTAGCTTTCATGCAAATGTCTTCCGACATGTCCTCAAATCCAGCTGTCAGGTAGGCATGGGCATATAGGAATCTCATCTTAAACTGGGATCTTGCCACCATCAGAATTAAAGAGAAGTAACTGGACTAGTGGTGAAACTAAAGTTTAAGGTTAAATAGGGATTTTCCTCACCAATAAGATTATCCAAATTATCACTCTCTGTCAGTCTTATTACCTGATCTGGTCAACTTTGTTTTTCAAAGCAGTCTCTGACAAAGAGGAAATTGTACCCAAACAACTTTTTTTAATACTTCGCACTTGATCTGCCAGACATGGGAGTAGTTTGAAACTGGTTATACTTCCAGTTTGGACCCAATAAAAAGCTGGTTCACTGATAATTTCTAAGGCAAGGGAAGATGGTGTATTAGAAGAGACTGGGATAGGGAAGGAGGGAGAGGTTGAAGTTGAAGAGCTGCAATAAAATACTGGAGAATGTTGGTGTCACTGGAAGCCTCGTCCTGAGCTCCTTCTCCCTGAATCCCCTGGAAGAACTGACAACTGCCTGTCCTTTACAAAATGAAATTGACATTTACAGGCTTAGGTTCAACAGAAACTGAGAGGGAGGGCTGGGAGGTGCTATAAGCAAAGCCTGGACCCAGTTCCCTGGATCCAGGGCAGCAGGCCCATAACTCTGCTGTGAGTGATGGGTCAATATCCAATAACTCGAAATCAAAAGCTGAAGTCTTCTTGAGTCAGCAGAGCTGAAGCCTCCTTCAGGGGATAAGAATACAGCACCAGCCCTTCTGACAGAGCTGGAGTTGCCAGTAGCCTTTAATCTAAGGAAACCACAGGCAAAGCAAACTTGGCATATAACTTTTCCTACATTAATTAGCACCCTTCAGTTTAAAGGGGGAAAAATAATAACACTCTTGGGAGAGCTGTTAGAGCTCAAATCCAACTCATTCGGATTCTGCACACAAAGACTCTGGGGAGGGGGACGATGGAGTGGAGAACAGAACATAGTCTTGGAGAGGGAAAAGAGATTATTTTCAGGTCAACTGAACAGTGGCTTTCAGAAGCAGGCCATTGTTTGAATTGTGTTTCATGATATTGATTATGAACCGTCCTCAGCAGTTCTTTGCCTTTTTGGTCAGGCTCTGCCTGTCCTACTGGAAATGGGAGGCAGTGTGTCCTGGAGCTGTGCTGTGTTTTTTTCTTAAATGCGATGAGCCCATTGGGAGGACAAAGTCTGGTATGGTCTGAAAATATATTTTTAATAGGTCATTGTCTAGTTAAGGGGAGTTAGCTAAATATGTATATCTCTGCAGACTAGAAATCAAAGGCAAATCAAAGTGAACAAAATGATAGAACAATATGAATTGTGTACTAGTTATATGAATGTTAAAGACTTACAAAACAAACGACTTTTCAAAACTAGCTGAGGATATACACACATCAAACTCACAAATGTGATTCCCTCTGTTAAGGAAGACAAAGGACTAGAATTGAAACTGGAATCAAAGATGAAAGTAAGCTTTTTCTTATTATTCTAATTTTCATTTTTAAAAAGAAGAATCGAAATTCACAAATCACTTATATAATGATTTTTTTAAACAAATATAGAAATCAATGTATCCTTCTGTTTTGCTTTTTTTTTTCTTTCCAAAATTACAAAGGGGAGTTGGCATGAGGTACTTATTGTTTCAATCCACTTCACATCTGTATATGACATTCAAGAACTGTTCTTCGATAAAACATACAGGCTCTTGATCCTGAGATTGTACATAAATGCATCCTGTTTCAATGTGGAGACAGGTTTGAACTTGCCTTCCCTAATTCTGCTAATGAGGCAGCAGGAATCTGGCTCTATTTAGGGAACAATGGCTTCTTCTTCAAGTCCAACCTCAGCCAGGAAGCCCATTGGCCTGTATCCATCCACCAGCGCTCAACTTCCTTTTATTTTTGTGTTTTACATTTACCTTTATTCACAACCAGCATATTTCAAAACAATAATTTTAAAATATTTTTGAATGCTGCAGACATTCAAAAATGAAAACAACAATTTAAAATTATATATTATTCTCCAGTTACAAAGTATGTTTACATCCATTATTTTATTTTATTTCATTATCATCATACACTCTAAAATGTACTAAGGTCAGCATTATTTTACCCATTTTGCAAACAAAAAAAAAAAAAATGAGGCCCCAAAACCATCAGTAACTTCTTCTAAATCATATCCATAGTAGTAAGGGCTAGAGTTCAAATCTTCCCATTGTAAACTGTCCATCCATCTATCCATTCATTCATTTAACAAACATTTATTAAGCTCCTTCTCCATAGACTCTTTTCTATAATTCTTTTCAGTGTATCTGGTAATTGTGTTTCCATAAGTCTTTATTCTGTCAATATGAGCTACAGTTATAGGCTATGTGATTCATTGTTGTTTCATTTCCTGTACCTCATCCTTCAACCCACCTGCTCAATTATAAAGTCCTTCAGTAATTCTATAGTTTAAGACATAAACTTTTTTTCACATCCCACAAGGCTTAACATAGTTCTGGATAAATGCAGAAAACCACTGTTTCTTGCTTAACCAATTTACGGATTATTCTACAGATATAAAAGCCTAGATGTTAAAAGAATAACCCACAGAGCTCCAATTATGATAAGGAGATAGAACCAAACACCCTAATATCCCATCTGCTCCAGAGATGTGGAGCAGCTACTAGAACCCAAGAACTGATAGAAGCTTCAGAAAACATCCTCGGTCCCTATATTACCCTAGGAACTATTCTAAGTTTCTCAGTTTCAGTCCTATGTAGAGCTTGTTATATAACATTGAAAACACAATCAGACAAGACCTTTGGATTAGGGAAAAAAGTTAAAGAACACATCATTGTCATTTATCAACAGGTGTTTAGTGAGCCCTTATTACATGCACAATATATTAGATGATCCCGTGAATAAACAAAGTGAAGTGCATGGACACCTTTCTTCTTCTCAATGTAAATTGCACTTTACAGTTTATATGTTATCTCATTTCAAACTTTATAGTCCAGCATGGCAGTGAGATGCTTGAGTCCTGAATCAGACATTCTAAATTAAATCCTGGCTCTACCACATTCCAGCTGTGTGACCTCCGGCAATTTGCTTAATCTCACCAGGCCTCAATTTCTTAATTTGAACAACAATGATAATAGGGTTCTAGGGAAGATTAAAAGTGATAATTCATGTAAAGCACTTAACACAGTATCTGGCACAGAGAAAACCCTCAATAAATGTTAGCTATTTCTATTATCATCTTTACAACTACCCTTCGAGGTAAATAGGCACACATTATTTATACATTAAAGAGAAAATCTGGGCTGAGAGAAATTATGTTAGTTGCAAAGGGTAACAGTGCTAGTAAAGGCCATCAATTCCAGGCATTCTCACTTGCCTGGTGCCAGCCCCATATCACACAGTCCCCTAACAGCGTAAGCGAGGAAAAAACACCCAAATGTTGGGAAATGTACAAATATTGAAGACGATTGAAGGAAATATGACTGTCCCTTGCTAGCTGAGCACTCTTCTGCTGTAATTAACATCTGATCTGCTACTTTACCAACAGATGAACACACACTTGGCATTAGAAAGCTGTCTATTTAAACTTATTTCTTTCATCTATGCCAGTTATCTGTATTTTAATTTCACACAAAGTTTGATTGTTGGTTTTTGACATCACCCTGTGCCTTCAGATTGAAGTAAATAATACAAACACATATTCAAAGAATAAATGTTGATTAATTGATATGCCCAGAAGAATTGTGAAGGAGGCACAATTTATCTCCAGACCCACCACATCCACCAGACTTAGTCATCAAACTTTACTGAGCATCAGAATCACAAATTCTTGGGCCCATCCCATAGGTTCTGATTCAGTAGGTTTAAGGTGGATCCTGAGAATTTGCGTTTCTAACAGGTTTCCAGATGACCCTGCTGGTCTGGAGAACATGCTTTGAGTACTATCATAGGTCAGTGTCTCCCAAAACAGTCCCCAGAGAATCTATATTCAATCATTTTGGGTGATTATCAAAATTCAGCTTTCGATGTCCCACTCCAGACTTGTTGAAAGTGATTCTTTGGATGGGTCCTAGGAATCTGTATTGTCACAAGTATCCCAGGTGAATTTTAAGCCCATAAAAGTTCAAGAATCGTAGGCTAGGCACGGTGGCTCACATCTGTAATCCCAGCACTTTGAGAAACCTAGGCGGGTGGATCACTTGAGGTCAAGAGTTCGAGACCAGCCTGACCAACATGGTGAAACCACATCTCTACCAAAAATATAAAAAATTAGCTGGGTGTGGTGGCAAACCCCTGTAATCCCAGCTACTCGGGAGGCTGAGGCAGAAGAATTGCTTGAACTCAGGAGGCAGAGATTGCAGTGAGCATAGATCATGCCATTTGCACTCCGGCCTGAGCAACACAGCAAGACTCTGTCTCAAAAAAAAAAAAAAAGAAGAAGTTTGAGAACGCCTAATTTAAATTCTGAGTGTATCCATTATTTACATCTTATTGTTGTATGCCCAGAACCTAATAGAGTGTTTGGACTGTAGTAGCTACTCAATAAATATTTGTATTTAAATATATCCCTTTCTGCATGTCCTGTTCCCTCCTCACTTAAAGGCCTCCCTCCTCCCACCTGGCCCCTCTTTTAAAGTGCTACAGGAAGCTCCCTCTCTCAGGAAAAACTTAGAAACCCACTCAATCAACACACACAATGCGTTGTCTTAAAACAGCTTTCTAATCGTCATTTTAATTATTTCTCACATTGTTATTAAACCTTGTACAAAACTGTTTAATTAATGAGATTATAATCTCCCTGAGCAGAGTGACCAGCCCCCTTGCCTCTTCCATTCACAAAACCCCAACCTCTGTCAATACATCATCATTTCACCCCAAAATAAAATACTTATTTTGTTTTATATTTTGCTTTATTGAATTGGAAACCTGTATTTTTATTTATTCAATAGTATAATTCAGTACCTATTAGGTGCCAGACACTTAGAAAGATATCAGTCTATCAATTAACATAAAAGGAAATAATCAGCGAATGAATGAGTGGATATTAGCAAACACTAATCCTCTTTCATTTTCCCAGTCTCCCCTATCACAAAACACACACAGTTCTAGGGGGCTGGAAATATTCACTGAGAGCTGAAAGGGGGCAAAGCTCTGATAACAAGTGATTTCACAGGAAAGACCAACAAGCTTATCTCAATGAATATCTATGCAATTCTCATACCTACCTCACCCCAGAGAAAGAAGAAAGCCACTCTTTGCCCCTCCAATCTGATGACAGACACTTTCATATCCCCTGTATTCAATCAATGTTTTATCATATCAAACTACATTGTTTTTTCACTGTGTGGCAGGGAAATGCTATAATCAGTTTTATAGAAGGCTCTCTCAGAATCAAGTAGCTGTAGGCAAGACTGGCTGGCAGCATGACTTAGACATTTACAGATGTGGATCTAGCTGTGAGGAAGAAAAAAGCAATTTAAAGAGACATTGTCAAATTTGAGAGGCATAGATATTTCATCTTTAGTTTAGTAATTAGTAGCTTGAAAAGTACCCAATTAGAAATATTTTCATAAACAGGCAAATAGTTGGAGATTTTTTTTTTTTTTTTTTTTGGAGACAGAGTCTCACTCTGTCGCCCAGGCTGGAGTGCAGTGGTGCGACCTCAGCTCACTGCAACCTCCGCCTCTTGGGTTCAAGCAATTCTCCTACCTCAGCCTCCCGAGTAGCTTGGACTACAGGTGCCCACCACCATGCCTGGCTAATTTTTTGTATTTTAGGAGAGATGGGGTTTCACCATGTTGCCCAGGCTGATCTCAAACGCCTGAGCTCAGGCAATCCACCCACCTCGGCCTCCCAAAGTGCTAGGATTTCTCTAAAATTATTCCCCAAATTATAAAGCCAAGGAAAGCTAAAGTGCAATTAATAACTGCCTTCAAATAAAGGTGTTTATTGCTGGAAGAGTCTTTAGAGATCAAGCAGTCCACCCTCCCCGCACCCCCCACCACCACCACTCCACCTTATGATGAAGCTGAGGTTCCAAGAGACAAGATTTACCAAAACTCAGGAACCTCCCTGACTACCACTTTATATGTTTCTCTGATTAGCTAAAATTTTAATGCCAGGGACTCTTAGAAACCTTAGACAGATCATATACTTTACAGCTGAGACAACTGGAGCAACCAATAATCCCGGATCACACAGCCAGATCCCTTCTCTTACAGCTTTGTCTTTTGCTACGCCCTCTTCTTGCCTCCCAGAAGAGACGTTCCACAGGTGTCAATTAACTTAGGAAAAAAGCAGTCTATGTACACAAAGGATTTAGATTAGATATAAAAACCCCATTTTCCATGATAAATATAGCTACAAGGAGTCTCTCCTTCTACACCCCTTTTTATTTTTCCTTAAAAGGCTGAAATGGATACAATGCCACATTTGTACTTCAGCAGATGCCTGTGATGTACAATTTATGAGAACTAAAAAAGCACTCGTGTGCCTTGAACTCTCCCTATCATTTGCCCATCATGATGTCTAAAGTTCTCAGCATTAGAAAATTATTCCGAAAACGCTAAAATTTAAAGCATTGTATCTTCAGAATACCCCAGTACAGTGGCTACTTCTAGGAAGGCTAACACATGAATCAAACAGCAGTCATTAATACGTTAACATAGCAAGACACTGAGGGACTGAATGGGACATAGAGCCCATGAATGGAAGAGTAGAGTCTGAAGCCATGGGTGCTGACCAGGGAGGGAAGGCATAAAGGTCGCTTAAAGGTGGATTCTAATTGAGCCAGATTACAATTTGAGGAGAGCAAGTAGCTGAATTTCTGAGGAAAATCAATAGATAAATGAAAGAAAGAATGACCTATTTCATAATTTGAGCTATGATTAACTTTGAATGATTCCTAAGAAAAGCATAGGCTAACATAAGCCTAATGACTCATCCAGCAAGAATTTATTGTACACTGATGTGGTTTGGCTCTCCGTCTTCACCCAAATCTCATCTTGTAGCTCCCATAATTCCCACATACTGTGGAAGGGATCTGGTGGAAGATGATTGAATCATGCAGGTGGGTCCTTCCTGCACTGTTCTCATGATAGTGAATGGGTCTCACAAGATCTGATGGTTTTAAAAATGGTAGTTTCTCTGCACAAGCTCTCCCTTTGCCTGCTGCCATCCACATGAGTTGTGACCTGCTCCTCCTTGCCTTCTGCCATGATTGTGAGGTCTCCCCAGCCATGTGGAACTGTATGTCCAATAAACCTTTTTCCTGTGTAAATTACCCAGTCTTGGGTATGTCTTTATCAGCAGCATGAAAACAGACTAATACACACACCTACTCTGTGTTACATTCTGTAAGGGATACAGAAAATAATTTAATGTGTTTCTTTTCTTAAGAAGATGGCAAAGGAGTTAAAATTTTAAAGAGATAAAATTAACAGAAACATAGCAACAGAAGAAATACAATGGCTATGGTTTAGAAGTATGGCCAATCAACATTCACTGAACCCTAATATGATCAATGGTGTGCATTAGGTGTGAAGCAAGCCATGATGCCCTCACAGCCTGAAAGGGAAAATGGCCTATGTACAGAAATAACCCTACTAGGACAGAAAATCAGGTCCAGCCTGGAAGTATAAGCAAAACCTAAGCCATAAGGGTATGTGTTTGTGATGAGGAGAGAGTGGGTTATTACTTCTACTGTAGAAAGTCTTCATTATGAATGTGTCACTAAACCTGAACCTGAAGTAGACCTCAATAGTTGGAAGATCAGGGATGGTGCATTATAGAAGGACACAGAGAAGATATATAATGTATGTTTCTGAGAATGTAAGCAGTCCTACAGACTGGAGTAGAGAAAACGATAACTCAGGAGGTAGTTCTTGTACAAGGTCTGCCCAATGGCCTTGGCAATCTTGACCTTTTTCCACTTTTAGGCATGAAGAAATTCCAGAAAATCTTGAAGTGCTCTTAAACCCTTGGCCTATTTCTCTAAAGTGGCAGAGTGAATTAGATCCAAATTCAAGGCCTGGCTTCATCCTTTAACATGAGAATAACTTGGAAAAATCATGTAACTTCCCTTAGCTTGTTTTTTCACCCATAAACTGGGAGAATTTTTACTACTGTCTTATTAAGGTTATGAGAGACAAATAAGATAAAGCTAAAAAATAATCCTACACAAAGCTTCACAAACATTAATTATCATCATTATTATGTAAATGTGGCCAGCATGCCTGGTGGAAGCCATCCAATGCCAGTGCATGACATATAATTAAATTTGTCTGTCCTGAAAAGACCTTATATTCTGGGAAAGTAAAGATCTACCTAAAATTGAAAATTAAGACCTAGTATATATGTGATATGCATCTGGCTCCTAGCATAGAAATTCTCGCTGTGTATTTATTACCTTTTTTTTGTTTGGTTGGTTTTTGTTTTTTTGAGATAGTCGCCCCCACTGGAGTACAATAGCGCGGTCTTGGCTCACTGCAACCTCTGCCTCCCGGGTTCAAGAAATTCTCCTGCCTCAGCCTCCTGAGTAGCTGAGATTACAGGCATGTGCCACCATGCCCGGCTAATTTTTTCTGTATTTTTAGTAGAAATGGGGTTTCACCACGTTGGCCAGGCTGGTCTCGAACTCCTGACCTCATGTGATCCGCCTGCCTCGGCTCCCCAAAGTGCTGGGATTACAGGAGTGAGCCATTGTGCCTGGCCTATTACGTCTTAAGTAGTGGATAAGTTAGTGCATAGGTTGGGAGCTCACCTTAACCCTTCTAGAAGTCAGAATTCAACAATGTTTAGATACACAAAATGCTGTGACTGCTTTCAGAAAACACAACTATGGAATATTTTTCTATACATCTGATTGGTTACAGCCCCCTCATATGTCATAATACTGATAAGATTGCATGTTTTTTGATAGAAACAACATATCTTCTAATTACAGCATAAATACAATGTACAATGCATTATATTTTCCTTACGCATGCTTCAGGGACATTACCTGTGGCTCTGAAATGTTTTAGAAGACCTTAAGGCTAGTCAATGACCACTCTGGATAAGTTAAAAAAAAAAAAAATAGATTGGTAATAACTGAGGCAATTTCAAGATTATCATAAGGATATCCCACAAGATCAAGCTAACAATATATTTAGTTTTGATGTAAATTTCTCCTGTTGCCTTAGTTAACCCCATCTCAATTCTTTCTAATGAATACTATTATCTGTCTGCTTCCCATACTTCTTTAGAACCAACGAGAGACCAGTGCCACAGTCAAGGCAGTTTTTCTAGGCAATTACACAGGATCCTCCTCTAAGAAAGAGCTTATACTTAGTTTAATGTTCTTCTTATTATTAATGTTATCTTTGAACTTGTGTTTTATAAGTAAGTCTGAGGGGATAACAGAATATGTGTGTGAGCAAACAAATTTTAAATAAAGAAAGAAAAAGACTTTATAGTTTAGTACCTTTCAGCAGTACATTTTGGCCTGCACCTGCCAATGACTGTATTTGCAGAACAGCTCTTAAACAGAATACATGGACAATATGGCTGATATTGCAGGGGCCATTTTTTTCAACTCCCATTGGATCTTGTTCTTAAGGCCTCCAGCCCATTCTATTGGAGCAATGACAATTTGTCACACTGTAACCCAAGTTGCATCTTCTTTTAACCACAAAGCTATGCTACAATTTTAAAAATATATTAGAACTGGGCACAGTGGCTCACACCTGCAATCCTAACACTTTGGGAGACTGAGGTGTACATATTGTTTGAGGTCAGGAGTTGGAGACCAGCTTTAGCAATGTGGCGAAACCCTGTCTCTACAAAAAATACAAAAATTAGCTGGGTGTGGTGGCACGTGCCTATAGTCCCAGCTGCTTGGGAGGCTGAGATGGAAGGATTACTTGAGCCTGGGAGGTCGAGGCTGCAGTGAGCAAAGATCGTGCCACTGCACTCCACCCTGGGCAACAGAGCAAGACTCTATTTCAAAAATAAATAAATAAATAAATAAATAATATATTAGAATGCTGATATATGTTAATTTTTATTAATCTTTTGAGTTGTAGGAATGGTGTTAATTTTCTATTTCAGTCTACGATGAAGAAATATCCCCTATCAAAATCAATCCAGCCCTGTTTTCTTGAAAATAAAAGCCAAAGAATTATTAAGTAACTCGTTCAGAAATTCAAAGTAAAAATAAGAGTTAAGATTAAAATTCCAAAATGTCAAATTGGCTTCTGTTTTGGCTTTTGCATATCTAACTCTGCATCAGGACTGTATTTGGATTTCTCTTTCATTTTCAGTACTTTAGTACATTCTGATTTGTTTTACACGGGTGCAGGGACACACATACACATACGCACACCTAAATGTCAAGAAACACATTTGTTAAATTCATAGTCTATAGATATTGATGTTCTATTTAGAAGGAAGTCAGGCAATATATAAAAGCTTTAGGGAAAAGTTTCTTTGCATAACAAAAGAGCTAATGCATCAAGTTATGGTTTGTTAGTGGCATTCAATTAACACATAACTGTTGTTAGTTGATTAAAAATTAACTGTGAATAACTGTTTAACATTTAGCACTTACAAATGTTCCTTGATTTATTAAAATTGTAGAGCAAAGGAGTCTGGGGGGAAGCTAGAAATATTTGGTTAGGTTTTTAATGGAAATTTTAGACACATTGTAAAATAGTTCTTCCTTGTAAATATACATTTGTAAATCAATCTTCATGTTTTAACCACTTGTGAAGAATTTTGCAGACTTCCTGTTTTAAAAGCACTTGAGAAATAAATATCTGCCAGAGAGAGAAATCCCATCAGTTTTCTTGCTGTTCCTATACAGATGGCGGACCATACTGTGAAATTTGCTGTTCTTCGATTGCTCCATTCTGCACACGCCCCAAGGAATCTCAGAATTGTAGAAACTAGAGATGTAATAGACTAAATAGGTCATCTATTCCAATAGAAATTTTACCAGATTTATACAAGACTCTTGAATTTACAATACAACTCACTTCCAAGGGGGTCCAAATGCTGAAGAGAAAATTGGCTTTTTTTACCCAGCCATCCTAGAGTCATATATTATGTTCTGCTATTAATCATGTTCTTCTCTTGATGAATATAATACACCATCAGAATGTGCACACAGAATTTCTTTTCCAACAAAAGGATTAGATTTGTAGTGATCCATGATCCATTTCCAGGCTTTCCTTAGCACCCCCACCTCCGACCCCAGACCAATGGCTGTATTTGTAAGACAGCTGTCTGAGGTCTGAGGAGTAACCCATGGCCCTGGAAGAATGTGCAAGTAGGTGGCCCTTGTGAGGGGAATATTCAACAGTTTGGTCTCTTTAAACCACATGCCGACTGGGTGCAGTGGCTCACACATGCAATCCCAACACTCTGAGAAGCTAAGGAGAGAGGATCGCTTGAGGTCAGGAGATTGAGACTAGCCTGGACAACATAGTGAGACCCTGTCTCTATAAATTTTTTTTTTTCAAAAAAAATTTGTGTGTGTGGTGGTGTGGTGTGGTGTGGTGTGGTGTGGTGTGGTGTGGTGTGGTGTGGCGTGGTGTAAACCTGCAATCCTAGCTACTCCAGAGGCTGAGGCAGGAGGATCATTTCAGCCCAGGAGTTCAAGGTTGCAGTGAGCTATTATTGCACCTCTGCACTCCAGCCTGGAAGACAGAACAAGACTCTGTCTTTCTAAAGAAAACAAAACAAAATCATATCCTAACCAACCAAACTAACCACCTGCAGATATATTACATGATTACTCTGAAATCATTTCAGTATATTTTTGAACACCAACGTGTGTAAGGGATAGTCAAAGCAGCAAAGGAATTGGAGTCCCAAACCTTAAAGGTCTGCATTCTTCAATAGAGGGAAAACCATTCAATACACCAGAACTTTATACTACTAGGTATTATGAATGTTATTTGTTTTTACCTACCTTTATCATTCTTTTGTTCCTGCAGGGAACAGTCTCTGTGATTTAGATGGCACTGACTCCCCAGTAGCTCATATTCTTGGCCACAATAATTGGTGCAGAAATGATCAATGAACTAAGTTTGGCAAATTAGGGTTCTCCCCAGGACTTTTATGCTAGAGGTCTCTCAGAAGATTCCTCATTCTCATCAAGAAGTGCTAAACTAGGAAAATGAGGGCCAGAGGCTGCCAGTGGCAACTTGCCCAACACACAGAGAGAGGCTGTCTCAGAAAGAAACCAGGGTGAGAGAAGTAGAGAGATGACAAACCCCGACAATATCACTGAACAACTAAGATCAGCTGCCCCGAGGCTACATCCACATTTCAAATTTCTCTGGTCTAGGACTTCCCCCACACAATTTATAGTTTGAGGTGGGTTTCTATCACTTATAACTGAAAGAGAACTAATTAATACATGGAGACACCTGCCAAGTGAGATATACAGATAATGAAAGTCAGGAGAATTCAGGATAGGAGTTCAAGGGAAGACTTTCCAGAAAAGATGGAAATTTGATCTATGCTTTTAAGAATTTAGGAAGATAGAAAGGAAAATGAGGGCATTCTAGGTAAGATGATATACCAGAGTATAAGCCAGTTTCAAGGGGCAGAGACTATCAATTTTTGGTGAAGTGGTGGCTACATATAGGATAAGAAGTAGGCAGTTAGGCAGAATAATAAGAATAGTCTTAATAAATGTGGAATGTAATTGATAATCTAAAAGAGACACAATGTTTGTTAATAAGAATAAAGCTCTGAACAAACATCAATTTCATCATCATTACACACAATCACAAATCAGTTTCACTCATAAAAGCTTCATTATAGACTCTCTGTTCACCTAGAGAGGATCCTGGACTGGACACAAGCACAGGACATAATCCTGTTATGTAGATGAGTCAGGGTGCACCAGGGTACCAACATTCCACATGCACCCTGACTCATCTACAGACTTCAGCATCCAGGGCCATCCACCCAGCATTTTTCATGATGACATAATCCTGTTAGGAAGACCAATAGAATCGATTCTATATATAGATTGCTATTATTCTTGTTTCCTGGTCTCTTATCAATGGGAAATTATTGAATTAGATACTCTTTTTTCTCCCTCACACCATCCTGAGCTTTTGTTTGTCTACTTCTTACATCCCATACCCTAACTTTGTCTTGGCCAAGTGTGCTTTTGCATGCATGATACACAAGAGAAAACCTTGCAGTGCTTTCTTGAGCTGTATCTGAAAAGTTCTTTTGTACTCATGTACAGGATGGAAAACATATATCAAATGTCAAGGGAATTATCTAATAATACTGATTTTTGGGGAGTAGTGGTAAGGAGTTTGCAGTAATTTATGAAGACAAATTTTGTAAGCAATATTATCAGGAATATATTTAGATATATTTAAATGTGGATTTGGATAGGGGTATGAATTTAGATATGTAAATATCTAGGTATAGGTAGAGATAGGGAATGCCGACCGTCTGAGATCACCAAGGCCGTTTATACTGTTTTGTTTGGATGTCTCCCTTTCCAGTGACTCCTGGTCAAACTGTGCTCCTTTCAGTTCTATAAGAACTGCTAAATAACCTGTAGCTTTTACTGAGTGAGACACCTCATGGAAGTGGAGCATTTTCTGTATGTTAGCAACAATTGGTGAAAATACCACAAAAATCGAATCATTTGAGCTACCTTCTAAATGCTAGTTAGGGAAGGGCAAAAATTCAACTAAGAGAAAGAGGTTAAGACTCTTTCTATGTCATTTTCATCTATGTCTTTGGAGTTTATACACAAATATATCATAGCCAGAGAGAAATGAGCATTCCGTGAGGGTAGAGATTAAGATGAGGAAAGGAAGCCAGTCTTATAACTTCTAAATAGTTGAACATTAATTATTTAATTGACAAACATTGAGTACCTACTATGTTCTAGGCATCAAATTATCTGAATCACAATGACATATGTCTTTGTGTGCCTGAGTTCTAGACTATGAGCTTGCTGAACAGGGACTGCAGCTTTCCTTTTCTGTATCATAGAATCAAAACCAATGGCAGATATGTGGTAGATGCTTAGTATTTGTTCAACAGATTAATGTTATGATGATTAAATTGAATAATGCATGCAAGTCATAGAATAAGTATTCCATCAGTGTTACTGTGTTTATTACTATGATGTTTAAAAAGCATGTAGATGAAGAAAAACCTGCCAAGATTGAGCAGGAAGAAAAAGTTCAGAATGGAATCTGATATTTGCGCCATGTAAGTCCAGTGGTACCACGTGAGCCATACCTTCTGCCCATAATATTTTTCCTCTTCTGAATGCCCTCATAACCCCTTTTGACTGATTGATTTCTACTTGTCCACCAACAGTCAGATGCAGTTCCAGAAACCATCAGCCTGGATTTCATGTTCTTTCTTTTAGTGGTGCCAGGTTCCACACTCACCACCCCACACTTAATATTCAGTCTCTGGAAACCACCAGAGTTGAGATGATGAAGCAGGAGTCCAATGAGTTGAGCATTACTTAGATTCTCTGCTGACTTCATTTATTTAGTCAGCCAATATTTATCGAGCATCTGCTATGTGATGAACACCAACATCCAGTGAGTAACTGATATCACATCTCAAAGCCAGCCCCAAAAGTAGACTTTTTAAAAACTTATAATTAACTAAGCTTACTTTCACATGGAAATATATTTTGCAAGTCACTCATGAATACAACTGCCCAAGCTCATTAATATCAGTGAAGCTTTATAAGGACATTGATAAAATCTGGCCATTTTTCCTCAGGCATATTCAATAAGGTGAACACTTCTCAGATATCATGTAAGATGAGGCCTAAAAGGTATGCTAGATTGAGTTGCAAATACCCTTCATACTCTCTGCCAGGAGAGTGGAAGTGTCGAGTGGGGATGGAAAGCGGAAGGCAGTGAATTGGAGCCTGAGTGTGTAAGCTCAAGAAGTTTGGCTCTTATCCAAAGAGAGAAAGAAAAGACCATTGCTACAGAGAGGTGTGGAGTACAGAGAGGTTGTTCTGAGGATTTTTTTGTTTTTTAAGATAGAATAGGTTTAAACACATTGATAGAATAAAGAAAAACAACCAATAAGGAGGAAGAAGTCAAAAATGAGGAGAAAGGCTGAAAATGACAATATCATAGGGGAGAGGTCAGGGGGATGGGTCGTAAGAGGCTCTGGAGAGATTCTTCATCTGTTCCCCAGGAAAGGAGAATAGACTGGATAAAGGCATAAATTTCTCAGAAAGTAAAATTTTAGGTCATCTGCTATAAGAGGGGTAGATTTGGGACTGGGGTTTTGTGGACATGAAAGTGGTCCTTCATAGGAGAGCAGAGATTTGTGGAGGCAGAGACTAGACCTTACCTGACAGAGATGAGAACCATGGAGATAAGTAGGCTAACAAATAAGGTGAAATGATGCCAAATAGCAGCCTGGAATAAAATGAGAGAATCTGGAAGTCCACTATGCTAGGAAAGATACAAGAATTGTCAAAGGCCACAGAGCCAGTTTAAGATGTTAGTTGATTAAAAGAAACACACACAAAAAAACCAGAGTGTGATCTTGAAATTATGAGCTCGAATTAGAAGAACAAATATTGCTTTAAGTTTTAAGGCTGGTACAGGAAGGTCAAATATATTTTGTCTCATGAAGTGCTGTGTTGACAAGGATTCTAAGAATCCATCTAGGCTTAATGGAAAAGAATGTCATCGTCAATGAGTGATATCTGCACTGAGGTAGTAAGAGTAGAAACATATGGCATGTTTTTGCCACTTCTTACTTAGGATGTCTACGTGAATACTGAGGTCATCTAGGACCTTAGAGAGATTAATATGGGAAGGCAGTAACCATAATCCTAAATAAAAAAGGGTGGTGAGGGGTAGCCACCAGTTGCATGAACCTAAAATAAGAGGGATTTTTTTCATGGTAGTGGAAGAGTAAGATCTGGAAGCAGCAAGGGGGAATTTTAAAAATGCTTACAAAATATCAGAAGACAAACCTCTCTGTTAGCACAAGGGCAACTTTAGCAGGAAGCCAGGTTTCCATTAAGAACTTTGTTTGATATGCAAAGAAACTGAGTCCCAGTTTAACCAAGCAGTTGTTCTCTGTAATATACCCTCTTTGGGCTTGCCATGGAGAAAACCTGGTTTAGTTGGATGCATACATCATTTAGGTATATATGTTAGGCCATTCCTGTATTGTTATAAAGGAATACTTGAGACTG
Source organism: Nomascus leucogenys (assembly GCF_006542625.1). Taxonomy (NCBI): domain Eukaryota; kingdom Metazoa; phylum Chordata; class Mammalia; order Primates; family Hylobatidae; genus Nomascus; species Nomascus leucogenys. The sequence goes on along the minus strand of NC_044384.1, from coordinate 37,979,898 downwards.
GGTTATAGATAAAGAAAAGACATTTAATTGGCTCACAGTTCTGTAGGCTTTACAGGAAGCATGGCACCAGCATCTGCTCAGCTTCTGGGGAGGCCTCAAGCAGCTTTTACTCATGGCAGAAGGTGAAGTGTGAGCAGGTACATCGCATGGCGAGGTTGGGAGCAAGAGAGAGAGGGAGGGAGGATGCCACGCACTTTTAAACAACCAGATCTCATGAGAACTCACTCACTTTCTCGAGGACAGCACTAAAAGGAAGGTGCTAAGCCATTCATGAGAGTTCCTCTCCCATAATCCTACCAGGCTCCATCTCCAACAATGGAGACTACATTTCAACATGACATTTGGTGGGGACAAATATCCAAATCATATCCGTATACCTGAGCATTGAATGGGATCTTACACAGGTAAGTGGATAAGTGGATAAAAATAGTCTTTGACCCCATTCTGAAAATGGCACTCTGATTCCAAACTTCCATTGAAAGGCTATATTCCTTAACTTGGCTTCAACCAAGTTTTTTGTTTTCTCCATAACTCCCCTATCTGATTTTCTGTCCTAATCAGGCTGGTATGGTCACCGCCAACACCTATTCCCATCTTTTCAGCCTCGTGCCCCTCTTTCTGTATCATTCCAAAGTCAGATGACCTCTATGTTTCTTTCTGGCTATTAAAATCATTCATATCCTTCCAAGCTCAGCCCATTATCCACTCATTTCATGAAGTCTTCCTCTGATATGAGAGAATTACAACTTTTTTTATTCTCCTCTGTCACCATTTGTACCCATTTGTACTTTCAGTTGTGATTAGTTTTCTATCACCAACTCTATTAGAGCCTTGCATGCAAGAACAATTTATACCTCCTACTTCTTTTCAGCCCCCTACAGTACCTGACATACACTAGATACTTAGTAAATAACCAATGGATGAATGCATGAATGAATCAAAGGGAAGTTCGTGTATTGTTTTCTTCCCATGTGTTGTTACCTTCTTAAGAGGGTGTGCTGAGGGGCTTTGAATGGGAAATTCTAATGGGAGATTCTAGGGCCCAGACAAGGACTGCAGCATTATTCCAATAGGGAGGGGAGGCAGAAATCCCACCTTAATCCAGACACCTGCAGAGAGGTTGGCAGTGGGAAGGTGGGAACTAAAACTACCTGAAGGACAGAGGTGGGGAGCTGTGCACCCTCTCCTTCAAGGCTTGAAGGGTATGTCTGTCGTCACTCACCAGAGAGTGTGCAGCATTTCTGGCAAGCTCCCATTATCCCATCACTCTCTCAGATGGTGGGCAGTGGAATCGATATTCCCAAGGCTTTAAAAAGCTCCCAAATGTTGTGCTGCCATTCATTCAACAACAGGGGGAGAAATAAGGGAAGAAAAAAACTGATGTTGGCTTTTTATTTTGCTTATGTTGTTAAAAGCCGCTCTGATGCTGTGGTTCTGGAGTAGGTCCCCTCTTTCTTTGAAAGCATGCTGTGTGATAGACTGTCATTTGTCCCCTGCCTCCAGAAGAGCCAGCTGGCAGCTAAGTGCTAAAGCCAGTGACTTGCATGTGTTTTTCTGACATTTAACAAATGGGAACAGCTTGCAAATCTGCATTAACTCACTCTGTCTCACAAATAATCAGGGCCTACGCCGTGTAGACGCTGGGAACATTAGCTCCGACACAAAAGAGTGAGAGGCTGGGGGGTGGGGGGCGACAGAAAACAAGTCAGCAAATAACGGATGTTTTAACGAAGGGATGAATGTAACATTCTGGTTCAGAGGAAGGAGTTTTGAAGTCATTTTTGTTTTTCAACAAGCCACTGCTAATGGTGCTAAATCCGTCTGTCAAGGCCCAGCTTTGCAGCTTGAAGTCGTCTTGCCTGCACCTCACAAATGCTGATCTGTTGGTTGCTTTCATCCTGCAAATACCATTTCGAATTTCTTATGCTTCAGAGCCAATGTTCTCTCAAAGGGGCAATGTTTGACCACAAGTGGACTTTTGCAAAGCCACACCGCACAATTAGATTGCTGTCCCTACACTGATGTTGAAAAGATAAGATATCATACACACACAGCTGTACATTTACAGGAAAGTTTTCGTATGCATGTGTGTGTCTGTTGTGAGACTTCCTCACACTAACATCCTCCCATAAATTAGGGTATAGATCCAGTTCATGTTAGCACTGTGGATTTAAGATAAATTTAGAAGGCTATCTCATTCAGGGTGATTTGGCATTTGGGGATAAGCACTATCAATCTCTAAATGTTTCATTCAATTTATCCAGAAGATAGTTATGCTTGTGATGTTCCAACTTCTAGCCTCAAATCTCCAAAGAAAATAAGTCCCTAAGCATGAATAAACAGAGAAATAGGTACACTGGGGAGTGTATCTGGCACAAGGCTTGGAAAATCTGTCTTCTAGGAGAGGCAAAATGAACTTGTACTTTTCCTTAAACTTTCAGGATGGAACAGCATAATCACCATCAACCCATTGGGACTCAAAAGACACTGCAACAGGCCCTAAGAAGCATGAGGGGAATTTGGGGCTCATAATTAGGTCACTGGACCTCAGGACTATGGCATTTTCACAAAAGAGGAGGGATTTTCACAAAAGAGAAGAGAATGTTCCTAACCACAGGCATGAATGCCCAGGAAGGCTGCCACCTGGCCCTAGCCCTCACAGAGCATGGCCTTGCCTGGGGCCTGGGTCAGTCAGAATTATTGAAAGGCCACCTCTGCATCACCCAAGGACACAAAAAGAGATTCCCTTCCTTCTGAGGAGACTTGATAGAAGGCACAGTTACCCCGAAGACCAAAATCAACTTTTATGCATCAAAAGGGCTGGAATTAGAGTACAAATTGAGCACTGCTGGCTGAAAAACTGCCACACTCAAAGACAAAGTGGCAACTGTCAGTGGACCAGATAGCCATCTGCGGCCCCTGTGAACTGAGGCTGAGATATTTTGGCAACAGCTCAGCCAGGAAGCAGGAGGAGAGTACCAACTCAGATCTGAGGTTCAACAACATGGGGCCAGTCAGGAGTAGAGGCTCTGCCACCTTCGGACTCTCTGGCCTTTTCTACAACCTTAACTGAGTTGCTTGTGAGTCTGGAGACAAAAAAAAAGAAAAGAAGAAAATGTGTCTCATTCCTCTAGCACAGAGCATCACACATACAGCCACCATGGGACTGGACAGGACCCAGAGTCCTCTCTGCATATCACATGAATCCTGATTTACTCCATAGCAGGGGTCTGGGGAAACCAAGAATTACAGACAATTTTAAACACAAAGGATTAGCAAATTCTTTGTGTGAAATGTCAGAGTGCTAAGGAATGAATCCCTGCACCTGAACAAAGAAGAGATCATTACCAACATAATACTATACTTCAAAAGTAGTATATCCTAAAAAAATAATTTTGGGCCCCTATTTTTTATTTTCCCTGTCCTTCCTCTGGCTCCAAACCTTGTGCTTTGGCGGCTTTTCTCTTACATAATATTACTCAATTTCACCCATCCGTTTTCATTTCTAGTCACTATAAGCCACAATCATTTTACCTTCTCTACTGCAGCAGCTTCTGAATTTGTCTCCCCCAATTCCATTTCTGCTTCTGTCCAATCCATAGGCCAGTATAGCCTCTGGAAAACAGTACAGCCAGTGTCTGGCTGGGCATGGTGGCTCACACCTATAATCCTAGCACTTTGGGAGACCGAGGCGTGTGGATCATTTGGGGTCAGGAGTTCGAAACCAGCTTAGCCAAGTGGTGAAACCCCATCTCTAATAAAAAATACAAAAATTGGCTGGGCGTCATGGCATAATGCCTGTAATCCCAACTACTCGGGAGGCTGAGGCAGGAAAATCACCTGAACCCAGGAAGCGGAGGTTGCAGTGAGCCGAGATTGCACCACCGCACTCCAGCCTGGGAGACAGAGGGAGACTCCATCTCTAAATAAATTAATTAATAAATAAATAACAAAAACAATAAAAACAAAACACGCTGTGTTCATATGAATCTCCTACTTCAATAACAGTTCTCAAAATACACATTAAGGTGCCCTGAGTCTCCATTTAGACTCATGGGAGTTCTCTGGAATATTTTTAATTTTTGAGGAAAACAATAATACTCCCCATCAGTCAGACACTGCACAGTTTCAACATTAGATTGCACAACATGTCTTTCAATATTATTTTTTTGTGTGAAGCTTGGGCTTTCAGTGACTGCTGTGATAAGAAAGGCAATTCCACATAATAATCATTGTGGAACAAAAAATAAAGGTGGAGGTATCCAATCTGATTCCAAGGTTTGAGAAACTGTGCAGTGCCTAACGGGCAAACATGTATAATTAGTAAGCAATTGTAGTTATTTAAGAATGAAATAAAAAATACTGTTTTCTGTCCATTTATGTATAATATTTTTTCAAAGAACATTTAAATTGTTAGATCACAAATATTTAGCTAACTTTTTAATTAATGGAACTTTTAGCTATTTCTGTTGGCCTAGGGGTGCTATGAACCAAGAAAGTTTAGAAATGTTTGCCTTAGATAGTTTCTAATTGTTCACAGGACAAAATAAAAAAATCTTGATTGTGACTTGAAAATCCCTGTATGGTAGCCATCTCCAGCTTCATCTTATTCTCCTCATAATGTGATCTCCAGCACTCCTAGGACCTCTTTTATTTACCTGAACTTACCTTGTTTATTCTTTACTCAAGGCCTTTACACACATTGTTCTCTTTGTTCACAAAAATCTTCTCTTCCTGTCCTGTTCCCCCATGCCCCACCCACAAACCCCCACTTCCCTACTTAACACCATCTCAGCCCTAAGGTCATTCCCTCCGAAACCTATTTTCCCCTGGAAAGCAAGTTTATTGTATGTTCTTCTTTCATGCTGTACCCTTTCCTTCAAGTCAAATTTGCACAAGAGGCAGTATGGTAAAATGGTTAATAGCACAAAGCCTGGAGCCAAACTACCAAGTTCAAATCCCAGTTCTGCTGCTGGCCAAGTTACTTAACCACTCTGTACCTCATTCATAAAATGGGGTTACTACCTCACAGGGTTGCTAAATGAGTTAACATATATATATGAGATTAAACGAGTAAATATATATATACTGTATTTAGAATAGTACGTATTGTGAAGGCTTTTTCCCACATCTTTTCTAGTGGATGATAAACTCCATGAAGACAGAAACCACTTCTCCTTTTACTAACCATTGTATCACTAACATCACACAGTATCCAGCACAGGAGACATGAGATAAAATTTATGAAAACAGAAAAGAAACATAATCTTAACTCTTGGCCTTGGCTTCTGACTCCCTTGACCTCACAATACCTACCCATGATGCACCTGATGTAAAATAATAGCATTCTAGGAGATGGGAAGAAAGAGTACCCAACCTATTTTTTAGCTTACTTTTCCTCATGTTACGCACTCCAGTTCATTTCCGCAGTGGATAAAATGTTACAAGAGTAACTACTCAGACTTATTTTTTTATCCTCAGTTATTATTTTCTTCTACATGTCATATTTTATCAAAATTGAGTAAGGGCTGAGTGCAGTGGCTCATGCTTATAATCCCAGCAGTTTGGGAGGCCAAGGCGAGCTGATCACTTGAGCCCAGGGGTTCCAGACCAGCCTGGGCAACATGGCAAAAACCCATCTCTAATAAAAAATACAAAAAATTATCTGGATATGGTGGTGCACGCCTGTAGACCCAGTTACTGTGAAGGCTGAGATGGCATGATCATTTGAGCCCAAGAGTCCGAGGTTGCAGTGAGCTGAGATCATGCTGCTGCACTCTAGCCTGGGCCACAGAGTGAAACCTTGACTCAAAAAAAAAAAAAAAAAAAATTGAGTATGCAGTAAACAAAACACCGGACTTCAAGACGGGACACCAAGATTATAGCACCTATAGTATGGGTCTCCCAGTCAAAGCATCACAGTCTGTATTACAATGTCTGGTCTCTGCCCTGGCACATGTAACCACAGCGGATGTGGAGGAGCACAAAAGAACACAACACTGGAAGAGGCCCTAGAGGCAGGGAAGAAACTAGGGAACTATCTTCAGTCCTGGACAGAAAGTATTGAAAGACTTGAAAACCCAGCCACCCTGGGGGAAGCCTAATATAAAAACAATAGGCATTAAAAGCTAATAGGATGTTAACTTTGTAGTTTTGCTAATTGTACTATGTTTATGCAAGATTTAACATTTGGGAAAGCTGTGTGAATGTTGTATGAGAATAATTTGTACTATATTTTCAATTCTCTGTAGATCTGAAATTTTTTATTTAAATATCAACAAGAAAACATCAAAATATATTTTAATAAAATGTAAGTGCTATTTAAACACTATAAGGCAGTTAAGTATTGTGTTGTGGAAGTTCAAGGAAAAGAAAGAAATTTCTGCCTACGGAGAAATCATGATAATAAGTAGCAATGGGGCTGTGTTTTAGGACAAATATTATTTGTGTATGTGGAGGTAAGTGATAAGGAGAGGAATACAATGTGAACAAAGACATGAAGATGGGGCATGACTGCTGGAAAAATCCCTCAAATGGAGCTCTGTCCCTCTGAGGTAGTTTGAACACTTGTCCTTGCCCAAACCTCATGTTGAATTACAGTCCCCAGTGTTGGAGGTGGAGACTGGTGGGAGGTGTTTGCATCGCGGGTCACTGGGTTCTTGGGCATGTAATCATGTGTCCCGTGACGGACACATTTTGCCCGACACCCTTACGGCAGTGGCAGGCCCCTATCATTCACTTCCGCCTCGGCCTGCAGGGAACGGAGTTTTCTCCCTCTCCTCCTCTCGTCTCCAGCCTGGGCCCCTCTCCTTCGCTTGTTAAAATCCTGGTACCAGGTGACCCACAGCCTCCCGCCTCTCAGAGGCTCCTCAGTCCTTCCGTTTCGGTGACAATCGATCCGGAGGCTCTGACTCGCTCCGCGGCAAGCAGCCAGCAGGGGACGCCCTGCCTAGCTCGTCGCCGTCTATTCCTTCCTCTCATTATGGGAGGCTCTGCATCCCTGCCGGCCGACTCCCCCCTACCATGTCTTTTAAATAATTTTTCGGCCCTTGGCCTCGCCTCAGACATCAAACCAAAACACCTAATTAAATTTTGCACTCAAAACTGGCCCACCTATCCCCTAGACAACCAAAACAAATGGCCTCCTTATGGCTGTCTCGATCCTGATCTTCTTTGGGATCTCTACAACTATTGCATGCGAACAGGAAAACGGGTAGAGATCCCATATATTCACGGCTTCTTCCTCCTACGGGACACACCTAACTCCTGCCTCCCTTGCGAACCCCAACAGCTCCTTGCCGCTCTTAAACTGCCAACCCCTCCCTCTGCCCCCGACTTCGACCCAGCCGACGAGCCCCCCTATACCACCACCCCTCGCTCCACCTTTAGATTGGCCACCAGCCCAGATCAACCAGACGCCCCTCCCAGCGGCGCCTGCCCGCCCCCCACCAACTGCACCTACACCACCGCTCCTCCAAACTTCCCAGCCCCCGAAGGCTGGTGCAATGGCTCCCTACACAAGTCTATCAACTCTTCCACTGGTGGCCCCTGTGTTCCCATCACTCTCTTTCCCCAACTCACCCTATTACCCTTCTCTGAAGGCTCATCAGCATACCACTTTGACCACCCTGACCTAGACCCCTCACAGATTCACCGACACTAGAGAGTAGTTTTCCTACCATTCATTCTCGGGCTATCCCTCAGCACCTCCCTACTAGGCTCAAGACTAGGGGCTGCCTCCCTAGGTTACAGCGTGTCTCAGTTTGCCGATCTCAAGATTCCCAGTCCTTAGCCGCTTTACAACGTCAAATCACATCCCTAGCAGGGATAACACTTCAAACCGCCGAGCTCTAGATTTACTCACCGCTGAAAAAGGCGGTACTTGCATCTACCTCTCCAATAAAGATCTCTTGGAAGAAACTAATAGATAAGACCCCCTCCTAGCCTGGATCCTCCCATTTCTAGGCCCTCTCGTGGGTCCTCTTGTGCTCTCCTTCCGTGCCTTCTCAAATTCATGAGACAGCAAGTCTCATCCATCTCTAACCAAACCTTTAACCGGCTTCTCCTTAGACATTATCAACTCCTAGCAACCAGCGAAGAAGCGGCTGACTCCAGAGACAGACTCTGAGCGCCATGTCTCGGTTCCACCAGTTCCTAGACGATCTCCACAAAGACTGCTGGCTCATCACAGACCCCTCCCTGCCCTTTGGCTGGCTACAAGGAACATTCATGGACTTCACAACCGAGGAGGTGTTCACATACAGCGCCCTACTGCTTGGCCTTATACTCCTGCTGTGCCCGGTACGCAACCCCCACAGTCCTCCCATACCCCTCCCCCACGACGCCCCCGCTCAGCAGGAAGTAGTCAGACGAACTACAACGCCCATTTCCCCACTTCTTAAGAAACAAAAAAGGGAGGAATGTTAGGTAACAGGGGTACCTTAATGGCGCCGGTTCCAGGTTCTTCTCCCCTCCTTGGCCCGGCACTGTCTGAACCCGCCAAAGGAGGGCCAATCAGAAAGAAGCATCTCCCGCTTTCCCTTGGGCCCGCCCCACGTAGGCCCAAGGGATATAAAACCCAGCACACCTGAAGCTCTCTCTCTTCTCTTCTCCTCTCTTCTCCTCTCTTCTCTTCTCTCTCTCCACCGCGCGACCTGACCTCTACCTCTCCAATAAAGACCTCTTGGCTGCCACCGGTGTCGTCTCTGACTAGCCTGTCGCCCTTCACTCCTGAAGGTCTGGACGGTGACAGGAGTCTACATTTTTCAAGCAGAACACTCTTTGGAACTCTCCCTAGATTTGTTCTCTCGTTGCTGCTTAGCACCATAACATACATGTAGAAAGGAGAAATGGTTTTGTTGGATGATAACTGAACTACTGAACTGCATCTCTTTTTTTTTTTTTTTTGAGACGGAGTCTTGATTTGTCGCCCAGGCTGGAGTGCAGTGGCGCCATCTCGGCTCACTGCAAGCTCCGCCTCCCAGGTTCACGCCATTCTCCTGCCTCAGCCTCATCTCTTAACAGCCAATTAATTCTGGCTTCCAGCACTGCTTGTGCAGCACTCAACTACCATTTATAAGGCAACCCAAATGACCTCACCTTTCCTTGCTATACAAATATGACTGTGCAGTATCTAGGAACTTCCAACATTCTTCATGTTGTTTGGAAAGATCCAGAAAACATTATCTAAGATTTTTAAGAAAATGGTAGTTCTTTTCTCTCTATCTACAAAGATCCAAAGAAAGTGCAAAGACTAACAAGATATGATTGAAATCAATAATATTTTCATTATATCTAATATGAGTTTTACACATTACAGTTTACCATATAGTTTCATGTATGTCATTACTTTCTCAACCCACACAGAAGACATAATTTATCACTATTTTTCAGAGGTGAAAACAGAATCAGAGAAGTGAGATTCCCATGTTTATCCAGACATATGTTGGTGGAGCCAAAATTAGAGGGCCTTCTCGTTCTTAAACCAATGTGTTTCCACCGCACCTCAAACCTTTTTTCACAAAAGGTTTGCAGTGGTGTGAGGGGAAGTATGTATGACATTGCAGTATGTCAGAACTGGGAGAGGGAGTGGAAGACATTTAAAAATTGAAAGAAGCAGTTTTAAAATGAATGAAGTTGTTATTACGGCCGTTTAGCATTGTTGTCATGCAGACAAATTCTGCAATCAGAATACCTGAATTAAAATCTCAGCTCTTTCACTTACTCTAAGTGTGCCCTAAGGCAATAAAACTTTCAAAAAGCCTCAATGTGATCATCTGTAAAATGGAGGTTATCAGAATATCATTCCTTTCAAGGTTGTTCCAGGGATAAAAATGAATTAACACATGTGAAGCACATAGTATAGTAAAATATAATAAATACTTGAATTTCAAGTTGGAATGCCAGCTAGAAATTTTAAAGTAGCTCAAAAGTGATTGATATGAATGCATAGATAGCAAATCTAAAGCCGTTCTTGAGAAGAGATAGGGTATTTAGGGAATCCTCTTAACTCCTTGACTCCAAGAAGAGCCAGGGGCTCCCACAACCTTTCCTTTTGTGCCTTGCTAGAATAAATTCTAAGTGGATGGAACACATATGTATTTATAGAAAATTTGTGTCTTGGTTAATACATCCTTAAGACTATTGACTTTCAGAGGGCAAGGACTGTCTTCTTTAGATCATCTAAAACCTTCCTAAAGACCAATAGACTGCTCTGCACTCAATAAAATAATTTTAATCCCTTATTTATTGATGGAAAAAACATGAGGTATTTGGAGAGATTTGCCAACAGCAATTGATCTTGGAAAACAGCAATTAAACTTCATCAAGCAAAGTCAATGGCAGGCAGGAACCAAGGAAATAAGCACGGAGAATATGGGAAACTGAGGCAGCATATGCCTGGCATAGAAAATATCCATACAGGCATTTATTCTGTAATTTCACATTAAGCATTAATTGTATATTAAGCATTGCAGATGATCCTGTTGACACCTCTGAAATTTAGGGAGGTATTTTAATATATGATAACTCTGAGACTCAGAGAGATAAAATGGCTGACTTGGAAGCACATAGTTAATGAGTTAACACACAAAGGTAAAGCCAACACCCTGAATTTAAAAAAGAAAGAAAGAAAAAGTAAACAGTGTTTGGGGAAATGATCCTGTTTTAAATTTCTGTGTTTAAAGGCAATTATATTGACAATGATTTTCTGGCACTTTTCTCTAGCTATCAAGATAATAATACTTTTAGACTGCAGGTGAGTTTTGATTTTTAATGGCGCTATTGTTGCTAAGATGTAACACTCGATGATTTTATGACATAAACCCTAAAAAAAAGAGCCCATAACCTGAAATTTTTTTAAATTATATACATATATATAAATATACATACATATATTCTCATCTAATACCAGTTCAGCACAGCATTAACCTGGTAGAAATTAGATCAAGTAAAAAAAGAATGCTGTGAAAAACCCACAAGTCCCTCAGTAGAGTAACTTGAAGAGCAAGGCGTCCTGGCTTCCCTGGGAGTCTTCCTTTCTTCTTGGTTTCCACAGACCTCTCTCATCTCTAAGCTATGCACCTCTCAGTACTGCACCATTCAGCACTCAACAGAATCCCCCCAATCAGTGCTGTGTGAGAGGGCCTGTGCTGGTCTGAACTGATCTGCCCAATTCTCCTAAAAATCCCTTAAGATCAGGTGCAATTACTTCTTGTGCTTACCCAAGAGCAGATGTTTGGCAAATATTTACTGATGAATGTATTTGGGATAGGGAATTATAATGCAATCTAATAACTGAGGATAAATATGAAACAAATCCATAAGAAGTACATGGAAAGAAAAGTTATTTCTGACTAGAGAAGTCAGACTAGACAACATAACATTTGTAGTGGGGTCATGATGGATAAGTACATCAGGACAGAATTAGGATAGTTATAGCTAGATAAGCAGAGAGCTGGTTGGAAGCTCAGTGGTAAAGTAGTCCAGCAATCCTTTTGGTACAGTAAAATCCTTCCGTAATTTGAAAAGTGGTTTCAAAAATTTCAATCACATAAAATGCCTAGGTGCATCATTGTAAAATTGATGAAATGACAAGTGTGGCATTTCATTCGCTAGTTCAATCTGGATCTCTCCAGATCCCAGTTATGGTTTAGTGCCACCTGATGGTGGTTATCTGTTTCAGATTAATATTGATGGGGCCCATCAGGGCTTTAGGGCTGGCTGGGACTTCTAAGATTGCTGTGGCAATTCTACGAATTGTTTAATTAGGCAGCACCTGCTTCATAGGCCTGGTTAGGAGAGATTGGGCCAGGAGAATACAGACCTGCTTCCCCAGATGGGGCAGCCTACTATTTCCCTACTTAACCTCACTCCCCTGTTCATATTCTAGCGAGCTCCTCCATTCCCCCCACTCCTGAGAATATAATAAATTTAGCCAGCTCCTTTTGAATAAGGGAATGGATAAAGGAGCCAGTTGTCAGGTATGTTATATGAGAATTCCTATTATCACGGGGCTCATTATCACAGGATTTTACTATATTTGACTCCCTCCAATGGGCTGTAAGAAGTCAATCCATTGACGCTGTGCACCCTAGTTGCAAAAGCCCATTCCATCCTTGGATACTTTTAATTGGTGGAAAGTCATGGCCCAGACACTACTCTATATTAATGTACATACATTAGCACTAGCTCTGTGATCACACAGAAGGATGCTATGCCATTCAAATATTGGAAAATAGAAAGCACATATTTACCAAGTTTTATCTTCTACAGGCTAAATTTCCTGGGTTCCCTTATTTGTCTGCCTTGTTCACTAATTGTGCCTTGGGTGGCAAGGGAAGTACCTGGAGCATGGTGGGCACCCAGTAAAGATCTACTGAATGAGTAAGTGAATAAGTGAATGAATGATTCCAAATGTTTTTGTCCCATCATGAGCATGTCCTCATACATTTCTGTCCGTCTTCAAGTGTAGCCCCCAAAATAGAATGTAAAACTTCAGGTATTGTCTAATAAGCACAAAGAACGAGACTGATCACTACTCTCATCCTGGATGCAAAACATCCATGAATGCAACCCAAAACTGATGTCTGTTTTTGAACAATCCTATTACTATGGATTCATATCAAGTTTATACTCAGTTAAGACCCCCCCACCGCCTGAGATTTTTCTTCACAGATCTACTATTAAGCTACATCTCCCCCAATTGAGTTTTCAGTCTGAAGTTCAAGACCTCACATTATTCCCTGTAAATTTTGTTTTTATTGGATTTGGGCCATTACTCCAGCATCTAAAGACCTTTTTGAGCCTTGATTCTGACCTCTGACATATTAGATATGCAGCCTAGCTTTGTGCCACTTTCAATTTGATCAGCATTCTTTCACTGTCCTCACACAAGTCTTCAATAAGTAGCTGGACAAGGTCCTTTATGGAGCCCTGAGACTTGCTTCAAGAGACTTTTCTCCAGATTAATGGTCATTTATCTTGCAGTTGCATTATTGCCTGAGGCCACATGGGAAGTAACGAGAGAGAAATAATATTTCATTAGAGCTTAGACAGACCTACTTTGTAACCTGAGTTTATCATTTACTAATTATGTTCCTTCCAGCAAGAGATGTGTTTTGAGCCAGACTGAGGAGTAAGGAGGCTATTCCGGCAAATGCAAACAACAATAGTAGCAGCACAGAGTTGATAAACTAAGGCAGGCCCATGGGACAGAAAAAATCAAGATATGGTGTGATGGTGCTTAGAAAAAAAGACAAACTGCAAATATACATGTATTTGCTTTTATGTTTTTATAGAGGTTGCTTAGCTCCTTTCTTCATCTACTATCTGGGACTCTTTAATGGAAGAAAATAACCATTTTAAGTGATAGCATAAAGTAATTTCTCTTAGAACAAGTATTTACATGTAATTTAACATATCAAAATAGGACTAGGAATCTGGGTCCCTCAGGAACTTGCTTTGTGACATTGGTTAGGTCATTTAATTAACCTCTTGGGGCTCCTCATCTATAAAATAAGGGAGTTGGACTAAGGTTCCTGACGTTTCTTCTTTGGCAGGAGAGTGTGGAGGGCAAGAGGAATAGTCTATGGGACCTAAAAGCAGTAAGTTACACTCTAGGTTATGCTGATGTTTGTTTTTCCTTCCCCTGATCTCATTGCTGTCAGGCCTCAGCTAGCTTAGAACTCTAAGAAATCTTTCTTCCATTTCACTTTCTGTCCTTGTTAATAGAAAATATAAGAGAAGAATATTGGCCAGAACAGTACCCTACCAGTCATTGAGGTATTTAAGAAAAAAGCCATGAGCTGGTAAAAATTCCATTCACTATAATTTCCCCTATTAAAAAATGTGGTAAATTGTTGTAAATATTATCTGATTCTGTCCTAAATAATACCTCTTTCAGGGATAGCTAATACTTGTGCTTCAGGTCATAAAAAGATCATGAGTTAGGATAATCAAGATTTGAATTATGGTTATATTTTCTTCCAAAAATACTATCATCCCTAATGGAATCAGATGGCAAGCTAAGCTAGAGATGGAAATGGTTTAGTTAATTCCTAGAAGCAACGCATGTGCCAAATTAGGAAACTCAGTTGGACTGTTTGGGGAATATACTAGTTAAGATTCTCATAGTTGCCAGTGACAGAGACCCAGCTCAAAACAGATGAGTTATTTTATTATCTCTTTCTCTGCTCAATTCACATCTTTGCCTCTTTCTGCATGTTGGTCTCATTTTCTATGATTTCAGATAATCTTTCTCCATGTAGTAAGGAGAGGAAGGAGCAAGGCTACCAAAAGTTATAGGCTTGAATCACCCCAATTTTGCTATTCCAGACAAAAAAAAAAAAAAAAAAAAAAAAACAGCATTTTTCCATACATAAAACCCAGGGAAGAACTCTGGCTGGTTTTAGATCATAAATGAATTATATGCCAGATACTATGTTTGATGAGACCTGATAACATGCCTAACCTATAACTTGAAGACCGAGAGGCAGACCCAAAAGAACCACATGGAGTAGAAAAATGTCAGTTCCTTGAAGGAAGGAACATATTCATAGCAGAAGGAAAAAGAGTAATAGCTGGGTAGGAAAAAAAGCCCAGTACAGGAAGCCACTGAGCCTGAAGACGACCATTTCTCATCGATGATCAAAATCCACTTCACTATACTTAGGAATCTTCTGGTCATCTTTGGTTTGCTTCCAACAGTAGTAGCATGGATCAATGCTATGATCTGAATATTTGTGTCCCTAAAAATTCGTATGTTAAACCTCATCCCCAATGTGAGGGTAGTCAGAAGCAAGTCCTGAGACATGATTAGGTCATAAAGACAGAACCGTCATGGGTGGGATTAGTACCATTATAAAGGAGGTCCGAGAGAGAGCTCTTATCCCTTCGGCCATATGGAAAACACAATGAGAAGAGGCTGACTATAAAACAGGAGGCGGGCTCTCACCACACATCAAATCTTCCAGCACCTTGCTCTTGGAGCTTCCACCCTCCAGAATGCTAAAAAGTAAATTTCTGTCCTATCCAGTCTATGGCATTCTGTTATAGCAGCCCCACTGAACTAAGACAGACAATTGGAACCAATAAGTGGGGGTATTGCTATAATAAATACTTTAAAAAGTAGAAGCAGCTTTGGAACTCAGTAGAGGCTGGAGAGTTTTGAGGTGCATGCTAGAAAAAGTCAATATTGACTTGAAGCAACTGCTAAGTGCAATTCTGAGCTCACAAAAAAAAAAAAAAGGAGAGCTGTACAGAAGCTTCAATCTTTTTAGAGAATACCTAAGAATTCTCTAAACAGAGTGTTTAGAGATCCTAAACACACTGTTGGTAGAAATATAAAGGCCGTTCTGATGAAGTCTCAGACAAAAATAAGCAGCATGTTTTTAGACAATAGAGGAAAGCTCATCTTTGTGAATTGTGTTTGTGTCCTAGTGTTTTGTGAGAGGTAAAACTTGCAAGGGATGAAACTGGATCTTTGGCTTAGGAAATATCTAAGCAAAGTGTTGGGGGAGTTGTCTAGTTCCTCATCACTATTTATAGTAAAATGAGAGAAGTCAGAAATGATTTAAAGATGGAATTGTTGAAGGAAAGGAAACAGGACTTAAAGATATGGAAAATTCTCAGCTTATCCATATTGAAATGAATGAGAAAGGCTGTTCCAGAGAAAACATGAAGAGCGTAGCCAAAGATCATCTGATAGGGCGAGCCAGCCACCTAAACAGAAGTCAGGAGCTCTTGTCAAAGACAACAGAAAAATGATCCCAAAGGCAACTGAGAAATAATCAGGGCTGTCCCTCTCATCACAGACGCAGAGTGTAAAAGCCCCAGCAAGCACAAGACCACCACAGAAATCCCTCCTTAGAGAAATGTGCAGAGAAATCATAGAGCAACCTACACCTGATTCCAGACTAGGCCAGCTAGGGGCATGTGACATAGGCATGGAGTAACCATTGAGGTGAGATCACTGAAGAGAGCTACCACAAGGGTAGAGCCCAGGTACAGAGCCATTGTAGGGGTGGGACCCCTGGGTGGAACCCCCCCATCCAGTGGGTCAGAAGGCCGGATCCCTCACCCCGGTACACCTAGAGGGAAGAACATCAAGCCAGAGGATTATTCTCAAACCTTAAGGTTCAATGTTGTTTGCTCCATTAGGTTGCAGATTTGCTCAGGATCTGTTAACTCTTCTTTCTTTCCTATTTCTTCTCTTGGAAATGGCAATGTCTAATCTATGTTTGTCCCATCTTTGTATTTTGGAAGCACATACATGTCTGATTTCACAGGTTCACAGCTGAAAAGCAATTTGTCTCAAGATGAATCATACCTTGAGTCTCATACATATCTGATTTAGATGATATTTACATGAAACTTTGGACTTCGGATTTGATTTGATGCTGGAACAATTTAAGACTTTTTCAGCTCTTTGGATGAAAATAATATATTTTATATGCAGGAAGGACTTGAATTTTGGAAGGCCAAGGTTGGAATGCTATGATCCTAATGTTCATGTCCCCCAAAATTCTTATGTTAAAATCAAATCCCCAATATGAGGGTATTTAAAGGCAGGGCCTGTGGGAGGTGATTAGGTCATAAAGACTGAGCTCTCATAAATTAGATTAGTGCCTTTATAAAAGAGGCCCCAGAGAAATCCCTTGCTCCTTCCACCATGTGAGGACATGATGAGAAGAGGCCATCTGTGAAACAGGAGACAGGCCCTCCCTAGATATCAAATCTACCAGCACATTGATCTTAGACTTCCTAGCCTTCAGAACTACAAGAAATAAATTTCTGTTGTTTATAAGCTATTTAGTCTATGGTATTCTGTTATAGCAGCACAAATACTCTAAAATATCCAAATTTTCAGACTTCCTTCTGGCATTGGCTAATGCCTCCAAGTTCAGGGCCACTGTATGAGGGAGGACAACTAACAGCAGAGAGCAATTGAACCCTTACTCTTAGGCCAGTACATGGTGTCTGACAGTGGCTGCCGTCAGTGGAGCTCTGTCTCACTCTGACCTTGCCAGCTCTGGAAGCAGACTGCCTTTTGAACTTGTGGCTCTTTGCCTCACCCTTCCATGAAGGGTTACCTCTTTCCTTCATGGTGCTTAGGAACCTTTCATGCTCCTTCAGTTCAGCCAGACTCTAAGCCCCTTTGCTGTTTCTACCTCCAAATGATCCTCTAGCTTCTTACGCATACTTATTGACTTATTTGCTTTTTTGTGTTCTTATGTGTGGCCCTCCCCAAATTCCAACTCCAGCACTCTACCAATAATTTGCCACCATTTATTTCCTATACAACTTTAACATATTTGGTGCTGTTGAATGCAGGAAGCTAACTAGGTTTCTGGTCATACATTAATTTATGTGGTAAAGATTAATTTTTTTAAAACACAAACATAAATAGACTAAACGGTAGCTTCACAAATGAGAGGGAGGTATCACTGACACTGCTTGTCAAAACTTGCATTCTTACCATCAGAATTTGATTCCATTGCTTTATCAAACTCATGCTTTGTTTCCTATGAAATGACAATCTTCAGTTGGAATTAACTTATCAATCCTCTTCCTGAGGTAGGATTTCATAAAAAGATTTGGAAAAGAGCATACAAGCTCCAAGTGACCAAGGAGACCAAGAGATGCCATCCTGAAGGCCAGAGGCATCACAGAGGGCTTCTATCTCTGGTCTTGTACTTCCCCAGCACATGCCTTTCTGTTTCTGATTTTTCTTTACTCCTGTGACCCAATCTGCTGTTTCCTTGTTGCCCTATTGGGATTTCCTGACCCCACCCTAATCTTCTTTAGGACAGATGTCCCTTTTATATCACATCTAGTGGTACTTCAAAACGTGTGCTTACAGCAGCTTAGGCTAAACAGGAGAAAGCTGAGGCTACTGAAAGGCCAGATTAGATGAGCCCTGAAAGAGATCAGGATCAGCACAGTGGTGACAAGCTAATGGGGTTGACAAAGCTGGACCTGGAAGATTGCCAGCATCTTACCTCCCAGAAAAAGAGTTACAGTTTGCTGGGTAGTTCTATATGTTGATAATAGTCCCAGGGCCAGAGAAATGAGGGGCACAATTAGGCAAGATTGCAGTTCCTCTAGACTTGCGCTGGAATGTATTGAATTACGGAATTTTAGTTTGTTTGCCTGCTTGCCTGATTGTTTGCTGATCTTTTTTCTTAAGATTTTTCCTACATTATTCTCAACACTACAGTTGTGGATGATGTTCACAGTTGCTATCAACCTTTGCATCATCTGAAAATGTCCAGATGAGTTGGAGGCAGCAATGAACAACCAGGCAGCCAACTCTCATAAAGATGAATCAAACTATGGTGATCTGATAAGCAGACTTGTGAGATCCATTTTTTCACCCAAAAGGGTAAGAGTTATTATATCTTCCAAAATTGTCAGTGTGATAAAGTAACCAACTGGAAGACACAATTCATGCTTCCCCCAAATGCACTAACTGGGTAAATAGAGAACCATGGCTCATACTAGCAACCATAAATTTAAAGTTAGTATTTCAGGTCTATATCTAAAGAACGACAAAACATCATCTCTCCTGATTCATCGGGCAAGAATGCATCATCCTTTTTCTCGATCTAATCAGAAACACTTCTGCCATCTTCGTTTTTCTTTATAAGTCAAAAAGGCGCAGAAGAGATTTAGGCCTTCTCTCCTACACCCCTCCTGACTTCGTGTGGGGGAGGAAGTGGGCTGCATAACAGCAAAACCTCAGATTCTATTCTGACCACACCACAGGTACTCTTTTCACCGCAATCAATTTCAAATCCTGTACACAAGTGCCATCTAGTGGTTAGCAATAAATTAACATGTCACTTTAAGAAGAAAACACTTAAAGCCTTTCATAAATAACCAAACATGTTTTTATCTTTTTTATTAAAACAGGATGATTTTTGTGTATTAGCATTTTTTCTGAGGAAATTATTTCTTCCATCTGTCTCTCTTTGGTCAGGATAGAAGTATCTTGGCTCCTCTTCTGTCAGTGTGCTTCAAACCATAAAACGTAGGCTGGGGTTTATGCACAAGGAAACACATTGAGAAAGAAAGCCTTCTTTATGGATAGTCACTACTCTGTGAAATAAAATTGAGTTGGTTCTCTTGCTTCTATCTTCTATTTTAGCAAACATTCTAGGGTTGCATGATGGCTGAAATAAAAGAGAAATGTGAACATTGGGGATGTAGAAAACCATAGTCATCACTTTCAGTGGTTCTCGGTTACATTCAGAATGATAGCAGAATCTCCCATCCCAAAATCAAAGTCTCTCCAGTCGAACCTAACCTCACCTTCTTCTTCTGTGCCCTAATATAATAGAAGTATTATCGGCCGGGTGCAGTGGCTCACGCCTGTAATCCCAGCACATTGGGAGGCCGAGGCAGGCAGATCATGAGGTCAGGAGATCGAGAATATCCTGGCTAACATGGTGAAACCCCGTCTCTACTAAAAATACAAAAAATTAGCCGGGCGTGGTGGCGGGCGCCTGTAGTCCCAGCTACTCGGGAGGCTGAGGCAGGAGAATAGCGTGAACCTGGGAGGCGGAGCTTGCAGTGAGCTGAGATCTCCCCACTACATTCCAGCCTGGGCTACAGAGCGAGACTCCATCTCAAAAAAAAAAAAAAAAAAGTATTATCTACACATTCGCCTATTCACTGACTCCTGAATATCAGCCTCTCTTCATTTTCTTATCATTGCCCCTTCTTCCCAGTCTGTAATATTCTTCCTTCCCTTCCTCACTTATTCAACCTTATTCATCATTCAAGCTCTATATTACTGTAACAGGATGTCAAAATGGAAGTATTTTAGTCTTAGTTGTCATTGAGACTTGTATTAATTAGTTTTTGCTGCATAATAAATCACCCCAAAACATAGAAGCTTTAAACTACACGCTTTTATTATAACTCACAAGCCTGTACGGTAGCTGGGTAGTTTCAGTCTCCAGTCTTAGCTAGGCTTACTGACGCCTTAGCTATGGATCAGATGGGCAGCTCTGCTATTCTTGGTCCAGCTCTCTCATATGTATGTCCCATATGTTAAGCTGGTTGTAGACTGGTCTAAGATAGCCACAGCTGGGACAACTGCTCTCTTCTTGCAGTCTCTTGGCCTCCAGCGTACTAGACTGGGATTGTTCACATGGTGGTGCAAAGTATTCAGAGAACGCAAAACCATACAAGACTTCTTGAGGCCTAAGCTTGGAACTAGCACTCCACTGCAATTAGATGACAAAAGCAAATCACAAGATCAGTTCTGATTATGATGAAATAAACTCCACCTTCTGGGCTAGGCACGGTGGTTCATGCCTGTAATCCCAGCATTTTGGGAGGCCAAGGCGGGTGGATCGTTTGAGCTTAGGAGTTTGAGACCAGCCTGGGCAACTTGGTGAAACCCTGTCTCTACCAAAAATACAAAAAATTAGCCAGTCATGGTGGTGCGTGCCTGGGGTCCCAGCTACTCGTGAGGCTGAGTCTAGAGGATTGCTTGAGCCTGGGAGGTGGAGGTTGCAGCGAGCTGAAATTGCACCACTGCACTCCATGCTGGGCTACAGTGAGACTCTTTTTCAATAAATAAACAAATAAATAAATAAAATTAAAAACAAACCCTCCACCTTCTGATAGGATGAAGTAAAAGTCTCATTGCACAGCATTTGGATAAAAGGATAAGCTTTAAAAGAAAGTGGGGAGGACCATTTTAGCAATCTACCTCAAGATTGAATAAATGCTACATTTCACAGTGAGGTGAGAGTTCCTCCACGGAACCGTAAAGGAGCTGACTGAAAATGGATTTGTAGTTATTAAACCATCACTTTCATCAGGAGCTGGAGATTAGGTGAGGTGCCGTGCTTTGAATATAACTAACACTCTCCCACCAATAAACACACCAAAAAGAGTAAGGCATGCCTGCCCTTAAACTGAAGTCTAGAAAGAGGTAATGCAGTGAGACCTCTTAAAGAGCTTCATATGTAGGCAGGGCACGGTGTTTCACGCCTGTAATCCCAGCATTTTGGGACACCAAGGCGGGTGGATCACGAAGTCAGGAGACTGAGACCATCCTGGCTAACATGGTGAAACCCCGTCTCTACTAAAAATACAAGAAATTAGCCGGGCATGGTCATGGGTGCCTGTAATCCCAGCTACTCAGGAAGCTGAGGCAGGAGAATCGCTTGAACCTGTGAGGCAGAGGTTGCAGTGAGCTGAGACTGTGCCACTGCACTCCAACCCGGGTGGCAGAGCGAGACTCCGTGTCAAAAAAAAAAAAAAAAAAAAAGCTGCATATGTGTCTCCTAAAATCTGAAGGATGCCATGAACTGTTGTCTGACTCACCCTGGATAAAAACAGGTGGATAAAGCACTACAGTTTGTGAAGTTACTGTACTCCCACCAATGGCAGGTCATAAATTCAAAGCTGCCTGTGGAATCGAAGAACCAAGAGCTTTAGAGAGATAGTGTGGGTTTGTCTTGGATCCTCACCTTGAGGGCAGTGGAAAGCTGAGCACAGAGAAGGACTCAAGCAAAAGGAAACAAAACGTGTACCATGGGATACCTGGAAGTCAAGTGACCAGCTGAAAAAGAAATACAGTTACCCATTTTGAGGTGCCTAATGTTCAGAAATACTTAGACTGGAGGAAGGGAAGCCAGTGGAGTTCTATAGAACCATAGAAGCACCTCCAGGAGAGAAAGAATCAGCCTTTGGTATAGGAAACTCAGATCACAGTGATACCACCAGTCAAGTAAGAACTTTCTTGCTGCCACTGACTCTCCTTTATCCCCTCCCCAATTCCCAGCTCCACTGTTACAACTCACATTATGGAAGGTGATCGAAAAGCAGTGGCACTCACTAGTGGTGGTGAGGGGAAAGACACACAGCTCTCTTTCAATTTGCAAGGCCTAATCTTGGGGTAGGGAGGTGAGGATGCTGTAATTTCAAGAGAAGTTTTACATTTTTAGTGTTATACTAGACATACTCATTACTAAGCTGGAACCATGCCTCAGTTTTAGCTTAAAGGTAAAGGCAAATATTAGTCTTGCAGCATATGTTTGAATAGGCAGTGACAAAATAAATCACGTTGTTTTCTAATGACACCACACGAGTTTTGCAAGTTCAGTACAATAATTTCCTTATGTTCCTCCTTAGTGCAGCCACCACAGTTGCCTCTTCAGCCACTATTCTGTCTGGATTGATTTGGCCTTTGCTTATAAAAAAGCATAAGGTTAATCTAGAGCTAAAGAATCTAAATTGGAGTTATAATTTTACAGTTCACTATATGATCTCAAGTGGGTCCTCTAACTTTTCTATTTTTTCTTTTATGAAAAATAAAATATGATAATGCCTACATCCATAGTTATTGAAAATATTAAATTGCATAGTGTAAATCAAGAGGATTTTTAAAAAATATCTACTGTATTACAAAATAAAATGAAAGTTTAAAATATTCATTAGTTTTTAAAAATAATAAATCCATTACATATTTACATGTTTATATGAAAAGTAACTTTATTTTTCAAAACAAAATAATTTAGGGAGATGAATGGCATTGTTTGGAGTTTTCTTTCACAATTTTTAAAAAATATCTGCCTGATTAGAAAACAGCTAGAGTCACTAATGACTTCAGACATTTTTCGTTTAATACCCAAGATATCAAACCAAGACCCATGTCTAATTCCTGTTTTGATTTTTTTATCTGCTTGCTTGTAATAATTTTTTTCTCATTTTCTATAAACTTCTAATTTTCATTCAACTAAAAAAAAGAAAGAAAACGACTAGATTCTTAAATCTATTTCTGCATTCAATCTATTGCAATGTGTGGTTTGAGTACAGAACATGAAGAAACTCTGGCCTCAAAGATATGTTGTCAAAAGGGACTTAAATTTTAGTAGTAATTTCATATAATTGTGGATATTCTTCTTTGATGCTACACCAAAACTCAGCAAGTATAAATTTCTTTGAAGTTATTTGGGGGTGAAATCTGAAACCATGTCAATAATTTTTGTACTTCATTATATAAAAAATCTACTGGTTTATTGTGTACTTTGGATCTTTTATTCATGCATAATTTTTATAACATCAATGCTCATTTGGAATTGCTCATTTGGAAAATAATGGCTCACTATGTTATACAGATCATTCAAATGTTGACACATTTCATTATATAATATCCAAAAAAAATCGCATTTGTTAATATCACTACTGGCCTCATCAGAAAATTCTTCTAAGTACTGGGAAGCTGCCATGGTTATGTGGCAAATACAAGTGTTCCACACTGCTAATTTTTGCTTAAAAGCACAAATGTTTTCATGAGCAATAAATACTGTTCATTGCCCTCTTGAAGTGGCAGACTTACATTGTTAATTTTCAAAATGTCTGCCAAATTCTCAAGTCTGAATAATCATAGTTTGTCTTTCAGTATTTGATTTCAAGCAAAATGGTGTTCATGAAAATAATTGCTAGTTAAACAACTATAAAAGTGCTTTTCCAGTGGGGAAGGGAGTGTCCATGATGTTGGCCCCACTGCCTATGCCTCTTGGCCAAGTTGAGAGTGGTAGCTTTTATTCATATACTTCAATAGGAATTTTATTTTGGCCTGAATCATCCAGAAGAGCCATAGAAATAATGTCAAATTTAGTGAAACCTAGTGTGATACTGTTATGTACTAAAATATATGTTATTTGGTCTTCATCCTGGGTTCCTGGCACAGAGCTCTTAAAATCTTTTTTATTTTCTTGAGTGACAGGGGTGACAGGAACAGCTTTTGTTTTAATATTTGGCATTAGTCCCTAGTTCCTGAGACAATAGCGTCTAAGACCCTTGGAATGTCTGGAGTCATGAGCATCTTTGTGTATACTAATGAGATGACTATAGCTGGGGGCCTCTAGATAGCTCCTGGATGGGCCTGATTGCCAAAAAGACCAATGCATGATTAGAGGGTTGGAACTTTCAGTTCCACCCCAATAACATCAATGGAGGGGAGAGAGACTGGAGACTGAGTTAATCACAAATGGCCAATGATTTAATCAATCATACCCATGTAATAAAACCTTCATTAATACTCCTAACTTATGGGGAGTATTAGGTTACCTGAGAGCTTCCAGGATGCTGTTGGGGTGGCATACCTCTTCCCACCTACCTTGTCCTATGTATCTCCTCCATTTGGCTGCTCCACTTGGAGCCTTTATAATAAACCAGTAAGAGTAAGAAAACTGTTTGACTAAGTTTTGTGAGCCATTCTAGCTCACAGGGAAATTGTCAAACCCAAGGAGGGATTCATGGGAGCTCCTGTTATAGCCAACTAGTCAGAAGTAGAGGAGGTCCAGGACTTGCAATTGGCTTCTGAAGTGGAAGCAGTCTTGTGAGACAGAGCCCTTAACCTGTGGAGTCTGACACTAACTCCACTAATGTCATAATTAAATTTAGTCACTGGACATCCAGGTGGTGTCCAGAGAGTTGGAAAATTTATTGTTGGTGTGAAGAAAAAACACATATTTGGTGTCAGAAATGTTGGGAGTAAAAACAATTCCCCTAGAATTAGAAAACATTTTAGACATCATCCAGTCCACTCTAAGAGCAAATTTTCTCTACAGCAGTCATGACATGAGGTCATTCAGCTTCTGATCAAGCACTTCCAGTGATGTGAATCTCAATAATTCTCTGAGCAGCCCATTCCACCATTCTTGGATAGCTTCAATTATGCAGCTCTTCATCATATTAAGCCAAAATGTTCCTTCCTTGGTTCTGTGATGCAGAAGAGAATGAATCTACTCTTTCTTCCATACGGCTAACCTTCAAGCATTTAAACTTTAAGTTTCTTTGAATTTTAAAGACCACTTTAATCCATACCTTTTCCTACTTCAATTCACACATACACACACACAGACACACACACACACACACACCCTTCCATCATCATGATACCTCTTCTCTAGGACAGAACATGGTTTCTACACTACTTGTCCTCACATGACATAGTTTCTGTATCTCTGTTACCCTGTCATCCTAAACCCTTTCTGCTTACTCGTGTGCCTCTTAAAAATAGAACCAGAACACTATTAAAGGATCTCGAATTAAATCTTTCTAGAACATAATTCATTTTCTTCCCGTACACTTGTATTGATGCAGCCTATAATTATATTCACTTTTTGTTTGTGTGTTGGTTTGTTTTTCAGGAACCACATTAAACCGTGGGCACATGTTGAATTAGTCTTCCAGCAAAACTTCCACATCTTTTTCCCACATGAACATTGTTAATTTGCCTTTACTATTCTCTGTATCTGCAAGTAATTTTTTAGCCTAAATGAAGGAATTTATATACCATCCTGATAAATTTTATGTAAGTTTACATCCATTTAGAATGATCTAGACTGTTTAATTTTCATCAATTTTAATTTTATTTCTGTAACAAAGAATGCGTGCTGGAAATCAAAATCTACTGTTTCCTTCCTGGGCACATGACCAAATTACCTTTCCCACCTCCTTCATAGTTAAATGCAACTATGAGGCTGATTTTGGCCAATTGAATGTAACATAAGTAAACAGGATGTACACTACTTTAGCGGGGAGTCTTAGTCCATTTGTGCTGCTATAACAAAATACTGAAAACTGGGTAATTCATAAACAACAGAATCTATTTCTCACAATTCTGGAGGCTGGGTAGTCTAATACCAAGGTACTTGCAGGGTTAGTGTCTGGTGAGGGCTGCTGTCTGCTCCCAAGATGGCACCTTGTTGCTGCATCCTCCAGAGGGGACAAACACTGTGCCCTCACATGGCAGAAAAGATAGAAGGGAAAAAAGCCCACTCCCTCAAGCCCTTTCATAAGGGTTCCAATCCCATTTATGAGCACTCCACCCTCATAACTTAACCACATTTTAAAGGCCCCACTCCTTAATACCATCACATTGACAACTAAGTTTTAGCATTTGAACTTGGGGAGGACACATTCAAACCAAAGCCAGAAGCTTTAAGGCAGCAGCATGTCTACTTCACCCTCCTAGTCCTGAACCTGGATATGATCACTCAGTCTTGACTATTTTGTTGACAAGAAACCCTTGGATATGACAGAGTCATAGACAGAAATAGCCAGGTTCCCTGAATCTCTGTGCAGAGAAGAGTTACCTTCTGCCCTGGAAAACCTACTCTGGAATCACATAAACAAGAACTAAACTGTTCCTTAACCCAATAAATTTGGGGTCTATTTTTTACAACAGCTTAGCTTACATTAACTTATGTAATATGCCACATATTTATGATAGATATAAATACGTAGATATATGTCTTCATCTATAGGTGGATGTGTCTTCATCCACACTGATTAGTTTTGTTCTGTGGTTAGAATAATGATGAGAAATATAATATCTACCCATAAAATTAGACCTTTCATATTTCTATGCTTGATTTCAGCTCAATAAACCTATTTTATTTCCTAGAGGGTACCCCAAGTTTCTGGTTCTGGTCATATTATGCTTTTTTTCACAAGTAACCCCTTCTTTGAAGTCCTCTCCTTCTTCCCCAGGCAAAGCTAAAGGTAACCTCTCTTTACTATGCTCACACTGAAACCATGGCCAAGTGTCATGACTTGTAATTCCATTAGCAATGTTTGCCTGCTATCTTTTCATCAGAGTATGTGCTCCTGAGGATAGGGACCAGATCTTATTTATCCGTGCATTCTCAGTGCTGTATCAGTGTCTGACATGTAGTGAATACTCAATAAATGCTTGAGAATGAATGAATAAATACACAGATACCTTTGGATTCAGATGTATAAGAAAAAGAAATCATCAAGAGATAGTGTTGTAACATCACTAAGTTTCTATTAGTGATAAATAAAGGCCGAGTCTCTAACCACAAATGGATGGGAACAGAGAAATTGATTATCTGCAGGATCTCTCTGGCGTTCTGAATTCTGTGAGTTCTTTTATAATCCTATTTTTGCTTTCATTGTCCAGAACCAGTCATGATGTCATAATCATCGACAACTAGTCCATATTCCACGTGGCAATATAGAAGGCTCTGAAAACCAGAGTATGATTTTTAAACTTTGCTCATTTTTTTTTTTTTTCTTTTTGAGATGGAATCTCGCTCTGTCGCCCAGGCTGGAGTGCAGTGGCGCGATCCTGGCTCACTACAAGCTCCGCCTCCCAGGTTCACGCCATTCTCCTGCCTCAGTTCTCCCGAGTAGCTGGGACTACAGGTGCCACGCCCGGCTAATTTTATTTTTGTATTTTCAGTAGAGACGGGGTTTCACCGTGTTAGCCAGGATGGTCTCCGTCTCCTGACCTCGCGATCCGCCCGCCTCGGTCTCCCAAAGTGCTGGGATTACAGGCGTGAGCCACCGCGCCCGGCCAAACCTTGCTCATTTTTTTAAGCTCAACTAAGATGGAACCTACTGTCTCTTTATATTTCTTACTTTGGGTTCGATTTATTTAAGACTATTCATGACAGCCAGATGGCCCACTCTAGTTTCAGACGATTTATCATAGTGCTCAGCTGTTGCATTACATCTATTCCTTAAAGAAGAAGAAACATTTTTATTATAACAGGAAGAGAGTAGGGGTCCAGACCTCTAGTATAGCCTCGATGTCAGCTCATGGCTCCCTGACCTTGCAAATCTTTATGTAGAACTTATCTAAATAACCCATATTCTATTCTGTGTCCTTTGGAAATCCACTTCACCAGTTTTTCTCCAAATTCTAGGGAATATGACAGTGAGTGGGATATATAATCCCGATGTCCCCTTGCTTAGAGGTCTTACTTCTCACCTCAGGTACACACACTCTGCGTTCTATACCACATCAACTCAAGTAAAAAACTAAGCCCCTTTCACAGTTCCCTCTAAACACCTACCAGATATTCTTGATATTTGGGGGGAAAAAGAAGGGAATCTTACATTACAAAATTGCGAACAAGTGCAAAATGAATGGTAGCCTTTCAAGTAGCCTTTCTCTTAAATCTGTTTTACCCCACTCCACAGGGACTCTTTTCCACTTCACCTGTGAATTCTTAGCCCTGCATCTTCTAACAGGCTCCTGTCTCCTTTCTTCTCCTATCTCTCCTCTCCTGTCCTAATTTCTGTTTCTTTCTAACTCAGAGTAATGCAACTATCTCACTAATGCAACTATCTCACTTGTGGCTTATGTTTCTGTAGATTCAGTAAGATCTCACCTTTCTACCTGAATCTTACTGAGGTACTTTCCTGAATAACTACATCATTTTTAAGTAGAATTCTAGTGCCAGCTATAAGACAAAACACTTTAAGCCCCAGTGCAAATACAGGTCAGAGGTGTGGGGTAGGGTAGAAAGACTGCTGAAACCTATTAACAGATCTCAGTCATTTTGTAGAGAAAATTTTCCAATGGGTCTACGGTACATTAGTTGACTCCCAGTCACCCTGACTCCTAGTCAAGTGCCCTCTTCACCACAGCCATATTACCAGCCTCTAGATTATGGAGTGAGCACATTTCATCCTATTCCCCACACCGAAAAAACACCCTCTACCCACCTCCCTTTATTCCACAGTTTGGTAACAGTTCACCTTTCTTATTCCCTGGTGCTGTTTTCTGTCTTCACAACCTGCCATTACCTCTGTGCATCCAAGACTGGGACTCTGATACCCCAGTGCATCTAAGATTAGGACTGCAATACCAGCTTTCAGTATTTTACTACAACAGTACTTTTATAATAATTCCTTGTACCAAATTACCATATTTTGTTCATGTTTTTAAAAATCTCAGATCTGTTTTACATCTTGAGCTAAGCCTTTAAAAAGCATTTTGACCATATCTTCCTTCTGTTTAAAATCCCTACAATGTAACTTGTTATTTTAATTCACATTTACTGTTACTAGAGAGAAACTAAGTGTTTTCTTATCTTTATCAGTCATTTGAATTCACTCAGAACTAGATAACCTTGATAAAGTTTTAGAAGTTGGGATGGAGACAGCGGGAGTTAAGAAAAACCGAGGTGCATATAGTGTTAAATTAACCATGAAGTGTTCAATATTCAATATCCAAATAGGGTTGGGCTTTAGATAATCAGCATTCATGGATGTCCTGAGATAGAATTATCAACACTTTGTCACACGATCAACATATAATGTAAACTACACTTAAGTGTTCCTCTAAACCACAATCATGCATACTTTATCTCAGAGTTGGGTACTTCAAGAGCAGTAATAATTGTTTCAATGTGACATCAAAATATCTCCTTAAAAAATTCACACACATGCATACACACACATGCACACACACATACACATTCATTCCAGATGTGCTGTCTTCGTGTTCCAGGCACCTGGTTGTTTCCAAATAGCTGGGTGTGTGGCCTCCTGCAGGAGGAACATCTGGGTGATTGACTGCATTCTTCCCTATTCATCCAAAAGTTTTGGCAGCTAGTTGCAGACAGATTGAAAATCTTCTCCTGAAACAAGCATGAGTAGTCTTTGTCAGCTGAATATTGACAGGCTTTGTGGTGGGGGTTTTTTCCCAAGTCTGGGCTACCATCAAAATGTTATTTTCCAGCTGCTGAGTGCTGGTCTTTTATATCAGAACTCAAGATCAATTATATTCAGAACACAACATAAAAAATAAATTTAGTGAGATTTCAGTTCTGGCAGAGGTGTTTAGATTACAATAAAAGTACAGAATGGTACACGGGACAATGTGCTTCTGAATTATCAGACTGTATTTAACATCTGAAATTATCCCTCACCACTAATTTAGGCTTTATGTACCCAGAAAGAATGAAGCTGATTATCTATTGGCAGTTAAATTTACCTTGGTTCAGACCTATGGGTGCCCATTTATTCTAATCAACAGTAGAATATCAAATTAAGAAGCTTTATAAGTTCCAATAGAATAAACATGTGGCTTAATTTGTTTACAGATTGTCTGTCATTAGCAATCACAAATGAATTATTTAAAATATGCCCATATAAAAGGTATGTGTACTTATTTTTCCTATATGTGCATGCATTATTCAGCTGTATGGCTTGGTGTGTAAGAAAATCTGTTTGGGCTATTGGGTTGTATATGGATTTGGGTTGTACCACCTACTATCCATATGGACTTGGAAGATTATTTAATTTGTCTGTGACATTGCAAACTAAATAAAAATACAGCCTAGACCTTAGAGTTATTGTATTAGGGTTAAATGAAATGATAAATGAGATGATATAGGTAAGGCATGTAGAAGGTGACTTGAACACAATAAGCTCTCAATAAACATAACAAAACTGTGTGAGTGCAAATGAGAGTGTGTGAGTATATTCATGTGTGCTTAAAGCATTTGGCACTGATTTTCTGAATTTTATTCTTAAAGAGTTTTCATATGATTCACAGTTAAAAAAAAAAAAAAAGAATACAGGGGAAAAAACAAACCAAAAGAACAAATGGAAATTTTGTCCAAAAATAAAATATAACTGCTAGGTTTCACTACTCTAAAACCTTCAGTAGATTTTTGACCAAGTTCTTGTTCAATTACTTACAAATTATTTGACTTTGGTTCATGTACTGTGTCCTCATCTATTAATGAGAATTGGAATTCCTGTGCTGCCTGCCTCTTCGAATTGTTGTGCTGGTCACATGGGAAACTAATGGACATCTGCTGCTCCTATCTGCCTAGCTCCTGCCTTCCTTGGAGGAACTGCCCTCTTTCTCCAGCTGCATGTCTCATGTGGATTTGTTGGTCACTGGGATATTGGTAGAGGCCTGATTAATTGTGGTAGTCCATTCCCATGTTCTCAGTGATTGGTCCAATGATAGGCGTCCAAGAAGAATCAGGAACAATATATCCATGAATATACATACAAACAATCTGGGTGAGAAAGAGCCTCCTCTTCTTGGATCACTATTTGTATGGAAAATAAAGGCTGGAGCTTTTGCTACCATCTTCTCCAACCATGTAAGAGAAGCTGTCTATGACAGCAGAGAAGCAGATAAAATATGAGGTAGAAAGAAGTAAATATGAAAAAAAGAAGAAGACAGAGGAAGCCTGTAGCAAACACAACATAGCAAAACCACTTTTCCAACCTTGTTATAGGTCTATAAAAATTATTTAAATTATTTCTTGCTATCATGTATCACGGAGCCTCCAAGTTCATGTCTTTACTTGCATTGCTACATTGCCACTCCTCTGCCCACCAATTTCAACTCCTAAATCTCTTTTCCTGCTGCATTTTCAAATCTTGGGTCCTTTAATTTCTAGCTTTCTTTTACCTCCCCATCCTTTACTGATTTCCCTCTCATTTGAAATGTTACCAAATATTACCATGCATCTCATATTTTAATATTTAATGATATGCTATAATGATACTTTGGGGTGTTTCAATATCAGTCTGGGTTTCCGAACCATACCTTCTTATGTATTCCAACAGTAAGAAAGACTTCTCTTGTTCTATATTGGAATCAAGGCTGTTTGCTTGCCAGCTGCTTCCTAGCTTCTAAATATCCAGTGAATTTTCAGTGCAACGTGAGTGGATCTTCAAAAGAGAATGCTAAGTACAAAAGTAATAATAATAGTAAACCAAAATATTATGTTCACACCATTTATAGACATTAAAAATACAGACAAATAAAACACATCTAATAAAAACATATACAAACAAAAAGGTATATCTTAGAATAAAGTGGCTGTGGAAGGAAAATAGGATTATAGGAGTGGGGTACAGAGATAAAAGGAGTCTTGCTTGAAGTAATGATGCCAACATTCTATAAACAGGACAATTTTTCAAAAGTCAGTGCTGCATCTGAGTTTCTAAATAAATATGTAAATATATGCTCTTATACTAGGTCACAAATGTTACAAGATTCCTCAACAGTTTTGGGAATTGAAATCAGAACTGTGCTAAAGCACAGGCTTTGTTACATATAAGCTGTTTATACGATGAGGCAAAAGGATTACACATTGAATGGGTATCAAACTTTAAGAAAATCCAATATAAGAAAATATGAATAAAAAAATTCTAAGACATATTTTTAAAAGGTTGGAAAGCAATTATTTCCATTGTTGAAAAAAATGTATTCTATTTAATAGATAACTTGCTGCAAGGTTAATTTAAAATTGAGCAGTCAAAGTTCATGTAAAAACATGTTTCAATTAAAACTTTCTTTTATTTACAAAAATTTAACTCACACCAATATTGCATAAAGAGGAGCAGCTCCATTTTTGTGTATGTCATTGAATGTCTGCTTTTTCCAACCTTAATTTGCATGTTACATGTCTTAATAATGAATGGAATATGCAGTATAAAATACATAATAGAAGTCTGAGAGCATTTATTTAAGAGTAAATTAATCAATTTAAAAATATATTTTCCAAGTATTTGTTGAAAAGGTTTTTTTGTGCTTTGTTTTAATACTAACAACAACAATGTCAGGCCCTCAGGAGCCAAAATTCATAGTGTCCTTTTTTGTAATTCCCAGATTTTCAGGGTCTGATGATGGCAGTGATCAAGCTAATGATGTTAATGACAGTCATAATGTTGATAGCAGAGGTATTCAAGACTGGCAAAACGAAAAACCTTATTTTTGAAATGAGCGCTTTTAAATTGTCATTTCATCCTTTTCCCCCCTTTCTCCATTGGCAATAATAGGTAGAGAATCACAAATAATTTCAAACTACATTATGTTCCTTGACACAGGAGAGTATAACTTAAATCACTAGTTATCAACCAAGGTGTCATGACATACTCATTTGTTCATAACAGCTGCGAAGTACTTTCAGATCAGTCATAGCGTGTGACGCAATTAGATATTAATAGAGAAAGTACTTTAAAATGTGATTTTTAATAAACCAGTATTATTTGAGGTTCTACCATGAATTATATTATTTTCTCCCATTTGCTTTCGAATTATGCTCTCTTGCAAGGAAAAAAATGAAGATACAACTAGTATGTTAAAAATTGCACAATAAAACCCTTCTATTTTGCTCATGCCACAGTCCCATGGTGAAAACCTTCATGTATCCTCACTTCTGGTGTTCTGTCTTCTCATAAACAAGGAAAGATCACAGCATTCAAGACTGGGATCTAATTTAAATCTAATCTAAATCTAACAATATGCTTCTCAAAGGCAGAATTGGCACAAAAATCTTTGTCAAATTCTGGATACTGAATTTTTGTTTGGAAAATATAGTCATCATAGAAATCTGCTAAAAAAGTGTTTTTTAATTGTCAAATAAAAAAGAAACAGAACCAAAGAACCATCATCCAGGTATTTACTTAGGTATAACTCAGTTACAAACCAGTAATATGAAATCCCAGATAAATAAAAATTATGTTTCATCAGAGCAATTCATTTAACTGATAATTTTAACATTTTTCCTCTCTGAACTCTTTTTACTGTGTCTGTTAACAAAAAGAAAAAGAAAAAAAAGGAGAAACTGCAAAGGGCATCTAAGCTCCTAAGAATTTATAAGACCAAAAAGGGAGACATTTGGTTATATTCGTACCTGCAATAGATTGCCGGTCATTTGCAGTGCACTGAATAAAGATTTGCCGTTTTCAGTTCATACAGGGGAAAGAGAATGGGAAAATTCTATAGGTAAAAAGGAAAATGTCACATTCACACAAAATACTAAAAATAAAAAGTTGAGTGAGGAAAGAGAAAAATGATTGGGAAGAAAAGGCGAAAAGGGAAAAGAAGACTGTGGGGGCTTGGGCAGGACTGATAGAGCGGTGAGACTGAACTGAGTTTTTAATTTTAAGAGGCGTAGGAATTAAATTCTCCACCAGAAAAATAAATCAAGGGAACTTTTATAGGGTGACTAATACATTAATAACCTACAGAAAGAGCTGAGCTCTCAGGTGAAGCCGGTTCAAGGACAAAAGGGCAAACTCCCACTCTCCGAACACTGTCAAGGGATCTTTAATGAATTCACAGAGCTGAGACACAGAATCCAGAACTCTTAGAGATACTTGTCCACATCCAGAAAGTCTCTTGTGTACATCTCTGAAAGGCCTTATTATTGACTAATGAGCTTGTCTAAAACACCTATTTGCTTTATTATTTGCAAGCAAACACACAATTATGCCTGAGCTAATTTGAGATTCCAACTTTTCATTTTTAATGCCGCTTAGTTAACACATAAAACCTTTCACAGTGTTCATGACAAAGAGGTTACTCTTTCTTCTTTTGTGCCAGTGAGTTTTTCAAAGCTAGCTCCACCGGATGTCATTTTCTCTAGAAACTTTTTTCCCTTCTTCCATTAGTGGAACAGTCTAATTACTGCATAATCAAAAAGAGAAGCATACACGGCTGCCTGGCTTCACCACATCCACACAATGGTGAAGAATGTGTCTTAACAGTCCAGTGAATTGTCAGCGGCAAAAGTAATTGGAAATTGGGGCTATTTCTTCGTGTCCTAGTAGTGGAAGTTGTTCTTGAGCTTTGTTAATAGGCAAATCACTCTCACGAGGTTGGGAGCCTATAGTTAGTTTGTAAAGACACTTTATAATGTTAAAAAAAAAATTAAGACATTGCAATACTCCCTCCAAAATTTTTTTTCAATTACACATTAAATGACTTGGCATTTGAGGTAATGTTATCTAGTGTTAATTCACCTGTTAGGAAATTGCCTTTTTCTAGAACCTGGGGTTAATAGAGTGCAAAAGACCATTCTTATCAAGGGGTGTGAGAAAGGCGATTAATTTACACTATAAACTAAAACATAGAAAATGGAAAGAAAACAGATTCTGAGTTTGGGCCTAACTCCTGAAAAGCTATTATGTTTTTTTTTTTTTTTTTTCTGTTTTAATTTGTTATTTTTATCCACTTTTGCAGGCCTCTAATCATTCCAGGCAGAACACATAGCATGGATGAAACTATACATGAAAGAATATGCTTCAGGAAGCAAAATTAATTGACATTGCAGGAAACATATTCAGAGAGTATAGAGTTACAGCTGTGTGGCTTCTATTCACATCACAGTAGAATCATTTGTCTGGTTAATATTTGCAAAAGCACATTTGAAAAGGAAAACTATGAAGTGCTAAGTAGGCTTGTTGACAAGCATTAATCCTCTTTGTCATATTTCACATTTAATAAAAATAGTGATGCTGGTAATGATAAAATCCATTTGTACTATATTCAGAAACCATTGCAAAGCAATGTAGGTCAGCTTCTAAACAAGTAAGCCTGAAAGTAATTGTTTATGGACCACTACACAGCTCTTTGTGAAGATCAGTTATTATAAACAAAATCACTGGTGAATTAATAGTATAAATAAATAAATAAAGTTATTCATTTTTATTTCAGGAGCCAGGCCTTTGTTCTCTACTTTACCTACTCACAGCATCTAAAGGTAATAGCAGGCCTTGTCACACGTAAAATTTTAAATAAACTTACCTTTCTCGTCCCCAGCTTCCAAGTCCCCAGCTTCCTGAGGATGCTGGGCTGACTACTTTCCCAGGAGCCCACACTCAGATGCCTCAAGTTAGACCTAAACATTTTCCTTCTTCTTCCCCGTTGGTACTTATTTTATCTTCTTCCTTTCTTTCAAGACTCTAACATAGGTAATCAAACACAAGAATTTTGCCTAACAACTGCTTGCTATAAAAATCAACTAAGTAATGTGTGTGACTGATGAAGTGTCCAATGCTTATAAGTTCTGTAGCCTTGGGCATATTGCCCAATTTCGTAAACTTCAACTTCCTCATTTGTAGAAATGAGCTAATAACCCTGTAAAGGGTCTGGAGAAGATGCATGTGAAGTTCCTATCCCAGTGCCTAGCATATAGTAGATACTAAATTAGTAAGAGATATTGGGTTATTATTCCCAGAGCCAAGCATGGTACATGTTATACAATTGGGACTAAATCCATGCTTGTTGAATAGGATTAATTCATAAAGACAGGTTAGGCCAGATTGCCATCAGTACCTGAAATAACAGAAGAAGTCACTAATCAAGTAGCAATTATTTTGTGCATAAAATATTGTGCAAGCATCGATATGGTTTACAGAAGAACATAGCATTTTATACTGGTTTAGCTTCCTCCTATGCTAAAGCATAGATTACACAAAGGAGAAATATTACGTGTTTTTAATAAAGTGTTAGAAGTTATCACGAATATTAACACTCAAGGAAACAAGCCATTGTCCCCATCACTGTTACTTAGGATTATCTGAATTAGAGTTATTTAAAAATGACTCACTCTTCACTTGACAATTTTAAATGGTGGCTCAAATGGCTCATCGTTGCTATCCATTTAATCAATCTATTTGTATAAAAACAATGACCAATTAAAAAAAACTCAATACTGCAATAAAAAATGTCAATATATCACAAAGTAATTATTAGAGGGCTGCAAGAAAATTTGAAATACCCCTGACAAATAGAAAAGTAGCTTTAAAAAGTACAAAATCAATGGAAACAATGCAATATATTTAGAGACAATAACTAAGGAGAAAAACTGGATAGAAGAAAAATAGAGAGGCAGAGAGAAAAAGTGCTTTTAGAAAAATGAATTTAAACTTGAATAAAACTCTTCTACTTTCTAGCTGTATAAATTTACATACATCACTTAGTCCCTCTCAAACTCAGTTTTCTTATCTTTAAAATGGAAATTATAATATGTCTCTGCATGTTTCTTATGAGAATTAGAGTAATAAGTATTTCCTTCACAGAAGAGCCATTCAGAAAATAAGCAGTAGAGGAGCTATCAGTGATGGCAACAGGAGAACAGCAGTGGCAGTAGGAATAGACTCGTCTTTGGGAAATCATATTTAGCTACAGGCTAAATAAAAAGCAATAATTTCATGCTGTAGAAAAAAGGAAACCCATACTGTTCCAAAATACATTTTTAAGCACGTAATGGAAGGGGGAAAATGCCCAATAAAAATATAGAAAAAACAATTCAATTTTACCAGTGATCAGGGGAATGTGAATTAAATAAGATGCCATTACACACATATCAAATTGGCAAAAAATTTTAAGTGTGACAATATCAAATACAAATGAGTATATGAAAAGCAGGAGCTATGATAACCACTTTGGAGAGCAATTTGCAACATCTAGTTAAAAAAAAAAAAAAAAAGCAGGTCCTCTGCTGCTTTGCAGTGGCATTTCTCCACTGGAGATGCGGTCACATCTGAACACAAGGACACACGTACAAACATTGCTTACGGTGGAAAAAAAATGAAAAAACCTAAATGTCTTTCAACAGGAGAATGGATATATAAAAGCTATACATTCATTAAATGGGGTATGATAGAACATTTAAAATAAATGAATCAAAGCTATATGTATCAACATAAATCTTTAAAACAATGTTGAAATGAGAAAACATGTTGATGAGTGATTTTTAAAAATTATGCTATTTTGTGTTGGCTCTGGAAAAGTATAAAAACATGAAATTATACATATTAGATTCAGAATGGTAGTTTTTCCCGGGATTGGAATGAGAAGAAGAGAATCAGGTAGCAATACACAGTCTATAATATTTGATGTCTTTCAAAATATTTGAAGCAAATAGGACAAATGGATAAGATTTCTTTAACTTGGTACTATGTATGCAGAAAGGACCATATAATCACATCATGTAGACAAATCTCTGGGGCTTAGAGTCACCATCTGTAAAATTAAGTGACTAGACCAGCTAATCACCAATCTCCCTTCCAGCTGAGAGATTCCATAATTCTGTGATAAGAAGGACTTATAATGATGAGGCAGGCTAGTAAAGTTGTTCTGTCTGTCATAGAAAGAAGAAATCAATTTAAATTTAAGTAGGAATACTACAAAGCTCCCACAATCAAGACAGTGTGGTACTGGCATAAGGCTACACATATAGATCAATGTAGTAGAATTGAGAGTTCAGAAATAAACCCTTACATTCATGGTCAATTGATTTTCAACAAGGTTGCCAAGACTGTTCAGTGGGGAAAGAATCATTTTCAACAAATGATACTGGGACAACTGGATATCCATATGCAAAAGAATGAAGTTGGACTGGTACCTCAGTTACACCCAAAAATTAACTCAAAATAGATCATAGACTAAATGTCAGTGCTAAAACTATAAAATGCTCAGAAAAAAAAAATAGAAGTAAATCTTTGTTATCTTAGGCAATGTTTTCTTAGATATGAGACAAAATAAAAGCAAAAGAGACAAAATACAAATGGATCATTAAAATTAAAACTTTGAGTTTTAATGCACACCATCAAGAAAGTGAAAATACAACCTCTGGAATGGGAGAAAATATTTGCAAATCATATGTCTAATGACTTGTATCAGAAATACACAAATAATTCTTACAATTCAATAATAAAAAGACAAATACCCAATTTTAAAAACGGAGAAAGAATTTGAGTGGACATGCCTTCATATACAAATATACAAATGATATACAAATGAGCATTAAAAGATGCTCAACATCATTAGTCATTAGGGAAATGCAAATTAAAACCACAATGAGATGCCATTAGCATGTCTATAATTCAAAAAAAAACAGGCAATAACAAGCATTGTCAAGGATGTGGAGAAATTTAAAACCTCATACATTGCTAATTGTATTGTAAATTGGCACAGCCACTATAAAAAACAGTTTGGCAGCTCTTCAAAAAGTTAACCATAGCATTACCATATGACCCAGCAATTCCACTTCCTGATGTATACTTAAAAGAATTGAAAACATATCTCCATGAAAACACTTGTACATAAATGTTCATAGCAGTATTATTCATAATAGCCGGATAGTAGGAACAACCCATATGTCAATCAACTTTTGAATGGATGCGGAAATGCATTGCATCCATATAGTGAAGTATTACCCAGTCACAAAGAGAAACAAAGTACTGATATATGTTACAACATGAATAAAACTTGAAAACATTATGTTGAATGAAAGAAACCTGGCCGGGCATGATGGCTCAAGCCTGTAATCCCAGCACTTTGTGAGGTCGAGGTGGGGGTATCATTTGAGGTCAGGAGTTCAAGACCAGCCTGACCAACATGATATAACCCTGCCTCTACTAAAAATACAAAAATTAGCCAGGCATGGTGGTGCACACCTGTAGCCACAGCTACTTGGGAGGTTGAGGCAGGAGAATCACTTGAACTCAGGAGGTAGAGGTTAGAGTGAGCCAAGATCGTGCCATTGCATTCCAGCCTGGGCAACAGAGCAAGACTTGGTCAAAGAAAGAAAGAAAGAAAGAGACAGAGAGAAGCCAAACACAAAAGGCAACTGCTATGGTCTGAATGTTTATGTTCCCCAAAACTACCAAGGTGATGGTATTAGAAGGTGGGAGCCTCTGTGAGGTGATTAGGTCAAGAGTACACAGCCCTAGTAAATGGAATTAGTGTCCTTATAAAAGAGGCCCAAAAGAGGCCCCTTGCCTCACCCACCATGCAAGGACACAGCTAGAGGTTGCCATTTATTAACCAGAAATCAGGCCCTTGCCAGACACCTTATCTGCTATTGCCTTGATCTTGGACTTCCCAGCATCACAACTGTGAGAAATAAATTTCTGTTGTTTATAAGCCACCCGGGTAATGGTATTTTATTATAGCAGCCCAAATGGCTTAAGACAATCACATATTGTATGATTCCATTTATATGAAATGTTCAGAATAGGCAAAACCACTGAAAAAGAAAGTAGTGATTTTTGCGGAATAGGGGAAGGAGAGAATAGAAAGTGACTGCTGATGGGGATGGGGTTTCTTTTTGAGCTGATAGAAATGTATTAAAATTAAATAGTGGTGATGGTTGCACAACTCTGAATATTAAAATGCACTGAATTATATGCTTTAAAAAGAGTAAATGTTATGCTATGTGATTTATATCTCAATGAGCTGTTATTTAAAAATTTAATGGGGAAGTCTGAAGCTAGGTTTTCTAAAGAATAATTTAATTATTAGAATTATTAGAATTTCCTTGGAAAGCTCCAAGAAGATACGTGGGATCATTACTGTAGGAGGGTTCCAGAAGAAAGTGTGTTAAAACCTGTCATAATGTCTTTAGAGTTTTTTTAAAATCTGAAGTCACGTGGTTGGTTTATACAATTTTCTGAGATTTTTCATAGTTTGTTCAACAGTGAACTTAAGACTTTTGTTACCAGATATTGATTTTTCTTCTGTTTCCCTCTTGGGCTTTATTTCTAAATAC
This sequence comes from Nomascus leucogenys, assembly GCF_006542625.1. Classification (NCBI taxonomy): domain Eukaryota; kingdom Metazoa; phylum Chordata; class Mammalia; order Primates; family Hylobatidae; genus Nomascus; species Nomascus leucogenys. The sequence goes on along the minus strand of NC_044384.1, from coordinate 37,939,795 downwards.
AAAATATATTCTGCTTCTCATCAGATTTGAGGAAACCCTTCTGTAGTAATTAAAATTCAGTGTTGTTGTGTTCACTTGTCCTTATTAAGGAAGGAGTTGCTCCACATAGGTAGACATTACAAAATAACTGAAATTTATCTGCAGCCAAGCCCCACATTGTATTCTTCTTAATCCTACTTGATGAGAAATGCCTAAAAAAAAGGTGTATTTCCGGCAGGCGCTGTGGCTCACACCTGTTATCCCAGCACTTTGAGAGGCTGAGGCAGGTGGATCACCTGAGGTCAGGAGTTCGAGACCAGCCTGACAAACATGGCGAAACCCCATCTCTACTGAAAATACAAAAATTAGCCAGGCATGGTGGCAGGTGCCTGTAATCCCAGCTACTCAGGAGGCTGAGGCAGGAGAATCGCTTGAACCTGGTAGGTGGAGGTTGCAGTGAGCCGAGATCCTGACATCACGCCATTGCACTGTAGCCTGGAAGACAAGAGCGAAACTCTGTCTCAAAAAAAAAAAAAAAAACTTGTATTTCCCTGACTTCTGAGGCAGAAAACAGTGAAAATACCCACCTTTTCTTCATGAAACAGGGTCAGCATTATGACTACCCATTCCTTGTCATACACAACTATGCTCTGCACTGGTTTTGGGTGTCATGTCTTCCTGGGCTGTCAACAGTCACTTCTGCTGCTATTACAAAATGACTTCTGTGAAGGCTTTTCATAGATTTACAGAAAGATTGTTTCATTTCTCACTAACTCTCCCTCATGTTTTAACCAAACAAATTCTTTAGTATCAATTGCTTTTAAGGAAGAATAAAGGGACATTTTATAGAGAGAAAATGAAAATAAAGGTCAGTTATTCTAGTATCCCATAACTCTTCTTCATCTCAGCTTGACTGAGAGGTGGAAGGCTCTTGAGTTCTTGCGTAGAATCATTCTTCCTTTTTGGATAGATGGCTTATGATGGACTCAGGGTTAAAGAAAGAAAAGAGTCCTCATCTTGACTACAGTCCCAGGAAGAGCTAGAGGAGTTGGGATGGGTACCAGGACTTTATCTTCATATAATGCCACTCCCAGAAACCCTATTCTGTGATAAGAACCCCTTCTCCATCTCATTTCCTTTCTCACTAATATCATTTCACTAAAGACAGTGAGGTGGGAGTGAGGAAAATTTTAGGTGGTATAGCGGCAAAAGGAAACAGGAGCAGGGTTCTCACCTTGATTTACTTCCTTCTAAAACATAAGCAGATGTGTAGGGGATAAATTATCACAGTATTAGCTTCTTAATCTTACTTAAAGATACAACTTAAATAAATTAACATCTCTCTCTGACTACATCATGTTGACCAAATACGAATATTTTTAATTCATGTAGCAGTTTTCATCTTTGAACACTGAATATTGACAGAGTGTTGGCTTCTATTTTTTCGAAAGGAAGGAAAAATGTATCTGTAAGGAAACTTTTCACCAAAATTGGCTGCCACTTGTTGTCCTTTTTCTGTCTTCCCAACATTTCAGTGTTAGAACATTACAAACAAAATGTAAAAGCCTTTGCATCTACTTGGGCAGGAAGTAATTTGTTTGGCAAGTGCTAGAATGTCATAACATAGTTTGGAATCCCCTGGTTTCTACTCACTTATTTCTGGGTTCACAGATAGGCCATATGTTGGGTATACCTAAAGTCTTTTTTCTAAATAACTGGGATAGTATATTCCACAAATTATTTAGAAGAAAACAATCTAATCTCAATAATTGAGGTTACTGTGTGTTCCAGATAGAATGGATTTTTTTTCCAGTTGGAATTCATGAATTGATCCCTGAATGACTGTAAAAGACCCCAGATGACCCTATTAGAAATGTGGCATGAACAAGAAATAAAGATTTGTTTGATGACTCATATTTCAAAGTAATTTGTTAACACACCTTACCAATCCTGACTAATATATGTTATGAGTCTAAAGATGGAGCAAATCTGTCTCAAAGGATGTTCAGCTTGAGCTATGTCAAGAATGATTATTATTTGGAAAAAAAGGAAAAACATTGTGGACTGGGATATGCAACTTGAGTAAAATGAGAAATGTGGGTTTATGTGAGTAAAAGAAGAGAATAACAAATGTAAAGAATACTTTAAAAAATATTGGAGACAATGGCTTGTCATGTAGTATAGTATAGGCCCAGATCTTACAGAGTCTTTGAAATCCAATGCATTATGTAAGACACCTTAACTGCAAGTAACAGAAACCAATTGAGTAAACGTAAGCCAAACAGCAGAAATTATTCAAATGATATGGGAGTACTTAAAGGAATCCAAATGCAGAGACATTTTCAAGACTCAGAAAGTGTTGAGAATCAGATCTGGGAAAGCTGGCAGAAACATGTTCTCTGAGCATTACCTTTACTTCTTTGACGTGTCTTTTTCATTCCTCTCCCTCTCTCTCTCATTCTGCAGACTGGTTTTCTCAGCTTTTGTTTACGTGTTGCAGTTCTGGGCACAGAATGGTCATTTCTAGATTCTAATATCAAATCCCCAGAGAGCTAATTACTGGGTTCTGCTCAGTTCAGATGTCCGCCACCAACTCAATCAACTATAGGCCAGGAGGCTAGATGACATGGTACACATAGGGCTGCTGGGAGGTCACCCTGTGAATCAAGGGTCTCCCAGAGGAGGGACATCCTTGTGGGCTGAACTGGTCACCAGTAGTTGTCCACTACAGATAGTGGGTGAGTTAAAATATGATACCTTATGTAATCAAATGAGAAGGTAAATAATATGATAAAAGATATTTTAGGAATATTACGCTGATAGTATTGGGCAGAACAGGTCAACACCAAAATAGATCAGGGACAGATAGATCAAGAGACGGACGCAGGTAAATATGTGTCCTAGTAAAATTAATTACCGTTTATAAGCAAAGGTAAATACGAAGAAAAAATTCAGGGCCGGGCATTGTGGCCCATGCCTGTAATCCCAGCACTTTGGGAGGCCGAGGTGGGAGGATCACGAGGTCAGGAGAGCGAGACCAGCCTGGCCAACATGATGAAACCTCATCTGTACTAAAAATACAAAAATTAGCTGGTCATGGTGGCGCGTGCCTGTAGTCCCAGCTACTCAGGAGGCTGAGGCAGGAGAATCACTTGAACCCAGGAGGCATTGGCTACAGTGAGCCGAGATCGTGCCACTGCACTCCAGCCTGGGAAACAGAGTGAGACTCTGTCTCAAAAAAAAAAAAAAAAAAAAAGAAAGAAAAGAAAAATTCAGTTAAATCATATCAACACTAATGATTGTTTCTTTTTGGGTATTATAGGACCTGAAAATTGTGTGGTCTATCTATTTCTTATTCAGGTTAAGGCATAAGGCACATGAAAAAAGAATATTTTGTAATGGAGCTGATCAAGTCAGTTCCTCAAATTTTAAAGATAAATACACATAGACCTCATAACATTAGTAAATGAAACATTGATGCCTTCTATCTGGTCAATAATGGGAATTTCCCCTATCTTTAAACATTTAAGCCACAAGAGTTTGCTGTTTAACTTTTCAAGCTATGAATAATACATTTTCTCATATTTTTTTCATTCAGAATTTATATCCACTTTGAATTCAATCCTTCAAGGAATGACAGTTTGATGAGGCAGAGAGGCCCCCAGCCTGATGGTGAGGAGACTGCTGTGAAAGGGTAATTCCACCTCTCTCGGTTTTGAGTCCTTGGGCAAAGGACTTAGCCAGTCTGAACCTTTGTTTCCTCATACAGATATTGATTTTAAAAATATTTAACAAACAGGCTTTCGAGCAACACCAGAAGGCATCTCTTGGTTCACGCTGGAGGCCTAAGGCAGAAGGTTGGCAGAAGTGTGTCTCCCCAGCTCTCACACCACTCTGTGGAACAATGTACTTAGCTGAGTAGCACTGGTTCCACCATGAAGCTGGGCTCCAAGAGAAGGATCCTGGCCTCTGTGGTTATGTTCCCTCTGGAGCTCCCTCTGTGGTGTTCCACATTGAGGATGTCACATAATATCAATGTGGACACCAACGAGTTTGAATTTGGGTGCAGCTGTTCTGAGGTTGCCTAATGCCATCAGTTCCGGGCACAGAATGGTCATTTCTAGATTCCAATATCAAATCCCCAGAGAGCTAATTACGGGTTCTGCTCAGTTCAGATGTCCGCCACCAACTCAATCAACTATAGGCCACGAGGCTGGATGACATGGTACACATAGGGCTGCTGGGAGGTCACCCTGTGACCTGCACAAAGCCACCTTAAAGGAAGCTGGTCGGTTCATGAAGCCAATCCTTAATTATTTACCAATCTGAATAATCTTTCCATTCTGGAGTAATGTCTGTCACCACCCATCAGCAAATAGAAATGTTTCCACACATGAACTATTTTGTTTTGCTACTATCACCTAATGATAGGTTTAGCACCATCATTTTCAAATAAATATATGTTCTCCCGTAAGAACCAAACCAAATGATGACTCCATTTGGCACAATGTCTATGACATCTCTTACCACATGGTCATATCGATGCTAGTCTCCTCACTGAACTCTGAAATCCTAGAGGGAAGGTACTTTATCTTTTTCCCTTTTGTGTCACCTGCAGTGCAGTGCCTAAAACAGAATACAGTAGATGTTCAATCAATGCTTATTGGTAAAGAAAACACAAAATGCTTTCTTGTAAAACAAAGATCCAAAAGAAAGAAAAAAACGGAGTAAGGGAAGCAAACATTTGAAAAAATAAGCATGCAAATAAGTAGCAAGGAAATGGCTTTCCACCTGGCTAAGTGTGTTTCTTTTTTTTTAATAAAAAGAACAATAGGGATCATTAAGCAATACAGTGTACCCTTTATCTCTAGCCCAGAGGCTTTTACCCTTTTTAGCTAGTACCTGTAATCAGAGGGGGTGTGTGATCTTATTTAGGGTTCACTCAACTCTAATCTTTCACAAAAACATTTATGTCTTTCAGAAAATTTAGGAACATTTCAGTCATTTATTTGAAAATTTTTCAGTCCCATTTTCTCCTCTCTTTTAGAGACTCTAATTATACAAATGTTAGCTCAGATTCCTGAGACTTTACTTTTTTCAACCTATTTTCTCTCTGTTATTCAGGATGGATAAGCTTTATTGTTCTGTCCTCAGGTTCACTGATTCTCTTCTCCGTCATCTCTACTCTACTACTGAGTGCATCCAGCAAGCTTTTCATTTCAGTTACTACATTTTTCAGTTCTATTAATCTTCATTCCTTTTTTTTAAAAATAATTTTATTTCTTTGCTGAGATTTTTTATTTTTTCATTTGCTTCAAGAGAATCCATAATTGTTTGTTGAAACATTTGATGATGGCTGCTTTAAAATCTTTGTCAGATAATTCCAACATAGCATTCATCTTAGTGTTGGCATCTGGAGATTGTCATTTCTCATTTGGGTTGTGATTTTCCTGGTTCTTGGTAGGACAAGTGATATTTGGATACATCCTGGATACTTTAGCTATTATATTGTGAGAGTCTTGATTTTACTTGATCTTCCTTTTTACAAGCAGTCCAACTGTTTAAGCTTAATGAGAGTGCCAGGTGGGTGTGCATATTCTGCTTTGCTGGACCCCACCTCTCATCTCCTCACCCATAACACCACTTCTGCAAAAGTGGAGTGCTAACTCCAGCTGCCTCTGCAGATTGGCAGAGTGAAGTTAATCTCCCACCTTGGTCAGGCTGACACCTTCCTGCAAAAGTGGGACAACACTAGCACCACAGCATTGCCTCCAGTGAAAGTGTAAACCTGGCTTCACAATGGGCCTCCTCCTGACACCAGGAGAGGGGAGGACAGAGGGTGAAGTGCCAGCTACACCTGCTTCCTATTAACTCATTCAGCCTTGTTAGACTCCAGATTTGGGGGCGCAGGGGGTGACAAGTGCAGAATCACCCTGCTTTGCACTGCTGCATTCAGTCTCATTACCAGTTTCCCACTTGGCCCCAATGACACCTATCGGGCTAGGGAGGAGCCAAGCATAGTGGTGACTGTATCCCCTCCCTTGCTATCTCATGCGCACTCTGAGAGTTGTTGCTGCGCAGTGGAGGTGGAGACTCAGCCTCTATGGGACCCTGCTGCAGTAACAGGAGTGCTGACTGCTTTGCTGGAGGGTTGGGATTGGGGATGGGACATCAGCTCCCCACTCAGTCCTGTAGAAGAATGAGAGCACTACTATTTGTTTCCATAAGCTGTTTCCATAAGGTGAGAGACAGGAGAGAGATGGGGCTGGGGTGAAAGTTCAGCTCCCTGCTAAGCCCCACCGAAACCATGATTTACATGCTACCTATGGCTGTTCTCAAACAAATTGTGTATTTGACAATGTTTTTCCTACAACGTATTAAAGAATTCACATGGTATACATTTTCTCATAATACCGTAAAGACTTAAAACTGCAAAAAAAAAAAAAAAACCCACAATCATGTGTTTAGGTATATTTTAAAGATGTTGTTGGCTATTTCAGAGTAAAATGCCAACAGTTTGCTCTGTAAATGGTTTTTCTGTTCTGTTAAGCCACACTTTCTAGGTGCTTTGGCTAATGTAAAAAAGTTTTTCTTGCAGGCTTTTTTGTTTGTACCTGTTGGTGATTCCAGATTGAGGGCTTCTGCAAAGCCCCATCCAGGATATATGGGAGGCAATAATGAAATCCAAGCCTTAAGGTCCTTACACAATCTATCTCCTTCTTTCCACCATTCATAGTATTCATATATTTGCTTGTTCTGTTATGTATGGGCTTCTTTTTAATTGACCTCTATTTGCCCAGAAGTTTAGGGTGTGTTTCCTTCATTTAGACAAGTGAGACACTTCCCAGATTCACAGGTAGGAGCCAGCCCAACCAGTAATCTTCCTAGGCAAAAATGCTTTGGAGAAATGAATGAGTTAAAAAAACTGGTCATTGCCACTTGATTTAAAGAGAAGTTTCCTCTCACTGTCATCCATTTCCATTTGATTTAAATATAACCACCCTTTATTTTCATTCGAACACAAAAAAGACATTTTATTAAAACAACTAGACAGATCAACATAAAACATTCTGTACTTAATTATGATATGTGGATTTCAAGATTTTAAAGAATAAATACTCATTAATCTAGTGCTGGGCTTGTCCTCAAATCTGACTTTAAAATCTTTTTTCCTTAACTTTTAAATAGCTAATTTTAATTTTTATTAGAGAAGTGATGCATGCTTACCAAACTTTAAAATGTAGAAAATTTTAAAGAAGAAAATAAAAATATCTTTGATCTTATTACTGTCAATATTTTGGAATATTCCCTTTCAGTATTTTTTTTGGTCTACCTAGATGCGTTAATCATATAATGTGTACAGTTTTAAATCTTGCTTTTGTCATCTAACACTGTCCTGACCATTTTATTATGAGATTAAACTTATTAGGAAAATTAATTTTATTGGCAGCAGATTAAAGACAAATCTTAATTTATTTAGACAATCTCTTGTTATTAAACATTTATATTGTTTCCTTATTTTTTTTTTACTACTATAAATAGTGCTGCAAAAAGTACAGTTTTTGAACAAATGTTTATATAATTGTGATTATTTTCTTAGAATAGTTTTCTTGCCTTCCAACTTTATTTCTAAGGGTGATCCTATTTCATAAAGTTAATGCCAGTATTTTGGTCTGTGCAGTAAACTTGGAGAAATAGCCAACTTTCTAGTTTTAAACTTTGCAATACACTATAAAAACATATGAATATGTACACAGTTATATTGAAAGAGCTCTGTGTTTCCAGAGCATATTTATATCTTTATTATTAGATGTTTTCATTGAACTTGTGATTTTTTTTCACTAGGCTCAATAATTACTCTGAATTAGTGGTAAATGATTCTTACCTGACATGTCTAATTTTCCCACTGAAATGTGAAGATTGCATTTTACTCTGAATAGCCAAAAACATATTTAAAATATACCTAAACACGATTGCTATTTTTTATTGTTTTTGCAGTTTAAAATCTTTATGGTATTATGAGAAAATATATGCCATGTGAATTCTTTAAGAGTCTGTAGGAAAAACATTGCCAAATACAAAATTTGTTTGAGAACAGCCATAGGTAGCATGTAAATCAGTGGAATCTTTTAACATCCTTGGCTTATAAGAACCACAGAGTTTTAAAAATAAGTGAACCTGTTTATCATTGTAAAGAATAATAATTAAGCTTCCGTAGAAAGTGGTGCACGAAGTATCACAAAAGATGAAAAACAAATTGTTTGAATTCAGATGATTTGAAGATAAAAAGAAACTGGCTGTAGGTAAAGTTTTCTAGTTCCTAAAATGTTCAATAGTAGAAAAAACATTCGTATAAAAGAGTTTAAGGATTAAATTGCCTTAAATTGCCTTTTCTTCCTTTAGAAAATAGACACAATATGGCTCTTTGTAGCAACAGATCTCTTCTGTAATTGAAATGATAAATAAATAGAGCTGGGCAAAACCGGAGGTGGTTTGGAGTTTGAGCTGAGAGTATTGCATTTACACTTTCCAAGTTTCCTTTCTTAACTTGTGACTCTGGGGCTGAAATAATAGTCCTTTTTTTTCTCCTTTAAAATAAATCTTTCCCTGCTTCTAACTACCAGGGGAATATTATGAAAACATTCAGAACTGACATTACAGAACTAACATAGCTAAAAATGGTGCATCAGCATTGTGAAAAGGCCTATAATCCCAGAGAGGGAAAAATTCCAAACATTATGAGCAGCGCAGGGCTCTTTTACTGCTGATCCTGAGAAACAGTAAGTTTGGGGTTCTTGTTGCTCATTTAGCAAAAATAAACTTACAAAAAACAGGAAGAAAATGAAGGAAGGAAGGAAAGGAAGGAAGGAAGGAAGGAAGGAAGGAAGGAAGGAAGGAAGGGACACATACACAGAAAACCCACATAGAAAACACTTCCTTGTGTTACTGTTCACCTCGATATCTCATGACCAAGTAATCTGTCACACTCACAGGAGAGCTGACATTGGGAAGAATGGAAAGGGGAGGGTGGATGGAATGAGAAACAGAGTACGAACTTGAAGTTTCTGAGGTGTCACTTCCTCCTCTCTGCAGCTTTGTTCATCTAGAGTGGACTACAGAAGGCAGACACCAGTTTTGTTGTTTTGGGGTTTTTTTTGTTGTTGGTTTTTTTTTTTTTTTTTTTGAGACAGAGTCTTGCACTGTTGTCCAGGTTGGAGTGCAGTGGTGCATTCTCAGCTCACTACAATTTCTGCCTCCCAGGTTCAAGTGACTCTCCTGCCTTAGCCTCCCAAGTAGCTGGAATTATAGATGCCCGCCACCACGCCCAGCTAATTTTTTGTATTTTTAGTAGAGAAGGGGTTTCACTGTGTTGGCCAGGGTGGTCTCAAACTCCTGACCTTGTGATCCGCCCGCCATGGCCTCCCAAAGTGCTGGGATTACAGGCGTGAGCCACCGCGCCAAACCCAGGCACCAGTTTTATTCCACTTGCCTTCCCAGTCAGTGTGGGACTGGGCAGGGAATCACAGCTGAAGTTAAAAAAGCAGATGTCCTTAGAACAATTATGGCAGTCCCCACATGCATACACAAAGTTAAACGAAATGCCACCATGTAATCAAGAGTTAGGGCTCCTTTTGGTATTTAAACTGTAGTTTAAAAAGGCCACTGTGCATATCTCTATCTCAGAGTATACAACTGTCTTTGAAGGGGCTTGTGGTGGCAGTAATTCTTTGTCTCACTGTCTCACCACTTGGTTATGAGCTCCTCGAGAGTTTCCTCCAATCCCTAAGACCTTGCAGAGTGCCTGGCATGTGACAAGTATTCAACAATAATTACAATTGCCAATACTTATTGAGCAACTGACTCCCAAAATTTATGTTAAATAATTTTACATGGATAATAAACAGAAGAATTTTAAAAAATTAAGTAACTTGCCCAGGATCACTAGCTATTTGAGGCAGGCCTAGCCCCAGGAGCCAGGCTCCTGACAATCAATAATGTCTCCCACATTTGTTGACTGAATATGGGAAAGTCTCTTGATCTCTCCCCATTGTGATAACAAGTTGTGACTACAGATAACTGATATTTTTAATAGAGGAAGCTAAAATAATCTTTCCTTTCACTATTATCAAAACAAGTTAGGACTTAGATTCTGAAAAGTTGCCTTAGACCTTGTTCCTGCCCTCTAAGGAAGCTAGAATCCAGGGCACTTACATTATGGGAGGCACAAATACTTAAAGGACACACTGTCTGAAGAATGGAAGCATTACTCTAATATATTAATGAACCATAAACTAATATTCAGGGAGCCTTACTTTTCAAGTTGCACTGAAAACTATAGCAAGAACTGCTGATACACCCACATACATATTGGCACACATATATATACATGTATGTAAATGTATATGTGTGTGTATACACACTGAGAGAGAAAGAGGAGCATTGTTGATGAGTGTCCTTAGGGAGGAATCCACCTCTTTATTTCTCTGGTTTTAAATCTGTAATACAGGTTGATGTGAGAATTAAATAAGATAAAGCATAAAATTGCTTTGAATACATTCTGCACCCTGTTAGTCATTACATAGATCATCACGGCAGGAGGTAACAATCCTTCTGAGGCTAAATTTAGCATTTCAGGAAGCTGAATTCTCAGAGTAGAGCTTTCATGGACTGTCCGCCTACTTCTAAATCATGCTCATGACTAAGCCAAGCACACCAAGCCTCACAGTCAAGTTTGCCCCTGGTGGGATTCAGGACACATTACGCCAAAATATGGCACGTTGACATTTGAGAAAACAGCAGAGGCAGGAAGTTCTCCCTCATCTTTCCCTGCTTTCCCCGCTTAAAGCAGGTCATAAAAATCTAGAAAGTGGCTGGGTGTGGTGGCTCACACATGTAACCCCAGCACTTTGGGAGGTCAAGGCAGGCAGATGGCTTGAGCCCAGGAGTTTGAGACCAACCTAGGCAACATGGCAAAACCCTGTCTCTACAGAGCTTTTTTTTTTAATTAGCTGGGCATGGTGGCACATGCCTGTAGTTGCAACTACTCGGGAGGCTGAGGTAAGAGGATCACCTGAGCCTGACAGGCAGAGATTGCAGCGAGCCACGAGCACACCACTGCACTACAGCCTGGGTGACAGAGCAAGACCTTGTCTCAGAAAAAAAAAAAAAGAAAAATCTAGAAACGATCTTCTGGCTTCCCTTTGAAGGTCATAAGACCCTCACATGAAAGGTACCTCCTTTATGCCTGTAAGAAAGGAGCATCCTTATCTCCGAAGACAAAGGGTCACAGAAAAGAATCTGAACTATTTCTTTGGATCTTTATTTCTTTATGAAGGTTCCCATTTCATGTAGAACTTATATTAAATAAAGTTGTATGCTTGTCTCTTGTTAATATGTCTTGTTATGGAGACCTCAGATACGAAGCTAAGATGAGTAGAGAAAAAGATATTTTTCCTCCCCATACCTTTTACCACCAGAAATCCAGGTCATCCATCACTACCTAAATTATCATTCCCATTTGTCATACAGCCCCTACTCTCATTCAATTTCCTCCCTGACTCACTCCCATTCCTTTCACTGAGCCTTCTGTAACTGCATTCTGAGATCAGAATGGTAGTTTCAGCCTCATTTCTGAATAGTTCCTTACCTGTGTGAGCCTTAGAAATATCTATGCCCTGATGGTCATACTCTACCTTCCAAATGGAAGCTGTTTCTTTTTTCCTCTTATACACTACCTACTTCAGGGACATGTGGTAGATTAGACACACATGTGACTCCCACTCCTGCTTCTAACCATTTCTCCTTCATCCCCCTTCAAGTGAGGGCCAATTTATCCACTGGGCATGGAAGACACAGAGCCCAGGGCCCATGATACTTTCAGGAGAGCAGCAAAGTATTTTTTTTTCTTTTAAAATCGGAAAAAGAAAATATATGATCTAACCTGAATTATATTTATGTTTTACTAATGTGGTTATAAAACACACTTTCTAGTATTTTTTCTATAAAGGAAGGGGTTAATATACTTAGGATCTAGGAGTCATAATGTGTCCCAGCTTCAAACCCTTAGCTCTTTCTTTCTTGGAGAAGTAAACCAGAAAAACAACAACAACAACAACAACAAAATGGCTCTTTCCAAGCTCCGGCCACCAGAGTCCAATACCTCTACTTCCCTACTCACCCACCTAAGAAGCAGGATCTGCCCTTATTTATTAAGGAATGGACTCCGGGCCACTATTTTTCTCTCCATCCAGATATAATATCTGGAGCCAGCCAAATTGTATACTGAAGCATGAATGCAAGAGACCACTAGATCAGTGTAGTTTCTCCGCTGGATTGGAGAAGGTGTATGTATGTGGGTTTGGGTGGGTGCGGGAGTGAGGAGTGTGAAAAGGGTCATTGCTAGGGCTGCAACATTGAATTTCCTGTTCATTCTGGATTAACTCAGATATTGGGGAGTAATTGAATCTCCAAGTAGAATGCCTTGGCAGGCCTGAGGAAAGAGTTAGGGAAAGCAGAGAGAGGCATAGCAACCGAGGCTGAGGACAACACAATCATTTGAGTTTTTCAGCATCTATTCTCTCTCTCTCTGTAGCCTTGGTCAATCTCATTTACCTAGCAGGGCTGGATGAAGGAAGAGGAGAGGAAGCAGATCGGTGTGCTCATGGCTCAATATTGCTAAGAATCTCCTTGCATTCCACCTTTGGCCTAGCAGACCACATGCCTTCTGCCTGACTGTGCCATTCCCTGAAAGAAGCATGCCAGTTTTCAAAGTATTTCAGCACATCCTGTAGGGAAAGCAAATGCTCATCAAAATGGATGTAGAAAAAAATCCTGAATCCTTATTTCCCCTGAAGCTTCCTACATTCTTGAAGTGCAAAGTAGAGAGAAGAGCTCAATGTGTGTGCAGAGGGTTCTTGAGGCTGTAAAAGCCAGCTCGAGAGAGTGGTAGGCAGTACTCATTAGGCAGGCATAGGAGAAAGCCTTTTCTTCAAAAGGCAGAAGACAAGTTAGCAGCAGATGGGGCAGATATGCTTGTTTAGCTGGCGCTTGGTCTGGGACTGCTCTCGGTGAAGGATGATTGCCTGGGGTCAGAAAATGACCCTGCCCCAGGCATCTATCTCCCCTTCCAGGTCTCTCTCTCTCTCTCTCTCTCTGTGAAAAATACTGATTTACATCAGGAAGCAGCCCAGCTTCATAATGATGTAGACTGCCTCTCTGCAGATATAATCTCTGATTGATGGGGTATAGGGAAGGAAAGAGAAAGACAAAAAAAAGTTTATGAATTCACTCTGAGATTCAAATCACATCAATGGCCCTGCCAGCCTTCTTAAGCATAAAATTAGGCATCACAGAGATCAACATTACATGTGTTGATATTTCTCTTTCTCCACCTTTACTCTGAATCTCTGTCTAATATCCTAACAACCTACTTGACTTACAAAATCAAGCTTCATCACCACCTGTCCATACCCAGCCTTCTTACATAAGGTAAAACAGGAATGGAGATTCTTGCTTTTTGTTTTTTTTTTTCCTAAATCATCACTCTCCTGGGACACTAGGAAAACAGAACTTATTGGCTGACACTGGAAGAAATTTCTATCCAAGTTGCTTCTATGGGAAGACCCAAGTTTATTTATTTAACTATTTGTCTCAGTATTTAAAAGATTGGCATATTAATAAAACAGAAATTTGCAAATACTATCACCCACCAGAAGCAATTAATCAAAAGATAAACAATTTAGCATCAATAAGTTTGCTTTTGAGTGTCAATATCTGTTAGGCACTGTTCTGGAAACTTTAGTAAATATATAAAAACATATGTCATATTCCATGTTGATCAATGTGGGCTGAAAAAGCAAATACATACGTGGAATAGGAAAAAAAAAAAGGCAGCATAGTAAATAAAAAAGTACCAATGGTTTTGTAGTTCTGGTCATCTCTCCCATATAACATGCAAGTCCCAGGTTCAAATGGTACATAAAATGGTGAGGGCCTTTTCCTTTTGATCTAAGATCATTTGTGAGGCTGAAAAAAATAATCAACAAATCAAAGAAAGATTCTAGGTCATGACAGGATTATTCAAATCATTATTGGAAAAACCAGCAATTTAGAATGGCATCTCCTATAGAGAAGGGAAATCTGTCCAGATGAAATGACTCACACCTATAACCCCAGTACTTTGGGAGGCCAAGGTGGGAGGATCACTTGAGCAAAAGAGACTGAGGCCAGCCTCAGCAACATATGCAGAGCCCCGTCTCTACAAAAAATTGAAAAGTTAGCTTACAGGCTGTAGCCTGTAGTCCTAGCTACTTGGGAGCCTGAGGTGGGAGGATCGCTTGAGTCTGGGAGGTCGAGGCTAAACGAGCCATGATTGTGCCACTCACTGCACCCCAGCCTGGGTGACAGAGGGAGACCCTATCTCAAAAAAAGGAAAGGAAAGGAAAGGAAAGGAAAGGAAAGGAAAGGGAAGGAAGGAAGGAAGGAAGGAAGGAAGGAAGGAAGGAAGGAAAAAATGAAAGAAGGAAAGAAAGAGAAAGAAAAAAAGAGAAAGAAAGAAAAAGGGGAATCCACGGCTTCTGTGCATTGCATGGAAAAATACTTCCAATACAGTAATACTAAAGTTGGCTGGGATTGTAAATACTAAAATGCATTCGACATGTATTTGTACCATACTAAATAACTATGCATTGAGAACCATTAAAGACAAAAATAGCATGCTGTATAATTTTGCCTTCAAAATATTTCTTTCTTCATATAATTTTAAATTATTTTAGTTTAACTTATAAATAGTTAAATCCACTAAGACATCTTTTATTTTTATCAGAGGGTTATAGTGCAGATAGAAGTCAATCCCTTTGCAGAGGGCCCAAATGATAATATATTTAATCAATAGATGTAAAAACTCCAGAATGAAACTACGACTAGAAAAAAGGAAAAGGGAAAGCAAATAGACTATGTTGAAACCGAAACAAAGGATGAAGAGGAAATAATTTCACTGAACCCACAAATTGTCAACTACATCCTAGACTTCTCTTCAGATCTGTCTGGAGAAACCTGGAATATGGGACCCAAACAACTAAGAAAATTGATCTTTTCCAAAAACTTTTTATTTATTTATTTTTTAGCTGCATTTTGTTGTCAACTAGATTTTTTTAAGTGCGCCTGGAACTGTTACTTATTTATTTGTTTATTTATTTATTCATTCATTCGTGAGATGGGGTCTCACTATATTGCCCAGACTGCTCTTGAACTCCTGTTCTCCAAGCATTCCCTTGCCTTGTAGCTGGATTACAGGCACACACCACTTTGCGGGGCCAGAAAACTGATTTTATTTAGGCTATTGCAATAAGGAGAACACCTCAGGTCTGAAGACCAGAGTTTCTTGGCAGAATGGTTTCACCTTAGACTTATATAGGGAGGAATAAACAAGTTATAGATGGGGAGATTTTACAGTTGGAATCATTTTATAATCAGGAAGAGTCTCAGTCAGCATAGAGGGAAAATATTTATCTCTGTGTCTCGCTGATGTGGGGAAGACAAACAGTTTAATCATTTATGAGACAAACAATGGGAATGTGAAGGGTCTGTGTCTGGTCTTGTGACAGTTAAAAAGAGGTTCATTAGCAAGTTTTATGTAAGTCATGGGGGAGGGGTTGTTCATGGTGGCCATTTTCCCAGATCACAAAGAGTGAGAGTCTTCTTAACCATCCCTGTTTTCCAGAAACACATGGCTCAGATAAAGTTCAGAATCGTCATTCTTAGTTTGATTGTTAACCAGAACTAAACTGTCTTGCCTCTTGAGAGTTCACCTACTATGGAACCTGACTTATTTATGCAGTTGTTCATATATTGATATATCACTCATTGAAGACTTCATGTTGCTACAAAAGATAATTCTTGCAAAAAGATAAAATGACAACTTTCATACAGATATGAAAATGCATACATGTTAACAATTTTATTCTACTCATTAATCAATAAGGGAACTGGAACCAGTTAGATGTCATAAAAGTCAAAAAGAGAATTCAAAGACTATTCTTGATATTTTTAGATCAGGAATATTAAAATGATATACAAATTAAGGCAAAACTGGTTTTTCCAAAGGTAGTGGAAAAACATCAATTGGAATTGTCTATAGGAATTATTTTGTGTTGTTATTGTCTACAATTTTACAAAGTGACAAAATAGCTCAAAGACTGCAAAAGACTAGAATCATATAAGCCAAAAGAGTCACTAGGCAATGTATAGTTCCCCGCTGAAGCATATTTTTATTTACATTACCTTTAGGGCTATAACCTAACACAGGTCTGGTTACTGGCTGCTTGCAGCGTCCAATTAACAAGCGTGAGATCTGGTAGAAAGAAGGTGACTTTAATTCCAGAGCTAGCCAAGGAGAAGTAGTACAGGCGCCTGCTTTGAGGGTACCACTTCAGCCTCTGGGGCAGAAGGCAGGGGCTTTTAAAGGGGGGCTTGGTGTAAATGGCATGCAGGGGAAGGATGAGGAGGTGCAAGGTCTACGTGACTTGCTTAGGTTGCCTTATCTATGGAGTGGTCTGTCTTGCCGTATCATGGGCAGAGCTAGGTTGTAAACTGAGACAATCTCCTAGTGAGAGAGAGTTCCAGGGGCACCTGGTTTGTCTCAAGACTTGGTCTTTGGAACTTCTAAGTAAACATGTACACAAGCTTGACATGGAGGGAGCATTGGGTGGAGAGAAGGTAAACCTTATAATTGCCTTCCTGAAGAGGTAAGTAGGAGGTGGGAAAAAAGGAATAAAGTAAAAAAATAATAATTCTGAAAAAGCAAAAGAAAAATAAATAAATAAATAAATAAACAAACAATTCTTTTTTCCCTTTTAAAATGAGGTTTTCAGTTACAAGCTGAAGTCCAAAATTTTTAGAGTTATTTCCTAACCACTAGCTCCTCTTAACTTTCTACCGTCTTTTTTTTTTTTTTTGAGACGGACTCTCGCTCTGTCACCCAGGCTGGAGTGCAGTGGCGCAATCTCGGCTCACTGCAAGCTCCGCCTCCCGGGTTCACGCCATTCTCCTGCCTCAGCATCTCCGAGTAGCTGGGACTACAGGCGCCCGCCACCACGCCCGGCTAATTTTTTGTATTTTTTAGTAGAGACGGGGTTTCACCGTGGTCTCGATCTCCTGACCTCGTGATCCGCCCGCCTCGGCCTCCCAAAGTGCTGGGATTACAAGCGTGAGCCACCGCCCCCGGCCCCAACTTTCCACCCTCTTTTGTGGGTTTCCTCCCTCTTTGAATTATGTCCCCTTCCAAATTTTTATGGTGAAGTCCTAATCACAGTTACCTCATAATGTGACCTTATTTGGAAATAGGATCACTGCAGATGTAATTAGTTAGGATAAGGTCATACTGAAGTTGGGTGGATGCCTAATCCAATATGGCTGGTTTCCTTATAAAGAGAGAAAATTTGGACCCAAGGATACACAGGGCGAACACCATGTGCAGATGAAGGCAGAGATCGGGATGATTCATTTGTAAACTTGGGAACACATAAGATTGCCAGCAAACCAGGAGAAGCTAAGGGAGAGACATGAAACAGATTCCTCTTCATAGTATCCAGAAAGAATTGACCTGATAATAGCTTGATCCTAGACTTCTAGCCTCCAGAGTAATGTGGCAATACATGTCTATTGCTATGGCACTCAGTTTATGGTACTTTGTTGTGGCAGTCCTAGCTAACTAATACATTCCCTTTTCACTGTGTTGTGTTTCTTTTGAGTCATCCTCTGTTGGTGTATCCAGGCTATTTCTTCTGCCTTGAATGCTTTTCTTTCTTCCTCCCCATTTATGTTTCTCTCCAGTCATCTAGTTAACTTCTACTAATCTTCAGATCACTGCTTCATCCTTTCTTTATTTGTAAAACCTTCCTTGTTGCACCTGCCCCCAACAAATGTAAAGTACCATTCTGATGTGCTCCCATGGAATATTATATCACCTTCTACACATACCATAACTAATTATAGATGGCTTTGGTTATTTGTGGTAGTTATGTTCTGAAAAGTAGTTGTGAATACTGAATTAGTGAATACTGAACCACTGCTCCCAGGAAAAATACACAATCAAATTCCTGCAAGCCTCTGGTCACAACATTTTCATTAAACAATGAATATGTGACCTTATTTCATGTATGTTTCTGTTTACATGCACCTTACTTAGTATATATTGTTGATTTATTAACATCAATCTCATGGCCAACAGTAATATAACTCACGCCTGAATGAAGGTTATCAAACACAAGTATTTTCTTTGTAAGGCACATCACAGCCGTCTTACCCTTAGGAATGCCAGAGAACACTTCAGTAGTACATTTGAAGGTTATTTTAAACAGCGAAATCACCAACACAAAGTACAAAAATGCAAAGAAAAAAAGTGGCACTATATTGACTGCTGAAAGTACACTTAAAGTGAAAGGACACTTAGAGTATGAGGGCTGAAACAAGAAGATAGAGCATCACCCTGTTTGACCTCAGCTAAGAATATGCATGTCAGACTGCTCAAAACTTTTCGCTGCTCTGCACATATTTGTGAATGACCCGAAAGCACTGTGAGTATTGGTTTTTGGATTACAGATAAACTTTAGCGAATGGGCAAATTCACAAATACAGAAACCATGAATAATGAGGATAGACTATACTTATTTAGCTTTCTGTCTTCCCTATGAAGCTGTAATTCAGAAATAGCAGAGGCTATTTTTATATGTGTCTATTAAATATTTTCTTTCCAGTTCTATGGCTGGCCCTTGGCAGATTTGAACAAATAAATATTTGTTGAAAGAGTTAATGAATGCAGGTACAATAATAAATGTGCACGTTATTATGCTGTGGAAAATACAAAGACAAATTAATTTTGTCTCCAGGCTACTTATACAAGATAACAAATGCACACACATATCCATGCCAATAAATGTAGGATTTTTAAAGATATCTAGTAGTTTTGAAAATTTGTGACTGAAGATCCAGGAGAGCTGAATGGAATGAGAATGATTCTTGACGTAAGTGGCACTAAGAGGAAAAGAATTATTTTTAGGGAGACTATGGAACATAAGCAACAGATAAGTGGTGAAATACGAGTTGCACGGCTAACTGCAGTGGGCTAGAACACAAGCAGAGAGTCCAGGCTGAGAAGTGGTAGAAAACAATACCCCAAAAGGGGGCTAAAGAAAGAATGTGGAAGATGAAGAGGTCCCAGCAAGGAGACTTAATTTCTATTCCATCACGTGTGATTAGCCATTGAAGGGTTTTGAACAGGGGAGGGGTCAAACTCATTGGGCTATGTAGTAGAATGTAGGCATTATGGAAAGAACGGAATGAACTCTTATCTGAGCTTATTAGAAATCCTATCAGAAAACTGCTTTTTTATGTTTTTTTCTTTGCCACATGGAGTTGTTGAAAAGAACTCTGTTTCTTTTAAAGAAGTCTTAAGACCTGCCATATCTTAGAGGTAGCCTTCAAGAAACTGAAAGAGATTTGGAAAAGGAATGGAGAAAGAAAAAGCAGAGAACAGCCAAAGCAGGTCACAGCTTCCTAGGATGCCCTAACCATTAACTTAACTTGGTGCCTGTTAGCATCACAGAGGTCCAACTCCTCTATGAAGTGTTCTGGAAAACTGTAGTCAAGTTTCAACTCTATTGTTATCAGCATGACCCTGACAATTTACTTTAATCTCTACAGGATTCAATTTCTGTGTCTCTAAATGAAAAGGAATGGGAAACAGAGATTAGCACTACTCAAGGCAGTTTTAGGCTCACTCATTAGTAACAAACTCTCAGGTCTCCTGAATAAGTCCACACCTACTGAATCAGAATCTTCATTTTGGTCAGATTCCCTAGTGAATCATAAGCACACTGGTCTAGAGAGCTCTTCGTTTCTTTCTAAGAATAAATATAGTCGATTCTCAGTATTCACAGATTCCATAATTGTGAATTCAACTGCTCACTAAAATCTATTTGTAACGCCAAAATCAATACTTGTGGCCATTTGTGGACATGTGCACAGAGGCAGAGGGAAAAATTTAAGTCTGATGTGCATGTTCCCAGCTGAGGCCAAACAAGGTGAGATTCTGCCTTGTTGTTTCGGCTCTCATACTATAAATAACTATATTTCGGGAGGTTTATTCAGTGTCATATATTTGCATTTCTTTTTTTCTTGGGTTTTTTTTTTTTTTTGAGACAGAGTTTCACTCTGTCGCCCAGGCTGGAGTGCAGTGGCACGATCTCGGCTCACTGGAAGCTCCGCCTCCCAGGTTCACACCATTCTCCTGCCTCAGCCTCCCAAGTAGCTGGGACTATAGGCGCCTGCCACCATGCCTGGCTAATTTTTTGTATTTTTAGTAGAGACTGGGGTTCACCGTGTTAGCCAGGATGGTCTCGATCTCCTGACCTCGTGATCCGCCCTCCTCGGCCTCCCAAAGTGCTGGGATTACAGGTGTGAGCCACTGTGCCCAGCCATATATATTTGCATTTCTATGCTTTTCATGGGTGATTTCATTTAAAACATCCTCTAAACGCGGTGATAGAAGCGCCCTCTGGTGTTCCTAAGTGCCAGAAAGCTGTGATGTGCCTTATGGAGAAAAACTGGCACACAGGCTTCATTCAGGTATGAATTATAGTGCTGTTGTGCATGAGTTCAATGTTAATAAATCAACAATATATATTAAATAAATTGCCTTTATATGAAAACACAGAAAACACGTTTATGTATTTATTAATGAAAATGTTATTACCAGAGACTGGCAGGAATGTAATCCTATATGCCCCTAGCAGCAGTTCAGTATTTGCTAATTCAGTGTTTACTGTGACTTTATAGAACATACCTACCACAAGGAATAAGAATCAACTATACCACCATAGGTGAATATAGAGACACAATCTGAATATAGCATAAGAGAGAAGATATTATTCAGAAATGATATCCTCAAACAAACACTGAGAGACACGTAAAAAGTAATAATTTCAAAACAACTAAAACTTTGCTCCAATTCTACGTATTATGAGTTCCTGGAAAGCCTCCATTTCCTCTTAATTGCTGTGAAGAGCACTGGTATAGAACACTTTTCTTTCATCTTTAGACAGAAAGAGAGACAGAGTTCCACTCCTTCACCTTGGTTTGAGTGGCTTCTCTGAGAAGATGGAAGCCCCAGTGTTTTATTTGTTACATACATTCTCTTCATTTGAGTCTTTCTCTGTTCTCTTCCCAAATCTTACCTCCAGCCCAACAAGCACTTCTTTCTTCTTGAGATGAGCGTTAACTTTCAGAATTCTTAAACTAATGCACAGCTTAAATCCAAGCAGATTCTTAAGAGAACAATTCTTCTTTTTCTCCCTTTTTCTTTTTCTTTTTTTTTCATTCCAGGGTTAAGTCTTTTAGTGTTTACATAAGCATTTTGTTCTTTTTTATTATTATTAAAGGTAAATTCCTAAGATACAGTAAAAATCTTTCCTTCTTCTTCGGGCCTCTGTCACTGTTTCCCTGGGCACTTATGGAATCTGCACAGGTGGCAAAGTAACTTAGAATGATGCCGGGGATTGGAGAATTACTTGGGCCACTAATTGCTGCCTATAGACTCACAAGTCTGAGTGTTGGTCAGTAACGTTTCAATGATTGCATTTTCATGCACAAGTACAACTGCACACAGATCCAGGCAATAAGAAGTACCATACAAATAGTAGCAGCACCTCTGTCCTGTGAAGCTTGTAAAAGCATAAGAGTGAACACAGACCAGAACCGCAGATCAAACTTAATGCAGGCTGAAGATACACTCATTGCAATGGGTTTCCTGATAACTGTGAGTTCTTAGAAACGTTTATAAAGTCATTGTCATCCCACAATATTTACAGGAAAAATTAAATAAAATTATTTCTAACCTATGATCTGATAGGATAGGTTGCATGAGGACATAGAAAACACACACAGAGGGATAACAGAAGCACTCCACACAGAAGGGGAAGCTATTTTCTCCCCAGTGAGATTGAAGAAGCCAATGTCTAGTACACTGCTGCTGTAGTTGGCGTCATATTTTAGGTACTTAGTAAATATTTGTTGAATAAATAAATGACCTGCAAGATGCTGAGTGAACCCAAATATCCTCTCTGCATGGGGCTAATCTGCAATGAGTCAAGATGCTTGCCTAAGAATATCATCTATAAAGAGGCAGAGGGACCAATGGCAGTGCTTGATGACTCGAAAGACACTAAAAAAAATACTGGAATTAATCATTTATTTTCTATTATAAAAAGTTCAGGATTAGTCTGAAACATTCCCTCATAGTTTGATAAAAATGTCATGCCTTCTGAAGTCATATGTAACTGTTTTGCCACTATGATTAGCTACTATTCATACACAAATCATCCAACCTACGTGACAATTACTTTCTATAAAATGGGGTAATAACATTTACTTCACGAATTTGTTGAAATAATAAAACATAGAAAATCACCTAACATGAAAGATAGTTGTTTTTTAAGTACTATTTTATTTCCTACTTTCCTTATTTTCAACATGTGTTCTACACCAGGAACTAAAGTAGACAATATGGTAAGTGGTATATTAGTCTGCTCAGGCTGCTATAACAAATTACCATAGTGGGGGGGAGGTGCTTAAACTACAAGCATTTATTTCTCACATTTCTAGCAGCTAGATATCTGAGATCAGGGTGCCAGCATGGTTGGGTTCAGGTGAAGGCCTTCTTCAGGGTTGCAGACTGCTGACTTCTCATTGTATCCTCACAAGGCAAGAATGCAAGAGAGCTCTCTGGCCAACTTTCATAAGGATACTAAACCAGTTCATGACAGCTCCACCCTCAAGATCTAATTACCTCCTAAAGGCGCTGTCTCCAAATATCTTAATATCGGGGATTTAATTTTAACATGTAAATTTTGGAGAGCACAAACATTCAATCCATAATAAGTAGTAAATAAAATTGACACAAACTATTTCCTCACAGAGCTCACAGTCTAGTGGGTCAGACAGCAATCAACCAAACTACTATGACAGACACTCTTGGCAGTGCTGTGAAAGAAGAATACGAGGAGGAATAGATTTTTGAGTGACTTGGTTTAACTAGTGTTGTGGGAGGAAGGTGGCATCAGAAGAGGCTTCCTTGAAGGAGTAATCTTAGGCTTGCAACGCATAAGTCTAATAGAAGTTCCTTTGGTAGGAGTCAGGAAGAAAAATGGAGACTTTCCCAGAGCCTAGCACAGTTTTTAAAAGGTCTGAACTTGATAGGGCCTAGAGTTCTTGATTACACTAAGTCTAGAGAGCTTCAACAGTGCCACATGAGCCAGAACATGAAAAATCTTTTAACACCGTGTTAGGAATTGCATGCTTCCAGCTGTATGTAACAGAAAGATTTTTAAAAAATGAAAGTGGCTTAATTTGTAAACATAATTATTGCTTACACAATAAGAAACCCAGATTATTAGTCCGTTTCCACACTGCTATAAAGAAATGCCCAAGACTGGTGAGCTTTGTTGTTATATAACAGAGATATTACAAAGGAACACATATGCAAGTATAATTTTATTATTTTTCAGAATAACTTATGCTTTTATTCTTTCCCTTTTGCAGCTACACAAATTACCTTTCTGAATGGACCCCCTGACCCAGGCCTTGGGGGTTCCTGCATTAGGATCATTCATGGATATTCACTAAGCCCATCTTTTTTCACATTGTCAGCTGAGAAATGGCCAAGACTTTTGAATTATTAGTTAGGATTTTTCAAGTACCTTAGCACTGTTGTCTGTTCTAGCATGTGATTGAGTTCTAAAACACAGTTATTAGAAAACTTACAAAGGCATTCTTTTTAATTAGAAAAAAAGGAATTATGAGATAGATTTAATCTCACAGCATCATGCTCATTTATTCTTGATGGGAGCTCAGTAATAGACGGTTACTTTGTAAAGTTATCACTGCATTTAAAAAAATTTCCAAGCAAAGAGAATAAATTGGGTCATAGAACTGGCAAAAATAAACCTGATTATCATTATGTCAGTCCTGGGCAATTGAAGAAATGGAGGTCGGGCATGGTGGCTCACATCTGTAATACTAAAATTTTGGGAGGTTGAGGAGGCAGGATTGCTTGAGCCCAGGAGCTCAAGATCAGCCTGGGCAACATAGTAAGACCCTATCTCTAAAAAAAACATTTAAAAAGTAGCCAGGCACGGTGGTGCGTGCTGTAATCCGAGCTGTTCAGGAGGCTAAGGTGGGAGGATTGCTTGAGCCCAGGAGGTTGAGGCTGCAGTAAGCTGTGATTGCACCACTGCATTCCAGCCTGGGCAACAGAGCAAAACTTTGATTCAGGGAAAGGAAAGAAAAGAAGGAAGGAAGGAAGGAAGGAAGGAAGGAAGGAAGGAAGGAAGGAAGGAAGGGAGGGAGGGACAATCAACTCATTTGTAAGCCATCATTAAAATTGGTTACTAGAAAAATTAAATTAGAAATTGAAACAAGAAGGCAAAAGAAGCACAAAGCCAAAACTGCAACTCCAAGGGAAAATTAAATATGGGATTATATGATAATCATTGGAATAGCCTACCACACCAAGAAAACACCTATTTCTATAAGCTATTTTTCTGCAGAGAGGCCACTGTGGACTCTTGCAATGCAAATTGTATCCCATAATTGTAAGTGTATGTTATATTCATGATTCGTGAAAATTACATGGGAAGGAAAAAATCATTCCTCTCCTTTCAAAATAAGATGCTTAAGGCTTCCTTTTCTCTTAGAGATGGCCTTGTTAATTGAATTCTGATACTGAAGTCTACCAACCAACACTTCCCTGACTTATGGTACAAAAGGCACTGACAGTTTTGGTTTCTATAATAATTCTTTCCATCCTTCCATTACTTACCAAAATCTTGCTCCTTATTGCCACATTAGTTTTCTTTGATGTATTAACATATTTAATACAATTACAGTCAAGTTTTCTGAGATCCCTCTATAATACATTTTTAATGTTTTTTTTCTCTTGATAATCTTTAAAAAGTTAAATCTATCTTGGGTTCTGTGAGTGAATATCTTATAACTAAGTACTGACATTTGATTTTCATGCTTTTATCTGTGTTGTGTTTGCAACTGTTTTGGAAACAATCAGTTACTTTAATTGTTACAAGCTAATGGGAAAAGGACAAAGTCAGGTTTAAAACAGAAAGATGTGTTGTAGCCAAGATAAAGCCAGAATACATCATGGTGGTTATACTAATGAAGAGTTCATAGTTATTTGAATAGAAAAAAGAGGCTAGAAAAATGAATTGCCATGTGGAATACAGCAGTATAGACGTGCTGAATTTCAAAGAATCAGTCCTATAAGAGTAGTCAACACTATATTCCATAATCATTTTGCAAACAATAGAGTTTCCGTAAAAAATCCCACTATCTGTTATATTAAGATTGTTAATTTGAAATTTTTATATTTAATTTGTAAATTCGTTTGGTTGTATATGTATATAATATTATCTTAGGTTTATACATTAAATACCATTATATAACGAAAGTAATTTATTCACCACTGGGATCAGATAATTTAGTCCTTTACACATTGTCAATATTTTATTCAAGATTGAAGTTTCACATCAAATCTCACACTCATTGCTGGAGTTTGCCTTAAACAGAGTACTTGTGACAACAATGTTACTGTTGCATGGCTCTGATAATTAGAAAGTTCAATTTGTATTGTTTGTTGAAATTACATTTCCTGTAAGTTCCAACCATTGGTGGTAGTTATTCTTAGGAACAAATCAAAGGTGCTCTCTTTTTGTTTAAACTTTAAGTTATAGGAGGATAACTATCATGTTTTTCCTTATTCTACCCAAATCCTTTTCTTGCCTCCATAAATATTTTTGAGAACTTATTTTGTGTAAAACATTCTGCATTAGCCATTTTTTCCCCTTTCCAGGTTAAACAGCCTCACACCTTTCACCCTTTCTTTGAAATATTTTTTTTCTAATCCCTCAACATTCTAATTACGCTAATTTGCACATACTCTAGTGATGTCCGTCTTAAAATGCAGCACTTAGAAATAAAGACATAGGCCAGGTGCGGTGGCTCATGCCTGTAATCCCAGCACTTTGGGAAGCCGAGGCGGGCAGATCACGAGGTCAGGATATCCAGACCATCCTGGCTAACACGGTGAAACCCAGTCTCTACTAAAAATACAAAAAATTAGCCACGTGTGACGGCGGGTGCCTGTAGTCCCAGCTACTTGGGAGGCTGAGGCAGGAGAATGGCATGAACCCGGAAGACGGAGCTTGCAGTGAGACGAGATCACGGCACTGCACTCCAGCCTGGGCAACAGAGCAACTCCGTCTCAAAAAAAAACACAAAAAAGAAATGACATAGACAGCAATTTGGGAGGCTGGGGCAGGCAGATCACCAGAGGTCAGGAGTTTGAGACCAGGCTGGCCAACATGGTGAAACTCCGTCTCTACTAAAAATAGAAAAATAAGCCGAACTGGGTTGCGGGTGCCTGTAATCCCAGCTACTTGGGAGGCTGATGCAGGAGAATCGCTTGAACCGAGGAGGTGGAGGTTGCAGTGAGCCGAAATCGAGCCAGCCTGGGTGACAATAGCAAAACTCCATCTCAAATAAAAAAAGAAAAAGAAAAAGAAAAGAAAAAATAAATAAAGGCATAGAAAATGCAGACTTTCATTCAATATCATCATTAATAACCAATAAGTAGGAAGTATTAAACTCAGCAATGTGTTAGACAGCTAGGGGGGCAAGACACGGAAGTAAATGGCACACTAGTCTTACCTTCCAAGGGTTTTCAATCTAATTGGAAGGGAATATTACAATTTTAGATTATAATAATTATAAAAACAAACATTATAGGAGCTCAGAGGGTTTAGAGATCTGTATTCTAAGTTATTACAGGAGGCCTCTAGATTCTAACTTGGGTTAGGGCTTGAAACTACGTGAATTTGAGTATTCCCAGTTTAAACATGCACGCAAGTATTATGTCCAAAGTAGCATAAATATTGACAACATAAAACATGAAACCCAGATTTATGTATTCTCTATTTAGTCCTTTCTTTACTCTTTAGAGCAGAAAGAGAAAATCCTTGCTTGAGATAGCAAATCAGTGCTACAATTTTTGGGAAGGCCACTGGAATTTAAACTTAGTAAAATTCCAATTTTTGTGCTTGTAACCTGTTTAGCCGGCAGCCAGTGAAAGCTGTTATAATTCTTTTTGAATTGAATTTTCTTTCGTATTCTTTAAGGTACAGCTCAAGCGCAAATGATAGCGTCTCTTTTTCTTTAAGAAAAAAAAAAGTGCTGTCAAGACAGGAAAACTGGAATGTAACCAGATTAGGCGTTTCCCGTACACATTCACCCTCAAGCAAGATGGTGGGCGCCTTGTGCACATGCGCGGAAGAGTTGTTCCGGCGGGAAGTTCCGTCGCGTCGGAACTCGCTCCAGGCGGGGATTGGCGGCTTGCCGGCGAGGGCGGAACCAGAAGTTCTCGTGTTGTGGGGCTCGGCTGGTTCATTTATGTTGTTTTTCCTGTGCTGAAGTTCCCGCTGTAGGTGGTACCTTTGCAGACGGTGCGATGGGGGAAGCAGAGAAGTTTCACTACATCTATAGTTGTGACCTGGATATCAACGTCCAGCTTAAGATGTAAGAGAACCCTCAGGACAGGGAGTGGGATTGCTGGGGGCGTAGGGACGTGGGGGCAGGGGCCTGTTGGGAGTGAGAGGGAGAAAGTACGTGACTCGTCTCAAGTCCCAGATTGGGGGCGGCTGCGAAAGCTGTAGCCAGGGAGGCGGGAGAGAGTGGATTGTGGAAAGGGTCTCTTTTGGAGAAGGATTTAATACGTGGTCTCTGTGAGAAGCACAGCAGTAGGAATAGCCCTTAAGTTCCACTGTATTTTACAGTCTTTAAAGGTTTTGCTGTTCAGCCTTTTGAGAGTTTATTACTATTTCATTGTAAATTAAGAAATCAAGTCTCGTCGTAAGAAAGAGGACGATCTTTATTTTGGAACGGGGCTTGTAGGGTGGAATGAAGGCTTCAGAAATTATGGAGAGGTAGACACAGGCAGATGCGATAGTCGAGAATAAGATGAGCACATGGTGTATTAGCACGGGAGGTGATAGAGGCCTAGAGTGAATCTTTGGGTAGTATGGCAGTGTTTAGTCAGGGAAGTTGGGAGTAAGTCGAAGGTGAGCGTTCCAGTTGCAAAGGTACCAAGAAGATAGGAGAAAAGAGTCTTTGCAGGAAAACTTTGGGGCACCACGGCTGAAGTAAAGGTCAAGGGCGTGATATCTTGAGATAAGGATAATGGAACCGGTATAATGACGAGGGATGCACAAGACAGAGTTGGAAATTATGTCCCTTTTAAGGTCGTCATGTAGGAGTGTTGTCAAAGCTATCACAAATTATTGACCACAGCATCATCCACAATTAATAAACATTTCTTGTGCATGTTCAGTTAATATTCAACAAATATGTGTCAGTCAAAGGCCTGCAGTAAGTGATAGATAAATTTTCTCAATTGTCCGATGTACCTTTGAATGATCGTTTCATTTTATTTTCAGAAGTCCCTTATTCGCTGACAAATCCTTTACCTTTTAGTTTGTGGTGGTGGTGGTAAAAGTAATATGTCAACAACCACCTTGTACCTTTGTGTGATACTTTATACAGTCATTTAAGGTATTTTCCATAGCATACACCACTAGTAGTTTATACGGGATCAGTATTGATAAAGGGCTTTCCTTCAGCTTGATGCTCAACATTTCTTGGATATATGAATGCATTTTTTGAAGTGTTTGAACATTAAAAATAAAGAAAAAGCCAAAAAAAGGTCCCTTTTTTTTTTTTTTTTGAGACAGGGTCTCGCTCTGTCGCCTTTCCCTTTGGGATGATGTTCTGCTTCTTTTGCTTCAACTCTCATGCATTGTTCAGGATCATTTCAGACATCTATCTGGGGTACTAAGTCCCTTCCCCATGCCAGCCTAAGTACTCTTGAGACTCTGATTTATCTTGCTGTAATGGGAAAAATATTGGCTTTGGCCTCCCTGCCCTGGTGTTTATTCTCAGCTCTGTTACTTACTTTGTGACTTTGGATAATGAGTTTAGTTTATAAGTCTCTGTTTCCTCACTTATAAAATGAGAATATGGTGAAAATTATGTAAGAAAGAAAATATAAAATGCCTGGCACAGTATCTGATGTAATCTTGATGTCTAAAAAATGTTCCTCCCTCTGTGATAGTATCCTGTGCATATCTATTTATGACTTATACCACTATTTTTTAAAGAAATGATCAGACAATGCATATGCATAGTAAAAAAAAAATGGAAAAGAGTAGAATAAAAACATGCAGTTAAAAGTAAATTTTTCTCCCCAGAAGCAATGACTTAATATTTTATTGTAATACTGTATTGCTTATCTTTTCTTTCTGCTGGGCTTCTTTGTCTACTATAGTAAATGTTTCCTGAAAGAATAGATGAATATGTGGTCAACTTGAAATGAAGAAAATGAAACCAAGTCCTAGAAAGCTGGTGACTTCCAGAGGGTAGATCAAGGGTTGGTGGCAGGATTTAAAATTCAGAAGTATAAAATAGAGAAATGTGTTGACGAAGGTGGGACTGATATTAGGTATGTTAGGATTTTAAGAAACCCTTATCATATATAAAAATTACATTAATTTCATATACAGGAAAATGTTGTTTAGGTAGCACACCTTAACACAAAGGTAAACTCTTTTTAGTACTTATGCATATATGTACATGCTTAAAGCATATATGTACATGCTTAGTACTTATGTATATATGTACATGCTTAAAAAATTCATGTCTAAAACATTGTTGCTCTTGTGCTTTCAGAGGAAGCTTGGAAGGGAAGAGAGAACAAAAGAGTTATAAAGCTGTCCTAGAAGACCCAATGTTGAAGTTTTCAGGACTATACCAAGAGACATGCTCTGATCTTTATGTTACTTGTCAAGTTTTTGCAGAAGGGAAGCCTTTGGCCTTGCCAGTGAGAACATCCTACAAAGCATTTAGTACAAGATGGAAGTAAGTTTTTTTCTGGCATATGATATGTTCCAGACTGTTCTTACCTTTCTTTATGGATGCTGCAAGTATAATTTAGTAGGATTATAGAGGAATTTCTTAATACCCATAGGCATTGATCAAATCATTTGAAGTAGAAACATACTCAGATAAAGTATTATGCATATCAGTATTATAACCGCAATTGAAATAGAAATGGATTTGTTTGTATTTAGCATATTGACATTTTGATAAGCACTTGACTGATTTACATGACCAAAAACAAAAACACGTCTGTGGCATTTTAAAATTCTTTACCATCATGTGCTCTTGAACTCATAAATACTTCTGGATAGTCTGATATATTGTCCAACCTGATGTTTGGAGCTCAGATTTTTAGAGATCTATTGCCATCTGTTTAGATAAAATTTTTATTATTATTTTACATATGAAACTAATTTATTTAGATTCATAGTTTATTCAGCATGGCACATTAGCAAGACCTTGTCAAGATGCAGGGTAAATATAATGAACATGAAGTTCCTGTTTTTTTCAGAAGAGTATTGTGGATCCTTGTTTCTTTTTTTTTTTTTTTTTTGAGACGGAGTCTCGCTCTGTCGCCCAGGCTGGAGTGCAGTGACGCGATCTTGGCTCACTGAAAGCTCCGCCTCCCGGGTTCACGCTATTCTCCTGCCTCAGCCTCTCCGAGTAGCTGGGACTACAGGCACCCGCCACCGCGCCCGGCTAAGTTTTTGTATTTTTAGTGGAGACGGGGTTTCACCGTGGTGTCAATCTCCTGACCTCGTGATCCACCCGCCTCGGCCTCCCAAAGTGCTGGGATTACAGGCGTGAGCCACTGCGCCCGGCCCATTGTGGATCCTTAATCTGACTTCTTGACACTTCTTATTTGATAGATTATATAGTGCAGTTCTGATGTTTGATCAGTGAGTGTTATTCAGCACTCTGGTAGGCTCAGTGTAGGATGCACAGGCTGTATGCTGAAAGACAGGATGTGACCACATGGACAGCCAGACTGTGCCATAGAGGATTCAACCCTGTGTGTCCCAGGTGTCACCCAGTGTAGCTGGAAAGGGTTTTCAGAGAGCAGAAGCCTGAACTCTGGTGATCTGGCCATATCAAAACCAAGTATTTTAATGGTGTAAATTCTTCAGTAGTCTTTTGTGGAGAGATATCTGTCTATCTAGTCTATCTATCTGTATATCTATATATGTGTGTGTATATAGATATATATATGTATATAGATATGTGTGTATGTGTATGTAGATATACACACACACGTAAAAAATATATATATACTTAATACTTTTTATTCTGGAAAATTTTAAACCTACAAACATAGAATAATACAGTGAACGCCTAAGTTTCTGTTATATACCTACTGTTAACTCATGACCAATCTTGTATTCTCACCATTTTGTAACAGACCTGAAACGTTATAACACCTTAACTGTATTTCTGTATTATCTGTTTTTAAAGCATAACTACAGTATCATCATCATCACACTTAAAACAATGGAGCAGAATTCCTTAATTGTATCAGAGATTCTTAGACTGGAATCAGGAAGTCTTCAAACCCCTGAAGGTGTATGCAGAATTTTGTGTTTTGTGTACTTTTTCAGGGACAGAGCTCAAAGCTTTAATTAGATTTTTGAGGTTACCTATTACTCACAAGAGAGTTAAAACAAATTTAGGTCTAGAAGGCCAAAAACATTTTGGTAAGGAAAAATGTATAGTGGCTTCTGTTGCATGACTAGACAAAAAAGGAAATTACAGCAAAAGCAAATTCTCAATTAGAAGACTAAAGGTTTTCTCCTCCTCCTCCCATTTGCCAACTCTTCTCTGCATTAGTTTTTATATTATATATTTGCAAGAATATAAAAACTCCTATGTTTGATTTCTAAAAGTTTGAATTTTTAAAGTTTGTAGTTTTTAAATTGTGAAAGTATTTGAAAGTACTCTAAAATTATTTAAAGCGACTTTGAAATTAAAATTTCTAAGCTATGTAGACAATAGATTTAGAAAAACACCTTATTTTGGATAAAATACCGTGGAATAGGCTTTTAAAAAAAATACTCTACAGGTGGATCACCTGAGGTCAGGAGTTCAAGACCAGCCTGGCCCACATGGTGAAACCCCCTCTCTACTAAAAATACAAAAATTAGCTGGACATGGTGGCAGGTGCCTGTAATCCCAGCTACTTGGGAGGCTGAGGCAGGAGAATTGCCGGAACCCAGGAGGCAGAGGTTGCAGTGAGCTGAGAATGAGCCATTGCATTCCAACCTGGGCAACAGAACGAGACTCCATCTCAAAAAAAAAAGGAATAGTCTTTAGGAGACTAAGAGAAAACATTTGCATATTTTATACATCCTGCTCTTTAGTATTCGAAAGTTGAATTTATTGGTAATTCATCAAAACAAAACTTGCCATCCTAGAATGAGTGGAGGTAAAAACTTTAAATAGTCCTTATTCTTTATAAGTATTTGCTTAAAAGAGATTCTATAAACCTTGGAAAGAAGAAATTAGATCATAAAGGGATCTCTTGCTATCCAAATTTTTCATTCCTTAGTTCAGGTAGTATTTTAGGGCCAGTATGAGATTCTAAATTATTGAAATCTGTTTGATTTCTGACTTTCTGATAGTGAGTTGTGAGAGTTCTAATAATGAGGAACTCATCCGAAATTTATTCAAGTCTATCATATCATGTCCTATTCTTTCCTACACTAAGAGATCCCATGAGGGACACTTGTACTTTCTTTGATTACACTTAAGGTAAATTCTCATTTTTAGGTGTATGTACTGCAGATTTCTAAGTTTTTTTCTTATGTGAATATTATTCTTTAGGGAAGTAGTTTACATTTTTAAGAACACTTATATTTCACATTGTCTCATAAAGGTTTTGAAAATGGCTTTAGAGAGACATATAATACAATCTAATTCAAAAATTACAAAGTTAGGATTCAGAAGTATTTTAATCAGATTCGAGTGCTAGCACAATGGTATGCAGTGATGGCGGTACCTGGTGGGGATTGGGCCATCCATATTTAGGCTTTGCAATCTTGTGATGTTTTGATTGTTGCCAAGTGAATGTAATCTTAAGGTTAATGAGGGTTAGTGGATGGGGTAGGGATGATTCATGAAGAGGAAGAGAACAAAGTGGTGTCCAAAATATATACCTTTTTGGTGTCTGACTAGATTTTTCTATAACTTCTAGAATATCTAGAGCAGTTTTCAGACTTCTTAACTGAAGGATCATTTTTTTCTTTTTTCTTTTTTTTGAGATGGCATCTCGGTCTGTCGCCAGGCTGGAGTGCAGTGGCATGAACTTGGCTCACTGCAGTCTTCACCCTCTGGGTTCAAGTGATCTCCTGCCTCAGCCTCCCAAGTAGCTGGGACTGCAGGTGTGCGCCACCATGCCCGGCTGGTTTTTATATCTTTAGTAGAGACAGGGTTTCACCATGTTGGCCAAGCTCATCTTGAACTCCTGACCTCAAGTGATCTATCTGCCCACCTCGGCCTCCCAAAGTAGGATCATTTTTTTCAAAAGAACTCTTCTGCAGAAGCCTAGTATATAAAACATATTAAGTGCAGTTGCTTTGATTGAAAGAGGTGTTGTTGCCTGGTGTTGGATAGCAAAAGGTTTGAGACAAATGATTAGTTGGTCATTGGTGGTGTCTCATAGTCATTAAAGGATAGAATACAGAATAAGAAATTTCACAGTATTATCCAAAAAGAAATTTGGATAATATCCAAAATATTATTTTGGATGTTATCGCTTATTGTTGTCTTCAACTTTAGCCAGTGTTAATTAACTTCTGTGGTTTATTCAGTGGCAAAAGATGGCACTGCTTAGTGTTTTTCTTTTTAGCCTCCCCTACCATGTGGCTAGTAATTAGATAATTTTATTTAGTTGTTTGAGCCTATCTGTAGTAGATACTGGCTTTCTTAAGCATGTGATTTTTTTTAAAAAAAGTATTTCATAGAAGAAAAGGATTTAATAACTCTTTTTTCTTGAAATTGATAGCCATCTCTAATTTATATGGTATATATAAATGATTTGTTGTTTAAGTTTTTGGAAATTTTGTTAAATGTTTTAGCAATACAGATGTATTTAACATAGACTAGGATATGTCCCTTAGATAATAACTTTGAGTGAACAAATAATTTTGAGTAAACAGAAATAGAATTCTATGTGTCTGCTAGGTATTAGTTTGGCATATTGTTGGCACAGTATTCTTTTGGAATTTAAAAGCCAGCTCCTCTTGAAGAGGGTTGAAATTATCAAATGAATACAGTGTGAAGTTTAAACGTATAAGAAAATTTACATAAATATATAGAGGGTTAAAAAAAAGCTGTGGTGTCATTAACTGTATTATTATTAACAAACATTCCTTAGTGAAAGAATACATACAGATGTGCTTTGAAAGCATAAAGTACTAATAGCTTAATGTTATCAGTATTAATGAAATCATTTGAGGAACAGAAAATTCTCACATAAGTCACATATCTGTCTGGAGCAGTCTGGTAACTTCATGTGATAAAGGTAGATTTTCTACTTTGAGGTTTTGTTTTGATTCCTTTTTTTTTCCTGATTTATTCTCAGAAGTGCTTTTGAGTATGAGTAATTTTGATTATTTTGTCTTCATAATGTAAAATTGGGTTTTGAAGAGTGGTTAAAGAAAATCACAGTTTGTTTAAAAAGTTCTAACAGGTTGAAATGTTTTCCCAGGTTTTTTCCTCCATTATATTCTCTGGTGTCTTGGTATTTTCTGAGTTTCTTGATTAAAAAATTTAACAGAGCTGTTTTTCATGAGCTCTATTAAAACAATTATGTTTTTATTTAAAATGGAAAGTTGACTTTAGCAAAATTGAGGTGACTGCCATATTATTTTTTAGAGTACTAACTTAACATTTTTGGAACCTTCTCCTCTGGCCAAAACTTTTTGTGTGGTTTGTTAATTTAAAAGAAAGATATATATATGTATTTCTGAATTATGTTAACTTTATTTCCATAGCTGGAATGAATGGCTGAAACTACCAGTAAAATACCCTGACCTGCCCAGGAATGCCCAAGTGGCCCTCACCATATGGGATGTGTATGGACCCGGAAAAGCAGTGCCTGTAGGAGGAACAACGGTTTCGCTCTTTGGAAAATACGGGTAAGCATTCTGTTGGTCTCATCTGTAGGAGTGTAGCAGCTTTCTGACCCTTTTCTTTTTCGGAATGAGGGAAGGCTTTAATAGTTTATGCCCAGTCTCCAGTGTAAAACAGTTAGGTACATAT
This sequence comes from Nomascus leucogenys, assembly GCF_006542625.1. Classification (NCBI taxonomy): domain Eukaryota; kingdom Metazoa; phylum Chordata; class Mammalia; order Primates; family Hylobatidae; genus Nomascus; species Nomascus leucogenys. The sequence continues at coordinate 37,904,506 of NC_044384.1, read as the reverse complement.
GATTTGATCATTCCTTACACTGAATTTAACATATATTTCCTATAGGATATACAGATAGATTAAGAAATACAATTTATATTGCTCTACTGTTGGTGATTGGTAATGTGATTTCTACTAGAAAGTAGAAGTCATTGGGAAATAGAACCTTGCTTTTAGGGAAAAGTGACTTTGACATATAACTGCTTTGTTACAGGTTTTATCTGCTTTTTTTATAATATTGACAGAAAGGATGAAAAACAGGATTAAAAAGCATTCATTTGCTAATGATGGTAATGATTGTGATAGAAAAGATAATTTAATTTTTGAAACATTTACAAATGCTAGATGTTTATTGTAAAAAAAAAAAAAAAGTCCCATAGTCCCAAAGGATATTTTCTCTATATCGTTTTTCTCCTGGGACAGAGGGCTCAGTTTATCTTTAGAGAATTTGTGACATTCTATTATTATTCTGCATTTACTAATTGGAATTTTTCACTGAAGAACTTGGTCTTTCATCAAGTATTTACTTAGTTCATATAGGAAAGACAGATAAATGTTTAACTTTCTTTCCCTTTACCAATTTTAAGACTAATGAGTTTGTGCCCTAGTAACTTGCAGAGGTGGTGATCGATGGCTTTTGTGCATTTTGTTTTTTATATGTTTTAGTCCGTTGCTGTCTTTATTCTTTATAGTGCTCAAAAAATCTAATTTTTGGTCAGTAGGAGCCCCTTCAAGTAGACCCCATGTCCTTTTGGCAGTACACTAGCAGTGACTGGTAGCTTCTTTGCTTTCTGGTAGACAAGTTTTTCCAGGCTCATTTGGTAATTTTGTGCACCAGACCTGGAATCTCTGAAAGAAGTTCTGGTTCCTTTCAGTGTGAAATGGTATAGATCTGTTTGGATATTACAAATGTCTTAATTTTTGTCTACTTTAAAGTTAAAAAATGTTATTTAATTTTTACATCATTAAGTATGAGGAAGATCGTATTTTGGGGTGTTTATTGACTATTTGTGTTTATGTTTCCATGAATTGCTTTTTGATGTACTTTGTCCTTTTTAGAAATTGAGATATAATTCACATATAAAATTCTTTGCTTTTTTTTTGAGTTGTTGTTTTCTTATTGATATATAAGGAGTCTTTGTAGATGAATGGAATTAGCCCTTTGTGGGTTGTGTTACAAATACTGCTTTTGTGGTTTGGTTTGTTCTTTTGAATTAGTATGTATTTGTTTACTCTTAATGGATTTTAAATGATTATCTTGAATCAGTTTTTTAGTTTTTGGGTTGTGAACTTAATGTATTAGAAAGTTTCCATTTAAGATTCTTTAAAATGCTTTCTTCTGTTATGCTTTTATTCCTTTACATTAAAATCTTTGATTTATCTAAAATTACTTTTGTGAAAGGAGTGATATAGTGAGAATAGCTTTTTAGAGAAAACCAAAACAAATGTTTTGAATATTTGTCCCAACACTGCGTATTAAATAAGCCGTCTTATCCAGCTATTTTAAAATAGCATCCTTATATACTCAATTCATCATGTGTTGAAGTCTAAGAGAGGCATTATAGTGTATAGTGCTATAGTGGTTAGGAAAGCAAGTTGTAGATTATCTGGCTTCAAATCTTGGCTTCTTTGCTTAGTATCTGTGTATCCTTGGGCAAATTATTTAATCTTATGCCTCAATGTCTTCATATGTTAAATGAAAGAACAATAGTATCTACCTCATTGAGTAGTTTATGATTGTTACATTACTAAATACATTTAATGGGCCTGATAAATATTGTATCATGTATTTATGTATTGAATAAATATTATAATGACCTTAATAAATATTAGGTATCCTTCCTGGGCTATTCTGTCAGTTAGGGTAGTATTATAAAATGTTTAAATATTAGATAAGGATAATTCTTATTAGTCTTTCTTTTAAAATATTTCTAGGTTTGTTTTGGCAAATAAATTTTAATATTTTCTCAATTAAAAAACTCACTGTTATTTTGTTAGAAAATCTTACTGAATTATATATGCTAATAAAGAGAGAATTGATGCCTTTATAATATTAAACTTTTCTATACAGGAATAGAGTGTGTCAGAAAGGCTTCTGAACTCTTGAATGAAATCTAGATGTAATCCCATTTGGAATAGCTTGGTTGCTTACAGATACCTCGGTATTTTAGTTTAATGTGGCTATTAAAGAGATATTTGTTATTAAAATTCATACAGGAAAAATAATTTAGATATAGTCTGAAACATTGTAACTTTCAGTTTTAAAATATACTTTTTGATAAAATAGCATGTTACAGCAGAATGGACATATTACTAAATCAGTACTGTTTCTTTTACAGAGTGTTTACTCCTTATTTTTCATTACTAGGGAGGGGCTTGTTTGCAACAGAGAAGAAAAAGAAAAATGCATAGCTCTTTTTAGTGGCTAAATATTTTTGAGAAATAACCAGACATTCCTCTTGGTTTTTCCTCCCACATTCATCACAAGTGGTTTACCTTCTGGAATATCAACAGGAGGTTCCCTCATAAAAACACCTGTGTTAGTACTCAGGCATTTTAGAGGACTTTAGGATCTAGTTTCAGAGGATTTTCTGACTGGGATGTAGTTGTGGGACAATTGAAATATACACAGATGCAGTGAAATGAACTGCCTACATCTAAACAAACTCTCAGATTGATTTTTGGTACTGTTTTGTTTGGCTTCTGGCACGTTTTTTTTAAAAGTACTACATGAAATCAGTAATAACCTATGTTTAAGAACCATCCAGGAAGCCTATGAGAAAAGCATCTTCCTGGGTTCTCACTAACTCAGTGCGTCTGTGGTGGGGCCCAAGAATCAGCATTTTAAACCAGCATCCTGAGTGATTCTGTGAAAGGGAGCCTATGGACCACATTTTGAGAAGCACTGAACTGACTTTTGTGACAGTTTATTAATATGACTTATACGTGCATTCATGTGTTCCTCTTCTTTACTCCTTCCCTTGGTGCCCACTTTATTTGTAATTCTGTGTATATCCCAGTGAAAGGAAAATTCCTTTACCTCCCATCCAAACCAAGCTGGCAGCGTGCCTAGAGACAAATCAGTAGCACTTGTTCTACTTTAAAAAGTCATTAAACCCCAAGGATTTCTATAAAGGGAGCAGTAGCAATAAGTGAGTGGTTACTTAAATTTGTTTTCTGCCATTAACTAAAATAAGACTTTGAATCTTGGAAAGTCATCTGTGTTCTCTTAACTCTAACTGGAAAATAGGTCATCCTACACTCCTTCATGTCCCGAACACATCAGATGCCCGATATAAATGAAACCTGTTAGAGAGAAGCACTGATTGTGTGAAATTATCTCACTTAGAGCTTGATTTCTCCAACTTGAGTCATTTACTTATCACTTTTAGAATTCCATTCATATCTCTTTACTAAGTATATTTTTTTTTTTTTTTTTGAGATGGATTCTCACTCTGTCCCCCTGCTGTGGTGTGATCTCAGTTCACTGCAACCTCCTCCTCCTGGGTTCAAGCAATTCTCCTGCCTCAGCCTCCTGAATAGCTGGGATTACAGGCCCATGCCACCATGCCCAGCTGATTTTTGTATTTTTAGTATATGCAGGGTTTCACCATGTTGGCCAGGCTGGTCTTGAACTCCTGACCTCAGATGATCCGCCTGCCTCTCCCTCCCAAAATGCTGGGATTACAGGCGTGAGCCACCACGCCTGGCCTATTGTTCTTTACTTGATATCTTTATTTAACCCAACTTACTTTGTTTAAACTTCCACTTATTTTAAAAGAAAAGCTTGATATCCCTGTTGTACATGGAAAACAAGTATTATTTAACATTAGTGGGTAGTAGCAAGACTAAATATAATGATAAAAACTATGCTATTAAATTTTAGAAATTGAAGCAAAAGAATCCCGATTGAATATAAATGATATGAAATTCATTTGATTTGCAAAATATGCATACAATATCTGAAAAAAAGTCCTTTAATTAGAATGGTTCTGTTTTGCATAGTCAGATATACACGGGATATTCAGCTCACTCGCAGATTAAGGTGAAGATCAGGCTTTACATCATTTTCATTTTTAATCAGTTCAACTTCTATATAGTTGTAGGGCAGTTATCCAAACATAACTAACATAACGTAAGATTTTAATATAGGTCTGAGATATTTTGAGGGGGTGGAGTGCAAAAAGACTAAATCACCAACTCCTATTCCCCCTGTGCTGGCGCTTGTACTGACCTTCACCTCAGAAGAAGGAATTCTAAGAAACCCTATGAAATTAAAACAACTTTTTGGTTTTTTCCTCTCTGTCCTGCAGCCTTGCCCTGTGGGTGAGCTGCCTCGCATTGGAGAAAAGCCAGGCATTCCCTAGTCCTAAGCAGCTACAGGTCTTCTTGTGCAGCTTTGGATTGTGAAAGGTGATGTTCAGGATGTTCCTGGTGCTACGGCAGAGTGCAGACATTTTCTTATGCTGCTGGCTCACAGCTACTTGCCTGCATGGTGCTGCCATCCAGGGAGACAGGGCAATATGAGTATTCTGGGTGGTCTCAGCAAGAAGCACTTGCAGATTTTCTTCCATCTGTCCTCAAAAACCATGCCATGTGCCACTACCATTCTCATAACTTAGGGAAACGCTACCTTTAACCGTAGTTTCCTCAGATGTTTCTTATGCAATGAAATAACACCAACCATCCGTCGTCTTTTCCCCTAAAGGTTTCTGATGTGTACTTAGTAGCTGTTAAAAGTGATCCTCAAGACATCTAGTATTGTAGTATTGTAGTATTGGTAATCTTGTGACTATCAGCTCTTGCTGTTTGCTAATATCTGTTTTGTTTACATGAGTCAGTGTGAGGCAGAACTTCTTGGAGAATAGTCTAATTAATAATTGAAACACTGATTTGTTAGGGATAAGGCTAGAATAATTTGTCGTCCTTAATTTGGAAGTCTGGCTTGTGAAATTTCGAAGTAGCTAAAGAATGGATTGATTGTTAGGTTGACCTGGCAAAGAACCACACGCAAGCTGCAGATTTCTCTTGCAGTTGTTTTTTCTAAATGTGAATCCTGGAAGTCAAGGCAGTTGGTGCTGTAGTGGCTTGGCACTGCAAGCTGGAATATCAACAGCAGCTGTTGCTGGGGCCTCTGCTGGAGTCAGAAGGAGATCCTGCTGTGCTGTTTCTTCTGTCTTGCCTGTTTGGCTTAATTTCCCAAGTGGACACGATGCTCTGAGCATCTTCTGCCTTGCCACCTGGAGGCTGTGTAACTCTGCAAAGTTCCATTAGTGTCAAAAGAAAGTAATATGTTCACTTGCTCATTTGAGTCACTTGGCATCACCCATACCCTCCACGTCCCCTATCCTTAAATCTCTTCTCTAGATCCATCCCAAGGCACCTAAATCATTTAGTAAACTGACTTCTTGCCAAATGTGCTGATTTTTGATTTAGTTAAGTTCAGCCAGCCAAAGTATTCACTGAGGGATGGGAAGGTAGAGAGAAGGAAGGGAAGGAAGCCTTCTGCTATTTCTGAAGGTACATTTAAGGATATTTATTTAAAGTGATATTATCATCTCACTGTACGTAGTCCCTTAGAGACTGCTCTAAGCAGGTCTGCTTAATGTTGAATCTATATCTCAGTCGAAAGAGAAAGAAAATTAACTTTATAAGAGACATGTATATGTGTGGTTTTTATACTGTAACTTTCTTTTGATGTTTAACATGATAAATAAATAGTGAGAATTTTGATTTATCACAGCCAGTCAATGCATTTTGTATGGGCCCATAAGGTAAGCTTTTGCAAATACAGTTACTAGAATTACCTGTTCTATTGCCAACTTTAGAGACCTTTTAACAAATATGGTCTTTGATCTTATTGTGCTCATGAGTTTGTAGCTATCTTTTATAGTTCCCAATCTAAATGTTTATGGCATCATTACTTATACACATTATATAATGTTTAGTGAAAATCTTTATTACCTTAGGAAAATCTATGAAGATATTTTTTATTAGCCAGAACATTATAATAATGATTTGAAAAAATTTATGTAAACCATTAGCAGTTAAGGAGACAATTTTTTTTTTTTTTTTTTTAAATTTTGAGACAGGGTCTCACTTTCTCACCCAGGCTGGAGTACAGTGGTGCAAACATGGCTCACTATAGCCTGGTCCTCCCAGGCTCAAGCAGTCCTCTTGCCTCAGCTCCCCCAAAACTACAGGCATATGCCACTGCACCCACCTAATTTTAGGTTTTTTTATAAATTTTTTAGAGGTGGGGTTTCGCCATGTTGCCCAGGCTAGTCTCAAACTCTTGAGCTCTAGTGGTCTGCCTGCCTCAGCCTCTCAAAATGCTGAGATTACAGGTGTGAGCCACCATGCCCAGCCTGTGCCTTGTTTTTTTTTTTTAAAGTATTAAATGTGAAAATGTATGAAATGCTTTAGATTTGCCTGTCCATTTACACACACTTCTAGTTTTTTTCTTTCTATTGCAATTTCTATAGTCTTTTTATTTCTAAGAATAAGAAATAACTTATTGAGCTTTGAGTAGCTGCTGTTTGAGTAGACTTTATGTTTGAAAATTCTTGTTCAAAAATATTTTTTTAAAAAGAAAGCACATTAACCATCTTTAACCTCCCTATCAGAAAGAAACATGGAAATTTGGCAGCAGCATAATTAAAACACATAGTTGTCTAAAGCTCTTTATGAGTTTGTTTCATCTTTATATCTTCTTGGTAGCTTTTTGACAAAAACAGGACAAAGGTTATATATTCTTTCACTTTGAAGCAGGATAACTAAACTTAGGCTGAATTCTGGCTATGTGCTAAATTTCTGATTTACAGACATGGGAAATGTTTTTGTATGAATCTACTATTGTATTCACTTTTAGAACATGCCTTTTATGGAAAAGAAAGGAAAAAAATCAATTTGTACAGCAAACAGACTAGTAATAGCTAACATTTATTGAATACTTACTGTATGCCAGTCACTGTTCTAAGTACTTTTTACTTGTACTGATTTATTTAATTTTTCCAGTTACCTTGTGGGGTACAAGTCCTTTTATCCTATTTTATAAAAGAGGAAACTGAGGTACAGAGAGGTTAAGTAGTTTACCCTAGGTTATGTGGGTAATAGCACAGCTGTGATTCAAGTACAGGCAGTTTGACTATATAGTCTACTATAATGTCATTTAAAGAACACAGTTATGTAATTATTTAAATTTTGATTTTAGTCATTGTAAATGTGACATTCTTCAGTTGGTTAGGAATTTGATCTCTGTTATTCCTTAGATCTTCACTAAAGTGATGAAATGTGTGTGCTCATTTCTCATCCTTCTCTCCTTCCACTCTTTGTGTGGAATTCTCTGCCATAGTTCTGAGTGCTTGGAGGAGAAAAGAATGGCATGTGCAAAGCAGTGTGACATGGATTTTAGTTGCTTGGTTAATTGCTTTACATTCCATTGGGGACTTAAAGCTTGGCAGTGGAGATATACATTTCCATGTGTAGAATTCTCTTTATTTTTAGGAATCTAAAATTTCCTGTAATGAACTGTATTAATTTACTTCTACCCTGAACATTCTCTTTTTCCCTAGCATGTTTCGCCAAGGGATGCATGACTTGAAAGTCTGGCCTAATGTAGAAGCAGATGGATCAGAACCCACAAAAACTCCTGGCAGAACAAGTAGCACTCTCTCAGAAGATCAGATGAGCCGCCTTGCCAAGGTAAAAAAAAGTCATTTGGAACAGGTGCAAAGCTCTGACTGATGTCTATTGTAGTATATATACCTTGACATTATGAACTTTTTAAAAAATCTAAATCTAACTTTTAAATAATTGTTTTATTGGGATATCATTCACATACCATAAAATTCACCCTTGTAAAGCATACAGTCTGATGGTTCAGTAAATTTACAGACTTGTATAATCATCACCACTATATAATTTTAGAATATTTTCATCACCCCTAAAAGAAACTGTGCACCATTAACAGTCACTCCCATTTTCTCCTCCCTGCAGTTAGTTCCAGGCAACTACTAATCTACTTACTATCTATATGGATTTGCCTATTCTGGAAATTTCATATAAATGGAATCATACAATATGTGACCTTATGTCTGGAAATCTGTCAGGTTTGAAAATGTGGAGCGTTGGTGATATTTTCAAGATGACCACCCACTTTTTCTGGTGACATAGCCTTAAAGTTGTAAGTGTAACATACTAAAGAAGCTTATGCCATTTGGAAGTGAAGATGACTCAGACAATTAACTAGTATAAAGTTTCTTTATAAGCGGATGAAGTTATTACCTTTTTCTTTCAAAATTGTTTTAATCAAGTATTTTCACTTAGAAATATAAAAACTAAATTCTATTCTGTGCATAAATTGCAATGCTGTCATTTATTTTGTGAACTTCCTTTGACAAAGCACTGTGTTAGATATTTTTTAGGGATCCTTTTACAGTTATCTGATTAGGACACTTTCTTACAGTTATAACACGTACTTTTTTTTTGCAATCTTATTAGTAGGAGTGCCTCTAAAGTCTGGAGGAAGTTTTGATGCTAAGCTTTTAGTAGCTTGTTGCCTTTACCCACATATAGAAGAAATCTTGAAGAATAAGTACTTGGGTTGGCTAGGCTTTGTGCTTCAACATAGAATTTTTATCAAGTTCATTTTGTCTTTTGTATTGCTCTTTTAAGGAAAAATGATGTTTTAGCAACCTGATAACTGTATTGACCAATATACTATTGTCTGCTTCTCCCATCCATAATTAAATAAAATTTAATATTCATTTCTTCTACTCATTCTGAGATTTTGTTTGCATTCTGACATGGGATATAGGAAAGGTCTCAAGCTTTTCGTATGTCTACCTTTAAGACTTTATCTTAGTGATGATCTTTCATTTGAGCTACTTTCTGTCCCTTTTACAAACCTTGAATAGTTAATATAAATTTTATTAGAATCAATTCATTTATAGCCTGTGGGTCACTACAAAAGGTTAAATTAAAAAAGAATAAAGAATAATATTTTTAAAAAAGTTCTTAAATTGTCTTTTAAGAGTAGCCATTATGATTCATATTGTAGGTGAAATTCTAAGTCTGAGGGGGAATGGCCAGAGTCAAGAAATATAAAGCTTTATAGTTGCACAATGTAACTACATTGTTTCTCTGTTAAACACATTATTTAGGCTTCTGTTCACCTAAAAAATTAGGTTTCTAAATTTTTTCCCTAATTATTTTTGATGGAAGATTTAAAAAATAATTTTTGTAACAACTATGACATTTTTCAGGCATCAGTGTATGGAGTATAATCGTAGGAATTAGTCCCAGTTGGACTTCTGGTTTTTTAATGTAGCACAATGTTAATAGTATATATTTTTCATTTTAATCTTTTGAATTTTATACTAGAAAAAAGATGTGACTTAATTGTCACCTTTTTTGTGATTGGAACAGTAACCCTTCATGCTTGTTCATATTTGTCTTTTAGTTATTTGTGCACATTAGCAACTCTAGAAATGATGACTAAGCATGTGCAGAGCTCAATGAGGTGTAGGAAAGAAGCCTTCTTAATGTTTTTGTTGATTGGTAACAATCATTATCCCCAGTCTAAATTCTTTAGAGAAGCCAAGTGGATCCTACTTTTTCAAGAGATAGTTTTTAAAATTTATATGCTGTTTGTATGGTTAGTAGTTTTCAGATAAGTTTTTATTGGTTTGTAAATCTTTAAAATGGGAATAAAAATTAATGAGAGTGAGCAGCTTACAGTCCTCCTGATAGTAATTGGAGCCTAGCTCTTTTCCACATTCTTTCATCCCTAATAGAATTGTACTTTTAACTTCTGAATGGAGTGGAGACTTCTGAGCTTGCTGTGCTGTGACAGCTTGCATTAGTATTAACTTATGTTCCCCAAAGACTAAACAGAAACCATCAAAATGAGTAATTACCTTTTTAAAGGGGAAAAATGCGTCCTGTTTTTAGCATTTTTAAGGAATTGCTCCCTCTTTGAAGGAAGATCTTTTTATTTCTTGACGTATTGGGCTAACTTGATATTCCCCTCTTCTTGATATAGCAGTTGCTTGTGGTTTTTGAGGTTTCAGAACTGTTATATATCCCAGCTGCTATTGAAGAGAAATGTTTTAAAAATGATGTCTTAAGATTTGACAAAATTGGAAGGTTGGGCAATGGAAAGAAATGCATTATAGTGGGAAGAGCACTGTACTGTGAGTTAGAGTTTTGGCCATTCTACTAACTTGGGGAAAATAATTTTTGAGTTTGCAAAATCAGGTGTTTAGGGTGGATGATTTTTATGGTCTCATGTAGCCCTTTATATTTAATTGATTCTAAAAGTACTGATATAGGAAATAATTGGGATTATCTACCTGGGTTTCATAGTTATTATCTTAGTAGAGAATAAAATTGTGGTTATTAATTTGCAACTTTGAATGTATTGTTTGCAGGTCATTCCTTTTTTTCTGTAATATGTATGCCTAGGGTAAAGTGCTACATAGGGCTTGCCTAATGTGAATAATAGGGCTTTGCTCTTAATTTTGTTGTTTGATTAGTGCTTGTCTTAAATTTTTAGAGAGGCTTCCTGAAAAACAACTCTTTCCTCACCTAAAACATGGTCTTGCCTTATACTTGAGAAAATATATTTTGAAACTTGTATGGTCTTAATTTACTCTCTTACTAAAGAGTAAGAGAGTAGGTAAATTAATTAAGTTAGTTAATTTACTAACTTACCAGAGAGAGTATACTTCGGTACTTACATTCTTAAAATTATACTCTTAACTTAAAATTATTTTGACTGAATTTATTATTATTATACTTACATTCTTAAAATTATGCTTAGATACTTAATTTGTTCTTACAGTTGTGCCACAACAGTGCCTGCTGTCTTTCACTCTCTTTTTCTGATGACACATTTTAAAAAGTTGTTCAGTTAGATTGTCACTCTCTTTCTCAAAACATTTTGAAATTGTGTTAGGTATAATAAACTTTTAAACATGGGAAAGTATTTGTATGCCTCCTGCTTCCAGTTTCATACAGAAGGAACAGAGATGGTAGATGTAATGCCTGTATTTCTCACGCTACCATTTTAAGAAAAAAAATTAGTATTCAAATAGATGAGGGTTAAGTAGTTAGAACCAAATGGTTTATTTCTTGTTGCACTTTTATTTTCCATCCAGTGAATTTACTATGATTGTTTCTAATTTTTGAGAAGACAATTGGCTTAAGACTAAACAGAATACATAAATCTTAATAATAGCAAAGCATTTTTACTATGCATGGTACCCATGAGCCTAAATAAGTAGCATAGTGACAGTTTTCAAACTGCAGTATAAGAAAGTTTACTCACTTATAGAACTACTTCAGTCTTGATTGTCTAGGGATAATGGACAAGAGGACTGTGAAATGAAGATTAACTATTTAATGGCCTGTGAAAAATGGTGTTAGATAATTATTAAGCAACGAACTTCCACTACAAGCCAGACTTAACCCTCTTCTGATTTATTGCTCACCTATTACAGTTGAATTCTAATTACAGTATGAATAGCTGAAGTTTGAAAGCCTGCTTTTCAAGTTTGACAGTTTTTAAAAGTCCAGTCCTTTCAGGATGAGTTTAGCAGAATTAACCTCTCTCATGATTTTACATGATTTTGTGAACATGCCTAGTTTTGCTTTAAGGAAAAATGAGAATGAAAAAAGGAAACAAAACCATTTTCCTTTATTCTTATTTTTTATAACTTGAATTTCTTAGGCTTCTAGTAGAGAACAGAAATAAATGAATATATTTAAATAAACTATCACCCCCCAACCCCCTGCCCCATTTTCTTCTTTTTCCCATTTCTAAGTTTCCCTAATTAATTTTTAGTAATACAGTGTCTTTCCGTTTGAATTGATTTGTGAAAATAATAAAAGACCGGACTTCTGGAGCATTTATTAAACTTTCATTGTCCATGACCCAGGCTTTTGGTGGTTGTGGGCCTTACTTGAACAAATTTACCCATTGTTCCCATCTCTGTTTTTCAGCTTGTCATATTATAAGAGTTTTATGACTAGAATGCATATCCACCTGGGGTTTTGGATGTGACTACCAAGCTTTAGTGTTTGATTTATATTTGAAACCATGTCTTTAGACATGAAAGGTTAGTGCAAAAGCATGCTTCTCCACTGTCTCCTTTTCATTTGAGCAGCTCTGCTTGATGCCTTTGGAGTGTGCTTTAGTTTCTGTCAATTTGATTAAGAGGAGGCAAAGAGAAAGTAACGACTAGATGAAAAATGCTTTGTGGTCTGTGTGACACAGATAGGTATGGGAATGTTGTTGAGTAGAGTATAGAGGTGAACACTGTTGCAGGGAAGATGTGGTAAGATGTGGTGGTGTTTCAGGCTGAACCACAGAGTGCCTGTGTGGAGTCACTGTGGGTCCAGGGTCTAGATCTCAGGTTTAAATAGGAGCTGGCTTTTTAAAGTTCATTTAGTTATTGTTTCTTGAGAATAGGTTCATGCCAACCACTTCAAAGAGTCATTTATAATCTGGAGCTGCAGTGTCTAATATGAGAGCCACAAGTCACATGTAGCAATTTAGATTTAGGTTAATTAAAATTAAATAACATTAAAAATTCAGTTGCTCTGTCACTTTAACCACATTTCAAATGCTCAGACACCTCTTGTGGCTAGAAGATATCTATTGGACAGAGCACATGTAGAACGTTTCCATTATTGCCAAAAGTTCTACTGACAGCACTGATCTGGAGTGCCAATTTACAAATTTGCAGTGGGTGAGTACGTCTTTCTGGTAACCATATTACTTGTGCCTGCTATCCAGGACACTGTATTTCAAGATACTTTGGAAATTTAAGTAGTCTTCATGATATTGTTGATTTCTTAGTGAACAGTGAAGGAGCTGGAAAGGTTTCTGAGATATTTTTCTCAGTTTTTGGAAATCTAAAAAGGACTTTTTTTTTTTTTTTTTCTGAGACGGAGTCTCGCTCTGTCACCCAGGCTGGAGTGCAATGGAGTGATCTCGGCTCACTGCAAGCTCCGCCTCCCAAGTTCATGCCATTCTCCTGCCTCAGCCTCCTGAGTAGCTGGGACTACAGGTGCCCGCCACCACGCCCGGCTAATTTTTTTGTATTTTCAGTAGAAACAGGGCTTCACTGTGTTAGCCAGGCTGGTCTTGAACTCCTGACCTTGTGATCCGCCTGCCTCAGCCTCCCAAGGTGCTGGGATTACAGGCGTGAGCCACCGCGCCCCGGCCAAAAGGACTTTCTTTATAGTATCCTTTTAACTTAAATTTAGTTGAATATGCTAGTCGTACTGCATCTTTTGAATAAACGTTGACAAATTATCACAATCACAAAATAATCCTTGAAAATCAAGATTAAGATAGCAAGGAATTTTCTGGTCACATAATTAATTTTCTAAAGTGGGATTGAAGTAGTTTGACCCACTGTAATGTTTACCTTTGAAAGAAAGTATTTTGCATTAATCCATTGCATCAAATGGGTACTTGTCCTACAGCATTGATTAGAGGAGCTCCCTGAGATTTTAGTTTTATGTACAAGTCCTGTTTCATCTTCACCATTGTCAAAGGCACACTTCTAAATGTTGAAGACCAAAAAGAAAAAAATTGTATTATTAAGTTCCTGATGTCATTATTGTTAGTGTTATGACTAATAATAGTAACTACATTTATAATCACCTTGCATGTGTAAAGTGCTTTAATATCAACAAAACCTCTTAGCATAGATTGCGAACTAAAATAGAGAAGGGATTAAGATCATGGCTTTAGAGACCATTTTGTATTCAAATCCCAGCTGTGATCTTGAACTAGCTATTTAACCTTTACTAAGTCATGAAATCCTCTTCTGTAAAGTAGGAATAGTAGTTATATCTGTTTTTGGAGATTATTGTGAAGACTAAGTGTAAATGATAAAATACTTAAAGGATTTAGCATACTGCTCAGCAAATACTGAGCACTAATAAATGTTAGCTGTTGTTATTACTTTTTTTACTTGCTTTTATTTGATTCCGACAAGTGTAGGTTTGGGACTTATACACTACATTGTTTTTAAATTCATGAAAAGATGAAAGTGTAGAGAAGTTAAGCTGTTTATTTATGGTTACGTATTTGGTAACTTGCAGAACCAGCACCTAAAACCACATCTTTAAATTCTTTATGGAAATCTCTTTCCAAAATAAGTATCAGTGACACATGCTTAAGATTTAAGGATTGAGAAGAATGTGTTTGCATGAAGAATGTATTGTTCTTATTTAGAAGATTAAAATTGAAAATAGGAGAAAAGGTAGATAGAATATGAAACAGTGTCTACACTGCAGGTCCTCAAGTATGGCATAAAAGATGATGCCCATTAAGTCAGTAAACAGTGACCTCCCTATGGTAAGCACCCATTACATATCTGTGCTATGAAAGAATTGGAGTTATGAATGATATATGGCTTCAGTTGTTACCAATACATACTTTAAAAGCAATTAAAAAAACAGTAGATCTTAAGATTTATTTCATCATAGTCAGTGCAACCTCAAAGGACAAAGGCCTAGGAGGAAAGGAAACATTACTGAAAAAGGTGTATGTTGTTCAAAGAAACTATTAATAGGATAGGAACCTCAGTGTACAAACATGAGAGAACCCCTTAGTAAGTATACAAGAGACGTACAACAGATGCTGCAAAATTGCAGAAACGTTTTAGAGCCATGAGGGGAAGTGGCTATATAGATAATATGTGTATTTTTTTTTTTGAGACACAGTCTCGCTCTGTTGCCCAGACTGGAGTGCAGTGGTGCAATCTCGGCTCACTGCAACCTCCGTCTCCTGGGTTCAAGCGATTCTCTGCCTCAGCCTCCTGAGTAGCTGGGATTACATGTGCGTGTCGCCACGCCCAGCTAGTTTTTGTAATTTTAGTAGAGACAGGGTTTCACCATTTTGGCCAGGCAGGTCTCCAACTCCTGACCTCAAATGATCCACCTGCCTCGGCCTCCCAAAGCGTTGGAATTAGAGGTGTGAGCCACCATGCCTGGGCCAGAAATGGCTATTTTCTCTGTGTGATTACAGAAAATGATGCAGCTAGAAAGTTAGTAATGATGGTAACGAAGTCTCATTCATTCAGCTCAGGCTTTTGTCAAATTATTGACTTGATCACAGGATTATTTTTCAGAAGTTTGAGGAAAAAAGGACACTGCTTCTCTAGGCCAATTTTTTGTTTGTTTTTGTTTTTGTTTGTTTGTTTGTTTGCTTTGGAGGCAGGGTCTCACCTTTTTGCCCAGGCTGGAGTGCAGTGGCTCACTCGCAGCTCTCTGCAGTCTCAGTCTCCCGGACTCAAGTGATCCTCCCACATCCTCTGGAGGAGCTGGAACCGTAGGTGTGCACCACCATGTTTGAATAGTTTCTTTTATATAGAGATGATGTCTCACTGTGTTGCCCAGGCTGGTCTCAAACTCCTAGGCTCAAGCAATCCTCCTGCCTCAGCCTCCCAAACTGCTGGGATTACAGGCATAAGCCACCATGCTGGACCTCTAGGCTAATTTATAGCACTATAAAAGAAGTGATTAATGAAAAGGGAGTAACAGGAATTTTGGAAAAAACTAAAGACGTCACATTATACTGTGGGATTGCAATTATAATCAAGGAGTGGGATAATGGACCAAGTTAGGGATATGTCAGTTCTCACAAAGTTTGAGAAAGGCAAGATGTTCCATTGATTTGAGAACCTATAAAGGAAGATAACCCAAAAGGACCAGGGGGTTCTTTGGTTCTTTTGGTCCCATTCTCAAGGGGACAATTTGGCATGGACTTAAGAAGGTCTTGGATTGAAATTCGAAAGGAAAAATCCCTAAAGATAACAATATTTTTAAATATTTTTTCTTTCTTTTGAATGCACTAAAAGCACATTGAAGAAGTGAGTCTGTGTTAGACACTGAATTGATTTAGTTGAGTTATAATCTTCATCAAAGTGCCCTTCAGCCTGGGAGAGTTAACCAAATAATTTAGCTAAGTAGTAATTGAAAACCAAGATTGTTGAGAAGGGGTAGCAAAAAGGCACTCATTGATCTATTCAGTTTTCCTAGTCCTGGAAAGTTAACTGTCAGGGTTTTAACATTTACATGATGAATGAATATTGAAACTTGCCCCCCAAAAAGAAAAAAATGGGATTCTTTTGATCTTACCTTTTTTCCCTTTTAATTTTACATGTAGAAGAGTTACTAGCTAGGCATGTTGGTGTGCACCTATAGTTTCAGACATTCAGCTACATGGAAGGCTGAGGCAGGAGGATTGCTTGAGTCCAGGAGTTTGACACCAGGCTGAGTAACATAAGAGAACCCGTCTCTTTAAAAAAAAAAAAAAAAAAATGTTCACATAGCAGGCCTAAGGCTGCTGTGCTTATAAGGGCCTGCTTGCAAGGTTGGCCCTTGGATGATGTCTGAGAACTGAGCTTCTGAAACAATTCCTAACTGATACAGATGTTTCACTGTGTCTAGACTGTTTCCACATGTGATTTATGATGAGCACTTGCTTTCTTTCTGGAAGTCTAAAATTTTGGTAGTTGTAAGGCAGAGATTGCCTTTGTGACCAGCTCCCAATAAAATCCCTAAACTCTCATTTGGAAATGGGATTTTTAGAGCTGCATTTTTCCTGCCAGAGACGTGAATATACTTGCATGTTATCTCTGAAAGACTAAGATCAGTAAATGTTTTGGATTTTAGAGATCTGATTTAAGAAGTGATTTTTATTATATACTGGACATCAGTTCTTGTTACAGATCCTATAATGGGTTATCAAATTGATGATTTATATGAATTTCTAAACGTGTACCCACGTAATGACATTTTGTAGTTAGATTCTGGGGAAATGAGAAACATGAAAGTATCCAGGGAGGAGGTGTTTTGAAAAAATGAAGGCATTATGTTTTATTTTACACTTTTAAGATTAGTAGAACTATCAAAACTGATGAAAGATTTAAATAATAATGAGATACATTATAACTGGGGATGAAGACTGGCAGTCAAGGTTCCTGAGTTACCGCTCTCACTGATGGCAGCTAATTGAATAGCTAGCTATTTCTGTATTTCTGGGTATTTTTCATTGTTAAAATGTGGTCAGATCTCCATTATCTCTGCTAATTATAGGAATCATGCCATTATTATTATTATTATTATTATTAGCTATTCTGAAAAGGAAAATTAACCTCAGACTATTTTGTTTATAAATTATAACAAGCTGATTAAGTGTACTTCTCCTGGATTCTGAATACACTTCACCTTGAATAAATTATGTGAAATAATGTTCATGAATAAACTGACATTCTGGATCAAATTAGTTTAACAGAATAAATTGTTTAGAAGGACCTATTAGTGATCTTTTCCCCTTATTATTGTTACGTAATTTATTGTTTTCAGAATTTAACACTTAAGTTCCTAAAATTGCTTTCAATTGATTATATATGTTAGCACTTTTCTTGGGAAGTTGGTATTCTTTGTAAGAAATATCTATACTTGGTTAAGTCTTCACTTGGTTAGGTATATCACATAAAGAAAGTGCCCTTTCTCCATAGCTGAATCACTTAATGATTTAGGTTATAGCTAAAGTAGCTTGATAATCTTCAGTTTTCTATTTTCTAATCAACTGCCCTTAGTTATGATGTCAACAGTACATGCAATGCAATATTAGACTAGGTATAGTAATTTAGGAGGGTGAATCTATCATCCCTAATGATGTAGCCATTACCCCTTGTAGGTAAATGAATATACAAAATATATACAGTGTTCTGTTAATATGTATGTATATTACATTTACTTTTTATCTACAATATAAAACAGTTCACTTTGGGAGGCTGATGGGGGAGGATCACTTGTGCTCAGGAGTTCAAAGCCAGCCTGGGCAAAATGATGAAACCTTGTCTCTATAAATAAAAAAACAAAAAACAACAATTGAGACTTGACCATTTGTAATTATGACTATAGTAAAAATAATTTCATTTTCTCAAAAACAGTAAGAACACCTTATTTATTTATTATGTCTGAAATAATGTACTTTAATCACTAGGAACAAAAGAAAACTTCTGTCTTTTAAATGTATGTGTTTTAGAGGAAATGGTGTCCTAAAGAGTTGAAGAATACATTTCACTTTACAAATGAAAATATAGGATCCTAGGTATAACATTTGGGTTGGGCAGAAGAGTCTTACATTTTTTTCTTCCTCAAATGTTTTGTAAATTACAATAATAAACAACAGAATTATGATAAATGCTGAAATTATTCAAGGCTATCAGATTTATCCAATGATGTCATTGATATCACCAAATATACCTGTTAGATATAGGTTTTTGTATAAATATCTGGTATAGCTTTTATAAACATAGCTTATTGCTTTGATTCTGTGTCACCATTGAATTGTGTTATAACAAGGGTTTGGGAATATCTCGTAAATTAATTTTTAATGCTACATGGGTAGCATCTTTTTTATTAATCACTTTGGTTTGCTTACCGCTAAGACTGTCAAAACTTTTGGATTTGTCTGGAAACCAATGATAGCAAGTAGACTAGTTTTTGCCAGTGTAAAATTGAGCCCTAAAACAGTATTGATTTATGTTCTGTAAATCTATTTTCTGTCTTTACAATTATAGTTTCTGCCAGAAAAATAGTAAGACACTTTTAAGACTAGATTTTTCTTCAAGAAGTTTAACTAAATGAAACTTTTATGAAGCAAATACTACTTTTCCTGAATAATAAGATTTACATGTACAGTTTGAAAGTAAAATTGAAGATTTGTGACCAAGACTTCATTAATCAGGAAAATAGAAGAAACTAGAAGAAACTTCTATGCTTGCCAAGAATTAAATACATAGGCATATGCAAACTCTCTAACATGCACACGTACACGATTCTTTTTCTAATCTTGGTAGTTCAAATAAATTATTTTGTACAATGCATTTTGTCTGAAGTTATAAATTACTGCATAGCTTGGCCGGGCCTGGTGGCTCACACCTGTAATCCCAGCACTTTGGGAGGCCGAGAAGGGTGGATCATTTGAGGTCAGGAGTTCGAGACCAGCCTGGCCAACATGGTGAAACCCCTTCTGTACTAAAAATACAAAAAAAGAAAAAATTAGCTAGGCATGGTGGTGCACGCCTGTAATCCCAGCTACTCGGGAGGCTGAGGCAGGAAAATAGGAAAATCTCTTGAGCCTGGGAGGTGGAGGTTGCGGTGAGCCGAGATCGCGCCACTGCACTCCAGTCTGGGCAACAGAGTGAGACCCTGTCTCAAAAACAAAAGAGGTACTGCATAGTTTATATTTGATTTGTGATGCTTATTGTCTTGTTTTTTTGAAGAATTGCACTTTTTTAGTAATAGAATTCTAGTGCACCATGCGACTATATTAGCAGACAAATAATGATATTCTGTTCACGTATTTATTAATTTAGCTCAGTTCTATTTTAGACTCAGAGAGGCATTAGAGTGAAAAGAGTTAAGCTATGGCCTTTAACTTGAGGGAGTTTAGAGGAACGAGATGGGAGTTAATTGACAAAATGCAACCCTGTATAATCATATAAAGGGTTACTGGAAAAACAGTCTCTTGTATATAGTAGTACCAGACATAATTAAACACCTATTGAAAAATGGTAACATCTTCTAATTTATATGGTTTTGTAGTTGAATCTAGTTGAAAGGCCCTTGGAAGAAAGTGAGAGAGCAATCATGTTTATACTTGGATTTTATTTCAGGTGGTTAAGTTAAATTAATGAGATAGGGCTTTATTCTTAGAGCTTTTATTATGAAGTAAAATTGCTTTATTTAGCATTATCTTTATAAAGGCTAATCTTCAGTAGTTTTCCCAATGGAACTTTCTCCACAATTAATTGTTTCTTAAATTAGTTTAGCTTTTAAATGACTTTTATTTTTTCCTACTACAAAGATAATATACATCTTCTACAGTGGTAGAATATTGTTAAAGCACAAAGAAGACTATGAGAGTCACCCCAGTCTACCTACCACTCAAAGATAATCACTAGCACTTTGGTTTATATGCTTTCAGTAAATTAATAAATGTATGTGTGTTACAAATGAATATGTGAACATTTATTTTAAAATTAGAATCATACCATATCTGTGTATTTATTTAATTGAATCTTGCTTTTATATTTAATGATGTCTCAAAATTGTTCCAGGTTATTTAAGATACTTCTACCACATAATTTGTAAAGGCGGGAGGGTTTTGCATAGTGTGGGTAAGTCATAATTGATTTCAGCAGTCTTCTATGGTTGGATATTAAAAATGTTTGAAATTCTTGGTTCATTTTCTATTGATTTGAAATGAAAAGTGAGGATTATATTTAACAACTTATTTGGTTTGCTCATATCCTGTATTTGCAAGTTATCAGTCATAAGGTATTACTTTCATATCACTGTTTCAATTTATAGTTACACTTTTAAGTGCTTACTATATTGAATGACTCACTTATTTCCACCTTGATGTTCTGTTAGGGCAGAGAACTTGCTTCTTTTGTTCAACATTCTATGCTCATCTCAAGGACAGAGGACAAGGTGGAAGTTTGTTACTTAATAGCTAGCAAGTTACCTATATTTGTATTGAGAGTGTATAAAGATTAGGGAAGAGTGACCAAGGGCAGGAATCTTTTTTTTTTTCTCTCTCCAGCTTCCTTTTGATTGTCACTCCCACCTCTTCCCCTGAAGCCCCAAAGCTCTTTGGGCAGAATATGAGTATACTTACGTTTGTTTTCCATTATGTCTGTCACCCTTTCACATAGAAAGCCTTTCAATAAGTATAAATAGACATTGAATGAATAAATGCTAGCTTCTATTGACCATTCATAGCTCTTACAGTCAAGAAGCTTATTTGTCTAGTAAAATAGAGAAGAGTACGGAGCAATGAACTGTGAGTTCTAATGATCATGGAAGTCTGTCTATTTCCAAGGATCACTATCTGCTCTGAAATTTGTTTTCCCTGCTGGTCTCATTCTTACACAGTGCAGCAAGTTGGCCTACTTTTGGCTCTGTCCTTGATACTTTTATTAAACACCTACTAATCTGAGACATCTTTCTCAAACACATCTTTTTGTTCTTTCATTAAATCTGACAATACACAATTAGTACTCCAAGAAGTTTCCCAGGCATGTTGTTATTTGGTTCTCATGGATTCTTTTATTTAAATAGCTTTTAAAACTCCTTGCTTTTTAATTCCTGGAGAAGTTAGGGCTAAATTATGCCTTTTTTTGTGTGTGACAATGTACTTTTCTTCCAAACTCTTTGTCACTCCCTGTGAATTCTGTAAGAAACCTGTGTTCCTTTAAAAAGAGAGAATGATTTTTTTTTTCCTATTTCTTGACCTATCCCCATCCTAGAATGGGCATCCTAGTGAGGATTATTTCTCCATGAGTAATTGAAACAGATTGTCCTACTTTTACCCTTCTGCTTAACAGAATGCAGATTTTCTCTTTGGAAAGATCTAAATCACTGACATTACAGACCCAAAATGAAATATAAATTGTTATGCCACCTGTGTCTGTTGTTCATTTTTGGTCTTTAGTATCTATAGAAGTTCATGGATTGGGGATAACTAGAAGTTGCTTTGAACTGATGAAAACCACTCAAGTATATCTACAATGTTATCGACACCCATAAGAGATGAAGTGACATAGGTTATGAGCTAATTAGAATAGCTGTTACAACTTACATAGTGCTTTACAGTTTTATAAAATTAATAAAAAATTTAATGTAATTATTAATAACTAATTATTTCACTTGCATTGAGCAGTAAAGGTAAACCGCTTTATGGTTTGAAGAATCGGAAGATACTGTGTTAGCTGGAGTTTAGTGAGTTCGTTGGAGAGTTGAAGGAGATTATTCTGAAGAGGAAGGCAGCAATGGATCATTTAGCAATTGTGATAGCTAGTTCTAGACTTCTTCTGCTGCCTAAAGTCCAGCCA
This sequence comes from Nomascus leucogenys, assembly GCF_006542625.1. NCBI lineage: Eukaryota > Metazoa > Chordata > Mammalia > Primates > Hylobatidae > Nomascus > Nomascus leucogenys. The sequence continues at coordinate 37,882,589 of NC_044384.1, read as the reverse complement.
GGAGCTGACTTTGCCATCTCTAAACTCTACACACTTGCTCCTTGCAATGGAACAATTAATTGTATTATGTGCTTGGACTCTCTGATAAGTAAGCGCTGTGCTAGCTAGTCTCTTAGGATGGCCCTCAATGAAATATGCCTTCTGATAGTCACACTCTTCCACATTATATCTATATTACCCTGTGACTCATTTTAACTGTTATAATGCAGCAGAAGTGATGCTGCGTCTGTTCCAGGCAAGACAGCATGACAGCTTTGGTTTCTTCACATGTTGGGAACATTAAGCCATCATGTAAGAAGTCCACCTATTCTGTTGGAGTGACCAAGTTGAAAAACCACTTGGAGAGGGAGCAGCACTGAGAATACGTGGGGAAAGAGAGGCCCTACCACCCTGGTATCCCAGCTAAGCCAACCCTTTATCACCAAGGTGTTAGAAATGTGAGTAAAGCCAGCTTGGATGTTCCAGCTGTAACCACCCAATGAATACAATATTATGACTACTGATAAGTGAGACTACAAGAAAAAATTATTTAAATGTCTCTTAAGAAGATGATTTTGCCAAAAAAAAAAAAAAAAATGAGAAACAATAAAATGAATGTTGTTTTAGGCCACTAAGTTTTAGGGTGGTTTGTTATGTAGTAATAGGTAAATAGGACAGGCATCTAGGAGACATTTTGGGTGGTAGCTGTACAATTCTGTGGAAATCATAAAATTAAAGAAATACACAGAATTTTTGCTGTCAATCTCAAAGTCAGGTACAGGAGACAGACATGCGAACAATTTCCATAGCATAAATGGTACCTTTAATTTTGCAATCGGTTTTGCACTCAACAATATCTTTCCTATGAAGGCATACAGATTTTTCTCATTCTTTTTGATTATAGTACTTCATAGTGTGTGTGTAGTTTACTTAACAGTTCTCACTATTGATGGACATTTTCATTCTTTTGTGTCTAATTTTTCTGTATTGTAAATAATGGTGCACAAATGTGAATTTCTCTAGTATAATTTAAACTTATTTTCATAGTGACTGTACCAGTTTTAGTACTGGTATGCTGTCCATACATTCTTTAGTAGCTCTTATACAATTGAGATAGGTCATATTTGGTATTCAAATAGGAAAGCTAATCATATGCTATATGGGAGATAATATATATTAGCAGCAAACATAAATTCTAGAGCTAGTGAAAATGGCTTTAGAACATTTCTAATTTGTCTGGATAGTTTTAGTAAAGAAGGAAAAAAGTTCCCACCACATTCTCCCACATCCAAACTTAATTTACCATTGCCAGTTCCTTGCTCATAGGAAATTAGCAGTGGATCAACTATTGCATCATAAATAGAAAACTAATATTCAAGAAATGAGTTTCACTTAAAACTCTTAGTACATCAGTAGAGAGGATAGCAAAGACTGGTGGTAGGAGTATAGGCTTTAGAATCCTGTAGTCCGAGGTTTAAACCCTACTTGGCCACTTCACAGTAGTAGTCGATAGTCATCTGCAAACTGGGGTCAAAATAGTCTACAAAATAGTGTGGTTATAAAAAGTGCCTATAATTTGGCATGTAAATAAATGTTATTTTTTTCTCTATTCCTATAGGAAGTATATAAATTCTTATTACTAATTTTTACTGTTACTTTGTTCATACAAGCAAAGGATATAAAATGACCTTTTACATTTTCATTTATTTTGAAAACCAATTTGGAGCATATTGCGAAGTGAGTGAGAATAGAAGCTTCCAATGACTGTATGAAATAATACTACCTGTTATATTTTGCATCTATTATTTTATTTGAGTTTTGGGAGTAAGAATAGATGTTAATACTTGAATTTTATTGATGTGGGTTCAGAAAGGACATAGTTTGAAAATGGAGTATTAAGGTTGGAACTCTGGTCTTCCGGCTCCTACTCTAGCACTCTTTTCTGTAGGTCACATTGCCTGATCTTCTTTTGGTTTCCTTGTGACTATTTCTAGGTCTCTTTCCATGTTGCTAGCATATTTGTCTATTATTCCACCAGAGCCAACACGATATTTAGTTTCTGCTTTTTGTAATAATGCTAAGCTTATTAATAACTTTTCATACATTTTCATATAGAAATTACCTCACATGAAAGGGAATTATTGGAAGAAAGCTAAATTTATATTACTTTTTTTTTATTACAATGAACTTCAGACTTTTTATGTGACGTTAGTATTTTTATTTCTGAAGTAGTATGACCACATAGTTGTGATGAGTTGAGGAAGAGAAAGAAGATTGATAGTGAAGATTTTTAATTCTGCAAGAGAGATAAAATTGGTGGCAGTGTTTGCTGTTCTTACAGGAATGCTGTCATGATACGGACAATGAAGTGGAAGAAACTGATATAGATAAGCTACTATGTAAAACTTTGATGTCCAGTTTTGCTTTATATTGTCAATTTGTTTAGAAGGAATGAGAGGGGTGTTGATTGTCAGTATTACAGTTTCTAATTCAAAACCTGGTTCTAATTTGAGGACCTTGGAACTTACCTGGAATTCTCTATGGATTTGAAGAGTCAATGAATTATTATTTAATTTATAAAACTAAGGTTAGATTGGTATGTAAGATCTCACAGGACTCTACCAACTGTTATTCTAGAAAGTTGAAGTCTTTTATCACCGTTTTCAAAAATTAAAGCATACATGCATATATGTGAGCTTAAACCTTAGAATATTAATGTGTAAACCCAGAAAAATGCCTTATTACCTGTAACTGTCATTTTTTCACATTGGTTAGATACATTGAAAGATGGGAAGAAAAGAGAAAAAGTGGTTTATTTCCCATTCATGAAACTATTATTATAATTTCATCTCTTTGTAATAGTAAAAATACAAGAAATATAGAACACAGAGACAATTTCAGGAACAACTTCATTATTTTTTATCATGTCAAAATATGGCAAATTGTGGACCTTTTTAAAAAAAATTTAATTGTTTTTCTTTAAAAAAGTAATGATTTGTCTGTTGCCAAGTTTCTTATCCTGCTAGTTGCATATGGTTTCTATTGTGTATAGGAAAGTATCATATGTGAAGCGGGCATTGCCATTCTGACATTTTTGGTCCTTCTTTCTACTAGATCTATATTAAAATTTTCATCATTGTATTTATTCTGCAGCTCACCAAAGCTCATCGACAAGGACACATGGTGAAAGTAGATTGGCTGGATAGATTGACATTTAGAGAAATAGAAATGATAAATGAGGTGGGTTATATCCCTCTTTTATTTTAAAATATTTTCTGTAAATTTTTAAATTAATAATTTTTTGATAAGAATTGTTTATTATTAGGTATCTTACAAATGTAGGATTATCAGGGTTAACTTCTGTAGCTGGGAATTCTATGCTAATAACTGGAAAATTTGAGATATCAGCCTTCCCTATATTTTAATGTAATGTCAAACCATGAAGTAGGTAGTGGATATTCAAAGATGTTCTAAATATCATATGAGTGAAGCCTATGCAGACTTAATGCCTCAGTGGAGTGTTCTCTGTCGTATCAGCTCATGTTCAAGTCAGTGTTCGATAAATCTTCCATCAGCACAGTGCCAGCTTTTCACTTCAGTTACCATAAATCATTTCAGCAAGTTCTCTCTTCAATTAATTTATCACTTGTCTATGTACTACATATAGGACTCTGCACCCTCTATAAAGTTACATGATTTAGGTGATTTTTTTCTTGGCCTTGTATGTGAGCCAGTGTGTATGTTTAAATAAAGATGGCTTCAATGAGAGTCCTGCCAAAAGTTGTAACAAGAATAGTTTACTTTTTTGTATATTTGCTCTAAAATACCAGATGTTAGGCCTAATGTTCCACATCTAGAGAACAGAAATAATAATTATATTAATCAAATTAGGAGAGAAGGACATCAATTTGGGATTTGTCTAATTTATAATGATCATAAGGCACAACTTACTTAATTTATATTCTCCAAATAATTTTCAGCAGGTAGAAAGAGAGAAGTTTTTCATTTTACAGTGAACCATTATAAAAGTTAGATTTTAGCATTATTCTTTTATTTTAAAATAAAGGTAGTGATGTTTAACAACATTTATATTCAATTCTCGTATTTGGTACCTTTTCTAAATTTATTCATAATATATTCTTATAGACTTAAACTGGAAGGAAGCCTTACTTTTTAATTTTTATAATAGTCACGTTTCAAAAAGAGTTTACTCATAATACTAACTTATATTTTTCTCTTCTTAAACTTAGATATCACTGGGTATAGAAAATGTAATGTTAGAGTTTACTTTGCCCAGCCTTTTCCGTATTTTCACATTTTAATTTCTTTAAAAGAATTTACCATTACCACCGCATTACCATTACCAAAATAGACTATAATATGCTTCATAAAGCTGAAGAATTTAAGTAACCTCTTCAGACCTTTATCATTTATTATTACTTCTTTTTTTTTTTTTTTTTTTTTTTTTCTGGGACAAGGTCTTGCTTTGTCACCCAGGCTGGAGTACACTGGTATGCTCAGTGCAGCCTCAAACTTCTGGACTCAGACAGTCCTCCTGCCTGAGCTTCCCAAGTTGCTAGGACTACAGGCCTGGCTAATATTTTTAAAGTTTTTTGTAGAGTCAGAGTCTGGCTGTGTTGCCCAGGATAGTCTCAAACTCCTGGCTTCAAGCAGTCCTCCCACCTCTGCCTCCCAACGTGCTAGGATTACAGGTGTGAGCCACCATGCCTGGTGATTTTATGTATTAGATGTAAAGCCATTTATAAAGGTGTTTTGGGTCAAGGCTAATCACCCGTTTAGACTTCATTGTATTTTCACTTTATCATCACCTTAGTATAGTCATGTGCCTTATATCATTTCAGTCAACCACAGATCACGTGTACAATGGTGGTTCCATAAGATTATAGTACTTTATTTTTACTGTACCTTTTCTCTTTTAGGTATGTTTAGATACACAGATACCTAACTATTGTGTTACAGTTGCCCACAGTATTCAGTACAGTAACCTGAATTAACCTGAAGTAACAAGTTTGTAGCCTAGGGGTAATAAGCTACACCATATAACCTAGGTGTGCAGTAGGCTATACCATCTAGATTCGTGTGTTTACATTTCATGATGTTCACATGACTAAATTGCCTAATGATGCATTTCTCAGAATGTGTACCTATTGTTAAGTGACATGTGACCATGTGTGCTTTTTTATTTTAAAGGGGACACAATTATATAAATAACTTTTTTTTTATGTTGGAACAAGAAATAATTATTCCGCAGTATATTTAAAGTGTGAATAAAAATTTACAAATGACAAATCATTTTAAGACCATTTATAAATTGTGAAAAACTTGTAAAGGCTATACTTGGTAAACTCAAATGGCCTCTGTTCTTAGGTTGCACACTTTTCTTCCTTTTGATTTTTGTTACACATATTGATTTCTATAGTTTAGTCATATAAGTTAAGGGTGAAGTAGCTTAAAATTGTTAGAAGGAAAAACCATTCTTTTTATTTTTGAAATAAAATAATTCTCATGAACATGTGTGCAAAATACCTTCAAAATTATAAACCCAAACTACTGAATAAACCAAAAATGTTAAATTTGAGAAAGCAGTTATAAGTGCATAGTAGACACTACTGAATAAACGGTAGTGCTCTCTATAATAAAATAATAGTGCTGTGTAAAACACACTACATGTATATAATAAAATAAAAATGTGTTATGTTTTGACTTGTATTTGATAGATACATGTATTACTGAATTGGGAAAAATGATACATACGGATCCTTTAAGAGAATGTTGAAAATAATCATTTTTCATGAAAATCGTTTTTTTCTTTTTCAGAGTGAAAAACGAAGTTCTAATTTCATGTACCTGATGGTTGAATTTCGATGTGTCAAGTGTGATGATAAGGAATATGGTATTGTTTATTATGAAAAGGTATTTCCCTTGGAACTGTTTTTGGTCTCTAAAGTAGAAGGGAGAGGAAACATTAAAAAAAAATTACTGTTGTTCCTGCTGGGATGAATTATTTGGTTGCAAGGTAGCAGCAGACAGCTGTCAGCAGCAGCTGTTTATGTATACACAAATCAAATCATATAACTACAACAAGATTACAAAAGCCTATCACTCATGTAATGCAGTTCTGGGTTACAGAATTCAGTAAGTATGCAAGTGATTAAAAACTTTGTGATTAATTGTTCCGCAAATTGGCAAGTAGGACACCAAGTAATGGCTTCATTTACTAATATTACTTATTTAAAAAATGAAAGGGGGAAATTATATTTCTAAGTGGTAGGCTATTTATTGAAAGTTAAGGGTCTGTTTGTTATTTGAGTGTATGTGTAATGTCTATATGTGGCCCTCACTGAAGTATACTTGTGAAATACTTCAGAAATGTCCATTTATTTGTACAATAGATGCAAAATTAGACAATTTTACCATCAGGCTGGGTAAAAACAAATATGCAGTTATAGATTTGCTTTTTTCTGCCCATTATGCTACAGAAAGTAGTTCTGTGTTTATTATGTACCTACTTGAAAGTATCTTCCTTAAATGCTTGTAGAAGGTGCTTTATTTAAGTACTACAGAAATAATTATATATTTAAGTACTACAGAAAATAATTGTATGCAGGCCAGGTGTGGTGGCTCATGCCTGTAATTCCAGCACTGTGGTTGGCTGCATGGGAAGATTACTTGAGCCCAGGAGTTTGAGACCCGCCTGGGCAACATGGCGAGACTCCATCTTTATTTAAAATAAATATTAAAAAAAAAGTATGCATAGTTTGAAACCACATAAAATATCTTCTATTATTGTGTTAATAGTCAACAAATGTTAAATCAGCATAAATGATGATAGACTTTTGATACATGGCATAGTAGTAGATTAATATTTCTTCTAGCGTATGACCAAGCTGATATGCAGTATATTTGTTCACTAGAGGCAGTCCTTTTAAATTAAATTTACATTTTATTGTTGTTTATTAAAGCTGTCACAGTGATTTTTAAAATATATATACTTTTATAAATTACTGTTTGAAAGGTTTTCATAATGAAGGTTTGAGTTTTTACAGTTTATTTATGATCTGTTTTCAAGTTACTGTACATATTTTTGTCTTTAACTCATATCCCTTTCACATTAGTGAAAGACTAGGAAGTGTTAACTTGTTTCTGCCTTTTATTTTATAAATGGTACTTGTTGGATAGATTATTTAACATTGTTTATTAATTTATTAGAAAAATACATCAAAAAAAGGAAATGTGAGTGAAACCGTTCTGTCACCAGTGCATTTTAATATAATCGTATTTTACATTTTAAGCTATATGTCATTTCATTAAAAGCAGTATTTTCTGCCCATATAGAGTTTGTATTGCAAAAACATGCTAATGGAGGTGGTACTTTCAAACATTGGAGATGTGAAGGATCCTTTGAAAGACAGCTTTGATAGCAGATGAAATAATAACAGAATAGAAATTAGAAGAATTTCAAGTATTTTTGAAAAGGTTCTTGACCCCTTTCTACCGCTTCCTGAAAATTGCTCATAAATTAATGCCTGTCTACCCACCCTGTCATATTTCCACTTAGTGCAAAGATTGCTGGGCCAGTGTATTGAATCTAATGGAAATAGACTTTCTTGTCACCTGTCTTTTGTGACAGATAGCCTTAGTGAAGATTACTTGTCACAGTTGGGCTGATAAATGTGTTTTCTAGTGTTGTGACTGAGAACAAGCCTGTTAAACAACGGCTGTGGGAATTTGTGGTTTTCTGTAAGACTCAATTACTGAACTGAAGTAAAGTCACAGTGCTTCCCCGCTTTCAGTCTCTCTTGAGTTTGTTGCCCATATTTAAAGTTGAAAACATACTAGCATTTGGCAATTGACAGAAAAGCTTGATGCTAGATATACAATCATGAGAAAGTGAATTTTGACCTTAATTAGTTTAGCCTTTTTCCAGTATATTTGGCAGTGACATTTTTATGTTGAATTACTTTTCTCGCATTGGAGAAAAATAAAAGCCAACATTCTTCAAAAGTGATAATACCAACAAAATAGGATGGCTTTATTTCTGAAAAACTGATTGATTGATTTTATTATTCAAGTTTAGATTATGTTGAGCAGGTGTCCCTTTGAGAACAACGTTGTTGATTCTCTAGCTGTGTGTAAATTTGAGTAATATTAACCCTACACTTAAAATTCTGCTCCTTTGAATGGATCTCAATTGTGATACCTTGAAAAATTATCAACATCCACTTAGTTTTTGCAAATGGTGCAGCACATCCATTGTGCCATATTTTACGTATAGTCTGTGGTTTCTTGTTCTGAGTTTGAAAATTAGCACATTTTTAAAAAACCACTGTCATTATAATGAACGAAGTTTAAAAAAAAGGAACAACTCAAAACAATCTAATTTCCAGACCTTATATCTCTAAAACTTTAGTAACAATTTTGTTAGAGTTTTTCTCAAAATAATTTCATAATCAACCAAAAAGAGGTACAAAGTGGACATGCATTTTATAATATTGTTAGAAGAAGATAAGGATTTCTTTAAAGGGAAGAATGATGTTCATCAAACAGAATTAAAATATGTTGGTGTGTACATCATATACTGCTTCCTATTGGATTAAATTTCTTTTTAAAAAAAATTGTTGCTCTGTAATCTAGGACGGTGATGAATCATCTCCAATTTTAACAAGTTTTGAATTAGTGAAAGTTCCTGACCCCCAGATGTCTATGGTAAGTTATTGTGTAAATTTTTTTATGAAAGTACTTTTCTTCAGAGTAATTGTGAGTTAGCCACATCATGTACTTTCTTTAAACAAAGTAATATGTAACTGCCTCTGTTACCTAAAAGTGATTCAAAAATTCACTTTAGCATCTAGACCCTGTTTCTGATGGAATTTTATGAGGAATATTGACATCTTAAAACTAAGATAAGGGTAGAGTAGGGTTGGGCATCCACTTTGTTTGAATTGCTGAAAGAGCTAGGCAGTGTAGTTTTTTTTTTCTTCAGGTTGGGGGGATGTAATCTTGAAGTGAAGACTTGGCAGAACTGGTATTTGAAAGATTTTGTCATCATACAGAAGGAGAATTTGCCTGTTACAGGAGGATTCTATAACTAGGATGAATGCGTGAAAATTTTAGGGAGACCAATTTGTTGGAAAATAGGGAAGACTGCTGTATCCCTAGAACTGTTCAATTTGGAACATGGTAACTTGGATGATGGTAGGATACCTTCATATTAACGAATTTTTGAGATGAGAGCTTTCTCTCAGGGATATGAGGATAAGAATTCATACAATGCAAAAGAGGTTTAATTAGTTGACTTTAGAATTACAAACTTGTAGGCACAAAATCCTTTTAGCAGCACAATAGATACCATGATTTTTGCAGTTACAGCTCATTTACATCATTCCAACGCTTTTGTTCTAATTTTATACATTTCTAATTAGATTAGTTACCTTCCTCATCAGACCAAAGTGGATTAAAATTGGGACATTGGATGATGAAAACAAGATGATTGAGATAAGTACAGGTCATGAAAGCAGGAACGGCTGATGGCCTAATATCAAAGGAAGAGATGGGCAGCAGGGAAAGTAGAGTATAAAAAGTTAAAAAGAAAAGGCCACTTGAGGATCTGGTAGGAACATTCTAAAGACCTTGATAGTTCCTATGCATAGTATAGTAGAATCCAGTTAATATATCTCAAATTGGCACTGAATTTTCAGTATAAAATCAAATTATATTTTACACTTTTGATATTCAGAGCACACATAAGTATGAAGAAATTCAGTTCAGCCTGTAGTCATAGTTATTCGTTAAATGGAGAAACACATTTTAAATGTAAACTTCGGGTGGGGCTGAGATGATATACAGCTGTATCTGACAATAAAACAGACTATAATCATAATAATGTGGTACTGACACACGTGTACACCAATATACTGGTTGAACAGAATTAAAAGCCAAGAAATACATCGAAGTATGCATGGAAATCTAGTATATGATATAGGTGGCATTTCTTCACTAAGTCATAATGCTGAGGAATGGAATTAATTTGGAAAAAAATAATAAAATTATATCCATACCTCATGCTATACATAGGAATAAACTCCAAATGGATCTGTAATCTAAATGTTAGGAAATGAAACTAGGCCAAGCATGGTGGCTCATGCTTATAATCTTAACACTTTTGAGAGGCCAAGGCAGGAGGATCGCTTGAGCCCAGGAATTCTAGACCAGTCGGGGAAACTTAGGGAGACCCCATCTCTACAAAAAATAAAATAAATTAGCCAGGTAGTGGCACGTACCTGTAGTCCCAGCTACTTGGGAGGTTGAGGTAGGAGGATTGCTTGAACTCAGGAGGTCAAGGCTGCAGTGAGCTATATTCATGCCAGTGTACTCCAGTTTGGTCAACAGAGCAAGATCCTATCTCAAAAAAAGAAACCACACTAGTATTTTACTGTCAGTGTAGGGAAAGACTTTTTAACTATGACTCAGAATCCAGAGGCAATAAAATAAATGATTGATAAATTTAACTACATTTTAAAAATCACATGGCTGAGGAGACCAACAAAGCCAAAAGACAGTTAACAAACTGGGAGAAAATACTTAACTACATACATTACAGATATATTAAGGCTGGTATATAAAGAACTCTTAAAACTGAAGGACAAAGGACCATAAAGCTATTAAAAAAATTAGGAATATGACATAGACAATTCACACATGCAATAAAAAGTAAATAATATAAATTTATATCTTGTTTTAGGCAGTGACAGTATGGTTAAAACTAATAGTTTTGTCCATGGGTAAAATTGCACTAGATGTGTATATTCAAGCGTTGTGATCATTGTCTTTGCCCTCAGTGACTGATAGCTTAAATAACTGCTAAGATGATAATACAGTGACATCACAAGGTCATTAGTAGCTGATAGGAGGAAGGAATGCTTTAGTCTATGTTTTCAGGGAAGATTTTACAGTGATGGTGATATTTGACTGGTTAGAGGACATGGAAACCTTGAATATGTGGAGAGTGAAGGGAAGATGTTTTAAGAAGCTATAATGACATGTGTGTATTATGGACTAGTGGAGTTTAAGGCATACTTGGTTTCCCAGTCTTGAGAAGGATACGTATTTTTAAGATAGGTAGAAGACTGCTAAAGTTGTGTCAGAACAAAACATTAAATATTATTAAATGCTCGTAAGTACCTTTTCTATTTATGAATAGCTGTTGAAATTTCCTTTTGGTGAAGTTTACATTGTCAATATTTTAAAATAATTTATAGGAGAATTTAGTTGAGAGCAAACACCACAAGCTTGCCCGGAGTTTAAGAAGTGGACCTTCTGACCATGATCTCAAACCCAATGCTGCCACAAGAGATCAGTTAAATGTAAGAGAATTATGAAATATTAATTTAAAAATAGTTAAATGGGCGTTTTGGTTGAAACTGATAGCTATCACCTCACTTAAAAATTATTGAGATGCACATTTTCTCCAGGTTGATGAATCCTACATCATGTTCATAATTTCACAGATCAGCAGTTCTGTTATCATTTGGGGCTTTCCATGAATTTATTATCTCTGGCGACAGAACTGCAAATACTGTATACTTTCATGTCAATAGTGTTCTTAGAAGCTGGCCCTAAGACATTGCCTGAGAGAGGACTTAGTGTGTACACATGCCTTGTTGTATGCATTGACTTTAAAAGTTTATTGTGTGCATGTTTTTCCTTTTTCTGGTAGGGGACATTGTTATTTTGCTATGTTTTGTTTCTGGTTAAATTAAATGAACTCTCCAGTTAAATATTTTCCCATGGAATATGACTTTCTCTTCTTCTCCTTTAAACTGCATTTTGGACACATAATTATAGCAAATTTAAGGCCTACTTGACTGCGTTTACATTTTCCTTGCTTGTGTAATAATTGTAGTATAGAATTATTTAAATAAATGAAAAATATTAAGTGAAATGGAAATATATAGGACATGTATAATTGACAAAATTAGTTCTTTTTCTTTTTTTGTTTTAGATTATTGTGAGTTATCCACCAACCAAGCAACTTACATATGAAGAACAAGATCTTGTTTGGAAGTTTAGATATTATCTTACGAATCAAGAAAAAGTGAGTGTCTTGAATATTTTCATATATCAAATTTATCTACCAACTTTGTTATTAATGATCAAGATGAGAAAAATGCCATGGAAATTGTTATTGTCACTTTAAAGAAAAGTTACAGAGCAGTATATATGATACTCCATTTTTTAAAAAAATTATAAAAGTCTGCATACAAAGACACCTGTACCTGTTTGTTGACTCACAGACAATGTCTGAATGGGTTTTGAAGTCACAGAGACTTGGGTTCGTTTTCCAGAACTACATTTTACACTTGTTTGGTAGGATGAGGCAATTTACTTTGGCAGCATGGTATCCTTATTATTCTAATGGAGACAATTCTCCTTCACAAGTAAGATAATACAGGTAAGTAACCTGGTAGAGTATCTGGTACATAGTAGGTGCAGAGTAAATGCTGGTACTCTTCTTCTTACCTCTTTGAACCTGGGTGACTAGGAAAATATGTATGCTATTATAATAACGAAACTACAGAATTCTAGATGAGATGTGGCTGGAGAGAGAGTATGAGAAATATAATTTGAGATGTGGGAATTCAGTTGGTGGAGTAGCATACAGGTTGGCATACATGATAACGGGTAGGTCAAAGCTAGACATTTGCTTCCTGTAATAAAACCATGGAGTGGATAAGGTTTCTGGATAGAGAATTGTGGTAAAGTAGTCATCACTAACCTGAAGTTTATGGACACTTAGTTTTGAGTGTTACTATTGCCCCTAAGAAGCTTTTTGACTACAGGCAAATTACTTTGCCTGTATAAGCTTTAGTTTCCTCATGTTTAATATGAGACAATCCTGTGACTGTGAACTTTGTCTCCTAGTTTTTAAAATAGTCTGTAAAATCTTAAAACAGAGAGCCAAGGGGTACCTCTTAAGGTATAATAATAATAGCCAGAATTTTTTAAACAGATACTATGTACCAGGAATTCTTTAAATCCCATAACAACCCCACAATGTATGTATTATTGTAACTGTTCTACAGATGAGGAAACTTGAGCCTCAGAAAGATTAGGGGATCTGTGCAGACTCACAAAGCTTATACATAATGCTTCTTGATATGCTTGCATCTACAAATTAGAAGAAAAGAAAGTCAGTGAAGACATAGAAAAGAGAATTATAGAGAAAACATTTTCCACATCATGTACATGCCTTAGCAGACACCCTGAAATGCATTAGGGGAAGAGCAGAGAAGCATTAGGAAAATTAGTATCTGTTCAGGAAGCTGTTACATATTTATATGAGAATGAATGAATTGATGATATGTTTTATAATCTTGGTGATACGGTCTTTACTATTTTAAGTTGTTTTTTTGAACCAAATGTCCTTTCTTTAGTTTCTAAAGTAAAGATAAAAATTCAGTTACAGCTCATCTTAACTCTTCAGCTTTTCTGCTGTCATTTATTGAGGCCTTAGGAAGTTCTTTGTAAATGAATCATATTTATTCTCCTTTATGTCCATAATAAGAATGAGAGAAGAATTTTTAATTTACTATAGCTTTGAGTGTGATTCTCTTCATCACTGAACAAAAGGAAATATTCACCAACAGAAACACAGGTTTGTGATTTGTGTTTTCTTAAAAGATTGAGTTAGTGTCATGATACTGTGTTAAATGAAGAATAACCTTGGTCACAGAAACTGCATCTTGAATGCAGCTCAGTGTCATCTAAAATACACAGCTAGATATTGAATTGAACCTGTTAGAATGTGTAGGTTTAAAAAGCATACAGGAGTAGATTTACAGAGCAGAACTTTTTTAGATAGAAAGGTTTGCAAGAAAAATTGTTTGTTTACAAGTAGTCACTTCCCACCGAAATTCAATTACTTCTAGATATGTGCAAAAGAGATAAAATGTTCAAGTGATATAAAGTGTGTGACAAGTTTCATTTAACCAGTTGATTTCAAGTTTTCGAAAGGTGAGTGATAAAACTTCAATTCTCAGGATATATTATAGGATTCTTAGGACCACTAGAGTAGAGTGAACGATATGTTTTAATGTTCAGAAGTCACTTTGGAGTAAACCAAATATATATAGGCCTTGAAGTGACCAAAGGAATTATTCACACAGCCATGTTTGTAACCTTTTAATAATTTCAGATGGGTTTTGTGAAAAACGGATACTGTCATACTCCACCCATTAATTTATTTACAGAAAGAAATTCTTTTAGCGTCAGACTCTCAGAAATTGTGATTTAGGTTACTTGACATTTGGGCCCTGGGGCTGAAAAGCTTTTCTAGAGAGACGGCAGTGCTCAGAAAACAAATTGGAGGAAATTGGTTCTTACAGAGTTATACTTTTTATTTTTTAATTAAATTTTGTCTTTCTACCCCCCTTTTTTTTCTTAATGACCTATCTTAAGTATTTCAGATGAAAACCTTCTAGTCAGGACTTGATGTTGCACCCAGAAAATTCATAGTAATAACTTTGTTCAATTAAATTTGTTACCATTTAAATTTATGAAGTATTTTCAAATTCGTAGTTTATAGCATGTAGGAAGTGACTCATTTCTGTGGAACCTGAAATATGAATACTGTAATTTTTCAAAACTATTTGACAAAAACTGCAATTACTTTTGCACCAACCTGCTTTTACAATGGACTTTTTTCTTATAAAAATACTAATTTAAATTAACTCCATGCCTTTTGATTATGCTTGGGAGAAAAAAGCAGTTGGAAGAGTCATATATAGTGAAGATAATAGTGATGCACTGAATGTTCTTATAAGGCTGTTTCTGAGACAGTGACATGAGGACAATCATCATATTTGTGTCTCCTGACAAGAAATTGATGGTGACCCATGGGATAAATGAATTCAATTTAGCAAGTATTCATTATCACCTCTTGGCCTAGCATTATATAAGACTATGAGCTTTCAGTTATCATGTCCTTGTATTCATATAAATTAAAATTGTTTTGGGGTAAGGATATTTACACGTAATTAAAATTAGGAAGTATAGCATAGTAATTGATTAAGGGCTACTGTCTTAATAAACATAGAAGTAATTAATATAATAGAAATGTGGAGGATGAACAGATCAGTGTGCTATGATACGAGGAAGGTTTCACAGAACAAAGATTGCCCTTAAAGTGTGAGCAGACTTTGATAGCATTTTTTATTTGGTGATCCTTTTTTTATGGGGAAGGAAAGCATGAGTAAGGTAGGCTGTTAGGTTCAGGAGACAGAGAGTTTTGCATGAATGATTATGAAATAGAAAAGATGGCATCAGATTGTGATGAGCCTCAAATTATACCCTTAGGAATTCAATTTTACTGGCGACAGGAAACCACTAAAGCAGGAAAATGTGTATTAACAAGTGATATTGTACTTCTGTTTTTTTCTTTGGAGACAGAGTTTCACTCTTGTTGCCCAGGCTGGACTGCAATGGCACGATCTTGGCTCACTGCAACTTCCCCCTCCCAGGTTCAAGTGATCCTCCTGTCTCAGCCTCCCAAGTAGCTGGGATTACAGGCGTGCACCACCATGCCGGCTAATTTTGTCTTTTTAGTGGAGACAGGGTTTCACCATGTTGGTCACCCTGGTCTCCAACTACTGACCTCAGGTGATCAATGTGCCTCAGCCTCCCAAAGTGCTGGGATTACAGGTGTGAATCAGCACGCTGGCCTAACACGTGATATTTTAAGGAGTACAAACTAGGGTAGATTGGAGCAGAGCAGAAAATGAAAAAAAGAGACATAATTAGGAGAATCATATACTGACTTAGAGAACAGTTTTGGAGGGCAAGGGATGGAGAAGAAGCTATACAAGTAAGTTGACTTTGTAGACAATGGCCAGGGGTTAGGCCTGAACCCGATGGATTTATATCCATGTGTGTTCATACCCTACTTTTCGTACTGATTTACTGTATCAGTCTGCTTTCACACTGCTGATAAAGACATACCTGAGACTGGGAAGAAAAAGAGTTTTAACGGACTTACAATTTCGTGTGACTGGGGAGGCCTCACAATCATGATGGAAGGCAAGGAGGAGCAAGTCATGTCTTAACGTGGATGGCAGCAAGCAAAGGGAGCTTGTGCAAGGAAACTCCCCCTTATATAGCCATCAGATCTCATGAGACTTATTCACTATCATGAGAACAGCATGAGAAAGACCTGCCAACATGATTCAGTTACCTCCCACCATGTCTCTCTCACAACACGTGGGAACTGAAGATGAGATTTGGGTGGGGACACAGCCACACCAAATCAGTAAGGATATATGGCAAGTGGGAAGAAAAGAATGAGATGTTTTCATGTTTGAGTATTTGAAATCAAAAGCATTGGAAAAGCAGCAAAATAGAAATTTCTGAGAATTTAGTTGGTAGAAGTTTAAATTAGAAATATATATATGAGATATAGTATTTTCAGTTCTGAGGTGATTGTGATTCTAAGAATAGGAGACAACAGGTGATTTTCAGATCAAACGAATAAAACATAGTAATACGTATAGTAAAGCTAACATTTGATGTCAACATCAGAAGTAGAATAAAGATAATTGATAATAAATTATTTACTATATATAGGATACTGTTACAAACATTTTACATTCATTAACTTAATCTTCACCACAAGCCTATGAAAAAGGTCTCTTAAAAGTTAATTAATGTGCTCCAATTTAGTCAGCTAATAATTGATGGAGCCAGGAATTATAATTGGAACCCAAACACCCTGGCTCTACAGCCTGTGCTCTCCAGTAATCTGTGGAAGTTACACACACAGAGAGAGAATTGCTCTTTAATCCTGTATCTTTACATGGATCAGTAAAGCATCTTTAAAAGACCTAGGGTTATTTAAAAAGGCCATTATATTGCTGTCTTCAAATTCTTACTTTTTGTCTTTCTTCTTCTTTGACTCCTTGTTTTCTTCTTCATTCTATTGGCTCTCTGTTTACATTTGTAATGTTTAATATTAAAAAGTTGTGAAATTCTTTGTACAGTGCCTTATGTTTTTTGGCAGCAGCATACTTCATAAATCTTGCTAATAAGTCTATAAATCTGAGAATTTAAGTTTTAGATTGTTTCAGTTATTGAATTGAGTACATCGGCATGCTACAAGATTTGCTTATAATAAGTACATACCTGCACATTTCTATTAAGACTGCTGATGTACTGTGAAATGGAAAAGCTTTCACTGTCATTATTTAAGAAATATTGCTTTGTTTCCACATTCAACCTAGAAATACGTTTTAGAAGTGGAAAATAAATTCATGGAATAAGTAGGGCAATCTGTGTTCTATACAGAAAGGGGGTATTATACTAAATGGTGTGCAGGAGGTGTAGAGGAAATGGACAGCTGTCCTTGGGGAATGCAGACTCCAGTTATAGAGATAAAAATGCCCACAAAAACATTCGGCAGTTAGAAGAACATCATTTAAATGACAGTAGTAAAATTGAGCCAGCTTCTAAAGGAATAGCTGAAAGTTGCCGAAAACTTCCTGTAAAGCTTTCGACTAGATGACTTTAGAGGAGATGATATCCCTGTTTTAATGAAGAGTATACGGGAGGAATGTACACAGGGGTTAGAGAGACATTGTTAATATAAGTTAACTGGGCTGAAGCATGGAAGGGCAATGAGAGGTTAATGAAACGGGCTTGCATTGTGGTAAGTGGTAGCAATGAAATGTTTTGAGAAAGAAGCCAAGGTTATTTGTTTATTTACAAATTAGAATGTCCTATCATCTAGTTGAAACCACTTTGTAACGGTATGGCAATTATCTTCAAATATTAGAAAGGTTGTCCACATCATATGGGGCTAAATTTACTCTTATTCTCTCCAAAAAATGAAACTAACCAATTAGAAAAAGCAATATGAAGACATTTTTGTCTTTTGGTTCATTATAGTTAAAATCAAAACAAAAATGGCTTAGCTTTCTATGAATATAATGGCTATTTTGGAAATTAGTTCCTGGAGTCACTTAAGTAAATATTGGGTCTCTTTTTGGCATTCATATTGTAGAGTATTTCTGCTAACAATAGGAAATTTGTGCTAAGATCACTTCCAACTTCAGCTTCTAAGAGTTTGTATGAAATGATTAGAAGAGAAACTGGTATTTAGTTTCTTAGCTAGAAGGCTCTGTCCAACTCCAGATGTGTGATATAATGAGAATCAGGCTGAAGACAAACATAGGAGATATTGGTAGGAAATAATTGAAAGGGACCGGAATAGATTCAGGATATTAGTGTTGGCAGAGTAATGGCTCCAAGGGGAATGGGGCTAGCTAGAGAATGGAGCGCCTTAATGGTAAGGAAGCATCATCTGGTGGAAGAAGTATGGGGCTGAGAATTGGTGGACCTGAGTTCTACATCTAGCTCATGCACCATTTTGAGGTGATGGGCAAGCCATTTATCTTTGCCAAGGTTATATACAATTTAGGCATTGAACTAGACAATCTCCATAGTACCTTTTTTCTTAATTTAGTAAAATCAAGAATAAGTTAGGGGATGGGTATGAAGGTTCGTTTAGTGTCGTACTAACAGAAATTGTGTTTTGTTGTCCAAGTAGACATTTTATTGAGGAATTGATTAGTTTACTAAAAAAAGATTTTGGTTGGGCAGAGCAGGGGTCTTACATTTTCAAGTTACCTGTTTTTCAACAAATAGCAACAGAGGAAGGCAAAGAAGAAGAAAACATCTTGGGTTCAGCCAGCAAAGTGTTGCCTTTGAGACCGAGCAGTAAGTGTTGTTTTTTATGGAAAGCAAGTACATGCTTTTCTTTATTTTCATTTGTTTTTGTAGAGATGAGTTTTTGCTGTGTTGCTCAGGCTGGTCTTGAACTCCTGGCCTCAAACAATTCTCCTGACTGAGCATCTGAAAGTGCTGGGATTACAGGCATGAGCCACCACACCTGGCCAAGAAGTGTGTACCTTTCTTAAAAGAGGACTTACTGTTTGTGCAATGAGTGATATACTCCAAGACAATTTGCTTAACTGACAGTCTTGTGAAAACTTCTGTGTGCTGCCTATTCAAAGGAGTGAGGTTGCAGAAAGATGTACAACCAGCCAAATCATCGACTGTTTGCTGCTGTTTCCGTACTTACCCATTTTTATACTTCTGTTTTGAGGTTTTGTTGGATTGCCTATCTTTTTAAGTATTTACTTCACAGAGATACGTACATACTCCACATTGTTTGAGTCTTCATGTTTAAATATCTGCGAAAGCCAGTCGTCATACTCTAGGGAGGTGATCGAGAGTGAGGCTATTGGTGGGAATTTCTGCCCTAGCATGGCTTCTGGCCCTTTCATTCAGTGGTTGCAGTATTTTCTGTTGTAAAATGTAGGTTTTCTCTAAGGCATCTTAGAGTTCATGAGAAATGCCTCAACTATTTCCATGTCTTGAGCCCTGCAGTATTTTAAAATAACAATAGCAAAATGAGGAAAAGTCAAAACAAATTTAAAAATTCGTAGTGCTCGCAAATGATTTGGCCTGGAAAATATAAAGATACAGGGAACATGCTTTTTTTCTGTCCTGCAGTGCTTCTATAAGATCATATATATAACTTCATTTAGTGTTTATACAAGGAGTCTATCACTGACTCCGTGGCTCTGTCATTAGGACCAAGTGGAACTCTGCCTAGTCAACTCCTCTATCCCAGGAAATAGGCTGTTTCTAATTTTTAAATATTTTCTGATTTTAGGCCTTGACAAAATTCTTGAAATGTGTAAATTGGGATCTACCTCAAGAGGCCAAACAGGCCTTGGAACTTCTGGGAAAATGGAAGCCGATGGATGTAGAGGACTCCTTGGAGCTGTTATCCTCTCATTACACCAACCCAACTGTGAGGCGTTACGCTGTTGCCCGGTTGCGACAGGCCGATGATGAGGTGCATTATTATTTATTATTCTGCTTCAATGGGTCATTTTAAACTAGAGCCTAATTATAAACTATGTGTGTATGTGTGTGTGAGAGTGAGAGAGAGTGTGCACATGCAAGAGAGATTTTTAGAAGGGAAGAGGATATACTAGGTGTGTTTTCAGAAGGAAAATTAAAATATGCCTCAAAGGACTCCTCTGTGAAATGAAAATTTACTTCCTGATCTGTTACGTGATAGGACAGTCTCTTCCCAGGACATTTACCTGGCAGCAGAGCTTGTATTGCTCTGTCTGGAAGAAGGAATTCTAGTGAAAAATGGTTTAATGCAGCACCAGCTAGGGAATAATTCAGATCTCCTCTATCAGTCAGTATACAACAAGCCACATTTAATTGTAGCCTTGAAAAGCCCTTGGGGCCTTTAAAGCATAGAGATGCATGGTCATCTTCCTGTCCTTCAAACTCGCCTTTTAAACTTTCAGCTGATGACAATTATATGTATATGTAGATTTTCTGAAGGGGTTTTGGATACTTGGAAAGCAAAGATTGCCAACTATATGCTGGCTATTTATATACAGTTATTTATCAGTTAATGACAGGGAAGTGTTCTGAGAAATGTGTCCTTAGGGGATTTCATCTTTGTGCAGACATCATAGAGTATACTTACCCAAACCTAGATGGTAAAGCCTACTACACACTGAGGCTATGTACTCCTAGGTTACAAACCTGTACAGCATGTTGTTGTACTAAATACCTTAGGCAGGTGTAACGCAATGCCAAGTATTTGTGTATCTAAACATAAAAAAGGTACAGTAAAAACACAGTATTATAATCTTATGGGATTACTATCATATATATGGTCCTCTCTTGGCTGAAGCGTTGTTATGCGGCACATGACTGTACATGTAAGGCCATCAGGGAAGGAGGAACGCTTTTTTGACAAAAAGCATTTCTGGATTTTGGGCTTTAATAATTCTTTATGAGATAGACTAATCCAGCAATTTGTTTTCTTTATTATTATTATTAATTATTATTATTATACTTTAAGTTTTAGGGTACATGTGCACAACGTGCAGGTTTGTTACATATGTATACATGTGCCATGTTGGTGTGCTGCACCCATTAAATCGTCATTTACATTAGGTATATCTCCTAATGCTGTCCCTCCCCCCTCCCCCCACCCCACAACAGGCCCCGATGTGTGATGTTCTCCTTCCTGTGTCCATGTGTTCTCATTGTTCAATTCCCACCTATGAGTGAGAACATGTGGTGTTTGGTTTTTTGTCCTTGCGATAGTTTGCTGAGAATGATGGTTTCCAGCTTCATCCATGTCCCTGCAAAGGACATGAACTCATCGTTTTTTATGGCTGCATAGTATTCCATGGTGTATATGTTTTCTTAATTTTTATAGGGTGAATATGTTCTTAAACATAACCTAATAGTTTATGCTAGCCAGCAGTACTTTATGGGATGTGGAGTAACTTCTCAAGCTTCAATATATATAGCAATATTGATCGCATAGAACAACTATTATCAAATACCTTTTTAAGAGGGAAGGGACAGTGAGATCATTTTGAATTAGTGGCATTTGAATTTCAAGAAGCAAATGAAATATTTATTAAAGTTGATCATTGTATGTGTGTATTTAATTATGGTGAAATTTAAACCCTGAAGTAAATAGTATAATGAACCCCAACAAATAATTCATCTGTCTTCAGCAGTTGCCAATTTATAACCAATCTTGTTTCATCTGTAACACTGCTCAGTCTCTCCACCCCAACCCCCTAACCTCTACTAGATTACATCCTTCTGACTTCTGGCCTACTGGCTTTAACAAATCAGGGGGCTCCCACAACCCTCTCCTTGGGTGTGATAATTTGCTAGAATGACTCACAAAACTCAGGGAAACATTACTTACTATTGATTTATTATGAAGGGTATCCTAAAGGATACAGATGAACAGCTAGATGAAATGATAATTTTCCAGAATAACTCACAAAACTCAGGAAAACATTACTTACTACTATTGATTTATTAATATCCTAAAGGATACAGATGAACAGCTAATTGAAATGACACATGGGATGAGGTCTTGAGCACAGGAGCTTCTGTCCCCATGGAGTTAGCAGTACAGCAGCCTCCTGGCACGTGGGGGCATTCTTCTTCACCAACCCAAAAGCTCTCAGAATGCTGTGCTTTTGAGTTTTTGTGGAAGCTTCATTACATTGCCATGATTGATTAAATCATTGGCTGCTGGTGATTAAGTCAATCTTCAGCTCTCTCTGTTCCCCAGAGGTTGAGGGGTAGAGCTTAAAGTCCCACCCTCTAATCACATGGCTGGCTTTTCTCTCAGCCAGCCCCCATCTTTAGGGGCTTTCCAAAAGTTACCTCATTAACATAAACTCAGGTGTGGTGAAAGGGGCTTGTTAGGAATAACAAAAAAAATTTCAATGACAACGTGCTGTATTTTGTCCTTTTTATTTTAGCATGTCCTGAACTCTGTCATTGTAGATCTGCCTTATTCCTTCTAAATAACAGCATGATATTTTACCATGAATTTTTTTGTTAATTTACTTAACCACTGGGCCTCTTTTATAGGCTGTTGTTCCCATTCTTTTCCTGTAACTATATTTTATTGAAGAGGTGTGTGGGGGAGGGTAGGTGGGTATGTTTTAAAAATCATATTCTTTTTTGTTTGTTTGTTTGCTTGTTTTTTGAGACGGAGTCTCGCTCTGTCTCCCAGGCTGGAGTGCAGTGTTGTGATCTCAGCTCACTGAAAGCCCCGCCTCCCAGGTTCACACCATTTTACAGCCTCAGCCTCCCAAGTAGCTGGGACTGCAGGCACCTGCGACCACCCCTGGATACTTTTTTGAATTTTTATTTTAGTAGAAACTGGGTTTCACCGTGTTAGCCAGGATGGTCTTGATCTCCTGACCTCGTGATCCGCCCCCCTCGGCCTCCCAAAGTGCTGGGATTACAGGCGTGAACCACCACGCCCAGCCTTAAAAATCATATTCTTGAATAAATTGCTTGCATTGGAATTATTGAGCCAAAAGATATCTGCCTTTTACGTTTTGCAGACAATCCCCACAAGTTTTTTTACCCTTGTGTTATACTTTTAAAAAATAGTTCCTTTATAATACTTTAAATACGTGACTAGGCAAATCTTTTCTTCTTTCCTTTATTTTTACAATTTTATTTATAATTTTTTTACATTTGTTCTTTCCATGAATTTTAGAATAATTTTATCATTTTCTTAAAACTGCACCAGAATCTTAAGTGGAATTACATTGTGTTTGCATATTATAAAAAAATTGACACCTTTATGACATTATATCTTCCATCACAGTGGCATATGATTTTTTATTCACTCACTTATCAATTTTACTAAAATCATATACATTCTTGTAATTTTGATTTATTCCCTGACAATTATATTATTGTTACTATTATAAACTACCCCACCCCATTTATCTTTTATTTACATTTCTTAATTAAAAGGAAAACTGTTTCTGTTACAATATTTGTTTTATCTCGTCACTTTATTGACTTTTCTTATTCTAATAGATGTTAGGTTGCTTCTTATATTTTCTAGGTATAGCATTATGCTAGCTGAAAAGCAGTCTAGTTTTTTATTGCATTAGCTAAAAGCTGCAAGTAATAATGGTGAATAAAAGTAGTTCAATATTCATCTTTGTCTTGTTGCTCCTTGTGGGTATGCTTTTAGTATTTCACTCTAATGTGTGTTGCTTACTGGTTTCAGTCAAATGCTCTCATTTATGTTTAAAGTTTCTCCCTGTCTCTGTTTGTTCTTTTCTTTTTCTGTGTGTTTAAATCAAGAATGGCTTCTATATATTATCAAACACTTTTTTGACACTTGTTCATATCATATAGTCTCATTTTTATCAATCTACTGTAAGTATGCTGATACATTTCCTAATGTTTTATCAGCCATACACTTGTAAAATAAATCTCAATACTGTCTGAATTTGATTTGTTAATATCTTATTTAGGATTTTTTTAATGACTATTCTTTATCTTGCATTATTTTGAAATTTTTCAATCATATTTCTTACTGCTGTGTAGTTCAAAAGGAGACAGATCCCATATTAGAATTTAATGAAGAAGTGGCATTTGAGTTGAAGGAAATGTAGAATTTTTATGTTTGGAGTTTATATTCCAGGTAGAGAAAGCAGTGTGAGCAAGAGCAAGGGAACTGAAAGTACAGGAAGAATGGAAAGTATGTCACTTAGACAGGAGTGTGGGATATATGTAGTAGCCATTGAGAGGCAAAATCAGAACCCGTGTCTCTAACTGAAAATGTCTCTGTGGAGAGTTATTCTTAATTCAATAAGAAATGGGAAGTCACTGAGTGATTTTGATATGGGACTTCACATTTGCACTTTGAAGCATTAGAATTAACTCACTTTTGAGAAAAATGGTGATCACTATCTAGAAAATATTTCATAGCTCTTGGGAAATATTTGTAGAATTTGCCTGAGATGGAAGCCTGATTTTTTTTTTTCTTTTTTGCTTTGTTTTACTCCAATGCTTATGTCCTTCGTGCTTGGAGGACTTTTATATTTTTCAAGACGTGAGTATATAATGAGAAAACAGACTCTGTACTTACTATTGAAGTTAATTCATTTTCATACAAATGAAGGGAAGTGTAGTTTGAATATAGAATATGTAATGACCAAGAAATCAGATGATGATAAGTGACTTAGAAAAGTTTTCTACTGAATTTCCCCTTCCTGGGGAATTTAATATCGCAGCCTTTTTTATTTTGTATGGTTAACTCTTTTATGTAATTAGGAAAGCACACAGGTAATAGATTCAGCAGCATTCCGAATGAAGGCTGGCAGTGAAACTGAATTACTTATACCTCCAACGAAGAATACCTGTCATTAAACATATTGCTTAATTTTCTGTTACATAATACTTTTTTCCTTAGGAAACAACATGCAATTATATTTATAGTTATTGGATGCCATGAATCTCAACTATGATAATAGAAAATCAGATGTTTATTGCTCCAATTAAAAAGTGGATTTTAGAAACAACACTATAGAGAGACTTGATTTCCCTGACTCCTGACATTGACATATTTGAATAAGAATTAATAAGCCACATAATCTTTCATTTAATTTATATTTATGATGAAGTCATATGTATTACTGTTTGTTAGTGTTTGCCTAATGACCTTTTTAAAAATTATTTGGTGTGAGATATAAATTCTGAACAAAAGAGAAATATACAGTCATACCTCAGAGATATTGCAGGTTTGGTCCAGACTTCTGCAATAAAGCAAATATCACAATAAAGTGAGTCATATGAATTTTTTGTTTTCCTAGTACATGTAAAATTTATAAATATAATTTTGCTGTATGTTTACATAGTAAATTATACTGTAGTTTAAGTATGTAATAGCATTGTCTAGAAAAGCAAGTTACATATCTTATTTTAAAATATTGCTAAAAATTTTAACAATCATCTGAGCCTTTAGCAAGTTGTAGTCTTTTTGATAGCCAAGGGTCTTGCCTTGATGTTTATGACCAGTGAATGATCAGGGTGATGGTTGCAGAAGGTTGGGGTACCTGCGGGAGTTTCCTAAAATAAAATGAATGTAAACTTTGCCACACCCATTGACTCTTTTTTTCAGAAAAGATTTGTCTGTAGCATGCAATGCTGCTTGTTAGCATTTTATCCACCGTAGAACTTCTTTCAAAATTGAAGTCAGTCCTCTCAAATACTGCCACTGCTTTAACAACTACGTTTATGGAGTATTTTGAATCTTTTGTTGTCATTTCAACAATGTTCACAGCATCTTCACCAAGTGTAGATCGCATCCCAAGAAACTACTCTTTGCTGCTCATCCATAAGAAGCAACTCTTCATCTGTTCAAGTTTTAGCATGAGATTCCAGCAATTCAGTCACATGTTCAGGATGCAACTCTAATTCTAGTTTTTTTGCTGTTTCCGTGACTTCTGCATTTACTTCTTCCACTGAAGTCTTTTTTGTTGTTGTTGAGATGGAGTCTCCTTCTGTTGCCCAGGCTGGAGTGCAGTGGCATGATCTTGGCTTACTGCAACCTCTGCCTCCTGGGTTCAAGCGAGTCTCCTGCCTCAGCCTCCCGAGTAGCTGAGATTACAGGCGTATGCCACTGCGCCCGCCAATTTTTGTATTTTTGGTAGAGACAGCGTTTCGTCATGTTAGCCAGGCTGGCCTTGAACTCCTGACTTCAGGTGATCCACCCACCTCGGCCTCCCAAAGTGCTGGGATTATAGGCACTGAAGTCTTAAGCCCCTCAAAGTTATCCATGAAAGTTAGAATCAACTTCTACCAAACTCCTGTTAATGTTGCTATTTTGACCTTCTCCCATGAAGCTCAAATGTTCTTAGTGACATCTAGAATGGTGAATCCTTTCCAGAAGGTTTTCAATTTATTTTGCCCAGATCCATTACAGGAATCACTGTCTGTGGAAGCTATGATCTTACAAAATGTGTTTCTTAAATAATAAGACTTGAAAGTCGAAATGACTTCTTGATTTTTGGCAGTAGAATGGATGTTGTGTTAGCAGGAATGTAAACAGCATTCAACTTCTTCTGCATCTCCATCGGAGCTCTTGGGTGACCAGGTACATTGTTTATGAGCAGTAATATTTTGAAAGGAATCTTCTTTTCTGAACAATGGGTCTCAACAGTGGGCTTAAATATTCATAAACCATGCTCTAAACAGATGTGATGTCATCCAGGCTTTGTTCTTCCCTTTTTAGAGCACAGGCAATGTAGATGTAGCGTAATTCTTAAGGGCCCTAGGACTTCTGAAATGGTGAATGAGCGGTAGCTTCAACTTAAAGTCACTGCCTACATTAGACCCTTACCAAGAGAGTCAGCCTGTTGCTGTAAGAGTCTTAGATGGTGTCTTATTCTAAAACAAGGCTGTTTCATCTGCACTGAAACTTTGTGGTTTAGTATAGTCACCTGCATCAATAACTTGTTGCAGTTTCTCCATCAGTACTTGCTGCTTCACTTTGTGCTTTTATGTTATGGAAATGACTTCTTCCCTTAAATCTCATGAACAAACCTCTTCTAACTTCCAACTTTTCTTTTACAGCTTCCTCACCTTTCTCAGCTTTTATAGAAATGGAGAGAATTAGGGCCTTGCTCTGGATTGGGCTTTCACCCATGGGAATGTTGTGGCTAGTCTGATCTACCTAGACCACCAAAACTTCTATATCAGCAATAAGGCTGTTTCGCTTTCTTTTCATTTGTGGTTCCCTGAAATAGCATTTTTAATATCCTTCAAGAACTTTTCCTTTGCATTCGTACCTTGGCTGTTCGGTACAAGAGACTTAGCTTTCAACCTATCTTGGCTTTTCCTGTGCCTTCTTCACTAAGCTTAATCATTTCTAGCTTTTGATTTAAAGTGAGAGACATGCATCTTTTCCTTTTACTTGAACACTTAGAGTGCACTGTAGCTTTATTAATTGGCCTCATTGCAGTATTACTCTGTCTCGGAATAGGGAAGCCCTAGGAGAGGGAGAGAGACAGGGAAACGGCTGGTTGATGGATTAGTCAGAACACATTCAACATTAATTGATTAAGTGTGCCATCCTATATGGGTATGGTTTGTGGCACCCCTGGTTACAATAGTAACATCAAAGATCACTGATCACAGATCACCATAACAGATAAAATAATAATGAAAAAGTTTGAAATATTATGTGAATAACTACAATGTGACACAAAGACATGGAGTGAATGCATGCTGTTGGAAAAATGTTGTCAATAGACTTGCTTGGGTGCAGGGTTGCCACAAACCTTCATTCTGTAAAAAAAAAAAAAAAAAATGCAATGTGTGCAAGGTACAATAAAATGAGTTATGCCTGTAGTATTAAATAAGGAAATATGGGTTGCTGGCAGTGGTCTCTGTCCTCCTGATTTATAAAATAGTGGAAAAACCAAGAGTAAGTTATTACAGGTGCGATAGATGTTACAAATAGGAAAGTGTGGACCATGAAATATTTACAGGAGACTTAACGTGGTTTGTGAGCTTAAAGAGGAGACTGAAGTTGAGTTGGTAGTCCCAAAGTCTCAAAATTTTCTAATTATGAGTTTGAAGTGTCTAACAGGGTGAATGACAATTGGAATTGGAAGATAATACGTACATTTAAAAATTTTTTGTTTTGCAGTTTTCTTCACTTTTTAGTTATTTTTAAAAGTAAAATTTTAAAAAGTACATACGTGTAAAGAGGACAAGTATGCAAGAGGACAACCTTTATAGGGAAATACTGGAAGCATTTCCATCCTAAACATTAAAGAGTTTTATTATTATTAAGGGAAAACTCAGTAAAGTGAAAGCTACTTTGTTAACTGACACCTTTTTAGTCCAAGTTATCTCATTAGTTGTCACTTATGGAGAATTTAGGCTTAGCAGTTTGTTTTGTTCAAATCTCTTGGTAGTTGGCAGGAATAGAAAGCATGTCTCTTAATCAAATGTTTAAATGTCTGTTTTACAGGATCTTTCATTTAAGAAGCAATCCAAATTCTCTAAAACCTGAGCTTTCAGGAAAAAAGAAAACACATGATTTTTAAAGATTCTAACCAGAAAAAGTCATTAAACAGAAGTTCTTTGAAAACTTGAAAATCTGGAATTTCTTATGTAATATTAAACATAGAATGCACTCTTCTGATCCATTACTGAAAAAAAGGACCCTTCTATAATTTCTTAGTTTTACACAAAGCATCTTGAATCCTTCCCACTTTTTTTTTCTTTTTTAAAACTACTACCTGAAACACGTCATTTACTGGCCACTTAATCTGTGCTGGACACTATACTGTGACTTTCTTTTATTAACTAATTTAACCCTCATGCTCTTCTCTAAGGTTTATATTATGATGTCCATTTTAAAGATGAAGGAGCTGTGGGGCACAGAGAAGTTAAGTAATTTGGTGACATGTCAAAAGTAATACAGCTGAAAAGTGATAGATAAAAGTAAAATGTTTACTTGATATTTAGGAATAAATTATGTCTATAATCATTTTGCATTCTTTTCCTAATATTACTTTACTTTTTTTTGTTTTCCAGGATTTGTTGATGTACCTATTACAATTGGTCCAGGCTCTCAAATATGAAAATTTTGATGATATAAAGAATGGATTGGAACCTACCAAGAAGGATAGTCAGAGTTCAGTGTCAGAAAATGTGTCAAATTCTGGAATAAATTCTTCAGAAATAGATAGGTATGGATATTCAGGGAGGACATATTTTCTAGTTTGTTAATTTTTCCCTTTTCAAATTGTTTTCTCTTTTCCTTTCCTTAGATGTACCAAATGCTACTGTTACTAATTTTGAAGTTTTACTAGTGAATATTGCATGTGTACTCACAGCACACAAATTACTATGTTAGGAATAGTGTTTTGCAGGCTATCAAGGCTGAATACCGGAGTTAAAATCTTGACTCTGCCACTTACTAGCTGTATAAACTTGTATAAATTACATATTCTCTATGTGTCTCCGGTTTCTTAAGAGCGGTGATAGCAATATTAAGTCATCTTTAAGGGTTGTTTAATCATTAAGTGAATTAACACTCATAGGAAACTGTCTAATACATAGTGCTTAGTAAGTCTTAGCTACTATTACTTATTTATATTAAAATGAAGTGGAAGGAGCAGGTGTGGTGGCTCATGCCTGTAATCTTAGCACTTTGGAGGCCGAGGTGTGCAGATCACTTGAGGTCAGAAGTTCAATACCAGCCTGGCCAACGTGGTGAAACCCGGGAGGTAGAGGGTGCAGCAAGCTGAGATTGCACCAGTGCACTCCAGCCTGGGCGACAGAGCGAGACTCCGTCTCAAAAAAAAAAAAAAGAAATGGATGAAATGGAAGGATGGAGCATGCTAGTGAGCTCAAATAGTTTAATAAAAAGTTGCATTTTTTGTTAGCTGTTTACACCTCTTTAGTAGTTATACTGAAAATAATAGCATATTATTTGAATTAAAAGTTAGCTATTAACAATATAAAAATTAGGAGTTCCCAAATGTATATCTGACACTGTACCAGGTGTCCACACACATTATCTCGTTACAACTGTCCTCTGAGGTACATATTCCTGTCCCTAATTTAGAGATGAAGGACTTCAAGTAAATTGCCCAAAGTCTTACGTATCTTGCAAATGGTAGAGTTGACTCCACATCCCACATTTTTTCTAGTTTTTGCTTTTCAGAAAATCTTAAAATTTGCAAAAAGTAGTAACTGTTGGGTGAAAAATCTTAGGCTTAGTGATATAAAATGGTTTTGTGAAGATCGTTAGGTTTGTTATTGACAAAACCAGGTCTAGATATTAGACTTCCTGAATCAGTCCAGTCATTTCAATTATTACATGAGCTCAAGATTGGATTTTTGAATTTTTCTTTATGATTATGGTTATGCTATGCTTTATGTTGTGTGTTTTATTTGGAGAAGAACCGAAAAAGAGGAAAAATAATTTTTCTTTCCCAGGCTACTTTATATTTTTCTATTTTTAAGAGAAGATGCTGTTTATATTTTATCTCACTCTATATTGGAGGTCTTCAGTCTCAAGTCATGCTTATTTACTTTCTTCCCTATGCCATGTAGAACGTTTTATAAGTAAAAGTCTATTCAGAATTTTATGATGGGGTGAAAACTGTAACCTAGTCTTTTCCAACTTATGGTCCACTAGTCACTAAATTTGTGTGTTTCTTTTTTAGTTCTTTTTTCAAGCTCTATTTTGATTTTAAAAAGATAAAAGCTCTATTTTGTTTTTAAAAAGAGGGAATCTTGGCCAGGTATGTTTGGGAAATGCTAGTTTAAAGCTAAATGGGCTTAAACAAACAAATAGCACTTACCGAAACCTTTAATATGCAGACTTGCACATAAATCTCCCAAGAGGCATTACTCATAATCTTTGACCATGCGCTTTTTCCACAGTACAGTGTGACTCTAGTATTGCACAGAATACACTTTAGTATTGCACAGAATACACTTTAGGAACTAGACACAATTGAAGTGAACTGTGCTAAAAAAAAAAAAAAAATGTGCCTTCTCTTATGGACAGAGTATTTTACATCTCAGTGATCTCTTTTATTACTTTTTCAGCTCCCAAATTATAACCAGCCCCCTTCCTCCAGTCTCTTCACCGCCTCCTGCATCAAAAACAAAAGAAGTTCCAGATGGCGAAAACCTGGAAGTGAGTACAAAGCTTTTCCAGCTTCCTATAGGAGAGATCCTACCGCATGAACATTTTATACTTGTCTTTAAAACCTCAATTTTGATTAAATAACTAAATATTACAACTTTATTAAATGTTACTTTATGATGCATGTTAATGACTTTTTCCCGTCAGCATAAAGTGCCAGATAGTCCTCAATTCAAGTCATTTTATTGGTGCTTTGGGCGTATAAATGGATTCATATGCAATATGAAAATAAACTAGGCTTAAATATTTTATTAGGGAAACTCAGAATATTTACTGTCAATGTATTTATGAACCTTACTGTAATTGTTTGTCAGTGCTTGTGATTACATCGTAGAAATGTATGACTTTGATATTAGAGATAATACACTAAGCAACTTTTTAACTATACATATAAGTAGACACATTTTTGAGATAAAACAGGCCTGTTAGACTAGTGCTACTCTGAAAAGTACTTTGGAAAGTGCATTGCAGAAGCTGATGTAGTACATATTTTTTAATTTGTCTATAAGACTTCTAATTTAAAAGAAATCATTAATATCTCTGATGTTGAAAACAAGTAACACGTTTTATTATTAGAACAGTTCATGTGATTTTTCAGGGTGTGTATATATATTGCTTTTAGTCAGATTTTAGGAGTTAATGTTAATGGCTGAATGAATCTTTTAACTATTAGCTATTGATTAAAGTTTGTATGTTTGCATATCTCTTGGTATAACAAAATATTCAACTGAAAAAAGAAGTTTTAAATCACAGAATCATAGAATCCTTAGATAAGCACTTTAAGAAGCCAATCTGCTACAGTCTAAGTTTTCCCTTTCAGAGCTAAGATATTGATTCATTGATTCAGTCATTCATTCATTCACATATATTTTTTGAGGGCTTAACATGTATGGGAACTGTTCTACATGCTGGGGTTGATGCAGCAGAAAACAAGACAGTTACAATGTTTCCCTTCATAGAGGTTATGTTCTAGAAAGCTCTTACAAGTTACTTGTTACTAAAAAAGGAACATCCCTCTAAAAGTGAAGCAGGTGAGAGAACAACCATATGGCTATCTGGGGAAGAGCATTTCAGATAGAGGAAGAGCATTTCAGCAAATATAGAGGTCCTAAGACCAGAGTTTAAGTGTATATGTTTGAGGAACACCCGAAACTAGTGTGCCTGGTTTGTGGGGGAGTGAGCAAAAGAGAACCTGGCAGAAGATTGGATCCAAGAGAGAATTGGATATCAGTAGTGTAGGGCTTGTAGGCCATTAGTCTCAATGAGTTTTCCATATTGGTAGCTTGAACAAAGGGTGATTTACATTCTAGATGCTGTGAAGTGATTGGATTCTGAAAACCATGTTCAGAATATTGATTTACACTCCCCCATCACTCAAAATTTTTAGGCTAAAAATGATAGTTTTTATATATTTCTGATATTTCTCTTGTGACTGATGAACCTATCTGTTGTTATTCAATGATTAAGCCATTAAACTTTTGTCAGCTGAATAGCTTTTTAAAGGGTTCAGGTATCCAGAAAAGAGTGGCAATCATTTTGAGTGATATTTCTATCTTCCCCTATCCCTTCCCCTATTCCCATAGAGTGTATTGTACAAGCCATTGTCACCTTTACGTTAATACACAATCAAGCTGAATTACCTCTCTTCTTATCACAACTTGAGATACCAACATTCCTGTCTCCTTTTTGACAGCTGAGCAGTGTCTTATGTCCTTCCTCATTTTATTCGTGGAGTTTCAGGAGAACATTATACTTGTCTGGCCAAACGTTTGAAAGGAGACAGAAACTCAATTATTCCCCAAATCTGCTCATATTTTATGAATTCTGTGGGTCATGAAAAAAGGTGTATTTCCCAGCTGTTGGGTATAGCATTGTACATAAGTTACTAGAGCAAGCTTATTAATTGTGTTATTGAAATCTGTACTCTGTTCTAACGTTTTTTTCTGCTTTATCTGTGAAAGAATTAGGGCAAAATTCTCCTGTATGATGGTAGAATTATCAGTTTCTTCTTGTAGTTCTGTTAGTGTTTGCTTTAAATATTTTGAAGCTCTTCAATTAAGTACATAAATTGCATCTTTTATCACTGTTTGGTAACCCTCTTGATATCTAATAATGCTTTTCATCTTAAAGCCTGTTTTGTCTGATGTTAATAGAGCTTTGTCTTGATTAGTGTTCATGTTGATCTTTTCTTCTCAATATTTTTGTTGCCTTTGTTTATCTTTTCTTTTGAATTTTTTTGTACCCTTATATTTTAGGTTTATATTTATATTTAGGCCCCTTGTAAATATCATGTAGCTAAATTTTGTTTTTAAATCTAGTTTAACACTCTGTTTTGTAACTGGAACTTTTGCCCCATTTGCTTTTATTGTGGTTATAGCTGTATTTTGACTGATTTCACTATCTTATGTAGTACTTTCTATACTTTCTTATGTATATATAAATTATATATTCTTGCTTGTCATTGGCTAAATCCTTCTCCCTCCACCCCACCCCGTCTTATTTAACTTCCTTCAGATTTGATAATATTATTGTTATTATTGTATACCATTCAGTAAATATTTAGAGATACTTTTCTTGAAGGATACCTGCACCTTCCTCAACATTTCTTCTTGTCTGTGACCTACAATATGTGATCTTTTTTTATAAAGCACTTTTTTCTTTAAATTGTTTTAAATTCTTAAAGTATTGCTTACTCAGGTTGAGTTTTAACATTTACAATACATACTTCCTGCTTCACAGTTGTTTAAATTGAACTTTTCTTTATGTTCTGTAAGTAATTTTTTATCAAAAAGGCATAATATGAAATGAAATGTGTTTGCTATTGAAATATATACATCACTGTACGAAAGTATAATGTTCTTGTCAGATAGTCAAAAGAGAAACTTTAGGCCTATATTTTGCCTATTAAACTCATGGACTCAGCTTTATATAATGGCTTCCTGATTGAGGGGTATTTTAAATTGGATTTTTGGTGCATATTTAAAATGTACACCTAAGCTTTAAAACTGGAGATAAAATTCTTACTGAAAGCATTGGCACATCTACTTTGTAATAACACCCTCTTATTACTCGGACTTTACTTAAGAAAGGACCCCTACTGCGTTAAAAGTTCTAATCTGTTGATCCCTACCCTTTCATTATTCATCAGCTCCCTTCAGTGTTTGCTTTCTCTGAACATAGCTTTTATCCCATGGCTGTCATTTTAGTTATTCTTTTATTAGTACCTGCAGTTCCCCGGGCAAAAATCTCAACTCTTGATAAGCCTCATTAATTACCTACTTCCGCTATGCCTGCATATTGCTGAAGAAAAACACATAGCATAGCATGTTGGTGTCACTGTAAATTCATGATCACAAACCTCAAAGGAGCACTCACTGCTGTCTGCCATCTTCCATTTCCCTAGACGTGTTGATCTTCCTGCTCTGCAGTGATTTTTCATACCATTTCCACTCTGTTCCTCATGCCCCGCCTCCCAATTTCCAGATGACAATTCTGTCTCATACTTAATGGAAACAATAGAAACTACTAGGTAAGAATTGTCTCTTTCCCATCACCGGTTTTATAGACATGAATCTCTACCCCATACTTTCCTTCTGTTTTCTTACACAGAAGAAACATAACTCTCTTCAAAGATGTGTTATTTTCTTTTCCTGATAGAAATACTCAAGTATGTGTTAGAATTTTCCATGTTAAAAATTCAGAAAAACAAAACTCTCCCTTGAAACCACATCTCTTGAAACAGCACTTTGTTTTCTTACTTCCCTTCTCAAAGGAGTTGTTTATACATACTCTTTTCTTCCTTCTTTCTAGTCTTTAGTCCATATCATCCTGGCTCTTGCTTAAAACTTAATTTGCTAAGTTACAAAATGACCTTAATGTTTTTGGTTGCACATTCTTTTCAGCTTCTTCAGAGTATTCAACAAAGTAAATAACTTTCTTCTTGAAAAACTAACTCTTCTCATGGTTTAGGTAATACTGTGTATCTCTTGTTTTTCTCTTCGTCTGTCTTGCCATTTCTTCTCAGTTTCATTTGTCAGCACTTTCCTGTCTGCTTGACATCTTAATGTTCCTCAGGGTCCTCTTCTAGTCTCACTTGATATTCTTGTCCTAGGTTGTGTTAATAAACTCATTTACATTTCTAGCTCAGATCTTTCACCTGAGTTTCAGATTCATGTATTCAGACATGTATTTGATCTCCATTGTACGTCTGACAGGCATTTTGAACTTAATATTTCAAAATACAACTCTTTCCTCTTACTCTATAGATAGGCAGCTTTTTGTCTGAAATTTCCATTTGTGCCATAACAAATCAATCCAGAAATTGGGGAGTTACTATTAATTCCTTTCTTTCCTTCCTACTTCCTCTCCACCAGCAGGTCCTGTTAATTATACTTCCAAGATATTTCTTATATTTGTCTCCTTTTCACCATCTCCACTCTCATTATTTACTCTTCTAGTCTACCGTAATAGCATCTTAACTGATCTCAGATTTGTACTTCACAGGACAACCAGTCATTTTCCTAAAATGTAAATCACATCATCTCACTCTCCTCTTAAGATCCTTTGTTGGGTATCCATTGCTTTTAAAATAAAATCCATACTCAATAATAATGTGACCTTAAAGGTCTCACATACTTTGGCCTTTGCCTATCTTTTCAGTCTCTTCAGTGTTCACTATATTTTATTTACATTACTTAGCATTCCTTGAACAAGCCAAACTTAGAGCCTTCCAGTGTCATTTTGGTCTTGCCTGAATGTCATGTCTTCATTGCTGCCTTTTCTAACCTCCCAACCTGAATTATTTCTATGACCATTTCTTTTAATGTCTCTCTCCTCTACCAGTATGAAGCTCCAGGAGGACAAGGAGTTCTCTGAACTGCGGTATTCTAACCACTTGCATATTTTCTGATTTAAAATATTTTTGTATGTATGTATGTAAGGATAGATAAATGGCAGAAAATCTGATCTGTTATGTAAGATATACAGATGAAAACTGATAGGCAAATGTAGACTTACTTATTTTCCCCCATTACTAGTAGATGGTAATATATAATACATTTCTTTTAATTCTTTCAGCAAGATCTCTGTACCTTCTTGATATCGAGAGCCTGCAAAAACTCAACACTGGCTAATTATTTATACTGGTATGTAAAAATAATTTTCTGTTTATTTTCTTATTACCCTTAAGAATTATTTTTTCTCATGCTATAAACACAAAGATGATTTAAAATAAGATATGAGCAATCATCAAAAGTCTAGATATAGTATTTATATCTAACTGTATTCCATGACAGCTGGGTTCATGGAAACTCTTTTTGGCATCGCCATTTCTCTCCCTTTCACTAAGGATATAACTTTCCAGGAGCTAGGATATAACTGGGGAAGGTAATGGGTACTTTCAGTTTGATTTCTGTTTGGCATGTAAAGTAGTTGAGTATGATATTTCACAGTTCTTCAGGAGTATATATTTTCACATTGTTTACTAAAACATTGGAATCATTTAAAAAGAGAAAGTTGGAATTAAAAGTTACCTTATGGCATTTTAAACATGAGGAAGCCGAGGCAGAGGCTTGCTGTAGCTGAACTTGATAGACCCTAATCTAGGATTAAATCATTTATCTACTGCTTTGCCATTTTCAGGGTACTTTCAGTTACCTTTTCTCATTTGTTTCTACGACGTTAAATGGGCAAGCATAAATATCTCTATTTTACATTAAAACAATGTCCTGAGTCACTTGAATGAAAGAGAGAAACTAGGGCACAGAGTGGCTGACTTCTTGAGGCACAGTTAATATGAAACGTGGTTCCCTTTATTTGCCCCAGAATCCTGAAGAGAAAAAGACATGTAGCTTAAGCCACAATCAGAAATATTTTGCTTCAATAAAAAAAAAGTACTGGGATTAAACACTAGATAAGAGGGCTTCATCTAGCTTTACAGAGCAAACAAAGGGCAGAGCCAGGTGGGTAAGACCTGCCTAAAGCCTTCTTTGCCTTTGGGAGAATCCTTAAAACTACTTATATCACTTTTTAAACTTCTTGGCATGAGGCTGTTTACTGTCTAAATGATTTCTAATCTAATCTTACTGCTCAATTTATAGCCTTAAACAAATTACAAATTAGTAGATGTCCATTGTAAAAGCTCACTACAGGTTGAGCATACCAAATCCAAAAATTTGAAATCTGAAATGCTCCAAAATCCAAAGCTCTATGATCATTGACATGAAGTGCAAAAGAAATGCTCTTTGGAGCATTTCAGATTTTGAGTTTTTGAATTTAAGGTGCTAAGTATAATATAAATATTCAAAAATCCAAAAAAACTAGAAATCCAAAACATTTCTGGTTCTAAGCATTTTGGCTAAGAGATACTGAACCAGTACTTTTGAATAATGAG
The DNA here is from genome assembly GCF_006542625.1 of Nomascus leucogenys. Lineage (NCBI taxonomy): Eukaryota > Metazoa > Chordata > Mammalia > Primates > Hylobatidae > Nomascus > Nomascus leucogenys. The sequence continues at coordinate 37,845,081 of NC_044384.1, read as the reverse complement.
GAGCTATTTTGCTTTTTGTGAGAAAATTATGCAAAATACTATTTTGTTTTAAGACTGGATTTGGGAAGCTGCCCTTGTGGGTCAAGTCCAGCCTTAACTTCATTCTCCCAATCTCCAGAGGTAATGCTCTGCCGGGTACTGCCCCTGTACCTAAGAGGTAGGTAACTAAATTGGAGCAGTCTTTTTCCTTTTTTCTTTTTTATTATACTTTTAAGTTTTAGGGTACATGTGCACAACGTGCAGCTTCGTTACATATGTATACATGTGCCATGTTGGTGTGCTGCACCTGATAACTCATCATTAACATTAGGTATTTCTCCCAATGCTATCCCTCCCTGCTTCCCCAACCCCACAACATCAGTGTGTGATGTTCCCCGCCCTGTGTCCAAGTGTTCTCATTGTTCAGTTCCCACCTATGAGTGAGAACATGTGGTGTTTGGTTTTCTGTCCTTGCGACAGTTTGCTCAGAATGATGGTTTTCAGCTTCATCCATGTCCCTACAAAGGACACGAACTCATCCTTTTTTATGGAGCACTCTTTTAACACACACGGTTTTCGATTTACATAAACAATAAATATTTGTTTAGTTTAAGCCTTTATGGTTCTCTTTACAACAAAGAAAAACCACTGTCAACAGGAACCTGTGTTTATTTTTTTGGTTGTTGTTTTTTTCTGTTGGTCCAAAAAGAGTTTCCTGCTTTTACTTTAGCAGTTTAATATAATATTCATAAAACTACATTTTCCTCACATTAAATTTCATTATGTCCTTGAAAATATAGGAGGTTTTGACTAATTGTTAATCACTATTTTTTCTTTGAAAGATTTACTTAGAAATTCTCATATTGCCAAATTGCTATTATTTCCTTTAAATAACACCTTTTACCTCTAATGTTCTCTGTGTTCCAATCTGAATACTTAAGGGTATGTCTTGTCACTGGTCTTATGGAAAAATGTTTCCTCATGAAAATCTAAATATTTAGAAGGAAGCAAAGAGAAAAATATTTGTGGGGTATGTTTCTAAGTTTTTGAGTAAATATTTCAAAGCTTCTTAGGTATTTTTTAATTAAAATTGTATGTATTTTTAAAACCATTTGCTAAGAATTCATTTAGAGGTATTTTTGTTTCCTTGCAATATTCACAGAAACTTTTCTCTGGCTCAGAATTTATAGTCTAGAGTATTCATTATGGTAAGAGCTATATGTGTATATACTGATTATGTGGTGCTTTCAAGTTACATATTCTTTGTGTTTAATTGAAGACCAGATTTCATTATTAAATTTGAAATGAGTTTTGATAGAATCTTTGATCTCTTATTTCAAGTAGGCAGAATTTTCTGAAAGCAGCCAAACAGTAGGAAATCTATTAGATGAAGTTTCCAACATAGCAGCTGTTTCTGCTCATAAGGAGCACACTTCTTTTTTCCTATAAGCAAAGTACAGCCCCAGTTCCCAGTCTTATAAACATTCAATCAAACTTAGATTTGATTTGTGTTTTCCCACTATATCTCTGATTCATTGAATCAATAGCATATGCTGTGTCTATTCATTCCCTAAGGAGTAATTGTTTTTCCCATATTTACAGTCTGCCTATTACATATTCAGAAATACTCATGGGGAGAAAAGCTATTGATGTGTGGACTCTTGCCTTTAATAGACACTGCTTTTGTGAATGTAAGGTAACAATAAGGGAAATAATTTCAAATAGTTGGTTTAAAATGATCATTCTTCTCTTCCTTTGAACATATAAAATAATAAAATGTGAGAATTTAAAATGCCTCTCTAAGCCTACTCTATTATAACAAATGTATTAAAATAGAAATTTTAATTGTGCTGTTTCCTTTGAACATTTGAATATCCTTTTTTCATTTGTTTCCTTTCTGGTGATTTAAACAGGATTCTTGCTGTAGCTAAATCCTTAGGGGCCTATAGTTGTGCAGACAATCCTTTTAAAATGAATAGTGTCAACCTTTTAAGCCACAGAGGGGAGTTACAGTCTCCAGTTTGTAAAATGTTGGGCATCAGAATCTATAAATCGTTGCAGTTTTTTATTTTTATAGCCATTCTAGGGTGTTGAAATTGAAAGTAAACTTTGGATGCTTTGACATGTTTTCTATGACTTTTAAGACCTTTCAAGGTAATAAAGGTTATTTACTCCACAAAATAAAATTGCCAGGAAACAGGTAGCCCACTGATGTCATCTTACAATGGGTACCTGGACAATTTTGTTTGCATTCCTACTTTAAGATGACAGCTTTCAAAGAAATACCTTACAGTGTTTTATAGAATCTAGTTTATTGATGTGAACAGAAACCTCAGAAATGATTCAAATCTAGGTCTTCTAGTCTTGATAGCTAACCATTGTCTCTCATATTTGGAGATGTCAGTGTCATTTTTTTTGTTTTTTTTTTACATGGCCTTTTTGTTTGAATAGACCTTTGGCTTGAATGATTTTCTTTCTTTTTTTTTTTTTTTGAGATGAAGTTTCATTCTTGTTGCCCAGGCTGGAGTGCAATGGTGCGATCTTGGCTCACTGCAACTTCTGCCTCCCAGGTTCAATCAATTCTCCTGCCTCAGCCTCCCGCATAGCTGGGATTACAGGCATGTGCCCCCAAGCCCGGCTAGTTTTGTATTTTTAGTAGAGGCAAGGTTTCTCCATGTTGGTCAGCCTGGTCTTGAACTCCCAACCTCATGTAATTTCACCCGCCTTGGCCTCCCAAAGTGCTGGGATTGCAGGCGTGAACCACCACACCTGGCAGACTTCAATGATTTTTGAGAGGTGTTTGATACTTGATGCATATTATGAGCATCAACATATTTTTTTTTTCTTTTTTGAGATGGAATCTTGCTGTGTAGCCCAGGCTGGAGTGCAGTGGCGCCATCTCGACTCACTGCAAGCTCTGTCTCCCGAGTTCACACCATTCTCCTGCTTCAGCTTCCCGAGTAGCTGGGACTACAGGCACCCGCCACTGTGCTCGGCTAATTTTTTTGTATTTTTTTTAGTATAGTGGAGACAGGGTTTCACTGTGTTAGCCAGGATGGTCTCGATCTCCTGACCTCGTGATCCACCCACCTCGGCCTCCCAAAGTGCTGGGATTACAGGCGTGAGCCACCGTGCCCGGCCAACATATATTTTCAATAACAGGAAATGGCTGCAGCCATAGTGTTTACTTGGTGGTCAGAAAGAGCAGGACACAGCAGTGGGCCCCTACATTGTGGTCAGCTATATGTTCATTTGGAAATAAGTTTGCTGCATAAACACAGGAAAAGCTGAATACCCTAAGGTGATGAAGATAATCAAGGACTTTAACTATAAAGGGTAGAAGGGGATGGATTGGATTTGAATAATACCATATTGACAGTTTCACTGTTTAGAACTGCTGTTTTTTGTTTTAAAGTTCAGCTTTGGATTCATGGACCACAAATTGAACTGAGTGCCAAGGAAAGTTTGAGGTAGTGCTGTGTTCTCTGGTTTGGCTGCAGCCCCACTTCTTTCTCTTTCCTTCTATTTAAGTGATTCAAACATTTGTTTCCTGCCTGCCTTTTGAGAAAATTTGAGTTTGTGAACCCTGCCACATGAGAATTCCTAGCCCAAATACCTGGGATATTGTTAGTACCTTCAGTAGAGGTAGAAAAAAATCCATTTAATGTGACAAGTTTGGTTTTACACATGTTCAGTTAGAAATGACAGTGTCTTGAAAAGGGGATCTGGTCCTTGAAAATTAGAGTGCATGAATGTGAAAGCAGGTCATGTAATGGAATTCAAGATTAGACCTTAGATGTAAAAAAGGAATATGTATTTATATTTGAAAATTATCAATAATGAGATAGTAGCTAAATCCACACGAGTGGAATTATTCATTCAACAATAATGTATTAATAATATGTTGAGCATCTATTATGAGCCAGACATGGATGTGCTGAAGGTATAGTGGAGAACAAGACAGGTAAGCCCTCAGCTCTCATGAAGTTGACCATCTGAATGGCTGAATACAGAGTATACTCTCCCAGAAATAGTAGAAAGCATAATAATAAGCATCCGTGACTTGAGATTTGGGAAACATTGTCAGTTAAGAAGGTTAAAAAGTTTCACATGTGTTTTAAAGATAAAACTGTGTGAAAGTCAACTTAGTAAAATCAAAAAATCTGACCTGGGAGCCCAAAGTCCTGGGTTTCTATCTCAGTTTTACAATCAGTCATACCACCATAGACAAGACACAGCCCCTCTAAGTTTCACTATTGATAAAGCAAGCAAGTTGATTGAGATTGATGGTTTTCAAACTACACATCATCATGATCCACTGAAAGCAATTTAAAGTTTCACAGTCTAGCATTTATTTAAAGAAAAATGAAATAAACAGAATAGCAAATATTAGCATATTGCTCACAGGATGTTGCTTTGTGAAACTTTTCCGTTTTATACATCTGTGTGCATATGTGGCTGTATGTATCAAGTTGTGATACTTTTTTTTTTTCTCTTTGAGAGATACCATCTCCCTTTGTTGCCCAAGCTGGAGTGCAATGGTATGATCATAGCTTACTGCAGCTTCATCTGGGCTCAAGCTATTTTCCCACCTCAGCCTCCTTAGTAGCTGGGACTATAGGCGGTGTCACCACACTTGGCTTATATTTAATTTTTTTTTAAATGTAGAAGCCGGTCTCAAACTCCTGACCTCAAGTGATCTTCCTTCCTAGGCCTCCCAAAACACTGGGATTATAGGCATGGGCCACCATGCCCAACCTGTTATTTGCTTTGGTTTGTTCCCAGTGGAACATTTAGAAACACTGGATTAGAAGACCTACAAAGTCTTATTCAGATCATTGCTTATATGATTTTTGTAATTGTATATGCAGATTAGGGTTAAGAAAACATTTAAAATGTCTTTTACTCTTTAAAACCATAGTTTTTTAATTGGAAAGTTAAAGATTATGTATGGATCTTTGAAAAACGGTAAACTGGATGGGAAAGGAAAAATTACTTAAAATTTTATTCATCTTTCAAAAATATAAGTGACAGGAATAGCTTCAGAGAGGTTTTCAGAATAAGAGTCTTATGTAATACCAAAGTATTACACAGATTATGAAGATAATAGTTTTTGTTCTCGAATTACTCAGTAAATATGTGAGCTTAGATGATTTCTGAGGATGTTAATACTCTACCTCATAAATACGAGAAAATGCTTGTTTTGGTGGCAAAAGTTTCAGAAAATTTGGGATATTACACAAATTAAGGCATTACCACTCTTAGTTTACCTTTTATTGATGGTTGTATGTGTTCCTCTTTAACTTTTCACTTTTAAAAGTGATGACAAAATGTGTTTTATTACTCCAATTTGATTATTTTTGCATATATAAATTAATCTGTTTTAGTGAAATGAGTATTTACACGCTGAATCTAAGTTTCATTTCACATCACACGAATGGCTCAAACATATTTTTAAGGTATGTGATAGTGGAATGTGAAGATCAAGATACTCAGCAGAGAGATCCAAAGACCCATGAGATGTACTTGAACGTAATGAGAAGATTCAGCCAAGCATTGTTGAAGGTAACCATTAAATGTGAGGGTTGGCAAACTGCAGTGCATGGGCCAAATTCAGCCTGTTGCCTGTTTTGGAACATCCCATGAGCTAAAAATGGTTTTATATATTTATTTTTATTTTTATTTTTTTGAGACGGAGGCTTGCTCTGTTACCCAGGCTGGAGTACAGTGGTGCCATCTCAGCTCACTGCAGCCTCCGCCTTCTGGGTTCAAGAGATTCTCCTGCCTCAGCCTCCCGAATAGCTGGGATTAAAGGCACCCGCTACCATGCCCAACTAATTTTTGTATTTTTAGTAGAGACAGGGTTTTGCCATGTTGGGCTAGGCTGTTCTGGAACTCCTGACCTCAGGTGATCCACCTGCCTCGGCCTCCCAAAGTGCTGGCATTACAGGAGTGAGCCACTACACCTGGCCTGGTTTTTATATTTTTAAATGGTTGAAAACAAATCAAAAGAAGAATAATAATTTGTGATACATGAAAATTATGTGAATTCAAATTTTAGTGTTCATAAATTTATTGGAATAGAATCATACTCATTTGTTTCTATATTGTCTATGGCTACTTTTGTACTCAATAGGAGTTTAATAGTTAGAATGAAAACTGCATGGCCAAGAAGACCTAAAATATTTACTCTTTGACCCTTTACAGAAGTTTTCTTGATCCCTAATTTAATGAAGTAAAACTGTACATGGAATTAAAAAAAAAAAGCTTTGCTTTTTTATTTTCCTTTCTATTGTATATCTTTCTTATCAAGGCTATGTACATTTCCAGAAATCTGGCAATGGTCATATTGGAGATACTTTTTATATAACGTATTTTTGCCTTTTCAACAGCTTTTAAAGGAGATTTATTTTTCCTGCGTTCTTTTGATTCTTAAAGCAGTGTCACAGTTCAGCCAGCAGAGGGTGCAAGGGCAGTGAAAAGAAAGCTGCCACACATTAATCTGTGGCTTGCCAGAGAAATAGTCTGTTTCATGGCATCTTTCATCTGTTTCATGTTTCATGCTTTTAAAAATTTAAATCACATCTTACTAAACACTTTGAGACTAAGCTTTTGTATTCGTTCCCAGAGCTTCTCAACATCAAACTGATAGGCAAATAAGCCTTTGGTCCTCTCTTCTAATCTCGTTTCTGTTACAGCCTTTGTCACCCTGTGAAGACATTTCAGTTTAAGTTTAAATTGCCTCATCTTCGAAATGAGGATGATAACATTTACCCAGCTTCCCTTACCAGGGTAATTGGGAAGATTAAATTAGAAATGTATTTTATAATATTTTATGAACTAGGAATCACCACATAAGACCATATAGCATTTAGTTTTTATGACTTATATTTTAAGCACATATTGTGGTGCTATTTGTTTTCTTTTTTTAAAAGTTGATTTTTAGTTCCTTGAAGATCTGTATCTTTGTTTCTGCCATATATATATGTATATGTCTAGCACATTTCTGCATTAAGCCGTCGGATATTTATTGAATCAAATAATGAGTGAATGTATTTTAGGATGAATGAATTCTATCTTGTCACATGGTTTATGTGGGGAAAAAAATGCTGTTGTAGAAAGACCAGTATTTGCTGAAGACTTAGATAATTTTCAGTTGTGGATGGATTAGTGGTGTTTAACTAAGATAAGGGGTTTCTTGTTATTTTTGAATCAAGATAATCTTTTTCAGTTTCAGTTTTGCTTTCTATTTAAGTTTACAACTATGAGAAATATAAATAAGGATTATCCATGCTATTAAAGAAATCCTGATCATTACGCTACATAGAACTAATTTTTTCTCACTTTGAACCCTTCAGGGTGATAAGTCTGTCAGAGTTATGCGTTCTTTGCTGGCTGCACAACAGACATTTGTAGATCGGTTGGTGCATCTAATGAAGGCAGTACAACGCGAAAGTGGAAATCGTAAGAAAAAGGTAAGCCTGTGGTGTATGCTTTTGCTCGTAATAGCGTCTTGGCATCAGAAAATACTAAATTTTCACTATTGTCTTTTTGGGTTGATATGTGAATTTTTTTTTTTTTTTTTTTTTTTTTTGAGACAATGTCTCACTCTGTCGCCCAGGTTGGAGTGCAGTGGCGTGATGTCGGCTCACTGCAACCCCCACTTCCTGGGTTCAAGCAATTCTCATGCCCCAGCCTCCTGAGTAGCTAGGATTACAGGTGCCCGCCACCATGCCCAGCTAATTTTTCTATTTTTAGTAGAGATGAGGTTTCACCATGTTGGTCAGGCTGGTCTCGAACTCCTGACCTTAGGTGATCCACCCACCTCAACCTCCCAAAGTGCTGGGATTACAGGTGTGAGCCACTGTGCCCGGCCTATTATGTGAACTTCTTACCATGAAATTATAGTAATAGGAATGTTTTATGAGTTTATATATATTGATATGATATTTAATCTTCATAACAACCCTATAAGTTAAGACCTAATATTATCCCAGTTGTGAGGAGAAGAAAGTAAAGAGAGGTCAAGTAATTTGTTTAATGTCATACAGCTAGTAAATATTGGAGTGGGGATTTGTACTCAGAAATTATTAGTCCATATGTTTTCCACAGTGCTTTACCACCTCTCATTTTAGAATCTTAGCAAATTAGAATATACAATACATTTGATATGGAAAGAATCTCTAGAGATCATTTAGACTAGAATTCTTCTGAGAAAACAAAAGTCCAGAGTGACTTGCCCAAGGTTTCACAACTGGTTGTTAGTAACTAGCTTTGTAACTGTTCTCTCCTGGCTAGTTCATCAGTCTTTCTCTCAACTATGAGGTTTCCACTTGATGGGTAGAAGTGGATGAGTAGATGAGTTCTTCACGTGACATTTTTTCTGATCAGTAGCCTAAATTATATGAAAGATTTACTTGGTATCTTTTCCTGATTCCATTAGATAATTGGCAGGCCCTTCTTGGTGACCTTTGTAAAACAACACATTTTAGTGTTCTTTTGACTTCTAAAGGAAAGCAGAAAGAGGAGGAAAATATGAAGATTTGATTCAGTGGTTCAAAGGCAAAGAATCAGGTCTAAAGAGAAATGCTAGCAGAGCCATGTAGAAGTAATGAGTAACGTTCAAGCAGGTTAGAGAGGGGAAAACAGGCTGAGAGGAAACACGGTTCTGTTGAGTTGACATTTTCTTTGTTGTTGAGAAGAATCACAAACCTTGGTCAAATAAATACATTTCTACTACTGTTCCCCCTGTAGCACCTCTCCCCAGAGGTGCCTGTGTGGGAAACAGTGTGATTCCCACATGCTCACCAGCAGAGGGAGTGTCTGCTGCTCTGACCTGCAGTTTGGGGCTTATATTTGAAAGCAGTTTGTTTTAGTGCCAGGAGCTCTTCAATTTAGCAGACACAGGAACCTTGGCAACACCTCAGTTTTAGCTCTTCTGAAGGCTGACCACCTATTTGAGACATCACTCAGAGTCTCCCCAAATAAATTTTGTGTTTCTCACATAGCCTATATTTTAAGCCAGACCATCCCAAGTATAGTTTCAGTATTGGCTAAAAATTTTTATAGGCATTTTATCATGATATGGTAGAAGACAAACAGTTTTATTTACATATATTTACTAGAAACAAGCCCTGGCACCTTGAAGAAATGCAGAGATAGCTCTCCACTGCCATTATTGGCATTAATATTAGTAATATTGAAATGGCCATTAATCATATAAAATCATATGTAGCACTTTTTCATCCCTCGTAATTTATTTGCGAGAGCTATATCACAGTGGGTATAACAGTGTTAGATCTGTGGCGGAGTAATCCCTGAGTTAAGTGTCAAATGAGTAAAGAAAATGATAATGTTGTCTTTCCTTCGTTGATCTCTAGCTTAAGAAAAATTATGTTAGAAGAGGTCAATCTACATATTTGAATTCTAATAAAATGCCTTTTTCATCTACTTGTTTTTTGAGACCGAGTCTTGCTCTGCCGTCCAGGCTGCAGTACCATGGTACCATGGCATGATCTCAGCTCACTGCAGCTTCTGCCTGCCGTCTTCAAGCAATTAACCTGCCTCAGCCTCCCAGGTAGCTGGGACTACAGGCGTGCACCACCACGCCTGGCTAATTTTTAGTAAAGATGGGGTTTCACTCTGTTGGCCAGGCTGATCTCAAACTGACCTCAAGTGATCTGCCAGCCTCAGCCTTCCAAAGTGCTGGGATTACAGGCATGAGCCACTGTGCCTGGCCATCTTTTCCATCTATATTTAAAATAAATTAACACTTTCACTGTTAATATTATAAGTAATCTCTTTTCACTTTATGATTTTTTAGGGGATATTACTAAGTTATGTGTTCTACAAATGCGAAATATGTATTGCATGCCTACTCTGTGCAGAGCGCTTTTCTAGGTTCTTGGGATATAGCAGTGAATATAAAAATCTCTTTCCCTGTGGGGATCATATTCTCGTTGAAGAGAGTAAATGCAATAAATAAATAAAATGTAAATAGTGTGCTAGATAGTGTTAATGTTATGGAGAAAAATAAAACAGGAAGGGGGTTTAGGCAGTACTTGTGTCCAGTAGTAAGGCAATGTTTCACTTCTTAATAGAGTGGCCAGGTAAGGCCTCACTGAGAAATTGATATTTGAACAAAGACCTGACGCATGTAAGAGAGCAAGCCGGTCTTCTGGAGAAGATTGTTCCAGCCAGAGGAATAGCAGTGCACAGCCCCGGAGGTGGGAGCATGTGTGGCAGTTTTGAGAAATAGGAAGAAGCCCAGTGTCTTTGGAGCAGAGGGAATGGATACAGTAATAGGAGATGAGGTTAGAGATAATTGGGAAATGGATGGAATTTATCCTTGTAAATCATTATAGTCAGTATTATTTTGACTGAAACACTGAGTAAGAGTAGAAGCTGTTGGAGATTTTGAATAGCAGGGTAACATGAACTGACTTTTATTTTAGCAGCTACACTCTGGTTACTTTTGATAAGAAACTGTAGGAGGGTGAAAAGTTTGAACAAGAGAAGCAATCAGGAGGCTGTTGCAGTAATCAAGATGAGAAATCATGGTGGCTGGGTTCTTAGGGCTTATAGTGGTAGAGGTGGTAAGAAGTGGCTAGATTTTTCTCCCCATTCTTATTTTACTTTCTGGTTATTTTATTTATTTATTTATTTATTTTAATTGGCACATCAACTAGAAATTTGTTAAGCTAGGATAACTTTGCTCTCAAATTAGTTGACATTACTTCACATTAGTAGATCTGACCATCCATTTAGTTAAGGAATAGATTTAGTGATTTTTGTAACACTTATGTAGAAATCCATACCAGTTGATTTTCAGTTGATTTTAACTTGAACTTTTCATCATTCAGAAGGAGATGGGATTATTACTGAAGGAAAATAATTTTACATCTTCTTTGTCCTTGAAATATATTATTTTTTTCTGAACTTCTTTCACCGATTCCAGAGTTCTCTCCTTTGAGGCATACCCAGCAGCACAAAGCACTTCAACTTCCCAGTAGCATTGTAGTTGAAGTGTTTTATGCTGCTGGGATTGTCATGTCGAGTTTTCCCTCTTAAAGAACAAACTCACCTATTTAGGTGAGCAAGCCCTGCTCCTAAAGATTGCAGGACTCTCCCACCTTTTAAAGGAAATTGATTGTTCTTTTGAAATTGAATAGAAGGGGTTCTTCTAAATAGTATAGATGTTGCTTATTGATGAAGCTGTTTCATCATGACTTGGATTTCTCAGTTTCTGGAATGTTAGCTTAATGCATTATGTATTTGAGCTGAAGAAAATGAATGATGATGATGTCCTAGGAAAAGCTTGACCATACAGACTCAGTGAAAGTTAGAAAGTAGGGTTATAATTTCTGCAAGTGAATTAAGTTTCCTTTTTAAACTCAAAAAATGCACTGGGGCAGCATAATGAATTTTTTGCTTAATATTTGGTCATGCAAAATTAAACTTCAAATGAAATTTCAGTTTCTCTCTGTGGCTTCACAAATCCTTGGAAACAGAAATTGAATCTTTAGGTCCAACTTGAATAAATTCCTGATTCTTTGTCAGCTTTAGCAAGTGAAATGTATTCTCTATCCTTCCTGTGAAAGTCCAGCTTTTCACAGTCAAGGGATTGTTCGGTTTAAAGCATGCTGCTGCTGTTGTTAGGGATTATTTATAAGTGCTTGTCTCTCACATACAACACCATCTCGTTTATATTATTTTGGTGCTTTGCAAATATTCTTAAGTTAATGGAATCAATTTTTATGTCTTTACTATATGTTTGATAAACTACTCTTCTGTTTTAACCTAATTAATCCTTTCTGATTTGTTCTAGAATGAGAGACTACAGGCGTTGCTTGGAGATAATGAAAAGATGAATTTGTCAGATGTGGAACTTATCCCATTGCCTTTAGAACCCCAAGTGAAAATTAGAGGAATAATTCCGGAAACAGCTACACTGTTTAAAGTAATTGTGATGGATATTTAATGTGTATGATTGGAACCTAATTCTTAAACTAGATCAGAGATACTACCTTGGAAAACTATTACATTGCAGAGATCACATCTATAATTCTAGTTGATTTAGTAAATGCTAGATCGAAGGGTACCTTTTATTTATCAGTGTGTTTTGATTTGAGATCTTCTTTTGTTACCAGTATGTGGGCATTTTTATATAACATGTGAAATACTTTATATCTCTGGGTTGTTTTTTAATATTTAATTTTTTTATTGTTTTATTTTTGTAGTGATGGGTCCTCACTTTGTTATCCAGGCTGGTCTCATACTCCTGGCTTCAAGCAGTCTTCTCACCTCAGCCTCCCAAAGTGTTGAGATTACAGGCATGCGCCACCATACCCAACATAATATTTAGTTTTTTCAGCTAATTGTTAATCAGAGCCATAACTATTTTTCTTTAAGTTAACTTTTTTTTAAAGGGCAAATTGCAAACATATCATGCATTCATTCAGTTCATTAGTTCAGATGGTTAGATATGAGTCCCAGTTGACCCTTTTAACATTTCTCAGTGTGATATCTGTTCCTGTTGAACCTTAAGTTTTTTCTTATATTTTCACGTGGCAATTCTCTTTAGTCCTTAATAGCATACCAGGCTTGGTGTTTTTTCTATTGACTGGCCACCAGTTCAGGTAGAAACAGCTGATGCAGCTGCCTTCTCTAATCCAGAGCATCATTATCTGTCAGCATCATACTGAAAGATCTTTGTGAGACATGATGTTTTATGTTTTGTGATTCTAGTGATAGAAAGGCATAGTTGCATTGAATATTACTTTGCATGAGTTAAGAAAGGGCTCATAGAACAACAACTAATGTATATACACGGGTGTAATTATAGTAGGAAATAGTTCATATTTTTTAAAAAAGTGTGTTTCAAGGCAACCTCATATTTGGTCATGGGTTGCAGGCCAGCTCATACGACCAAAACATAAGTTTCATAAAGCAATACCTAACTTTAACTGGGTGTTATGGATGGATAGTTACCATTATTTTTAACATTATTCTGTTGCTTTAATTTTTAAATGTTGCTTACAACCTATTGGTTTTAAAACTCTCTAACAGATTACAACCTGCAGGTTAAAAATACTGGTATTTTTAACTATATGCAGTTTGAAAATACTGGTATAGGAGATACAGTGCAAATATTTTTTTAGTCTGTGCTTGCAGTCTACTGGAGACTGAAATGTAAAAAGCTCTACACAAGGTAATATACATATAACAACTGGCATTCCTTTGGGCTAGAACTCCCAAAGAAGATCAGCTTTTAATATTCTTGTGAACACTAAGGACTCATCAAGAGCAGTGAATTAAAAAAGTAATTTTACCATTTTTTTTCCCAACTATGGTGGAAAAGAGTATCTAAGACATACAGCAGGGGTTTTAAGAGTGGAGTATAAGAAGATATATCTCCCTCTATTGGTAGGTGGATTCTAGACTCATACTCTTTTTACTTATAAAAAATTATAATTATGTCTTATGAAATAAAATATGGGAAATGTTTTTGATCTCAATATTCAGTCTTGATTATTTTTCTTTCAACTCTTAAGTGTATGGGCATTCTTAAAAATTTTGAGCTGGAGTTTAGGAATAATGGTTCTGAGGCAGTTGCTACATAATATTAGTTATATAGAGTCTCTGTGTAGGGAGTTGCTACTTTGGCTCGTGGATGCCTTTGAGAATCTGATGAAAGTGATGGATTATGCACTTCAGAAAATTGCCCGTATGCTATGCTTACACATACACTGGAATTTCTGCATACACTTGCAGAGGATCTGTGGACTCCTGTTGTCCTTGTATGAGCTCCTTAGAGCTGAAAAGGCTAAGGACCCTTATTTCTAGTAGTTTTAAAAGTAATTTTGTAGACCTTAGTGTATCAGCCAAAGCTGGATATTCATGGGGACTGGACCCCTTAAGGCACTGGGATAAGTGCATGTTATCCTGTGGTGGTCTTCTTGCTTTAAATTTCAGATGAAATCTAATTGAATCTCAAAAAAGAAATCACAACAAAGATTCTCCTGCCTGTCATTTATCTTTAGGAAGATAACTTCCAATTACTAGGGCTCAAGGTAATTTATAAAATAACCTTGAGCAATGAAACGATGTTCCAAATTTAACGTAATTTAAAATTCAGAATTTTATTCCAACTAGAGTTTGTAAGTTAATACATTCTCTGAACCATCTTCCATGTTTTTGTTTTCCCCCAGCATTTTATAGGAAAGTTTTCAAGCATACAGCAAAGTTGAAGGAGTTTTACAGTAGACAACTGTGTATCTACCACTTTAATTCTGTCATTAACATTTTGCCATTTGTTTTGTCACATCTGTTCATCCATCTATATGATGTTTTTTGGGCCATTATTTCTCTCGTTTATTACCATTTTTTTGTTATTGTTGTTTTTAAATTTGTTTGATTCATTTTTTTTTCTTTGGATTAATATGTTTCTCCAAATTTTTGTCTTATATAATTTCTTCTCAGTGACCAAACTCAATAGGGTCTCTCTCTCAGAACAATTTTCTGACCATTTATGTCCAGAATATCCATCTTAATATGCTACTTTATGTGAGGTTTTATATGATTCCCCCTTTCTAAAAAGAATATAATTTCTCTATTTTTTTTTTTTTTGTTGATTTAAACATATACCTAAACTAATTTAGACCTTCATATAATTAAGGGAAGTACCCTGGGGAAAACATAAAATTATTCCAGAATAAAAGATACAGATATTTGAGATCTCTTCTCATTTTATAAATGAGGAATTTGAGTCTTAAAGCTGCACAACTAGTACAGATTGAGCATCTCTAATCCAAAAATCCATAATCTAAAATGCTCCAAAATCTGAAACTTTGAGTGCTGACATGATACTGCAAGTGGAAAATCCTCCAGCTGACTTTATGTCATGCATTACAGTCAAAACACGGTCAGAACTTTGTTTCATGCACAAAATAAAAAAATATTGTGTAAAATTACTTTCAGTCTATGTGTTTAGGGTGTATGTGAAACGTAATTGAATTTCAAGTTTAAACTTGGGTCACATCCCTAAAATATTTTATTATGTATATGCAAATATTCCAAAATCCGAGGAAGTCCAAAATCCCAAACATTTGCAAGCATTTCTGTTATGGGATACTCAACCTGTAGTATACTTGCCATTAAAAACCAGGGCTCTTTACTTTCCATCTGGTACATGGTTATGGTGTACTGTTTCACCTTATTTATTTCAGTATACCTCTAAAAATAAAAAATGATGATAGATATATATAGAATGTCTTCTCTGTATTAGGCATGGTGCCAGACTGTTGACCTGTATAGTTTCTGATTGCCTTAGCAACTCTGCAGAAGAGATGGTATCTTTATTTTACAGATGAGGAAACAAGTTAAAGGATATGCACAAGACTGTCCAGTGAGTACCTGGCAGAGCTTGGAATGTTTTAACCACATGACTGAGTGCAGAGCTTGTGCGCCTTCCATCATATAGTCTTCTGACTATTAGCTAGTTCACTGTTCTTTCCAGTATACCCTAATGTATCTCATTGAAAACCCAACTTGTGTTTTAGGTCCTATTTACCTGTGTATTTATCTTATATATCAACATTTTTTTGTATGTATAGTACACTTTTACGCATTAATTCATGACCAAATTTGAAATCAATATTTTTATGTTCCAGAGTGCCCTTATGCCTGCACAGTTGTTTTTTAAGACAGAAGATGGAGGCAAATATCCAGTTATATTTAAGCATGGGGATGATTTACGTCAAGATCAACTTATTCTTCAAATCATTTCACTCATGGACAAGGTGAGCATGACCTTATGTTGGTGGGGAACATTTTTTTCGTTTTGGAAGACTGTGGCTTAGTTCATTTGCTGTTTATGGAACAGAAGTACTTGTAACATTCAGGTACGATCCTAGAAAGCTCAACAGTCTCCACTTGACCTTGAAAAAATTTAGTTGCTTTTATACACTTCAGAATGGTTTTTGTGTTGAGTATAAAGTGGAACTGCATGTGTTCCATTAGTTTTTTTTCCAAATTAAGTTATCTAAATAAGGGATTTAGTAGTTTCTTTCCTCTTAGTCTATTAAATTTTTTTTTAAATCCTTTTAATCCCATCTCTGTCCCTGGCATTAAAAAGTACATGCTTGCCCTATTTCCCTTTTTCTGAGCTCTAAAGTACTTTATGGCCAGAAAGGACTGCATGAAGTGATAGGAACAACCCTATTGTTCATTGACAACTGCTGACAGAGATTTAGAGTAGATGAAAAATTTAGCATACCATCATCTAAGTCCTTAATAAATTGAATTTTGATGATCAAAGTTAAATTAACTATTTTTTTTTTTTTTTTTTGAGATGGAGTTTCGCTTTTTGCCCAGGCTAAAGTGAAGTGGCGCAATCTTGGCTCACTGCAACCTCTGCCCCCTGGGTTCAAGCAATTCTTCTGCCTCAGCCTCCCGAGTAGTTGGGACTACAGGCATGCGCCACCACGCCCAGCTAATTTTTTGTATTTTTTAGTAGAGACGGGGTTTCCCCATGTTGACCAGGCTGATCTCGAACTCCTGACCTCAGGTGATCCACTGGCCTCGGCCTCCCAAAGTGCTGGGATTACGGGTGTGAACCACTGTGCCCGGCCTAAATTAACTAATGTAAACTTAATTTAGTTTAACTTCCTAAATCTGTATTACATTAAACTGCTATACTATTTGCCCACAAAACTGTCTTTTAACAATCTTTACATTTGGTTAATATATTTTACCTTTTGATTAAAAGCTGTTACGGAAAGAAAATCTGGACTTGAAATTGACACCTTATAAGGTGTTAGCCACCAGTACAAAACATGGTAAGTGTATTTTACATCATTATTGTTTACTTTACTGTACATTGTGTGTACTTTTTCAAACTGAAAATTTTTAAGTATGTTAGAGATACAAGTAAATTCCATTTGTAGCACTGAAGACAAGTTGGACCTTCCTGCCTGCTTCCCTTCTGTCTCTCATTCTTTCCTGTTTTTCAGTAACTACTGATTAATGTAACTACTGGTTAATGTAGTTACTGAGAAACGGGATATTTCAGACATTCCTGACAGTCCTGTAGACACATACACATACACACATATCCTCACACATACAAACCATTTAAGTCTTTTTGAGATGAATAATCTCTGGAAGTTTGGTAGAAGATTCCCTAGGAATGCTTGCCTAATGCTTACTGTAAATTCCATAGTCTTGCTCCCCTTCCTGCTTTATACTACTAGTTACTGAGAAACAAAATATACGCTTTAGGTTCCTGTCCTTCCTCTGGCCACTCCCAAATCTTTTTGATGCCTTAATTACTCTTCTCAGTTTCTTCTCAGAATGATCTTTTAAAAAGTGCAAATGTTCATCTTTACGATCCTGCAAAAAGTCATTTGTTAGCTTTCATTTTCTCTTGGGACAAAGATCCAAAAAACCTTTACCTAGCTCCTAAGTGCTTGCATAGTGTGACACACCCTATGTCTGTCTTTCAAGTGTCTTCTTTTTGCCACTCTTCCCCTGCATCCTGGGCTTTAGCCATACTGGCTACCTTCTGTTTTATCTAATGCATTGTACTCTAAGGCCTTCACATACACTGTGATCATTGTCTCAAACATTCTTTGCTCCATGGCCTATTAACTTTATTAACCTTGGAAACATGGCTCAAATGTCAGATGTCCTTTGATCCCTACTGTAAGTTAGGTCTCCTTACACTACTTACTTTCATAGTACCCTTTATTCATAGTATTTACCCAAGTGAAGCTTATAAGCTTTAAGATCGATGTAGGCAGCGTCAAACATCTATTTTTACTTACTTGGCAAATTTCTTCCAACATGGTCAAGAAACAATAAATACCTGTTAAGTGAATTAGTGCCAGCTGTTCTGTATTTATGATGCAAGAATAAATGAGATATTTCTTATTCTACAGGGGTATATAATCTCTTAATTTGCATGCAAATTATTATCCTTTAGGCTTACCAGAACCAGATCATGAGAGTTTATGATCCTGAAAATTGTTTGCTTCATCCAACTTTTATTTTTTTAATATATCCATTGTTTTATGTTTCTGTTGTCTTCAGACTTATCAGACTGACTTTTTCTCCTTCTTCCACATACTGTCTGTCCCCTTTCCCTTTTTTTTTTTTTTTTTTTTTTTGGTAGTTTAAGGGATTTACACATCTGTTATTACCAGGAAATGACAGAAGATGGAATATTAGACAAAAGGAGCCATTACATAACAGTTTTACATACAGCTTTTAGGGTTAGGTAATTGTAATCCACAATTCTAGATTTCTTATGGTGATTTTAAATTTGGAATATTTTAATTGGTATATGTTGTAAATCCATAGAAAGAAGAAATTTTTGATGCTAGATTTAAGAAGCTTAGTTTGTTAGTTTTCGTTTCTCATATTTTATAATAGAAATTAGCCTAGAAAACTTACAGACTAAATCAACTTAATTTTTTTAAAAAAATGTTTTCTTATAGGTCCTATGACATATATAGTGTACACTGATGTTTTTAAGTTGTTCGGATATGGAATGCACTTATTCACAGATGGAGATTATTCTTAGCAGAACCTTTATTTTTATTTCTTAACCAGTAGCTATGCTTAATGCAGTGCATACATTTCTGTGTAGGCTTCATGCAGTTTATCCAGTCAGTTCCTGTGGCTGAAGTTCTTGATACAGAGGGAAGCATTCAGGTATGGTATCAATAAAGATTATGCAATTCACGAGTATATTCTTGTCATAAAAAATTCAGTCTTTATGACATAGAGTTAAAAATGAAAGTCTCCTTTTATCATTTTTCTTTGTTCAAGTTTTTTTTCTTCCTTTATTCAGAAGTAAGCATGTTCGCAGTTGAAGATTCTTCCATTTGTTACATACAGATTCTCAGTTCCTTGAACAGTGCATTGTGTATCAAGGGATCAGGCATTAACTGGTGAACACAGCCTGGCCAACATGGTGAAACCCGTCTCTACTAAACTGACAAAAATCAGCCAGGCATAGTGACATGCACCTGTAGTCCCAGCTGCTTGGGAGGCTGAGCCAGGAGAATCGCTTGAACCTGCGAGGTGGAGGCTGCAGTGAGCTGAGGTCACATCATTGCACTCCAGCCTGGGTGACAGAGCAAGACTCTGTGTCAAAAAAAAAAATAAGAGTTAATTGGTGAACAGATTAAAATTTGTTAACGTTTATTTATACTTGCATTATATTCCAAGGTATGGAAATGTTTAATTGATTTGATACTAATTGGTGAGCACTTTGATTATTTCCAGTTTTTGTTATTCAGAACACTGCTCCAATGATATTGTTGCTCATCTGTCTTTTGTACAATTACTTAAGACCCCTATCCTCTCCCTTCAACCTATTGCTCCCCTTTAAATATGAGAAAAGGTGAGTGGTTCTGTGACAAAGTAATGTATATGTTTGGATTTTTTTTTCTTTACCCTTTAAATACATGGATTAGTTCTTATAACATCTTAATGGTTTATTTTTGTTATTTTTTAAATATAATTTTCCTGCTTCCCTTTGTAAAAAAAAAAGGTATGTAATTAAAACAAAAATGGATACCCCCAAGATGAAAGATAATACATAGAAGGGCTTGGTAGACGATATTTGATACAGTGTGTTTTTGCCTTTCCCTATTTAATTGTTCCATTTATTCAGTATGGGAGTCAGATTTGTAGAAAAGTATTACTCTGATTCTTTTGCACAGTAAGTGGTTATTCTGTTCTTTGATTTGGGGTACAGTCATGTGCAGTGGTTAAAAGCTCAGGCCAAGGACATCAAATTGCCTGGGATTGAATTCCACCTGTGTAACTTTCCAGCCCTGTAACCTTAAGTGAACTGGTTAACTCTTTCTGCAGAGAAAAGTTAACATACTAGCCCTAAGGTTGCAATCTTTGGAAAGGCCTGCTTGCCAGGAGATTGGTCGTTGGCTTTCAGCATGTTCCCTTTGCTTCCTAATTGATAACGGTGGTTCACTGTGCCTAGATTGTTTGTTCAAATAATATGCTTTATACTAAACAACCCACTTTCCTTCTGGGAGTCTGGAATTTTGTACTTGCTTGACAGAGGTTGCCTGGGTCACCAGCTCCCAATAAAACCTTGGGTTCTAAAATGGGCTTTCCTTGTCAGAAATATCACACCCATGTTACTGCTTTTTATTTTTTATTTTTGGCTATTGGAAAAGAAGCTCACTGTGTCTCTTCACAGGACAGAGAGGGCTAGGATGCCTATGTATGAATTTCTCCAGATTTTTTCTGTGTATGTTTTCCATGTTGATTCTACTGTGTATCCTTTCTCTGTAACAAACCTTAGTCATGGTACAACTACATGTTTAGTCTGTAAGACCTTCTAGTAAGTCAAACCTGTCAGTGGTCCTGGGGACCCCTTTAACATACCCTTCAAGACACCAGTTTTTGCATCTGTAAAATTTCAGTAATAACCCATATTACTCCAGGATTGTTCTGAAGAGGACATGAAGTGTACTTAAAGTTTTTAACATGGGTCCTAATTGCCATCATTGTTTCATGAAGTTTTTCATTACTTACATTGTTTTGTGTAATTATGATTTTATAAAATGAAAACAGTGACAGTTTGTATACTGATTCTTGGCTGCACATCTGATCTGTGTAAGTCATTTACCGGGTCATAGATCACATTCAGCTTTGCTTGATAATGAAAAGTTGTTTTTCGATAATTAAAAGTTGTTTTCCAAAACAGTAACACTTCTTGTGTTTCTCCTTGCTACACACATCTTTGCCAAATCATAGTGTTGCCAAACTTCAAAGTCTTCGTACCTCTTTTTGTTTTGCATTTCCCTGATTATCTGTCGAACATATAAAAATATATGTATAGGCCATTTGTTTCTTCTGTGAAGTGCATGTTCACATCTTACTGTGGCCCATGTTCCTGTCACGTTGTTTATATTGTTTGTATTGATTTATGGGAGTTTTTTTTTTTTTATATATTCCAGATGCAAATCCTTTGTCAGACATATAGGGTATTCAAAAAAGGTGAAAACATAGAATAAGCTTTTTTTTTTTTTTTTTTTTTTTTTTTTTTTGTGAGACAGAGTCTCGCTCTGTCGCCAGGCTGGAGTGCAGTGGTGCGATCTTTGGCTCACTGCAACCTGTACCTCCCAGGTTCAAGCAATTCTCCTGCCTCAGCTTCCCGAGTAGCTGGGACTACAGGTGGCTGCCACCACGCTAATTTTTGTATTTTAGTAGAGACTGGGTTTCACCATGTTGACCAGGATGTTCTTGATCTCTTGACCTCATGATCTGCCCACCTTGGCCTCCCAAGTGCTGGGATTGTAGGTGTGAGCCACCACATCTGGCCAGGATAAACTCATTTTTTAATAGTACATTAATTGTATTTTCAGATAATATGCTCTGTGTTTTGTTTGTTTGTTTTTTGTTTTGCCTCTAAATGTAGAAGAATAGGTGCAGTTGGTAATCTGGGGTGGGTGGTGGGGGACATTAAACACAGTTTCCCCTAGTGGAAACTCTAGTGTATTTATCGTACTCTTACAATTCTTTTGTTCAGTCAGCATCTCTCATACTGTATTATGATTAAGCTTTATACTAGATACTTGGTCATTATTTATAGTTTCAAAACACCTAGTTTGTTTGTTTGCACTTAATTCTTAAACATGTAAATAATGTCTTTTCAGAACTTTTTTAGAAAATATGCACCAAGTGAGAATGGGCCAAATGGGATTAGTGCTGAGGTCATGGACACTTACGTTAAAAGCTGTGGTAAGTTTTTCAGGCTATTACTTTCCGTTGACCAGATAAAGAAGAGCAGGCCATCCTGATATTGCCATAATCATATACATTTAGAACATGTTAATATTTAAATGCTCTATAGGAAGAGTAAAAGATAAATGTTGATTAAAGTAGTCATTAATGCTTTGACGTAATAGTAGTAACAAGGTGTAAATTCTATTTAGTCTTTCATGGATATATCTTTGCAATCACTGAACTATTTTATAATCACAATTTATCTGTTCCTGGAAGCTGTTAATTTTCCATTAGATTTTCTCCATTTTTGAATAACAGAAACTAAGTAGACCATGGGAAAAGTTTCAGTCAGAAATAATTGTGTTTTAGATAAAGTTTAAGAACTAAGATAATGGTGCTTGATTAAGAGGGTGCCCTCGTGGTATTTTAGAGTCAGTCCTTATGGTCCATTCCTAGAAATAAGTAAACAGTAGTAGTATTTCCTAGAAATACATAGTAAGTGACATAGGGATTAATTTTTATTCTTCAGGCATTTATGTCTAACTTTATGAAGCTTATATTCTACAGGATTTTTTTTTTTCATTTTCTTTATTTTTCTTTTCTTTTCTTTTCTTTTTCTTTTTTCCTAGAGACAGGGTCACACTCTGTCACCCAGGCTGGCTGAAGTGCAGTGGCGCAATCACAGCTCACTGCGGCCTGGACCTCCCAGGCTCAGGTGATTCTTCCACCTCAGCCTGCCGAGTACCTGGGACTGTAGGAGGTGTGCACCACCACACTTGGCTGATTTGTTTTATATTTTTTGTAGAAACAGGGTTATGGCATGTTTCCCAGGCTGGTCTCAAACTCCTGGGCTCAAACGATCACCTGCTTTGGCCTCCCAAAGTGCAGATATTGAAGGCATGAGCCACCATCCCCAGCATGTTTATTTTTTTATTTTGATTTTTTTTTTATAACTAGATTGTTTAAGGGAGGATTGGTAAAGGAGTTGACACTAGAGTTGAGCCCTGAATGACAGGATATATGATGTGTTATAACTGTTTTATATAAGCGATATATTTGTTTATATCCCTATTTATACCTATACTTAAGCTGGGAGAGCAAGAAGAGGGCTTTCTAGTTAGTTGTTAAGACTGTATTTAAACTTGCATACTATTTTCTGGTTTAGAAGTTGCTTTCTTATACATAATATTTTTGTGTTTTTCACAACACCCCTGTGAAGTCACCTTCCAAATTATTTTGGACCTTATTTTCAAATTTATTCGTGATGATACATTTTTGTCTGAAAAGCAGAAAGAAAATGAACTTTGAGACTATGGAAATAAAATTGTGTTTGTATATATTAGAATCCTTTATAGTTTTAATTCTTGTTTTTACTATAGGAATATAAACATATATTACATGTAACTGAATTTGCTTGTAAACATGATTACATGCAGTATTTAAAAGACTTAAAAACACTGAAGGTTTTGAGAGAAAATGTTTACCCTTGTCCTCTTACTCTGTATTTCTCTCTCTCTTCCCTCGCTCCTTTCTTGTTTTTCTTCTTTATTTTGCCCCATTTCTCTTCTGTTTTTCTCAGACCTTCAAGTCTATATTTTCTGTGATCTAAAAAAAAATTACATATCATCTAAAGGCTCAACTGGGCTGAACATCCAAGATGGATCACTCACATGATTAGCAGATTATATTGTCTTAGCTAGGCTTATTGTGAATCACCTACACATGACCTGTCCCTGGCTTGGGCCTCTCAGAGCTGGGTTCCAAGGGCAAATATTCAGACAGACAGGAAATGGAAAATACTGGTTTCTGAAGGCCAGGGCTGGGAAGCTGGTACTGAATCAGCTTATAGTATAACTATATTTTGTTATATTCTGTTGTTCAGAGCAGTCCTAGAGCCTTCCTGGATTTGAGGGGACAGAATATGTATATAGATCCAAGCTCTGGATGAAAAGGGTGTTACAGAATTTGTGGCCATTTCCCTTAGTACCTTATTACATGAGGTGTTTTACATACCCCCAAATAATTATCTTTTACCTTTTTACTTGTAGCATAGTTATTGTAAACCTTTTAAAGTCATAAATCTGTTTAATAAAGAAATACTTTTTCCACACCAAATACATACACACACACTTGCCCTGTCAGTATTGACTACAATTTGAAAATTCTGCTCATTAGTAAAATTATCAGAATGGTATGTTACAGGTACATGCTTGATGTCGTACCATTGTGTCTTTTGTATAATGGTCCATTTTCCCCCAAGAGCTAATGAAAATATGACTGGCTTTTTCATGGGGGAAGAATAGCAATTTAAATTATCTTACCTATTGGACAGTTAAATTCACATTACATCTTATCTCTCCCCTTTTTTCCAACATTTCACATGTATTCATTCCTCTGTAAGTGATTTGATGGCAGGCCTTCTCTTCATCTAGAAGAGCCTTCTGTCTTCTGTATGGCTTCCTGTTTGACAAAATAATCTGTTTGTGTGTAACTTTCATTTTAGAAAATAATGTTTTAATGTTTTTGCAGGGTGTAAGAAAAAAATTGATAATAGTTTTGGTGACATCTTTTCTAGATTATCTAACGTCTCAAGTCTATATCATGCAGCTAAATGTGGGAATACTGTTTATTCTCACATACACACATATCTTTACTAAGTAAAGGGAAATAGGATCAGTGGTCTATTTGTCTTTATATTTTTCTTTAAGTCAAAGTTTTTTTATAAAAACAATTTCAAGATGTTTTGCATCTCACATGGAGTAAAAAAACTAACAACGTTGTTTTGACAAGATTTTCTTGGACAGAAATAGTGTTTCCATTGTTGTATAGTTAAAGAATAACATCAGTTTCCCTAAAAATTTTCTAGCAAATTTATTTCAGGTCATCTTAAATCATTCTGAGTATTAGTTATCTCCTCAATGTTTCTGAGGATCATCCCATTCTTACCTCAAATGTTTTGTTATTTTTCAGGATGTAGCCTTGTTTAAAGTGCCCTACTGAGTATTGACACTTTAAACTATTGAAGCACTGTAAATTTTCATCTTTACTATTCAATATGGCCATATGTTGATACATATATTTCACTTGACTAAACATGTTTATCAGAATGACCATCCAACATATTTATGGCCATAATCCACTGAGCCAGGGCAAAAGATCCTTATTCATTTTCCATTTCCATATGACAATGAAATGCACTCGCAAACAAATTTGATGATGAGTAGTTTATAGAAATATTTTGCTTTATCGTTAGGATTAAGCATAATTCGTGTATATCTAGTTACATGAAAATTTTAGGTCAGAATTAACTGTTACAACACAGGTGAATCAGTATTCTCTAGAGATAGCTAAACTTGAAACAAAGTAAATAGTGACAAAAACTAATTGTAATTTATAATTTAAAAAAATGGGAATAGTAAGTAGGTCTGGATTGAACAACTCAGCTACACTGATGTACAGTGATGTTATTTTTGAAAATTGCAGGAGTTTTGCTGGTCTTCATATGCACATTATCCGTAGTTTAGTACCCTTGAGTAGCAGCTAGATTTCTACGAATCATATATTAGAGAACCTAAGTGTACTAAGTTCTCATGTGTTCTCAGGGTACTATACTTACTTTCTCTTTAGGGATATCAAATTTAATATCCCTCAGTAAGTCACTTAGTTATTTTTCAATGGGGAGTCTTTAGTCATTTTTGAAATTGCATGTATCGTGGCAGTTTTAGAGCAGTGCTACTTAAAGTGTGATCTGTGGACCCACAGTATTGACTTTACCTGGGAACTTGTTTGTGTTACAGAATCTTGGGCCTTACCCCAATTCTATGATCAGAATCTTCATTCTAACAGGATTTTCAGGTGATTCTTATGTTCATCAATACACTAGAGTTTAGAGAAGGTTTCTCAACCTTTGGTGTGCATAGTAATTTTTGAAAGCTTGTTAAAATGGAATTGTGGCTGCTGCCCCTAAAAATTCTGATTCAGTAGGACTGAAGTAAGGCTGAAGAGTTTACATATTTAATAAGCTTTGAAGTGATAGTGATACTGCCAGTCTGTGGGATCACGTTTTGTGTAGCAATGCTCTAGATCAAGGGTGAGTAGGACTTTTCCCCAAAGCTTTGCAGATAGTAAGTATTTTAGGCTTTTCAAGTCAGATGATCTGTGTAACTATTCAACCCTGCCATTGTAATGCTCAAACCAGTATGTAAATGAATGAGTACGACTGTGTTCAAATAAACTTTACAAAAACTGAGGGGAACCAGATTTGACCATCAAGCTCTAGTTTATTCTCCCTTCATCTAGATACCCTTTAAGTTCTCCTCAGTGGACCACTGTTATCGTTGCATTTAGCTGCAGTTAACATAATGTACCTATAGTGACATAATCATAAGAGTTTATTTTCTCTTTTGTGACAAAACTAGTTATAAGAGATTGCTGTTGTTCTAACTATATAAGGTGATTAGGACCAGGTGAAGGCTGTGTGATTCTCTTGCCCTTTTCCTTATGGTCTGCAACTACAGTCATCATGTCGCAATCTAGACAGGAAGGAGAAAAGGCCTAAAGGGCTAACCTCCTAGCTGAGTCAGCCCCTTGCTTAAAACTGCTTTCCTTGCATCTATATTTGTTTACATTTCATTGGACACAAATCCCAGCCCAGTGACTTTGAACAATACCATTAATTCTTGGAGCCTGAAGTTTTTCATTTGAAGGATGGTTATCATACTTAACTGGCATCATTAAATGGGTTAGAAATGATGAATATGATATGCCTAGCTAAGAGCCTAGTCTTAAGTACATTGTAACTGTGATTATTATTAATTAATCTATTTTTTCAGTAATTATACCATTGCTGAAGTTGCTTTTGGACTTCTGGAATGGCCTTCAGAACCTAAGTCAAATGAACCTTATTATTTATTGAATTTGAACAGGGTTGTAAGTTCATTAACAGGCGGTCCCATCTGGTTTTTACACGTGGGCTGAAATAAACAGATTTTTGTAAATATTGCTATAGTTTTATATGTTTACAAGTTGTATTTGTTGTCAGATTATTAATGGTAGAAATAAACATAGTTAAAAAAACTCCAAAAAGGTGCTATTTGCTAAATTCTGTTTAAGTAGTTTCAATAAATGCTAAATTTCCAGACTTTTTTAGAATAAAAAGATAACAGAATACAGCTAGAGCCAATGTCTCTGCCTTTAGCCTTGATCATGTAATTTTTCTTAATGCTTTAGAAGATTATTGTGTTAACTTCATAAATGTGTTCACCACTCAAATGAATGCATTTGGTTTTCTATCTGCTTCCATTTCAAGATTATTTTTCCACAGACTTAAAAAAAAATTAACCCTGCATTTACTTATGTTATCTTATAGAAAACATGGTTATGAGTTACGGGATAATTGACAGTTGACTTTTAACTGTGTCCAATTTGATATTAGAATTGCTAGGCCCATGTTATAATTTAAGGTCTCCTGAACCTAACTTAAGTTTTGATGCAAGTGACCTTTGTAATTTAACAGAATTCTACAAGATTTTCTGTTTTAAATAGTACTTTGAGTTTCAAGTGACAGAAATAAAGATTGCATATTTGAGAATTTAGATGAGAAACCAAAGGCATTAGAAAACAAATTGATATTAAAGTTGCACAAACTGCTTGTATATTCAGTAGAATGTATAACCTGGTTTGCATTTGTTTTCACATTTTTTTTTAACTGTTACTGCAGCTGGGTATTGCGTGATCACCTATATACTTGGAGTTGGAGACAGGCACCTGGATAACCTTTTGCTAACAAAAACAGGTAACAATTAATGACTACCAGTAGACATACATTGTATTTGCCCATGGTTTTTACCCCTGAATCTATTTACTAACAAGATAAGTTGCGGCCTGGTGCGGTGGCTCACGCCTGTAATCCCAGCACTTTGGGAGGCCAAGGCAGGTGGATCACCTGAGGTTGGGAGTTTGAGACCAGCCTGACCAACATGGAGAAACCCCGTCTCTACTAAACATACAAAATTTGCTGGGCGTGGTGGTACATGCCTGTAATCCCAACTACTTGGGAGGATGAGACAGGAGAATCGCTTGAACCCGGGAGGCGGAGGTTGCAGTGAGCCGAGATTGCACCATTGCACTCCAGCCTAGGCAACAAGAGCGAAACTCCGTCTAAAAAAAAAAAAAAGATGAGTTGCATAAGTGAAGATAAATCAGAGAGTCTTAAAAATTCCTTTAAATGTTACCTTGGAAGAACATTTAGGGAAAGTCCTTTCCCTTGTAAGAATTGCTTTAGTAGTAATCCTACAGATGGTCATTTTGCCCACACTTCTGTACTGGAAATGCCTCTTTATGGAAAGCCAATAATGGATACAAGCAGCTTAGTCTCTTACTGTATAGCTCTAGTTAGGTTGTTAAAATGTCCTTTCTCTTACAAAGTGTGCTTAATTCACTTTAATATCTACCTTTAATTATTTGCTTTTCCCCTTGGAGTTCTATGGGATAATCATTCTCAGTCTCCTTTGTCCTGACAACTCTTTAGCCCTATGTATTTATCTTTATGCAGACAGCTTCCAAACTTACAGCTTTTTACCTCAGTCCATTTCATTAACTTCAAATTGAAATATCGAACTGCTTAGTTGAAATTCTCATTATATATGGCCAGTTGTAAAAGATTGTCCTTTCCTCTACTACCTGCCTAAAACCTGTTTCTCACCTCATTTTCCCGTTTCAATAGATAGCAACGTCACCTACCCACTTGTTCAAGCTCTAGACCTCAAAGTCATTCTTAGTATGTCTCTTGGCCTCATCTCATATACTGAACCTATTAGCAAATCTTGTCTACTCCTCAACTCCACAATAGATCATGAAGTTACCCACTGTCTTCATTTTTACTACGTTGACCCCACTTGAAGCAACCAATATATGTTGCCTAAACAATTTGAATGAAATCTGAACCCTTTATTGGGGCCTTGTGGCTTGTCCAGGCAGGCCATTTGTCTGAATGTCAAACCACTCCTGCCTCAGACAAGAGCCTTTGTTGTTTTCTCTTTCTGGAAAGTTATTTATTCAGATCTTTGCAGGGCTGACTTTAGTTATTAAGTTGAAGTTCTAATGACATCTCTTTAGAGAAGCCCTTTCTAACTCTTTGATCTGTAATAACTTATCTGCCTCTTCCTCCATTGCGCTCTACTTATTACTGTATTGCTTATAGCACTTATCACTAGCTGAAGTTACCTTTTTTGTTTAATTCAACAACTATTTATTGAAGACCTAGTAGATACTGGGAATACCAAAGTTAACAGAACAGACAGAAATCCTTGCTCTCCTAGAGCTTGTTGAGTTTTTATCATCGTCTTCTCCCATTCAGGATGCACGTTCCATGAGAGCAGGAACCTTTGTCCGTTGGGGTTACCCCCATGCCTCTGGACTAAAGTGTTCAATAAATCAGTGTTGAATTAATGATGAATAAATACTTCTGCTCTTCCATGAACCTGTCTGGGCTAAATAATTCAAGTTTCTTCAGCCTTCTGCAGAAAACAGATGTTTATGTTACTCTTTAAATTGGTCTCTCAAAACATTTTCTGTTTTGTTTGTATTTCTCCAAATTGTGATAATAATTTAGCATAATACATCAAGAATAGTTAATTACTAATATAATGACCCTATTAATTTATAATTTGGAATGTCATATATTCAGTTTTTAATTATTACATATGAAAAATCATCTGTTAGAACTTGCATGGGTGATGTCATGTCTGTGTCAAAGCTAGTCAATCTCCTTAATAACCAAGACCAAAAGAATATAATCAGAGTGTCATGGAGATTCTTGGCTGATTTGCTAATTTAGCAGAGGATATTTATAAAACATTATGGTGTATTTGGAGAGAATTGTAATTTGGAAGTTTTCATGTGTTATTTTCATTAGCTCTTTTTTATTGGTTGAATCTTTTAACCACAAGAATCAAGCAACCAAAATGATTCCATTTTTTTCTAGATTGTAATCATTTACAACTACAATGGAATTCTTTAATATAAAAAG
Source organism: Nomascus leucogenys (assembly GCF_006542625.1). NCBI lineage: Eukaryota > Metazoa > Chordata > Mammalia > Primates > Hylobatidae > Nomascus > Nomascus leucogenys. The sequence continues at coordinate 37,815,311 of NC_044384.1, read as the reverse complement.
TAGTATTACATCTGTAATGTTATATTCACAAGTTCTACTTGATTCTTTTTTTGGAAATTGATAAACAATCAGACAGTGTAAAAAACCTTTTTCTGTTGTACTTTGAAAAGTGCCCTTGTGTGTATTTGTGTGTGTGCATATGGGTGTTTTAATGGAGGTATTTAAGAGTGAAACTGGAAGGAAGAATCTACGTAATACACTTTTTTGGCCCAGTTCTCAGTTACTTGTTTAATGGAAATTGAATTAAATTTCAGAAACAGAAGCTTTAAGCTTTTGTTAACAGTTTTCCACTAGAGGGTGCTCCAGATTTGCTTTTTCAAAACCAAGATTTTACCCTAAAATGTGCATAAGTAAGATGCACATTTTTTTCCTATTAAAACAGCAGTTCATTTTTTCTTAACTGCTCTGTAATTATTTCATCCAGTTACATTATGCAGTTAGCATTTTATATCTTTCTTACTGGATACATGTTTTCAAGTTTTTAGTTTTGGTTTGGATGAAATTAGATTCTATAAGGAGAGACTGAGTATGTCAAGACAAATAGAAGTATAATGCGTTCCTCAAGTTCTAACAATTTATAATAATTAATTTAAAAAAGTTTGTGTCTCTAGTCATTTTTACTGAGAGTGTATTTCAAAGTGGTTTTAAGTTACATTTCATATATGTTATAAATAGACTTCGTATAGTTCAAAGTGAATTTTGAATGTGGTTCAATGCAGGAAATATATTCCAATGTTTTTAATTAAAAAAATGCCTCGACTGTCATGAAGACTTGTCCATTGAATATTTTGAGTTTATTATGCCTTCAAATTGAAAACTTTGGGTTCTCTTACATAACTGTCCAATCTTTCAATGGCTGATGGAACATTTTTTAATAATCAAGTAACATTTTTCTTATTCTGAAAAATACAGTACTTTTGTTTTCTGTTCTCATTTGCCAGCCCGAGCAGGTTTAGAGTCTAAGATTCTGCTTTAGATTAAAGTGGTTTTGAATTGTAATTGAACTTCCACTGTATCATCTGTGTCCAGTTCTTTGATATGGGGGATGAAGCAGAAGAAGGAGCCATGCAGATTTCATGTCACTGATAGTTTTTGGGGGACTTAAACCAGACAAACTATTCTACCCTGTAAATATAGATGAGATAGAAAATGATCCAGATGAGAACCCTGGGCATGTGAAAGAAAATGATTCACTGCATATAGAGAATGTCAAAATCTATACAAGAGTAATGTTCTCAAATGCAAAATATTAGTCTCAATTATGGATTTCCCGGACCTTTTTTTGGCCCATGCTTTGTTTTTGAATACTTTTAGCTTGGTTGAAGTTTACCCAGCTTGCGCAGCAGAGGGCGCTGTGTATCCACCATAAATGTGAAAGTGTAGAGATTGTATTGCCAGTGTGTTGTCATGTGATTAATTATAACGCTGTTTTCTTGAAACAAATTTGGGGTGAAATTTTACTTATTAGTGCATTACTATCGAATTCTTTTTTTGTTATTACTATATAATTCTTTGGACAAGAAATTACAAAGCTAGGCTGTGGTGTGGAGTTGAAAAATAATAGATTTTTTCCCAAGAGTCATTGTCTTTAGGAAAAGCTTTAAAAAGCTTACTTAGGGCAATCAGTTGTGACAGGATTCAAATGAAACATGGTTTGAGTTTATCCCAGCTCTTTGGAGAAAGGTTAATTTTTTGTTGTTATTTTTGAGAGTTTGAGGAAATGCAATCAGTATTTGAAATTTATTTGTAAATAACTGAAAAATGTTCACAAAAGTAAATAGGGAACTGGTATCTGCACTAAATGGAAAGTTCATTGTGAGTCCTAAGGATGGCCCTCCTGATCTTGAGTTGCCATTTGTGAGAGAGGTAGTAGCTTTTTTATCTGCCTTGCCACTTTAGAGTAATACACTTTGAACCTTTTGTCAGAAAGCTCAACATAAAGAAAAATGGTTATTCTTATTGTTATCTTAATTGGACATTTTCTTTCAATATGGCTCCTGTAATACAGGGTTCTCTAGAGGGACAGAACTAATGGTATGTGTGTGTATATATATATATTCCATATATTTATTCCACATATATATATTCCATATACATATATTCCACATATATATATTCCATATACATATATTCCATATACATATATTCCATATACATATATTCCATATACATATATTCCATATACATATTCCATATATATATTCCATATATATTCCATATATATATTCTTATATGTTCCATATATATTCCATATATATATTCTTATATATTCCATATATATTCCATATATATATTCTTATATATTCCATATATATTCCATATATATTCCATATATATATTCCATATATATTCCACGTATATATATTCCACACATATATTCCATATATATATTCCACACATATATAGTCCACACATATATAGTCCACATATATATTTTCCACACATATATAGTCCACATATATATTTTCCATATATATATACTCCATATATATTTTCCATATATATAGTCCATATATATAGTCCATATGTGTGTAGTCCATATATATATATAGTCCATATGTGTGTAGTCCATATATATGTAGTCCATATATGTAGTCCATATATACAGTCCATATATACATAGTCCATATATATATAGTCCATATATATATAGTCCATATATATAGTCCATGTATATATTCCATATATATGTAGTCCATATATATATTCCATATATATGTAGTCCATATATATATTCCATATATATGTAGTCCATATATATATTCCATATATATGTAGTCCATATATATATTCCATATATATATATATATAAAGGGGAATTTGTTAAGTATTAACTCACACTTTCACAAGGTCCTATTATAGGCCATCTGCAGGCTGAGGAGCAAGGAGAGCCAGTCTGAGTTCCAAAACTGAAGAACTTGGAGTCGACCTTCGAGGGCAGGAAGCATTCAGCACGAGAAAAAGATGTAGGCTGGGAGGCTGGACAAGTCTCTCTTTTCACATTTTTCTGTCTACTTATATCCTAGCTGTGCTGGCAGCTGATTAGTTTGTGCCCATCTAGATTAAAGGTCTGCCTTTCCCAGCCCACTGACTCAAATATTAATCTCCTTTGGCAGCACCCTCACAGACACACCCAGGATCAATACTTCCTGAATCCAGTCAAGTTGACAGTCAGTATTAACATCACAGCTTCTATCCTGATTTTCTGTATTATTCTTTAATTTTAAGTGAAATCAGTTATTTTTTAGACCGAGAAACAGTCGTTCAGAGCGGTTAATTTGTTTGGCTCTAAAGGCAAATTTTTGCATTTATTTTGCCCCTCCCCCATTGAGAGACTTTGGGTAAGTTACATAATATACCAGTAACTCAGTCTCTTCTTCTGAATCTGTAAATAATAATAGAACCTCTCTGCTAGTGGTGCTGTGAGGTTTGAATGAGATGAGTAGACTTTTGCTTGGTATTGAGCTCATAATAAACATTCCTTAAGGGCTATTAGGTTTTGTTTGCGTGTTTGTTTTACCACCATGAGATGAATACTGCCGTTTTTTTTTTTAACTTATGTAGTTGTTATTTGGACTCATACTATTAGAGAGAAGAAAATAGTTAATATATTTCAAAAATTTCTTTTTCCCACTTGCTATAATTTGGGTATTTGACTCCTCCAAATCTCATGTTGAAACTTCATCCCCATTGTTGGAGATGGGATCAAATGGGAAGTGTTTGGGTCATGGGGGTGGATTTTTCATGAATGGCCTGGTACTGTGCTGGAGGTAATGAGTGAGCTCTTCTGTTAGTTCCCTTGAAAGCTGGTTGTTAAAAAAGAGCTTCGTACCTCCCCTCTCATGCTACTATGTGATCTCAGCACATACCAGCTCCTTTTCGCCTTTATAGATTATTGATCTTTGATACTGAATAGTATTATTGAAAAATATTGCATCATTGTGCTTTTAACTAAGTGAAAATACTGCTAACCAAGTATATTGTAAGGGTTTAAGTAATAAGTATTGGGAACAGTGAGTGGGAGTATAAATGTAGGGAGCCTTTTTAATTCTGAAAATACAGGTTTTGCTATAAGAATAAATTGCCCTTTGCTATCTTCTGTATTTCTAGGTTTAGTGATAGGGCAATAGGAAACATACGACATTCAACTGAGACAAAAGGCATTTTATGGAAAAAATGGTAAATAAATGCCAGATTATATATAAAAAATTGAAGAGTGGGAAACTCACTGGAGTAGGGTGTCAGGGAAGAATTTTTGGAGTTGAGAATTATATGGAATCTTTAAAAAATAGAGTTTGGATTATAAGGAACAGCAGAAGAAAGTCAAGTAGAAGGAGGAGAGTTAGAAGAGGTATGAAAAACAGAATTAATACAGTTTTGACATTGCACACGTTTAATTATTAAACAAAATGGAAATTTAAAATAAACTTTACAATTAAATACTGTCAAGGAGAATAGTGTATATTCTCTTGAATCCAAGAATTACAAATGCCTTGAACTACGATTTTAGAAATAAGTTCATGTTATTTATGCAAATAACAGGAAATTGTAATTAGCGCCTCTTACTCCCTATGTTTTACAAGTTGGAGACAAAAGGAGGTTAACAACCAGTTTGTTTTATATATACTTTATTTCTTGACTGTTTAAGGTGGTAGATTCGAATAAGATCATACTCTCTGAACTTCTTAAACATTTTTAAAAATTTCATTATGTGTATTTTTTGAACCTTTACAAATTGCATTTTCAGATATTAAGTTTAAAAAAAAAACATTCCCTTCAGTATTTATGAAGATGAATTTTCTTGAAACATTACATTAATAGGCTCTTTTGAAAGTACATGGCTAATTTAACTTGCAAAGCATAGTATAATTTCATTGTTAGATACTGAATCTTTTACACCTTTTAATTAAGTAGTAATCCTGTTGTTTAAGAGTTTTCTGACAAGAAGGATAGAAATACACTCTTCATTTGTAAATGGTGATACATAGCCAATATTGGAATTCCAGTAATTCCTGTAATGAAATGCAGAATACTGGGATAGGTTTCGTATTAAAAGCATGGAGCCCATTAAATAAACCATGCATGATGGCAGTTTTGTATCAAAGATTGACAAGATTGGTCATCTGTTCAAGTGTATTGGTTTCAAAACATTATTTAAGTAATTAAATAAAACCAAGGAAAATGTATCTACACCTGTAATATTGTGAGCTTCTTATTTCTTTACCTCTTATAGGGCAGAATCGTGTGTATCCAACAAGGTAAAAGATAAATGAGAACTTCAAAATAAGAATAAAGTACGAAAAGAATTGCTTAGCTTAGTTGAACAGAGGACAAGTATTTAGTTGAAGGTGGTAAAATGGTTAACAGAAATTGATCATGGACTTTTCATCAGATCATGGAAAACTGAAATCATAACATACTCCCCTTGAACCCTAAGAGACTATAGGGATGCTGCTTTTCCAGTGGGTACTGAAGTTATCAAATTCACTTTTGTAAAACTTGTTCCTCATATTTGTTGAATTATGGACTTTCCTTGGGAATCTGGTGAAGTATATTGATCTCCCCCCAAAATCAGTTTCATTGTACTTAGAGACCATTGAAGCCCATTTTCGGATTCCGAAAGAGTAGTTTTTCAGTCATAAATCATTCAGTAGTTTCTTTTAATGGAAATGAAACCCCCCATGATCTTAAATATGTACAACATAAAACCTCATAATTGTGCCTACTCTTACATAGTATACAATGAAAACAGATTTATAAATCAATCTATGTTACAGATTAGTAAAATTTAACAACGTTAAAATGATAGGTGATATATTATTACAACTAAATTACTATTTACATACTATACAATGAAAACAGATTTATACTATACATTACTCTTACATACTATACAATGAAAACAGATTTATAAGTCAGTCTTTGTTACATATTAGTAAAATTTAACAAGATTAAAATAATAGGTGATATATTATTATAACTAAATTTCTATTTATGCTAAGAATATGGTTTTTAAAATTTTTCCTTTCTGAAATTTATTTTGAGTAATAATAAATTAGCAGAAGGATTCATCTCAGGAATATTTAATTTACAATTGCAAGACAGTACTGAGATAGAGAAAGGTTAAGAAACTTCATACCATTCAGATCTGCCTGAAGACAGTCCTGGAGTATTACAGTCACCTACTGGGTTCTCTTCCTTCTCCCTAGCTGACTTCCTATTTCTTTATCAAAGAATGTAGGATATAATGCCCTCCACTATATGAAGGGCACTGTGCTTAAACTTTAGCACAAAAAAATTTTCTACAAGATGCCACTTTCTGCTGATACCTTAAAAAGTTATCCAGGCTCTGACCGTCTTTGATTCTGAAGACTTACAAATGGGATTGAACATTTTTAGATTACCATTACTTTGACATGATTTTAGGCATAGTTTTGTCTGAATGAATGAGTTAAAATGAGTTAATTATGTTCCGAAGGCCACTCTCAAACCTGCAGTTAGAAATATCGAAGAATTTAATAGGCTTCATCATGAACTAATATTCTTTATGAAGAGTCCTGTTTATACCAATTGTGTGACATATCCCCTACCCAGTTCTTTAAGATAATTCTGGAAACAAATGAGTTTCTTGTCAACATCCAGGCAAACTCTTCCACATAGACTTTGGATATATTTTGGGTCGGGATCCGAAGCCTCTTCCTCCACCAATGAAGCTGAATAAAGAAATGGTAGAAGGAATGGGGGGCACACAGAGTGAGCAGTACCAAGAGTTCCGTAAACAGTGTTACACGGCTTTCCTCCACCTGCGAAGGTAAGTTGATTTGCTTGGCATAGAGAATTTGTGTAAATTTATTTTATTTTATAGAACAAGAGAAGTTGTTTAAATGTATGCATTCTTTAGCATTGATCACTTTTTCAAAATGACAAAGGCAACAATATTTCCTGTCTTACATTTAATACCAATTTTGACAAACTGTCAAATATCAAAGGAAAAAGACATAAACTTTCTTGCTTTCCCACTATCTTATTACTATATCCCACCAGCTAGGAAGCTGGCATCACATAAGATAAAGCAAACCTGGAGGTTTCCAACTCAATGGGGTTGATGTCACTTTAATAAAGTATACTTTGACAGTACTGAGATAGAGAAAAGGTTAAGAAACTTCATACCATTCAGATCTGCCTGAAGACAGTCCTGGAGTATTACAGTCACCTACTGGGTTCTCTTCCTTCTCCCTAGCTGACTTCCTATTTCTTTATCAAAGAATGTAGGATATAACTTCTTTAGAGTGATATTAGTTCAATCATTTTTATTCTTTAGCAGCCTTAGTTTTGGGTACTGTTCAGGAATATTCAGAAATTTGCTCAATGATTGTGGTAAATGTTAAATGTGATTTTTATCTCTTTTTAACACCTCATCAGTCATTCTGCTACAAAAAATGTTTTTTCTCCGTCCTTTTTTCTTCAATGCCACTAATCTGTGCTTCCTTCTTCCTAATTTACTTAGGACTGACTATCATATGTCATCAGGAAGAAAAATAAAAGTCATGTTTGGTAAATTCAGGACATGTCTCTGATGATTATTAGTCAAAAATGACAGGATCATTTGACTCTAATGCTATTTTCAGCCCAACTATGCAAAATGAACTTTTCTTAGTCCAGCAGAAAATCCCAGTCCAGGAAACATACATACATGCTCTTCCAGGTGAAAATATAACCAATAGATAGCAAGTTGCCAGTGCACATGGGTTCTGTCTCCTTTGACTTCATAACGTTTGTGACATCAATTACTCATACAGTGTTTAGTACGTAGGCACTCATTGCATGTTTATTCATTGAGAACTCTTCGTATTTGTATGAGAACCCTCAGAATTTCTGCTCGGAGTCTAGTGTGAGGCCATGTTCCCAGTTAACGTTGATGTGTTGGTCCTAGGAGACTGGTTTTCTTACAGTAATCGGGTTTCCTTTATGCAGTGACTAGGTCTTCATTGTAAACTCAGTCTTTTCCATGTATCACAAGCCCTGTAACAGGCATTTTACAAATGGCCGTGTTACTTATCCTTTGGGTGGCAGAATGGCTCAGTTTTACCCTCCAGAAATGCTAAAAGAATAATGAGAAAATCAGCGCTCTTTAGATTTGTTTGGTGATGCAGAAGCACTTTCAGAGAGATGAGAGTGCCATTTAATATCTGGGATGTTTAATTTAAAATAGTCAAAGCCCGTAGAAAACTAGGTCGAACCATGGGTATCTCAGGGAAGTGGCAGGCAAGATGGTAAGGAATGATAACTAGAGAAATGACAAAGGTGCTCTACTTATTGAAAGCAGAAGGAAAACAATGTGCTTTATAAACTGTCATTGGTGGTGGAGTAGTAGCAATTCAATAGAATAAGAAAACAGGCAGGTTATTAATGGAGAGCCAGGATTGACTTCCTCACTACAAAGAAAAGCCACAGAGAGATTAATCTAAATAATTTTATGCAAAGTTTTAATGAAAACTGTTTAACTTTTAAAAATTTCCCTGTACTTAATATTATCTGGACCTGAATTGTTTGATCAACTTTTTTTTTTTTTTTTTTTTTTTTTTGAGACAGATTGTCACTCTGTCGCCCGAGTTGGAGTGCAGTGGCATGACCATGGTTCACTGCAGTCTTGACTTCCCGGGCTCAGATGATCCTTCCACTTCAGCCTTGCAGGTAGCTGGAACTACAGGCATATGCCACTATTCCCAGCTAATTTTTTGTGTTTTTTTGTAGAGACGGGGTGGGGTCTTGCTATGTTGCCCAGGCTGGTCTTGAACTCCTGGATTCAAGCTGTCTGCCCACCTTGGCCTCTCAAAGTGCTGGGATTACAGACATAAACCCATCGCACCTGGCCAACATTTATTTTTTAATGTTGTATTTCAGAGTATGTTTTAGTTGGTTGCAAAAAATGCCTTCAGGATAGAAGAATTAACCTGATAGTTGTTTGGAGCTAAGGTTATCGGTACTTTCATTAGGCTTTATTGGTATGATCAGCCCTGTTATTTTATAGTTTTTCTTGATAATTCAATTTCTTCACAAAGAATCCACTGAATAACATTGTACCACATAAGCAGAGTAGTCCATTTGAACTTAGTTATAAATGATTACAAAATACATTATCGTCTCTTATTAATCAGTACATATTAAGTCTTCTCCCAACCCACACTTATGCCAAACACCATCTTTAGACACTGATGTTACAAAGATGTTCTTTCTACATTTTTTGGTAAAAATTTTCATTAGTGAAATAAGGAATACATTTAACTGGCTGGGCATGGTGATTCCTGTAATCCAAGCACTTTGGGAGGCTGAGGTGGGTGGATCACTTGAGGCCAGGAGTTTGAGACCAGCCTGGCCAACATGGTGAAATCCTGTCTCTACTGAAAAAGAAAATACAAAAATTAGCCAGGTGTGATGGTACACGCTTGTAATCTCAGCTACTAGGGAAGCTGAGATATGAGAATCGCTTGAACCCGAGAGACAGAGGTTGCAGTGAGCCAAAATCACACCACTGAACTCCAGCCTAGGCAATAGAGCAAGACTGTGTCTCAAAAAAAGAAAAAAAAAAAAAGGAAATGCATTTAACTGTGTGAAGTAAGGTTCTCATATTGTCTCAGAGATGTTTGCCTAGTCACCAAACATCAGTGAATTTATTGGTCACATACATCATTAACTACATTGCTTCCCCTCTTTGAAGTAGTACACTTATTAAATAACACTTTTACAGGAACTCTGATTTTGCTGTCATGGAAAATAGAATGTAGAGGAAATAGACTTTTGAAATACTATAAGAACCTCTGTGTAGTTAATGGATTTCTATTTTCAGTAATGAAGGTTTTTCCTGAAAAATTTAAACTATCTTTGTATGACTAGAGTGTAGCACGATAGTTGGCATTAACGTGGGTAAGAGAGAGTGGTTTCCTTGAACGTTACAGGCAACCTACTTCTTTCTAAAAACCCTAATTATATCACATTCCATCTTGCAATCTTTGCTAGAACAGATTTTGCATGCTTTCCCGCCCTATTATTATTATTATTATTATTTTTTATCTTACCCTTAGGTTGTCTAATACTGGCTTGTTGGCCGGGCGGGGTGGCTCATGCCTGTAATCCCAGCACTTTGGGAGGTCGAGGCAGGCAGATCACTTGAGGTCAGGAGTTCGAGATCAGCCTGGCCAACATGGTGAAACCCTGTCTCTACTAAAAATACAGAAATTTGCCTGGCATAGTGGCACTGCCTGTAGTCCCAGTTACTTTGGAGGCTGAGGCAAGAGACTCACTTGAACCTGGGAGGCGGAGGTTGCAGTTACCCAAGATCATGCCACTGCACTCTAGTCTGGGTGACAGAACAAGACTCCATCTAAAAAACAAAAAAGTCAAGTGGCCTTTAAATTTGTGTTTCTGAGTAGGACATTAAATGACTGCCCTATTAAGTAAACACTTGCTATTTTGGTTCACTTGTTGTGTCTTAAATGGAAAATTCAGGTTAATGACAACAGATGTAAAAGATTAATACTAAAGGTAGTGACAAGTTATTCACAAAGTATGTGGATATCTAACCTTTATATTTATTTCTGTTTCCCTTTGCTATAACAATAGAAGCATGGATGGTTAAATTTAAATCAGGAGGTAATCCAGAAACCATTAGTATTTACCTTTGTTAAAAGGAACATCACATTCTACATCCATAAAGGCAGATTTTTAACATTGATCCTGGCTGCCCATTAGAATCACCTGGGGAGCTTGTAGGTGAGGTGGCAAGGGGAAAGTTCTGGGCTCCCTCATATTTAACTGGTCTGAGATTGGGCTCAGGCATTGATACATTTGAAAAGCTACCAAGGTGAATCTAATGGGCAGCCAAGTTGGAGAACTTCTAATATATCTCTTTCAAAACTGACTTTGTATTCTTCTCCTTATGTTACCTTCTGGTAGGTTTCCCCATGCCAAGATGGGAAAAAATTATGTACCTATGTAATCAACAAAACAGAGTACGAATGATGGAGAGTTAGTTGAAAGAGCATCTTTTTTTTTTTTTGTAATATGTAACAGCTGATTGCACACCGCTGGCATCACATTCCTTGAAGCCTTCTCAAGTGGATCATCTCTATTTCCATAGAGAAGGGCTTATCTAACCTGTGGCCCCCAGGCCACATGTGGCCCAGGACAGCTTAGGATACAGCCCAACACAAATTCATAAACTTTCTTAAAACATTATGAGATTTATGTTTGCGATTTTTTTTTAAAGCTCATCAGCTGTCATTAGTGTTAGTGTTTTTTATGTATAGCCCAAGACAATTCTTCCATTGTGGCCCAGGGAAGCCAAATATTGGACACCTCTAATGTAGAACCTTCATTATCATTATAAAGGGTTTCATTCTGGACATTTATTTTTGCCCACCCCTCACCCCCCTTACCATTTTCATCCAGTCCTGTGACTTTACATATGATCCTAGTGCTGATGACTTTAATATCACTAGCCTTCATATCTCCTCTGAAATATATCTGACATCTCTACTAAAAATCTAGTAGGTACCTCAAACTCTACATGTCTGAAATGAAATTCTTGAATCCCTGCCTAAAATCCTGTTCCTGTTCCATTTAGCATCTCCTATCTTGGTGAATAACACTAGTGTCCCATTAGGCTAAATCCTTTGTGTCTTTCAGTTTCTCTGTCCTCTCACCCTGACCTCCATTGAAACCATCAGCAAGGATCATCTATTTCATCTCCAAAGTATAGCCTGATAACCCCCATGTTGGTTCCTGTCCACCTGGAAGTCTGTGATATAGTTTCTCTACTTCGATTCTTACTCCCTTCAAGATGGCCAGTATGAACTGTTAAAAATGCCTATCAACGTGTGTTACTCCACTCCTTAAACTTAGTTGCTTCTCAGTGCATTTCAAATAAAACTATACCCACTTAAGATGCCTCTTTCTCTCTGACCCATTTTCCTGTTGTTTTTTTCTCTTTTAAATCTTTTAATCAAGCAGACATAAAATTATCATGTTTATCAATTCATTATATTAGTTTACACCCTCCTCCAGAATGTAAACTTCATGAATGTGGGGACCTTGTTTGTTCAGTTCACCACTGTCTGTATCCCTAGTGCCTACAACAGTGGATATAGTGAGTACTAAGTAAATGTTTGTTGGTTGAATGAATAAAATGATTATATGAGTAGGAATGGAATAACATCTGTGGTATGCATTTATCAATTCCCATAGAGAAATTAGTAACTTAAAGCTAGGTTAAAGCTGTTTAGCTGTTATCATAACTTTTTGTTCCTAGAGTTTAAGTGGGTTAGGGCCTGATTTGATTAGACTACATCAAGGTAGAAGTTTTTCATTATAGTTCCTCTTGATTTTTATTGGCAATATAAAATTCAGACATGAGGATAAAACATGATTTGAAACTCATATGGATAGTCATTTTTCTATAAAAGTTCCGTTATCATTACAGTTTAACTATTAAACATTTAAGTATTAAGTAACAGTTTATATTTTATTATTATTATTATTATCATTATAGATAGGTAGATAGCTGGAATAAAGATCCTACATCACCCAGATCCTGCCCCCATCCCCTAGAGAAGACAATGCAAGGTGCTTGGTTGACATTTTTACTGAAACAGCTAAAACCCTTCATTGCCTAAAACCAACGCTTTCCTTACATCCATCCTGAAGATCAAACCTGAATCTCTTTTTATCAGTGCTAAGGAGGGGCCACTAAGAGCCTAACTACCCAAAGTGGAGGGGTCCCAGTGGAGATTTATTTAAAACTTTCCCCAGAAGGCCCCACCTCTGGAAATGACCATTCAGAATAGTAACATTTGTTCTCTTTGGATGAAGAGGAAGAGTTTGAGGATTGGTGAAGAGAAACTGTTAGTTCCTATTGGAGGCCAGCATACTCCGAAGATATCATTATTTAGATATCTTGCCCATTTTTAATGCAGCAGAGTACTAGCAATTTTTTCTTTCTTATAGAATTACTTTTATCCAGGTCAGTCACTGTAGTTCCTGAAATGATGATTGGTGTATCTGGAAGATACTCATGAGTGATTCATGGGATGATTTTATTTCCCTTTCATTCATTTAGCCATGACACATTGAGGTCATCTTAAAGTAGCAGATTGTTATCTTCATCTAGCAAAAACAGATACATCTTAATTGTTACAAAATGCGAATTAGACACAAAATAGATCTTCCTCAGATCCTTCTAAAATATATATATACTTATTAAAAAATGAAAAGAATGTCATTATTAGATGATTACTCCAAAGGTCTGTCCCATGGTGTAGGATTTAGAAATGCTGTTATATGAAGACCCCAAAATAAAATATTTGTCAAGTCTTGCATTTCATTGATACCAACTGATGAATTTTCTGCTAGAATAATAGTAATCACTGTAGAAATCCAAGTACCACTACTTCTAAAGTATTCTTAATATGAGGAAGAAATGCAGAATTCTTAATCGTTGCTATTTTTTTCTTTTCTGCTCTTCTTTAGGTATTCTAATCTGATTTTGAACTTGTTTTCCTTGATGGTTGATGCAAACGTTCCAGATATTGCACTTGAACCAGATAAAACTGTGAAAAAGGTAATTTTTAAGTAACATAAATGAAGAGCTCTTCTGTATAATTTTTCCATATTCCAGAATACAACAACTTCTCAAGTCTCTGCAGCCAGTTTTATCCCCTTCCTTGTTCATGCCCACAGTCACATGAACAGGTTCTCATCTCTGGAGAGACAGCTTGCTTGCTACTCCAGCCCTGCAGTCACAGGGAGGGGGAAGCAGCAGCCCAAAGCTTAAAGAACTGAGCACAGTTTTCAGCTATTGTCCATCATAGGGAGGATTTATTTTAAAATTGAATTTAGCCAAGTTAATTGCCAGCTACAATGGATCTTCACAAGAACACAACAGAATTCATAGTCTCTCTAACATATCATTTGGAATATCTGTTCTCCCTTTTTTTTAATAACTAGATGTGTGAATAAACAGAAAATGTGACACTAAGCCAATGAAGAAATAAAACAATCCGTAGAAACACCCTCAGATGACCCATGACCACAGAAAAAGACTTTAAAGCAGCTGTTATAAATGTCCATGCACCTGAGGGAAAATAAATGCATAATTACTGAACAGATAGGACTATCAATAGAGACATTAAAACTAGGAAGAAAGAATAAAATGAAAATTATGGAACTGAAAGTACAGTAGCTAAAATGAAATACTAATTGGGTAGTATTAACAGCGGATTGAGTTATGGCATTAGAAGTCAGTGAACTTAAAGATAAATCAATAGAAATTATTTAATTTACTTCCACACCTTCACTGCCTGTGGAGGAACAGGAAGGATGTCAGTCACTGGCAAAATAAACTAAACTAGATCTTCTCATATGTCTCCATTCGTATAGAATTTCCTTGTATCCCTGTAAAGGACTACTTCAATAGGTCTGTAGTTTCCAAAGATGGGGAAAGTTTTTTTTAGTTCATATTTAAACTTGTGGTTGATTTACAATAGCCTTAAGTATTAGAACAATTAGCATATGTGTTAAGAATCTTAAGAACCTAGAGGACAGTCTAACATAAGTCAGTAAATCTGGTACCAAATAACTATTTATATACAGTTAACCCTTTGGTATAAAAGAGAATATTTTCATATTTGGTAAATAACATTTTATTTTTATGCCAAGTGTATACCTTCTCTTTGTAATTCAGGCACTTATGTAAGTATGCAAGCTTTGATAAGTTGGGCTAAAGTTTATTTTGATTCTCCTGCTCTGTAGATTTTTTATGTCCTTAAAAATAGTTCCAAAATTGTCAGATATTCTCTCTGTAAGTAGAAGTTAAGGAAATCAAAAGATCGAACTTAAGGAATACGTTTGTCATTATCTGGGATCCAGAAATGAGAGAGCTAGTTCACTGAAGATACAGCCTTAGATGTTCCTCCACCAAGTTGTTCTTGTCTTCAATTTTTACATTTACCTCTCTTTTACCTCCCCCTATCTTGCGGCTCAAGCACTCTCAGATCACCTGGTATACCTCCAGTACAGTGAAGAGACAAGGGCACTGAGCTGAGGCTATGGATTGTTGCACTGTTTATCCTTTCTTCTTTGTAGCTTTCTAGTAGTGAAACCCTATACTTGAAACACTAAACGTGGACCACACTTTATCCACTTGGAATCCCCATTTTCTCCTAGCATGTCTTTGAGAAGTATATGTGGGTTATTTACAAGAGAAAGGAGTAGTCTGTAATGGTTGTGTGTGGTGGTGTGGGATTGTCTGGAAGCATGTGCCAGTTAAGCGTCCCTGAGCTGGCTTCATGAGTTTTCTGTACCTCAATTTCTGCATATTATCGATGAGATACTGTCTACTGTATGTTTGCCTATCAGTCGGATGAAATGTTGCGTGTATAATACTTGGCATGGCATTTTGCACAAAGTAGTTCTTCAGTAACATTGACTTTTATGTATATATAAAATATACGCACATAAATATATATACTAGTTTTTCTACTACTTAATGCTACTGAAAATCAACTGTAGCTTTAAATAAGACTAAAACATTTATTTTATCTTTGGAAATGATAGACCTATTGATGTAGTTTTGTGCAGGGATATAGGGAAATTCAATAGGAAAGGAAACCTTAGAAGATCACATTTAGTTTATTTTGTCAGTGATTGACATTGTTCCTGTTCTCATATAGACACTGAAGGTATGGGAGAATATTAATATAATCTCACCTTGCTTCATCCAATTCACAAGGAATAACAGGGATAAAGTGGGTTATTAACAAATATGCCACAATTTAAATCATATATAGTAACTAGATTTTAGATTCAAAAAAATAAGGCACACCTTTAGTTAAAAGAGCAGTTTTTCTGTTTTTGAGATGTAGGGCCCTAAGAAATATTTCTTATTTTCTTTTCTTTTTTCTTAAAAACTGTTTACAACCAACAAGAACGAGGTGATATACAGAGCATATAACAAAAACAGCAAACTTCCACACTCCAAAGAATGCCATTCAGAGTTCTAATAAGTTACAGGTCATTTATTTGCCATAGGAGTATCTCATGTTACCTTATAATGTCTGCATCAGTTTGATTCTGTCTGTTCAAAATATGCCCTATTTTTCTTCATTGTAAAGACTAAGAGTGTTATCTTATAGGTTCAGGATAAATTCCGTTTAGACCTGTCGGATGAAGAGGCTGTGCATTACATGCAGAGTCTGATTGATGAGAGTGTCCATGCTCTTTTTGCTGCAGTGGTGGAACAGATTCACAAGTTTGCCCAGGTAAGTTCTCTGAGTGCAGTGCATTTTTCTCACCTTCTCCATGTACTGCCCCAGAGTCCTTGGAGAGCCATGCATTTCTCCTGCCAGTTGACATCTTTTCTGTTTCTCTGTCAAGTCTTTTTGACATCTCACCAGCCAGATGAAGTGAATCGTGTTTCACACGTTACTAATTCCAAAACGTCTGCTTTTCTCAGTAATGACTAACTTCTGGAGCACCAGCATAGGTATTTTTGTTCTTTGTAGTCAGTGGTGATTATACGTCCTCTTGAGAATGATTTTGGATCCAGCAGAGGCCTTGGCAATTGAAACTTGGACACTTGTTGGGTTTTGGTGAATGATGAAGTGCTGGGAAAGTTTAGAAGCTAAGAAAAGCAATCCACATCACACACCAGAAAGGTCTATCCATAGACTTACTATTAGCAGTATCCACAGATAAGTGAGGGATTACCCTTTCATGGTAAACTTCAGATTTAAAACCCATTTTAATTATTTGTGTAATAAGGATGACTATGAAAATGGTTAGCAAATGGAAAAATTAGGCTGCTTTTTTCTTCTATGCCCTCATCTTCTCTCCTGTGAACTCCTTCCTGGTGTTACACATTCACTTAATGATTTTCCTAATCATCCAAGCTCAAAGCTTGTCTGCTTTGAATTTTCCCTCAGCCAGTGACCAGTATTTCACCAAGCCATCTTTGTTTCTTTAATCTTTTTAACCCATTTTTTTTTTTAACTTTATGATACCTAGGTGTGTGCAGTTTCCCCATTGCCTAACAGTGAAGTCCAATCTCTGGCAACTTAAGGCCTTCTAGACTATTGTGTTCTATGCTGCTTTCCAAGCTGTTGTGTAATACTCTCTCTAAATATTTTGTTCTCTTTCATCATAGTGACAACTTTGCTGCTGTCATTTCTTCAGCCCGGAAATCAATCTTCTTAATAATGTATCTTCTGTAAACTTCTACATGCCAAAATCCAACCTGTCCTCCAAGAGCTCTTAATGCTCTTTGATTCATCTTTCTCTAAATTTATATATATTTTCTACCTTTATTACGACTTGCACTTACGTTTTGCTTTCTTTTTCTCCTTCCCCCCACCCCCTACTTTTCCCACATTAGCTGATGTTTTGCTTTTTATTATAGATATTTAGATTCCTGGGGCCGGGCGCGGTGGCTCACACCTGTAATCCCAGCACTTTGGGAGGCCAAGGAGGGCAGATCACGAGATCAGGAGATTGAGACCACCCTGGCTAACACAGTGAAACCCCGTTTCTACTAAAAATACAAAAAATTAGCCAGGCATGATGGCGGGTGCCTGTAGTCCCAGCTACTCGGGAGGCTGAGGCAGGAGAATGGCATGAACCTGACAGGCGGAGGTTGCAGTGAGCTGAGACTGTGCCCCTGCAGTCCAGCCTGGGCAACAGAGCTAGACTCTGTCTCAAAAAAAAAAAAAAAAAAAAGAAAGAAATATTTAGATTCCCTTATAACTCCTCAAATACAGACTTCCTGAAGGCTGGGCTTTGTCTATCAGTCACCTAGTAGTGCAATGCCTTATATACTTAAAAAATATTTAATGAACATAAAGGAATTCCTGCCTCTAGATGTTAGCTTATACTCTTTTTCTAGCTCAATAAAAAGGTGTTTTTCCCTGAACACCAGTCTTGATCATATTTTTATTACAAGGGCCGCCTCAGGGTCTGCTTCATGGGTCATTAATTGTAACCAATCATTTGTTGAGAATAAATTGTGATTCAAATAGTACGTGACTCATCAAAGTCAACCAGCTAGCTAAAGCCACGTGGATCTTGCTCTACATATAGCAGAGCAGAATATTTTAGAGGTATAGGGGAAAAAATGCCAGAGAGATATCATGACCACTTGACATCTGTGACAAACAAGGGACAAAACCAAGACTTAAACACAAATATTTTGACTCCCATATTTAGTATTTTTTAAACCAGATCTTTTCAGTGTCTTGCTCATCACTATACTATATTAGTGTCAATCAAACTTTTCCTGGCCACGGCCCATCTCTCTGTGTGTACACCTTATTTTTTTCTTTTTTTAAGCTCAACTAGTTACAACATGCTTGAAGTCAGAAACTCTTAACTTCTGTGTCTGCATTTCTGTGGCAAATGTAGACCATTATAGTTGGTCATTTATATTTTATCTTACTCCATCTCTATCTACAAGTGTAGAAATATCTCTCCTTCATGGGTTTTCCTTATTCCATACTTGTAGATTCTGGTTTTTCTCCTTTATTTTCCTGGAGAATTATATAATGGAGCTAAAACTCCAAACTTGAAGTTAGTGCTGCTGCCTAACACTCAATTTCAGTAATCTATAGCTACACAAGCACCTCCAGTCTTAGTAGCTGAAAAAGCAATAATGATTTGTTATTTCTTAACTTAGGATGCTTCAGTCAGGAATTTAGCTAGAGCCCAGCTATGAGGTTTTTTTGTTTGCTGTAACATTAACTGGCTTCACTCCTTCAGCTGTATTCGACTGGTAGTTGGGTTTGTCTTGGAGGTCCAGCAAAGCTTCACTCAACAGGTCTGGCAGTTAGGTGTTCTCTGCATGGACTGTCTCTCTCCACTTCCTCTGTCATCATTTCAGACTCCTGCCCAAACTGCTGCTCTACGGCATGGTGACTGATTTCCCCAAGAGGATATGAAGGCAGACGTGGCAGTCCTCTTAAAATAAGTCCCAAGAGCAGCCCAGATTCACAAAGAGAAAAAATAGATTCTGCCTCTTGACGGGAGGAGAGAGTTCCATATGCAGAAAAGAGAGGAATTAAGTAGCATCTCTGAAGATTTAACTGCCACTCAGCTAATGTGCTCCAGCTTAAAGTTGAGTCTTCAAGTTCTGTAAAATGAATTAGTGGCATGCTTTATTTTAGTAGTCTAGTTTTGAAATTCTATTGTTAACTTGCAAAAGATGCCCATTTTGCTTGCTGGATCTAAAAATAGAAGGACCATTTTTCTTTTTATTAAAAATGGAGGAGAAAAAGAGGTTGATAAAAATTAGTAGTTTTTAGGGGAACCATAGTATTATTTAGGGGAGTAGTAATAGAAGGACTTTGGTTTACCAAAGTCTCTGGGCCTCGGTTTTCACACCTATAAAGTGATTGACATTGAGGTTAAAACATCCATTTTTGATATAAATTTAATATAATGTCAAAGGTTAATTGCTTTACAAAGCTAATGTTGACTACTGCAAGGGTTAGTAAATGAAATCTGCCTCTCCCCTCTCCCCATCTTGGGGATGGTTACATTGTGAAAGTTGCTGAGAGCTCTTTGAGTTATTGGCATGTACCTATTCTTCTATTCATAGAGAAAATATAATATGAATGGCAAAACGAATTGGTAAAATTGCAGTGGGCATGCTTTTAAATTAGACATTGGAGGGATCGTTTTATACACATTAACAGATTATTATAATTCTTGAGAAGAAACATTAAGTCTGTTTTCTAGGTTCCTGTTTTCTAGTTCTTCATTAAAATAGTAGATACGATATAGAAATCCTGTAATTAACACTTTAGCCTTGGTTGTTATAGGCTCTTTTGGACTAGGATAGATTGTTGATAACCTTGATAATCAAAGTTATTGCCACATGAAAATAAGAGTTAAGAACAAATATTTGAATTATTCTAACAGTCTAAGGATCACCATCTTAGATTTGTAAAAGTGGAGGTTTATTGCAGCATGAATATGTAGATGAACTTTTTAAATATCATTTCTTAGCTCTCCAATTTATAGTGATTGACATAGTGTTTGGGACAATAACAGCTTCACCATTTATTAGAATGTATTTCATACAATGCTTCCCCATTTTTAATTAAATAACCATTACTGTGATAATACAAGTATGTTTTAGTGTTATCCCTATTTTATAGATGAGAAAACTGAACCACATAAAAAGTTGTTTTCAGCCAGGCTCAGTGACTCATGCCTGTAATCCCAGCACTTTGCAACGCCGAGGCAGGCGAATTACATGAGGTCAGGAGTTTGACACCAGCCTGACCAACATGGTGAAACCCTGTCTCTACTAAAAATACAAAAATTAGCCAGACGTGGTGGTGGGCACCTGTAATCCCAGCTACTCGGCAGGCTGAGGCAGGAGAATCACTTGAACCCAGGAGGCAGAGGTTGCAGTGAGCCAAGGTCACTCCACTGCCCTCCAGCCTGGGCAACAGAGCGAGATTCTGTCTCAAAAAAAAAAAATTAATAAAATAAAACTTGTTAGTTATTTGTTCTAACTTATCAGACAGATTCAGTTCTTTTTTACCAGAATTTCATATTCTTTATCCTAAGGGATGAACTTGAAAATGTTCGTGATATTTCTTAGATTTCCTTAAATATATAATTTGTGCTCCAAAATAAGAGTTACCTATGGATGTTTAATTTTACTGGAACTTGTTTAGGCACTGAAGCATACGTGGGATACTAAATGAGGTCTTAGCTTCATACAGATCTTTTCAAATAACAATTATAAAAGCATAATTGTTTCTTAATTGATCTCTAGAGTTTATTTTCTCTTTGCAACTCACATATCTACATACATTGTGTAAGTATTGATACTAATAAATCACATAGGCATTCAAATTCAGATGACCAACATCTATTTTTTTGTCACTTGTAGCCATCTATTATAATGATGCCATATTGTTAATCGATTTATGGTAATTTTAGTACGTTCTCATTAATCATTATGGATAGTAGAACCAACTTTTTAAAAAATGGGAGTAGATTGATCCATACTTACAAGAATTACAGATATTTCAGCATAAAAGAAACAACATTCGAAAAGAAGACTAAGAATTACTAGATACAACTATATCCAAATGCTACAAAAGCTTGTTTTCTTTCAGCATGCAATTCCTTAGGAAGGGTAGAGATTAAACACTGCAATATTTGTTGCCTAGCAACACCCACGTATTAGTGATACAAATTTTCCACTGGAAAACACTTTTATTTTGGTCATTGTCTTTGAAATTGCATCATTGTAACCCTTCTCTATGCCAAAATGATCTTTTTTGGCATCTTGTTCTGTCGCCCCCCGCTGGAGTGCAGTGGTGCAATCATGGTTCACTGCAGCCTTGACCTCCTGGGCTTGAGTGATCCTCCTGCCTCAGCCTCCCCAGTAGCTAGGAGTACAGGCGTGCACCACCATACCCAGCTAATTTTTAATTTATTTTTTGTAGAGATGAGGTCCCACTATGTTGCCCAAGCTGTTCTCGAACTGCTGGCCTCAAGCAATCCTCCTGCCTCGGCCTTTTGAGTGCTGGGATTACAGGCACGAGCCACCATGTCTGGCCTTGAACTGATCTTTACAGTGCTTTCGAGTGTTGTATACGTGGGAAAGATAGAGGTCATATAGTTTGGGTCGTGTACAGTTGCACAAGTAGGCCTTTCACTGGTGATCTCTTACACTGCAGTCCATTTCCTGTTTCTGCTTTTCCCTGTCATCCTTCTTTTTCATTTATTGGTAGTAAAAATCTTGAGAAGAGGATGTGGTTTCCAGTAATGTTAATACATACTAAATCTAATGAATTAAATCTTGGCAGATTAACTAGAGACAGAGGTTTTTGTTTTTCAGAATGACTGTAAAAAAATAAATAACCAATAGATTGGGTTCAGAAGGTTCAGAAGTTCCAGCGCAAGATGCTAGGAACATAGCACTGCTGTCCATTTAAAGGGAATCCTTTCTTAGCACTTGTGGTGTTCAAGGAGGAAAAGCACAGGTCTTGGCAGAGAGACACCTGATTCTATAGTCAGTTATTCTTAAGTTAGAGACCAGTTGCCTTTAGCTTAAGGGAATTCAACTATATATATTTGGGCGGATTTCAAAACAAAAGAAACAAAAAAAATGGAAGGAGGAAAATGGTGTGGTTATTCTGCTTGAATTTCCCCTAAAGAATACATGTCCTCTAAGGAATGTGACAGTGGCTCTCTCAAAAGTGTTCCAGATATCAAGTGCCTCTCATGCATAACATGGCATCTTGCTATGCTGAATGTGATCCCAAAATTGAAAATTCTGAGTGTTTGGTATCTATATCATAGTTTCTAAGTGCAAACCATTTGCTGCTTAACCAGAGAAACAGGGTTTTCCTGTGTCATTGCTGAGGGAAAAGCTTCTGATTTTGGACTTTTTAAGAGATACATGTCTCTAATGTGCTGCCTCCTCAAGGGCTTTTCTTGAATAATTTTTTTTTTTTTAATTTGTATTCCTGTTTTTCCTTTCTGTGTTGACTTTAGCACCTAAACCCAGTGTAGAGTGATTTCACTTTATCTGCTGTCCTCTTTCATCATCTTTAAGAAGGCAACCTTCTAGGTCAGTGAGTGATTCTCTTGGTTTTCAGAATTGGGAACTAAGACCATTCAAGCCCATTTCTCCTTGTATTTCTCTAGGTAAAGTATAAGCATTTTCTGTGTTCAGAGTATGTATAAAAACATTTACCTTAGGTTTATGTGTATAGTCACAGCACCTTTGACAGTTAAGAAATCAGTACTTGTGCTGGTGTTAACTCTTCCATGTTTTAGTTACTTGAAAGTCGCTCTTTCCTGGGTCAGTGGAATTTTGTTTTTGTTTTCATTTTTAAGCTTTTGAATAGTAAATGTAACAATAGTAAATGTTTAGATATACTTACAACCCTAGTCTGTTAGTCTTAAATATACCATAATGTATTTTCGTTTGATGAACTTTGTTTAAAATTTGATCTTACATGATACATCAGCAAAGCTAGTTCTGTTTTAGGACCATACATAGCTAATACTGTTTTTGGAAAAGGAGAACTATCACACACAGGAATTTTTGTTTATGTTTTTTTCTTCAATTTATTTAAAGTCCTTACTCCCAGACTTGTAGTATAATTTTGGGTCTTGATTTCAGGTGAACAGATAAGTAGAAAATAAACTATATCTTAATTCTTTAATGAGAATATACTCTTTTAACAAACATATAATTGGCCTTAATAATAAAAATGTTGATAAAACTCTAATTCGTGAATTTATTATTTCCTGCTGTAAATATTAAGTGGCATTTAGTATTTAGTTGTGAAATCGATTCATAACTATGTAGATGCAAAACAGAACTAAACTATTGCAGGTTTAAAGCATTACTAGTACTCGTATGTTAAATATAAGTACAAATCTTTTTATATGTGTGTTTTGTTTTTATAGCATTACTTTATTCATACTAACTTTCCATTTTTTTTTTCTTTTGGTGACCCACTTTTGCCTCATATTCTCTCTTTGTACTTTTTTGAAACTTCCCTTTTGATGTAAATTGACCACTAACACTGAATTCCGTTTTGCAAATTGAAGCTCTTTCCCCTTTCGTGTTCCCTCATACATGCCAGACTAGAGAACATGGGATGCTCTCTAGTTTTAAATTGTGTTTTACTTAAGTACCTACTGATACTTCCCATGAGGTTGAAAGCCATGTAGCCTTGAGTACTCAAATAGCCATGTACAAAGGTAAAAAGTTCATATCACTCAGTATATGTAATTCATATAGTCTCCCTTTATATTTAGTTCTTCTTATTTTACCACTTTAAACAAGTGTGACTCTTTTTATAATAACTAAAATTTGTTTGGAACCACAGGTTTTATCCTACTTTATAGATGCAAAATTGTGACCTAAAAAGAAGAGAAAAATCATCATTTCTGAGTTTCCATTTTTAGGGACCTCATTTTATCATTAGGAATGAAGAATAGCAGTGTAAAATATTTCAGTGAACAAAACAAAAAGTATTGATTTGGGGGTTAAATAGAAATCCTTTTAATTTAAAACAAATTATTTTTAATTTAGTAATTAATTTTCTGAAGAATGAGATGATTCCCTTACCAGTGGCTTAAGTAAATAATGTAACACCAATATATCACACACAGCTTTTTTTCATTCTGTCTCCCAGATCTAATTTATTTGAATTTTTCTTGGCAGAAATAACAACAGGAAAAAAAAAATCATTAATAGCAAAGTATTGAACATTTAAATGTGCCAGGAATTATGTAAAGTTCTTTCTGTGTATCAACTCTAATTCTCACACCTGTGAAGTAAGTGTACTACAAGTTATGTTTTACAGATGAGAAAACTAAGGTTAATAGATGACAAAGCCCAGATTCAAACTCAAAATATTTTGAGTCCCAGATCTAGTCCTATATTTATAAGTAATAATATGTATATAAATACATAACATACATTTATATGTATGTATTTTTATATAAATGTTTATATATAAAATATTTAGTAATTAGTGTCTATTTCCGGTCACCAGCTGCATTGGCCCTTACCAAGAAAGCCAGCCTGTCCTTTGAAGCCAGACTTTGACTTCTCTGTAGCATGAAAGTCCTCTGTGGCCTCTTATTCCATTAGAAGGCTGTTTCATCTGCATTGAAAATCTGTTCTCTAGTGTAGTCACCTTCATCAGTGATCATAGCTAGATTGTAGATAACCCGTGTGCAGTTTCTCCATCAGCACTGGCTGCTTTACCTTGCATATATATATATATACACACACATATTCATACACACACACACACACACACACACATACATATATCAAAGTCTTAATTTAGAGACATGAATAGCTTTTGTGAGTAGTGAGTTTTTAAAATTTTACTTGTAAATTTAAATTATCTTTTAACTTTTCTTAATCTTTCACCTACCCATCAAAGAAAAAAACGTCAACTGTGTAAACAGACAAGTAAGTGTGATGTATAAAGGAGTCGCCAGGAGCTGTTAATGCAAGATAAATAAATTAAATGTGGGATAACATATATTTTGCACATTGGCCAAAACTAGTCTTGAATTTCATTGACCCACCTGTGCTCTCTTGTTCCACTGCAGTCAGCATTGCTGCACAACTACCCATTAAAACCCACGATATTTAAAAAAACAAAGAATACAGGCACTTGCTATATGACAAATGTTTGCAGATTGTAAGATTAGTTAATTATTGTAATAGCAGGAGTCAGCAGAATGCCCCATAATTTTCAGCCCAAATGCCTTGCAGTTTATTTCTCATTCATACAAATTTAATTTTCTTACCTTCTCCAAAGAAGATTTTTAAACACTCGAATGTCATCCTTGATAGGGTTTGCCATGTTTGCTTCATTAACTGCTTTTAGAAAGGTTAGTTTTATGCTGTTGTTTTCTTTCCCTCTGTGTTCTGTCAAACCCTTTTATAAAAATTCTTCAAATGTACAGTAGTTGAATATTTTGGGTCTTTCTCTGCTGTATGTTTTTTATTCTTATTTTTTTCCTAAAGACACAGACATTTCAAAGTATTTGGGAAAAAAAAGGCATACCTTAAAGATTTTTTGAGCTGAAGTCCAGATCACTGCAATAAATGACTTTTTTGTTTTCCCAGTGCATGTAAAAGTTATGTTCACATGATACTATGCAGTAGCGTTATGTCTTTAAAAACTATGTGCCTATCTTAAAAATATTGCTAAAAAATGCTTAACAATCATCCGAGCTTTCAGTGAGTTGTAATCCTTTTGCTGGTGGAGGGTCTTGCCTTGATGTTGATAGCTGCTGACTGATGAGGGTGGTGGCTGCTAAAGGTTGAGTAGTTGTAAATCTGTGAAGTTTGCCACATCAGTTGATTCTTCCTCTCACAAAAGATCTCTCTGTAGCATGTGATGCTGTTTGATAGCATTTTGCCCAGAGTAGAACTTTTTGCAGAATTGGAGTCAACCCTTTCAAAACTTGCTGTTGCTTTATCAACTAAATTTATGGAATATTCTAAATCCTTTGTTACCATTTCAACAATGTTCAAAGCATCTTCACCATGAATTGATTCCATCTCAAGAAACCACTTTGCTTATCCAGAAGGAGGAACCCCTCATCTGCTCAAGTTTTATCCTGAGACTGCAGCAATTCAGTCACATATTCAGGCTCCACTTCTAATTCTTGTTCTTTTGCAGTTTCCACCACATCTGCAATTACTTCCTCTACTGAACTCTTGAACCCCTCAAAGTCATCCATGAAGACTGGAATCAACTTCTTCCAAACTCCTATTAATGTTGATATTTTCACTTCCTCCTTTGAATCTCAAATGTTCTCAGTGGCATCTAGAATGGTGAATCCTTTCCAGTAGGTTTTCAATTTGTTTTGCTGAGATCCATCAGAGGAATTACTATCTGTGGCAGCTATAGCCTTACGAAATGTATTTCTTAAATAGGAGGACTTGAAAGTAGATAGAGTGACTCCATGATCCATGGGCCGTAGAATGGATGTTGAATTAGCAGGTATTAAAACAACATTAATCTTTTTGTATATTCCATCAGAGCTCTTGGATGACTGGGTACATTGTCAATGAACAATATTTTGAAAGGAATCTTTTTTTCTGAGCAGTGGGCTTCAACAGTGGGCTTAAAATTTTCAGTAAACCATATTATAAACAAATATGATATCATCCAAGCTACTGTTTCATTTGTGGATCACAGGCAGAGTAGATTTAGCATAATTCTTTGGGGCCCTAGGATTTTTAGAGTGGTAAATGAACATTGACATCAACTAAGTCACCAGCTGCATTAGCCCCTACCAAGAAAGTCAGCCTGTTTTGACGCCTTGAAGCCAGACATTGACTTCCCTGTAGCGTGAAAGTCCTATGTGGCATCTTACTCATTAGAAGGCTGTTTCATCTGCCTTGAAAACCTGTTACTTAGTCACCTTCATCAATGATCTTAGCTAAATGGTAGATAACTTGTGTGCAGTTTCTTTATCAGCAATGGCTGCTTTACCTTGCACTTCTATGTTATAGAGATAGCTTCTTTCTTTAAACCTCATCAACCAACCTCTGCTACCTTCAGACTTCTCTTCTGCAGCTTCCTCATCTTTCTCAGCCTTTATAGAATTGAAGACTGTTAAGACCTTGCTGTGCATTAGGCTTTGGCTTATGGGGATGTTGTAGCTGGTTTGTGCTTCTATCCAGACCACAAAAACTTTCTCCATATCAGCAATAAAGCTGTTTTGCTCTCATCATTCGTGTATTCACTAGAGTAACATTTTAATTTCCTTTAAGAACATTTCTTTGCATTTAAAACTTGTCTCTTTGATGCAAGAGTCTTAACTTTTGGCCTATCTGAGCTTTTGATATGCCTTTCTCACTAGGCTTAATCATTTCTAGCTTTTAATATAAAGCCAGAGATATGCAACTCTTCCCTTTCACTTGATCACCTAGAGGCCATGATAGGGTTCTTAATTGGCCTAATTTCCGTATTGTTGTGTCTTAGGGATTAGGGAGGCTTAAAGAGAAGAAGAGAGATGGGGGAATGGCCAGTTGGTGGAGTAGTCAGAACACACGTAATATTTATCAATTAAGTTTGCCATCTTATGCAGACACGGTTCATGGTGCCCCAAAACATTTACAAGAGTGATAACAAAGATCGCTGATCATAGAACACCATAGCAGGTGGAATAGTAATGAAAAATTTTGAAATATTATGAGAATTACCAAACTATGACACAGAGACACAAAGTGAACACAAGCTGTTGGAAAAAATGGCTCTGATAGACTTGTTCAAGCAGAGTTGCCACAGGCTTTCAATTTGTTAAAAAACAAAACAAAACAAAACAAAAACATATCTGTGAGGTGCGGTAAAGCTAAGCACAATAAAACAAGGTGTGCTGGTATATTAGAGACCTTTGGTTCAATAGCAACATTTTTGTCATACATAGAAGCATACACGTGTACATATGCAGTTTTTCATTGCTTCCAAATTACTTCCAAGTTATTTAGACTCCCTCGTAAGTTAGTGTTGACCCTTTGCAGTTTGGCTTTTACCTGCACTTTCAGCCCTTATCATCTCCAAAAGCCTTCAAAAAGAACCTTCTTTGTAGCTCTGTTGATTCACCCCCGCTACCTCCAGGCAATACACCTCTTCTCTTTGCATGGAATGAGTTCCCTCCTATTTCCCCAACTTTTGAGTGTGTGTGTGTGTGTGTGTGTGTGTGTGTGTATGATTGTCTATATTAATTTGGTTCTCGGGTGTTTTGTCTTAATTTGAGATCTCCCACAGTATCTGACACACTTCCTGGCACATGGTAGGCACGAAATAAACATGTGGTTTTATATGAGTGCCAAGTGCCATTTATTTAGGAAGTTTATTTTCTCTGATAATTGCCTTTACTAAAAATATTTAAATTGCTTCTTAAATTCTAAATTACATTATTTTTATTCACATGAAAAATAAATCTTGCCAGTTTTTTTCTAGAGTGACACTTTAAAATGTGTCAGTTTAAAAGCCATCAACATCTTGGCATTTTCCACATTTGTACATGTACACATGCATGTGCACACACACACAGACACACTTGTCAGCAAGGTTTTTTGCCTTCACTTTTTCTCTGAGTAATAATGAAGTGAAGGTCTTAGAAACAGAATTTTATTACATGTAAACAGCATTCATAATTCCTCCAAGAGAATGCCAGTATATTTGTATCAAACAAAAAGGGCACGAGTTATGGATGACTCAGTGTATATTCAGCCAAACAAAGAAATCTTCGTTGATTTTATTCCTACTGGGGATATCTCAGTATTGAACACCATTAATAGTGTTGGCCCCAAAACAGCTCTTCACTTGGCCTCTTGACTTCTTCCTTTGATTTGATTTCCAGACCATTTCTGGAATGAAGTAGTTGCACTCTGTGGAATAAGCTACAAGTTTTCACAGCCTCTCAAAATGTGGCACCAAGAACCAAGCACACTACTTAAAATACTACTCATCTAAATCACTTTAGAATTCAGTGGGATTTTTGCCTTCCTAGTGCTGGATGAGATGATTTTTGCTCATCTCATGTTAATTGCATTCATCTTGAGCTTACAGTCAGCAGACACCCTCTCCTTGAATTATTTTCTCATATAAACTGATTTTTAAGTGAAGCCTCAGGAATCCTATACAGTATAGTTAATTGCAATCCTTTTGGTAGCATTTAGCAAACTAATTTATGCACTTTTTATTTTATTAGTAGTCTTTTTTAAAACTATAGACTATTGTTTATCTTTGTGAATAATTAAGTAAATTACTTTCTGTTTATTTCTTTTTAATTTTTGTAGTACTGGAGAAAATGAAACTGGGATTAACCCATCAAGATGCTTGGCTCAATAAGAAAACCACGTTAGGAGCAACCTGTGTATATTGGAGACTTCAGAGTAACCAGCAAGGAAGAGAAAACTTAATCTTTAAGTTACCATATTTTCCAAATATTACATGGTACCTGAGTTCTGCTTCCTTGGATGTCATTGCTTAAATATAGTCTTGAAGGGTTTGTTTTGAAATATTGTATATATTTTTTCAAATGTATACATTGTTAATGAATTAAGAAATGAGAAACATTCTTATTTATGTACATGTTATGAGAGTTCTGGAGGAAGTAATATGTTGAAATAGTAAAACATTTTAGTTTTTGAGTTTAAAATGTTATTTTTTCCTCTTATATCTTTGTATCAGGACAGCAGTAACCTGAATTTAGATTGTCACAGTTTACAAGTTCAGGACAGCAGTAACCTGAATTTAGATTGTCACAGTTTACAAGTTTTTGTTTGTTCCTTCTTTCCTCTCTCTTCTGCCACTCACTTTTGTTTGTTGTTTGTTTTTGCCTAATTTACATGTTTAAAGTTCTACTTAAAATTTTTCTTCAAGTTTTACATGTTATGGCTCATTCTTCTGCAGTTCAAGAATTGCTTATATTTTTAAAAGATAGTCATTTTCTCTTATAAATAATTGATTTTTCATAAACTACAGTTAATAGTTCTTCTAGCTTATAAGTATGTAAAGTAGAATATGAAAATGTGGCTATTTAGATAACTGGCCAAAAGGTCATATGACCCCCAATTTTAGTATTGAGCATAAGATATTTTTATATATTCATGTAAGACAATGTAAATTGTCTTTCTGCAATAAGTTTTTTTGATGCAAATTTAGATTTCAAAAGCTTTTTGATGATATAAAGGAATTGAGGAACAAAAACCTTTTTGAAATAGCTCACCTAGGCCTGTTAATGTAATATATTCTTTCTGAATTAAGCAAAATAATTTTTTGTCTTTTAAGACTAGAACTAATCCCTCTAGCTTTTTTGCTGGAACTTTGGGGAAAAAGAACAAATACAAATATACAAATGGTATGAACAATATAGTAATAATCTTTTGCAACTTAATATGTTACATAGTCATATGGCTTGGTCTTGGAAGAAAAAGAATTGTTTTGGTGCTGAATAAATACTAAAAATCAAGTGACAGAGAAGATGAAGGTAAAATTGTGGCACAGTTTCGGAGAATGCCGTTAATGATAACGTGTATTTGTCTCAAATTCTTAGCCCTGAGCTTGCCTCTTTAGAGTGGGGTTACCAGTGAGAGGGCAAGCATGTAATTAGGAGACACTCTAGAGGCATATGGAATGTGATTTGTATAAAACATACCTGCTGATTAGAAAAACGGTAAAAATGAAAATACCTTTGTACATCATCTTAAGAGAGCTTATATATAAACTAAATGGGCAGGCTCCATCGTCTACCTTTCTTTTTTTCTTTACATGTTTATGTCTTTTTCGTTGTTGGTCAGACATTTTTAGCCCTCTGTATGCTCATTCTTGTAGTTATATTTCTATTGCAACTTCCTCCAAAACTTTTCTCTGAATTACCCTTGTTGAAACTGACCATTCTTCCTTGTGAACTCCTACACTTGCATCTCCTATGTCAGGATTTGGCATACTTTTTCTTTAATGGGCTAAGAAAATAAGTATCTTCAGCTTTGGGAGGCATATGGTCTCAATAGCATCAACTTAACTCTGCTAACTGGAAGGCAAAAGTGTATCATCTTACTCATCTTTATAAACTCCACAGCACTCTGCCTAGATAGGAGCATGTTTATAAGGAACTCATTAAATAATTTTGACACAAACATGAAATTCTATAAGGGTAGACACTGACAACTAGTAAGGAAGTCGATCATGAGTAACTTTGTATTCAGTGCCACCTTAACAAGAATTGTAAAGAGGATAAACCTTTCTAGGAAGGATGACACATGTTGGGTGAGGAAGGAGCATTTCTCTGGAGGGTAAACAGTAGCTGTGGTTTTGCTGAGGGTTTTTGGCTGTGAGTGACAAGCCTATATCAAAAAGAAAAGTGAGTTACCAATCACAGTTTTTATTGCTCAAAGCAATTCTTTACTCCTATTTTTTCCAAATTCCACTGTTTTTACTCTTTAGAGCTGTATCCTCAGAATGTTGTCTGCATGTTTCTTTATTGTCATTGCCATGTGACTTCTTTGGTGACAAGTTCAGTAATTATTCCAAGCACAATGTTTGTTTTGAGTTTGAGAGATTTATTTGTGAGGACACATCATTTTAATTAAAAAGCGTGAGTACTATGGTCATTGAGTTATTCAGAGTGAGATGAGGAGAGAGAATGTAGATGGCAGTTATTGGCAGTTATTGGGGCTATAGGAAAAAAAGAAGAAAAGTGTGGTTAACATTCCCAAATAAAGGGTGATACAGCCTTGCTTTTTGCTGGGGTTAGCAAAAATCATTCTCCATATGCTAGTTTTAGGTGTTCCCCAGCTCATTTGTATTATTGAGTTTTCAGCTGGGTATATATTGTTATAATAGCAGTCAACATGATGTAGGGGCTCAGTATTACATGTCAGGACTATACTGATTGCTTCATATGCCTTATCTCATTCTATGAGATAGAATTGTCTCCTCATTTTTTAGTTGAAATGACTGAAGTTTAAAGCAATTGAATCATCTGCCCAAGGATAAGCTGCTGGTGAGAGCAGAGCTGGGATTTGAAGTCGAGTTAGACCCCAGTGATCACAGTCTTGACTATTAAATTCTTCAGCTTTCATTTTTCACTTAGGTAATGGTAGTGATAGTACTGACCTCTAATGTGTGCATTTGTGGGTATGTGGTCAATTCAGCTTTAATCCCCAGAAGACAAGGCTTATTCCTTTTCTTATTTTTGGTCATGTTTTATTTTTTCATAGCTTTTAACAGGATTACCAAAGGCACACTCAGTAGTCAGTAAACACTTTTCTAGGAAAGGTGTTGTGTCATCATGCCACATATTCATACTTGCCTTCGGTTGGAAAATAGATCATTCAGTAAAAACATAAAGGTAAAATGAATCTTGCCAATGCAATTGTTAACCTACAACCATAATATACCTTAAGTATATTTTTGCACATAAATAGAACATTGCGATTTAAAACAATAAACCAGATTGAGATTCTAAGGAGCATTTTGTAAGTAGTTACTAATGTTTGTTTTAGATAGATCACACAGCTTCAAATAAAAACTGATATAGATTGAACACCTTGAGAATAAACCTTAGTGCCAAATGGAAAATAATTTTTTACGAGTAAATTTGAAGAACAATGTGGACTTTCTATAATTATATACAGAAAATACACTGATTCGCCAAAATGAGTAATTTTGATATATTGATATTTCACTTATAAGAATGCATACCACCTAATCCAGGATGGGATCTAAGAACAGAAAAAGAACGTTAGGTAAAAATGAAAGAAATCTGAATATAGTATAGAGTAGCTAAAAACCAAAAAAAAAAAAAAAAAAAAAAAAAAAGGAAAAACAGAATAAGCCTCAGAAGATAGTGAGCATCCCATCTGGGTGACCACTTAGAGAAGCTGAGGTGGGACCCCTGCATCCGATAAGTGGCTGCACTAGACCACAGGAACCAGAGTCCACTGTAAGAACTAGGGTGGGAATGGGCATGTCATAACCTCCTGAGAACTCTATTAAATGTGCACATTCCCAGTCCCCACTCCTGAGCAGCTAAATCAATCTGCAGGTGGGCCTTGTGAGTTTTCGCAGGGGATTCCAATGCCTGCCTGATTTAATCAGTACATCAGATGTTAAGTTTTCCTCTAGTCCAGAGATTCAATAGGCCAGTGTTGGGGATCAGGGGCCAGGGCTGGGAAGGCATAAGAACAGAAGATACATTTGAGGCCCTGTTACACTGGTCATCCAACCCAACCAGGTATCTCTTGTTATATGCTAACCTCATTTTCCCTTTCTTGTCTATAGTGGGAAAAAATAAATTTTAACTGGCTACATAGCTAAAAAACCTAACAAAAAGCACTTTTCTATATAATGAGCGGTTTATATTAAGAATGGGTACTATGTAAATACTGGTAAGTGAAAGTTCATTTTGTTCAGTGCTATGGGCTGGTACATTGCATTTCAACACTAGTTTTTTACTTTTATCTACCCTGAGGGTAGATAACCCATATTCCAAAATGCAGTATTATTTTCATTTGCTGTAACATTTTAAGAAATATGTAGTTTCTAAAACTTCATATACTTTATATGGAATATGAACAACTTTAATATGAATAAATAGTCTAAAAAAGTTTTTTGTTAGGAAAGGTTGCCACGAAATCATGAGCTAAGTCAATGGTTATTTTAAGCCACTTAATTTTGAGACTAGTATTTCATACAGAAAAAGCTAATACTGATATCACACGCTAATTGTGTATAAAACACTAGGAATGTCAAAATAGAACATAAGAAAATGAGTCTAGTGGACCCACTGCATAGTGTAACTTTGGGATGAATTTAAAAGAGTATTTAAGTCACAGTCAATTTTCTGTTGGTCTGATTTTACCAAATAACTCCCTAAATAAGGAGCCTGATTTATCTAAAATAGAAGTTAACGTAGCATCCCAGTATTGCCATTCTAAAACTCTGGCATGTAAATGGGAGAAATGGAAATAAGCTCAAAATGGGTAGGGTAACCCATTTCTGCATGAACCGTAGAATTTAACTAGAATTTGGCTGGCTCATGCCTGTAATCCCAGCACTTTGGGAGGCCAAGTCAGGCAGATGACTTGAGCCCAGGAGTTCGAGACCAGCCTGGACAACATGGTGAAACCCCATCTCTTCAAAAATATATATTTGTGTGTGTGTGTGTGTGTGTGTGCACAAAAATTAGCTGAGTGTGGTGGTTTACGCCTGTAAGCACAGCTACCTGGGAGGCTGAGGCAGGAGGATTGCTTGAGCCTGGGAGGCAGAGGTTGCAGTGAGCTGAGATTGCACCATTGCACTCCAGCCTGGGTAATAGAGCGAGACAACTCTATCTCAAAAAAAAGAATTTCACTGGAATTTATATCTTCAGTGTTTGCATTAGATTGTCACCAGCACTATCTGCCTTGTGACTGTCAGGACTAATCCTTGTGTCGTTTATCTTATGTCCTTTACCTCAGTTTATGTCCCTCACCACAAGAAACCCAGACCTCCCTAATCATACCTTATGCCCTGGTCTTACCCACATACAGCTCAGTATAACTGCATCTCCCCAAACCTCAGAACTCCTTGGGCCATCACTGTCAGAGACATTTGAACTAGAGCAACTCCATCTTGAATAGGGGCTGGGTATAATGAAGCTGAGACCCACTGGGCTGCATTCCCAGGAAGTTAGGCATTCTTAGTCACAGGATGAGATAGGAGATTGGCTCAAGATAAGGTCACAAAGACCTTGCTGATAAAACAGCCTGTGGTAAAGAAGCCAGCCAAAACCCACCAAAACCAAGATGGGAATGAAAGTAACCTCTGGTCGTCCTCACTGCTCATTATAAGTTAGTTATAATGCATTGGCATGCTAAGAGACACTCCCACCAGCACCATGACAGTTTACAAATGCCATGACAACATCAAGAAGTTACCGTATGTGGTCTAAAAAGGGGAGGAACCCTCAGTTCTGAGAATTTCCTTGAAAATTCGTGAATAATCCACCCCTTGTTTAGCATATGATCAAGAAATAATCATTAAATAGCCAACCAGCAGCTCATGCTGCTGCTCTGCCTATGGAGTAGCCATTCTTTATTCATAAACCTGCTTTCACTTTGTGGACTCCCCCGAATTCTTCTGCAGGAGATCCAAGAACCCTTTCTTGGAGTCTTAATCAGGACCCCTTTCCAGTAACTTCAGCAGGATCTGTGAGTGCCAGTTTCCTTCTGTGGTGCAAAACTAGGTGCTAAGTACACTTTTTCCCCCCTTTCCTCTATTTTTAAAAGAACTTTCAGCTCTTTTGAAGTGGGTACATTGTCTGGAGTACCTACCCTGGGGTTCATTGTCACAGGAGAATTTAGGACACAGACACACGAGGAGTTTAGGAGAAAAGGTTTAATAGGTAGAAGAGAAGGGAAAGAGAAACAGCTTCCTCTATAGATGTCTGCACTGACACCGTGACTTTAAGGCATGGCCCACGATGTGTCTCCGAGTGGAAAAGACTGATGGTCTCTGAGTGGAAGAGACTGGTTGGTGGTGAATGTGCCAAATTTTATAGTCCGGTTTGAGGAGGCGGTTTCTGATTGGTTCCATCAGGTATGACGTTTGCAAAGTGCATGTGGAAGGCTGGTCGCCACACCCTAATCTTATGCAAATGGGCTTTCCAGTTGATTGGGTCCATCTTGTCTAACACGTGACTGGCAGAGAAGGGAAGATGAAGCCACCATCTTGAAAATGCCTAGTCCTTAGTTTCTGCTGGCATTCACCCATGCAAGCTGCCAGCTTGTCTATGTCTGCAGCTCAACTTTACAGGCTGCTCTTTGTTAGCAAATGATTAGGAGCTGCTTTTCATTAAAGAAAAAAGCCTTACCGAGGACTCCCATCCCCTTGCTATCTGCTTAAGTGATTTCTTCTTAACTCCTATATCAATTTTACACAGCACGAAATAATGATGTGTCCATAAATGAGCCTTTGCAAGATTACCATTTATCAAAGAAAACCAGTGATGTTTAGTTAACTGTTTGTAATAGTAAATGGTTAGTAGAATGTCTAATTCAATAAATGTTTCGTAAATGAGTAAGTGAATGATTTAATTTCAATAAGCTTGATTCTTGATCAAACGTTCCCTTTTAAATCTAATTTTAAAAATCTGAGTTTGATTTTTTTAAAAAAAGGTTAATATAAACGTAGCATACAATACTGCAATTTCACTCCAGGTTATCTACCAAGAGAAATGAAAATATGCCCACATGAAGACTTGCACACTAATGTTCTAAGTGTGATTCATAATAGCCAAAAAAAAGCGGAACAACTCATGTGTCCATCAATTGGTGAATGGCTAAAAATGATGTGATATAGTCACACAATGGGATGCTGTTCAGCATAAAAAGGGAACTCCACCTCCTCCCACTGCAACTGGAATAGCTGGTTCTGTGGAGGCTTCCACCCTGGCTGCAGCTTCCTCCTCACCTCCTCTTGGTCTTCACCTCAGATACCCCTCATCCACCTTCACCCATGCTGCAGTCACCAGCCCTGTGGCAACCTCCAAGCCTGGTCATTTGCCTTCCCCTCTGGCACTGCTTTCCATAGTCAGTTTTCTTCACATCTCTGCACTGACACCATGCATACCTCCAGGCTTTAAGGCATGGCCCATGATGACCCTAAGGACCAGTACAGCCCAGGCTGCTGCCCGGGAACACAAATAGCCCAAAAAGCAATGGACTAGCCTGAGGCCCCGGGTGCTTGCTAGGCCACAGACACCCATAGACACAGAGTTCGTCAACACAGTTGGCCTGACTGCACCAGAACAAGTTTGCTAAGAAGACTCGTGATCTTGAAAGAAACTGGGTGCCTTATTTAAGCCTCTGCAATGATTTGAGAAGAAAGTGATCAATTCAGAAAACTGTTGTGATAGTCTTATTGAGCAAAGGGGGCTTGCTGCCTGATGCATTAAAAGCCAATACTGTGACACCAGGTTTCTGAGAAATGGAAAGCTTTATTTGAAAGTCAACATCCAAGGAGACAGGAGTCAAGCTCAAATCTGTCTCCCTGTGCTGGCTTTAAGGTAGTAATTTTATTACAAAAGGTTTAGAGGATGGATACTGGCATTAGCAGGTGATTGGTGGTAGGAAAGAGGAGGCCTGCAAAGTCCTTGGGCATTAGCAAGTGATTGGTGGTAGGAAAGAGGAGGCCTGCAAAGTCCTTGGGCATGTGCAGTTATCTCTTCATGCCTCTTCATGGGTCCCATGTGCAAATTCAGGAAGAGTTAGTATAAACCACGTGGTGGAAATTTAGGCTGTGACATTAGCAAGTTCTGTACAAACTTTAGTTGGCCATCCTGGTTCCAACTGATTTCAACCAGTTCTTTTGTCGCCTAAGTAAGGAAGTTTCTGTGTTTCAGCAAGTGGTTTCTTTTTCTATCTGCCATTCTACAAACTCAAAAATTTCTGTTAGTCATTGGTCTGTTTAACTCTTCGGGGTATTGTTTCAATTGACAAAGCATGAGGCAAACATCAAACAAGCAAAGCTTAAAGAAGAAAAAGGCTGGAGTAAAGGAAGATCCCAAAGAAATAACTGGGGCAAAGCTGAAGAAAAAGAGTTTAAAGGAATTTCTGATGAGGAGGCTAGAGAAAATATCAGTACTAAAGAAATTTAATTCACTGTTTTAAAGGATATTGTTTTGGTTTTGTGATGAAGAAGAATTGATGAATTTGTTCTAAAAAATTTGAAAGATGTTGAACTAAAATTCTCAGTTCCTGGCAAGCCCCTAAAGTTACACATGTGAATTTCACTTTGAGCCCAGTGAATATTTTTAAAACAACACACTAACAAAGACATGTAAAGTCTTGACCGGAATTTATAGCAAATCCTTACCTTTCTCAGGGAGTTGAAATTCAAAGCTGCATAGGATGTCAAATAGATTGGAACAAAGGAAAAAAACTATTACAGTGAAAACTATTCAGGAGAAAAGTGATGTAAATAGGGAAAAAACAAAATTACTTAGGTAGTTGCAGTGATTCGTTCTTTAATTTGTTAGTCCTCCTGTAGTTCCTGAACAAGAATACCTGGATGAAAAAGAAGAAGTTATGCTTGCTTAGGACTTTAAAATAAATCAGATTATACATGATGTAATCACCAAATCAGTATCTTACCTTACAGGAAGAGTTTCTCATGTTTCTGAAGAGGATCCTGGTAATGTGACAGGACACTTGATGAGGATGAGAAGGATACATTTGCAAAAATTACTAAAAATATGAGGCATATCTGACTAGAAGTATGTGAACTGTAAACTACAATGTGTAACCTTCGTTATTATAACAATTTAAAGCCAACAGCATTTAGAGTCTTAATGTAAATAATTTTCTTGGTGGAGATAGTTTTAGAGAATATGCCAAGGAAGTTTTTAAGTACGAATTAATTATCCTTGGCTTTTATTAGTATCAGTTTCTGCAAGATGTGGAGAATGAAGTAAATTCCATAAAGCAGATTAATTTGTTCTGACATATTTACTTTTGTGAAGTCCTTTTGACAAGTACTTCTCGGACTACAAATGTTATTTGAACTATTAACAGATATATATTTACAAATATATTTTGTTTTGGCTCAGTTGGAAGTTTATTCTGCTAGAGCTAGAGGTATTTTCTTTATTCTGCTGAAGCAATGCAGTGATTTATTAAACTATAAGGTAGTTTGCTTTTTAAATGTTCTAAATCAATTTCTAGTCCATATTTAAGAATTTCTATTAAAGCAACAGTTAATGTCAATTACTGCTTTATTATGTTTTTTTAATGACAGTAATCTATAATTATACTGTCATTGTGAGGTATTTGCCATTATAGTATTAATATAATGTTCTTAAATGTTTGCATATTGGTATGTGAGATGAATAAGCACATTTTTTGGGGGGCGGAGCGCATCTTATATTTCATTGAAATGTTCATTTTATGTTTTTAAATACTATTCAGCAAGCTCTGTTCACGTTCTTTTGTTACTTGGAAGTGTCAAAAATAAAAAACAAACAGAAGAAATAATATTTCTGTGAGAGAAGATACATTATAATAGTTAGAGAACTTTTAGCTTGGCAAACTAGGGATAGTAATAGCATGTGTAATTAAAATTTGAGAGATTTTTTACACTGCTGTTCCACAAACATTTTGCTTGAGTAGATATAACATTTTGCTTTCTTTTAGAAGCCCAATTAATAGGGATATGATCAAAAAATAAGAACGTGGTAAGAACACACAAACTGAATAAACAGCTGAACATGTTAATAAGAGAAAATGTGTTTGTTAGCTTCAGAAAGGAATTAATATGAAATAAGAGAAAGTTAACATAGTCTGTCTCTTTATCATCGTTTAGAGATTATACTTTCTGACAGGAAGTTGCTGCCAGGACAATATTAGAAATTATTATTGTTTTCATAAAAACAATTCAAAGATGAATTAGTAATAAATATGTCAATAATAAATGAGTGATTTATTAATAACCAATTTTGTTATCAATGAGACTGGGGAACTATTAGATTAAAGCCAGCAAGCTATACGATTGTATTCAGAATGGTTAGAGAAGTTTGCATAAAGGCCTGAGAAGTTTGCATAAAGGATCCAATAATATTTGAATCCTACAGTATTTTCAGGAACTATGTACAAAGGGGACGTTAGCATAATGGAAATGAAAATATCACTAGTGCCCTATATGCCAATGTTTAACTCTGTTTTAAAAAGGGTGAAAAAGCTAAATTGAAAACACTAGGTTTGAGGACTAAAAGCATTTTCCTCTTAGTTCTAAACCACTGCATCTTGCCCTTCTTTCTGGCTATATGGAGGAAAGAACTGGAAGGGAGTTTGCTTGGAGTGGGTGGATAAAGAAACATGAAGATAGAAGCTGTATCAGCCATTGATTAGCTTATCCACCCATTTCATCCTTGGAGATGATGGTGTGGGAA
This sequence comes from Nomascus leucogenys, assembly GCF_006542625.1. Classification (NCBI taxonomy): domain Eukaryota; kingdom Metazoa; phylum Chordata; class Mammalia; order Primates; family Hylobatidae; genus Nomascus; species Nomascus leucogenys. The sequence continues at coordinate 37,775,306 of NC_044384.1, read as the reverse complement.
AGTGTTTTCTGTACGTTAGGTTCCTATGACTGCTGTAGAAATTTACCACCAATTTAGTAGTTAATGTACTACCAACTTATCTTACAGTCTGGAGGTCAGAAGTCCAAAATGGGTCTCACTGGGCTAAAATCAAGATGTCAACCAGGCTGCATTCCTTTCCTTTCTTTTCTTTTTTTGTAAAATATTTATAGAGGTTTATTCTGAGCCAAATATGAGTGATCAAGGCCTGAGGTACAGTCACAAGAGGTCCCAAGAACATGTTCTCAAGGTGGTTGGGTTACAGTTTGATTATATACATTTTAGGGGGACAGAAGTTACAGGAAGACATTAATCAAAAATGTTAGGTGTATATTGGTTTAGTCCAGAAAGGTGGGACAACTCAAAGGAGAGATGCTTCCAGACCACAGGTGGACTCAAAGAGTTTCTGATTGGAAATCAGTTGAAAGAGTTGTATCTTAAGACCTGGAATCAATAGAAAGGAGTGTCTCAGTTAAGAGAAGTGTTTGTGGAGACCAAGCTGCTTTTTCTTTTTTCTTTTTTTTTCGATAGCTTTTGGGGTACAAGTGATTTTTGGTTACATGGATAAATTGTATAGTGGTGAAGTATGAGATTTGAGGCTGTAGGGAAAAATCTGTTTTCTTGCTTTTTTTCAGCTTTTAGAGGCTGCAGATCTTACTTCCATCTTCAAAGCCAGCAATGACTAGTCATGTCCTGATTCTTCTGCCTCTCTCTTTCCCATTGAAGGACACTTGTGTTTACATTGTGCCTACCTGGATAAAACAGGATAATCTATTTAAGATTAGCTGATTGGCAGCTTTAACTCCCTCTTGGCCTGTAACCTAGCAAGTTCAGGGGACAAGGATGTGGACATCTTGTTGGTTAGTGGGGGCAGGGAGCACCATTCTCCCTGCATACAGTGTAAGACTCTTTAATGCAAGTGATTCTACCAAATAAGCTGACTGAACAGAGTTGCAACTTCTACCTAGGATTGGAAACTAGGAAGGCTGTGGAAAGAGGTACCAGCTTTCTGGCATAGGAGAGAACAGAAATGTGTCAGCCCTTAAATACTTACTTATGTTCTCTATTTTAACCCATGGACTCTGAAAAGCGCCTAAATAGTATACTTTTAAATAAACTTCAAGAATATAATATTTTAGCCCACATATTCATGCCCCTCGTATTTTTCATTTATCAATACTCCAAGCACCTTATCCAGAAAAAATCCTGAGGACTATGCAATAAGCACATGACAACATAATAGAAAGCCAAATGTATTAGGTAAGTGAGAGCCTCTTCTCATTAAGACATAACATGTCTGTTTTCCAAATAGCTGCTTCAACTGTGTGGAAATATTCCATTCTCACTGGGTAGCAGACAGTTTCCTTTCATAACTTTTTGGAACTTTCTAGTCTGATTTTGGCTTTAAAGACCAAAGCTTGTTTTTTTTTTTTTTTTTCAGTCTGTTTGCTTGTTTTATTGATCTCCTGTTTAACTTAAAGTCTTCTCTCAATCCTAAATGCAACCTCATCTTGAGGCAAAAGATGTGTGTGTAGGATACCTCCAGTAGATGATTTCTTCTTTGTCTGCTCATCCTTCCAGGTCATCATTCCCAAATGCTCTTTTCTTTTCCAGTCACCATAATAAGCAGACACTTCCAAACTTTTGAGTAGTTCTCCTGGGGTCTTTCTCTCTTGGCTTGAGAAAGTTCCACCTTGTTCACCATGAGGAGGGAAAGAAGGTGCTCTCTGTGAACCTTGCACTCTTCTCAAAAAGGTGACCCTCTCTCTTTCAGTGCTTTCATATACTAGGTGCAGGTAGTAATAGTGCCAGTTCTGATAACTTTTTGCTTCTTAAATTAGGAGGGGAAAAATCCAAATTGGTATTCTGGGATTACTGTAACTCTATTTCTTGGTTCCGTATAAGGAATCAGTCTCTTACCCTAAAATATACTCTAGAAATGTGCAGGGGTCCTAGTCCATTTCGTAGAATTACTGTTGTAGCAGCTGCCATCAGCAGCCAGGTGGAGGTTTTTGCTTATCTTTCCTTAGGAAAAAAAGTCACATATATGTGCTGCCACAGAACCAGCATCATTTCCCAGCCCTCAAACATCTGGTTGGCATGTGTACAGACACACAACTCAAATCTCAGCTCACATGAACATCCCTCTGAATCCAAAATCGGCCCAGAACTTGTTTCTAACTGTTGTCACACTTTCCTATGAGAGCATTAATATTCTATTCCACTACAACTAAATGACCTACCTCTATCATACCTACCCATAGTCCTGGCAGTTATGCAAGAATCTGTTTCAATAGTGAGAATCTTGGACACCAGTGCCATCCTGCGTAGTCTATCACAGAATGAGAGCCCCAGAAAATGCAATTAATAACATCATGGCCAGATGCCCATTGAACATCCCAAATCTGAAAATCCAAAATCTGAAATGCTCAAAATTCAAAATGTTTTGAGTGCCGACAGATGTTCAAAGGAAAAGCTTACTGGAGTATTTTGCACTTCGGATTTTTGGATTTGGGGTTCTCAACCAGTAATTATAATGCAAATATTCCAAAGTCCAAAGAAGAAAAGAAAAAATCAGAACTCTAAAACATTTCTGGTCCCAACCATTTCAGATAAGGGATATTCAACCTGAATTTCTTCATATCATGTCCTCCTACCTCCGTGGCTGCTCCTTCTCAGTCTCCTTTGTGAACTCTTCCTACTGTTCAGCCTCTAAGTTTTAGACCACCAGGGTTCTTGTTCCTGGGACTCTGTTTTCTCTATCTGTACTCTCACAGTGATCTCATCCAATCCTGTGGCATTAGATGCCATTCATACACTAATGACCAGGACTAGCTTCATGGGCATGCTATCTGTGAACCTGCACAAGACCTCACATTCTGAAGGGCCCTGTGTTTAATGCAATGATGTTGCTGTCTTGAAAGCTTTAATAACTAATTTGATCTTTGAATCGATACTGTGTAAGTGAAGACTGATGGGACAATGGAGCACGTGCACCAGCAGAGGATATGCCGCCATGTATATGTCTACCAACACTCTTTGAAAATCCATTTGCCACATGAACATAGAATTCTGGTGGGCCTATAATGCATGTGGTTCAGTGAGAAAGAGAGAAAAAAAGGTACCGTTTACATCTACAATGGAATAAGTGGGGACGCTGACATTCTCAAGAGGCCACGTTTTCCATTTGAACAAGAACTTGTTTAGACATAGAACACAAAAAGCCAAGAAACCCTATGCACACCCTGAACTCAGCATGCTTATGTGTGAGCTGTGGGGGCAGAGGTGATAGTATGAAGGTTAAGGTCCATCCAGTGCATAGCAATGCCCTGAAGAGGCTACCATCTGGCCACACTTTTAATTTCACATACCTCTGGGCTTAGTCATTTTCTCCTAGGACCAGCACCTACACCTGAAAGAGGTGACAACTTCAACTACCCACCTGGTATTGACCTTAGGTTACCATCCTAGACTTCTGATTCACTCAACAATATTTTATTTGGGGATCCTTGATGTCTTCCACATCACTGGGCTTTTGAGAGGCACCTACTCCTATACCATAAGACTCCTTTATCTCTGAATCTTAGAGTTGCAATAAATGGCTTTATAAAAAAACAAAAAGTTCTCTAGAATCCTCATGTAACTTGCTCCATCCTCTCTCCCAAGATCTGCATGCAGAGACAGGGCCTAGAAGAGAATGCCAGCTTCCCTAAGTCAGACCAAAAGTCCCCTCCCTCCTTTTCTATGGGAATTATGACTTTCTGGTATATATCGGTGTAGCCTAGTGGTCATGAACATAGGTGTCAAACCCAGAGCACCTCAGTTCTAAATCTATGTTTGCTTATATCTTACCTGAGTAACACTGAGGAAGTTGCTTATCTTCCCTGCACCTCAATTTCCTCATACAAAAAAAAGCATATAATAATAGAATTTACCTTTTGAAGTTGTTGTATCTTTTAAATAAATAACTCAATTTACAGGGCTTGTAACAGTGTCTGGCCTACACAGCATTAAGTAACTGTTCTGCATTATTAATTTTTTGAAGATGGGTAAAAATGTTATTTATTCAAGTAATAATTTATTGAATCTTTATTGTATGCTTAGCATTGGGGGTACAGTAGTGAAAGGAACAGACATGTTTCCTACCTGCATGGATTTTACAACCTAGTAAGGCAACAGTTGGAGAGACAGACAGGAAGGGATCATACAAACAATTTAAGTAATAGTTATAAAATGTAATAAGTGCTTTGAAAGAAGCAACTGTGTGTGGTTAAAGAGGATAGAAGAGGAAAATCTAGTTTAGATATAATCACCAAAAAAAGTAATCTGAGGAGATAATACTTTAAGCCAAGAACAGATGATGAAAGGAACCATGCATGAAAGGTTGAGGGGTAAAGGGAGCAGGAGGGACATTTTAATTAGAGGGAGCAGCATGTGCAAAGGTCTTAAGCCATGAAAAAGCTTGCTTTGTGCAATAACCTGAAAGAAAGCTAATATGTCTGGAACCTGGTAATCAAGGTGAAACATTTAAAAAGGAGCCTGGAGAGGCAGGTGGAATCAAATCATACATGGGCTTATAAACCATGGGAAAAGTTGGAATTTTATTTAAGTGCGAAGGAAATCAGTGAACCAAATGATTAGCTTCAACTTATTAAATTACCACTTTGTTTCTTTCATAGAAAATGGACCTTTGGGGAAAAATCAGGAAGACTAATTAGTAATCTAGGAGAAAATTCCGATGGCTTGGATTAGGGTAGTAAAAGTAGATATAGGGAGAAAGGAAATCAATCTGAAGCATGATTTGGAGAAAAACTGGATAGGACTTGCTGATGGATTGACTGTGGGAGAGAAGAAGAGGGAGGAATGAAGATTGACTCCCAGCATTCTGGTGTGAGCAATAGAGTGAATTGTGGGGGCACTTGCAGTGATTAGGAAGTCAGAAGAAAAGTTGAATGTTTTAGGGGGAGATATAGAGGTGAATTTTCAGTTAGCTTATACACTTTGATATAGCTCTGAGATATTTTACCTGGGCTGCCAATTAAAAACATAGCTTCAATAAGAGTCACAGCTTCAGAAAAGAAATTTGAGAGGTATAATTTTGAGAGTTATCTGTTAGTAGATGGTATTTAGAACATAAAAAGTGAGAGATGCAAGTGATGAAGAATACCCAAAAGAATGTTGAAAAAAAATTAGAGAATTCAAACTCCCTGCTAAACTTACTACAAAGCTACAGTAGTCAAGATGGTGTGGCACTGGCTTAAGGATAGACACACAGATTAATAGAGTAAATTTAAGAATCTACAAATAAACCATTAACTTATGGTCAATTGACTTTTGAAATGGGTGCTAAAACAGTTCAACAAAGGAAACAATAGCCTTTTCAACAAATGGTACTGGAGCAACTGGATAGTCACATGTAAACCAACGAAGTTGGAATTGTACTTCAAGAAAAAATTAAAATGGGTTTAAAAATTGATCCAAAATGCAACATAGAAATTATTATGTAATTATAAATTATAATTACAAATTATATATACAAATTATAGGTGTAAACCTACTTAAAACAGTTAGAGAAAAATATAGGCAAAATCTTTATGACCTTAGATTTTTAGGTACGTTTTTTAGATGTGACAACAAATGCGCAAGCAGCAGCGGCAGCAGCAGCAACAAAATACATAAGTTCAACGTTGTCAAAGTTAAAAACATTTGTGCTTGAAAAGACACCATCAAGGAAATCACATATAACCCACAGAATGGGAGAAAATATTTGCAAGTAATACATTTGATGTTGGTGATGGACTTGTTCCTAGAATATGTAATGGAAAACTTACCATTCAACAATTTAAAAAACCCGATTGAAAAAATGGGTAGAAGATGTAAATAGACATTTGTCTAAGAGGATATACAAATACCCAACAAGTACATAAAAGGTTGCTCAACGTCATTAATCATTAAAAAGATGCAAATTAAAGCTATTATGAGATACCACTTCGTGCACATTAGGACAGCGGTCATCAAAAAGACAACATGTTGATGAGGATGTAGAAAAATCAGAACCCTTATACACTGCTGTTGGAATTGAAAGATGGTTCTGCTGCTTTGGAAAACAGGTTAGCAGTTTCTCAAAACGTTAAACATGGAGTTATCATATGGCCTAGCAATTCCACTCCTAGATATATCCAAGAGAAATGAAAACATGTCCACACAAACACATGAACCCAAATATTTGTAGCAGCATTATTCATGATAACCAAAAAGTAGAAACAACCCAAATGTTTACCAACTGATGAATGGATAAAGAATTGTCATACATAATACAATGAAAAGTATTTGTTAATAAAAGGGAATGAAGTTTCAATACATGCTAGAAATGGGAACATTGAAAACATGCTAAGTAAAAGAAGCTACCCACAAAAGGCCACATCTTCTATGATAACATTTATATGAGATGTCCAAGATAAACAAATCTATAGAGACAGAGAATAGGTAAGGGATAGGGGCAATAGGAAATGGGGAGTGGGTGCTTGTGTGTATGAGATTTTTGGGGGAGGGTGATGAAAATATTTTAGAATTAAGTAGTAGTGTAAGTAGTAGTGATGGTTTCGCAACTTTGTATTATATGTAAATAATATTTCAATAAAATTGTTATAAAAATTTGTAAGGTCATCTAGAGAGAAAGTTTAAAAAGGTAACAGATAACCATTAGATCTGGTGACGTAGCATTATCTCCTATTAGACTGTAAGTTCCCTGAAGGCAGGTTGATAAGAACATTAATTTATGTGGAATGGAGTAGAGACAGAGCAGAGTGGGTGGGGGGCACTCATCAATCATCTTGAAGGACTGGAGACAATAATAATTGTGGACCACTGTTTTCTGCCTGTTGAAGAAGCAGTTAAGTGATGGGACAGCTACTAGAGGACATTGGATAAAGGGAGCAGCTTTTTTAAACATAGAAGATACTGGAACCATAGGTGATGGTGATGATTCAATAAATGCAAAGGGGGCTGTAAGTAAAGAAGTGAAATCCCCAAGAAAGTGAAAAGGCATGTCATCCCAGAGACTAGTGGAGGAATGTACTTTAGATGGGAAAAGAGTGAATCTTCCATTATAATAGGAGGGGCAAGGAGCAAGATTCCAAACTCTCCTCCTGGGATGTACAAGTGGCTTAGAAAAAGGAGATACAGGTGTTTTCAGCTTGATATGCAGGACTGTCTGAAAGCTGCCTTTAATGATAAAAAATTTTTTCTTTCCTTTGTTTGGCAACCATTTTAAATCTTACTTCAGACCTCCCAGAGTTCAAATGCTCAACCAGAATGGCAGGCCCTCTTCAGTATTTCAGCCAATCAGATAGCAGCTCTGCTCAAGGTCCCAGCCAATCCAATTTCTTGGCCCATATGTAATTGAGCTTAGCAATGAAACGACATGTTCTTCATTCCACTTCTCTAACGGCCTCATTTTGCAACCCCACTCCTGCCCACCCTGGTAAAGAGGAAAGGAGTTGTAAATGTGTTCACACACACATTACTCTTGTTCCTATATGCCAATTTTCCTTTGTACTTCAAAAAGATATGTTCGTATTATGTTTTATGAGGGCTTTTACGATGGAAACAACAACCGTCTACACCCTCCTCTTTCTCTCATTATTTTCCTAAAGTTAACATCACAGATTTCATACTACTACATATTTCTGCTTAGTTGAAAACACTCATGATTAAAAATGAGCGTTGCCATTGAAATGTATGTTACTAGTTTCTTGCAAATTATGTGAAACTTATTTTCACTTTATCAGTAGGATTTAAACTATTTTTAAAATCACAAACAGCTGGGATCTTGAAAATAATGTTTCAAAATGAGATTTCCATCATTTTCCATGGAATGCAGGTGGAATGTCTATTGTTAGGGAAAATATTTTAAAGATATTATTTTCTTTTTGTAAGATTTTATAAAACAGCTGTGGTTTGAACAAACAAACAAATCTTTATGATCCATAGTTTCAATACTTGAAATAATGAAATGATTAGAAATTATGGACTCTAAACGCCTTATTTTATGGAAGAAACTGAAACCAAGAAAGGTCGCATGAATGCTCTGTGTCACAGGGGATTTTTGTGGGGCTGAGACCGTATGCTGACTTCTCAGCTCCTACAATGCCTCCTCATGACGAGGAAACAGCAGAACCTTCCTTATTATGCTAGTTGGTTCACTGAAGATGGATGTGATTCCACTTTCTCATCTCTAAAATGAAAAGGTTGAATTATAAGTCTAAGGTTCTGCCTGGCTAGAAAACAAAATCACTGTAGTCTCTGAATTTGGACAAAAAGAAATGCAAGTTGCAGGAGAAGAATGCGCTAAATGCAGATACTCATCATGATCTCAAAATGTAGTCATATTTTTTCTTCAGAATAACAATACAAAAATTCCTTGCACTTTTGTATCATTCCGTATACAGTTCTAGGGGTCCTTGCGGTTATAGTCCATAGCATCCTCAGCAACAGAGATGGCTATACAACTCACACTTGCCCTAATCATGGTACCCAGGCACATTATATACATATGGAATTTTATGTGCAGTCACTGGGAGATAAAGTTAAAAATTCTTTGCTTTGAGGTTACTAGCTGGGATGATATAAGCCTAGAACTATCTATTTATAGTCTCATCCATCCATGTCTGCACCACAGCCTCTCACCCCCTCAACAAGGAGGAAAATGAGCAGAGGAGGAGGTGCAGGGTGTGGGTGGTGTGGGGCCGAGATGACAGGAAAATGAGAAAGAGAAAGACAGAGAATCACTCAGATTCCTGATTTATCTATGCCTGAAGTGTCTTCCTGGACTTCCAATTACGTGAGGCAATAAATTACTCCTTTTTTGCTTAAGCTAATTTGAATTGGTTTTCTATCACCTTTATCTGCAAGACTCTTGACTAACGCAATTACCTTTTACCCAACAGGGAAATTGAAAGCAGTTCTCAAAATAAAAGTCCTCAAAATAAATCCCAAGGATAGTAGGTAATATTCCCCCAATTATTAGACATGACCCTTGGTTATTTTCATTTATTCATTCATTTACTGAGCACTTTACATATGCAAAGTACCCTATCTTAATCCATTCTGGCTTCTACAGCAAAATACCATAGACTGGGGTGGCTTATAAATGACAGAAATTTATTTCTCACAATTCTGGTGACTGGGAATCCGAGATGAAGGCACTAGCAGATTCAGTGTCTGGTGAGGACACATTCTCTGGCTCATAGTGTCATTTCACTGTGTCTGCACATGGGGAAGGAGTGAGCTAGCTCACGTGGACTCCTTGGACTTGGACTTTGAATATGTTGATGAGGGGTTAGCATGCTGTGGTGGGGAAAGATAGAATGACTCTGTCTAGTCCACAGGAAAAGGTCATAAGCTGAGACGGATGTTATCTCTTGGGTGGAGACCACTGACTTTGTCATCTTGTTCTCGACTTTGAGAAAAACACAAAACATACTGACAATCTGAAACAAATCATTTAGAATGAGAGAGTGTGAAAAAACAGAAGCAACAATGAAAGGGGAGGAGGAACTGCCAAGGACTCATTAGGACAACAGATATCAATTGCCACGTCTCCAGGTACTTGAAAAATTAGTTGAGCTGCTGGTGAGGGAGCATTTCTTTCTGAATATGACTGATGGAAAAGATCAGAAAGCAAGAGTTAGCAGAGGTTTGTGAATCTAAATAAGCTGCTTAATGTTGCTGAATAGAAAAAAAATCTATAGATAGATGTTTTAAGCTTGCTTCTTAGAGGGTTCAAATACAGAAAAAAGACAAATTAGTAGTGACAACTTTCTGTGGACTGAATCCAAACAAGGTAGCTCATCAGAAGAATTGAAGTCTTAGCAATAAAGTTTTCTATGAGACATTTTTTTTAAATGAAAACTAAAAGCTTAAATATTGGATCTGCCTTTAAATTAATATCCTTTGGAACTGGTGTATGTGTAAACCTTGTAAAAATCCATGAATTATCAATCCGTGGCAAAGTCTCATAGAGTTTACTTTTGGGTTGCTGATCATGTGTTAGGAAGAACACAGGAGAGCTTAGTTGTAGGGAAAACAGAATGTGAGGACTGGGCGCAGTGGCGGACACCTGTAATCCCAGCACTTTGGGAGGCCGAGGCAGGCAGATCATGAGGTCAGGAGTTCGAGACCAGCCTGGCCAACATGGTGAAATCCCGTCTCTACTAAAAATACAGAAGTTAGCTGAGCATGGCGGTGGGCGCCTGTAATCCCAGCTATTTGGGAGGCTGAGGCAGGAGAATCACTTGAACCCAGGAGGCAGAGGTTGCAGTGAGCTGAGATCGTGCCACTGCACTCCAGCCTGGGCAACACAGCAAGACTCTGTCTCAAAAAAAAAAAGAAAAGAAAAAAGAAAACAATGCAAGATTCAAAATGTTTAAGGTAAGAGTCTATGATATCATAATACTAATTGCAAAAATATTGTAATGTTTGTTAGCAGTACATAATATAGTCAGGATGAAGCCTTGATAAGTTAGTGAATGAATAGAGCTGGAGTCTACTTAACTCTGATGGGACAGACCCTAGACCTCCCTTCCTTCACCTGCTGCTCCAGCCCCTCATTTTCCATGATGTAGTAATAAGTTCAGGCCCTTGCACTTGTGTGCCTGGTTGGGAGCCAATGTACACCCAATGCATGTGCCCTCTTCACTTGTTTTCATCAAAAAATGCCTGTAGTCTGGCCCCATTCAAAACAGTCCAGGAGGTAAAGCTCTCAACTGTCTTCCCAGGGACTTTGGCTTCTGAATTTTATTCTATCCTATGCCAAAGACCTCCACGCTTCTGACAAGAAAGCTCTTGCTCAAGTGTGCATTGCCAAAGTGCTTAAAAAGGTGGATGACATTCACATCACATGCAGTAAATAAGATCTTGTGAGAGTTTTCTAAGTAATCCATGGTTGGTGACATGTTTCCAGTTTCCTAAGCACAGTTGGACATCATCCTGCTAGGGCCAGTGAAAGGAAGGTGACTCAGATTCAACCTAGACCACGAGTGGCCTCTGGAGTGGCTCTGCCACCTCATTGCATTTAACTCAGGCCCTTCTTTTTGGGGCTTAAGTTTCTTCATCTTTGAAATGAGGGAGTAGAATGAATGGCCTACAGTTGTCCGTCTTGTTCTAAACGTCGTTGAATCAACAAAAACAGACTCTCCCAACTTTTCATTTTCTTAAATGAATAAAGGTTCAGCACTTGTTTTAATACCAGAAAAAGTGAAGTTGTTTTTATGTCAGTAAAGGTATAACCGGAAAAACAGAACATGTAGGAAATATATTCAATTTATTGCAGGAAATTGGCTTATACCATTGTGGGATCTGGGGAGGCAAGAACAAAATCTGTAGGACAGGCCATCAAGAAGGGCAGACTGGAGGCTGGGCGCGGTGGCTTACACCTGTAATCCTGGCACTTTGGAAGGCTGAGGCCCATGGATCACGAGGTCAGGAGTTTGAGACCAGCCAGGCCAACGTAGTGAAACCTCGTCTCTACTAAAAATACAAAAAAAATTATCTGGGCGTGGTGGCAGGTGCCTGTAATCCCAGCTATTCAGGAGGCTGAGGCAGGAGAATCACTTGAATCCGGGAGGCAGAGGTTGCAATGAGCCAAGATCATGCTGTTGCACTGCAGCCTGGGCAACAGAGAAAGACTCCATCTCAAAAAAAGAAAGAAAAGAAAAGAAAAAAAGAAATGAAAAGAAAAGAAAAAAAGAAAGGCAGACTGGAACTCCTGGACACAGGTTGATCCTGTAGTCTATCGGCAGAATTTCTTCTGGAAATCTCAGTTCTGCTCTTAAACCTTTTCAACTAGTTGAATTTGAACCGTCTGATTATCTAGGATAGACTCCTTTACTTAAAGTCAACTTATTATGAACATTAATCACACCTACAAAATGCCTTCTTGGCAATGCCTAGAGAGTATTTGATGGAATAACTGGGAACTAGAGCCTAGACAGGCTCACATAAGGTTGACCTCACAGTATGCATCACAGTAACAGTTCCCATTGGACATTTATTTCTGAGGGCAGAATTTCCTTGGTATGGAGTGCAGCTCCTTTTGTCTTCATCTTAGTGAGCTTCACAGCGGCATTCAAGACTGTTGGCGATGTCTGTTTTTCCCACCCAGTCTCCTATGTCAATTTCCATGGTATTTCTCCCACCTAGTTTTCCTCTTACATCTCTAACAGCTTCTCAGATCCTCCTCCTCCACTTAGCCTTTACTTCCTTCTGTACATTCCATCTTTGCTTAACTTCATCTCTTCTGCTGCTATTGAATACCATTATATGCTGGTGACTTTCTCAATTGCATCTCCGGCTCAGAACTTGCCTTTGAACTTTAAATGCATAAGCAACTGCTTATGTTCCTTACCACCACTCCAGGAATCTCAAAATTAAAACATTCCAAGTAGAACACACTGTCTGTCTCCCACCACCAAACCTACTCCTCCATTGTCTTTCCCATCATGGCTAATGGCACCATCACCCACCATTTTTCATGTCAGAAATCATCATTCTAGATTTGATTTCTCCCTTTCCTTCACTCATTACATCTAAACCAAGCCACAGTCCCATTTTTCACATCTGTCTGCTGTCTCCATACAATTGTTCCTGCCACTGTAGCAAAACTCTCTCACTTCTTGTCAGAACAATTACAGTTGCCTTCTAACTCATCTGCCTTCTTTACTTCTTGCCTTCCTCCAATTCATTCTCCAGAGAACACTTTTAGTGGTTTTAAAAGATGTAAATCAGATCACATCACTGTGCTTAAAAGTATTTCCTGCTCTCTTGTTCTCACTCTTAGGTGGGAATTGAACAATGAGAACACTTGGACACAGGAAGGGGAACATCACACACTGGGGCCTGTTGTGGGGTGGGGGGAGGGGGAGGGATAGCATTAGAGATATACCTAATGTAAATGACGAGTTAATGGGTGTTACATATGTAACAAACCTGCACGTTGTGCACATGTACCCTAGAACTTAAAGTATAATAAAAAATATACATATAAAAGAATTAAAAAAAAGTATTTCCTGCTCTCACATATACACAGAGTACAGTGCTTCTTGCCAGGCCCTGTTTGTTCTCTGTGTCTTGATCCATCTCAGTGCTGTTTCTTTTGTTTTATTTCTTTAGAGACAGGGTCTCACTCTGTTGCCCAGGCTGGGCTGACTCTGGGCTGAAGCAATCCGCCTACCTCAGACTCCTGAGTAGCTGGAATACAGGCAAGAGCCGCACATCTGGCCTCAGTGTCATTTCTACATACTGTTTCTTCTGTCTGGAATGCCCTTCCCTGGCTTTTTGCATAGCTGTATTCTCATCTTTCATATATCTAGTTCAATGTCACCCCCTCAGAGACACCTCTTCTGGCAAACCTGTAATAATAAGTCTTCTTTATTATTCTCTATCTCAGCACTCCTTTGTCTTGTCTCACAGCACTTGTCAATTCAGTACTTATATGTGTGTCCGTTAGTTTTACTTGTTTGTCTGTATTGTTGTGCCTTCTCTTGCATTCAGTTACCTTGCAGTGCTACTGTAGAAAATTAGAAATTCAACTCTAAAAATAGAGGATAAACACATATTACCAGTTAAGATATACATATGAAATAGTGTTAGCATGAATTCTAGGAATTACAGCTTTCAGTAAATGCTGAGTTGATTTAATTCCTTCTCTAAGCGATGATTCTATAAACTTCTCTTCATCTAGGGTTTTTGCAGAAAAATGGAATCCATTTTTCGTGCTTTCTTTAGTTCAACACATGAAGTTGGTCTGAATATTTCATAGGCACCTCCAGGTGGTTAGCTGTCTGGTCCCCTGCTTTGCTTGCTCTAAACCACAAAAATGAAAAACATGGAACTAGAGAAGAGTTTTAGTCTTAATTCTGCTTCTTTGCTGTGTAATTAGGAGCCCGTCAGCTCATTGTCTAAGTGACAGGCGTTGAACAAGCTGAACGCATGGGGTGAAATCATAAAAGCAACTTTATTTGCCTCCCTCAATCCCTTTACACTTGCTCTGTTGGGAAACTCCTCTGCTGTTCTTGATGAAAATTTAACAGATCCTTTGGGTTTTCATGTTTAGGTAATAAAATTTCCTACAATCCCTTTAAATCACAGAACATGGTTGCAGTTTAACACCTGGTCCCAGGTAACAGCCAAAGTTTCCAACTTTACTCAGGGTTATAGTTGTTCCCTTTCCTCCGGTGGGGTCTAATGCAGGCAACAACCTTATAGCCAGGGAAAGGGATGGGAGGAGAGGTCATTATCCACCTTCTCTCCCCACCTCTCCTATCCCGTCTTGCTAAGGTAGGTTTTTGGCCCTTCAAAGGTAAGAAGGTAGAGGAGAGAAATGGGGTCTGGAAATTCATTACTTAAATGGTACTGCTCTGAGATCGCTTTGCGACTTGGGGGTCCAGTAGGCATTTGAGATGGTCTCTTTCTCTTGTCCATGCCTCAGTGGTCTTTCATAGGCTTCCATGAGGGACTGCCCTATCAATGACCTCCTCGAATTTGCTGCCTTGTCCTCAAGCCTGCTTCTTGGCAATTTACTTCACAGACCCTCTCTTTCTGGCAGTTTTCTTGCATGGGATTTAACATGGCCCCAGGACAGCTCTCTCCCATGTGGCCTGCATCTGGTCCTACATCAGAAACTTGTATGTATTCTCTGCTCTAAGAGAGCAGTGATTCTTCTTCACTGTCTCTCCAAAGCCACACACGAGCGTTCTCTTTTGTTCTCCGGGTTTCCTAGATTTGAGTCTCTCCTCAAGCACTCTCCTTACTCTGTAGAGTTTTTTACTTGTGGGCTCTTCTCTTTTTTAAGAAATA